>NW_027362762.1:295945218-297170218 GCF_046119375.1 Phyllobates terribilis
AACAAGAAAAAATGGACCCCAAAATTTGTTGTGCAATTTCCCCTGGGCACACATATACCCCATATGTGGGGAAAAACCACTGTTTGGGCGCACGGCAGGGCTTGGAAGGGAAGGAGCGCCATTTGACTTTTTGATTGTAAAATTTGCTCGAATAATTAGCAGACGCCATGTTGCGTTTGGAGAGCTCCTGTGTGTCTAAACATTGGAGCTCCCCCACAAGTGACCCCATTTTGGAAACTAGACCACCCAAGGCACCTATCTAGATGCATAGTGAGCACTTGGAACCCCCAGGTGCTTCACAAATTGATTTGTAAAAATGAAAAAGTGGAAAAAAAACACTTTTTCATTTTTACAAATCAATTTGTGAAGCACCTGGGGGTTCCAAGTGCTCATTATGCATCTAGATAGGTGCCTTGGGTGGTCTAGTTTCCAAAATGCGGTCACTTGTGGGGGAGCTCCAATGTTTAGGCACACAGGAGCACTCCAAACGCGACATGGTGTCCGCTAACAAATTGGAACCATGTCGCATTTGGAGAGCCCCTGTGTGCCTAAACATTGGAGCTCCCACACAAGTGACCCCATTTTGGAAACTAGACCACACAAGGCACCTATATAGATGCATAGTGAGCACTTGGAACCCCCAGGTGCTTCACAAATTGATTTGTAAAAATGAAAAAGTGGAAAAAAAAACACTATTTAATTTTTCCGAATCAATTTGTGAAGCACCTGGGGGTTCCAAGTGCTCACTATGCATCTAGATAGGTGCCTTGGAGGGTCTAGTTTTCTAAATGGGGTCATTTGTGGGGGAGCATCAATGTTTAGTCACACAGGGGCTCTCCAAACGCGACATGGTTAAAATTTGTTAGCTGACACCATGTCTCGTTTGGAGAGCTCCTGTGTGCCTAAACATTGGAGCTCCCCCACAAGTGACCCTATTTTGGAAACTAGACCACCCAAGGCACCTATCTAGATGCATAGTGAGCACTTGGATCCCCAAGGTGCTTCACAAATAGATTCATAAAAATAAAAAAGTGTTTTTTTTCCAATTTTTCATTTTTACGAATCAATTTGTGAAGCACCTGGGGGTTCCAAGTGCTCACTATGCATCTAGATAGGTGCCTTGGGTGGTCTAGTTTCCAAAATGGGGTCACTTGTGGGGGAGCTCCAATGTTTAGGCACACAGGGGCTCTCCAAACGCAACATGGCGTCCGCTAACAATTTGAGCCGATTTTCCATTCAATTTGTTAGCGGACACCATGTCGCGTTTGGAGAGCCCCTGATGTGCCTAAACAGTGGAGCTCCCCCACAAGTGACCCCATTTTGGAAACTATACCCCTCAAGGATTTTATTAAGGGGTATAGTGAACATTTTGAACCCAGAGGTACGACACAGAATTTGATAACATTAGGTCATCATATTGAATAAGTTGTCATTAGTCTTGAGCACAAGTGCTCGCTACTTGAGTTTGCATCGGGTACTCAGGTATGCACCATGTACTGCGTGTGCTCGAGTGACATGCTCGAGTCCATGCCCGCATGTTTCATGGTTATTAGACACCCAAAAAAAAACATGCGGGGATCGCTCGTGCATGGCAGGCAATCAGCGCAAAGTTTTTTTGGACGCGAAGCATATGGGGCGGAGACTCGAGCATGTCACTCAAATACCCACGATACTCAATGCATACCAGAGCACCCGATGCAAACTCAAATAGCGAGCACTTGCGCTCAACACTAGTCGCCATATCGTCATCTTTTTTTCTTACTTTTGAAAAAAATCCCAACCCCATCACAACCCTAACCCCAAACCTAACCCCAACCCCAGCCCTAACCCTAGCCCAACCCTAACCCTAGCATAAACCTAACCCGAGAGTTTATTTTTTACGCCGTTCCTCATGCGGTATAAATGATTAGATGACCTTATTCTTCGGGTCGGTGTGACTACAGCGATACCAGAATCATATGGAGTTTTTATGATTGACAGCTGTCACACACTAAAAGACACATTTTTTGTAAAATCTAGTTTTTGCATCGCCATATTTTGAGAGCTATAATTTTTCCATATTTTGGCTGACAGAGTCATGTGACGGCTTGTTTTTTGCGGGATGAGTTGACGTTGTTATTGGTGCCATTTTCAGTCATGTGACATTTTTTGATCGCTTTCTATTCCGATTTTTGGGATGCAGAATAAACAAAAACCAACAATTCAGGAATTGTTTTTTTTCATTTTATTTTATTCTGTTCCGCGTGTGGTAAAATTTATAAGGTAGGTTTATTCTTCGGGTCAGTACGTTTACAGCGGTACCACATTTATATAGTTTTTCTATGTTTTGCACTTTTACATAATAAAAGCAATTTTATAGAAAAAAATATTTTTTAGCATCACTTTATTCTGAAAGCTATAACTTTTTTATTTTTCAGCTGATGGAGATGTATTGTGGCTTGTTTTTTGCAGGACAAGATGACGTTTTCAGCGGTACCATTTTTATTTATATTCGTCTTTTTGATGGCGTGTTATTCCATTTTTTGTTTGGTAGTATGGTGATAAAGCATTGTTTTTTGCTTCGTTTTTTTTTTTTTTTTTTACCGTGTTCACTGAAGGGGTTATCTAGTGGGACAGTTTTATAGGTCAGGTTGTTCCGGACGCAGAGATACCAAATATGTGTACTTTTATTGTTTTTTTTTTTTTTATTTTTATTTTTGGTGGACTATTTTTTTAATTTTTTTATTTATATTTTTACAATTTTTTTTTTTTTTTTTCACTTTATGACACTTTTTTACTTTGTCCCACTATGGGACTTTCACTTTTTTTTCTCTGATCGCCTGCATGGCACAGGAATGCGCTGGACAGGGAGAAGATAGTTTGGAGATGCACTGCGCATGTCCAAAAAATCTTCCTGCTGTCTGGTGACCCGGATGTTGTCATGTCATTCTATGATTCTATGATTCTATGACGACATCGGGTCATCATGGAAACATCCTGGAAGCCGCGGCAGACAGCGCTGGAGGCCGGAAGAAGAGGTGAGTATCGGCGATCACCTCCCCTTGCCACCGTAATGCTGCGATCGACAGCGATAGACTTCGATCGCAGCATTGCGGGGGTTAATGTGCCGGGAGCGGTATGGGACCGCTCCCTGCACATAGCACCGGGTGTCAGCTGTGACAATCAGCTGACACCCGGCGGCGATCGCCTGTGTGCGGGCGAAATCGCCAGGGCGTATAAATACGTATCTAGTCCATAAGTCTCAGGGCACAGATACGTACTAATATGCCCTATGTCGTAAAGGGGTTAACAAGACGGTTTTAATGTACCTTGTAGAGACGTGGAGGTCGCAGTAGCTTAACAAGACGGTTTTTATGCCCCTTGGAAGAGACGTGGAGGTTGCAGTAGCTTAGCAAGACGGTTTTAATGCCCCTTGGAAGAGCGGTGGAGGTCGCAGTAGCTTAACAAGATGGCTTGGAAGAGACGTGGAGGTCGCAGTAACTTAACAAGACGGTTTTAATGCCCCTTGGAAGAGCGATGGAGGTCGCAGTAGCTTAACAAGATGGTTTTAATGCCCCTTGGAAAAATGGTGGAGGTCGCAGTAGCTTAACAAAATGGTTTAAATGCCCCTTGGAAGAGCCATGCAGTACAGCATCTTAAAAACATTATTCCCATTATTGGGGAGTGGGTCTCCCATAGTCTTTGCCTATGCCTTCCAAGCAAAAGCTGCCAAAAATTAGGAGGGAGGAACTTGCAATGCTGGCAACACGGACCAAGGTCACCCTCGTGGTATAGTGGTGGTGGAGGCTGAGGATAAGGAGAAGAGCAAAATACAGCCGAAATGAGGAAGCGTATACCCACATGTGGGTGTGAAGCGGTGCATGGGAATACACCTCCCGAAATAACACAGTGGATTTGACTTTATGTTACTCTGTTGTCATTTGGTGGTGATGAGAAGAGTGACCCAATCCAGCCCTTGTTTATTTTGATAAGGGTCAGCTTGTCAGCATTGTCAGTTGACAGGCGAGTGCGCTTATCAGTTATAATTCCCCCAGCGGCACTAAAAACATGCTCCGATAACATGCTAGCGGCAGGGCAGGCCAGGACCTCCAAGGTGTACAGAGCGAGTTCATTCCAAGTGTCCAGCTTGGATACCCAATAATTAAAAGGCACAGAGGAATCACGGAGGACGCTGGTATGGTCGACAAGGTACTCCCTCACCATCTTTTGAAACTTTCCTCTCCTTGTGAGAGTACCCCGCGCCTCAGGGCCTGTAAGCTGGGCAGGTCTGAGAAAACTGTCCTAGAATGTTGACAGTGTTCCCCTGCCTCTGCTGGATTGGAGTTGCGTCTCTTTCACCTGTACGCCTTGGTTGGTCAACGAACTGTGACCTCTGCCACTAGCATGTTCAGATGGGAATTTTTTTTAACAGTTCTGCAGCAAGAGCCTTCTGGTACTGCCCCATTTTTGTAGACCTCTCCACCTCAGGAATAAGAGAGTGAAAGTTCTCCTTGTAGCGGGGGTCTAAAAGTGTGACCAACCAGTAATGACTGTCAACCAACATTTTTACAACGCGAGGGTCACGGTTAAGGCAGCGTAACATAAAGTCAGCCATGCGTGCCAGACTGGTAACGGGCAAGACTTCCGTGTCCTCACCAAGATGACGACTGACCATGCTCTCCTCTTCCTCCTCCTCCCCCCTGTCCTCAGGCCACCCATGCTGAACCGACGGTATGACAGTTGTACAGGTACTACCGTCTACAGTGCATGATACCAGCTCCTGTTCTTCCTCCTCCTCCTCCGCTCCCTCATTGTTCCCCAATGCACGTTGGGATGAGATGAGGCTGGACTGTGTGTAATCGACCGCTACGGCTTCTTGATCTATCTCATCATACTCTGGCTGCAATGCCTTCTCTTTAATTCTCTGCAGAGAGCATTGCAAAAGACTGACAAGTGGAATGCCGACGCTAATCACCATCTGGGTGGACTCCTCAAAGTTTGTCAAGATGGTACAGATGTCAGACATCCAGGTCCACTCCTGAGGTCTTATGTGTGGAGTCTGACCTGAATATCGACGGCCTTGTTGCAGCTGGTACTCCACAACTGCTCTCTTCTGCTCACAAATCCTTTGCAACATGTGAAGGGTAGAGTCGGTGTGACGGAAGCTGCAAACGCTGCTGAAACACAGCAAGGGCGGCGGAAGCGGTAGCCGACTTGCGAAAATGAGCTGACAGGCGGCGTATTTTGACCAGCAGATCTGGCAACTCGGGGTACGATTTAAGAAACCGCTGAACCACGAGGTTAAGCACATGAGCCAGGCATGGTACGTGTGTGATCTCGCCTCGCCTCAGAGCCGCCACCAGGTTACGGCCATTGTCACACACGACCATGCCTGGATGTAGGTTCAGCGGTCTCAGCCACATATCTACCTGCTCTTTGAAAGCTGTCCACAACTCACAAGCAGTGTGAGGTTTCTCACCTAAGCTTAGGAGTTTCAGCACAGCCTGTTGTCGCTTGGCGGAGGCAGTGCTGCAGTACTTCCAGCATGTAACTGATGTGGTGATATCTGAGATGGAGGCTGAACATGAGGAGGAGGAGGAGCATGATGCGCAGGAGCTGTACACTGTGGGGGCAACTCTGACTGACATAGGGCCAGCAATCCTAGGTGTGGGGTGGATGTATTCCGTCCCAAGATCCGACTGGGTCACGGCTTCCACTATGTTTACCCAGTGTGCCGTCAGGGAGATGTACCGTCCCTGGCCACAAGCACTTGTCTACATGTCCGTTGTCAGGTGGACTCTCCCAGTAACTGCGTTGTTGAGGGCACGGCAGATGTTTTGGGACACGTGCTTGTGTAGTGCGGGAATGGCACAACGGGCAAAATAGTGTCGGCTGGGGACCGAGTACCGAGGGACGGCCACCGCCATAAGGTTGCGGAAGGATTCTGTCTCCACCAGCCTTAAAGGCCGCATTTCCAACGCAAGCAGTCGTGAAATGTGCGAATTTAGGACTGTGGCCTGTGAGGCGTTGGCTGCGAATTTCCGCTTTCGTTCAAAGGTCTGGGATATGGACAATTGAACGCTGGGGTGGGACGTGGACGTGGACGTTGATGCTGTTTCTTGAGAAATTGCCATAACAAGTGAAGACTGAGAGGAGGGGGCATCTTTGCATGCAGTATGGACAGGGGATTGCCTTGCACACACAACAGGGGGTTCTATTGCACACACAACAGTGGAAGAAGCAGTGGTGACACCCACTGACACTGGTCGTGGACCCTGGGGTTCGCCCCACAAAGTCGGGTGCTTTGCTGCCATGTGCCTGATCATGCTGGTGGTGGTCAGGCAGGTAGTTTTGTCACCCCTGCTGATGCTGGCATGGCAGGTGGTACAAATGGCCTATTTGGGGTTATCAGCAGAGTCTTTAAAAAAATTCCAGACTCTGGAAGACCTACCGGTTGTACTGGCAATGTCCCTCGTGTTGGTGTTACGTGGAACTGTTGCCCGCCTTCTGTGTGCCGCCACCACACTGCTTCTTCCTTCCTGCTGGGGTACTCTGCCTCCTTCCCTCTGTGTGCTGCTGGCCTCGCTCTGCGTGTCCTCATGCCACATTGGGTCAGTTACTAGATCATCACCACCTCCTCCTCTTCCACTTGTGCACCACAATCCTCCTCCTCACTTCGTGGCAATTGTGTCTCGTCATCGTCCACCTCTTGTGACAAATTGCCAGCGTCGACTTCCTCTGGCCGTGGCTGTTCAAATATTTGGGAATCGCTACATGGGATCTCCTCTTCCACCACTTCAAGCGGAGCAGACGAGGGGCACAAATCTGGAAATGGACCAGTGAACAGCTCTTCAGAGTGTCCAAGTGTGGGATCAGTTGCTGTCTGACGACACTCGGCATGGTGGGAGGAAGGTGCATCAGGGTGAGGAGGAGTATGCGGTCGAGACTCACGGCTACTAAAACTTGACCGTGTGGAAGACAGACCGGAGGTGGTGGTGCCCAGGTAACTTGAAACATTATCTGCTATCCAATTAATAACCTGTTCACACTGATCAGTTCGCATTACTGGTGTTGTAGTGTGGTTCCCTAGTAATTCGGTCAAGAAGTGGGAGCGAGAAGATGTGGCTGTTGGTTATGGCACATTTTCACCTTGGTCATGGCCCCTTCCTCTTTGACGCACCATCACCAGAACGTCCAGTTCCACGTCCCTTGCCACGCGCCTTGCCCATTGTAAATTAAGTAAAATAGCTTACACTCGCACTATCAGTGGAAAAAGGATAATAAAAAGGAGATTAGAACCATGGAAGAGGAAAACCACAGTTCTATTTCTATGGCCTACACCAGAATCTTTCAAACAGATATATTTGTGTCTGAACAATCAGGGAGACACTATTACTGTTTTTCTTTACGGAAAAAATACCAAAAGCTGGATAATACAGAGATTTGACCCGTGGAACTGCAAAACCACAGTTATATTTTTCTGGCCTACACCAGAATCTTTCAAACAGATATATTTGTGTCTGAACAATCAGGGAGACACTATTATTGTTTTTCTGTACGGCAAAAAATGGCAAAAACAGGATAATACAGAGATTTGACCCGTGGAACTGCAAAACCACAGTTATATTTTTCTGGCCTACACCAGAATCTTTCAAACAGATATATTTGTGTCTGAACAATCAGGGAGACACTATTACTGATTTTCTTTACGGAAAAAATACCAAAAGCTGGATAATACAGAGATTTGACCCGTGGAACTGCAAAACCACAGTTATATTTTTCTGGCCTGCACCAGAATCTTTCAAACAGATATATTTGTGTCTGAACAATCAAGGAGACACTATTACTGTTTTTCTTTATGGAAAAAATACCAAAAGCTGGATAATACAGAGATTTGACCCGTGGAACTGCAAAACCACAGTTATAGTTATGTGGCGTACACCAGACTCTTTTAAACAGATATATTTGTGTCTGACCAGTCAGGGAGACACTATTACAGTTTTTTTTTTACGGCAAAAAATGCCAAATCAGGATAATACAGAGATTTGACCTGTGGAACTGCAAAACCACAGTTATATTTTTCTAGCCTACACCAGACTCTTTTAAACAGGTGTCTGAACGGTCACAGACACACTCAATTATTTTTTTTTGGGGGGGGGAGACCAAAAGGTTAATAAGACGCGTATTTGGACAGTCTGACTGAGGGGAAAAAAATACAGGATTCAGATGAAAAAAAAAAAAATTCCTGGCCCCTGAGACCAGGGTGATAAGTCTAGCAATTTGACCAACAGGAGCACACAGGACTGTAATGCAGCGTTTGCTGATATAACCACTGCGTCTCCTATACAGCATGCCTGCCTGCCTGATATCTGAGATGGATATTAGTCCTGAGAAGGACTGTTTGTTTGATTTGGCAGGCTTTAGAGACGCTACACTAACTATTTTGGAGTATAAATCTCTCCCTAGCTCAGCAGCACTGACCCTACACTTTCTGATCCGGAGCGACGGCGTCCAAGATGGCGGCGCCTGGTTTTAAATACTCGAGGTGACGCTGTGCGGCCAGCCAATCACTGCAATGCCCACAAACAACATGGCTGCGGAATTACAGTGACTGGCTGGCAATCCCTGCATATTCATTGGCTCTGTAAAGAGCGCCAAACGTGCAGGGCGGAGACCTGAGCTCCCGCCCGAGTAACCCGGAAATGGTCGGTGCTCGCCGAACATCCCGAGTAGTGAGATGCTCGGGCGAGTACCGAGTAGTGTCGAGCATGCTCGCTCAACACTAGTTGTTACTAGTGATGAGCCAACGTGCTCGCCACTACTTGGAACTCACCCGAGTATCACGGTGCTCGACAAGCTTGGCGAGTATTTCCAGGTTGCTAGGGTAGGAACTCGAGTCCCCGCCCTGCATGTTTGGCGCTCTTTAGAGAGCCAATGAACATGCAGGGATTGCTTGCCAGGCATTGTAATACCATAGCCATGTTGGTTGTGGGCATTACAGTGATTGGCTAGCCGCACAGCGTCATCAGGTCTATATTAGACCTGGTGCAGCCATGCTTGTCACAGTCTACCCCAGAATCAGGCAGAGTAGGGAGAGCTGCTGCTGAGTCAGGGAGAGATTTGCTTGTTTATAGTTAGTATAGGTATTCCACAACATATATATATATATATCCATCTGAACTAACAGTCCTTCTGAGGACTAATCCAGCTGCATATATTCAGTGGTGAAAGCTGGAGTTAGGCAGGCAGGCAGTGTATGTGGCAGACTGCAGTGCATATAGCAAGAGGGTCTATTGAACATTCTGTCTGCTGCTGATGTTCTTACAGACATTTGTAGACATAGCCCCAGATATCAGGGGCCAGGGCAATTTTTTTTTTATCTTAATCCTGGTTATTTGCTTAAAAACAAAGGCAAGCAGGGTATGTGACAGACTGCAGTGCATGATACAGCACAAGAGGATCCATTGCATGTTCAACTTCTAACTGATCCTGCTGTGACAAATATTTGTAGACATGGCCCCAGGTATCAGGGGCCAGGGCTATTTTTTTTTTATCTTAATCCTGTTTTTTCTTAAAATGCAATCCAGAGTATACCATTTTTCTGCTCCATTTGCTTCTTAGCAGAATACCTACAGATCTTTTCCATATTACAATGATAAAAATCCAGAAATTTGAACTGAAAGTGGAAAATATTGGCCTCCATTTCCATTTTGTTGCAGTGTATCGGTGAAGCTATTCACACGAGGTCTCTGTGAAGAATAGTATTAGTAAATGGCCTGCTATTTAAAACCGTGGTTCTCTGACAGACTTATCACATATAACTGCGTTCCAAAATCAGCCATTTCTGGCTTCCATTTTCATTTTGTTGCAGTGTGTCGGTTAAGCTATTCACACTAGGTCTCTGTGAAGACTAGTATTTGTAAACTACCGGCCTGCTATTTAAAACCGTGGTTCTCTGTCAGACGTAGCACATATAACTGCGTTCCAAAATCAGCTATTTCTAGTGAACTTGGAAAATATTGTCCTCCATTTAAAATGGACAAGATGCGTGGCAAGGGACGGGGAAGTGGACGTGATGGTGATGGTGCATGCAGAGGCCGAGGGCAAGCTGAAATTGTGCCACAACAAACACCCACATCTTGTTGCTCGACCTTCCTGTCCCAATTACTAGGGCACCACGAAACACAACTATTGAACACAGAGCAGTGTCAAAAGGTTGTTAGTTGGATAGCAGATAATGCTTCCAGTCACTTTGCCACCACCACCACTACCCTGTCTTCCACACAGTCAAGACTCAGTAGCCGTGAGTGTGGATTGCATATTCCTCACCCTGAACCTCCTTCCTCCCACCATGCCAAGAGCCCAGAGACAACGGATCCCACACTTGGACACTCAGAAGAGCTGTTCACTTTTCCATTTGTAGATTCGGGCCTCTCGTCCGGCCAGCTTTAAGCGAGTCAAGAGGAGAATGCTCGAAGCGATGCCCAAATATTTGAGCAGCCACGGTCACATGAAGGCAACGGTGGAAAAGTGCAATTACTGTCGCAAGAGGTGGATGATGATGATGAGACACAATTTCCAGAAAGTCAGGAGGAGGACCAGGGTGCAGAAGTGGAAGACGAGTTGGTGGATGATATAGTAACTGACCCAACTTGGCAGGGGGACATGCAGAGCGAGGGCAGCAGCACACATGGGGAGGTAGATGTAGCATGACAACAGGCAGGAAGAAGCAGTGTGGTGGCCGCAAACACAAGACTGGAAAGCGTTTCCCGTAACGCCAGCACAAAGTAAGTTGCCAGTACAACTGTTAGGTCTTCCCGAGTCTGGTTGTTTTTTAAAGACTCTGCAGATAACTAGTGATGGGCGAGCACTAAAATGCTCGGGTGCTTGATGCTCGGGTCGAGCAAATTGGAATACTCGGGTGCTCGACCCGAGCAACGAGTCCAATGTAAGTTTATGGGAAACTCGAGCATTTTTCAGGCGGCTCCCTCCGGCGGTCTGCAGAAGGCCTAAAAATTGCCCAAATCGATGGGAACAGTGGTCAAATGACATGGGGACAGCATGGGGAAGACCGCTCAGGAATAAGAGATATAAAGTTCTCCTTGTAGCGTGGGTTTAGAAGTGTCACCAACCAGTAATGACTGTCACCCAAAACGCGAGGGCCATGGGAAAGGCTGCGTCACATAAACTCAGCCATGTGTGCCAGACTACTAACAGGCAATACTTCCGTGTCCTCACCAAGAGGATGACTGACCATGCTTTCCTCCTCCTCCTCCTCTCTGTCCTCTGGCCATCAACAGACGGTATCACAGTTGTGCAGGTAGTACCGTCTATAGCGCATGAAACTAGCTCCTGTTCTTCCTCCTCCTCCTCTTCCTCATTGTCACCCAATCCACGTTTGGATGAGATGAGGCTGGGCTGTGTGCAATCACCCTGTATGGTTCTTTGCTCCATCTCATCGTGCGCCACCTGCAATGCATCCTCTTTGATTGTGAGCAGAGAGCGTTTCAGAAGACAGAGAAGTGGGATGGTGACGCTAATTATGATGTCATCGCCGCTTACCATCTTGGTGGAGTCCTCAAAGTTTTGGAGGATGGTATATATGTCTGACATCCATTTCCACTACTGAGGTCTTATGTGTGGAGTCTGAACTGAATACCAATGGCCTTGTTGATGCTGGTACTCAACAACTGCCCTCTTCTGCTCACAAATCCTTCCCAACATCTGTAGTGTAGAGTTCCAACGCGTGGGAACATCACATACCAGTCTGTGAGCCAGAAGCTGCAAACGTTGCTGAAACACGGCAAGGGCGGCAGAAGCTGTAGGTGACTTTCTAAATTGGGCACACAGGCGGCGTACTTTAACAAGCAGATCCGGCAGCTCCGGGTAGGATTTGAGAAACCGCTGAACCATGAGGTTAAGCACATGGGCCAGGTATGGTACGTGTGTGAGCTTGCCTCGCCTCAGAGCCACCACCAGGTTCCAGCCATTGTCACACACGACCATGCCTGGCTGATCTTTCGGAGCTGTCCACAACTCTTCAGCGTTGTGCAGTTTGTCACCTAAGCATATTAGCTACAGCACAGCCTGTTGCTGCTTGGCCAAGGCAGTGCTGCAGTGCTTCCAGCTTGTGACTGATGTGGTCATTTAGGAAATGGAGGCTGAAGAGGAGGGGGAGGCTGAAGAGGATGAGATGCAGGAGCTGTAGACCGTGGGGGCAACCGTGATTGACCTAAGGCCTGGAATCCTTGGCGTCGGTAGGACGTGTTCCGTCCCAAGGTCCGACTGATCCCGGCTTCCACTATGCTAACCCAGTGTGCCGTCAGCGAGATGTACCGTCCCTGCCCACAAGCACTTGTCCACATGTCCGTGGTTAGGTGGACTTTCCCGGTAACTGTGTTGTTGAGTGCATGGCTAACGTTTTGGGACACCTGCTTGTGTAATGCGGGGACGGCACACCGGGAGAAATAGTGGCGGCTGAGGACCGAGTACCGAGGAATGGCTGTCGCCATCAGGTTGCGGAATGCTTCCGTCTCCACGAGTCTAAAAGGCAACATTTCTATCGCAAGCAGTCGCGAAATGTGTGACTTTAGTAGTGTGGCCTGTGGGGCACTGGCTACGTATTTGTGCTTGCATTCCAAGGACTGGGGTGTGGACAACTGAACGCTGCATTGGGACAAGGACGTGGAAGTGCTTCCTGATGCTGCTTCTTGAGAGTGTGCAATGACAGGTGCAAGACAGGAGGCATCTTCGCATGCAGCATGGACAGGCGATTGGCTTGCATGCACAACAGTGGAAGAAGCAGTGGTGCCACCCGCAGACACTGTTCCTTGACATTGGGGTTCAGCCCACAAAGTTGGCTGCTTTGCTGCCATGTGCCTGATCATACTGGTGGTGGTCAGGCTGGTAGTTTTTCCACCCCTGCTGATGCTGGCCTGGCAGGTGGTGCAAATGGCCTTTTTGGGGTTTTCGGCAGAGACTTTAAAAAACAAGCTGACTCGGGAAGACCTAATAGTTGTACTGGCAACTTCCTTCGTTTTGGTGTTAAGGGGAACGGTTGCCTGCCTTCTTTCTGCGGCCACCACACTGCTTCTTCCTGCCTGTTGGGGTGTTCTGCCTCCCTCCCCCTGTGTGCTGCTGTCCTTGCTCTGCATGTCCTCCTGCCAGGTTGGGTCAGTTACTATATCATCCACCACCTCGTCTTCCACTTCCGCACTCTGGTCCTCCTCCTGACTTTCTGGCAAATGTTTCCACCTCTTGTGACACTTTCCCACCATCGCCTTCGTGTGACCATGGCTGCTCAAATATTTGGGCATCGCTACATGCGATCTCCTCTTGCCCCGCTTCAAGTGGACCGGGCAAGAGGCCCAAATCTATAAATGGAAAATTGAACAGCTCTTCGGAGTGTCCAAGTGGGGGATCAGTAATCTCTGGGCACTCAGCATGGTGGGAGGAAGGAGGTTTAGGGTGAGGAAGATGCAGTCCAGGCTCACAGCTACAGAGACTTGACCAGGTGGAAGACAAGGTGGTGGTGGTGGCTAAGTGAATGGAACCATTATCTGCTATCCAACAAATAACCTTTTCACACTGCTCTGTGTTCAATAGTGGTGTTCTGCGGTCCCTATTAATTGAGACAGGAAGGTTGAGCGAGAAGATGTGGGTGTTTGTTGTGGCAAAATTTCAGCTTGCCCACGGCCTCGGCCTCTGCATGCACCATCATCAACATCACATCCAGTTCCCCTTGCCACGTGCCTTGCCCATTTTAAATAGAGGACAATATCTTCCACGCTCACTACAAATGACTGAATTTGAAGTGAACCTATATGTGATCCGTGTGACGGACAAACCACAGTTTTAAATACCTGACCTGTAGGTAACTATTATGAACAGCAAACTGGTGTCAATTGCTTCACTGACGCACAAATTTTAATAGAGGTCAGAAATGGCAGTATTTTCTGAAAACGTATATGTGACCCGTGTGACGGAGAAAACACGTTTTGAAATACCTGGCCTGTAGGTAACTATTTTGAACAGCAAACTGGTGTCAATTGCTTCACTGACGCACTGAAACAAATTTTTAATGGAGGTCAGAAATGGCAGTATTTTCTGAAAACGTATATGTGATCCGTGTAACGGAGAAAACACGGTTTGAAATACCTGGCCTGTAGGTAACTATTTTGAACAGCAAACTGGTGTCAATTGCTTCACTGACGCACTGAAACAAATTTTTAAAGGAGGTCAGAAATGGCAGTATTTTCTGAAAACGTATATGTGATCCGTTTGACGGAGAAAACATGGTTTTAAATACCTGGCCTGTAGGTAACTATATTGAGCAGCAAACTGGTGTCAATTGCTTCACTGACGCACTGAAACAAATTTTTAATGGAGGTCAGAAATGGCAGTATTTTCTGAAAACGTATATGTGATCCGCGTGACGGAGTAAACACAGTTTTTAATACCTGGCCTGTAGGTAAATCTTTTGAACAGCAAACTGGTGTCAATTGCTTCACTGACGCACTGAAACAAATTTTTAATGGAGGTGAGAAATGGCAGTATTGTCAGTGCAATTATATGTGATCCATGTGACGGACAAACCACAGTTTTAAATAGCTGGATTTTTAGCGCTGTAACATGGAAAGGACCTGGCTGTATTCTGCAGTGCCAACAAGCAAATGGTGCAGAAAAGCTATGTTCTCTGGATTGCTTTTTAAGCAAATAGTGAGGATTAAGATCCCAAAAAAATTATTCCTGGCCCCCGAGACCTGGGCCTATTTCTAGAAATATCTATCAGCAGCAGCAGACAGAACTGGAATGGAGCTTCTTGTGCTATATGCACTGCAGTCTGCTATATACTCTGCCTGCCTGCTTACATACACTGCCTGCCTGATATCTCTGCAGATGGATTAGTCCTCAGAAGGACTGTTTGTTGAGATGGATATGTGTCTCTAATATAGTTTGGTACACCTACACTAGCTAGAAACGAACAAATCTCTCCCTAGCTCAGCAGCACCTCTCCCTACACTGTCTGATTCCGGAGTGACTGAGACGAGCATGGAGGCACCAGGTCTGATATAGACCTGATGACGCTGTGCGGCCAGCCAATCACTGTAATGCCACAACCACCATGGCTGCGGCATTACAGTGAGTGGCAGGCAATCCCTGCATGTTCATTGGTGCTCTAAAGAGCACCAAACATGCAGGGAGGAGACCTAAGCTCCTGCCGAGCAACCCCGGAAATACTCGGCGAGTGCCGAGCATCTTGAGCAGTGAGATGCTCGGGTGAGCACCGAGCAGTAGTGAGCATGCTCGCTCATCACTACAGATAACCACAAAAAGGACATTTGCACCACCTGCCAGGCCAGAATCAGCAGGGATAGCAAAATTAGCAGCCTGACCACCACCAGCATGGTCAGGCACATGGCAACAAAGCACCTGACTAAGTGGATCGAACCCCAGGGTCCAGAAACACTGTCTGAGGGTGACACCACTGATTCTTCCTCTGTTGTGCTTGCACGCCAATCCCCTGTCCATGGCGCATGCGAAGATGCCTCCCGCCCTGCACGTCCACGTCCTTGTCCAAGTGCAGCATTCAGTTGTCCCTACACCAGTCCATGGAATGCAAGTGCAAATACACAGCCAACGCCCCACAGGCCACACTACTAAATTCACACATTTCGAGAATACTTGCACTCTAAATGTTGCCTTTTAGGCTCGTGGAGACAGAAGCTTTCTGCAACCTGATGGCGGCCATCCCTTGGTACTCGGTCCCCATCCGCCACTATTTCTTCCGGTGTGCCATCCCTGCATTACATGAGCACGTGTCCAACAACATTAGCCGTGTCCTGGGAAAGTCCACCTAACCACAAACACGTGGACAAGTGCTTGTGGGCAGGGACGGTACATCTCACTGACAGGACACTGGGTTAACAGAGTGAAAGCCGGGACACAGTCGGACCTTGGGACGGAACACATCCTCCCGATGCCGGGGATTGTGGGCCCTGGGTCAATTAGTGTTGCCCCCACATTCTACAGCTCCTGCAGCTCTTCCTCCTTTTCAGCCTCCATCTCCAAAATGACCACATCAGTCACAAGCTGGAAGCACTGCAGCACTGCCTTGGCCAAGCAGCAACAGGCTGTGCTGAAGCTAATATGCTTAGGTGACAAACTGCACAACGCTGAAGAGTTGTGGACAGCTCCGAAAGATCAGGCAGATCTGTAGCTGACACCACTGACCCTACAGCCAGGCATGGTCATGTGTGACAATGGCCCGGAACCTAGTGGCAGCTCTGAGGTGAGGCAAGCTCACACATGTACCATGCCTTGCCCATGTGCTTAACCTCGTGGTTCAGCGGTTTCTCAAAACCTACCCGGATCTGCCGGGTCTGCTTGTCAAAGTACGCCACGTGTGTGCCCATTTTAGAAAGTCAGCTACAGCAGCATTTGCATCTTCCAGCTCACCAACTGGTGTGCGATGTCCCCACACATTGGAACTTTACACTGCAGATGTTGGGAAGTATTTATGAGCAGAAGAGGGCAGTTATTGACTACCAGCATCAACAAGGCCGTCGGTATTTAAGTCAGACTCCACACATAAAACCTCAGTAGTGGACATAGATGTCAGACATCTGTACCATCCTGCAAAACTTTGAGGACTCCACCAAGATGGTGAGCGGCGATGATGCCATATATAGCATCACCATCCCGCTTCTCTGTCTTCTGAAATGCTCTCTGCTCACAATTAAAGAGGATGCATTGCAAGCGGAGCACGATGAGATGGAGCAAGGAACCACACAAGGTGATTACACACAGCCCAGCCTCATCTCCTCCCAATGTGGATTGGGTGACAATGAGAAAGAGGAAGAGGAGGAAGAACAGGAGCTAGTTTCCTGCGCTATAGATGGTACTACCTGCACAACTGTCATACCATCTGTTCAGCGTGGATGGCCTGAGGACAGGGAGGAGGAGGAAGAGGAGGAGGAGAGCATGGTCAGTCATCCTCTTGGTGAGGACACGGAAGTATTGCCTGTTAGCAGTCTGGCACACATGGCTAAGTTGATGTTGCGCTGCTTTTCCCATGACTCTCACGTTGTCCAAATTTTGGGTGACAGTCATTACTGGTTGGTCCGCTCAAGGGACGGCCTCAGTGTGGTGACCAGGTGTAGAACGCTCTGGGAGGTATGTTGTAAATGTATTTGATGTATGATGTTAGATGTCTACAGTCATGGCCAAAAGTTTTGAGAATGACACCAAAATTATATTTTCACATGATCTGCTGGCCTCTGGTTTTTATTAGTGTTTGTCTGATGTTTATATCACATACAGAAATATAATTGCAATCATATTATGAGTACCAATAGGTTATATTGACAGTTAGAATGAGTTAATGCAGCAAGTCAATATTTGCAGTGTTGCCCCTTCTTCTTCCAGACCTCTGTAATTCTCCCTGGCATGCTCTCAATCAACTTTTGGACCAAATACTGACTGATAGCAGTCCATTCTTGCATAACCAATGCTTGCATTTTGCCGGAATTTGTTGGTTTTTGTTTGTCCACCCGTCTCTTGATGATTGACCCCAAGTTCTCAATGGGATTAAGATCTGGGGAGTTTCCAGGCCATGGACCCAAAATCTCTATGTTTTGTTCCATGAGCCATTTTGTTATCACCTTTACTTTATGGCAAGGTGCTCCATCATGCAGGAAAAGGCATTTTTGGGCGCCAAACTGCTCTTGAACGGTTGGGAGAAGTTGCTCTTGGAGGACATTCTGGTACCATTCTTTATTCATGGCTGTGTTTTTAGGCAAGACTGTGAGTGAGCCGATTCCCTTGGCTGAGAAGCAACCCCACACATGAATGGTTTCAGGATGCTTTATAGTTGGCATGAGACAAGACTGGTGGTAGCACTCACCTCTTCTTCCCCGAATAAGCTGTTTTCCAGATGTCCCAAACAATCGAAAAGGGGATTCATCAGAGAAAATGACTTTGCCCCAGTCCTCAGCAGTCCACTCCCTGTACCATTTGCAGAATATCAGTCGGTACCTGATGTTTTTTCTGGAGAGAAGTGGCTTCTTTGCTGCCCTCCTTGAAACCAGCCCTTGCTCAAAGAGTCTCTGCCTCACAGTGCGTGCAGAAGCACTCACACCAGCCTGCTGCCATTCCTGAGCAAGCTCGGCACTGCTGGTAGTCCGATCCCGCAGCTGAAACAGATACGGTCCTGGCGCTTGCTGGTCTTTCTTGGGCGCCCTGGAGCCTTTTTGACAACAATGGAAGCTCTCTCCTTGAAGTTCTTGATGATGCGATAGATTGTTGACTGAGGTGCAATCTTTGTAGCTGAGATACTCTTCCCTGTTAGGCCATTTTTGTGCAGTGCAATAATGGCTGCACGTGTTTCTTTAGAGATAACCATGGTTAGCTGAAGAGAAACAATGATACCAAGAACCAGCCTCCTTTTAAAGTGTCCAGTGATGTCATTCTTACTTAATCATGACTGATTGATCGCCAGCCCTGTCCTCATCAACACCCACACCTGTGTTAATGGATCAATCACTAAAACGATGTTAGCTGTTCCTTTTAAGGCAGGACTGCAATGATGTTGAAATGTGTTTTGGGGGTTAAAGTTCATTTTCTGGGCAAATATTGACTTTGCAAGTACAGTAATTGCTGTTAAGCTGATCACTCTTTGACATTCAGGAGTATATGCAAATTGCCATTACAAAAAATGAAGCAGTAAACTTTGGAAAAATTACTATTTGTCTCATTCTCAATACTTTTGGCCATGACTGTATATATGAGACACACTTTGATTCAGTATTTTTTGTATCAATCCCCTATATATATATAGAGCGCAATTAAAATGAAATTCCATGTGCCACCACTCCTGGTGGCTGTAAAGAGTGTTTTTATAGAGTGTATTCTATGTTTTGTACCATGTTCTATCTAATAAAGTATATTTTTTAATATTTAGTATTATTACCATTCATGTCGTCTATTTTTGGCTTAGGCTCCTTCCCCTGCATATCATATGTATGACGACTGGTGTAGTATCAGTCCTCTCTTTTGAGCAGCAACACATATACTTATAAATATAATATCATTTACCAATGTACTACATTTGGTTGCTGTGGTGTTCTTTCAGTCATATTGTGCTTATAATTATTGGGTATTCAAGCTGGACACGTGGCATGAACTGGATCTCTACGCCTTGGAGGTCCTGGCCTGCCCTGCCGCTAGCGTTTTATCAGAGCGGGTTTTTAGTGCCGCTGGTGGAATTATAACTGATAGGTGCATCCGCCTGTCAGCTGAAAATGCTGACCGGCTGACTCTTATAAAAATGAACAAGGGCTGGATTGGGCCAGATTTTTCAACACCACCGAACGATAGCAGGGTAACATAAACTCAAATACAATGTCTTTTTTTGGGAAGTCTAACTCTATTCCCATGCACCTCTGTCTTCACACCAAGACATGGGTATTCGATTCCTGATTTTGTCTATTTGCTCTTGTCCTCCTACTTCTCATCATCCTCCACCACCATATCACCACCATATCTACCATATCACCATATCTACGTCTCTTTCAAGAGGCATTGGAGTTCCTCAAAATTTTTGGCAGCGGTTGTGTTCACTGCATAGGCAAACAGTATGGGAGACCTACTTCCTAATAATGGGAACATTGTTTTCAGGAGGACCGCCGACCTTTATGTCTCTTGCAAGGGGCATTGGAGTTCCTCCAAATTTTTGGCAGCTGTTGCATTCACTGCATAGGCAAACAGTATGGGAGACCCACTTCCTAATAATTGGAACATTGTTTTCAGGAGGCCGTCCAACCTCTACGTCTCTTGCAAGGGGCATTGGAGTTCCTCCAAATTTTTGGCAGCCATTGCATTCACTGCATAGACAAACAGTATGGGAAATCCCACTTCCTAATAATGGGAACATTGATTTCAGGAGGCTTTCCGACCTCTAAGTCTCTTGCAAGGGGCATTGGAGTTCCTCCAAATTTTTGGCAGCTGTTGCATTCACTGCATAGGCAAACAGTATGGGAGACCCATTTCTTAATAATGGGAACATTGTTTTCAGGAGGCTCTGAGAGGAGGTGACGTTGAAACGTTGACGGCAATGCAAAAGTGGAAAAAAGCATCAAAAACGCTACGTGTGAACATAGCCCAAGGTGTGGAAGATCATTTTTGATTTTGTATATTCACTTTGCCTTTCATACAAGTCATTACCCTGGAAAGGATGTTCCTTAACATTTTTCCCAGGAAAATCCATTTTGATTTCGTTTTTGTATGTTTTATTGTCAGTCCGTAAAAGTGGCGTAATACCTCTGACAACATTGTTGACAGCAGTGACCTGGGAGTCAGAGATGCTTCCAGGGGTGTTTCCCATGCTGTTCCCTGTCATTTGAGCACTGTTCCCATCGATTTGGCCAATTTTTAGGCCCTTTGCAGACAGTCGGGGGGGGGGGGGTGCCGGAAAAATGCTCAAGTTTTCCATAGACTTACATTGGGCTCGTTACTTGGACCGAGCACTTGAGTATTCCAATTTGCTGGACCCGAGCAACGAGTACCCGAGCATTTTAGTGCTTACTCATCACTAGTTGTTACCAACATTTGGGGAGAATTTCATGTTAATAGCACCTTTATAAATAAATTTACTTAGAAAATTGGTGACATGTTCAATACTTATTTCACCCGCTGAATGTGCATGTAGCTCTTTCAAAGACAAATCCAGCAATATTTTTACATGTCCAATCTGTTCATCTCTTACTAAGAAATCAGTGTTTTAATTAATATGTAAATAAGACGATAGATAGGAAGCCTCTTTGATTCCACCTCTATTCTCCACCACCCAGTGCCTCATCTTCCTGCTTGACTGACTTCAAGCAATAGAGTAGTCAGACAAGCAGGTGGAGGCGGCACTTGGCGGGAAATAGAGCGGAAGTGACAGAAGGTTCAGATCTACAAATAGCTCTTCAACTCTTTTGCATATCAATTCAAACTCTGATTACTCAATAATGGAGGAATGGACTTAGCCATTTGAAGGTATTAATGGACTAATCTTTGAAAGAGCTACATGCACATATATATTTGTTTGGGGTGTAAAATCCTGCTCACAGATTCCCTTTAAGTAGCAGAGGTAGCAGTTTTCTCACTAGTTGCCAAACTTTGCTAGGTCCCAACATTCCCTACATGTATTGCATTTGCCAACTATTTACTCAACAGTTTGGTGTGTATTTTATGTATCACAGATTTTTACAAGATTTCCTTTCCTTTTCAAAGCATTCATAAAGATTAAAAACACATTAGGAAATTGAAAGCAACAGGAAAACTCTTTTATGTTACTGACTAGCAGCTGAGACCATTCATATCATTTGTTTTGTGGATAGCAAGTGATTGTTACATAATTAATATAAATTACCTTGGCTTGATTATACAGGGACAAGAAGCTGTGAGTGGCTACAATTTACATTGAGCAAAATGGAATAATAAATGTAAATCGGAACAACGATTGAGTCTATCAACAATATATTGAAATTGGAAATACCTATATCAATATGTTTAATAGCAAAATTTATTGGCATTTTATAATGAGTTTGTATACTGCATATTAAAGGATTAATGTGTAGAAATAAATGACTACCAGATATAATAAATGTGGTTATCCTGCTGCAAAGCAAACCGTTGTTTGTTTACCAGCATGTTTGATAGATAGAGAGGCAAATTTGACTTACTTAAATTAAAATTTAAAGTGGTGTCCCCTACTTTAAATGACAACTTTAATGGGCTCAGGTTGGTGTAACAAATAAAAAGCAAACCTATACTCATCTCATGGACTAGTGCCGTTCCTCTACATTTGATACTGTGTCCCTCACTGGTCTCCTGGCATCAACATCTGGTGGAGGGGGGTCATCACATGTCTCACATGACTGCTGCAACTAGTCAGCTGCCTCTGATTGGCTGCAGCATTCACATTCCGTCTGACAGGAAGAAATATCTCAAGAAGAATTGGACATGTGTACATACTGTTGTGTTTATAGTGAAAATTTGCACGTTACAGAATACAGTAATACAGATATTGTGGTAATATGTTCAGAGGCCACTCAAGGCGGCAGAAAATCCATGTGGAAAGACAGAATTTCAGCCCCTTCACTCAAATTACTAATGTTCAAAGAGTAAAGTAATTGATCACAGCCGGAGTATAAAATTCCTTGGTATTCTGCAATTCATCAGGCAAAGGAATTTCAGAGGATCTTAAGGATATGTTTCCACATAGTGGAAATCCACTGAATGTACATTTAACACAAAGAACCAAAATTTTTTTTTGCACCTGCCAGGAGGCCAATTGTGATCTACGTTTGGTAGTTCTACTGGCCGGGTGGGTTGCCCCAGCGGTGGTGGTGCTTATGCAGCTGCTAGTGACCCCCAAATGTTTAACTGTGGTATGTGTTTTTTTTTATTTTACATTACTCTGTCCATTGCCATTCACACTTTTTATTTTACCATATATTTTGTACAATGCTATGATCAACTTTTAACAATCTTTTTAGCTCACATTTTTCAGCCATACTCAAAAGGATGCAACAATAAATGCTAAGTAGGTACACACACAGAAAACAAAATGTGGCAGCAGGCCGTGGTATAGGTATAGAGTGTACAGTTGTCAAATTGACCTAGTAAAACAGGTGTGCAAAAACAGTCATGCACAGTTACTTGTCTACTATTTAACAAAATTCAATCCTCCTCTGAAAAATGATGTAATTAGAAATGCTAGATATGTACATATCCAAAATTCAACACCTGCAACAGTGCAATGTATTTTTGTGATGTGTAGATTTGTAAAATTTGACTAGTACAATATGTACAAAAAAAAAACTTTTTTTGCTTGTTGTGTACACAGTTGCATTTAAATAATGTCTGGAATTTAGGGAATTTTCTTTTGTGCTTAAAAAAAACAATGATCCCCCTCTTCATAAAATGGATTGCACAAGAAATGTAGAAACTTAGTAGAGTCGCTTGTGGCAAGTAAGCACATCACCCCTGATATATGATTTCAGATTTTCTTCTGGAAAAAATATTGTGCTGCTTGGCTGCTGCTTCCAGTGCTTTAATAATGAAGAGAAAAATTCAAATGCTACAGGACAGATGTCATCTACATCATATAAGTGATCAATCACATTGGCGTAGCTACTGGCACCTATCCTGTCTCTCTCAGACTACTTCATTCATCTTCTTCAGCGCTGCAGTTGTATACCACATTACAGACTTAAGTATTTATCCAACATTTTAAGGCTTCCTCTTAATATCTCTATTGCTGAGCTGTGAGCTCTGACATACTCTCCCTATCCTAAATCACTTTAAATTTGATGCTGCATTTCTTACCTGGGCTTTAAGACAAGCTATGCCAGTCTTTCCTGATTGAATGCGCTTCACCATATGATGTGATAGCTGCAGATTTTCAGCAATTTGTACAAATCAAAACGCAAATTGTTTTAATTTGCTGGGAACTCATTCATCTATAATAGACCATAGAAAGAATAGTATGGACTGAATTCTTACTTTAAATGACGGCAGGTCCCCTTGACTACACATCACCTGTAAGTAGCTGCATATGTGAGATAATCATCTCTGGTTACCATTTAAATGGTTTTATGCAACTTAATACCTTAGAATAGTATTCAAACTTAGGAGCCAACAGCTGAAAACACACATGTTTAAATATGTTTAAAGGGAATCTGACAGTAGAAGTAACTCTCCTAAGTCGTCAGTAAGGGCACACAGGTCATAGGAAGCTGAATAAAATTATATGTAATGGCTACTCTTCTGATCTCACTGCAGAGCTGTGTGTGATTGTAACAGACACATCTGCAGGTTCCTCTCAGTGCTTCAGCTTTCATCTCACAAGCAGACATGGTTGCAATAGTGTTGCAATACAGCAGAGCTGTGAGAGCTGCAAAAAATGTGTTTGCAAGGAGACAAAGTTCAGTTCTACTGTTCTGTGTTAGTTACATGTCTCACACTGGTAACGCCTCCTTTTATTTTAAATAATCTCTGGAGGCCGATTCTCATGCAGATCAGTGTCCGGCCCATAGCCCTGAACAGCTCATTTACATATAAAAAAACATGGATATTTCTGGAAAAAGACATCAGATCACAGATCTAAAGGTATCATTTTATTCAGCTTCCTATGACCTACAGTACATGCCCATATAAATGGCTCAGGAGGGTTGATACTATGGACAGATTCCCTTTAAAAGCTATAGAGAGTCTTTATAGGAAATGAGTCATTAGATATATTTTCAATTTAGAAACATTTTAATTCTGTGAATCATACATGATAATTAGTTTAAAAATGCAACAAACCATGAGATATTCTGCATTTGCCATAATTTGTACAGCTGTTATTTACTAATGGATACTACCCCACAAAATAATACATATTGACTCATGAAGTAACACTAGGGAGTACACCCTCTTCACTGCATAATCTGTAACAAATTATCTTTCCATGTTGACAACAGGGGAAGAAAGAGGTACAATGAACACTGTGCTTCCTGTAGCTGCTGGCCACACACAGTTGTGTTCAGTGTTAATCTCTTATAGACAATTGGAAAGCATAATTAATAAATTTCAGCTATCAACTTGTAGAGAACATAGTGCAGCAAACACCATGAGCTGGTTTAAAGCAAGATTTTCTGCTGCTTAGTAGTAGCCAAACTCTCTTCCACATCCCATGCAATGAAATTCCAAAATTGTGGTGGTATATGCCATGGTATAAATCCCCTTCCTAGTTGTAGTAATTAGAGGACATAGTGGATAGAAAATAAAAGCATTCTACCACAGACAATAAAGAGGTATAAATTCAGCATTGGCTCGGAAATGCTCATTTTTTACAGGTTACTTAACATACATTAATTTAGATAATGGTACAATAAACTAGATTAACATCAGCAATAGACTTTTAAATAGAAACATAACACAGATGATAAAGGGTAAACTCATCTGTTAAAAAAACGAACATATTATTCGCTATGATAAGTCTCTAACACAGGATTAAATCAGGCACCATGGTAAGACACATGCAGAAATAGCTTCAGCAGGCTAAATCAGAACTCCAGTACACTTAAAGCAATTCAGACAAGTGCAAAGAGTATAAAATTATTCTTAAAAGTCTAAAATGTAATCCATTTTAATCTTAACAAAAGCTGACAGCATGGGGGAAAGACTGTCTCAAGTAAGCTTGTGCTCCAAAATGATAAGGTCATGATATTTTTAGAAATGAGGTTCACTAATAGGGAATGGGATATTATGCAAGAAAAACTTAGTAGAACCTCTAATTGGGCTGGACCAGTAAACAAAGCGTTTACTAAAATGTTTGCACCAAAACAAACAATATAATTTTTGTTGTGCTGTTTCTGATAGTATTTATTGACTGTGCATTACCTTTACCTATTTATTAGTTTGTAGACCCCTGATTTAGTGTTGAACTTTAGTATATCATGTACAGAATACACAGGGATATTTATCTGGAAACCAGACCTGTTGTATCATTTCAAACAATATTTTGTGTTTCCTATTCCTTCCAATGTAGAATATCTACTTTATTTATCTTTTGGCCTTTGAACCTAATATATTCCAGTATGTTATCTAAACTTGCTATGTAGATTGATCTAAAACATAAAAAGCCTCAATTCTCACGCACATTACAATGTTACAGATCTGTGTTGTTTGGATCCATGATACAAAACCAATATGGGAGCACACTGTACCTCCTTGTGTCTCTGATTTCATACAGAGTCACAAAAACAACTGTGGGATGTTCCATTGGAGTATCTTATTATGAGGCTTAAGACAATAGCATAACACACCAAGCAGAAAGGGCAGGACCTGACGTTTCAGGTTAATTTAAAATATACATGTATACAACAAATGTATTTTAGAATTACCGCAATTTACCAGCTTTGCAAGCTCAGTCGCCTGTCATTAAATGCCTTCGTCACCTACCATTAAAGGGGTTAATTATTACTTGGACAACCTCTTATTAAATGCTCGAGTCACCAGAATAAAATAAGAAATGCTAATACTCACCTTATGCAGCAGCGCCATTTCAGCGAGGTTAGTGCCGCTACAGGAGGTGATTGACTGAAGCCTTTACTATTTCGGCAGAGTGGACATCCATGAGTATCAATGAGCTGCAGCTGATTAGCTACTACTGATTGGCTGCACCAGTCACATGACACATCAGTGTCACCCCCACCAACAAGGAACGTCAGCACAGACATCGCTGGAATGGTACTTTTGCAAGAGGTGAGTATACATTGTTTTGATTTTCTATGGGGCACTGTATAGATTAAGAAGCGATTATCCAGTTGAAGAAAACATCTTTAAACTCAAGACTTGTGGATGGTTCTTGTTCTTCTGGATCTAAGACATACAGTATGACCAATTTAATCCATTTTAAAATAAGTCTATTTCCAAATGTTAAAATGACGCACAAATCCCTGAAGAAATTAAGAGATCTACAAAGGTGTTAAGATGCAATATTCCCTAATTTATGGCATTCTCTAACACAAACCTTATGTTGTTTTAAGACCCAGTAGAATTCTGCAGCATTTGTGACCATGGTGGCATGGCTAATGAGATTGTCAACTTGAGCAATTGGCTGTCACTGCCAGGAGAAGAAGCAAGGAAATTGGCAGCGTTATGGAAGACCAGCAGAGAATCAGTAGATGACACTAGATTTTTCAATTTGTAGACTATACTGGGCCTAGGAGTAAAAGAAGGTTCTGGACAACCATTTTAACAATAAGAGGCAGGACTATTGGTATTGCAAAAAAATTCTATGATATATTTTGTAGCTTTGCCTCCATGTTTGGCTCCTTTCTATGACATGCTGTTTAAAACACGGTAATCGTTATCAAAAATATAGTAAGGCAATCGTTAGAAAAAATATCATTATACGCATATGCTATTACACATATTTGACATAATGTCTGGTACAATTATTATATAAAAGAAATTTTTATCCTGTAAACTTACCTCTTCCAGAACATTGCAAAGGGGAGTTTCCCTGGCATCTTTTTCTGCTCTCATCTACTGACAGGTGGCAGGACCGTGGATGTTCACACTTCCTTCCAGTCCATCCTTCTTTACAATCACATAGTCCACAATTACACTGCCCATGACCTGCACCAAAAGTCACCATTAGCATCAAATTTAGTGTAAGCAAACTTAGTAATGTGCAAAATGCCACATTAATACACTGCTCAAAAAAATAAAGGGAACACTCAAATAATACATCCTAGATCTGAATGAATGAAATATTTTCATTGAATACTTTGTTCTGTACAAAGTTGAATGTGCTGACAACAAAATCACACAGAAATCATCAATGGAAATCAAATTTATTAACCAATGGAGGCCTGGATTTGGAGTCACCCCCAAAATTAAATTGGAAAAACACACTACAGGCTGATTCAACTTTGATGTAATGTCCTTAAAACAAGTCAAAATGAGGCTCAGTATTGTGTGTGGCCTCCACGTGCCTGTATGACCTCCCTACAACGCCTGGGCATGCTCCTGATGAGGTTGCAGATGGTCTCCTGTGGGATCTCCTCCCAGACCTGGACCAAAGCATCTGCCAACTCCTGGACAGTCTGAGGTCCAACATGACGTTGGTGGATGGAGAGAGACATGATGTCCCAGATGTGCTCAATCGGATACAGGTCTGGGGAACGGGCGGGCCAGTCCATAGCTTCAATGCCTTCATCTTGCAGGAACTGCTGACTCACTCCAGCCACATGAGGTCTGGCATTGTCCTGCATTAGGAGGAACTCAGGGCCAACCGCACCAGCATATGGTCTCACAAGGGGTTTGAGGATCTCATCTCGGTACCTAATGGCAGTCAGGCTACCTCTGGCGAGCACATGTAGGACTGTGCGGCCCTCCAAAGAAATGCCACCCCACACCATTACTGACCCACTGCCAAACCGGTCATGCTGAAGGATGTTTCAGGCAGCAGATCACTCTCCATGGCGTCTCCAGACTCTGTAACGTCTGTCACATGTGCTCAGTGTGAACCTGCTTTCATCTGTGAAGAGCACAGGGCGCCAGTGGCGACTTTGCCAATCCTGGTGTTCTGTGGAAAATGCCAAGCGTCCAGCACGGTGTTGGGCTGTGAGCACAACCCCCATCTGTGGACGTCGGGCCCTCATACCACCCTCATGGAGTTGGTTTCTAACCATTTGTGCAGACACATGCACATTTGTGGCCTGCTGGAGGTCATTTTGCAGGGCTCTGGCAGTGCTCCTCCTGTTCCTCCTTGCGCAAAGGCAGAGGTAGCGGTCCTGCTGCTGGGTTGTTGCCCTCCTACGCCCCCCTCCACGTCTCCTGGTGTACTGGCCTGTCTCCTGGTAGCGCCTCCAGCCTCTGGAAATTACGCTGACAGATACAGCAAACCTTCTTGCCACAGCTCGCATTGATGTGCCATCCAGGATGAGCTGCACTACCTGAGCAACTTCTGTGGGTTGTAGAGTCCGTCTCAAGCTACCACGAGTGTGAAAGCACAACCAACA
This sequence comes from Phyllobates terribilis, assembly GCF_046119375.1. Lineage (NCBI taxonomy): Eukaryota > Metazoa > Chordata > Amphibia > Anura > Dendrobatidae > Phyllobates > Phyllobates terribilis. The sequence continues at coordinate 295,973,766 of NW_027362762.1, forward strand.
TTCAAAAGTGACCAAAACATCAGCCAGAAAGCATTGGTACTGAGATGTGGTCTGTGGTATCCTCCTGCAGAACCACTCCTTTATTGAGGGTGTCTTGATAATTGCCAATAATTTCCATCTATTGTCTATTCCATTTGCACAACAGCATGTGAAATTGATTGTCAATCAGTGTTGCTTCCTAAGTGGACAGTTTGATTTCACAGAAGTTTGATCCACTTGGAGTTATATTCCATTGTTTAAGTGTTCCCTTTATTTTTTTGAGCAGTGTATATAATATTACATTGATTTATGAAAATGTATAAAACTACAAAAAAGAGATTTACATGAGAAGTAAAGATGTGTATACCATAACCCAAACTTCATTTAGGGTTTCAATATATATCAAAACAAATTGAATATATTACCACTATATGCTGGCAAAACCATTCACATCATGCTGTTCCATTAAAATAATTAGCTGGTTATCTAAAATATAAGAATTTACTGATAAAGTATTGTGAAAATATGTTTTTTTCAAAGTTTTCTCACAACAGTCATTTTGGAATATGTAAAATTAAGAGAATTCTAATAAACAAGGGTTTATCTGTTACTCAACCCAGTGATATGGTAACTCTTAAAGGCCCAGGCCATCAAATCATTTGGTCCAATTGATATTAATAATATAGCATGCTATTTGAATTTAGTGGAGTAGCATTTAAAGAGAACAGGTTTGTCCTTCCTTTCCTTTCTCCTTGACTCAGTTAATGTGAGATATGAGATTATAGTTTTTTATAATATACATTATTTTGTGATACTCTGTCACAAAATGTCAAAGCTACATGTGTCAATATCTATGTGTGGTCATTCAGTGGTTGTGATATAAATTGCAGCCAATCAATGATGTTGATAGAATGTTACTATATTGTATTTGTTTCACAAGAAATTGAGGTCCTTAACCAAATTCAAGAAAAGGTAAGGGTGGAGACTAGTGATGAGCGAGCACTAAAATGCTCGGATGCTCGTTGTTCTGGTCGAGCATATTGGAATACTCGGGTGCTCGACCCGAGCAACGAGCCCAATGTAAGTCTATGGGAAACTCGAGCATTTTTCAGGCGGCTCCCCCGGTGGTCTGCAGAGGGCCTAAAAATTGCCCAAATCGATGGGAATCATTGCTCAAATGACGGGAATAGTATGGGGAAGACCCCTGGAAGCATTTCTGACTCCCAGGTCACTTCTGTCAACAACGTTGTCAGAGGTATTATGCCACTTTTACGGACTCACAAAAAAACATACCAAAACGAAACCAAAATAGAATTTCCTGGGAAATATGTTAAGGAACATCCTTCCCAGGGTAATGACTTGTATAAAAAGCTAAATAAATAACCAAAAACAAAAATGCTCCTCCACGCCTTGGGCTATGTTCACACATAACTTTTTTGATGCGATTTTTCACTTTTGCATTGCTTTCAACCGTGACAAATGCATTCGCTGGGAAAGGTAATTTTAACATTTTACAACCTTATCTGGCCATGTGGTGTGTGAGATATCATCAGACACATTGTGTTTCATTTATGAAGGAGGAACTCTGAAAGTCACAAAGCCTATTTTTATAGGGCCATCAGGCGGCCTTTACTATTCTTAAAGGGCCAGTAGTCGGCCCTCACTATTCTTAGAGAGCCATCAGCCGGCTATGTTTTATTGTTCCCATTACTAAAGAGTGGGTCTCCTATACTGTTATTGCATATGCAGTGAGTGCCAGGGCTGCCCAAAATTTGGATGCACCCCAATACCACTTTGAAAATTTGGATGCACCCCAATACCCCTTTGAAGAGACTTAGAGGAGGGTCTCCTGAAAACAATATTCCCATTATTAGGAAGTGGGTCTCCCATTTTGTTTGCCTATGCAGTGAATGCAAGAGTTGCCAAAAATTTGGAGGCACTCCAATGCCCCTTGGAAGAGACGTGGAGGTCAGAGGACCTCCTGAAAACAATGTTCCCATTATTAGGAAGTGGGTCTCCCATTGTTTTTGCCTATGCAGTGAATGCAAGGGTTGCCAAAAATTTGGAGGCACTCAAATGTCCTTTGGATGAGACGTGGAGGTCAGAGGGCCTCCTGGAAACAATGTTCCCATTATTAGAAAGTGGGTCTCCCATTGTGTTTGCCTATGCAGTGAATGCAAGTGTTGGCAAAAATTTGGAGGCACTCCAAAGCCCCTTGGAAGAGATATAGAGGGCCTCAAAAAAAAATATTCCCATTATTAGGAAGTGGGTCTCCGATAGTGTTGGCCTATGCAGTGAATGCAAGGGCTGCCAAAAATTGGAGGCACTCCAAAGCCCCTTGGAAGAGACGTGGAGGAGGGCCTCAGAAAAAAATGTTCCCATTAGAATGGAGCGGGCCTCCTATACTTGTAATGCCCATGCACTAAGTGTATGGGCTGACAAACATTTACTCCTGTGGGGGGTATACATGAGCATACTGTATAAAAAAAAATTTTTACGGGCATCATAAGCACCCTTTAAAAAAATTATGTGGGTGTTGCATCACGGACCACAGTCACCCTGGTGATATGGTGGTGGAGGATGAGGAGAAGGAGGAGGACAAGAGCAAATAGCTGAAATCAGGAAGCGTATACCCATGTCTGGGTATGAAAAGGTGCATGGGAATACACCTCCCAAGAAAAGACACTGGATTTGAGTTTATGCTACGCTGCTATCATTTGGTGGTGTTGAGAAGTCTGGCCCAATCCAACCCTTGTTCATTTTTATAAGAGTCAGCCTGTCAGCATTTTCAGTTGACAGGCGGGTGCGCTTATCAGTTATAATTCCACCAGCGGCACTAAAAACCCGCTCTGATAAAACGCTGGCGGCAGGGCAGGCCAGGACCTTCAACGCATAGAGAGCCAGTTCATTGCACGTATCCAGCTTGGATACCCAGTAATTATAAGGCACAGAGGAATCACGGAGGACATTGGTATGGTCGGCAAGGTACTCTCTCAGCATCTTCCCAATCTTTGCACAACTGGTGATAGTACCCCGCGCCTCAGGGCCTGTGCGATGGAATGGGCTGAGAAAACTCTCTCAGAACTTTGACAGTGTTCCCATGCCTCTGCTGGATTGAAGTTGTGTCTCTCTCGCCTGTACTCCTTGGTTGTCCAACGAAGTGTGCCCTCTGCCGCCAGCGTTTTCAGATGGGAATTTTTTAAATAGTTCCGCAACAAGGGCCTTCTGGTACAGCCCCATTTTTGTAGACCTGTCCGCCTCAGGAATAAAAGATATAAAGTTCTCCTTGTAGCGTGGGTCTAGAAGTGTCACCAACCAGTAATGACTGTCACCCAAAATTTTGAGAACGCGAGGGTCATAGGAAAGGCGGCATAACATAAACTCAGCCATGCGTGCCAGACTACTAACAGGCAAGACTTCTGTGTCCTCACCAAGAAGATGACTGACCATGCTCTCCTCCTCCTCTCTGTCCTCTGGCCATCCACGCTGAACAGACGGTATGACAGCTGTGCAGGTAGTACCGTCTATAGCGCATGAAACTAGCTCCTGTCCTTCCTCCTCCTCCTCCTCTTCCTCATTGTCACCGAATTCATGTTGGGATGAGATGAGGGTGGGCTGTGTGTAATCACTCTGTATGGTTCCTTGCGCCGTCTCTTCGTGCTCCGCCTGCAATGCATCCTCTTTGATTGTGAGCAGAGAGCGTTTCAGAAGACAGAGAAGCGGGATGGTGACGCTAATTATAGCGTCATCGCCGCTCACCATCTTGGTGGAGTCCTCAAAGTTTTGGAGGATGGTACATATGTCTGACACAAATGTCCACTCCTGAGGTTTTATATCTGGAGTCTGAACTGAATACCGACGGCCTTGTTGATGCTGGTACTCAACAACTACCCTCTTCTGCCCACAAATCCTTACCAACATCTGCAGTGTAGAGTTCCAACGCGTGGGGACATCACACACCAGTCTGTGAGCCGGAAGCTGCAAACACTGCTGAAACACGGCAAGGGCGGCGGAAGTTGTAGGTGACTTTCTAAAATGGACACATAGGTGGCGTACTTTAACAAGCACATCCGGCAGCTCCGGGTAGGATTTGAGAAACCGCTGAACCATGAGGTTAAGCACATGGGCCAGGTATGGTACGTGTGTGAGCTTGCCTCGCCTCAGAGCCACCACCAGGTTCCAGCCATTGTCACACATGACCATGCCTGGCTGCAGGTTCAGCGTAGTGAGCCACAGATCTGCCTGCTCTTTCAGAGCTGTCCACAACTTTTCAGGATTGTGCGGTTTGTCACCTAAGCATATTAGCTTCAGCACAGCCTGTTGCCGCTTGGCAGAGGCAGTGCTGCAGAGCTTCCAGCTTGTGACTAATGTGGTCATTTCGGACATAGAGGCTGCAGAGGAGGAGGGGGCTGAGGAGGATGAGGTGCAGGAGCTGTAGACTGTGGGGGTAACCCTGATTGACCTACGGCCCACAATCCTTGGTGTCAGGAGGACGTGTTCCGTCCCAAGGTCCGACTGGGTCCCGGCTTCCACTATGTTAACCCAGTGTGCCGTCAGCGAGATGTATCATCCCTGCCCACAAGTACTTGTCCACGTGTCCATGGTTAGGTGGAATTTCCCGGTAACTGTGTTGTTGAGGGCACGGCTAATGTTTTGAGACACATGCTTGTGTAATGCGGGGACGGCACACCGGGAGAAATAGTGGCGGCTCGGGACCGAGTACTGAGGGACAGCCGCCGCCATCAGGTTGCAGAACGCTTCCGTCTCCACTAGCCTAAAAGGCAAAATTTCGAGAGCAAGCAGTTGTGAAATGTGAGAATTTAGTAGTGTGGCCTGTGGGGCATTGGCTGTGTATTTGCGCTTGCGTTCCAAGGACTGGGGTATGGACAACTGAACGCTGCGCTGGGACAAGGACGTGGACGTGCTTACTGATGCTGTTACTTGAGAGTGTGCAATGACAGGTGCAGGGCAGGAGGCATTTTCACATGCACCAGGGACAGGCGATTGGCTTGCATGCACGACTGCGGAAGAAGCAATGGTGCCACCCGCAGACACTGTTCCTGAACCCTGGGCTTCGGCCCACAAAGTCGGATGCTTTGCTGCCATGTGCCTGATCATGCTGGTGGTGGTCAGGCTGGTCGTTTTGCCACCCCTGCTGATGCTGGCCTGGCAGGTGGTGCAAATGGTCATTTTGGGGTTATCGGCAGAGTCTTTAAAAAACAACCAGACTCGGGAAGACCTAAGAGTTGTACTGGCAACTTCCTTCGTGTTGGTGCTACGGAGAACAGTTGCCTTTCTGCTGTCGGTGGCCACCACATTGCTTCTTCCTGCCTGTTGGGGTGCTCTGCCTCGCCCTGTGTGCTGCTCTCCTCGCTCTGCATGTCCTCCTGCCAGGTTGGGTCAGTTACTATATCATCCACCACCTCGTCTTCCACTTCCGCACCCGGGTCCTCCTCCTGACTTTCTGGCAATTGTGTCTCATCATCGTCTACCTCTTGTGACACTTTCCCACCGTCGCCTTCGTGTGACCGTGGCTGCTCAAATATTTGGGCATCGCTACATGCGATCTCCTCTTGCCCCACTTCAAGTGGACCGGGCGAGAGGCCCGCATCTATAAATAGAAAAGTGAACAGCTCTTCAGAGTGTCCAAGTGTGGGATCAGTTGTCTCTGAGGACTCGGCATGGTGGGAGGAAGGAGGATCAGGGTGAGGAATATGCGGTCCAGACTTACGGCTACTGAGACTTGCCCAGTTTAAATATAGGACAGTATCTTCCACGCTCACTACAAATGACTGAGTTTGGAGCAAACTTATATGTGATCCGTGTGACGGAGAAAACAGAGTTTTAAATACCTGGCCTGTAGGTAACTATTTTGCCGCAGCCAACCACCATGGCTGCGGCATTACAATGAGTGGCAGGCAATCCCTGCATGTTAATTGGTGCGCTAAAGAGCGCCATACATGCAGGGTGGGGACCCGAGCATTCGCCTGAGCATCTCACAAGTACTCGGCAAGTTCCGAGCATCTCGAGTACTGAGATGCTCGGGCGAGTACCGAGTACTTGCGAGTATGCTCGCTCATCACTTGTGGAGACATTCATACTCTTTCAAATTTTGTATGTTATATTAAATGTTGTAAATTTGTAAATATCATCAATGTAAGATAACTATAATGACACATCAATCAATATTTATATAGTAAGATAGTGATAGTGTCCAAAGATATACACTAATCTTGTTTTCTTTGGAAGCTAATACTGCTTAGCAGAATCTATGCTTTTTACTAGGGCCAATAAAGATAAAGTCATGGCCCAAAGTCTTGGCATCCTTGAAATTGTTCCACAATATGAAGTATTTCTCCCACAATATTATTGCAATTACACATATTTTGTTATACACATGTTTATATCCTTTGTGTGTCTTGCAACAACAAAAAAAAAACAGAGGAAAAAAGGCAAATTGGACATCATTTCACACAAAACCCTAAAAATGGTCCGGACAAAATTTTTGGCAACCTCAACTTAATATTTGGTTGTACACCCTTTGGAATAAATAACTGCAATCAATCACTTCCTATAACCACTCTTCTTTTGCAAACTGCTGCAGGTCTCTCCTATTTGAAGCGTGCCTTCGCCTAGCAGTAATTTTTAGATCTCTCCACAGGTGTTCAATGAAATTTAGATCCTGACTCATAGCTGCCACTTCAGAACTCTCCAGCACTTTGTTTCCATCCATTTTTTGGTGATCCTTGAAGTATGTTTGGGGTCATCGTCCTGCAGGAAGACCCATGACCTAGGACGCAAACCCAGCTTTCTGACACTGGGCACTACATTGTGACCCAAAATCTGTTAGTAATCTTCAGATTTCATGATGCCTTACATAAAGTCAAGGCATCCAGTGTCAGAGGCAGCAAAACAACTCCAAAACATCTTTACCCTCCACCATATTTCACTGTAGGTACTGTGTTCTTTTCTTTGTAGGCTTCATTCCGTTTTAGTTAAACAGTAGAATGATGTGCTTCACCCTGAACCTGCAGGACAGCTTGAATTTCTTTGGAACTTGATTGGGGCTGCTTGATCTGATATATCCTGCGTTGCAACCTGTCATCAATTTTTTTCAAGAAGATTAGCTACAGTGCAATGGGTTGTAAACTTCTTGATTATGTTGAACACTGTGGACAAAGGAACATCAAGATCTCTGGAGATGGACTTGTAACCTTGAGATATTATTCAACAATTTTGGTTCTCAATTCCTCAGACAGTTCTCTTCTCCTCTTTCTTTTCTCCATACTTAGTATGGCAATGTCACGGGTGTGTCAGATGTGACAGACTGTTGGCTGTAGAAGATCTCTTTGTTTGGCATTACAGACACCTTCTTAGCTGTTTGACTCTAGGACCCAGCTGCTACCTCCTTCCTGTTCTAATGACACCCTGGCTTGGGTGTTGAAATAGTTTCACTTCGCAGCAGGAAGGTGCCAGTGATATTCACATGTTTCCTTGTGAAAGCTTAAAGCTTGTGCTGTTCCTCTCTGGTGCTAAGAGGATGTGTGTGCTTTCTCTCTGAAAACGGCTCAAGCTAAGTTACTTACTCCCGTGTCTGTCTACCTTGTTGTCTTTAGTGGTTAGTGGGGACTGACTAGTGTTCCCTAGGGCAGGGCCTAGCCCTAGGGAAATACAGGGTTTTAGGTTCCTGTGCGGCGATTGGTGAGGAACCAATATAGGGACATTAGTGGAGACAGGGTGATAGCAGATTAGCCTAGATGGTGTCCACTCCCCCTAGTATCCCCTCATCCCTTCGTGTTGCACTAAGGATGCAACACCCTTTATTAAGGTGTGCAGAAGTATTAGGCAACTTGTTTTCCTCAGGCAATATTGGCCAAAAACAGAGGGATGCAACACTCTTGAAAGATATTTGAGCTTGATCACAGGACCATTGAAAGATTGGTTGCAAATACTCAACAGGGTCACAAAAAATGTGTTATTTCTGAAGAGGCAATTTGCATATTTTATTTCCTAGAGGAGCATGCATGGCGTATAAGTCTCCTCACTCTGACATGCCAGGCCTATCTTGCCACTCTCCACAAGGAGAAACATTACCCCTTAGATCCCAGTCTTAAGCCCCTCACCTAGCCAAATCAGATCTCATACTTTGCACTCACGAGGCGCAATACCCTGAAACACCGTGTCTACAAACTGAGATTCTGGTTTGACTTTTATCCTAAGTCAAATGGCAAGGCTCATTACAGGGTCGATATTGACTTTTAGGATTGCTACTTCCAATAGGTAGCACTAGAGTTCAAGTCCTCTTCCTCTCTGAAAAGGTAATTTACAGAGAAAAAAAGATGCACATTAACTGCCAAAGATTTGAGAAGAACCAAATGTGAAGCGACCATGAACCCATTATTCTCCAGTGCTGTCATATTCCAGAACTGCAACCTCCCAGGAGGGTCCAGAAGTACAAGGTGTTCAGTGCTCAGAGACATGGCCAAGGTAAGGAAGGTTGAAATCCAACCACCACTGAACAAGACATATAAGTTAAAACGAAAAGACTGGGCCAAGAAATATCTAAAGACAGATTTTTTTTCAAAGATTTTATGGACTGATGAGATGAAAGTGACTCTTAATGGACAAGATGGATGAGTCCATGGTTGGATCAGTAATGGTCACAAACCTCCACTTTGACTCATACGCCAGCAAGGTTGAGGTGAGGTACTGGTAAGGGCTGGTATTGTTAAAGATTAGTTAGACCTTTTCAGGTTGAAGATGAACTCAAAATAAACTCACAAACTCTCTGCCAGTTTTTAGAAGACACTTTCTTTAAGCAATGGTACCCAAATCTGCATCTTTCAAGAAAACCATTATTTTTATGTAGGACAATACTCCATCGAATTCATCAAAGTACTCTACTGCTTGCCTAGCCATTAAAGACCTTAAAGATGAAAAAATAATAATAATGGTTATTATTATCACTTTAACAGATGAAAATGAATATTTTTTATTGGTAATGTATGTATTTTATGTAGTTTCATAATAGTTTTGCACACCAATAGATGACCAACAATTCTGCACACATACAATAGATATTCTTCTAAGAAAGACAAAACCTCATTTTTCCTTTTCTAAAGGGAACCAGTCATGTCAAAAAATGCTATTAACCTGCAGATAGGGGGTTAATCTGCAGGTGAATGGCACTGCATTGATGCACTGCTGACCCAGCTGTCAGTGCCAGGACGAGGTTACAACCTCTGCTTAGTACATAGGGATGACTGAAATTACGGCAGCTGCGCCTTTATCATTCAAAGCCAGAGGCTGCAGGGAGAAATAAAGTTAATTTCCTCCTGGCAGCCGGGCTTTCAGTACAGCGGCTTCACAGGTTTTGAACCCAATATCAGGTAAATAGCATTTGGAAACATAATAGGTTCCCTTTAAATATTCAGTTTTCTGGTTTATTAACCTTTTGTATACTACAAATAAATCTGCCAAACGTTTTTTTTATGCTACACAAGCTATTAACTGAAAATTTAAAGTTGTAGTTCTAACTATACTACTCTAGACATGCAAATATGTGGGTATGTGAGCTGGGATTCTCACAAAGGTCAGTATGAACATGCCAACAGAAATATAAAAGATACAATCGATATCACTAGAATTTTGAAGAGACAATAGATATTCCTGACTTTAAAACCAAAGAAAAAGATCCATAAGCAGGAAGAGGGCACAACCCCTTGCAGAAATTTCCCCCGACAAAAGGGGCTACATTGCTGGCAAACAAGTGGATGCCAATTGTCCTAAAAGTCATGGACTTAAAAAAAACAGGCCTTTCTGACTTAGATGGCAAAATCAGGAACCACAAAGTAGGTCCAATTTGATCTCTAGAATCCCATTCTCTGCTATGAACAACTGCACCCAAGCTACTAAAGAGACACCGAGCTAAGTAGAGTGCCACAGAATTCTAATTATCGCTACATTCTGAAACATCTCCACTTGACAATATAGCTTATACTGCAAAAATAAAAAAAGGAAGATTAACTTTTCCAGCCACTTCCAATTTCAGTGTTATATTTAGAAACACAATATATGGCAGTATATTTTCAATATAGAAATTGGGATGAACTATGAAATGATGTATGCATGACACAAATCTTTGACATCCAACGCTAAGATTGAGGGATTGTGCACAGGTCTACACCGGCAGAATGAAAAAATAAATTAATCATGTGCAAAAAGCATTTCCTCAATATTAATGATATATTACCGGAACTGAAATTATTAAAATATTAAATGAATTACTTAACATGGTATTTCCTATTCACAAGATTAAATTATATCTGGAGGGATTCTGAACACCTATTAATAGGTATAATAAATGAAATTCCTTTAATAATGGGCTCCTGTAATTGCTTTAGATGGCTCTACTTATGTGATGTAACAGCATAGATCTTGGTGTGGAAGACCAATGACATCAACAGTATAACACAGAGAGCTGCCACTCTGTCATCACCGTCTTCCTTTTCCAATAATTTTTTATTAAACCTTTAAAAGGGTATGATAAGGGGGTAGGGAAGAAATAACAGGAAACAGAGAAGGATGTGGAGAGCGGACAAGAGAAGGAAAGGGTGGGGGGAAATTTAGAGAACTCGATTGCGTAATTACAAAGGGTAATATAGCATATAATCATCATACGTATCGTAACTTATGGTTATACATATAATATGACATAACATAATAAAAACATAATATAATCTAGTCATACTTAATAAAATGTGGTTTTCTGCACCATGGAAGAATGAAGGAATCGGTATAAAAATAATAATATACAACAGCGGTAAAGCTTTTATGGTAGATAAAACTAAGGATTGGGAAACATGGAAATCTAACGATCCCATTTCTTAGAGTATTTTTATCAGACAGATATTACTAATGGCAAATCGGAGTTCAAGTGAGTTATGTAAGGAAATCTTTTCCAAAATGTCAGATATGCCAGGCACATCGGATTTTTTAAAAAAATAAGCTATTGGATTTTTAACCACCAGCAAGGTATGAATTATATCATACCTAACTGATGGGTCTAAGTCTTCGAGGCCAACGGAAAGTAGAGCCATCTGGGGAGTAATCAAGAGTGTTCTATTAAGGAGTCTGTTTATGGTGATTGAGATTTGTTTCCGTAGATTTTTTATTTTTGGACAGCTCCAGAAAATGTGGAGTAAGTTGCCAGGGAAGCCACAATTCCTCCAGCATAATGGGGACTTTTCAGGGTTTATGTGAGATAATCTGGAGGGGGTATAATACCATCTAACCAGTAGCTTATAAAATGACTCATGGAACTTCATAGAAACATTAGAAGAATAGGAGTAGTTGATGGCATTTTCCCACTGTTCCAGATGCAATGAGATTTTTAGATCCGCTTCCCATCGTGACATATAGACATTTTTAATAAAAGTATTGTCTTTGTTGAAGCAGTTGTATCGATTTTTTGGCGCTCCAAAAAAATCATATGGTCAACATTACAAAGGAGAGAACAGAGTATTTCAGATTTTGGAGATTTGTTAAGAAGGAATTTTTGGACGTGTTCTTTTAAAATTGTAAAGAACATGAAATTAGAGGATAGCAGGCCGAATTTGAATTTGAGATCTTTGAAGGTAGAAAACATGTTTCCGTTGTGGATATCTTTGATTTTTTTAACCCCGGATTGGGTCCATGAGGCGGGGATTGAAAAATTGTAAATACTTGCAATGAGAGATAAGGAAAAATATTTAATTTGTTCAAATGTATCTGTTCCTCTGCTGGGTTTTGCCAGTGTCTTCCAGGCTTTAATAGAGGCTTGGAAGATGTGATGTGAAGGCTCACATAAAGTAGACTTAAAGAGATGTTTGAGTAGCAAATACTGGAGGGAACTGTCATTGCTTTGGGTATATTCTAAATGTAACCAGGCGGGTGAGGGTTCTTGTCTGAGCCAGTATACACTTTGCTTAACCAAGTTAGCTAAATAGTAAACAGTTATATTGGGGAGGCCCAAATCTCCATTATATTTGTTCTTATAGAGTATGTCTGAAGCAACTCTGGCCTTCTTGTAGTTCCAGACAAAAGAATTTATTAAATTTTGAATTTTTATAAGGAAGGAGAAGGAAATAATAAGTGGGAGGGTTCTGAATATATAGAGAATTTTGTGGAGTATGAATGTTTTAATTACCAAAATCTTTCCCACCCAAGAGAGATCAGAATGATTAAAACTAGAAAGGTCATTTGTTATGTTTTTAATGATGTTTTCTAAGTTAACGGAGATTGTGGACTTAATATTTTTTGTAAAGATTATACCCAGGTAAGTAATTTCTTTCTCCTCCCAACTGAATGTTGTTAAATTTTTTATTTTGTTAATTATATGGTCACTTAAATTAAAATGGAGAATTTTGGATTTGTTGCAATTAATTTTAAAGTAAGAGACCTTTGAAAAAGAGTCAAGAATTGTTAGAAGTTTCCAATCCTTTACCATGTGTGTAGAGGGGAAAAACTATTCTCGGATAAAAAAATACAAGACATTTCTCTCAGAGTAGTGCACTAGTACATTCATTCCCCTAAGTACCACTATAGAACTAATGCTAGTTTGAAAGTGAATTGTCAAAGATTGCTCCTTACCTGAGCAGAAGTCATCAGAATATCGGTCATAGACTGTCCTACAGTTCCTTTCATCACATTCACAGGTCTCACCATGAATGTCTCCCCAGTCACCAGTTGGGTCAACATCATGACATGTACATTCACCGCAAATGCACGTTCCTTAGAGAAAGGAAACAAGGGAAAAGTTTTAGTAATCATAAGTGGTATAGGGAATATTTAAACTATTCATGAACTCTTTGGTCGCTTTTATTCTTTGCTAGTAAATATAAAACCTCTTGTGCTAAACAGGATTTTATGTTTCGCCGTCTGTTTTTTTCTCAGATAACACAGATAGCCATGAAGCAGCGTAACTAAGAATTAAGATCAATGGAGGAGATAGGCGAAAGATTTATTACATAGTATATAATTTATAAATTCATTATGATACTTAGAGCTGTTCTTTATCAATTATATTATCAATCTCTTTAACTAGATATTTCATTAAAAAAAAAATTAGCCCCAACTGGACAAACTCTTTTTAAAGTTTGAAGGAGAAATGTGATATTAATATAGGGTTGAATTGAAGGGCACCTTCTTCCCTATTATGTGCACATTCACTGGTTGGGTTTATGCACAGAGTTGTTCAGTTGGGAAAACCAGTGTTCTGCTTTACTGTGATATTCATGACCTATCCTTATGACCAGAAGACACCCGGCATTCATATGATTGTCAGAAACAATAGAAGCATTGGTATTGTTGATGCTTCTACTCACTACTTAGTGCACCTTAAGGACTATGTAACTGGTAAAAGAAAAGACAGAAGCGATGATAAACCACTTCTATTTTCTCCTCAGCATAGTCAGAAACAGGTTAAAAAGTTGATACCTCATTAAATACGTAATGAGTGACTAGCCAGCAAAAACATACAGGACAAAATGCATTACTCTTTTAGACCTGTGCTGCTTCCAACAGGTGGCACTATAGAGTTAAAGTCCTCTTCCTCTCTGAAGAGACAATTTGCATATTAAATTTCCCAGAGGAGCATTGCATGGTGAATAAGCCTCCTTACCTTGGCATGCCAGAGCCGGTATGATACTCTCCACAAGGAGAAACGTTACCCCTTAGACCTCTTTTAGACCAGTAAATGTGTCCATATGCCTTAAAGAGAATGTATCACTAAAATCAATCCACCAAACCACATATATCTTTTATCTGTTGCTGCATTCCTAAGCAATTAGCATTTCAAGTGCACTGGACCTGACAAAACACTGAAGGAGCCACTGTCTCCAGAGCTTGTTTCCCCACACTGCACCAGCTTCTTTAGCTTGATTGATAGCACTGTATGAGGTTAGGCACCAGGCAAGGAATAAGATAGTAGCATAAAGATCTGCTACTCACTGTGAATGTAATCCGTGACAAAGGAGGTCGGAGAATCAGAAATGCGTAAGATGAACATTCGGTACTATTTTTTTCCAGAGAGAAGCCCGTAGTTTTGTGATGTCATACTTTCACAGGACGGCAGATTTTTTCAAACGAGTGTTTGTGCAAACTTGTCCGGCTGGAACGCTGCCTACACTGTTTGTAGATTACCTACTATTAACGAAGGATTCCCTTCACAATGGATTCTGGCATATTTGGACCAAGAAACATCATCATACACATTTGGTGCCAGATTGGTACATCTGACTCAACATCAACTTAGAAGAACAGGAAGGCTTCTAATGATTACTAGCCTGCTTTTAGCACATATTGTTTTCTTATACTACTGTTAGCGAGATATCAATCAAGCTAAAGAGGCTGGTGCTGTATGAGGAAAAAACCTGGGGAGTCAGTGGCGCCTTAAGTGCTCGGTCATGCCCAAAGAACTTAACATCTCATTTGCATATAAATGAAAATACTAATTACTCAGTAATACAGTAACAGATAGAAGATATTTACAGCAATTCCTCTAAATTCCACCACACACAAGCATACTTGCCAGATTTTTCAATGAGTAGAGGGTAAAAAGTATCTGGCATACACCTTCTTGGAACAGAATATCTGATGGAAGAAAATGATCAGATATGTTAAAATTCCACATGATTGATCCTTCTTTCCACAACATCCGTCTTCACGTGGTAAGTATAAACGTCTCCATTAGTGTTGAGCCACCCCCGTAGTGTTCGAGTTCGGTTCGGTTCGTCGAACACCCGTGTGTTCGCCGAACTGTTCGTCGAACTGTTCGTCGAACACCTTCGAACACCATTAAAACCAATGGCAGGCAAACAAAAACACATAGAAACACATAGAAAACACCTTCAAAGGTGTCCAAAAGCTGACAAACTGCTCAGAAGACACAACTAACACATGGAAAAGTGACAAGTACATATAGTCATGCGAAAAGAAAAGAGGTGGAGGAGTAAAAGGAGGGGGAGACACAGATATAGGCATGTCATGCCCTTCTAAAATCCAAAAAGTGAGAAGCCGAGACGGCCAGTCCGCTCCTGCCCGTGCCACCTCCGTGTCGCCGGGTTTGTGCCAGAGCCGCGGTGAACCCTGACGGCCAGCCCCCCTCTCCCAATACTGGTGCCTGTCCGCTGGTGGGTCGAGAGAGCCCCCCTGTGGTGGAGGCAGCTCTAAGCTTTTTAATTTAAATTGTCCCTCTAATTTGAATGAATACACTTTAAATCCATTTACAAGGATCTATTGGAGGGCAAGTCTCATGCCAGCAGCCGCGTAATTCCAGCTCCAGTAGCGTCCACTAAAGCTGCTGCAGTTAAAAAGCTTTTATAAGGATCGAGCTCGGCTGTCCACCGCAAGGCATCCTAGTGCCGGTCCCAGCCCCTATGCCTTGGGGTGCCTCCTGATGCTCTTCACTAAGTATCCCGTGGTCCCGAAGCATTTCCTTTGAAAAAATTAAGTGTCCAAACTACAGGTGGTGTAGCTTGCTTAATAGCCGGGATAATCCGCTGACTAGCAGACACTGCTACTAGGCACAAAGTATTTCCTGGGCTAGATGCAGTTAAAAATTTGTAAGTAGATACTCTCGTTGGATGCTGAGAAAGCATTCCATAGAGTCTCCTGGCACGCCATATATGATTCTCTTAAAAAGCTTGGGGTAGGGGTCTAGGGGACCCTTTTATAGCCAAAATCACGGCCCTGTATCACAATACGTCACCTAGGCTGAAGATAAATGGAACTGTAGCACCGAGGGCTCGGTTGCTACAGACGTATTGCACCTCACCCAGAGGTGTGATATCTCACTCTCAGATAAGGATGGAGTGTGGATCAGGACCCGACACCTGCATGCATTACACCACATTGCCGTGGGGCAGGGCGACCAATATGCCCCTGAGATGGGCACGACAGTCCCTGTCCCTGGCTGGAGTGGGGGGAGGGAACACTGAGGAAGGGGAACCCTGCAGTGCAGGAGCAGGGAGGAAGCAGTTCCTGGGTGCATTGAGAAGGGAGTATAAAAGGTGGGCACCATCTTAGTTCAGTGCAGAGAAGTCTGAGCAGAAGTGGCAGGGAGCAGGGGCTCTGCATGAGCTCTGCTCCGGAGGCGGGCCTAGTAACAGAGGCCCAGGCCTGCAAGAGGGAGAAGGAAGGAAGAGGAGCGGAGAAGGCTCCAGGAACGAGGAATGAAGGGATCCCAGGGGTGCGGACGGGCGAGTCGCCACCGCACGCCCGAATCCACCTGCGTGGAGGGGTCAGGCCAAAGGGGGAGACCGGTCCCCGAACTAGTGGAGGCAGGAAACGACCCTCAGCTAGAAACCGGAGGCTCTGACATTTTATGTGGCGCAGCCCCTTGCTCCACCCGCTAGGAAGGCACCACATAGGGTCAGGGAAACTGGCGCCAAGTTTACCAAGAGGAGGCCCGAGGCAGCCGGACAGAAGTGTTGGTAAGAAAGGCCAGACAAAGGACACACAAAGGGGGTCCTGTGAAGCGCTCCAAAGTTATCTGGGAGTTGTCTGAGCCCCTCACCTGGTGAGCACAGTACGACGTGGGCAGCCGTTACCTGCAGACGTGGTCTGGATAATAAGAACTGTGAGTAAAGGCCCTGAACTGCATCACTGACTCCGTGTCGTTACTGCTGCTGCCCTGCACCATCACCCCCATCCTCCGCATACACTGCCCTGAGGCTATACTCCTCCCGTGGGGAGTTATGCTACGCTCTGCTGCACCCACAACACCAGCCTTAGCGGTCTGCCCTGTAGCGGCGGTTCACTCTGACCGCAATCCACGGGTGGCGTAGTCGGACATTTAAACATCAAAACCACATAAATAGTTCCGCCACTGGTTTGACCGCCCTGAGCCACGGAACCGGATCGCCGCCATGAAGACTACAACCACCAGCATCCACCAAAAAGGGTCCGGCTCCGGGTGTCCCAAGGCCCAGGGGGTGCGTCAGAACATTTTCATCACCTTTCACAATCACCAATGGGACAAGGCAGGGATGTCCTCTGTCCCCTCTCTTATACATCCTAGTGACGGAGCACCTGCTCTCATCAATTCGCCATAACCCCAATATTAGGTGGATTGAGGTGGGAGGCACCGAGTACAAGTGCTCTCTATTTGCTGATGATGTCCTAGTATATATCACTCAATCACATATATCCATCCCTGCTGTTATGGCTGAAATAGGTCACTTTGTTACATGGTAAAATTTTAAAATCAATGCAGCGAAGTCTGAGGCCCTCGATGTCTCCCTCCCTAAATCCATATAGGATTCCATCCAGTCCAACTTTCCCTTTGCCTGGCCCTCACAGGGTATCAAATACTTAGGAATTCCTATTCATAGAGACCTCTCCCATCTATGTTATCTTAATTTTGGGCCCTTTATTGAACAATTCCATACAGACCACGGTTGGCAAGTTAGAACTGTAAGATTCACTACGTGAACCACTGGTGTTTTGTGGAAAAGCACATGTACACCGCGTTCCAAATTATTATGCAAAAAGTGTTTAGGAGTGATAAGGGAAGAATTTGTTTGTTTGTCAGTTAAACTCATTGATGGTGATGTGTGTCAGGGCTCTTTATATCACTGTAAGCAATTGCAGACACCTGTGCTAATTAGTTTGGCAGGTGTGTCCAATGAAAGGCAAGACTACTTAAGAAGGCTCTCTCACATTATTAAGCAGCCTACATTTTCTGCCAAAATGGGAAAGAAAAAGGATGTGTCGGCTGCTGAGAAGCAACAAATTGTGGAGTGTTTAGGTCAAGGCATGACTACAATCAACATTGTGCGATGATCAGGATGAAGTGTCTTGGCAATCAAGAAGTATGTAGCTGATTCACAGTACACACGTGTGCGTGCTGATAAGGGCAAATTGAGGACTCTTTCCTACAGGCAATTACGTCAGGTTGAAAGAGCAGCGGCAAAAAAGCCTTGTCATAGCAGCAGACAAGTTTTTGAAGCTGCTTTTGCCTCCAACGTCCCCCGAACAACAAGATGCAGGGTCCTTCAGAGGTTTGCAGCTGTGCATACGCCATCCTGTCGACCTCCTCTATCCACTTCACACAAGCAGAAACGGCTCCAGTGGGCCAAACATTACATGAAGACTGATTTCAAAACTGTTTTGTTCACGGATGAGTGCCGTGCAGCGCTCGATGGTCCAGATGAATGGAGTGGAGGATGGCTGGTTGATGGACACCCCACGCAAACACGGCTACAGCGCCAACAAGGAGGAGGTGGAGTAATGTTTTGGGCTGGAATCATGGGGAGAGAGATTGTCGGCCCCTTTAGGATCCCTGAAGGCGCTAAAGATGAACTCCATAATGTATGTGGATTTTCTCAAACAGCACTTCCTGCCATGGTTCAAGAAGAAGAACCGTGTATTTCACAGCAAGATCATTTTTCTGCATGATAATGCACCATCTCATGCTGCACATAAAACATCTGCATCTCTGGCTGATATGGGCATAAAAGGGGACAAACTTATGGTGTGACCCCCATGCTCCCCTGACCTCTACCCCATTCAGAACCTTTGGAGCATCATTAAAAGGAGTGTCTATGATGGCGGGAGGCAGTTCACATCTAAGCAACAGCTCTGGGAGGGTATTCTGTCCTCATGCAAAACAATTGAAGCAGAAACCATCCAAAACCTGACAAATTCAATGGACGAGAGAGTTCAGAAGCTCCTTTCGAACAAGGGGTCCTATGTGAAAATGTAACATCACCTAGAATAAAGTTTTGAGTTGAAAACTGTTTGATTTCAGTTTCTAACAACCTGCTAATGCTTATAATTTCAAAAATGACCATTTTTTTGGTCTTTATTAAAATGAAAAGGTTGATCGAAAAGTTTGGGGGATCTAAGAGTGTGGCAACCCAGTAGTCATGATTACTTCGAATTCTGACAATATGAGGGTCATGCTGCAGGTAGTGCAGCAAGAAGGCACTTATGTGTCTTGCGCATCTCGGAGCCCCAAAATTATTTTCCGGGCTAGATGCAGCTAAAAATTATTTTTAATTTTAAATCTGGTGAAGCTTATTATAGATGGCCTAATAGGATCAGTGCTGCACACTGCTACAAAGCCCAAATTATTTTCCAGTCAATATACAGATAAACATGATTAGTAATTTGAAAGCTTAAAACGGTTGGTAGGGTGATTTTAACCAATCATCAAGCTTTTACTCTCCCCAGGATGACACAGGGGTAGAAAAGTCGTTTCGGATCCATGATTTGTTCATCTTTATGAACGTGAGTCTGTCTACATTATCAGTGGAGAGCCGCGTGCGCTTATCTGTCAGCACACCACCAGCAGCGCTGAACACACGTTCAGACAGAAAGCTGGCTGCGGGGCATGACAAGATCTCCAAGGCGTAAGTGGCTAGCTCCGGCCATTTATCCAGATTGGAAGCCCAAAAAGAGCAAGGGTCCAGTGACACAGTCGTGGCTTCAATGTTTACTTGGAGATACTCCTGTACCATCGTCTCTAGGCGTTGACTATGTGTCAGACTTCTTGTCTCCTGTGGCCTTGCAAAGGATGGGCTAAAAAAGTGGTGAAATGATTCCGCAAAATTGATGTTACCAGCAGATACTGTGGTTCTGTTACGGTTTGAGTGCTGAACACTTGACGGTCCCACGGTTGGCAAGTTGGAACTGTGAGATTCACTACGTGCACCACTGGTATTTTGTGGAAAAGCACATGTAAGATTCTGCAACAGTCTCTGCTGATACTCCTGCATGCGTGCATCCCTTTCTATGGCAGGAATAATTTCTGCAAATTTACTTTTGTACCGGGGATCTAACAGTGTGGCAACCCAGTAGTCAGGATTATTTCTAATTCTCACAATTCGAGGGTCATGTTGCAGGTAGTGCAGCAAGAAGGCACTCATGTGTGTTGCGCATCCAGGAGCACCAAGTCCCTGTTGTGTTGGTGGCGAGGTAACAATCATGCTTCCTTCCTCTGTCCTCTCCCCCCAACCTCGCACAACAGAAATGTGATCAAGGTCTCCCTCATCTGATGAGTCTTCCATCAGTTCGTCCTCCACTTCTTCCTGGGCTCCTGCACCTTCCTCACTAGTTTGGCTGCTACCATGCGCCCTGGTAAAACCATCTCCCCCACCCTCACATGCCTGCCGCCTTGGTGCTGCCGACCGTCTGGACCTTGCAGATGTTAGCCCTTCCGCATACAACTCCTCCTCCTCTACTTCCTCCACCTCCTCTTGTGCCACCACCTGACTCTGAATTCTGTTTAACATGTGCTCCAGCATGTAAATCACCGGAATAGTCATGCTGATAATGGCATCGTCAGCACTAAACATCTTCGTCGCCATTTCAAAACTGTGCAGAAGGGTGCATAGGTCCCTGATCTGAGACCACTCCTCCAGCGTGATTTGCCCCACCTCTGAATCTCGTTGGCCCAGGCTATACGTCAGAACGTATTGCACCAGGGCTTGTCGGTGCTGCCACAGTCGCTGCAACATGTGCAGAGTTGAATTCCACCGGGTAGGCACATCGCATTTTAGCCGGTGAAGTGGCAGGCCCAACGACTTCTGTAGAGATGTAAGTCGCTGAGCTGCGGGATGCGAACGGCGGAAGTGAGCACACAGCGACCGTGCCCTCTGCAGAAGGCCATCTAGTCTGGGATAGTGGGCTAAAAATTGCTGGACAACCAGGTTCAACACGTGAGCCATACAAGGCACGTGTGTGACATTGCCCCGGCGAAGGGCCGCACCCAGGTTTGCAGCATTGTCGCACACGGCCTTCCCTGGTTTCAGGTCCAGTGGAGACAACCATTCATGAAATTGGTTCTCCAGAGCTGACCACAACTCCTCAGCTGTGTGACTCACATTTCCCAGACATTTCAATGTAAAAACCGCCTGATGACGTTGAGCCCTACTGCCAGCATAGTAAGGAGGTGTGCAGGATCCCTTCTGCGCAGTTAGAAAGCTTGTGGCATGACCAGACAGGCTTTGGGTGCAGGTGGAAGACCGAGAGGAGGTTGAGGAGGCAGAAGCAGTGGAGGAACTTTGACATAAAGAGGATTGACGCACAACTCGTGGGGACGGCAAGACTTGGACAGCAGCCCCTTGTCCTGCTGTCACCATAGTTACCCAGTGCCCAGTCAGCGACATGTAACGCCCCTGTCCATGCCTACTCGTCCAAGTGTCTGTGGTGAAATGCACCCTGTCACACACAGAGTTTCTCAAAGAAGCGGTGATGTTGTGTGCGACATGCTGGTGGAGCGCAGGCACACCTTTCTTTGAGAAGTAGTGCCGACTGGGCATCTGGTACTGGGGCACTGCGACGGACATAAGGTCTCGAAAATCCTCTGTGTCCACCAGGCGGAAAGGCAGCATTTCTGTAGCCAAGAGCTTGCAGATGGTGAAATTCAACCTCTTAGCTTTCTCATGGCTAGGAGGAAATGGTCTTTTACTTGTCCACATCTGAGGGACCGAGGGCTGGCTATTGTGCTTAGACGGGGTTGATAAGGGTGTCCCCGGCAAACTGCCGGTCTGTGAGGAAGATGCAGGCGGACATGTTAGGTTGCCTTGATCCAAAGGTGGTGCTATCGATGTCGGACAGCGCTCAACACCAGCTGGTGTTACCACCTCCAAAGAAAATGATGACCTGCCAATCACGCTGGCTGTTGCGGGTAAAGAGGTGGCAGGTCTGCGCCCCAAAACAGGTGTGACTGCTGTCCCCCCAGTCACAGAGGATGAAGAGGCCGCAGATGCACAAGATATGGCAGACGGTGATTGGCCCGGCCGGCTAGGCCGCATTGTAGCACACTGAGCTTCCCACTGCAACTTATGCTTCATGTCCATGTGCCGGTTCATGCATGAAGTACTCAAACTATGTATTTTTTGGCCTCTACTTAGCTTTTGCTGACAAATGTTACAGATAACACGAGTTGGGTCATCTTTATCGATCTGAAAAAATGCCCAGGCTATGCAAGGCTTAGCACCCATGCGACCTGAAGAGCCAAGACGACTTGTGGTGAGAGGCAGAGTTGTGTTTGAGGATGCAGTTGTTGACGTGCTTCCAGTACTACGTCTCTGTCCAGGAAGGCGCAACCTGACCTCGTCGTCACTAGCATCTTCCTCCACCTCCTCTGCTGACCTCATCTCTTGGCTGACTGTGGGTTGACAGTAAGTGGGATCTCCGACCTCATCATCATCACCCTGTGCGTTATCTCACCCGTCGTCCTCAGAGCCAACCTGTTCCTGCCCTGACAAAAAACTAAAGTTGTCGCTCCAATCAGGTATTTGAGTCTTATCATCGTCTTCCTCATTGTCTCCACCAACAGGAGTTACAGTTTGGGAATGAGGGTCTACATTATGGTCAGAACCTTCTGCGTCTGGTCCTGGATCCGACTCATAAAGATTCTGGGCATCAGTGCAGATCATTTCTTCGTCTGGATTCACACAAGCGCTGGAGTCGACCTCTGATTCCCAGGCTATAGTATGAGTAAACAGCTCTGCAGACTCAACCATCTGTTCTACCTCATACTCAGACGGGCAGCTGGAGATTTGGGAGCTGTGAGGAAGCAAGTGCGATTTGGGTGACACCTTTGAGGGCTGGAGTATTTGTGATGTTGAAGTTGATGTGGAGGAGAGCCCACTTAAAGGAGCACTTGATATCCGTTGAAGCACCTGCTGTTTTTGTGCCTCATCTGGAATTTGTAGCGATTGGCGTGGCCGTAAGAAAGGGATCTTATCACATTGTCCGCTAAAAGAAGTAGACATTTTAGTTTGGCTGGAAGATGGTCTTTCTTCTGCAGATGTTACTGTTGCTTTAACACCTACCCCAGTGACACAACCTTTTTTCCCCTTCCCAACACGCCTATTCCCCTTTCCACCAGCAGCAGGCCTTTTTCCACTCATTTTGGTGGTTAACTAATTCACAACTCTGGAGTTGTTTGCACAAAAAAACAATGGATGGTAACCGAGCAGAGCTGAGTGGCCAAACTGTGGTATTAGGCCAAAACTATTGGCTGGGTTAGATGCAGAAAAAAATTATTTTGAATTTGCAACCTGATGGAGGTCAGTATAGATGGACTAATACAAATAGTCCCACACACTGCTAGAAGCCCAAATATTTTTTCAGAGGTACTGTAGATGCAGATAAAAATTATTTTTAATTTGCAACCTGATGGAGGTCAGTATAGATGGACTAATAGACCAAGTCCCACACACTGCTAGAAGCCCAAATATTTTTTCAGAGCTAGATGCAGAAAAAAATTATTTTTAATTTGCAACCTGATGGAGGTCAGTATAGATGGACTAATAGACCAAGTCCCACACACCGCTAGAAGCCCAACTATTTTTTCAGAGCTAGATGCAGAAAAAAATTATATTCAATTTGCAACCTGATGGAGGTCAGTATAGATGGACTAATAGACCAAGTCCCACACACTGCTAGAAGCCCAAATATTTTTTCAGAGCTAGATGCAGAAAAAAATTATTTTTAATTTGCAACCTGATGGAGGTCAGTATAGATGGACTAATAGACCAAGTCCCACACACTGCTAGAAGCCCAAATATTTTTTCAGAGCTAGATGCAGAAAAAAATTATTTTTAATTTGCAACCTGATGGAGGTCAGTATAGATGGACTAATAGACCAAGTCCCACACACTGCTAGAAGCCCAAATATTTTTTCAGAGCTAGATGCAGAAAAAAATTATTTTTAATTTGCAACCTGATGGAGGTCAGTATAGATGGACTAATAGACCAAGTCCCACACACCGCTAGAAGCCCAAATATTTTTTCAGAGCTAGATGCAGAAAAAAATTATTTTTAATTTGCAACCTGATGGAGGTCAGTATAGATGGACTAATAGACCAAGTCCCACACACCGCTAGAAGCCCAACTATTTTTTCAGAGCTAGATGCAGAAAAAAATTATATTCAATTTGCAACCTGCTGGAGGTCAGTATAGAAGGACTAATAGAACAAGTCCCACACACTGCTAGAAGCCCAAATATTTTTTCAGAGCTAAATGAAGAAAAAAATTATTTTTAATTTGCAACCTGATGGAGGTCAGTATAGATGGACTAATAGACCAAGTCCCACACACTGCTAGAAGCCCAAATATTTTTTCAGAGCTAGATGCAGAAAAAAATTATATTCAGTTTGCAACCTGATGGAGGTCATTATAGATGGACTAATAGAATGATGCTATGCCCAAAAGATTTTACTTCACTAGGTGCAGTAAAAAAATTGGTATTCTATACACAGGTGTTATATCTTGCAACACAGATAGGCTACTCCACTGACTAACACACTCTGCAATAGGCCAAAAAGGATTAGCTTTGCTAGATTCAGCCAAATGCTGTGAAAAAAACTTGCACAGCACTGGCACAGACCTGCCTGGCAAAAACTGATAGGAACTCATGTAACCTAGTCCTGAAAAGGACTCCAATTACATTTAGTCTTTACTCCCACAACCTATCTATTTAAGAGCACAGACCTCCCTGATAAAAGTCGTAGGAAATGCTGTAACCTAGTCCTTAAAAGGAATGCAATCACAACTATTCCCTACTCCCAAGCTATCTGTATATTTGTGCGAAAATTGGCTTGAAATTAACAAGGTATAGCGCACACAGCAACAGCGGTGCCGTCTAACACGCAGCTGCAGCAGTGAGAAAATGGTGGCGACGGGGAAAATGGCTTGGTCTTATAGGGCAAGGACATGTGACATACACTGCCAATGACACATGCCCTTGCTTGTGTGAAAAAAAGCACTTCGCTCCGTGTGTGCGCTGCTGATAGGCTGACAGATTGCACCTCCCCACTGCAAATGCGGGAAAGAGAAAAAAAAATGGAGATCTTCATTGTTCCTGCAGAGATCCATCCCCTGCCCCTCCCCCCACCCCGCTGTACACTCAAACTGCGTATTAACATTAATTTTCATCATTACTGAGAAAAAATCCAGTTATGATTTTGGTGCACGAACAGTTATCGAACATAACCTCGAACAGCCGAATTTTTCTCAAATTGTTCGTGTTCGCCGTCCGGCTCGAACACCGCCCAAAACAGCTCGAATTTGAGATTGGCGAACAGTTCGAGTAGAACAACGCTCATCTCTAGTCTCCATACACTTTAGATGGTCAGCTGCTCCCAACAAAATCTAATCTAATATATATGGGCAGCTTAACTTCATGGAAGAGCTACTAGTGATGAGTGTCGCTGCGCTCGAGTCCCTGCCCCGCATGTTTGGCACCTGTTAAACAGCCAATGAACATGCGGAGATTGCCCGCCATATACAGTAATCCCGTTGTCATATTGGTTACTTGCATTATTGTGAAAGGCCAGTCGCACCGCATCATGGGGTCTTATATAAGATCCGGTGACATGATGCTCGGCACACTGTGTTCAGAAAGCAGTTTAGGGAGAGTTGTTATAGGAGGGAGAGTGTATTTTAGAGCAGGGACATAGGGTTTAATATTGCTTCTGCAGCACTTGTATGCCGCTGCTCAGGGGCGTACATAGAAATCATGGAGCCCCATAGCAGAAGATCTAAAATGTACATATATTTGTCGGGGGTACAGAAGAGAGTCTCTCACAACTTTCCAGCCTTTACATAGTAATTTTCCTCTTGCTGAAGTCACTGTCGCTGATCCCTCTTTCATTGCCCCCATAATGTATGATGCCAACAAAAGTTACCCCCAAACATAGTATGATACCTCCATGGAGAATTCCTCCACATTAGCCTCCACATGCACAGTATAATAACCTTACTGTACCCCCACTTCAACTCCCAAGGTTGGTGACCCCAACACAGTATGATCCTCCAACTGTGACTCCCACACAGCTCTCCATGCAGTATAATGGACCTACATACAGTATAATGGTCCCACACTGTATAATGGCCTGCACTAGCCCTCCAAACAGTATAATGGCCCCCACACAGCCTTCCACACAGTATAATCGCTTACATACAATATAATGGCCCCACATAGCCTTCTATATAGTAAAATTTACTCTCCATGGTCCTCCACAGAGTATAATGCACTCCCCATGCTCCTTCACAGAGTATAATGCACTGCCTATGGTTCTTCACAGAGTATAATGCACACCCTATCATCCTCCACAGAGTATAATGCACTACCCATCATCTTCAACAGAGTATAATGCACTCCCCATGGTTCTCCACATAATATAATGCACTCTTCATGGTCTTCCACACAGTATAATGCACTCTCCATGGTCCTCCACACAGTATAATGCACTCCCCATGGTTCTCCACACAGTATAATGCACTCCCCATGGTTCTCCTTAGAAAAAACTTTTTGACTTTTTGACAATGAGGGTGATTAATGAGTGGAACAGGCTTCCATGAGAGGTGGTGAGTTCTCCTTCAATGGAAGTCTTCAAACAGAGGCTAGACAGACATCCTCCACACAGTATAATACACTCTCCATTGTCCTCCACACAGTATAATGCATCCCCCATAGGGTAAAATGCATCTCCCCATAGGGTGAAATGCATCCCCCATAGGGTGAAATGCAGCCCCATATAGTATAATGCACCCCCCCAGTTCTTCAGAATTATGGCCACCATGTACTCACTGATTTAAAAAAAAAATACAATAATCACCTCTCCTCGTTCCCCGCTGCTTCGCTCTCTGCAGCTCGTCTCTTCACCTCCGCAGCTCCACTGTCTGTCTGACACAGCATGGAGCGTGATGAAGTGACGACATCGTGCCTGCTGCATCAGACGCAGCGGGGGAATGATGGGAGAGGGAATGTCCTTCATCATTGCTTTCAACTGTATCGGCATCTGCCGATACAGTTGAATGAGGGACTGGGTAAAGCAGGCTAGTCGGAGGGGGGGCCCGATGCGGGCGCTGACACCGGGCCACCCTGGCTCATGGGCCCCATAGAAGTCGTGGGCCCTGCCGCCATTGGTGGTATGCCACTTCTTCAGCATCAAAAGAAAAGTCCTTTTCAGGGCTAAATATTGCCCTTTCTGTAGTTGTACTGCTGTTACCTACATTCATTGGATGGATGGTTTTGGATTAGAGGCATCTACGCAGGGTTTAATATTGCTATTGCCGTACTTGTATACCGCTGCTACACCGTTAAAACAACAGTCCTTTTCAGTGCTAAATATTTTCCTTTCTGTAGTAAACCGCTGTTATCTTCATTCAGTAGAGGGATAGTTTTGTATTAGAGGCATCTAGGCACGGTTTAATATTGCTGTTGAAGTACTTGTATACCGCTGCTGAACCATTAAAACAACAGTCCTTTTCAGGGCTAAATATTTGCTCCTCCCTATTAATACCAGAAAGCTTGCAGACATATATACCTAATTTAAAATGCAACCTGTGTGGTACCAAGATCAGCAGGGGCCTGACCACTACCAGCCTGACCACCACCAGCATGCTCAGACACATGTCACCAAAGCACCCGACTAGGTGGGCCAAACGCCTGCATCCACAATGAGTGTCTGCGGGTGACACCACTGCCTCTTCCCCTGTGCTATGTGCCTCCTGCCCTGCATCTGTCATTGCACACTCGCAAACACAGTCAACAACCATGGCCAATTCCTTGTCCCAGTGCA
Source organism: Phyllobates terribilis (assembly GCF_046119375.1). Taxonomy (NCBI): domain Eukaryota; kingdom Metazoa; phylum Chordata; class Amphibia; order Anura; family Dendrobatidae; genus Phyllobates; species Phyllobates terribilis. The sequence continues at coordinate 296,001,329 of NW_027362762.1, forward strand.
GCGTTCGGCTGTCCCTACCCCAGGCCATAGAACGCAAAAAAAAATACCCAGCCACCCACCTACAGACCCAAACACTAAACGGGCACATTTCCAGACTGCTTGCCCTGGAAATGTTGCCATTTAGGTTTGTGAACACTGAGGCTTTCCACAACCTCATGACTGTAGCCATCCCTCGGTACTCGGTCCCCAACCGCCACCATTTTTCCCGGTGTGCCATCCCCACCTTTCACCAGCATGTGTCCTATAACATCACCCGTGCCTGTTACTTGGAAGGTCCACTTAACGACCAACACATGGACAAGAGATTGTGGCCAGGGGCGCTACATTTCCCTGATGGCACACTGGGTGAACCTTGTGGAGGCTAGGACCGGGTCAGACATTGGGACAGCACACGTGCTACCGATGCCTAGGATTGTGGGACTTAGTTTCATCTGGGTTTTCTCCACTTCCTGCACCAGTTCCCGCACCCCTCCTCCTCCTCATCTCAGAATTGTCATCTCGGAGCATGTCGTCCATATCAGTCGCAAGCTGGAAGAGCTGCGGAACTGGCTCGATGAAGCGGCAACAGGTTCTGCTGAAACAACTTTGTTTAGGTGACAAACAGCATACCACCGAAGAGTTGTTGAAAGGTATCACAGACCAGACAGACCTGTGTCTCTCGCCACTGAACCTACAACCAGGCATGGTTGTGTATGATAATGTCCTTAACATGGTGGTGGCTCCGAAGCTAGCAAGCTCACACACTTACCATGCCTGGCCCACATGCTCAACTTAGTGGTTCAGCAGTTTCTGAAAAGCTACCCAGATTTGCCTGAGCTGCTTGTGAAGGTACGCCCATTTCTACAAGTCAGCTACAGCTGCCGCTTGTCTGGCAGTGCTGCAGCAGCACTTGCGAGTGCCAGCTCACTGACTGGTATGCGACGTGACCACAGGCTGAAACTACACATTACATATGCTGGCAAGGCTTTGTGAGCAGCAGAGGGCAGTAGTTGAATACCAGCTACAACATGCCCATTGGTATTCCGATCAGCCTCCTCACTTATCAACCGACGAGTGGGCATGGATGGCTGACATCTGTGAGGTTTTACAAAAGTTTGAGGAATCAACCAAGATGGCGAGCGGTGATGACACCATAATCAGCGTAACCATCCTGCCTCTGTGTCTACTCAAACGTTCGTTGCTCACAATTAAAGAATAAGCTTTGCATGTGGACCAGGTGGAGGTGGAGGAAGAAAGTGCACTGGGTGATACTACCCAGCCCAGCCTCATCTCATCTTCTCAGCGTGGATTGGGTGATAATGAGGAGGAGGAACAGGAGATAGTAGCCTGTGCTACAGAGGGTACTACCAACACCAGCTCATCCCATCTGTTCAGCGTGGAGGAGCTGAAGAGAGGAGAAGGAGGAGGAGATGGAGAGTTGTCATCCTGATGGAGACAGGGAAGTCTTGCCTTTTGGGAGTCTGGCACACATGGCTGACTTTATGTCCCGCTGCTTTTCCCATGACTCTTGCGTTATACGCATTTGGGCCAATACTGATTACTGGTTGTTCACCTTTCTTGACCCACGCTACAAGGAGAACTTTCCATCTCTCCTTCCTGCGGCGGAGAGTGCTAGTAAAATGGTGCAATACCAGAAGGCTCTAGTTGAACAATAAGTAAAAAATATTCCCCTCTGGCAATGCTGGTGGCAGAGGTCATAGCTCCTTGGGCAACCAAGGAGGAGAGACGAGGGAGACAAACACCATGTCCAACAGAGTCAGGGGAACACTATTAAAGGTCTGGGGCAGTTTCATTAGACACTGCCAGCGCTCAGGCCCTGATGGGAAGTTTTTGAAGATGGTGAAGGGGTACCTAGCCGAGTGTACCAGCGTCCTAAGTGATTGCTCTGTGCTGTATAACTATTGGGTATCCAAGCTGGACACATGGCATGTCTCTCTACACCACGGAGGTGATAGCCTGCCTTGCCTCTAGCATTTTTTTTATCAGAGCAGATTTTTTTGTGAAGCCGGGGGCATAATAACTGATAGGCACATCCGTCTCTCAACTGAAAATGCTGACAGGCTGACTCATCAAAATGAACAAGGCCTTGATTGGCCCAGACTTCTCAACACTACTGGATGACAACAGTGGAACATAAAGCCAATTCAGGCAGCTCTCACTCGAAAACTTTATAGGGTCATCAGGCGGCCCGCATTCAAAATTTTTATAGGGTCATCAAGTGGCCCTCACTCAAAAGCTTTATAGGGTCATCAAGCGGCCTTCACTCAAAATTTTTATACAGTCATCAGGTGACCCTCACTCAAAATTGCTGTTATTGTGAACAGTTAAGCAAGTGAAGATGAAATTATCTCTAAAAGGCCTAAAGTTAAACATGAAACATTTCCTTGTATAGGCAAAAAATATATATACAGTATTTTCATCTTTTACATTTTAAAAATTACAGAAAGGAAAATGGGCTGATGCAAAATTTTTGCCACCCTGCATAGTTAGTACCAAGTAGTACCCCCTTTTTTGAAAATATCACAGCTTGTAAATGCTTTTTTGTAGCCAGACAAGAGTCTTTCAACTCTTGTTTCAGGGATGTTCATCCATTCTTCCTCGGAAAATTCTTCCAGTACTGTGAGATTCCTGGGTCGTCTTGCATGCACTGCTATTTTGAGGTCTAGCCACAGATTTTCAATTGTGTTCAGATCAGGGGACTGTGAGGGCTATCATGAAGCCTGCGCCTTTTGAGGTGGTCTATTGTGGATTTTGACGTGAGTTTAGGATCATTATCCATTTGTAGATGCCATCCTCTTTTCAACATCAGCATTTTTACAGATGGCGTTATGTTTGCATCAAGAATTTGTTGAAATTTCATTGAATCCATTCTTACCTTTACCCATGAAATGTTCTCCCTGCCATTGGCTGCAACATAACCCCAAAGCATGATTGATCCACCCTTATGCTTAATGGTTGGCGAGATGTTCTTTTCCCAAAATTCTGTGCCCTTTTTTCTCCACACATACCTTTAATCATTGTTGCCATTGTTCTATTTTAACCTCATCAATGCACAGGACTTGTTTCCAAAATGCATCAGGCTTGTTTAGATGTCCTTTTGCATACTTCTGATGCTGAATTTTATGGTGAGGATGCAGGAGAGGTTTTCTTGTGATGACTCTTCCATGAAGGCCATATTTGTGCAGGTATCTCTGAACAGTAGAACAAAGTACCACAACTCCAGAGTCTGCTAAATCTTTCTGAAGTCAAGCGGGTGTTCTGATTTGCCTCTTTAGCAATCCTATGAGCAGCTCTCACTGAAATTTTGCTTGGTCTTTCCGACCTTATCTTCTTGACCTCCACTGTTCCTGTTAACTGCCATTTCTTAATTACATTTTGAACTGAGGAAACGACAAATTGAAAAAGCTTCGCTACCTTCTGTTAGCCTTCTCCTGCTTTGTGGGCCTCCACCATTTTCATTTTCAGAGTGCTAGGCAGCTGCTTAGAAGAACCCATGGCTGCTGTTTTTTGGCACAAGGTTATAGGAAGCAGGGTTTTTTTTTAAAGCTGGGAAATTTCCATTATCTGGCATTTCTTAACGATGATAGTGAACAAGTCATAACCCTAACAGGCTAACTAAGGTCAGAAACCATGGTCAAAGTTATCTGAGCACACAAATCTCCAAGGGTGCCCAAACTTTTGCATCAGCCCATTTTCCTTTCTGTAATTTTTAAAATGTAAAAAATGAAAATATATTTAAAATACAAAGGAATTGTGTCATCTTTAACTTTAGGCCTTTTTGAGATCATTTAATCTTCAACTTGCCTATCTGTTCACAATAACACGGGTGTCCAAACTTTTACATACCACTGAATATATGTATATCCTCCAGGGGTAAATGTTTTTCAGCCCTTGTACTTAGTGCGTAGGCTTTATCAGTCTAATAATCTCACTCCTTAAAATGGGGATGAGGAGGCATTTTTTTGTATGTTTAATTTTGCCTTATATACAAGTCATTATACAGGAAAGAATGTTTCCTAACTGTTTTCCTGCAAAATCCATTTTATCTTTGGTTTTGTATGTTTTATTATCAATCCGTAAAACTTCTGCAATACTCTCCCAACATTGTTCCCAACAACGACCTGGGAGTTAGAGATGCATCCAGGCGTCTTCCCCATGCTGTTACCATTACAATTGAGCGCTGTTTCCATCCATGTCAGTGATTTTCCTGCCCACTCCAGCCCTTCTGTTAAGAGTTTTCTGGAAAAAATGCTCATTTTTCCCATTGACTTCCATTGTACATTATGCATTATCCAATCATCACTAAGAGCTACACATCATCAAATTGTTAATACTTAGTACTTGGACCTTCTCTATAAAGGGGAATATCTTGTACTTTTTACTACTGTGGCAAGATGACTCGCACGGCTCTCCAGGAGGCAGACTCAGGACACAAGTTCTCAGGTTACCTTTCCGCTGGTTTATTGTCTGGCATAAACTCATGCAGGGTTTCGCAGAAAAAATAAACAAGACCCCTCTGGGTTAAACGAAAAAACAAAACAAAATATAGCTCAGTCCATAGTTGAGCGGGTTCCGCCCGCTCTCGGCAGCATAAACTGCACAGGTAACAAGCTCTGCAGCTTCCACAATACTGTCTGGAGACTTCCCTCTCCAGACCACACTTCACAGGAAAAAAAACAGGACTGAGCTTTTACACATTGTTCAGCCACACCCTGAGGGGAGGTAGGGGGAATGGCGTCCCGCCCTCTTTGGCATTCCCATAAAACCGCACACCCTTTAACAGAGTAAATCTACCAGCATATAACATGCTGGCAGAAAAATAAAGTAGGTCTTAGTTCACACAGGAGAGCATCCTGAGTGACACACACCTCCCCTCACATATAAAACCAGTGACAATGTCACATATTCCCCCCCTCTGCCCAAAGCCAGGGGTTTGGGCACCTTCTGACACCAGGCAGGGAATCCTAGAGAGGGCATCTGCATTCCCATGTAACTTCCCGGGCCTATACTCCACGTGAAAGTTAAAATCTTGAAGCCCTAGGAACCATCTAGTTACCCTGGCATTTTTACCCCTCTTCTCCCTCAACCATCTCAACGGGGCATGGTCTGATACTAATTTAAACTTCCGGCCTAGTAGGTAATATTTCAGTGTATCCACGGCCCATTTTATGGCTAAACACTCTTTCTCTACTATGGCGTAGTTCTTCTCGCAGGAGGACAGCTTTCGGCTTAGATAGAGAATGGGATGTTCTTCCCCATTTATCTCTTGGGAGAGTACAGCCCCTAGACCAACCTCTGAAGCGTCCATCTGGACCACAAATTCTTTCTTGAAGTCTGGCGCAACCAAGACCGGCTGCTTGCACAGTGTTAGCTTCAACTGTTGAAACGCGGTCTCCGTTTCTTCCATCCATTTCACCATGATTGATTTGGTGCCTTTTAGAAGATCCGTTAGTGGCGCGGCAATCATAGCGAAATTCGGGATAAACCGCCGGTAGTATCCCATAATTCCCAGGAATACTCTCACCTGCTTCTTCGAGAGTGGTTGCGGCCAGGTTTGAATTGCCTCCACTTTCTTGATTTGCGGCTTTATTTCGCCTCTCCCGACAACATAGCCCAGGTACTTGGCCTCCTCCTTTCCGATGGCACACTTTCTCGGATTTATGGTAAATCCTGCCTTCCTTAGCGCATCCAGAACGGCCTGTAGTTTAGGTAGGTGACTAGCCCAGTCTGGGCTAAAGACCACAATGTCGTCGAGGTAGGCTGCGGCATACTTCTTATGTGGGGCTAGGATCTGATCCATAGCCCTCTGGAAAGTGGCTGGGGCCCCCTGTAGTCCGAATGGCATCCGCGTGCATTGAAAACACCCATCAGGCGTTGAGAAAGCCGTCTTCTCCTTAGCCATCTGGCACATGGGGATCTGCCAGTAGCCCTTCGTCAGGTCGAGAGTGGTGATGTACCTCGCCGGTCCAAGCCTCTCGATGAGTTTGTCGACGCGGGGCATCGGGTACGCGTCACACTTGGATACATCATTCAGCCGGCGGTAGTCATTACAAAACCTCCACTCTCCATAGGGTTTCGACACGAGGACGATTGGGCTCAACCACCCACTCTTTGACTCCTCTATTACTCCGAGGTCTAACATCCTCTTCACCTCGGCCGAGATCACCTCCCGGCGTGCTTCTGGAATCCGATACGGCTTCAGATTCACTCGTACGTGCGGCTCTGTCAGCACATTATGCTCTACCACTTGAGTATGCCCCGGCAACTCTGAGAACAGCTCCCGATTCCGCTGTAGTAATTCTCGACACTGTTGCTTCTGGGCCGGTGATAGAGTCTCTGCAATAGTGACCTCCTCCACCTTGCATTCTGGAGCGGCTCCCAGGCAAGGAGTTTCCACAGGTTCACGGTTCCGCCACCGCTTGAGCAAATTTACATGATATATTTGATGCGGCTTTCTTCGGCCAGGCTGGTGGACTTTATAATTAACCTCGCTGACTTTCTCCACCACCTCGTATGGACCTTGCCATTTGGCGAGGAACTTGCTCTCGACGGTAGGGATCAGCACCAAAACACGGTCCCCGGGCTGGAACTGTCTTAGTCTCGCCGACCGGTTATAGACCCTCGCCTGGGCTTCCTGCGCCTGGAGGAGATGTTCCTTCACGATGGGCATCACCTTTGACATTCTCTCCTGTAACTGGGCGACATGTTCGATGATACTCCGGTGTGGCGTGACTTCAGTCTCCCAAGTTTCCTTGGCGATGTCTAGGAGACCTCTTGGATGCCGCCCATATAGGAGCTCAAATGAAGAGAAGCCAGTGGAGGCTTGAGGAACTTCTCTGACCGAGAAAAGCAGAAATGGGAGCAAGTAGTCCCAGTCTCGCCCATCCTTTTCAACGACCTTCTTGAGCATCGCCTTTACGGTCTTGTTGAAGCGTTCTACTAGGCCGTCCATCTGTGGATGATAAACCGAGGTCCGAAGCTGAGTTATCTGAAGGACTCTGCAAAGCTCCTTCATCACCTTGCTCATGAAGGGGGTTCCTTGGTCTGTCAGAATCTCTTTTGGTAGACCTGTCCGAGCAAAAATATGGACCAGCTCTCGGGCTATACTTTTACTGGACATGTTCCTTAGGGGAACCGCTTCCGGATACCAAGTCGCATAGTCCATGACAACCAGGATATATTGGTGGCCCCGAGCTGATTTAACTAAGGGGCCCACGAGGTCCATGGCAATCCTCTCAAAGGGAACCTCTATCACAGGTAGTGGGACTAAGGGGCTACGGTAGTGGGAGGAGGGAGCGGTTATTTGGCAGGTGGGGCAGGACCTACAATACTTTTGAACTTCTCGATAACACCCTGGCCAATAAAACCTTCTCAATATCCTCTCCTGAGTTTTCTCGACCCCTAGGTGTCCCCCCAGAACATTTGAATGGGCCATATCTAGAACCCGCCATCTGTATGGCCCCGGCACTAACAGCTGTTCCACTATCTCACCGCCCATCAGTTTGGCCACCCAATATAGCAACTCCCCCTGCACTGCAAAGTGGGGGAATCTGGTGTCGGCCCCCGGCTCTTGGGCAACCCCATTACATACAGTAACCTGGTCGAACGCCCCTTTTAAGGTCAGGTCTCGAACTTGAGCAGTCCCAAAGTTTTCTCTGGACATATCTAACGCAGGGAGGTCGGCCTCCTCAGTCACCGTCTCTCCCTCATCACCGACAAGGACGTACAGTGGGAACTCCTCCATCTGAGACTTCGTCGGGGGTTCTTCTTCAAGGACCTGGCTTTTCCCCATGCTACTTAGTCCAGTTCCCTTCCCCCACAAGTCCCAGAATAAGGAAAAATCACGGCCCAATATGACGGGATGTATCAGGTCCTTTACTACCCCGACTTCATGGGACTGGGCACCACAGTGTGTCCCCACTGTTACTGTGGCCACGGGATAGTCCTTGGCGTCACCATGGATGCACCGAACGCCCAGGGTTTTGGAAGGGATCAACTGGTGGGGAAGGGATGCTCTGATCAAGGTCACCAGGCTCCCGGAGTCCAACTGTTAGAACCTTGCTCTTAGGTTTTTTTTCCTTTGCTGGTCACATGACCTTGTTGGCCTATTTAAGCCTGCTCCGCCCTTCTGGCTTTGCTGGACTTCATTGTATAACTACTTTCTAGCTAGCCTGTGCTCTGTATCTTACTCTGTTAGTTTGCTTGGTCTACGGACCTCTATGTTCTATATGTTTTGTTTGTTCGTCTGTCTGCTACTATTTCTGTTAGGAGGTGTCCCATATTCCTCCCAGTCCTTAGTACTTGTAGGGATTCCTTCCCCACATCTATAGGTCTCCGTACAGACTAGCTTAGGACTTTAGCAGGTCTGATCGCAGGATCAGGTTCCCTGTTACATCGTAGGGATTCAGCTGAGTTCTATCGTAGGGACAGATCTCCTCTCTTTCCTTAGCTCTGGTAGCAGAACATAACAGTAAGTCCAGCCTGCAAATTCGCTAAGGAAAAGATTTTTCTGTTCCATCATGGTGTCGGTTCAGGATTTGGCTCATCGCCTGCAGGGACTCTCTCTGGAGGTGGCCGAGCTCCGTCAGTACGTGAGTAACTGTCCTGGAGCACATTTCTTGGAGCCTAAGGTATGTTTGCCGGATTTATTTTTTGGTGAACATCGAGAATTTTTTTCATTTAAAAATGCTTGCTTATTGTATTTTCGTTTGAGACCCAAGTCCTCTGGGGATGAATCCCAGCGCATAGGGTTCATAATGTCACTTTTGCGCAAAGAGCCTCAGGAGTGGGCCTTTTCTTTGCAACCTAGTGATACATGCTTCAGATCAGTGGATAGTTTTTTTTCTGCTTTGGGACTATTATATGATGATCCTGACCGTGTTGCATCAGCTGAGACTGAGTTGAGACGTTTGAAACAGGGATCAGGTAATGTGGAAAAATATTGTACTCATTTCCGTCGTTGGTCTACTCAAATAGGGTGGAACGATTCTGCTCTGAAAAGTCTATTTCTTGCTGGGCTCAGTGAAAGGGTTAAAGACCTGCTAATTGCTTATCCTACACCTGAAGATTTGCAACAGGCTATGCAATTAGCCATACGGGTGGATAGGAGACTGCGTGCTAGGGTTAATGAGAGCAAATCCTCTGCTATGTCAGTTTCTGGTTATGAGAATGTGTGTACTAACAGTGGTGAACCGATGGAGATTGGATCAGTGGCACCTCGCTCTCAAGAAAAAGACCGTCGATTTTCTGAAGGCTTGTGTTTCTATTGCGGAAAATCTGGTCATTTGATTAAAGGCTGTGAGCTTCGTATGAAGAAAGAAAAAAAAAATGGTCAGTCATGCCCGTATTGCCTGTTTAAATTCCAAGGGTGTATTTTTAGCTGCTTCCACGATTGCTCAGGAAAAATTAATGGAATTTCGGGTGTTTGTCGATTGTGGGTCTACTCTGAATGTAATTGATGGGGGATTCTTGGAAAGACTCAATTTAAAACCCGAACCTTTATCATCCCCCATTGCTGTGGTTTCTGTGGATGGTTCCCCTTTGAAGAATATTACTCTCAAGGTCTGTGAATTTCCTCTCACTATTAATGGTGTTCACCATGAGAAATTGGATTTGGTAGTTTTGAATAACTTGCCTTCTCCAGTAATATTGGGATTGCCCTGGTTAAAATTTCACAATCCTGTACTGGATTGGTCTACCAATGAAATTAAATCCTGGAGCCATAAATGTTATGACAAGTGTTGTAACGGGCGTATTGCAGCTTTGGATAGGGGAGAATTGCCTGTTCCTATTCAGGATTTTTGGAGAGTTTTTTCTGAGAAGGAATCGCAGGTTTTGCCTTCCCATAGAGACTATGATTGTTCTATTGAATTTGTCCCTGGAGCGACTCTTCCTAAAAGTCGTTTATTTAACCTTACTATTCCTGAGAGGAAAGCTTTGGAGGAATACATACAGACAAGTTTGGCCGCCGGTCACATTAGGCCTTCTAAGTCTCCTGTGGCGGTTGGATTTTTTTTTGTAAAAAAAAGGACGGCGGTTTACGTCCTTGTCTGGATTTTCGTGAGATTAACAAAATTACTGTACGCAATCCTTACCCACTGCCATTGATTCCTGATCTGTTTAACCAGTTAATGGGGGCCAAGTGGTTCTCTAAAATTGACCTTAAGGGGGCATACAATCTGTTGCGCATGAAGGAGGGTGATGAATGGAAGACTGCTTTTAACACTCCTGTGGGTCATTTTGAGAATCTGGTTATGCCTTTTGGTCTTACTAATGCTCCTGTATTTTTTCAGAATCTTATTAATGACATCCTGAGACCTTTGATTGGCAAAAATGTGGTTGTGTATTTGGATGACATTTTGATTTATTCGCCGGATCTGGAGTCTCATTGGCGGAGCGTACGTGAGGTATTACAGTTGTTAATGGACAATTCGCTTTTTGCTAAGCTGGAGAAATGTGAGTTCGCTGTACAGAGAATTAGTTTTTTGGGTTACATTATCTCCAGCGAAGGTTTTGAGATGGACCCGGTTAAAGTTCAAGCTGTACAGGAATGGCCTAGGCCTATTGGTTTGAAATCGATACAGAGGTTTTTAGGTTTCGCCAATTATTACAGAAAATTCATAAAAAATGTTTCTAGTATTGTCAAACCTCTGACCGATCTCACCAGGAAAGGTGCTGATGCGGTTCAGTGGTCTTCTGAGGCCATTGAAGCTTTTGTGTATCTCAAGGAGAGGTTCACCTCTGCTCCCATCCTTATGCAGCCTGATGTGACTAAGCCGTTTTTGGTTGAGGTTGATGCTTCCTCTGTGGGGGTTGGCGCAGTATTGTCTCAGGATAACGGGGATGGATTACATCCCTGTGCCTTTTTTTCAAAAAATTTTTCGGAGACTGAACTGAATTACGATATTGGTAATCGGGAATTATTGGCTATTAAACTCGCATTTGAACACTGGCGTCACTTCTTGGAAGGTGCGGAATTTCCCGTTCAGGTTCTTACGGATCATAAAAATCTGATATATCTTGATGCTGCCAAGCGCCTGAATGCCCGTCAGGCTAGGGGGGCACTGTTTTTCTCGCGGTTTAATTTCTCCGTTACTTACATCCCTGGTACTAAGAATGTTAAGGCGGATGCCTTGTCTCGCAGTTTTTCTCCCATAGTCGGTGCTGAGAAAGAGGAGAACATTTTACAAGAAGGTGTTGTGATAGCTGCTTTGGACTCCGTTTTGGAAGATGAGATTCTTAAAGCACAGGAGAATGCCCCATCTAACACTCCCCATGGGAGGTTGTTTGTGCCTGGGACCTTTAGGAGAGATTTATTTGTTGAGTGTCATGAATCTCGGTTGGCAGGTCATCCCGGAATCTCTGAGACCAAGAGACTGGTGGGTCGCAGTTTTTGGTGGCCTGGATGGCAGAGGGAAGTCATTAAGTGGGTGCGTCAATGTACTATATGTGCTAGATCTAAGTCCTCTCATACTCCTGCTGCGGGGTTGCTTTGTCCTTTGGAGGTTCCCAGTGCTCCTTGGACACATTTGGCTATGGACTTTATAACTGACCTTCCCCCCTCTGAGGGTTTTACTGTCATCTGGGTGGTCGTGGACCGTTTTAGCAAGATGTGTCACTTGGTTCCCTTTGTCAAACTGCCCTGCGCTAAAACTCTCGCTAAGGCCTTTGTCAAGGAAATTGTCAGACTTCATGGCGTTCCTACTGACATTGTTTCTGATAGGGGTCCTCAGTTCGTGGCTCGTTTTTGGCGTGCCTTTTGTGACAGGTTGGGAGTTCATTTGTCGTTCTCGTCCGGTTATCATCCTGAATCTAATGGCCAGACAGAAAGGAAAAACCAGGATGTTGAGCAGTTCTTGCGTTGTTTTGTGGCAGACAATCAAGAGGGGTGGTCTGAGTTTCTGCCACTTGCTGAATTTGCTCTGAACAATCATACATCTTCTTCTGCTGGTTGTTCGCCTTTTTTTTGTTGTTCTGGGAGACATCCGTCGTTTGGGTCGTTCTCCAAGTTGGGATCTGCCGTGCCTGAGGAGGAGAATTTTTCCGGTGATTTGGAGAGAGTTTGGACGGATGTGCGTGGTAATCTTCAGGAGGCCAACAGAAAATCTAAGGACTACTTTGATAGGAAACGACAGGAGGTTTTGTTCGCTGTTGGTGACATGGTTTGGTTGTCCTCTAGGAATCTGCGGTTGAGGATTCCTTCTAAGAAATTGGGTCCCAAGTTTGTAGGGCCCTTTAAGGTGCTTCAGGTTGTCAACCAATCTGCTGCTAGGTTGGAGGTTCCTACCTCCTGGAGAATTAATCCGGTATTTCATGTCTCTCTGTTGAAAAAAGCTGTTGTATCGGATTGTGACGCCTCTGCCTCTGTTCCTCCGGTGGTGGAGGACGGGGAATATGAAATTTCTCGCATCCTTAACTCTAGACTGTATAGAGGTAGTTTGCAGTATCTTGTGGCCTGGAAAGGTTTCGGACCCGAGGATAACTCTTGGGTGAGGTCGGATGATGTTTCCACGTCCAGACTTATCAGAGCATTTCACAGGAGATTTCCTGATAAGCCTGGTCCTAGGGGATCCGGAGGATCCTCTTAGAAGGGGGGGTACTGTTAGAACCTTGCTCTTAGGTTTTTTTTCCTTTGCTGGTCACATGACCTTGTTGGCCTATTTAAGCCTGCTCCGCCCTTCTGGCTTTGCTGGACTTCATTGTATAACTACTTTCTAGCTAGCCTGTGCTCTGTATCTTACTCTGTTAGTTTGCTTGGTCTACGGACCTCTATGTTCTATATGTTTTGTTTGTTCGTCTGTCTGCTACTATTTCTGTTAGGAGGTGTCCCATATTCCTCCCAGTCCTTAGTACTTGTAGGGATTCCTTCCCCACATCTATAGGTCTCCGTACAGACTAGCTTAGGACTTTAGCAGGTCTGATCGCAGGATCAGGTTCCCTGTTACATCGTAGGGATTCAGCTGAGTTCTATCGTAGGGACAGATCTCCTCTCTTTCCTTAGCTCTGGTAGCAGAACATAACACCAACTGCCCAAGCACTTTTACTCCATTAATGGACACTGCACACGCCTGAGGCCCCTCACTGGGTCGACAGTCCACGCTACAGGCTGGATAGGCATAATAGGAGACTCGTCTGCCTAGGCTGCAGTCCATGGGCTCAGGGATAGTTGACACCTGGCGGCTACATGTCCAGGGTTGTGACACCGCCAGCAAACTATATCTTTACCAACTGTTCTAACGGCACCTTCAGTGGGAGTGGGTCGCCCCCCAGTGGTGGCTCTAGACCCCTTCCATGGTGAACCCGCCCCCCTTTGGGTATCCCAGTAGGGAGAAGTGACTGCATCCGGTTTCCCAAGAGATCTCTCGACTACCTGGTACCTCTCTACCAGGCCGATGAAGTCATCTGCGTTCTGGGGATCACCCTGGGCAACCCAGGTCTGTACTGGCTTGGGAAGGGAATGCATGAATCTGTCAATCACCACCCGCTCAACCATCTGGGCCGGAGTGGAGGACTCCGGTTGTAGCCACTTCTGAACCAGATGCAGGAGGTCAAACATCTGCGAGTGAGGGGGTTTGTCGCTAGCATACGCCCAGTGATGAACTCGTTGGGCTCTCACCACCATATTTACTCCCAGACGTGCTAAGATCTCTGTCTTTAGTTTGGGATACTCCTTAGCATCTTGCAGCGCCAAATAAAAATACGACTTCTGGGGTTCACCCGATAAATATGGCGCCAGAACCTCTGCCCACTGTGCTGGTGGAAGTCTCTCCCGATCAGCCACCCTCTCAAAAACAGTCAGAAATGTTTCTACATCATCCCCAGGGGTCATCTTCTGCATGGCCCGCCTTACCGCCTTCCTGACGTGAGAATCATCAGTCCGCCCTGGGGGTGGGGCGGCCGCCCTGCTCTGGATGGCGTCTGCCAAAAGCTGTATCTGCTGTTGCGCCTCCTGCTGGTGCTGATGCTGCGACTTTTGCTGCAACTGGATTTGCTGAAGCAACAGTTTGGTCGTTTCCAGGTGCTGCTGCTGTATGCTCTGCTGGGCCTGTAGGTGTTGCTGCTGCATGCTCTGCTGGACCTGGACCAGGTGCTTAATGAGCTCCTCCATGCTGCTGGACTTCTCTGGCTGGCTGGCAGCCTTCACCCAGGACATCTTTGTGGCAGGTACACGTGTTCCTGGAATCCTGCACTCACTCTCACACCAACTGTGGCAAGACGACTCGCTCAGCTCTCCAGGAGGCAGACTCAGGACACACGTTCTCAGGTTACCTTTCTGCTGGTTTATTGTCTGGCATAAACTCGTGCAGGGTTTCGCAGAAAAAATAAATAAGACCCCTCTGGGTTAAACGGAAAAACAAAACAAAGTATAGCTCAGTCCATAGTTGAGCGGGTTCCGCCCGCTCTCGGCAGCATAAACTGCACAGGTAACAAGCTCTGCAGCTTCCACAATACTGTCTGGAGACTTCCCTCTCCAGACCACACTTCACAGGAAAAAAACCAGGACTGAGCTTTTACACATTGCTCAGCCACACCCTGAGGGGAGGTAAGGGGAATGGCGTCCCGCCCTCTTTGCCATTCCCATAAAACCACACACCCTTTAACAGAGTAAATCTACCAGCATATAACATGCTGGCAGAAAAATAAAGTAGGTCTTAGTTCACACAGGAGAGCATCCTGAGTGACACATACCTCCCCTCACATATAAAACCAGTGACACTGTCACACTACATATTTCAATCATCAATAACCAAGAGCTTTCAAGTCCAATTTTAATTTGCTAATGTACAATTGCACTTCAATTCATCATATCTATTGCTTGCATTCAATCAACAGCAATTTCTCTAAAGTCCACCAAACACATCATGCTTTCCATATTTTTTGATGAAGAGAGGGTAAATAACTTCTGCCAGCCACTTCCTGCATATTATCTCTCAAGGATGAGACATGTCGAAATTCAACATATCTGATCCTTCTTTCCCTGACATCTGTCTTCTGGGGGGTAAGTCTAAACATCTACTTACACTTTACATGTATCAACTCCATTCCTATACATTTTAAATGGTCAGCTGCTTCCACCAAAATCTAATCTAATATGTGTAGGCACCTTAACTTCATTAGTACTTGTAATTTTACTATAAAGGGGAATATGTTATACATTTTACTATATCTCACTCATCTATCACCAAGAGTCATCTAGTCCAATTTTAATTTGCTAAATTGAATGTACAATTGTACTTCAATTCACCATTACCATTGCTCGCCTCAATGTAAAAACTCCTTAGAATTGGTAAGCAGCAAAGACTAATAGCTTGTAATCTTAACATTTACATTCTAATATATTCATCTACCATTACAGATAAATGATGAGGAATATGTTGGCATTTTATAGGCAGCATAAAATAAATAAACTAATACAACAATACACTCTACATAGAGACCTAAAACTATCCAATGATCACTTGTGCGACTAGTTTGCACTTTTGTGGTTCATAGTTTCTGCATTTTTAAATTGCCTAGACTAAATTAAACTCCTTAACCCATTACTTGCCAAATTAGCAATTTTCATTTTTTGTTTTTTTGGACCTAATTGGACCTAATTAGAAAAGCTTATTTGCTAGAAGCAAAAAATTAGGCGTCCCAAAAAAAGGACATTGGTAGATAATGGGTTAATTAACAACAAATGCTGTGCAGTACTGAGCAAAATCTTTAGGCAAGTGTTAAAAAATGCTACAAAGCAAGAACACTTTCATAGAGATACTAATAGTTTATTTTTATCAATTGATAACATGCAAAGTGAATGAACAAAAGAGAAATCTAAATCAAGCCAATGTTTGGTGTGACCACACTTGGCCTTCAAAACAGCATCAAAGCATCAATTCTCCTAGGTACACTTGCACACAGTTTTTGAAAGAACTCCACAGGGAGGTTGTTTCAAACATGATGAAGAATTTAAAAAGATTTTCTGTGAATGCAGGCTTGCACAAATCCTTCTGTCTCTTCATTTAATCCCACACAGACTGAATCATGCTAAGATCAGGGCTCTGTAGGGCCATATCATCACTTTCATGACTCTTTGTTCTTCTTTATGAGGAAGATAGTTCTTAAAAGGGAATCTGTCAGCGGGTTTTTGCTACCTCATCTGAGAGCAGCCTGATGTAGGCAAAGAGAAGCTGAATCCAATGATGTATCACTTAGAGTACTGGGTGCAGCAATTCTCACACAATCAGAGTTTTTAGATTTAGCAATGAAGCAGAGCTGAGAAAGCTCGTTCTTCCCACACTATACTCTGTATATACAATGTCTATAATGAGCGAGGTGCTTGTCACAGGAGGGGGCATTGGTGGAACAGGAGGCACTGGATGATGTGCCCTAGCCAATGCCGGCTCCAGGTTTTTGTGGGCCCCGGGCGAAAGCTTTAGCACATACCACGATTCATGATGCACAGATACGGCGGAGAAATATAGGTATACAACACAGGGCCCAGCCTGCCACCTCATCCTTCACATATGCAAACATGCATGCACACACACAGTACGCAGACACACACACACAGTACGCAGACACCAGGGGTGGATTAAGAGTAGCCAGGGCCCCGGGCAGTTTAGAAGGTGTGGGCCCCCCCACAGGTACCCGATGTATCACGTGACATGTCACATGATCCCCTTTGATAGATCATGTGATAGGTCATGTAACTAACACAGATGCTTTGGTGACATCTGTAGACGGAAAATTATGGACATTTGTTTCCATTATGTACACAGCCCTATACATAACATAGCGCTATATATAGTAGAGAAGCGGTGGGAGATTAATTTCCTTGAGGGGCCACATGAGAGACCATGACTGCTGTGGAAGGTGAATCAATAGGCTGAAATTAATTCTGCTCAATATTAATAATATTAGCAAAATAATAAAAAAATATATTAATTGTATGACTCAGGCTATGTGCCCACGATGCAGAAATGCTCAGGATTTTTCCTGAGCGTTTCAGCATCTCCCTGGCAGAAAAAACGCATGCGGATTGTACATCCGGATTGTACATGCGGATTGTACATGCGGATTGTACATGCGGATTGTACATGCGTTTTTCCTGCCAGGGACAAGCGGATGTGAAGCATTCTTCACATGCATTTCCGCTTGCGGGTTGACAAGCGCTTTCCAAGCGATTTTAGCATCACTTGGAAAGTGCTTATTAACTTGGTCACACTATATAAATCCATGCAAATGGCATGGATTTATATACTGTGACGAAAAGAATGTTTAAAAATAAAAAATAAATCTATACTTACCTTCTGATGGCCCCTGGAGTCTTGCTTCTCTCCATTCTCCCTTGTCGGGAGATCGCGGTACACTGAAGGACCTGCCAACGGCAGCATTGCGTGACCCGTCACATGACTATGATGTCAGCGCAGGTCCTTCAGTCCATCGCGATCTGCCGGCATGAGAGGAAGAGGGCACCGGGGGCCGCCAGAAGGTAAATATAACATTTATTTTTTATTTTATTCTTTTTTTCACAGTTTCTATGGTACCCGGGTCCAGAAGAGAGTCTCCTCTCCTCCACACCTGGGTACCATCCGCACATCGAAACGTGTGGATTCCGCATCTACATATGCAGTGATGCGTAATTCATGCGTTCCAATGCAAGTCAATGGCGGCACAAAATAATTGGTAGTGCTGCGTTTTTTTCACATGCGGATTATCATTGGGGAACATGGCAGAACTTCTATCAAGTGTTTTTTAAGTGTTTCTGCAGAGTTTTTGCCGCTGTGGAAACGCTTAAACGCATCATGGGCACAAAGCCTTAATATTGAGCAGAATTAAGTATGCTGACATCCCCCTATATACAGTTTGAGCCCCTACATAACTCCCTAGATACAGTATGAGTCCGCACATAGCTCTCTAGATACAGTATGAGCCCTCACATAGCTCCCTAGATACAGTATGAGCCCCCACATAGCTCCCTAGATACAGTAGGAGCCCCCACATAGCTTCCTAGATACAGTATGAGCCCGTACATAGCTCTCTAGATATAGTATGAGCCCGAACATAGCTCCCTAGATACAGTATGAGCCCGTACATAGCTCCCTAGATACAGTATGAGCCCACACATAGCTCCCTAGATACAGTATGAGCCCCCACATAGCTCACTAGATACAGTATGAGATCCCGCATAGCCCCTATATACAATATGAGCCCACACATAGCCTCCTATATATAGTATGGGCCCCACATAGCTCCCTATATACAGTATGAGCCCGTACATAGCTCCCTTTATACAGTATGAGTCCACATAGCTCCCTATATACAGTATGAGCACCCACATAGCTCCCTAAATGCAATATGAGCCCATACATAGCTCCCTTCTCTGATCTATTGTCGGTTCCAGAGCCAGCTCAGAGAATGGTCCAATGCAAAATGCAGCTACCTGGGAGACACCTCTGACCACCGCATGAGGTGGCCCGAAGGCACCCCCCTGACGGCTGACGGCTGTACCCAGGTCACATGCCCCCCCTGATTCCCCTAGGTATGGCCCTGTATAGTTTATATGACAATACATGACTGGTATCTATAGTATAATCAGGGATGTGTCCTTCTGCCAGAAGCCTCTATAGATTGTGCAAGCGCAATACCTGCGCAGTCTGGCCACAGACAGAAAGACACATCCACATCCCAGACAGGGATGAGGAGTGTGGCGCCAGAGATCGCGGTATGCATAAGCACTGAGCGCATACCGCAATCTCCGGCACCATAAACACATACGTGTTCGGTCCTGTCATCTCTGGAGAGGCCAGGGGAGGAGTGTGGCGCAGGCGCCGATTTCCGGCGCTATTTTAGTGAAGACAAATATGAACAGTGTCTTCGACAAAATGGACAGCGTGGTATGCGCATGCGCGTACTTTGGTGCCATTTTGTTGAATACACTCTGCACATTTGTATTCATTCAAATGAAACCAGATATTGCGCTATGCGGACATGTGGAGCATGGACTAGAGTGAGGGGGGAGCATATACCAGGATGGGGGGAAGCATGGACCAGGATGGGGGAGCATATACCAGGATGGGGGAGCATATACCAGGATGGGGAGAAGCATGGACCAGGATGGGGGAGCATATACCATAATGGGGGGAAGCATGGACCAGGATGAAGGAGCATACACCAGGATGGGGAAGCATACACCAGGATGGGGGAGCATACACCAGGATGGGGGAGCATATACCAGGATGGGGGACTAGGATGGGGAAGCATACACCAGGATGGGGGAGCATACACCAGGATGGGGGAGCATATACCAGGATGGGGGACCAGGATGGGGGGAGCATACACCAGGATGGGAGACCAGGATGGGGAAGCATACACCAGGATGGCAGATCAGGATGGGGGAGCATATACCAGGATGGGGGAGAATATACCAAGATGGGGGACCAGGATGGGGAATCATATACCAGGATGGGGGACCAGGATGGGGGAGCATATACCAGGATGGGGGAGCATATACCAGGATACGGGGCCAGGATGGGAGAGCATATACCAATAAAAAAGCTCACCACCCGGGCGTAGAACAGGTTCAATAGCTAGTATGATATAATGTGGTACAGACATTAGATGTTATACGCTATACACATTGTTATATCCCATATGATGTCTGTACCACAGTATACCATACAGTAATCGATATACTGGATGACATTTTTTGTACATGGGTATACACTGTACTGATCACACTTGGACCTGCCTACAGGACCTCACATATTATATATG
Organism: Phyllobates terribilis; assembly: GCF_046119375.1. NCBI lineage: Eukaryota > Metazoa > Chordata > Amphibia > Anura > Dendrobatidae > Phyllobates > Phyllobates terribilis. The sequence continues at coordinate 296,021,087 of NW_027362762.1, forward strand.
GAGCAGTATAGTATGTGATGTCCTGTAGGTTCAGGGTTGATCAGTCAGTGCAGGATCCGCTCTGCTGATGTCTGTGGTCGCTCTGCAGGGGCTCAGTGTGATTTATTGCAGGACTCTGAATTTTACTGCAGATTTGGTGACTCTGGAGCCGATGACCCAGAGTGACCTGATCTGCAGCAAAGGTCAGACTCCGGCCATAAGTCATACAGGGCCCCAGTAGAGCGGCCGCCGACCTGACACTAATGGATCCGTGTGAACTCATCAGGAGGGGAGCAGCGTCCTGCAGCCCCCTCCTCACTCCAGACATCCTGCCCAGGGCCCGACCTCGACCTCGTATTTACCGCCATCCACTGATGCACGAGCTCCTCTCCGGCAGGATGAAGTTAAGAAGCTCCAGGCGCTGCTGTGTGACATCAGTCCTGGAGACACAGCCACAGCGTGCAGGGGCCGTGTCTGTCTCCCTGATGGGGCCTGCGTCTAATGGTAATGTGCGGTCCCCCTGCCCCTGCCTCTCCAGAAAACATTATAATGAGGGCGATCTGGCCGTGGGCCCTGCCGGAGCCTCGGGCCCCGGGCGGTAGCCCAGATCATCCTCATTATAATCCGCCTATGGCAGACACGCACACACACACAGTACACAGACGCGCGCACACACACAATACGCAGACACGCACACACACACAATACGCAGACACGCACACATACACACAATACGCAGACACGCACACACAATATGCAGACACGCACACACACGCACACAATACGCAGACACGCACACAATACGCAGACACGCACACACAGTACACAGACATGCGCATGCACACACATACACACATGAACATGGTACACAGATATACACACACAATATGCAGACAAGCGCAGATACATACACATACATATTTGAACACATTCTTAAAAACACATATAAAACAGACATAAATATATATACACAGTCATACACACAGACATACACAGATATTCACATCATACATGCACACACACATAAGAAATATTTTTTAAATGGAGAATTAGGGAAGCTCGCTCACCTGCCCCCTGACCTGTGTCCCGTCCAGCTCCTCAGTCATGTGGCAGTGCAGGGCCTCAGGCATGTCACATGGCCCTGGACCATCAGGGGAGCCCACTCACCGTAAGGGCCCGGGCCGCTTCCCCGGCATCTGTGCAGGGCCGCCGGTGCTGTTCAAGCCCTGCTCTGCTACATGCAGCAGCAGCAGTGTGCGGTCAGTGTGCTGCTGCTCCACCAATCAGGCCCAGTGCTGTCACTTTCCAGACATGGCCGAGCGCTTTGCGCTGTGCGGCTGTGTCTGGTAGTAATGACGCGGCAGGTGCGACACACAAGCACAATTAAAGGCGCCGTGTCACCCCTGCGTGTCATTACTACCAGACACAGCCACACAGTGCACAGCGCGTGGCCATGTCTGGAAAGTGACAGCACTGGGCCTGATTGGTGGAGCAGCACATTGACCGCACACTGCTGCTGCTGCATGAAGCAGAGCAGGGCTTGAACAGCACTGGCGGCCCTGCACAGATGCCGGGGAAGTGGCCCGGCCCCGATAACGAGTGGGCCCCCCTGATGGTCCAGGGCCCCGGCACTTGCCTGGGTACGCCGGGTGCTGACGCCGGGTGCTGACGCCGGCCCTGGCCCTAGCAATGATAAGTTACTGGTGCTAAAACAATCATTGCAAGCAAACAAAACCACATATTGATTATGATAAAGAGAGGCATGAATGAAATCTGTGTTTTAACCCCTACAGCATGCTGCCTTCAGATTACATAGCAAAAAATTGCTGAAAGATTCCCTTTAATGCCATTGGCAGTATGCTTGGAGTCATTGTGCTGCTGCAGAATACATTTGGAATCAATCAGATGCCTCCTTGATGATATTGCATGATAAGTATTTGCATGTCTTTCTCAGCATTGAGAATACCATTATTCTTGACCAAATTCCCAATTCCATTCCCTGAAATGCAGCCCCAAACTTGCAAGAAACAACCACCATGCTTTATTGTTTCCTGCAAACACTCATTCTTGTACCTCTCTTCAGCTCATCAGCAACAAACTCCTTTTTATTTAGTCTAATATTCTACTTTTTGACTTTTCAGTCCAGAGCACCTGCTGACATTTTTCTGTATGTTTATGTGAATAGATAAGTCACGTAGCCATGTTTTCATATCAATGATTTTTGGCTGCAATTCTTCCGTGAAGATCACTTCTAGTCAGAATTCTAAAAAACAATAGATGAGTGTAGCTGGGTGCCACAGGCTGCTGCCAGTTCTGAGCTGATGGCACTGCTGGACATCGTCTGATTTCGATGGGAAATATGCATGGTATGTCTTTCTTTTGCTACACTAAGATACCATTGCTGACAGCTGGGTCTACAGACAGCAATGCTATCCATTTCTTGGTGTCCTCAATGCAATATCATTAGAGAGGTGTCTGTGTATGGCTCACCAGGTGAGGTGCATTCACACAGCCTCAGGTCAGGGTGGACACACAAACCCACTGCATTGGTACAACAGACTAGAAGACACGTAGAACAGCAATGACTTGGACATCAGGTTATGTTCAATGGCAGACAAAGTTAGCAGGAGACACCAAAAGCCATTGAACCAGAAGGGCAGTTGCAGAGAAAAATGGCTGGTATGAATCATCAGACAGTTATAAGTAGCAAGTCCACAACAAGTAGCAAGCAAAGTAATGTGAAATGACACTTATAAAAATTTGTGATGCCTACAGCAAACAATGGGTTAACCAGAGCAGAAGTAGAATACACAGCAGATTGTAACATAGTGAAAACAATCTCTAATTACAGTTCATTATGCTATGAGGAAATGACTGGGTAACCAGCAGCAGCAGATAGTGAATCATTGCACCTCATGAAGATCTGAAACAAAGTCCATGGAAATTTCAGCCAAGGGCTCTTTTGGTATAGGAAGGGACTGGAGAGGACCAAGAGGCACTTGACATGAGAGTTTGAACTGCACACAGTGAGGGCAAGATGCTATGAATTCATTGTCATTGTTTTCATTTGGGCCACCAGTAAATTGAGAAAGAAGTTCAGCAGTTTGTATATCTCCTGGATGACTGGAGGAAAGAGAAGAATAGACCAAAATAAGTCTTTCCATTTGAATGCTTTTGAGACAAGAGATCATCCTTTTGATGGATAATTGGAAGGAGCAGAGATGGTGGCAAGGATACTTCTAGGTTTCAATTACATTTCAGAGCAATTCCAGATTCTTGTGATTAATGTAGATTGTCACTGGGAACTTAGCTTCTTCAAGGAGATGTCGCCTTTATATAAGAGCTTATAGTGCATGCCCTCATCATCTCCTGCCTCAACTACTGCAATATCCTCCTCTGTGTCCTCCCTGCTAACATCTTTGCACCTCTCCAGTCCATCCTTAACTCCGCTGGTTGATTAATTCACCTCTCTCCTCGCTACTACTCCGCTTCTCCCCGCTACAAATCTCTTCATTGGCTCTCAATTCCCTAACATATCCAGTTCACTATTAAAATTGACATACAAAGCCATCCATAATCTGTTTGCTCTGTATATCTCTGAACTAACTTCAGGAGCGGTAGAAAAATTAGACTAAAATCCTTGGAAACTTTGAATAGCAAAATCCGTCAGCTCCTGTCTCAGACTCTGATGCCTGCAAAGCAGCAGTGGAATGACTGATGATTGGAGGAACCCCCTGTTCTATAGTCCGAAAAATATGGTAATTGATTTCTTGGTTCCAGGAAAGAAATCAATTACCGTATTTTTCGGACTATAAGACGCACTTTTTTCCTCCAAAATTTTGGAGGCAAATGAGGGGTGCGTCTTATGGTGTAAATGTTGCTGGGGGGGTATATATATGTATATATATATATATATATATATATATATACTGTGCTGGGGGGAGCGGTTGCGGTGGAGGAGCGGGGCACAGGAGGCAGCAGCAGCCTGCTGCAGCCTACACTGTCCCCGCTGCTAAAGAAAATGAATATTCACTGCTCCCCACGCCCATAAGCGTGGGGAACAGTGACTATTCATGCTCCTTAATAGTGGCACACAGTGTATCAGCAGCGTGGCTCCTGCTGCTGCCAGGCGATCACGTGTGCCCGCTATTAAAGGGCATGAATATTCACCCCCTCTCCACGGCCATGGGCGTGGGGAGGGGATGAATATTCATGCCCTTTAACAGCAGGCACACGCGATCGCCCGGCAGCAGCAGGAGCCACGCTGTGGCTATGCTGTGTGCTGGCTATTAAGGAGCATGAAGTTGTAGCGCCCCTGAGGGTTCGACCGCCACAGGGATGCAGCACTTCTCTAATAGAGTGTAGTGTTCCTCCTCTGATGTAAGAACAGTGTGATAGTCGTGACCCAACCTTTGCATCCAACACCACATTTCTCCACCAGAGGGGGCTAGTATGCACTAGGTGCTGCCCTCCTGGTTACAGGGAGACTCGGGATCCAAGAGTTAGGGGAACCAGTTAGTGGGTGAGGGTGGAGGACTTACAAGTTACTTACACTTTAAATTTCATATTTAATAAAAAGGCCATCTTGGGTCTGGGGTCTTTTGACTGCTCTTTGATCGCTCTTTGACGGTCTTTATGCTGTCAATTGCGGAGGGTACTGTGATCTCCCACCCTAACGCGGATCCTGTGTGGGCCCGCATCAGATGGAGACACAGCCCTCGTACCCCGGCCTTGGGACGAGGGGCAGGTTGTAGACAAGGAATGTCTCGACCTGGTCAAGGACCAGGACCAAGAAGGCCCGGAGCTTAAGAGTGTGGCTCCACAGCAAATGGATCCCAGGCAAGATGCAGACGGAGCGGTGTACGCCACCTGTCCTCGCCATGCTGATATATTCAGAGGTAGTCCGGCTGCAAGAGGGGTACCGGCCCCCGACACCCGACCTTGCTACTCCATGTCCTGGTCGGGAAAGCCCGGTAGGCCCGGAGTTGCCACCTGTGCCCTTGTTCTTATAGGAGCTCAGAGGGAGACCCGGCCTATTCACACACACGGACAGGAAAGGATTCGGTCTGTAGTTCAGGAACACTCTGGTGTAGGGTCCCGACTGAATGCTGAACTTACTCGGAGGTTGTCGGACCCCCTTCCCTGGTGACCGCAGGACTCCGCGGGGAGCAGGGAGTCGCCTTCCTTCTGCCATCTCTAAAGTGAGTAAAGCCTTGGAAGTTCACCCCTATGGCCTCCGGACTGTTTATTCTGCGCTACACCGCACGACGCAGCGCCTGTCTTCCTCTACTACTACCCCCCTCCATCCTGTCCCTCTGCCCTGAGGCCCTGCTCCGCCTGTGGGGAGTAGTAATAACTTTGGCCGCCATAACACCATGCCTCAGCGGACTGCAGCGGCGCTGGTGGCCTTCACCAGGTACCACAGGTGGCGTAGTCGTAAATCAGCCACTCAACCCTGATAAGCCCACACCATCTCTTCTAATGTGACGGCCCTGAGCACGGGTCGGGTCCGGGCCACGGCTGCACCCCATCTCTCCATCACAGGACCCGACTCCGAGTCCCCCATCTCCCAGGGTAAACAAAAAGGGCTTTTCGAGAAGAGGCGTCACAAAGTCACTGCTCTCCGCGCACACAGTCCCGGCGTGGGGAGCTGTGACTTCGGGCAGCTGATCTCTCCTTGTGAGCTGCGCATGGCAGTGACGTCATGCGCGGCTGACATGTAGAGATCAGTGCGGGCAGACAGGATGCAGCGCTGGAGGAGAGAGAAGAAAGGTGAGTAGGAGTGTTTATTTTTTCATGTGCAGCCTGATGGAGATTAGGGGGACCATGCATACTAGGATAAGGATGAGGGGGCCATACATACCAGGGTAAGGATGAGGGGGCCATACATATCAGGGTAAGAATGAGGGGATCATACATACCAGGGTAAGGATGAGGGGTGCCATGCATGCCAGGGTAAGGATGAGGACCCATGCATACTAGGATAAGGATGAAGGGTGCCATGCATACCAGGATAGGGATGAGGGGTGTCATGCATACCAGGATAGGGATGAGTGGTGCCATGCATATCAGGATAAGGATGCGGGGTGCCATGCATATCAGAATGGAGATGGGAGCCACGTACAATAGGAAGGGGGGGCATATCTACCAGGATGGGGGATATTATCAGAATTGGGGGAAATTACCCCTATTCCAGTGTCAGCAGCAGACCCGCTCCGCCTTAACAGTGCATTGTGACCACATTTTTTGCTTAATTTTTTTTTCTATTTTCCTCCTCTAAAACCTAGGTGTGTCTTATGGTCCGGTGCGTCTTATAGTCCGAAAAATACCGTATCTATTATCTCTATCTATTTATCTATATTTTATCTATTTATTGATCTATTATCTCTATAATCTATATACTGTATTATCTACTTATTGAATTATCTATTTATCTATTTATTTATTGATTTATCTATTATATATTTATTGATTTATCTATTTATCTATAATTTATCTCTTGATCTATCTATCTATCTACTAGAAAAATACAGGTGCAGCACAAGCAATATTATTAATAGGATAGTTGGGTGCAAAAAGACGCCTTACAGGCAAAACCAAACCTCAATATATCCATATAAAACAAAGGCAGCACTCCATAATCCATTATATGGTGATTTATTGGCCCATCATGTTAGGGCAGCGTTTCGGTCCAACAGTGGAGACCTTTTTCAAGCATTTATCTATCTATCTGCATAATATAGGGTGCAATATTATTTATATGGAACCAACCAGTAAAAGAAGAAAGAAGTACGAACCGTTCGGTGTGGTACCGGTGACAGGGGAGAGATTGTGGGGTCTTTTTTTCTAACCCCCGTTTGGTGCGGGCTCCGGCTGAGCCCGCACCATTCCTGGCACATGACAGCTGATCTACACAGCTGACATGTGCCCGCAATAGCCGCGGGTGGAATCGCGATCCACCCGCGGCTGTTAACCAGTTAAATGCCGCTGTCAATTTCTGACAGCGGCATTTAACTCGCGCTTCCGGGAAGCACGTCATTGGCCCCGCCCATTGCCGAACCCGTCACATGATCGCGGGTAAATGATGGGTTGACATGACAACCCGAGGTCTGCAGGAGACCCCTGTGGTTTTCACTGCCAGATTGCTATGAGCAATCATAGCAAGTGAGCAAATCTGCTACACACAGGCGATCTGATCATTGCCTGTGTGCAGTACAGGTGATCAGGCAAGTGCTGCTTTTAGTCTCCCATGGAGACTATTAAAGCATGCAAAAAGTGTAAAAAAAAGTTTTTAAAATATATATAAAAAAAATGTAAAAGTTTAAATCCCCCCTTTCGCCCGATTCAAAATAAAGCAATAAAAAAAAAAACACACATATTTGATCAAAACATCGGATCTATCCCAAAATGGTATCAATAAAAACGTCAGCTCGGCGTGCAAAAAATAAGCCATCACCTAGCCCCAGATCCCAAAAAGTGGAGGCGCTATTGAAAATGGCGCCTTTTTTTTTTTTTAGCAAACGTTGGAATTTTTTTTTCACCACTTAAATAAAAAAGAACCTATATATGTTTGGTATCTACGAACTCGTAATGACCTGGAAAATCATAATAGGAGTTCAGTTTTAGCATTCAGTGAACGTGGTAAAAAAAACAACAAAAAACTAAAACTAATTTTTGCAATTTAACCACGCTTTGAATTTTTCCCCGTTTTCCAGTACACGATATGGTAAAACCAGTGATTTCGTTCAAAAGTACAACTTATCCCGCAAAAAATAAACCCCACACGGCCATATTGACCAAAAAATAAGAAAGTTATGGCTCTGGGAAAAAGAGGAGCAAAAAAACCCCGCAAAAACGGAAAATGCTTAGGTCATGAAAGGGTTAATAGTTGTAGAGCAGTATGAAGATACAATTAGGGCCATATAGGGGGCATTAAAGAGGTTGTCCAGGCTTGACACAAAAGTCTGCAGGTTCTCTGTGACTGTGAACTGTTGAATTGAGACAGTGTGAGATGTGTACGCTGTCAGGATTCCCTAGAATTCCCAGAGCAAATGGGCATTCACATGGCAATTTGCATACTTACAGTCATGTGCCATCTAGATGTGTTCGACTTCTCTCAATAGAAGTGCATTGAGAGAAGCCAGGTACATTTAGTCAGCATGAGACCACAAGTGCGCAAATTGCATAGTGTGTGTGTATATATATATATATATATATACACACAATCGAACATAAATATGTCATTTACATGTTTGTAATTCTGCAAGTTGACACTGACATGCTGAATCCTAAAGGTGTGTAATATGCGCTCTGTTAGGATTTCCCTCTGTTTGCTGATTCGAGTGGTTGTCACGTAATCACTCACATGCAATTTACAGACTTGTGGACTTGTGACAACTGACGTCTCCTGCTCTTCTCTTTGTTCTAATTTTCAATTAAGAGAGAGCATATTATATACCTTTAGCACTCAGCATGTCAATGTCAACTTGCAGAATTACAAACACAGGGGACACTTGTCACTCTAGGGAAGCAAATCAGAGAGAAGCCGCTGGAAACCGGATTCTTGAGCTAGTCATCACAGTCACCGGACGGATATGAAAGAGGTTGTCCACTACTTTTTCTATTGATTTGAATAGGAGCAGTTGTAATGGGGAGCAGGGTGGTAGACCAGTAATGGGCAAGTAGCACGTCTGCTTTATCACCCCGGCCCGCTCCAGTAATAGGGGAACTTTAGGGTCCCTGCATGTGTGTGCGTTGTGGTGCTTCAGTGGCGGAGACCTCCATGCTCACTTCTGACCCGCTGTCCTGGGTGTCAATTCTTTTGAACTTCAGAATGAGGAAACCACACCAGCTTGAAAATGTAAAAACCTCTTTACTCACAGTAACCGTCAAATATAGAGAAAAGCATGTGACACAGCTTCCTTTCTCTTCATTCGCATACAACGGCACCTTCCCAGTGATGATGGACACAGACACAGATCTTGAAATGAAGAACAACGCAGAATGCTTCAGCCCATAGGGAAACTCCATCTTTCCTGGAACCTAAACGTAAGGGAGCTCCTGCTACCACCTTACTGTTCCCGCTACCTGACTTTCTTGGATCCACCTTGCAGAACCCGGCACGTGTGTGGGATGCCCAAATTGGCCTCTTCAGGTAAGTCTGCTCTGGATGTCCCCATTGCTCCTATTCTCCAGTATTTGCACCCCACACACCCTTCTCTTGTTCTTGTCTAGTTCATCTCTCTTACCACAACTTACACAGTTTTAGGCGCTCCCTAAAAACACACCAGTTTAGGGTGGCCTATCACGTTCCCTAATCAAATACCTTTTTATATTTTTATAGCCCGTTCATTATTTCTCCAAACATAAGTCTCCACCAAACTCCACCGCACCCAAAAGCACTACAGATACTAGCTGGTGACGAGCTCATGCAGACTTTATCTATCCCTCATCCCCTCAAGATGGCTGGACCATCATTGTAAATAAGCCCCTTTACTTTGTGTCACTCCCACCTCATTGTAGATTGTAAGCTCTTACGAGCAGGGTCATCATTATTTTTGCTTTAATTATTGTATTATCTTTAGCTATGTTACTTATGACTGTTGTACATGAACCTCTGAATTGTAAAGCGCTGCAGGAACATGTTGGCGCTATATAAATAAAGATTATTATTATATTATTATTATCTCTCACTACTATCTTCTCTGAGACTCTCTGACTAACTGAACTATGATGGAATCTACCCAAAACTCTCAGCGATCCCTCAGTCAAAACTACCAACTACCCAAGGGCCGGCCTATCTGGTTAACCCTGTGCCGGACTGACAGGATTATCACAGGTCAAATATCTTCAACTTCACAACAGCACTGTCATCTAGTGGCCATGTTATACATAACATATTTTATGATAAAACACAGTTGAACAGTTACAGAGGCGCATGGGTATCCTCGACCACCCCTTCACACAGTGCTACTATTCTAGGCCACAATCACCAAGAACAGCTGATCGGCCCTTGTTGTCGGGTGTCCGACACAAACTGATCAGACATTGATGATCTATCCTATTGGCTCTTTGCTTAGAAATTACATCGGCAAAGTCCTGGTAGGGAGCAGGCAAATTGGAGGCAATGAAATCAGAGCACAACTTAAGAAAAGATGATTGAGGTAGAGCTTTGAGGCATTTATGAAAACAAGATGATTCCCACTAGGCGATTTGGTCTGATGATCAATCACTGACCGGGGCATCTAGTCATAGTCACAGAAATCCCAAAAGCACTGGTAGATAAGAAAGTGGCAAAAAATATTTTAAATATGTATATATATAAATATATATATATATAAATACTCAGAGTGTATTGCTCGAATCTGGAGAGTCACCTTCTCCGTTCAGAATTGAATAGGAAAGGTAGGAATTACCATTCACAGAGATTGGCTTCGGAAACATCCACAATTTTCAGCCTTTTGGCCAGAAAGAATTCCATAAAATTCTCTACAGCTCCGGAATCAATGACACTTTTACCATGAACATAGGTGAACCGAAGGAAACAGACATAGGCATACCTCCCAACTTTGAAGAACAGAAAAAAGAACAAATCATGTGGCGTACACATAGCAAATTTTGACCATGCCCCTACTCACACCTCAAGCCAGACCCATTTACCATGTCTTTCTACCCTGGCAGGAAGAAATGTCAGAGGGGCGGTAGCAGAGAGGGATATTCAGCAGACGCCTGAGACTGCAGGGCATAGACCCAAATCCAGGACTGTCCGCTGTATCCAGGATGTTTGGGACTACAGATTAATGGGTCGATTCACGGGAATCTGATCTAGCGTCCAGGTCACTGGTCTCTGGCGGCTGGACGGAAGGCCTGTAAATCTCTTACCTTCTGGTGTCCCTGGCGCAGCTTTTGATTCGCTTGAGCTGGCATAACGTCATCTGTGCGTCATGGTCATCTCTAGTTGGAACCTATGGATTTATTCTTTCTTCATTCATTCATAGTTGTTGCAGCCAGAACTTCCTCATTTTTATGTAAAACATTTTAAAGAAAAAGAAATGAGGCACTCACCATTTTCCAAAAAATCAGTCCATTTATTGCGTTATTTGGAACATGCAGGCAGCATGCAGGGGGTGCAGGAAAAAAAAGGGTAGACAACCATTTTGCGTTAAACACAACACTTCTACAGGTCCCTGAATGTCCTGAATAACGCAATAAAGGACTGATTTTTAGGAAAATGGGGAGTGCTGCATTTTTTTTTCTTTGAAACGTTTTATATATTACTCGTTCGCTGAGAACCACCACACTTCTAGTGATTAGACTGTGAAAGTTCACAGCAGAGTGAATAATTCACTTATTTCATAGTTGGTGCCGAAGACTGCCTTCAATTGATTTATGTTTATGTAAGCTTCACTATATGACATCTGGCTTTTTGGTGTCTGGAGGCTGTATACATGTATATTGCATAAATACTGTGTTTTTTGTTTTTTTGCATGTTTTCTGCAGGTGTCCACACTGAACTACACAATAACAATGCTCTCTGATTGTTACATTTCTGCTGCATTTTTTATGCTTTTTCCCTCTTTTTTTATGCGTTTTTGGTGCAGCATTTTTTATGTTTTTTTATAGTACAGAACAGTTTGATTCTGCACTTACAAAAGTAACTGCAGTTATTTAAATGCATTTTTTTAGGCACCACATAGAAGCCTCTTGAGAAGTAGAGCACCAAAACTGCACAGTTCAGCAGTGTGTTTAAATGCACAGTATTCATGAAATCACTTCCAATTTGCTTGGACAGTTAAAAACAGCAGAATTTCTGTCCAAGAAAAGCCGCAAAAGAGATGCAGCACTAACACTACATGTGAACACAGCCTATATATCCAAGCAAAGTTGATGTGATTTCATGAAACACTTATGCTTTTGGTGTTGTACTGTACGGTTTTGGTGCTTTTTTTTCTCTATAGGATTCTATGTAGAGTTTGAAAAAATGTATGCAAAAAAAATGTTGTAGCTTTTCTGTACTATTAAAAAGGTGTTAAAATGCTGCTTCATATCTGCACAAACAATGCATCAAACAAGGAGGAAAACACATAAAATAAATGCAGCAAAAACACAATATTCAGAGGAGATTGTTATTGTGTCATGTTGTGGGGACACCTGCAGAAAACGTGCAGAAAAAAAGCAATACAAAAAACTTTAAGCTACATGTAAATATAGCCTCAGCATTACATTTTCATTACATTTTTTATGGGTTTAATAGAGAAAATAAATCAATCATGCCATTTTATTACGCCATTTACTGATCACCGAATACAATCAGATAGCTGTGTTGCACTGGTTGTCAGGAATATAGGGCCACCAAATATGTCTCTTATTTGCTGATTTGTGAGGTTTGTTATTTTTTCAAAAAGCGCATTAAAAATTACATTATTGTAATTGTTTTTCATTATTTTTTAGTAATTTTATAGGAAGAAAAAAATCTTTCTTTTACTTTCCCTGTAGAATAGAGGGACATAGAAATACACTGTTATGTACAGATGTATCTCTATGTACCAGTATGATCTGCTTATGGGCTTGGTGACTGCAATGCAGCTTCAAATATACAAAATCTTTCCATATATGTTAGTGCAGGCTGTGGCTCAGCTTTAGCTACTGTCTGCAATGATAAAGAGATTGTGGGTTCAATTCCGGGGGAGACCAGATCACAAAAGAGAATTGTTTATATAAAAAATATAATTGTGTGCCGATAGATGACAGCCTCGATCCCAAGGAGAAGGAGCTATGGAGTGATGAAAACATCACACAGAGAAGAGAGAGAGTAAGTGGAAGTTAGGACAAAGCCCTGACCTGTCGGGAGAGCGCTGAATTCTGGATGATTGGTAGCTATGGACATAGGCAAGAGCAGTTTGAGTTTAGTGGAAGATACAGTTACCCCCATGGCGATCTATCCTTTTTCACATAAGATCTGAAGTTCTGGTTTGGCCTTCAGTTTGGAACAATTTATGCAAGAATGATCCCATTCACCACAATTAGTGTTGAGCCACCCCCGTAGTGTTCGAGTTCGGTTCGGTTCGTCGAACACCCGTGTGTTCGCCGAACTGTTCGTCGAACTGTTCGTCGAACACCTTCGAACACCGTTAAAACCAATGGCAGGCAAACAAAAACACATAGAAACACATAGAAAACACCTTCAAAGGTGTCCAAAAGCTGACAAACTGCTCAGAAGACACAACTAACACATGGAAAAGTGACAAGTACATATAGTCATGCGAAAAGAAAAGAGGTGGAGGAGTAAAAGGAGGGGGAGACACAGATATAGGCATGTCATGCCCTTCTAAAATCCAAAAAGTGAGAAGCCGAGACGGCCAGTCCGCTCCTGCCCGTGCCACCTCCGTGTCGCCGGGTTTGTGCCAGAGCCGCGGTGAACCCTGACGGCCAGCCCCCCTCTCCCAATACTGGTGCCTGTCCGCTGGTGGGTCGAGAGAGCCCCCCTGTGGTGGAGGCAGCTCTAAGCTTTTTAATTTAAATTGTCCCTCTAATTTGAATGAATACACTTTAAATCCATTTACAAGGATCTATTGGAGGGCAAGTCTCATGCCAGCAGCCGCGTAATTCCAGCTCCAGTAGCGTCCACTAAAGCTGCTGCAGTTAAAAAGCTTTTATAAGGATCTAGCTCGGCTGTCCACCGCAAGGCATCCTAGTGCCAGTCCCAGCCCCTATGCCTTGGGGTGCCTCCTGATGCTCTTCACTAAGTATCCCGTGGTCCCGAAGCATTTCCTTTGAAAAAATTAAGTGTCCAAACTACAGGTGGTGTAGCTTGCTTAACAGCCGGGATAATCCGCTGACTAGCAGACACTGCTACTAGGCACAAAGTATTTCCTGGGCTAGATGCAGTTAAAAATTTGTAAGTAGATACTCTCGTTGGATGCTGAGAAAGCATTCCATAGAGTCTCCTGGCACGCCATATATGATTCTCTTAAAAAGCTTGGGGTAGGGGTCTAGGGGACCCTTTTATAGCCAAAATCACGGCCCTGTATCACAATACGTCACCTAGGCTGAAGATAAATGGAACTGTAGCACCGAGGGCTCGCTTGCTACAGACGTATTGCACCTCACCCAGAGGTGTGATATCTCACTCTCAGATAAGGATGGAGTGTGGATCAGGACCCGACACCTGCATGCATTACACCACATTGCCGTGGGGCAGGGCGACCAATATGCCCCTGAGATGGGCACGACAGTCCCTGTCCCTGGCTGGAGTGGGGGGAGGGAACACTGAGGAAGGGGAACCCTGCAGTGCAGGAGCAGGGAGGAAGCAGTTCCTGGGTGCATTGAGAAGGGAGTATAAAAGGTGGGCACCATCTTAGTTCAGTGCAGAGAAGTCTGAGCAGAAGTGGCAGGGAGCAGGGGCTCTGCATGAGCTCTGCTCCGGAGGCGGGCCTAGTAACAGAGGCCCAGGCCTGCAAGAGGGAGAAGGAAGGAAGCGGAGCGGAGAAGGCTCCAGGAACGAGGAATGAAGGGATCCCAGGGGTGCGGACGGGCGAGTCGCCACCGCACGCCCGAATCCACCTGCGTGGAGGGGTCAGGCCAAAGGGGGAGACCGGTCCCCGAACTAGTGGAGGCAGGAAACGACCCTCAGCTAGAAACCGGAGGCTCTGACATTTTATGTGGCGCAGCCCCTTGCTCCACCCGTTAGGAAGGCACCACATAGGGTCAGGGAAACTGGCGCCAAGTTTACCAAGAGGAGGCCCGAGGCAGCCGGACAGAAGTGTTGGTAAGAAAGGCCAGACAAAGGACACACAAAGGGGGTCCTGTGAAGCGCTCCAAAGTTATCTGGGAGTTGTCTGAGCCCCTCACCTGGTGAGCACAGTACGACGTGGGCAGCCGTTACCTGCAGACGTGGTCTGGATAATAAGAACTGTAAGTAAAGGCCCTGAACTGCATCACTGACTCCGTGTCGTTACTGCTGCCGCCCTGCACCATCACCCCCATCCTCCGCATACACTGCCCTGAGGCTATACTCCTCCCGTGGGGAGTTATGCTACGCTCTGCTGCACCCACAACACCAGCCTTAGCGGTCTGCCCTGTAGCGGCGGTTCACTCTGACCGCAATCCACGGATGGCGTAGTCGGACATTTAAACATCAAAACCACATAAATAGTTCCGCCACTGGTTTGACCGCCCTGAGCCACGGAACCGGATCGCCGCCACGAAGACTACAACCACCAGCATCCACCAAAAAGGGTCCGGCTCCGGGTGTCCCAAGGCCCAGGGGGTGCGTCAGAACATTTTCATCACCTTTCACAATCACCAATGGGACAAGGCAGGGATGTCCTCTGTCCCCTCTCTTATACATCCTAGTGACGGAGCACCTGCTCTCATCAATTCGCCATAACCCCAATATTAGGTGGATTGAGGTGGGAGGCACCGAGTACAAGTGCTCTCTATTTGCTGATGATGTCCTAGTATATATCACTCAATCACATATATCCATCCCTGCTGTTATGGCTGAAATAGATCACTTTGTTACATGGTAAAATTTTAAAATCAATGCAGCGAAGTCTGAGGCCCTCGATGTCTCCCTCCCTAAATCCATATAGGATTCCATCCAGTCCAACTTTCCCTTTGCCTGGCCCTCACAGGGTATCAAATACTTAGGAATTCCTATTCATAGAGACCTCTCCCATCTATGTTATCTTAATTTTGGGCCCTTTATTGAACAATTCCATACAGACCACGGTTGGCAAGTTAGAACTGTAAGATTCACTACGTGAACCACTGGTGTTTTGTGGAAAAGCACATGTACACCGCGTTCCAAATTATTATGCAAAAAGTGTTTAGGAGTGATAAGGGAAGAATTTGTTTGTTTGTCAGTTAAACTCATTGATGGTGATGTGTGTCAAGGCTCTTTATATCACTGTAAGCAATTGCAGACACCTGTGCTAATTAGTTTGGCAGGTGTGTCCAATGAAAGGCAAGACTACTTAAGAAGGCTCTCTCACATTATTAAGCAGCCTACATTTTCTGCCAAAATGGGAAAGAAAAAGGATGTGTCGGCTGCTGAGAAGCAACAAATTGTGGAGTGTTTAGGTCAAGGCATGACTACAATCAACATTGTGCGATGATCAGGATGAAGTGTCTTGGCAATCAAGAAGTATGTAGCTGATTCACATTACACACGTGTGCGTGCTGATAAGGGCAAATTTAGGACTCTTTCCTACAGGCAATTACGTCAGGTTGAAAGAGCAGCGGCAAAAAAGCCTTGTCATAGCAGCAGACAAGTTTTTGAAGCTGCTTGTGCCTCCAACGTCCCCCGAACAACAAGATGCAGGGTCCTTCAGAGGTTTGCAGCTGTGCATACGCCATCCTGTCGACCTCCTCTATCCACTTCACACAAGCAGAAACGGCTCCAGTGGGCCAAACATTACATGAAGACTGATTTCAAAACTGTTTTGTTCACGGATGAGTGCCGTGCAGCGCTCGATGGTCCAGATGAATGGAGTGGAGGATGGCTGGTTGATGGACACCCCACGCAAACACGGCTACAGCGCCAACAAGGAGGAGGTGGAGTAATGTTTTGGGCTGGAATCATGGGGAGAGAGATTGTCGGCCCCTTTAGGATCCCTGAAGGCGCTAAAGATGAACTCCATAATGTATGTGGATTTTCTCAAACAGCACTTCCTGCCATGGTTCAAGAAGAAGAACCGTGTATTTCACAGCAAGATCATTTTTCTGCATGATAATGCACCATCTCATGCTGCACATAAAACATCTGCATCTCTGGCTGATATGGGCATAAAAGGGGACAAACTTATGGTGTGACCCCCATGCTCCCCTGACCTCTACCCCATTCAGAACCTTTGGAGCATCATTAAAAGGAGTGTCTATGATGGCGGGAGGCAGTTCACATCTAAGCAACAGCTCTGGGAGGGTATTCTGTCCTCATGGAAAACAATTGAAGCAGAAACCATCCAAAACCTGACAAATTCAATGGACGAGAGAGTTCAGAAGCTCCTTTCGAACAAGGGGTCCTATGTGAAAATGTAACATCACCTAGAATAAAGTTTTGAGTTGAAAACTGTTTGATTTCAGTTTCTAACAACCTGCTAATGCTTATAATTTCAAAAATGACCATTTTTTTGGTCTTTATTAAAATGAAAAGGTTGATCGAAAAGTTTGGGGGATCTAAGAGTGTGGCAACCCAGTAGTCATGATTACTTCGAATTCTGACAATATGAGGGTCATGCTGCAGGTAGTGCAGCAAGAAGGCACTTATGTGTCTTGCGCATCTCGGAGCCCCAAAATTATTTTCCGGGCTAGATGCAGCTAAAAATTATTTTTAATTTTAAATCTGGTGAAGCTTATTATAGATGGCCTAATAGGATCAGTGCTGCACACTGCTACAAAGCCCAAATTATTTTCCAGTCAAGATACAGATAAACATGATTAGTAATTTGAAAGCTTAAAACGGTTGGTAGGGTGATTTTAACCAATCATCAAGCTTTTACTCTCCCCAGGATGACACAGGGGTAGAAAAGTCGTTTCGGATCCATGATTTGTTCATCTTTATGAACGTGAGTCTGTCTACATTATCAGTGGAGAGCCGCGTGCGCTTATCTGTCAGCACACCACCAGCAGCGCTGAACACACGTTCAGACAGAACGCTGGCTGCGGGGCATGACAAGATCTCCAAGGTGTAAGTGGCTAGCTCCGGCCATTTATCCAGATTGGAAGCCCAAAAAGAGCAAGGGTCCAGTGACACAGTCGTGGCTTCAATGTTTACTTGGAGATACTCCTGTACCATCGTCTCTAGGCGTTGACTATGTGTCAGACTTCTTGTCTCCTGTGGCCTTGCAAAGGATGGGCTAAAAAAGTGGTGAAATGATTCCGCAAAATTGATGTTACCAGCAGATACTGTGGTTCTGTTACGGTTTGAGTGCTGAACACTTGACGGTCCCACGGTTGGCAAGTTGGAACTGTGAGATTCACTACGTGCACCACTGGTATTTTGTGGAAAAGCACATGTAAGATTCTGCAACAGTCTCTGCTGATACTCCTGCATGCGTGCATCCCTTTCTATGGCAGGAATAATTTCTGCAAATTTACTTTTGTACCGGGGATCTAACAGTGTGGCAACCCAGTAGTCAGGATTATTTCTAATTCTCACAATTCGAGGGTCATGTTGCAGGTAGTGCAGCAAGAAGGCACTCATGTGTGTTGCGCATCCAGGAGCACCAAGTCCCTGTTGTGTTGGTGGCGAGGTAACAATCATGCTTCCTTCCTCTGTCCTCTCCCCCCAACCTCGCACAACAGAAATGTGATCAAGGTCTCCCTCATCTGATGAGTCTTCCATCAGTTCGTCCTCCACTTCTTCCTGGGCTCCTGCACCTTCCTCACTAGTTTGGCTGCTACCATGCGCCCTGGTAAAATCATCTCCCCCACCCTCACATGCCTGCCGCCCTGGTGCTGCCGACCGTCTGGACCTTGCAGATGTTAGCCCTTCCGCATACAACTCCTCCTCCTCTACTTCCTCCACCTCCTCTTGTGCCACCACCTGACTCCGAATTCTGTTTAACATGTGCTCCAGCATGTAAATCACCGGAATAGTCATGCTGATAATGGCATCGTCAGCACTAAACATCTTCGTCGCCATTTCAAAACTGTGCAGAAGGGTGCATAGGTCCCTGATCTGAGACCACTCCTCCAGCGTGATTTGCCCCACCTCTGAATCTCGTTGGCCCAGGCTATACGTCAGAACGTATTGCACCAGGGCTTGTCGGTGCTGCCACAGTCGCTGCAACATGTGCAGAGTTGAATTCCACCGGGTAGGCACATCGCATTTTAGCCGGTGAAGTGGCAGGCCCAACGACTTCTGTAGAGATGTAAGTCGCTGAGCTGCGGGATGCGAACGGCGGAAGTGAGCACACAGCGACCGTGCCCTCTGCAGAAGGCCATCTAGTCTGGGATAGTGGGCTAAAAATTGCTGGACAACCAGGTTCAACACGTGAGCCATACAAGGCACGTGTGTGACATTGCCCCGGCGAAGGGCCGCACCCAGGTTTGCAGCATTGTCGTACACGGCCTTCCCTGGTTTCAGGTCCAGTGGAGACAACCATTCATGAAATTGGTTCTCCAGAGCTGACCACAACTCCTCAGCTGTGTGACTCACATTTCCCAGACATTTCAATGTAAAAACCGCCTGATGACGTTGAGCCCTACTGCCAGCATAGTAAGGAGGTGTGCAGGATCCCTTCTGCGCAGTTAGAAAGCTTGTGGCATGACCAGACAGGCTTTGGGTGCAGGTGGAAGACCGAGAGGAGGTTGAGGAGGCAGAAGCAGTGGAGGAACTTTGACATAAAGAGGATTGACGCACAACTCGTGGGGACGGCAAGACTTGGACAGCAGCCCCTTGTCCTGCTGTCACCATAGTTACCCAGTGCCCAGTCAGCGACATGTAACGCCCCTGTCCATGCCTACTCGTCCAAGTGTCTGTGGTGAAATGCACCCTGTCACACACAGAGTTTCTCAAAGAAGCGGTGATGTTGTGTGCGACATGCTGCTGGAGCGCAGGCACACCTTTCTTTGAGAAGTAGTGCCGACTGGGCATCTGGTACTGGGGCACTGCGACGGACATAAGGTCTCGAAAATCCTCTGTGTCCACCAGGCGGAAAGGCAGCATTTCTGTAGCCAAGAGCTTGCAGATGGTGAAATTCAACCTCTTAGCTTTCTCATGGCTAGGAGGAAATGGTCTTTTACTTGTCCACATCTGAGGGACCGAGGGCTGGCTATTGTGCTTAGACGGGGTTGATAAGGGTGTCCCCGGCAAACTGCCGGTCTGTGAGGAAGATGCAGGCGGACATGTTAGGTTGCCTTGATCCAAAGGTGGTGCTATCGATGTCGGACAGCGCTCAAGACCAGCTGGTGTTACCACCTCCAAAGAAAATGATGACCTGCCAATCACGCTGGCTGTTGCGGGTAAAGAGGTGGCAGGTCTGCGCCCCAAAACAGGTGTGACTGCTGTCCCCCCAGTCACAGAGGATGAAGAGGCCGCGGATGCACAAGATATGGCAGACGGTGGTTGGCCCGGCCGGCTAGACCGCATTGTAGCACACTGAGCTTCCCACTGCAACTTATGCTTCATGTCCATGTGCCGGTTCATGCATGAAGTACTCAAACTATGTATTTTTTGGCCTCTACTTAGCTTTTGCTGACAAATGTTACAGATAACACGAGTTGGGTCATCTTTATCGATCTGAAAAAATGCCCAGGCTATGCAAGGCTTAGCACCCATGCGACCTGAAGAGCCACCACGACTTGTTGTGAGAGGCAGAGTTGTGTTTGAGGATGCAGTTGTTGACGTGCTTCCAGTACTACGTCTCTGTCCAGGAAGGCGCAACCTGACCTCGTCGTCACTAGCATCTTCCTCCACCTCCTCTGCTGACCTCATCTCTTGGCTGACTGTGGGTTGACAGTAAGTGGGATCTCCGACCTCATCATCATCACCCTGTGCGTTATCACACCCGTCGTCCTCAGAGCCAACCTGTTCCTGCCCTGACCAAAAACTAAAGTTGTCGCTCCAATCAGGTATTTGAGTCTTATCATCGTCTTCCTCATTGTCTCCACCAACAGGAGTTACAGTTTGGGAATGAGGGTCTACATTATGGTCAGAACCTTCTGCGTCTGGTCCTGGATCCGACTCATAAAGATTCTGGGCATCAGTGCAGATCATTTCCTCGTCTGGATTCACAGAAGCGCTGGAGTCGACCTCTGATTCCCAGGCTATAGTATGAGTAAACAGCTCTGCAGACTCAACCATCTGTTCTACCTCATACTCAGACGGGCAGCTGGAGATTTGGGAGCTGTGAGGAAGCAAGTGCGATTTGGGTGACACCTTTGAGGACTGGAGTATTTGTGATGTTGAAGTTGATGTGGAGGAGAGCCCACTTAAAGGAGCACTTGATATCCGTTGAAGCACCTGCTGTTTTTGTGCCTCATCTGGAATTTGTAGCGATTGGCGTGGCCGTAAGAAAGGGATCTTATCACATTGTCCACTAAAAGAAGTAGACATTTTAGTTTGGCTGGAAGATGGTCTTTCTTCTGCACCTACCCCACGGACACAACCTTTTTTCCCCTTCCCAACACGCCTATTCCCCTTTCCACCAGCAGCAGGCCTTTTTCCACTCATTTTGGTGGTTAACTAATTCACAACTCTGGAGTTGTTTGCACAAAAAAACAATGGATGGTAACCGAGCAGAGCTGAGTGGCCAAACTGTGGTATTAGGCCAAAACTATTGGCTGGGTTAGATGCAGAAAAAAATTATTTTTAATTTGCAACCTGATGGAGGTCAGTATAGATGGACTAATAGACCAAGTCCCACACACCGCTAGAAGCCCAAATATTTTTTCAGAGCTAGATGCAGAAAATTTTTTTATTCAATTTGCAACCTGATGGAGGTCAGTATAGATGGACTAATAGACCAAGTCCCACACACTGCTAGAAGCCCAAATATTTTTTCAGAGCTAGATGCAGAAAAAAATTATTTTTAATTTGCAACCTCATGGAGGTCAGTATGGATGGACTAATAGACCAAGTCCCACACACCGCTAGAAGCCCAAATATTTTTTCAGAGCTAGATGCAGAAAAAAATTATTTTTAATTTGCAACCTGATGGAGGTCAGTATAGATGGACTAATAGACCAAGTCCCACACACCGCAAGAAGCCCAAATATTTTTTCAGAGCTAGATGCAGAAAAAAATTATATTCAATTTGCAACCTGCTGGAGGTCAGTATAGAAGGACTAATAGAACAAGTCCCACACACTGCTAGAAGCCCAAATATTTTTTCAGAGCTAAATGAAGAAAAAAATTATTTTTAATTTGCAACCTGATGGAGGTCAGTATAGATAGACTAATAGACCAAGTCCCACACACTGCTAGAAGCCCAAATATTTTTTCAGAGCTAGATGCAGAAAAAAATTATTTTTAATTTGCAACCTGATGGAGGTCAGTATAGATGGACTAATAGACCAAGTCCCACACACTGCTAGAAGCCCAAATATTTTTTCAGAGCTAGATGCAGAAAAAAATTATTTTTAATTTGCAACCTGATGGAGGTCAGTATAGATGGACTAATAGACCAAGTCCCACACACCGCTAGAAGCCCAAATATTTTTTCAGAGCTAGATGCAGAAAAAAATTATATTCAATTTGCAACCTGCTGGACGTCAGTATAGAAGGACTAATAGAACAAGTCCCACACACTGCTAGAAGCCCAAATATTTTTTCAGAGCTAAATGAAGAAAAAAATTATTTTTAATTTGCAACCTGATGGAGGTCAGTATAGATGGACTAATAGACCAAGTCCCACACACTGCTAGAAGCCCAAATATTTTTTCAGAGCTAGATGCAGAAAAAAATTATTTTTAATTTGCAACCTGATGGAGGTCAGTATAGATGGACTAATAGACCAAGTCCCACACACCGCTAGAAGCCCAAATATTTTTTCAGAGCTAGATGCAGAAATTTTTTTTATTCAATTTGCAACCTGATGGAGGTCAGTATAGATGGACTAATAGACCAAGTCCCACACACTGCTAGAAGCCCAAATATTTTTTCAGAGCTAGATGCAGAAAAAAATTATTTTTAATTTGCAACCTGATGGAGGTCAGTATAGATGGACTAATAGACCAAGTCCCACACACTGCTAGAAGCCCAAATATTTTTTCAGAGCTAGATGCAGAAAAAAATTATTTTTAATTTGCAACCTGATGGAGGTCAGTATAGATGGACTAATAGACCAAGTCCCACACACTGCTAGAAGCCCAAATATTTTTTCAGAGCTAGATGCAGAAAAAAATTATTTTTAATTTGCAACCTGATGGAGGTCAGTATAGATGGACTAATAGAACAAGTCCCACACGCTGCTAGAAGCCCAAATATTTTTTCAGAGATAAATGAAGAAAAAAATTATTTTTAATTTGCAACCTGATGGAGGTCAGTATAGATGGACTAATAGACCAAGTCCCACACACTGCTAGAAGCCCAAATATTTTTTCAGAGCTAGATGCAGAAAAAAATTATTTTTAATTTGCAACCTGATGGAGGTCAGTATAGATGGACTAATAGACCAAGTCCCACACACCGCTAGAAGCCCAAATATTTTTTCAGACCTAGATGCAGAAAAAAATTATATTCAATTTGCAACCTGCTGGAGGTCAGTATAGAAGGACTAATAGAACAAGTCCCACACACTGCTAGAAGCCCAAATATTTTTTCAGAGCTAAATGAAGAAAAAAATTATTTTTAATTTGCAACCTGATGGAGGTCAGTATAGATGGACTAATAGACCAAGTCCCACACACTGCTAGAAGCCCAAATATTTTTTCAGAGCTAGATGCAGAAAAAAATTATATTCAGTTTGCAACCTGATGGAGGTCAGTATAGATGGACTAATAGAATGATGCTATGCCCAAAAGATTTTACTTCACTAGGTGCAGTAAAAAAATTGGTATTCTATACACAGGTGGTATATCTTGCAACACAGATAGGCTACTCCACTGACTAACACACTCTGCAATAGGCCAAAAAGGATTAGCTTTGCTAGATTCAGCCAAATGCTGTGAAAAAAACTTGCACAGCACTGGCACAGACCTGCCTGGCAAAAACTGATAGGAACTGATGTAACCTAGTCCTGAAAAGGACTCCAATTACAATTAGTCTTTACTCCCACAATCTATCTATTTATGAGCACAGACCTGCCTGATAAAAGTCGTAGGAAATGCTGTAACCTAGTCCTTAAAAGGACTGCAATCACAACTATTCCCTACTCCCAAGCTATCTGTATATTTGTGCGAAAATTGGCTTGAAATTAACAAGGTATAGCGCACACAGCAACAGCGGTGCCGTCTAACACGCAGCTGCAGCAGTGAGAAAATGGTGGCGACGGGGAAAATGGCTTGGTCTTATAGGGCAAGGACATGTGACATACACTGCCAATCACACATGCCCTTGCTTGTGTGAAAAAAAGCACTTCGCTCCGTGTGTGCGCTGCTGATAGGCTGACAGATTGCACCTCCCCACTGCAAATGCGGGAAAGAGAAAAAAAAATGGAGATCTTCATTGTTCCTGCAGAGATCCATCCCCTGCCCCTCCCCCCGCCCCGCTGTACACTCAAACTGCGTATTAACATTAATTTTCATCATTACTGAGAAAAAATCCAGTTATGATTTTGGTGCACGAACAGTTATCGAACATAACCTCGAACAGCCGAATTTTTCTCAAATTGTTCGTGTTCGCCGACCGGCTCGAACACCGCCCAAAACAGCTCGAATTTGAGATTGACGAACAGTTCGAGTAGAACAACGCTCATCTCTAACCACAATATAAACAGAGTCCTTCAATAAAGCGAAGGGATCTCTTGGCCAATGATAATCTTTTTTGACCTATTTGCATGTTTTCTATGTTAGACACTTTGGGTGGAAATTTTGAAGGCGCTTTGGAACGCCAGACCTAGGAATCTAGAGCTTTTTACCTTGACCACTCTTTCAAATGTAAGTCCACTTAGGTGGCAAGAGAAATCCAATCATCAAGTGCAAATCTCTTCTCTAGCTTGTCTTTGATCCGACTGGATAATCCGGCATAGAATACAGCCAGACAGCATCATTGTTCCAGGCAAATTCAGCAGATGGTACAAAACTGGATAGCATGATATCCCACAGTTTGTTCTTTTATTGAGCCGCAGTATAAAATCAGCGGAAGGGTGGACACGATATGGTTCATCAAAGACTCTATGGAAGCCAAAAATGATGGTAGAGAATATATTATAGGGTGATCCAGCTACCATAATGGCACAGCCCACACTAAACCACTCCTGGTAACAAAGGAAAAATGTATGCTACTTTTGATTGGTCAGAAAAAAGGGCTATGAACAAAGTTCAATATGTACAGTGCATTGATTAACAAAGCCCTGACAGATCTAAGGGTCTCCATTAAAACAGGCAGGAGTAGGTAAATATGAAGATGTTCACCAAGCAGAATGTCCGGGGTATGAATTAAGCAGGTGTTGATGACCACGTGGTGAAACCGTAGGATTCTGGGGCAATGCATCCATATGAGCAGAGAGGTCTTGCACAGTCTGGATAAGCTCCCATTAAGAAAAAGCAATTTGCAAAACCAGTCCAGAAAAATCCTCTGTGTTCAATGGCAATGGTGTTGTTGCTGATGCAACTTTAAATCCATGGTCTGAGTATACTGTTAGGCTCACCTGGTGAAGTGGATTCTCAAATTCGCAGGTCAGCGTGGATGCACAGACCCATTGTGTTGGTACAATGGGCTGGAAGGCAAGTGGAACAGTGAGGGTTAGAACAACAGGCTGTGCTGGATGGCAAAGGAAACAAGTAAAGTGGGAAATGCCAGAAGTCACTGAACCAGAAGGATAGATGCAGAAGAACATGGCTGGTCTAAAGTAACACACTGATTTAGATTCATGATGATAGCAAATTGATGATAGCAAATTCACAGCAGATAGCAACATAATATGAATTCATTATAATAACAGTTTTTATGCTTATAGCAAACGAATGGGTTAACCAAAACAAATTCAAGGTAGGGAATCCACAGTAGATTGTAACTCGGTGATAAAAGTCTCTAATACCAGTTTGTGATGCTAGCAGCATATCATGGGTTGAGTAGAGTAGATGCCCATTACTGAATCCACAGTAAAATGTTTCTTAGTAAGAACAGTTTATAATAACAGTTTAAGACACTAGCAGCTAATGATGGGTTAACCAGCAGCAGATACAAGTAATGCGAACAAACTCTAATAACTAGATAGGAGTGGATTGCTTCATGAAACCCCAGTCCAGGTCAGTGCTCTCTGGATCTCTAGATGTGGACAGGATCTGCTCTAATTTTCTTTTCTCCTCTGGGATTCCAGGCTCGATTCATGATTTATTGGGTTGGTGAGTCATCATCTGTGCACCAAACGCTGCACAGATGGCGTCATGTCAGGATGTCTAGTCAGACTCCGCGTCAGGGAACACGGAAGCTCAGGAAATTCGTGCTTCTCCTTTGTAAGACCAGAGATCACTGACAGAAGGGATCTGTTCAGATTGTATTGTTATATTAGTTTCTATATTTTCTGCTGCCTATAAAATGCCAACAGATTCTGCTCTCTTTATAGATGAGTGATAAATTAATATATTAGGATGTAAATGATAATGTTAAGATTACAAGCTATTGGTCTTTGTTGCTTACTAAGTCTAATGAGTTTTTACATTGAGGCAAACAATAGAAATGATGAATTAAAGTACCATTATACAATCAACTTAGTAAATTAAAATTGGACTAGTCAAATCTTATTGATTGGTGATTGAAAGATATAGTAAACCATTTAAAGGGACACAGCTCTGCAATCTCCTTACATCCTGGTTATTTCCGGGTGGGTGCTCATCCTTGGGTTATAGTTCTGATCCAGTGGCTTACTCCTGCTACAAGAAATTGATCAGTGTTTACTTTGAGTCTACAGTCCTATCACTATATTTGCATATAGAGATTACAGCATATTTGAACAAGCACATAGTTCAGGAAAGTGAGAGCCATGATGAAGAGAAGAGCTCTAGAAACTCCTGATGCTGGGTGCTGGGTGATTGAGATTATGCAGGAATGATAAGAGCCCTGTTAGGAACAGGAAGGGAGGTGAGCAGCTAACTGCTGTATAGAATTGTAAGGGCTGGAGACATCTGACTGGGAGGTTAGGAGTTAACTCCTCTACTGGAATATAATGACTGCATATACCTGGCCATGATCTGGTGTCTGAGTTCTTTGGAAACAAGCTGTACACTATATAGTATAAAAGTTCTCACAGCAGGAGTATGAAAGCAGATAGGAAAAGCAAATGAACTGCAAACTTGAATTTTTTCACACTAACTAACAAAAGCAATTTAATAATAAGAGAGTATCCCTTTATCAATTCTATATTTTAAAACATTCTCATTTTGCATTTTTTCCATATCAGCCTATATCTTTTCACAGTACTTTATATTTTCACCATAGATCGCTAAGACTGCTTCATACCAGGCAGATGCTGGCTGTGTTACATCTACCTGTAACTGAAGCAATCAGATTGTTGCAGTTTGACTTTTTAATCTGTGACAGCAACATTTACAAAAAAATGCCATTTGCGGTGAGCTTTGCTGTGTGCACAGGTGTAAGGGGGAAGACCGGGGTGTAAGTACTTTCAGAGCAAGGGATCCAAAACTGCCGGGGCCGTGCCTCTGGTTGCAGGGGGAAGACAGACTGCGAGCACAGGAGTCAGGTGACTGGGAAGCTGGGGGCATGTCCAGAGTGAGTGCTGGGAGGTCAGGTGACCGAGAGACTGGTGACGTGGGTAGAGAGAGGAAGAGACGAGTACATTTGCGCGGGAAAGCGGAGCTGGGTCCTGCTCAGCAGAGCAGTGTGAGAGGGTCCAGGCTCCTGGCTCCAGGACTGGGAGCAAGAGCTGAGTGCAGTGGACTGGAGGAGTCAAGCCGACTAGAGAAGAGACGCAGGGTCGGTGGAGCCGGGTACGTGAGGTGCCGTGTTATGGACTAGGGGCTCAGCGGGTAAAACCGGAGACATCGGAAGAACAAGTGCTAGGGCGGCCAAGAGATGACTGGATCCAACTTCAACAGACTGACAGAGAAGTTTCTCAATTACGTCAATGGGTGGCTTTGCGGCAATTCCCCAGTCGAAAAGAGAGGAGTACCCTGTCCCAGGGAGCACTGAAGATGCTGGGACAATGGGAGAGACTGTGTTTGCGAGACGGGCTGCTGTACCGACGGGTGCAGCTACTGCGAGAGTTCGGGACCACCTGGCAAGTGGTGATCCCAGAGAAGTTGGTCGGAGTAGTGGCTAAGGAGGCTCATGAACGTGGGGCTCACTTCAGACCAGAGAAGACGTTTCAGTGGTTGCAGAGGCTGGTGTATCATCCCCGACTGCGAGCAACAATAGAAGACACTTGTCAAAGATATCGGAGCTGTGAGCTGGTTAAGCCCCCGGAGCAGCGGGTCCCCATACAAACTATTGTGACTTCTGCCCCCTTGGAGGTGCTGATGATCGACTATTTGACTGTTGGACCGGCGCATCTCGGGTATGAACATTGCCTGGTAATGACAGACCACTTCACAAAGTTTGCGGTAGTGACCCCGACCAGAAACCAGACCGCCGAGTCCGCTGCGCAGGCCATCTGTCGAGACTTCATTCGGGTGTACGGCTGCCCAAAGAGGATCATTCCGATCAAGGCGTCTGCTTCCAAGGCCGGGTGATGGAAGAGCTGCACCGGTTGTACAAGATTGAGAAGTCATGGACTACTCCTTACCACCCTCAAGGAAATGGGGCCTGTGAACACTTTAATCGGACACTGATCCAAATGCTCCGCACGTTGGAGGAAGATCGGAAGGTACGGTAGCCTGAGTTTGTGGCCGAGCTGGTGTGGGTCTACAACAACCGAGTGAATAGTACGACGGGGTTCACTACTTATACCTTGCTGTTCGGGCGAAAGGGGCGAGAGATTACCGAGTTAGAGCTGGACCTCGAGGAGGACTACCCACGGATGGGGGTGTCTTCCTGGGTCCGGGAACATCGGCATCGACTGCAGAGCCTCCGACGGTTGATACAACAAAAGTTTCAGGAGCTCAAACATCATGAGACATTGCCTCTTCGAGGGACAGCTCTGAGGCCCGGGGAGCGGGTGTTGGTTTGGGACAGGTAGCCCTGGGGCAAATTAAGTAGGCAGTGGGAACAGACCCCGCACCGAGTGAAGCGCAGGATTGGTGCTGAAGGACCTGTGTATGAAGTTCAACCCGAGGGGGCTGAAGGAGCCCCTACCAGAGTGGTTCATCGTAGTATGCTGCGACCCTGTCTGTCTAAAGATGACGAGGATGGAGAAGAATCACCTGCTTCTAGAGAAGGTCCTGTCACAGTTGCCCCAAGCCACGATGTGGACGAAGAAGAATTGTTGGTTCTACCTCCGAGCCCCAGCACTCGATTACCTGCAGTCCCCAGTGCAGGCGGCAAGGGAACAACTTCGGTCGAAGCCACCGGGCAAGCGGAGATTGGAAATCTGAGTGACCCTGCACTCCCCCATCGGTAAGACTGAGTTACGCCGGTCAGAACGGACAACAGCAGGAGTGCCTCCTCACCGTTACGAACAAGATCAATTCATATAGTACCGTATCGTCCAGGAAGTCCAAGAATGTGAACGTTTGATGAAGGAACTCTCGCCCGTGGAATGGCGAGTTAAAGGAGAGCGGGAGTGTAAGGGGGAAGACCAGGGTGTAAGTACTTTCAGAGCAAAGGATCCGGAACTGCCGGGGCCGTGCCTCTGGTTGCAGGGGGAAGACAGACTGCGAGCACAGGAGTCTGGTGACTGGGAAGCTGGGGGCATGTCCAGAGTGAGAGCTGGGAGGTCAGGTGACCGAGAGACTGGTGACGTGGGTAGAGAGAGGAAGAGACGAGGACATTTGCGCGGGAAAGCGGAGCTGGGTCCTGCTCAGTAGAGCAGTGTGAGAGGGTCCAGGCTCCTGGCTCCAGGACTGGGAGCAAGAGCTGAGTGCAGTGGACTGGAGGAGTCAAGCCGACTAGAGAAGAGACGCAGGGTCGGTGGAGCCGGGCACGTGAGGTGCCGTGTTATGGACTAGGGGCTCAGCGAGTAAAACCGGAGACCGCCCGCTACCGCCAGAAGACGGAGCATTGTTTGGGCGGGGAAGCCTGAAGAAATCAACACCGGCCCCAGCTGGCAACTGCCTTGTGGAGGAAAAGAGTCAGCTAAGCGTAAAAACTGTCGTTTACAACTGGTTCGACTCTGCTATATCTAGTTAAACTGTGAACTGTCAGTTAAAGACTTTTACCTGCTACTTTCCTTGTTTTTCCCCATATTGTCCCCTGTTACTCCCTGCATGGAGTGCATCTAAAGTACCAGTGTTACACAGGGTCTCATCGGTCTCTTGTGAAGCAATCTCGGAGAACCGATTTCAATTGCTGCCAGCGGCCAACTGAAGCCCCTTTAACTGGCATCTTGGTCCTCCTGTAAAGCTCAGCCAGAAGCTAAGCTTCAAAGTAGAACCTCAATTTGACTATAAACAGTAATACTGCGACATAGTATAAGCAATCGAGCGACTGAAGGTTAAAGACTCCTGAAAAGACTCAAAAATAAAGTAAAATTGGAAAGAAAATATGTAAAAGTTTAAATCACTCTACTTTTCCCCCTTCAAAAATGTAGAAATTAAAAATGGCCCCCATAGTCCCCCACATAAAGTATGATGGCCCCAACACAGCCCTCCAAGCAATATGATAGCCCCCACATAGCCCTCTTTACAATATGATGGCCCTCCATACAGTACAGTAGCAATCCATACAATATAGTGACCCCCACAACCCTCCACACATTATTATGGCTCCTATACAGCCCACAACACTGAATATTGGCCTGCACATATTATAATGTCCCCCACGAGCCCTCCACACAGTATACTCGACCTCACACAACCCTCCACATTGTATAATGACCCCCCACTAGACCTACAAAGAATATAATGGCCCCCAACATAGCCTTCAAAACAGTGTGATGGCCCCCACGCAGCCCTACAAACAGTATAATAGCCCACGCAGCCAACCAAATAGTATAATTAGCCCCAACAAAGCACTCTAAACATTATAATTAGCCACCCCACAGGCCTCAAAATAATATAATGGACGCCACAAAGTCCTCCAGATAGTATGATGGCCCCCAAGTAGCCCTCCAAATGGTATGATCCCTGTTCCATCTTTGCTTTCAACTGTATCTGCATCAATTATGCAGATACAGTTGAAAGTATGATGACGGGTGGGGGGGCCCAGCATCGGCATTGGCACCAAGCCCCAACTCAAGGGCCCCCCATAGCAGCCACGTGGTCTGCCTTTATTAGCGGTATGTCACTTTCTTTAAAGGGATTTTCCAGGTTTGATAAGAAAGTCTGAAGTCACTATGTGGAGTGCCCAGAAGTATAAGGTGTTCAGTGTTCATAGACATGGCCAAGTAAGGAAGACTGAAACCTGACTGACCACCAACGAACAAGGTACAGAAGTTGAAACGTCAAGACTGGGCCAAGAAATATCTGAATTCTGATTTTTTTCAAGCTGTTTTTCAGCAATGTCATCAAAAAAATTAGAAAAGTTATAGCTCTTAGAAAAAGGGGAGGAAAAAACGAAAGCGCAAAAATGAAAAATTCTTGTGTCGTTAAGAGGTTAAGAGGGTTTACGTCTGCTAAAACTCTGTTGTACAACATATTTCATTTTTAGTTGTACATAAATCTTCACTCGCTGTCCTCAGATGGTGATAAAGCACTTGAAAGACCCTGTTATGGAGATTATTAATAATTTCAGAGGATAACAGCTGTGGGAAGGAGGCTAAAGTATGATCCATGATTGATATTAGCTATCTACTGTAGACTTTTATTATGGTTGATTAGACACAGTAGTCGAGTTTGTTTGTGAATATGGCTGATATTACTGAAGTTCACCGTAACTCTTTTCTCACATTAAAAGGAAGCTCCTTGTTTTCATTGAGCTTTAAAGAGGTATTCCTACTATTCAGATTATTTTTTATTTAATTGTATACCAAAACATTTAATATATGTAATTTATATTAATTACTTAAAGGGAATTTGTCACAAAGTTTTTGCTTTGCTATCTGAGAGCAGCATGATGTAGAGAAAGAAACCCTGATTCCAGTGATGTATCACTTAAGTTGGTGCAGTTTTGATAAATCTGTTTTATCTACAGCAGATCTATCATTTCTCTGACTTCAGAGCTCTGTACAACAACCACCCATACTACTGATTAACAGCTTTCTGTGTACACTGGCAGAAAGCTGGCAATCAGTGGTGGGGCGAGGTTATACAGAGCTCTTGAATAGGGAGGACTACCTGGCAGCAGATTACTACTCTAGTGATAATGAACTACTGATAAAACTGTGATTTTATCAAAACTACAGCAAGCGGCCTAGTAAGTAACATAGTTGGAATCAGGGTCTCTGTCTCTACATTGTGCTGCTGTCAGATTAGGTGGCAAAAAACTAGTGACAGAGTCATGGTCGTATCCAGGATCAAAACTAAGGGGGGGGGGGGGGCAAGCCATGGTCGTTCAGGTTGTAAAATTTTAAAACGAAAAAGGTGCAATGCTGGAAACAGATAAGACACCGGAGGGTGAGTATAAGATGGAACAGGAGAATTACATTTAGAGCACCAATCCAGGTAATCACATATAGAAGGCTCCCCGTAGTGTAATTACATATAGCCTAGAATAATGACGCTGACACTCGGGGTACAGGATAATGACACCGACATTGGGGGTACAAGATGACACCGACACTGGGGGTACAGGATAATGACACCAACACTAGGGATACGGATTAATGGCGCTGACACTCGGGGTACAGGATAATAGCGCTGACACTCGGGGTACGGATTAATGGCGCTGACACTCGGGGTACAGGATAATGACACCGACACTGGGGGTACAAGATGACACCGACACTGGGGGTACAGGATAATGGTGCCGTCATTGGGGGTACAGGATAAAGACGCCGACACTCGGGGTGCAGGATAATGGCGCCGACACTGGGGGTACAGGATAATGGCACTGACACTCGGGGTACGGGATAATGGCGCTGACACTCGGGGTGCGGGATAATGACGCTGACACTCGGGATGTGGGATAATGGCGCTGACACTCGGGATACTGGATTTTATTTATATTTTATTTATTTATATATAATAGTGCTATTGCTATAAAAATTAACGTCCCCCCAGCTGGCCCAGCATTAACCACCTGTCCTTTCTCCAGGTCCGGTTCCTACTCCCAAGGCCCAGGCCCCAGGCCCTTCCAAATTTCAATAATTACACAGTGAGTGAGTGTATTGTGTAATTTACACTGGCTGGCTGCCACAGTCACTGGCAGCCTGCCCACAGTAACAGGACAAGCTCTCCGCTCCGGCGGGTTTCTCAGAGACAGGAAACGGGAGGCAGGCAGCGCGCTACGTCAGCATGCCTCAGGAGTCAGGACCCTGATCAGGAGACATGCGGCATTGCGGCGTGCGGTGTCACTCAGCGTGCGTTAAAGGTAGTTCCGGCCGGATCCCATGCAATGACACTGCGCAGTTCCGGCTGCCGGGTGCAGAGCAGAGCAGTCACTTGCGGCCGGCCGCAGAGGGAACTTTCGCTGGCCGCGACCGCCGGTGATCTAAGTGTGTGTGCGGCGTGCAGGGGTGGATTAAGAGTAGCAATGGCCCCGGGCAGTTTAGAAGGCACGGGCCCCCCCCCCCACACACACACACACCTGATGTATCACATGTCACATGATCCCCTGTGATAGATCATGTGATAGTTCACGTGAAATTAATTTGGCACAATATTAATTATAATAATTTTTTTTAGGCTGTGTGCCCACTATGCGTTTTTTAAGCATTTCCGCAGCAGCAATTCCGCTGCAGAAATGCTTAAAAAATGCTTGGTAGAAGGTCTGCCATGTTCCCCAATGATAATCCGCATGTGCTGTGCACATGCTGCGGAAATTTCCGCTGCGGATTATCATTGCGGAAAAATCCGCAGCATTACCAATTATTTTGCGGAAGCGCAGCGTTTTCGCCGCCATTGACTTGCATTGGAACGCATGGAATCCGCATCACTGCATCTGTACATGCGGATTCCATGCATTTCAATGTGCGGATGGTACCCGGGTTTGGAGAAGAGGAGACTCTCCTCCAGACCCGGGTACCATAGAACCTGTAAAAAAAGAATAAAATAAAAAATAAATATTATACTTACCTTCTCATGGCCCCCGGTGTCTTTATCCGATGCGTCCTGGCTTGCCGGCAGCTCGCAATGGTCTGAAAAGGACCTGCCGTGACGTAATTTAGTCATGTGATGGGTCACACGACCGCTGACGTCGGCAGGCCATCAGAAGGTAAGTATATATTTATTTTTTATTTTATACCATTCTTTTACGGTCACACTATATAAATCCATGCTGGTTGCATGGATTTATATAGTGTGACCAAGTTGTCAAGCACTTTCCAGGTGATGCTAAAATCACTTGGAAAGTGCTTGACAACCCGCATGCAGAAATGCATGTGAAGAACGCTTCACTTCCGCTTGTCCCTGGCAGGAAAAACGCATGTAAAATCTGCATGCCTTTTTTCTGCCAGGGAGATGCAGAAACACTCAGGAAAAATCCGAAGCATTTCCACATCGTGGGCACGTAGCCTTACATTAATTGTATGACTCAATATTGAGCACACGTAGCCATCTATACACAGCAGGAGGGCGCACGTAGCCATCTATACACAGCAGGAGGCCGCACGGTGCCATCTATACACAGCGGGAGGCCGCACGGCGCCATCTATACACAGTAGGAGGCCGCTCGGCGCCATCTGTACACAGCGGGAGGCCGCACGTAGCCATCTATACACAGCGGGAGGCCGCATGGCGCCATCTATACACAGCAGGAGGGCGCACGTAGCCATCTATACACAGCAGGAGGCCGCACGGTGCCATCTATACACAGCGGGAGGCCGCACGGATCAATCTATACACAGCGGGAGGCCGGACGTAGCCATCTATACACAGTGGGAGGCCGCACGGTGCCATCAATACACAGCAGGAGGCCACACGTAGCTATCTATAGACAGCAGGAGGCCACACGTAGCCATCAATACATAGCAGGAGGCCGCACGTAGCCATCTATACACAGCGAGAGGCTGCATGGCGCCATCTATACACAGCGGGAGGCCGCACGTAGCCATCTATACACAACGGGAGGCCGCACGGTGCCATCAATACACAGCAGGAGGCCGCACATAGCCATCTATAGACAGCAGGAGGCCGCACGTAGCCATCTATACACATCAGGAGGCCACACGTAGCCATCTATACACATATATAGACATATACAGACATATACATTGACGCATAAACACATTTGAAACACAAAAATACATATAAACAGACATCACACAATGATATCTGCCTGCACACACACACACTCACTCAATGACACACACTCTCACACACTCACACACACACACACTCACCATCCCCCGGCTCGGCTCCAGTCCTCCTGCTCCTCTCCGGTGCAGCAGTGCAGGCCGGGCACGCACTGCGTGACGTCACAGCTAGGAGACAAGGCCGCGCAAAGGGCCGTGTCTCCTAGCTGTGACGTGGCCGGGCCAGCACACAGGGAAGTTAACAGCTGCAGTGCTGGCCCGGCCGAAAAAGAAGTAGCGGCCGTGCGCCGCTGCTGGGGGGGCGGTCCGGGGGCCCCCCCACCACTGTCTGCCGGTATGTGCCACAGCGCCGCACATATAATGAGGGCAATCTGGCCATAGACACCCCGGAGCCCCGGGCGGTAGCCCAGATTGCCCTCATTATAATCCGCCTATGGCGGCGTGCGTCGCTGCTTCTAGGGGGGGGCAGCTGCCCCACAGTGGGTACGCCCATGGACAGAGTCCCTTTAAATTGTAGCTTTAAAGAGAAAACTTTAAAAGAAAGCCTTTAAATCAGTTATCCCAGAACCTATTGTTTAAAAGAAAAACTCCTTTCAGCCTAATAACCTTTTTAAAGTGACACAACCAATCTTTTAGATCCTCACTGGCCACGTTCTTACATCTACTGCATTTCCCAGAAACACCTGCTTTTTCTCCGGGTTCCATGTTCTTCCCAATGCACAGAAAACTCCTCCAACTGCTTGGGGATCTACTAGTGGCCACATAGTAGACCTAACAAGGTGACAACGTGCTGCTGTGTATCATTTGCAATATTCTGTTAATACATGTAATTCTTGGCTGTTTTTACCACCTTGAGTAAAGGTTTCAGATATATTTCCCCTATGTGTTATCTCCTAGCTCCAAAACCTACCTTTTCCAGTAGCAACCAATTACAGCACAGTTTTCATCTGACCAGCGTTTTTCAAAAAATGAAAGCTGAGCTCTCATTGGTTGCTGTGGGCGATCAAGACAGTTTCTCTTTCAGATTTTTGTAGCTGAAGGCCTAGTTGAATTTACATTGTATTTATAACAAATTACATTATATGGACAAATATGGACATAAATATTCATTGTGAGAAAAACTATTGGTGGTTTAGTGGCTGGTAAGTCTGAGCTTACTTTGTTTTATTTATCAATCTATCTGTACCTCCTTTGACAGGAATGGCACATAGTGCCTAAGTCCAGTCTGAGAAGTGCGGATGGTGCAATTATGCATGCGCCATATTATGTAATGTTAGAAGAAGGTACTTACTATAGAAGAATAGTCGTTATCTAATGAGCATGTGCAACCTGTCAGGAAAGGACTACAGGACATATCCATACGCTACGAGATAAGCAAAAGCCTCTGTACATTAATTTTACCATATAACCTGAACGCAGCAGCCAGGATCATATTCCTCGCCAACTGCTACTCAGATGCCTCTTCCCTGTGCCAGTCATTGCATTGGTTGCCCATCCAATATAGAGTTCGTTTTAAACTTATCACGCTTACCCACAAAGCGCTCCATGCTTCAGTACCCCCCTACATCTCCTCCCTTGTCTCAGTCTACCACCCTACACGTGCCCTCCGTTCTGCAAATGACTTGAAACTAAAATCCTCCATAATCCGAACTTCCCACTCCCGTCTCCAAGATTTCTCGCGTGCTGCGCCAATTCTCTGGAATGCACTACCCAGGACAGTTCGATTAATTCCCAATACCCACAGTTTCAAGCGAACCCTAAAAACACATTTCTTTAGACTGGCGTATCACCTAAACACACTCTGTCCATCCCAGCTTTCCCCCATATTAAAATCTTCTTCAACTTCGGGTTCAAACCAACCATGCACATAAAAGCCTCTGTCAGGACTGCACACATACTGGCTGGCGACCAGTCCATGTATTATTATTTATCCTATTCAGTATATCAAGGCTGCATTATACAATATATGTACTTTTTACCTTTTGTGTCTCCCCCACTTCCTCATAGACTGTAAGCTCGCGAGCAGGGCCCTCACTCCGTTCGATATGAGATATGCTTATTCTGTATTGTCTGTATAAGTCCCCCCTAAAATTTGTAAAGTGCTGCGGAATATGTTGGCGCTATAAAAATAAACTATTATTATTATTATTATTATTATTATATAATGTACTGAAAAACGAGAACAGAATTCCAGGTATCGTGAAAAAAAGCAAATCTGTCATTGTTTTGGGGGTTTTGTTTTTTCTGCATTCACAGTGAGTAAAAATAATCTGGCAACATGATTCCCCAAGTAAGTACGATTAGGCAGTATTAGGAGTATAAACATTTTTAGATATTTTAATGGTTGGAAAAAATGTTTATTGATACCATTTTAATGCCTTATTTCGGGGAAGTGCAGTGACTAAAAATTTATAATTATGGAATTTCGATTTTTTTATTTATTTATTTTTTTTACCATTTTGGACGAATATATGTATATTAATTTGTGTAATTATAAATGCAGAAATACCAAATATGTTAATTTTTCATTTTTTACATTTTGCAATTTATGTGTGGGGGGAAAGGTGGGGATTTAAACTTTTCTATTTGTTTTTTTTTAATTATTTTAATTTTTAAATATATTTAAAAAATTTAGTTTTGATGTGTGATCTCATCATTGCCTCTTCACCACTCTGCAATACTGCAGAGCTGCAGTGTATGGTAAAATTACTGATCTCCTATGAAATAAGTGTCAGAGTTATAACCTACAGCTGCCATGTTAGAGGCCTTTTAGTTGCTGCTGTCACACTTGACATTTTAAAAGTTAAACTAATGTGATCGGGTCCTCGTACTGTACAGAATGATAGTGGTAACGCACAGCATCCATACATGTATGGCGACCTTCACTATAGGATTAAAGAATGTTTTTAGAGAATTAATATAAAACCTATCATGGCCATTTATTTAAAAGTTTGTGAACTCAAGTTTGTGAGTCCTAAAACTAGATAGAGTACCAAATCAAACAAATGAATCACACTTATTAGACTTTGTCATTTTTTAAATGAGAACAAATATACAATATCCTACCTATGAGAAGCAAAAGTATGTGAATTTTTAGGATTGGCAAATAACTTAAAGATGAAATTAAAGTCTTATGCTTTCAATTAATGGTGGGATGAAAATGAGTGGGCAACCTATACTGTATTATTTAATGAATAAAGATCTTTCAAAGTCTGATCTTCCCAACACATGTTTGTGGAAGTGTATCAAAGAATGAAGATTACTTAGGACCTCAAAAAAAAGTTGGTGATGTTCATGAAGCTGGAAAAGTTTACTCAACTATTTTAAAGAGTTTAGACTCGACCAAATCCACCAACAAATAGGTCAAATAGAAATGGAAGAAATTCAAGACCATTATTACCCTCCCTAAGAGTGATCAACCAACTAAGTTCACTCCAAGAGCTAGTCGTATAATAGTCCATGAGGTCACAAAGGAACTAATGGTAAGTTCTAAGTAACTATAGGCATCTCTCATTAGTTAATGTTAATGTTCATGAGTTTACTTACCATCAGTAGGAAAATGAACAACAATGTTTTGCATGGAACTATTGAAAGGGGAAAGCCATTGCTCTCCAAAACGTACTTTGCTGCCTGTAGGCAGTTTGCTAAGGAATACCTGGACAAGCCAGAAAGCTATTGGAACAATGATTAATGAACTGATGAGAGCAAAATAGAGCTCTTTTGTTTGACTGAGAAGCATTAGTTGGGAGAAAAAGAAATGGACTATAGCATAAAAACCTCATACCATCTGTGAAAAATGGTGCTGATAGTATCATAGTTTGGACCCGCTTTGCTTCATCTGGGAAAGGACGTCTTGACATCATCATTGGAAATGTTTAGATGCAGTTATTGCTGCACAAGGGGGATCACAGCAGATACTGAAACAATGGTTCACATACTTTTGCCTCTCACAGACATGTGATATGGGATAATTTTCCTCATTTAAAAAATAACAAAGTCTAATATTTTTTGCCTCATTTGTCCTCATTTAAAAAAATAACAAAGTCTTATAGTTTTGCATCATTTGTTTGAATAGGTTCTCTATCTACTTTTAGGACTTGTATGAAAATCTAATGTAATTTTAGGCCCAATTTATGCGGAAAGATGAAAAATTTTGAAGGGCTCACAAACTTTCAAGCACCACTGTACCTTGTATAGCTAATTCACTGACTATTCCAATTGGAGCAATATCTAAAAAGCAACTTTTATTAATCAACTAAAGGTCACAAATAAACCTAAACTTATCATAGAAAGGTGAATTAAAATATCTTATATTCCCCAGCAATTGATTAGAAGATGATGTTATTAAATATGTATTACCCTAACTAAAGTGCTGTACGTGCAGAGTAATATCTTAGGCCATTGAGATAGCTGAAAAAGCTGTTACCAAATATGGTTTATCTTAAATCTGTTGACACTCCTTTAATGAGGGAGATGACTGTCTAAACAGCAAAAGACTTTCTTATACTGATGTTAGTGCCATAGATATTAGATCCATAATAGATCTACCTCTATTCAGATTGAATTTTGTCAACAAACATCAGGCTTATCTAATCTTACTTATGATGTAGCTCTCTCGATTTGCTCATGTAATCGTCAATATTCGAGCAATTTCTTCCTAGTCTCAAAAATTGACTTTTTGGTATCTTTTTCCAAAGTGGCCTTGGGTGAGGACTTTCCCATGACAGGAGACTATTTGTAATCATAGACTTTCTATATAAAGTAGTCTCCAATTTACCACGGTTAGTCTTCATGATGGTGATATCTAGGAAACTTAACCTTACTTCTTGGATTTCGCTCGTCAAAAACAGACCAATCTGATTATCATTTAGGCTATTGATGAATTCAGCAAATCTAATTTCTGAGTCAGTCCATAGGATGAACACGTCATCAATATATCTCGCCCATAATAATATGGAGGGGGTATATTGTTCCATGACTTCAGAGAACACAATATGATCCTCCCACCAACCAAGATACAGATTGGCAAAACTTGGCACACACGGACTGCCCATAGCAGTTCCGAGTTTCTGGTGGTAGTATTGACCCCCAAAAGTAAAAAAATTTTTAGTCAAGACAAATTGTAGGAGTTGGATGTGTGGCGCCCCTGCGGGTTCAGTCGCCACAGAGGTACTGCATCTCACCTAGAGGTGTGGTACCCCACTCTCAGGTAAGGAGGGAGTACTACCCACACACCTACATCCAACACTACAACATTCCAGACCAGCAGGAGGGGCAAGATGCACTAATCCACTGCTGAGCCCTGTCCCTGGTTGGAAGGGGGGGAACCATGTAGTGAGTGTGGGTGGAGGAAGTATTTCAGGGGAGCACCGTCAGTAGGAGTATAAGAAGAAAGGGAACCATCTAGAAGGAGTTCAGTGAGGTCAGAGCCAGTCCTGTTTAGGAGAGGAGTGGAGGAGGTCCAGGCTCCTGGCTCCAGTGCTTGGAGCAGGAGTTGAGAGGAGTGGAGCCTAGTAAGAGAGGCCCAGGAAAGAGAGTGAAAGAGGACGGGAGAGGAGGGAAGGCTCCAGAGACAGAGGAGATCCTAGGGGCACGGTGAGTGCAGGAAGCCACCTGTGCGCCCGAATCTACATGGATGTGGAGGGATCAGGCCGCAGAGGGGACAAGCCCCTAAACTAGTGGAGAACAATCAGGCTCAGCTAGATAACCGGAGGCTGCTGTGCTTGCAAGGTGCAGCGGCCAACCACCACAATTACATCGCCGAAAAGGTGGCCACAGAGGTTCCAGGGGACTGCATGTCGCCCAACAAGATCCGAGGCTACTGGCTTGGGACACTGATTGTGAGCCACAGGGCAGGAGGGTGAGAGCCAGCGCAGGGAAGACAACCTAGAAAGGAACATAGAAAGGGGTCCCGTTTAAGCGGCGGCCCCATATAGCCGCATACCACAGGTGGCGTCACGAACATTATCTCTAAAAACTTTATTCCCCTTTTATTTTTCCCCTTTAATTGACCATCCTGGGTCACGGACCAGGTCACTGCCACCGTGACATCCCCCAGCATCGACCAGCCCGGCTACCAAATACCCCACGGCCCAGGGGGCACGTCAGATGACAAATTCTTTGTGCTCTCTGAACTATGTTCTTCTCATCCCAAGGAAAAATTGTATTGCTTCACATCCTTGTGTGTGTGGAATTGAGCTATGCAGAGCCTCTACATCTAGGCTAGCCAGTAGGGTATTCGATGGTATTTCAATTCCTTCTAATTTCTTAAGAATCATCCTGATGTGTTATCAAACCTTCATCATGAGCAACATTGTATTATATCCTGTAGTTTAAAACTGTCAGTCCTTGATGATTCATGGCCGAAATCAAACTAATGAAGAAACGCAAAGGGCAGAATCTCCAGCAATTATAAACCAGTTACCAGCATACCTGGGTTAGGGGAATGCTGTACTGTGTGCTGTGGCTAGGGACCGTCTAGCTAAACAAAGCGTGAAAGTGACCAGGATTTTATTAGTTAGCAACATCATAAGCAAGATTAGAGAAGCCTGATGTTGGTAGAAAAAGTTCAATCTCTCAGGGGTAGATCTATTATGAGTCTAATATCAATGAAACTAACATCAGTATAAGAAAGTGTTTTGAGAAAGTCATCTCCCTCATTAAAGGAGTGTCAACAGATTTACGATAAACCATATTTGGTAACAGCTTTCTCAGCTATCTCAATGGGCAAAGATATTACTCTGCACATGCAGCACTTTAGTTAGGGTAATACACATTTAATACCATTACCTTCTAATCAATTACTGAGGAATATAAGATATTTTAATTCACCTTTCTATGATAAGTTTACAATTATTTGGGACTTTTAATAGATTCATATAAGTTATTTTTTAGATACTACTCTAATTGCAATAGTCAGTGAATTAGTTATAATATTGGAGAGATCCATGGCCTTATTTTTAGTGAACTACCTTGTATAGCTAGTTTGAATGACTGTAAATCTATATGGATTAAAATGTGTATGACTGCATTGATGTAAAAAGCATTCACCAGAAGATTGTTCTTTCAATGGTTGGTCAACCACCAACCTACCTATATCTAATTTGTATCTCCACTTTCAGTGTTAATCACACAGAGCAGTGTTTTGTTGCAAAGATTCATGGCTATTAGCCTAGAGTAAGGATGAAGATTTGTGTTTGCTGTATTCAGAAAATTGCACCTAACCCTAAGTTTATAAAAACATAGAGTCTATATAGTACCGTTGAGAGTATATATCCCAAAATGTCAAAAACACAATAAATGCCAATGTGCCAAATAGAAACTATCAATATTAAACTGACTTATTGCTTAAAAAATAATAAACATTTTAATTTTAAATGTACACAATAATAATACATGTGAAAATAAGGAACTCTGTAATATATATTATCAGAGAAATCTGCTGTTTTTGTGCCAGGACTGATCATTTCCAAAATTCTAAATTTTCAGGTAAAATCTATATTCAGTGAAAACAATTTTTTACATTACTGAGATAGGAGATGGCAGTTACTGCTGATAAGATTCTACATGGATGGGAAGGGGGAGAAGGGGGAGAAGGGAGCAGCGCTACCTCTAACTCCTCCTTCCCCTTCCCACCTATACAAAATCTCAGTAATGTAAAAATCTGTCTTCAATGAATAAAGATTTTTCCTGTGAATTGAGAATTATGAAACTAAATGATCAGTTCTTGCAGAGAAAGAAGCAGATTTCGCTGGAAACATATATTACAAAGTTGCTTGTTTTCAAATGATTTATGAAATAAAATTAAAACAACGGTTACTCTTTAAATTAGGTTTTTGGGTTACATATATTTTTAGTTTTAATTTGGCAATGGTATTTTTTTTAAATGTTCATTAAAAAAAGAAAACTAATAAACTTGCAATTTTCACACTGCCCACTGGGGCTTCTTTAGACTCTAACTTCCTTTCAGGAAGAGTATTCAGTAGGTTCAGAATGTGTTAATTGTGGCTAATGTGAATGTGGATTTTCCAAAACAACAGGAAGTTGAAGTCTAATTAAAAAAAACAATGACAAGTGTAAAAATTGTAAATTTCTATTTTTTATGTTTAAAACAAATTGTGATATGAAAAGAAAAAAAAATCACAAAATCAGGATTTATCCCAAAACATTTTCTGATGATTGCTTCCCTTTACTGGCCAATCATTTTATATTTAGCTTCCAGTATTTCAGAAAATCTCAGATATTAAATATAGTTCTACTAAATCTGATAAGAAGCCAAGCTTTTTCATAATTAAGATGGGAGAGAGCTTTTAACTGTTCTTTGGATAATTAGATGCTCATTCTATAGCAGTTATTGTCAGTGAAGATGTATTTAAAAGAGGGTTCTTAGGGCTTTCATTTTCACTATACAGTAATGTGGGTTTGGACAGCTGCCAAAGAAAAAGATATTTACAACTTAACTGTTTGTTTTGCGGAAACAGGGCTGTCATCTCTACAACTAGGGGGATTAGGGTTGCTTGCGCACTTCTACTGGCCCATTTCATGAGGCTAATGAAAGCGCAACAACACAGCACTCTAAAAAAATACTATATATATATACATATATATACATACACTATGCATGTACATATATTTATACAGGTATAAAGTCAGTTCTTGATGTGTGGAAAGAAAAAATAAAGTGTAGGCAAGAATAAAGTTCAGTGCAACAAGGACCAAATTGTAATGGCTAGATAACTTGGTCATAGCATTTCCAAAATATTAGGTCTTGTGCAGTGTTCCTGGTCTGCCATTGTTAATACCTGCTAAATGTGACCTGAGAAAGAATATCTGGTGAAATGGTTACAGGGGTTACTCTAACAGAGTTTTAGCCGAGTGTCATTAGCATAATCTGCCTGGTTCTCTCACAAGAGAGAATTGAGCGAGCCCTAATGGCTGTGACTGATCATGCAGGAAAATAGCTTTGACATAACATGAGATCTCTTGACCATACGCATGATCTTGCACTTTCACACTGATGGGGAAAGCGTAGACGGTTGTGGTATCTCACTCTGCATGCTGGGAACCCACAATCCAGAAATGCAGACACAACTTTTGCCCGAGTGTCTGGTTCTTTAGGGTGGCATCAGGGACACTTTTCAGCTCTTTTTGTTGAGGGAGGGCACCAACGTCCCTTCACGGTTGACCAAGTGAGTGTCAAATTATTATGTAGATTGCGCAATCCAACGGAAAACCAGACGGAGGCAATGCTCTGTATGGGAGGATTCAAAGAATCTCTAATCTCGTTTATTTCTACTTAGCATTTTATATTGTTTTGAGTATATCAATAGCCAATCACCTACAGACATACTACAGGCTTTAACCAATGTTAGTACAATTATTACGGAAATACACATATGGTCATATTATTGTTAGTTCGGTGCATGGTGGAAATTTACAAGGTTATACACATCCCGGCTCAGACCAGTTAGATAACAGGAGCAGAGTGTCTCACAGAATGTTCTTGTGAGAAAAGGTTAGTGTGGGAAAGTTGCATGAGAAAAGAAGGAAAGAATGCATGTTATGCAAGGAGTATAATAACATGATTTTAAAGCAAGCAGACAAAATGGAGTTGCTCTAGCATGAATATTAATATGTCCTTTACATTTTGATAATAAGTGTTATTTAGGAAAATCATCAGTCTGTGGCTGCCCATAGTTTTCTTATCACCTTCCCAACATCGCCAATTTCCATTTTTTTGTTTTTTCCTCCCCTTCTTCCAAGAGCAATGACTTTTTTATTTGTCTGCCCACATAGATGAGTGAGGTCTTGTTTTTTGTGAGACGAGTTGTACTTTTGAATTGCAGAATTTATTTTACCATATAGTGTAATAGGAAACGGGAAAAAAATCCAAATGCTGTGAAATTGCAAAAAAAATGCAA
The DNA here is from genome assembly GCF_046119375.1 of Phyllobates terribilis. Taxonomy (NCBI): domain Eukaryota; kingdom Metazoa; phylum Chordata; class Amphibia; order Anura; family Dendrobatidae; genus Phyllobates; species Phyllobates terribilis. Next base: position 296,065,998 of record NW_027362762.1, read on the forward strand.
TTCTGGCATTGCTTTTTTGGGAATTGCTTTCACGGTGTACAGTATATTGTGGGATAAAAATGACCTGTTATCATGACTGTCCAGGTCAGTATGACTATGTTAACACCAAATTTGTTCCGTTTTTTAAAATAATTTTAGTGGTGAAAAAAATTTGTAAATTTGTATGAAAAAAAATTGAGGTGATTTTTTTGCCATTTTCTGACACTTTTAACGTTTTCATTCTTTGGTTGTGGGAGCTGTGTGAGGGCTTATTTTTTGTGGGGTGTGAGAATGTTTGCATTGAAACCATTTTGGGATAGATGACATTTTGATTGCTTCTTACTACATTGTTTTGCCGCACTGCAATGCCCAAAAAGAATGCAATTTTGGCGTTTTTCATTTTTTTCTGTTTATGGTGTTTACCAATTCATTTATTTTATATTTTGATATATTAGACTTTTATGTATGTGGTGATATCACATACAGTATATTTATTTTTTTTAATATCTTTTTTTTAATGGGTAGAAAAAAGATGTGATTTGGATTTATGTGTTTTTAATTTTTTTCATATCTTTTAAAGCTTTTTACTGTATTTTTAAGTCCCCCTAGAGGACTTGAACCTGCGATCATCTGATCAATATTGCAGGATTTCTGCATATCACAAAAATCACAGTCTCCTTTAAAGCCCAACCACAGGCTGAGTTTCAACAGAGTTCTGCGATGACAGGCATGGAGGTCTTTAACAGGCCCACGGCTGTCATGCTAAACCCTTCCATGTTGGATATACTTTATTGCGCTGCTTCCCTTCTTCAATTTTTTTGGATTGCCTTTAAGGGGTATATTTGGTCTGCAACAATATTAACAGTAGGTGGTATGTGTTAAAGTAACATCCAGCTGAATACCATGATCCAAACATTGCCCAGAGGATCACTGCCTCTGCTGGCTAGCCTTCTTAGTATATTACATTCTGATGCAATCTATTCCCCAAACAAGCACAAACACAAACTGTCCACACAATATATACAGTACATTAAAATTAAAAGTTATTTATCTAAATAAGCTATGTTCTTCCATTGGTCTATAATCCAGTTTCTGAAATGGAGTTAAGGAAGAGGAAATATGGGCAATTGCCCAGGGCTGACATCTTCAAAGGAGCACCCTGCTTTCACAGACCCAGGAGCTGCACTAATAATGGCAGTCCTGGGTACAGTGTCAGAGGCTAGATAAACCTTTGGTGACATCAAAAAGCCTTCACTCTTCATAAGTCTCAAAAAATTAAAGAGGCGGAAACAGACTGTTATGCCCTCTATAAGACTTTGTATGTAGCAACATAAACAGTGTGTATAGCAGCAGACTCTGCTGTTTATCAACATGGACTCTGTATATTGAAGCATAGACTGTGAATATTGAAGTATAGACTGTATACAGCACAGACTGCGTATATAGCAGAATATAGAAGAAGGTCACAGTCCAGGACGTCTTAAAATTTTGACAAAGAAATAGACTAGTTCAAAATGAGTAGCATGTTGAGTGTTTGAAACACCATGTGAATTGTGTGATGTGTGCTCACCATTATTGGCACCCCTTCATTTTATTCATAGACTGCACAATATCTTCAGAAATAAATGGAAATGTACCAAAGTTACAGTACAGACCAAACGTTTGGACACACCTTCTCATTTAAAGATTTTTCTGTATTTTCATGACTATGAAAATTGTACATTCACACTGAAGGCATCAAAACTATGAATTAACACATGTGGAATTATATACTTAACAAAAAAGTGTGAAACAACTGAAAGTATGTCTTATATTCTGTGTTCTTCAAAGTAGCCACCTTTTGCTTTGATGACTGCTTTGCACACGCTTGGCATTCTCTTGATGAGCTTCAAGAGGTAGTCACCGGAAATGGTCTTCCAACAATCTTGAAGGAGTTCCCAGAGATGCTTAGCACTTGTTGGCCCTTTCGCCTTCACTCTGTGGTCCAGCTCACCCCAAACCATCTCGATTGGGTTCAGGTCTGGTGACTGTGGAGGCCAGGTCATCTGGCGTAGCACCCCATCACTCTCCTTCTTGGTCAAATAGCCCTTACACAGCCTGGAGGTGTGTTTGGGGTCATTGTCCTGTTGAAAAATAAATGATGGTCCAACTAAACGCAAACCGGATGGAATAGCATGCCGCTGTAAGATGCTGTGGTAGCCATGCTGGTACAATATCCCTTCAATTTTGAATAAATCCCCAACAGTGTCACCAGCAAAGCACCCAAACACCATCACACCTCCTCCTGCATGATTCACACTGGGAACCAGGCATGTAGAGTCCATCCGTTCACCTTTTCTGCGTCGCACAAAGACACGGTGGTTTGAACCAAAGATCTCAAATTTGGACTCATCAGACCAAAGCACAGATTTCCACTGGTCTAATGTCCATTCCTTGTGTTCTTTAGTCCAAACAAGTCTCTTCTGCTTGTTGCCTGTCCTTAGCAGTGGTTTCCTAGCAGCTATTTTACCATGAAGGCCTGCTGCACAAAGTCTCCTCTTAACAGTTGTTGAAGAGATGTGTCTGCTGCTAGAACTCTGTGTGGCATTGAGGCTTTTTCTGAGGCTGGTGACTCGGATAAACTTATCCTCAGAAGCAGAGGTGACTCTTGGTCTTCCTTTACTGGGGCTCTCCTCATGTGAGACAGTTTCTTTGTAGCACTTGATGTTTTTGCATCTGCACTTGGGGACACTTTCAAAGTTTTCCCAATTTTTCACACTGACTGACCTTCATTTCTTAAAGTAATGATGGGCACTCGTTTTTCTTTACTTAGCTACTTTTTCTTGCCATAATACAAATTCTAACTGTCTATTCAATAGGACTATCAGCTGTGTATCCACCAGACTTCTGCACAACACAACTGATGGTCCCAACCCCATTTATAAGGCAAGAAATTCCACTTATTAAACCTGACAGGGCACACCTGTGAAGTGAAAACCATTTCCGGTGACTGCCTCTTTAAACTCATCAAGAGAATGTCAAGAGTGTGCAAAGCAGTCATCAAAGCAAAAGGTGGCTACTTTGAAGAACCTAGAATATAAGACAATAGGACATATTTTCAGTTGTTTCACACTTTTTTGTTAAGTATATAATTCCACATGTGTTAATTCATAGTTTTGATGCCTTCAGTGTGAATGTACAATTTTCATAGTCATGAAAATACAGAAAAATCTTTAAATGAGAAGATGTGTCCAAACTTTTGGTCTGTACTGTATATCCTCAGGATTTTTTAATTAGTGGTCCAAAGTAATACCACAATAAAACATTGTTTTTCAACTTCCATGTAGCAGATTCAAAGTAAAAACAGAATAAACAGCATGTGCAGCAATAAAGACACCCCTAATTAATACTTGGCTGCAGACTCTTTGGTATTGCTAACAGCGTCCAAACGTAGCCATCTATAAGTTTCTTGCACTTCTCAACTGGAATTTTCTCCCACTCTCCCTTTGCAGCTTGACCAAGCTCTTGAATGTTTGCAAGGTTCTTTTTCCCACTGGCAGATTTCAGCTCACCCCAAAGATTTTCAATGGGATTGAGGTCAAAACTCATTGCTGGCCATTTTAAAACAGTCCATTTTTTCTTTTTCAACCATTCCTGAGTACTTTTGGATGTGTGTTTTGGGTCATTGTTTTGCTGGAGGACCTATGATCTTCGACTCAAACCAAGTTTTCTTACACTGGGTAGGACATTTTGCTCTAAAATCTCTTGATAATTCTCTGATTTCATGATTCCTGTGATACAGTCAAGACCTCCAGTATCAGACGCAGAAAAGGAACCCCACAAAATTGTGAATCCTCCACCATGCTTAACCGTTGGTAAGGTGTTCTTTTCCCTAATAGGCTTCAGTTTGTAAACAAACTGTTGCTTTGCATTGCCAAAAAGCTCTATTTTTGCTTCATCTGTGCACAGAACATTTTCCTAGAAGGATTGTGGTTTGTCATTGTACTCTTTGGCAAAGATCTGTCATTCCTTTTTATGTCTTTTCTTCAGCAATGGTTTCTTCCTTGGCCTTTGTCCATAAAGCTCTGCTTGATTTAGTGTGCGGCTTATAGTACGTGTTGAAACCATGACCCCAGACTGTTCCAGGTTGGCAATGTCTTTGGATGTTTGACATGGTGATTTTTCCACCATTCGCACCAACCTTCAAAGACATCTCTTATCAATTTTCCTCTTTCTACTACGCCCAAGGAGGTTCTTGACGGTTCCATGCTTGGCAAGCTTCTTAACAACATTGGCCACTGTTGAAACTGGGATAACAAGGTCTTTGGAGATGGCCTTATACCCTTTTGAAGTCTTGTGTTTGCTAATAATAGCAGTGCTGATTAGAGATGAGCGTTGTTCTACTCGAACTGTTCGCCAATCTCAAATTCGAGCTGTTTTGGGCGGTGTTCGAGCCGTTCGGCGAACACGAACAATTTGAGAAAAATTCGGCTGTTCGAGGTTATGTTCGATAACTGTTCGTGCACCAAAATCATAACTGGATTTTTTCTCAGTAATGATGAAAATTAATGTTAATACGCAGTTTGAGTGTACAGCGGGGTGGGGGGAGGGGCAGGGGATGGATCTCTGCAGGAACAATGAAGATCTCCATTTTTTTTTCTCTTTCCCGCATTTGCAGTGGGGAGGTGCAATCTGTCAGCCTATCAGCAGCGCACACACGGAGCGAAGTGCTTTTTTTCACACAAGCAAGGGCATGTGTCATTGGCAGTGTATGTCACATGTCCTTGCCCTATAAGACCAAGCCATTTTCCCCGTCGCCACCATTTTCTCACTGCTGCAGCTGCGTGTTAGACGGCACCGCTGTTGCTGTGTGCGCTATACCTTGTTAATTTCAAGCCAATTTTCGCACAAATATACAGATAGCTTGGGAGTAGGGAATAGCTGTGATTGCAGTCCTTTTAAGGACTAGGTTACAGCATTTCCTACGACTTTTATCAGAGAGGTCTGTGCTCTTAAATAGATAGGTTGTGGGAGTAAAGACTAATTGTAATTGGAGTCCTTTTCAGGACTAGGTTACATGAGTTCCTATCAGTTTTTGCCAGGCAGGTCTGTGCCAGTGCTGTGCAAGTTTTTTTCACAGCATTTGGCTGAATCTAGCAAAGCTAATCCTTTTTGGCCTATTGCAGAGTGTGTTAGTCAGTGGAGTAGCCTATCTGTGTTGCAAGATATAACACCTGTGTATAGAATACCAATTTTTTTACTGCACCTAGTGAAGTAAAATCTTTTGGGCATAGCATCATTCTATTAGTCCATCTATACTGACCTCCATCAGGTTGCAAACTGAATATAATTTTTTTCTGCATCTAGCTCTGAAAAAATATTTGGGCTTCTAGCGGTGTGTGGGACTTGGTCTATTAGTCCATCTATACTGACCTCCATCAGGTTGCAAATTAAAAATAATTTTTTTCTGCATCTAGCTCTGAAAAAATATTTGGGCTTCTAGCAGTGTGTGGGACTTGGTCTATTAGTCCATCTATACTGACCTCCATCAGGTTGCAAATTAAAAATAATTTTTTTCTGCATCTAGCTCTGAAAAAATATTTGGGCTTCTAGCGGTGTGTGGGACTTGGTCTATTAGTCCATCTATACTGACCTCCATCAGGTTGCAAATTAAAAATAATTTTTTTCTGCATCTAGCTCTGAAAAAATATTTGGGCTTCTAGCAGTGTGTGGGACTTGGTCTATTAGTCCATCTATACTGACCTCCATCAGGTTGCAAATTAAAAATAATTTTTTTCTGCATCTAGCTCTGAAAAAATATTTGGGCTTCTAGCAGTGTGTGGGACTTGGTCTATTAGTCCATCTATACTGACCTCCATCAGGTTGCAAATTAAAAATAATTTTTTTCTGCATCTAGCTCTGAAAAAATATTTGGGCTTCTAGCAGTGTGTGGGACTTGGTCTATTAGTCCATCTATACTGACCTCCATCAGGTTGCAAATCAAAAATAATTTTTTTCTTCATTTAGCTCTGAAAAAATATTTGGGCTTCAAGCAGTGTGTGGGACTTGTTCTATTAGTCCTTCTATACTGACCTCCAGCAGGTTGCAAATTGAATATAATTTTTTTCTGCATCTAGCTCTGAAAAAATATTTGGGCTTCTAGCGGTGTGTGGGACTTGGTCTATTAGTCCATCTATACTGACCTCCATCAGGTTGCAAATTAAAAATAATTTTTTTCTGCATCTAGCTCTGAAAAAATATTTGGGCTTCTAGCAGTGTGTGGGACTTGGTCTATTAGTCCATCTATACTGACCTCCATCAGGTTGCAAATTAAAAATAATTTTTTTCTGCATCTAGCTCTGAAAAAATATTTGGGCTTCTAGCGGTGTGTGGGACTTGGTCTATTAGTCCATCTATACTGACCTCCATCAGGTTGCAAATTAAAAATAATTTTTTTCTGCATCTAGCTCTGAAAAAATATTTGGGCTTCTAGCAGTGTGTGGGACTTGGTCTATTAGTCCATCTATACTGACCTCCATCAGGTTGCAAATTAAAAATATTTTTTTTCTGCATCTAGCTCTGAAAAAATATTTGGGCTTCTAGCGGTGTGTGGGACTTGGTCTATTAGTCCATCTATACTGACCTCCATCAGGTTGCAAATTAAAAATAATTTTTTTCTGCATCTAGCTCTGAAAAAATATTTGGGCTTCTAGCAGTGTGTGGGACTTGGTCTATTAGTCCATCTATACTGACCTCCATCAGGTTGCAAATTAAAAATAATTTTTTTCTGCATCTAGCTCTGAAAAAATATTTGGGCTTCTAGCGGTGTGTGGGACTTGGTCTATTAGTCCATCTATACTGACCTCCATCAGGTTGCAAATTAAAAACAATTTTTTTCTGCATCTAGCTCTGAAAAAATATTTGGGCTTCTAGCAGTGTGTGGGACTTGGTCTATTAGTCCATCTATACTGACCTCCATCAGGTTGCAAATTAAAAATAATTTTTTTCTGCATCTAGCTCTGAAAAAATATTTGGGCTTCTAGCAGTGTGTGGGACTTGTTCTATTAGTCCTTCTATACTGACCTCCAGCAGGTTGCAAATTGAATATAATTTTTTTCTGCATCTAACCCAGCCAATAGTTTTGGCCTAATACCACAGTTTGGCCACTAAGCTCTGCTCGGTTACCATCCATTGTTTTTTTGTGCAAACAACTCCAGAGTTGTGAATTAGTTAACCACCAAAATGAGTGGAAAAAGGCCTGCTGCTGGTGGAAAGGGGAATAGGCGTGTTGGGAAGGGGAAAAAAGGTTGTGTCCGTGGGGTAGGTGTTAAAGCAACAGTAACATCTGCAGAAGAAAGACCATCTTCCAGCCAAACTAAAATGTCTACTTCTTTTAGCGGACAATGTGATAAGATCCCTTTCTTACGGCCACGCCAATCGCTACAAATTCCAGATGAGGCACAAAAACAGCAGGTGCTTCAACGGATATCAAGTGCTCCTTTAAGTGGGCTCTCCTCCACATCAACTTCAACATCACAAATACTCCAGTCCTCAAAGGTGTCACCCAAATCGCACTTGCTTCCTCACAGCTCCCAAATCTCCAGCTGCCCGTCTGAGTATGAGGTAGAACAGATGGTTGAGTCTGCAGAGCTGTTTACTCATACTATAGCCTGGGAATCAGAGGTCGACTCCAGCGCTTCTGTGAATCCAGACGAGGAAATGATCTGCACTGATGCCCAGAATCTTTATGAGTCGGATCCAGGACCAGACGCAGAAGGTTCTGACCATAATGTAGACCCTCATTCCCAAACTGTAACTCCTGTTGGTGGAGACAATGAGGAAGACGATGATAAGACTCAAATACCTGATTGGAGCGACAACTTTAGTTTTTTGTCAGGGCAGGAACAGGTTGGCTCTGAGGACGACGGGTGTGATAACGCACAGGGTGATGATGATGAGGTCGGAGATCCCACTTACTGTCAACCCACAGTCAGCCAAGAGATGAGGTCAGCAGAGGAGGTGGAGGAAGATGCTAGTGATGACGAGGTCAGGTTGCGCCTTCCTGGACAGAGACGTAGTACTGGAAGCACGTCAACAACTGCATCCTCAAACACAACTCTGCCTCTCACCACAAGTCGTGGTGGCTCTTCAGGTCGCATGGGTGCTACGCCTTGCATAGCCTGGGCATTTTTTCAGATCGATAAAGATGACCCAACTCGTGTTATCTGTAACATTTGTCAGCAAAAGCTAAGTAGAGGCCAAAAAATACATAGTTTGAGTACTTCATGCATGAACCGGCACATGGACATGAAGCATAAGTTGCAGTGGGAAGCTCAGTGTGCTACAATGCGGCCTAGCCGGCCGGGCCAATCACCGTCTGCCATATCTTGTGCATCCGCGGCCTCTTCATCCTCTGTGACTGGGGGGACAGCAGTCACACCTGTTTTGGGGCGCAGACCTGCCACCTCTTTACCCGCAACAGCCAGCGTGATTGGCAGGTCATCATTTTCTTTGGAGGTGGTAACACCAGCTGGTGTTGAGCGCTGTCCGACATCGATAGCACCACCTTTGGATCAAGGCAACCTAACATGTCCGCCTGCATCTTCCTCACAGACCGGCAGTTTGCCGGGGACACCCTTATCAACCCCGTCTAAGCACAATAGCCAGCCCTCGGTCCCTCAGATGTGGACAAGTAAAAGACCATTTCCTCCTAGCCATGAGAAAGCTAAGAGGTTGAATTTCACCATCTGCAAGCTCTTGGCTACAGAAATGCTGCCTTTCCGCCTGGTGGACACAGAGGATTTTCGAGACCTTATGTCCGTCGCAGTGCCCCAGTACCAGATGCCCAGTCGGCACTACTTCTCAAAGAAAGGTGTGCACACAACATCACCGCTTCTTTGAGAAACTCTGTGTGTGACAGGGTGCATTTCACCACAGACACTTGGACGAGTAGGCATGGACAGGGGCGTTACATGTCGCTGACTGGGCACTGGGTAACTATGGTGACAGCAGGACAAGGGGCTGCTGTCCAAGTCTTGCCGTCCCCACGAGTTGTGCGTCAATCCTCTTTATATCAAAGTTCCTCCACTGCTTCTGCCTCCTCAACCTCCTCTCGGTCTTCCACCTGCACCCAAAGCCTGTCTGGTCACACCACAAGCTTTCTAACTGCGCAGAAGGGATCCTGCACACCTCCTTACTATGCTGGCAGTAGGGCTCAACGTCATCAGGCGGTTTTTACATTGAAATGTCTGGGAAATGTGAGTCACACAGCTGAGGAGTTGTGGTCAGCTCTGGAGAACCAATTTCATGAATGGTTGTCTCCACTGGACCTGAAACCAGGGAAGGCCGTGTGCGACAATGCTGCAAACCTGGGTGCGGCCTTTCGCCGGGGCAATGTCACACACGTGCCTTGTATGGCTCACGTGTTGAACCTGGTTGTCCAGCAATTTTTAGCCCACTATCCCAGACTAGATGGCCTTCTGCAGAGGGCACGGTCGCTGTGTGCTCACTTCCGCCGTTCGCATCCCGCAGCTCAGCGACTTACATCTCTACAGAAGTCGTTGGGCCTGCCACTTCACCGGCTAAAATGCGATGTGCCTACCCGGTGGAATTCAACTCTGCACATGTTGCAGCGACTGTGGCAGCACCGACAAGCCCTGGTGCAATACGTTCTGACGTATAGCCTGGGCCAACGAGATTCAGAGGTGGGGCAAATCATGCTGGAGGAGTGGTCTCAGATCAGGGACCTATGCACCCTTCTGCACAGTTTTGAAATGGCGACGAAGATGTTTAGTGCTGACAATGCCATTATCAGCATGACTATTCCGGTGATTTACATGCTGGAGCACATGTTAAACAGAATTCGGAGTCAGGTGGTGGCACAAGAGGAGGTGGAGGAAGTAGAGGAGGAGGAGTTGTATGCGGAAGGGCTAACATCTGCAAGGTCCAGACGGTCGGCAGCACCAAGGCGGCAGGCATGTGAGGGTGGGGGAGATGGTTTTACCAGGGCGCATGGTAGCAGCCAAACTAGTGAGGAAGGTGCAGGAGCCCAGGAAGAAGTGGAGGACGAACTGATGGAAGACTCATCAGATGAGGGAGACCTTGATCACATTTCTGTTGTGCGAGATTGGGGGGAGAGGACAGAGGAAGGAAGCATGATTGTTACCTCGCCACCAACACAACAGGGACTTGGTGCTCCTGGATGCGCAACACACATGAGTGCCTTCTTGCTGCACTACCTGCAACATGACCCTCGAATTGTGAGAATTAGAAATAATCCTGACTACTGGGTTGCCACACTGTTAGATCCCCGGTACAAAAGTAAATTTGCAGAAATTATTCCTGCCATAGAAAGGGATGCACGCATGCAGGAGTATCAGCAGAGACTGTTGCAGAATCTTACATGTGCTTTTCCACAAAATACCAGTGGTGCACGTAGTGAATCTCACAGTTCCAACTTGCCAACCGTGGGACCGTCAAGTGTTCAGCACTCAAACCGTAACAGAACCACAGTATCTGCTGGTAACATCAATTTTGCGGAATCATTTCACCACTTTTTTAGCCCATCCTTTGCAAGGCCACAGGAGACAAGAAGTCTGACACATAGTCAACACCTAGAGACAATGGTACAGGAATATCTCCAAGTAAACATTGAAGCCACGACTGTGTCACTGGACCCTTGCTCTTTTTGGGCTTCCAATCTGGATAAATGGCCGGAGCTAGCCACTTACGCCTTGGAGATCTTGTCATGCCCCGCAGCCAGCGTTCTGTCTGAACGTGTGTTCAGCGCTGCTGGTGGTGTGCTGACAGATAAGCGCACGCGGCTCTCCACTGATAATGTAGACAGACTCACGTTCATAAAGATGAACAAATCATGGATCCGAAACGACTTTTCTACCCCTGTGTCATCCTGGGGAGAGTAAAAGCTTGATGATTGGTTAAAATCACCCTACCAACCGTTTTAAGCTTTCAAATTACTAATCATGTTTATCTGTATCTTGACTGGAAAATAATTTGGGCTTTGTAGCAGTGTGCAGCACTGATCCTATTAGGCCATCTATACTAAAGCTTCACCAGATTTAAAATTAAAAATAATTTTTAGCTGCATCTAGCCCGGAAAATAATTTTGGGGCTCCGAGATGCGCAAGGCACATAAGTGCCTTCCTGCTGCACTACCTGCAGCATGACCCTCATATTGTCAGAATTCGAAGTAATCATGACTACTGGGTTGCCACACTCTTAGATCCCCCAAACTTTTCGATCAACCTTTTCATTTTAATAAAGACCAAAAAAATGGTCATTTTTGAAATTATAAGCATTAGCAGGTTGTTAGAAACTGAAATCAAACAGTTTTCAACTCAAAACTTTATTCTAGGTGATGTTACATTTTCACATAGGACCCATTGTTCGAAAGGAGCTTCTGAACTCTCTCGTCCATTGAATTTGTCAGGTTTTGGATGGTTTCTGCTTCAATTGTTTTGCATGAGGACAGAATACCCTCCCAGAGCTGTTGCTTAGATGTGAACTGCCTCCCGCCATCATAGACACTTCTTTTAATGATGCTCCAAAGGTTCTGAATGGGGTAGAGGTCAGGGGAGCATGGGGGTCACACCATAAGTTTGTCCCCTTTTATGCCCATATCAGCCAGAGATGCAGATGTTTTATGTGCAGCATGAGATGGTGCATTATCATGCAGAAAAATGATCTTGCTGTGAAATACACGGTTCTTCTTCTTGAACCATGGCAGGAAGTGCTGTTTGAGAAAATCCACATACATTATGGAGTTCATCTTTAGCGCCTTCAGGGATCCTAAAGGGGCCGACAATCTCTCTCCCCATGATTCCAGCCCAAAACATTACTCCACCTCCTCCTTGTTGGCGCTGTAGCCGTGTTTGCGTGGGGTGTCCATCAACCAGCCATCCTCCACTCCATCCATCTGGACCATCGAGCGCTGCACGGCACTCATCCGTGAACAAAACAGTTTTGAAATCAGTCTTCATGTAATGTTTGGCCCACTGGAGCCGTTTCTGCTTGTGTGAAGTGGATAGAGGAGGTCGACAGGATGGCGCATGCACAGCTGCAAACCTCTGAAGGACCCTGCATCTTGTTGTTCGGGGGACGTTGGAGGCACAAGCAGCTTCAAAAACTTGTCTGCTGCTATGACAAGGCTTTTTTGCCGCTGCTCTTTCAACCTGACGTAATTGCCTGTAGGAAAGAGTCCTCAATTTGCCCTTATCAGCACGCACACGTGTGTACTGTGAATCAGCTACATACTTCTTGATTGCCAAGACACTTCATCCTGATCATCGCACAATGTTGATTGTAGTCATGCCTTGACCTAAACACTCCACAATTTGTTGCTTCTCAGCAGCCGACACATCCTTTTTCTTTCCCATTTTGGCAGAAAATGTAGGCTGCTTAATAATGTGAGAGAGCCTTCTTAAGTAGTCTTGCCTTTCATTGGACACACCTGCCAAACTAATTAGCACAGGTGTCTGCAATTGCTTACAGTGATATAAAGAGCCCTGACACACATCACCATCAATGAGTTTAACTGACAAACAAACAAATTCTTCCCTTATCACTCCTAAACACTTTTTGTATAATAATTTGGAACGCAGTGTACATGTGCTTTTCCACAAAACACCAGTGGTTCACGTAGTGAATCTTACAGTTCTAACTTGCCAACCGTGGTCTGTATGGAGTTGTTCAATAAAGGGCCCAAAATTAAGATAACATAGATGGGAGAGGTCTCTATGAATAGGAATTCCTAAGTATTTGATACCCTGTGAGGGCCAGGCAAAGAGAAAGTTGGACTGGATGGAATCCTATATGGATTTGGGGAGGGAGACATCGAGGGCCTCAGACTTCGCTGCATTGATTTTAAAATTTTACCATGTAACAAAGTGATCTATTTCAGCCATAACAGCATGGATGGATATATGTGATTGAGTGATATATACTAGGACATCATCAGCAAATAGAGAGCACTTGTACTCGGTGCCTCCCACCTCAATCCACCTAATATTGGGGTTATGGCGAATTGATGAGAGCAGGTGCTCCGTCACTAGGATGTATAAGAGAGGGGACAGAGGACATCACTGCCTTGTCCCATTGGTGATTGTGAAAGGTGATGAAAATGTTCTGACGCACCCCCTGGGCCTTGGGACACCCGGAGCCGGACCCTTTTTGGTGGATGCTGGTGGTTGTAGTCTTCGTGGCGGCGACCCAGTTCCGTGGCTCAGGGCGGTCAAACCAGTGGCGGAACTATTTATGTGGTTTTCATGTTTAAATGTCCGACTACGCCACCCGTGGATTGCGGTCAGAGTGAACCGCCGCTACAGGGCAGACCGCTAAGGCTGGTGTTGTGGGTGCAGCAGAGCGTAGCATAACTCCCCACGGGAGGAGTATAGCCTCAGGGCAGTGTATGCGGAGGATGGGGGTGATGGTGCAGGGCAGCAGCAGTAACGACACGGAGTCAGTGATGCAGTTCAGGGCCTTTACTCACAGTTCTTATTATCCAGACCACGTCTGCAGGTAACGGCTGCCCACGTCGTACTGTGCTCACCAGGTGAGGGGCTCAGACAACTCCCAGATAACTTTGGAGCACTTCACAGGACCCCCTTTGTGTGTCCTTTGTCTGGCCTTTCTTACCAACACTTCTGTCCGGCTGCCTCGGGCCTCCTCTTGGTAAACTTGGCGCCAGTTTCCCTGACCCTATGTGGTGCCTTCCTAGCGGGTGTAGCGAGGGGCTGCGCCACATAAAATGTCAGAGCCTCCGGTTTCTAGCTGAGGGTCGTTTCCTGCCTCCACTAGTTCGGGGACCGGTCTCCCCCTTTGGCCTGACCCCTCCACGCAGGTGGATTCGGGCGTGCGGTGGCGACTCGCCCGTCCGCACCCCTGGGATCCCTTCATTCCTCGTTCCTGGAGCCTTCTCCGCTCCTCTTCCTTCCTTCTCCCTCTTCCAGGCCTGGGCCTCTGTTACTAGGCCCGCCTCCGGAGCAGAGCTCATGCAGAGCCCCTGCTCCCTGCCACTTCTGCTCAGACTTCTCTGCACTGAACTAAGATGGTGCCCACCTTTTATACTCCCTTCTCAATGCACCCAGGAACTGCTTCCTCCCTGCTCCTGCACTACAGGGTTCCCCTTCCTCAGTGTTCCCTCCCCCCACTCCAGCCAGGGACAGGGACTGTCGTGCCCATCTCAGGGGCATATTGGTCGCCCTGCCCCACGGCAATGTGGTGTAATGCATGCAGGTGTCGGGTCCTGATCCACACTCCATCCTTACCTGAGAGTGAGATATCACACCTCTGGGTGAGGTGCAATACGTCTGTAGCAACCGAGCCCTCAGGGTGCTACAGTTCCATTTATCTTCAGCCTAGGTGACGTATTGCGATACAGGGCCGTGATTTTGGCTATAAAAGGGTCCCCTAGACCCCTACCCCAAGCTTTTTAAGAGAATCATATATGGCGTGCCAGGAGACTCTATGGAATGCTTTCTCAGCATCCAACGAGAGTATCTAATTACAAATTTTTAACTGCATCTAGCCCAGGAAATACTTTGTGCCTAGTAGCAGTGTCTGCTAGTGAGCGGATTATCCCGGCTGTTAAGCAAGCTGCACCACCTGTAGTTTAGACACTTAATTTTTTCAAAGGAAATGCTTCGGGACCATGGGATACTTAGTGAAGAGCATCAGGAGGCACCCCAAGGCATAGGGGCTGGGACTGGCAGTAGGATGCCTTGCGGTGGACAGCCGAGCTCGATCCTTATAAAAGCTTTTTAACTGCAGCAGCTTTAGTGGACGCTACTGGAGCTGGAATTACCGCGGCTGCTGGCATGAGACTTGCCCTCCAATAGATCCTTGTAAATGGATTTAAAGTGTATTCATTCAAATTAGAGAGACAATTTAAATTAAAAAGCTTAGAGCTGCCTCCACCACAGGGGGGCTCGCTCGACCCACCAGCGGACAGGCACCAGTATTGGGAGAGGGGGGCTGGCCGTCAGGGTTCACCGCGGCTCTGGCACAAACCCGGCGACACGGAGGTGGCACGGGCGTGGCACGGGCAGGAGCGGACTGGCCGTGTCGGCTTCTCACTTTTTGGATTTTAGAAGGGCATGACATGCCTATATCTGTGTCTCCCCCTCCTTTTACTCCTCCACCTCTTTTATTTTCGCATGACTATATGTACTTGTCACTTTTCCATGTGTTAGTTATGTCTTCTGAGCAGTTTGTCAGCTTTTGGACACCTTTGAAGGTGTTTTCTATGTGTTTCTATGTGTTTTTGTTTGCCTGCCATTGGCTTTAACGGTGTTCGAAGGTGTTCGACGAACAGTTCGACGAACAGTTCGGCGAACACACGGGTGTTCGACGAACCGAACCGAACTCGAACACTACGGGGGTGGCTCAACACTAGTGCTGATGTCCTCAGACAGCTCTACTGTCTTCACCATTGTGACAAAGGAACATGGCCTACCATGCGGCTTTTTAAAACACTGAAGTCATCATTCATTGGCTAATTCATGTCACATGGGCACAACAATTAATCACAGGTGAATATCTTTTGTGATTTACCACAGGCAAGTCAAAATGTGTTTCCATACTAAATTAATGTAAAGGGTGCCAATACCAGTGACACAGCAAGCTTTAGGTTTTTCTATTTTTCCTTCCATTGTTTTTTGTTTTAAATTATTGTTTATCATCTGCTCTTTTGTAATTAACACGAGTGCTCTATGCAAAAAACTGTTTCACTTGATTCATTTTTTAAGGAGATATTCCACATTATATACTTAAACTTCATGGGTGCCAATAACAATGAGCAGGACTGTATGTGTTTTATTGGAATTCTATAATAAAGAACATAAAGTTTTAAGATGTGCTGGACTGTGACCGTCTTATCTATATTTTTCTAAATTTGTATAGCCATTTGCCAACTATAAGCTGCGGACTGTGCATATGAAATGAAAAGCAGGCATACCTGTAAAAGTTTGGTGGACAT
This sequence comes from Phyllobates terribilis, assembly GCF_046119375.1. Taxonomy (NCBI): domain Eukaryota; kingdom Metazoa; phylum Chordata; class Amphibia; order Anura; family Dendrobatidae; genus Phyllobates; species Phyllobates terribilis. The sequence goes on from NW_027362762.1 coordinate 296,081,950, forward strand.
ATTTATTGGATTTTGCTATATAGCAGCAAAGAATGCGTATATATCACCATACACTGTGGACAGTAAGGACTGTATGTAGCATACACTGTGTTTACAGCACACACTGTGTAGATAGCATAAATTGTGTATATGGCATAGACATAGACTGTAATTAGCATAAACTGTGTATATACAGCGCTTTTAAAAAGTATTCATACCCCTTGAACTTTTCCACATTTTTTTACATTACAACCACAAACTTAAATGTATCTTATTTGGATCTTATGTGATATACCAACAAAAAGTAGCAAATATTTGTGAAGTGTAAAGGAAATGATACATGGTTTTATAAATATCTCAATTTACTAATTGTGTGACTTCTGGAGGCAATTTGTCACTCAGGATTTTATCTAAGGGTATCAAACTATGGGGGTTGAATAAATCAAGACATTTTTGTGGATCTCCTGAAAAAGTCTGGGAACTTTGAATCGTATTGAGAATAAACCGCACTGTAACCTCCACATCGCATATTGGTAATTATTTGTGGATATACCACCAACAGTGCAGGTTACCCACATCTCTGATTATCTTAATACCACATTAGATCTGCCAACCTGTGGAGATGCAGCAGCTGGAAAACCTCTAACATGAAACTCTACTAGGGTTGTGATTGACACAACCACACGCGGTGATCAGTACCGCTTTATTTTATACATTGTTACTCGAATAAAACCCTATTGAGCTGGAATGGTCCCCACAGCCTTTTTCAAAAGTACAATTTCAATAAAAAAAATTTGTAATAAAGATATGAATAAAAATGACAAAAAATGTTTAAAAAAATACATGCAACACAAAAACATGATTTAAACAATAGATCATGTTCTGATGCTAACTTCCCTTTAACCAGTTACTGTCAAAATTTAGCTTGTTATAGCATGTCATTTTAAATTATTAAGCTAAGGCAAAGGTTTTTACAAAATTACTTAAAGGAGTTCTCTACTTTTTTGTTGTTAGTGCAGCATTCCTCACAAACTCACCAGCACTGTCCATACAATGGCTGCTGGTGGAGGAACCTGTGACCAGTCTATCAGTCTCTTCCAGTCATAAAACACCTCACATGGGAAAACTGCTTTTCTACTGAAGGAGGCTGATGGATAGGTCTGGCCACATGCTCCTCCATCATCAGCAAATTTATGGACAGACGTACTGGTTACCTTGTTTGGGTGATTTCACAATCCATTCAGTCACCCGTTCGGTGGCCCTGTTGAGACTTACGTCTGAACCCACCGCAAAATGGGATTCAGAGGTATGCGCCAATGGGGACGTAGACTTTAATGGTGCACTCTGTCATGCATAATTTTCGAGCATGTATGCCTACTGGAGGCGGATAGTCAGACATAGCAGACTGCATATGAGTGTCCGTCTCCACTAGGCGTATACACCCAAAAATGTATGCACGGCAGAGCTCACGTTCACTCTGCCGGTATCATTATAGTCTATGGTCCCGTCAGCACACACGTCCGAATCACGTTTTGCAGGGGGTGGGGGTTCGGACGTAAGCCCCGACGGGGCCAATGAACAGGTGCCTGAACGCAACCAGAAAGCACACAGAGGAAAGCTGCGCTAACAAGGGAAAGTGGCCGACCTCTTTAACTCTTTAAGTGATTAATATGAAATGTTGTGAATTAAATGATTCCAATAATTTAAACTGTAAAACCTTTAACCTTAAGTAAGAATAGAAATACTTCCAGACATAATAAATGGTAAATAAGCCATGTGTTTATAAACATTCTGAATCGTAGAATTAACAGAATGATACATTAGCAGCACTTATAGCCTTCTCATGTACAAGAGCTGTTCAAATTGTTCCGGGGCTTATTTATAGACTAGGAAAAAAAACAGATGTGATTATTGTGTAAGACTAATTGAAAGACATACAGATGTGAAGTTCATTAATAATGACACACCTCTGTTGCTGCAGATTTTGCCATCTGGAGATGTGCATCTCTTCTTAATCTCCCATGGGCTGATGTCACACTGGAATTCACATTTATCTCCATGCCAACCAGCCTCACAGTAACAGTTTCCACAGTAACACTTCCCGTGGCCTGCACCCAAAACAAATTTTATACAGTGAGAAATAAAGGAGTATATTTTTAATGGCAGATGCTGTCACAACACATATGATATTATCAATAGAGACTGCAGATTTAGGCAGCTTATGTTCATTGGAGACTTTGTGTTGGGTTTCTATAGGGAAAGAACAACCTATTTCACAAAACAATATGACAGAGACTAAGAAAGTAGCATCCAGTATCTGGTACCTGCATACCAGAAGCCGTGAATGGGGTAAATTAGTAGAAGAAGACCTTGGAGAACAGAGCTGCAGCCCAGTTTGAATCCAATCGTATCCGCTCTCCAACGCATGCTTCATTTTTATCCTTTAGTCGATTTTCTCTTTGGAAATTGTATTTCAACTTAATGTGGCATGATCTCTCAGCCAGCAGTGTAGCTGAAGTTATATAAAGTCTGTGATCCTGACTTCTAATCCTGAATCTTTTAAATGAGTTGCCTGAAGCTGACAGGCTGCCAACAGTGGCTAAGCAAGAGGCATCATTGTTCAAAATAACTGTACAACCGGAGAGACCGGCGTTTGATAGCCTGCACCTCTTGCTCACTAGTTAGACTCCTTCTCTTGGACTGAAGTGTTCTAGAAATGACAACATTGATCATACTTGTGTTTATGAGATCTAACGTTGTGTTCAGTCAATTCTATCCAGTCCTATAGAAGTTGTAGTAGGAAAAAAAACTTAATTAAGAAATGGATAGTCATAGGAAGTGACAAATACTTTCAACGCCAAAAACTGTCTTTAGGTGTTAGCGGCTTTAAAGGACACATTAAAGACACATTTTTTTTTACATTAAAAGCAAAATGATTTACTGGAATAATTCATAACTTTATAATCTGATTTGTATCTACACTTTTCTAGCTGGAGGTCCTTTTGACTGCAAAATCTAAGCTCTACTATACCTAGAGCTTTTGTAGTAAGATTTTTTCCAATAATCCAACCCTTATAAAGCAAATTTCGATTTTCATGCAATTTTTCATTAGTCTTTGGAATAAAAAAAGGAGCTTCTACAGTTTAAAATCATTTTGGAATCCCAGTATGTAGCCATTGAAAAAGAAATCAGAATAGGACTTACTTAACTACAGTGTTTTTGAGAGATTTTTTATTCTAGTGAATGCATTCCTATAAACAATGCTATCACAGAGTATTTTGTAACTAGTGCTAAGAAAAAGTGAACTCCATGGCTGAATTCTGCATCAGAATCAGTAATGAAATCTTCATGTAACACATTTGGATTTTAGTAGAATTTTGGAGGCCAAGTTCAAAACTATAATTTGAATACAGTCATGGCCAAAAGTGTGGACACTCTTGAAATTGTCCCAGAAAATGAAGTATTTCTAACAGAAAATTATTGCAATTACACATGTTTTGTTATACAGATGTTTTTTTTGTCTGTGTATCTAAACAAAACAAAACAAACAAAAAAAGACAGATTGGACATAATTTCACACAAAAACCCAAAAATGGGCAGGTCAAAATTGTTGGCACCCAGCAATTTTAAGATCTCTACACAAGTGTTCAATAGGATTTAGATCCTGACTCATTGCTGGCCACTTCAGAACTCTCCAGCGCTTTGTTTCTATCCATGTCTGGGTGCTTCTTAAGTATGCTTGGGGTCATTGTCCTGCTGAAAGGCATGGCCTTGGACGGAAACCCAGCTTCCTGACACTGGGCTCTACATAGCAATCCAAAATCCTTTGGTAATCTTCAGATTTCATGATGCCTTGCACACAGTCAAGCCACCCAGTGCCAGAGGCAGTGAAGCAACCCCAAAACATCTTTGAACCTCCACCATATTTGACTACAGGTACTGGGCTCTTTTCTTTGTAGGCCTCATTTCATTTTTGGTAAACAGTAGAATGATGTGCTTTACCAAAAAACTCTATCTTGGTCTCATCTGTCTACACAACGCTTTCCCAGAAGGATTTTGGCTTACTCACATACATTTTGGCAAACTGCAGTCTAGCTTTTTTATGTCTCTGTGTCAACAGTGGGGTCCTCCTGGGTCTCCTGCCATAGTGTTTCATTTCATTCAAATGTTGACGGATAGTTTGCGCTGACAGTAATGTTTCCTGAGCCCGCAGGACAGCTTGAATTTCTTTGGAACTTGATTGGGTCTGCTTATCCACCATTTGGACTATCCTGCATTGCAACCTATCATTAATTTTTCTCTGCTGTCCACGTCCAGGGAGATTAGCTACAGTGCCATAAGTTGTAAACTTCTTGATTATGTTGCGAACTGTGGACAAAGGAACATCAAGATCTCTGGAGATGGACTTGTAACCTTAAGATTGTTGATATTTTACAACAATTTTGGTTCTCAAGTCCTCAGACAGTTCTCTTCTCCTCTTTCTGTTTTCTAGGCTTAGTATGCCACACGTAAACAAAAAATGCAAACTGAGTAAACTTCTCCCCTTTTTATCTGGTTTTAGATGTGATTTTTATATTGCCCACATCTGTTACTTGCCACAAGTGAGTTTGAACAAGCATCACATGCTTGAAACAAAGTTATTTACCCACAATTTTGGAAAGGTGCCAACAATTTTGTCCAGCCCATTTTTGAGATATTGTTTGAAATTATGTGCAATTTGACTTTTTCTTTCTCATTTTTTTGCGTTGTTAAAATACACACAAAGGAAATTAATATCTGTATAACAAAGAATGCATAATTGCCATAATTATCTGAGAGAAATACTTCATTTTCTGGAACAATTTCAAGGGTGCCAACACTTTCGGCCATGATTGTATATAATATTGCTTAATGTTTTGAGGCTTACTGGAATTACTGCAGTTAGGGACAACTTATGGTGGGATGGCTTTTATGCTTTTTTGATAAAAAAAAATGTCAACTAAGTTCCCTATGTTTTCTACATATGTACTTACTGCAGGGTATCTATTCATTGTTTTTATTCTAGGTTATATTTGTCTGTTAATAGCAACAGTGTGAATGTGCACCTACACATTACCCTTAAACCAACAGGATTGGTGGCCCAAGTTTTCGGGATTTTGGAGGACAAATTCCAAGGTGTAATTTTTAAGTGGTGTGTAAAGCTACCCCTACATATATGCAATGTTATGAAAATAATCCTATTAACCCCGATCCAAATCAACATTTAACACATATACAAAAATGTAAGTGTTACCTTATCATGGCTCTAATTATTCTAAAGAATAAAAAGATATAACATTGACAGTTACAACAACCAAGGAAGAGCTTCTATTAAAGTAGGTTCTAAATAAAAAGCATATATATCATATATTGCTATTTGTGATTCATTAGCTTTTCGTTTTATTATATAAATGCAACTTACTTGACTTGTTTTGTTAATTGGAAGAGGGATTCAGATACAATAGAATTCATATACCACAATACATAATATTTGTTTTTCATTTGCAACTGTTTGATCAGCAATATCGGTTTACCTCTGTTGAGTCCATAAATGTTTGTTTTCTTTGTTATAAGTACTATGGATTATTCACAAAAAATTAATTACATTCTTTTCAACATAAACAATGAGAAGAAGGCGCCAGGTATTTCTCATGGGTTCAATAGCTCAACATTCATTTCAACAAAGTACACTGGGCAGATTTATCAATGTATTTATGCAAAATTTCTGTTTTAATTGCATAGAAATAAATGTGGCATTTGAACCAAATGCTATTTTATGAAGTCCTTGTGCCACTTTTTCCACACATACAGTATGAATAAACGTGTTTAAGAAAATGAGCAAAGCTTTGAAGTTGTGCAAAGTACAACTAATTTCTGAACTACTTTTTGTCTCATTCTAGCAAATCTGTATGGAAAAAGGTATTCTGGTGCTATCATTAATAGGTCTTCCTCTTTGTCTTATTTCACTTTTCAAAAGTGTTTGAAGTCTGATTTACCAAAACAAATGAAGTCTAGTGATATGATTTCTATATCTATCATTTAAAGGGGCTAGTCAGCAGAAAAAAACAGTATTTACCTGCAACTATAGTGCTAATCTGCAGGCAAATAGCATTTTAAATATATGTGTCTTTCTAATTAGAAGCGCTGCTGCAGGGAAAATATGAAGTTATATTCTCCCTACAGCTGCACTCGTCCAGTCATCAGGGTGACGCAGAGGAGTGATCATTCATCCCACTCCTGATTTAACATCCTGCTCAGTACACATGCTATAAAGCAGTATATCAGCCAAGAAGTTGTGGGAGTGATTACAGTGTGCTCACTGTGTACTGAGTGTTGGCTGTTCACAACCCCTGCACTGCTCCGAAAACTAAAAACAAGCAGCTGCAAAGAGAATATAGCTACATTTTCTCCCAGCAAATTAGAATGATTGTTAATGGTCTGGTTACATCTACTGCATAATAGATCAATTGTCGTCAAGAATACCAAAATTCCACCCCCGATAATAATACATTATAACTGTTTCGAAACATTTTTCAAATTCACAATGAGTATTTATGAAATCAGATTTGATACACATATTCTATCAATTAGTGACCCAATTGTGAATTACTATTATATATAGAGATATATACCAGTCATCAAATTATAACTACATACCTCCACAAATCTCTGCAGTTTCATCATCAATGCATTCCCTGTCATCACATTCACAAAATTTTCCATATATTAATTCATTATTATCTGAGTTCTCACATTTACATCTTCCACACTGACAGGTGCCTGAAAATAAAGCAAAGACAAACCATGAATTATCCGTTTTTAGAACCTTTTACAAATAAGTAGGTCATGTGTTAAAGGGGTTTTCTACTACCTCGGTATTGATGACTTATCCTAAGCATAGAACATTGATATCAGTAGGAGTTTGACACCTGACACCTCTACTAATCAAATGTCACCAATTCTGGCAGCAGCTGGTATAATCATCCAGCTGCTGCTGGCCACTAAACAGTGTGATAGAGCTATAGTGTTCTGCTCCATAAGCTGTTTATATCCAGCAGCTGCCAGATCCGGTAACAGCTAATGAGTTAAAGGGGTTTTCCCACCAATGAAATTTAATTTTAATCAATAGATCTTGGAATAATAATAACTTCCACAATTGGATGTGTTTAAATAAAATGTTCCTGTGCTAAGATAATCTTATAAATGTGCCCCTGCTGTGTACTGTGTAATAGCTGTGTCTGAGAGAGGAAGCAAAAGAGTATACAGATAGGACAGCTGGGGATCAAAGCTCATTCTTTTTGTGAGGTAAAATATTTCCCTGCCTGTTTTTAAACAATGTTTTACCTCAAAGAAAGAATCAGCTGCAATTCCCTCTGAAATGTCTGTATACTCTTTTGCTCCCTCCCCTGCCCAGGAGCTGTGGTATGATCAGACCGTGTTCTGTACGCGGTCAGACACAGCCATTACACAGTACACAGCAGGGGCACATTTTTAAGATTATCTCAGCACAGTAACATTTTATTTAAACACATCCAGTTGTAGAAGTTATTATTCTAAGATCTATTCATTAAAATTGACTGTTGTTCGTGGGACAACTCATTTAATCAAGCGTTGGACCCTCAACAATATGATATTGACCTATTCAAAGGATTTCTGGTACTTGTGGTGCAGTCAAGGTAGGGAGCTTGAGGGTCAATACTAGAGATGAGCAGATCAATCCACAGAGGATTGACTTCAAGTGAAATTTGCTGAAATTCTCAGGTGCCTGCGAACTCGAACACTCTGCGATTCAATATGCAGGGTGCTATTTCACACACTGATAAAGACTCAGAGAGAGGGGCAATGACATCAGGACATCACCTACAAACAAGGAGTGCAAGATTAAACCCCTCAGTGCAAAATTTTTCTACTAAACCAAAATTCTGAAACCCGGTCTTATGTGTCACAGAAAGTATGCTTCTTGCATAGTGAAATTGTCAAGACAATATTTATTTTATTACATTATAAAGAGAAATCTCTATTATCTAGACATTTAAATACAACTGTCTAGCTCACAAATGGTGCACTTCCTTGTTGTAATAGTCCAATATCAGACCTGTACACTCCACTCAAATACAGCTGTTGGTTACCACTGGTTCCCATCCGTTTTCGCCTAGCCAGATAGATTTAGGTCACTTGGACATTAAAAAGGCTGTGTTTGCAGTAAAGTTCTCAAAGTGGGTTTAATAGACTTGTAGGAGAACTCAAAGAGTAATACATGTACATGCATTTTACAGTTAATTAGAGGTTTTTCAGTATTGCATTTGCAGCAAATTTATATGAGGTGAATCAAATTTTGATGAAAATTTGTAGCAGCTGGTAAATTAAATTTTCAAATGATCCACCAGACTTTAGTTAAAACCTTAACATTGTTCATCTAATTAGTTGTTGCTGTGAGCCTTGGGCAGGCCCATAATCTACTTAAATCTCCTGAAGCCTACCAGGGTTTCCAGTAATAAGTTATACTTACCTTTATTAATAAGCATGTTACGCTGCTCTGTTTCAGCTTGTTTCCTGTTACTTATCTCAGCATCCTCATAACCATGTCCCTGCGTTCTAATTTTGACCCTGATTTTGACCTCCTCTATGCGACCTGTCTTGGTCACTGCACTGGTCGGCAGTCACTCCATGGATGTAACCTAGGGTTCCCCTGAGACCTGATAAATACACAGCCTGTGCAAAGTCTGTCTATGGAAGCACTATTGAGTGCAGCCATGCTTCCACTTACAAACTACTTTTACAAAAGGGATTTCCAGGATTTAGATATTAATTACTTTTTTTTAGGCACACCCATGGATCAGCTTTTTGCAGCTCCCATGGTGGCTGGATGTACACATTTTAATAGGAGCTAAGGGACAGGAAGCAGAGACAGATATTGTACAATATACAGAACTGTCCTATTATTGCTCTACTCACTGTATACATCTGGCCACTGTGGAAGATGCAAAAAGTTGATATAAGGGGTACCAGTTGATCTGATATTGATGACTAAGGACTAGTAATGAGCAAGCGTGCTCGCTACTGCTCGGTACTCGCCCGAGCATCTCACTGCTCGAGATGCTCGGCGAGTATTTCCGGGATGCTCAGGTGGGAGCTCGGATCTCCGCCCTGCATGTTTGGCGCTCTTTAGAAAGCCAATGAACATGCAGGGATTATCTGCCAATCACTGTAATGCCGTAGCCATCTTGGTTGTGGCATTACAGTGATTGTGTGGCCGCATAGAGTCATCGGGTCTATATAAGACCTGGTGACGCTATGCTTGTCACAGTTGTAATGCAGCGACGTGCTTGCATTACGGTAATGGTCTAGGATGTGTTTTACCTGACCATATACCTTTCCCCTCAGGTGACTGGTCACATGACTGTGACATCACACAGGTCCTGTCAGTTTGTGTGTGTGTGCACAGGATATATAAACCCTGGTAATTTGAGACAGGTGTGTTCGGTGTGAGGCCTGTGCTCCGTGTGTGTGGGACACCATTTGTGAGAGGCCTAGTGAGGCCGAGAGTGAAGCCTGGCAGCCTGGAAGGCCGAGCCTGGATCCGGTGCGTGGATGTCAGTGGCCTTTGAGGGAGAGCCGGCTTGGTGCAGAACCCTGAGAGGCGCAGGCTGGATGTCAAGTGTGGAAGACATACCAGTAGCCTACGAGGGGACGACGGCTAGAGACCCCCACCTGGGAAAGCCATAAAGCCACAGTGGTGGCGGAATAAACGGACTGCAGCAGCTAAAACCCGGCAAAGGTAATACACTTTGTTACATGGACTGTGTTATGGACATTGATAATTTATTACCTTGCCGTAGGCTGTAACCTGGAGCAAGTGGGCCTGTGTGCCACTTGTCTCATGAATATTGTAGATATGTGTGTCGGCGTGCCACGGAGTTGGACCCGGTGAACTGTGGCTTATGATGTAATAAACTGCAACATTGTGAGAAAAGCGTAAAGACATTGCTTATGTGCCTTAATTGACCCGGTGCAGCGAGTAACCCCCATTATGATGACTAGCGCTGCCTTACACAGTCTAACCTTAAGACAGGCAGAGTAGGGAGAGGTGCTGCTGTGTGAGGGACAGAATTTGAGGTGTAATAGTTAGGCATAGGTATTCCACACCAGGATACATATCCATTTGAACTAACAGTCCTTCTGAGAACTAATCCAGCTGCATATAATAATCCTGATAGTAAGAGTTAGGCAGGCAGGCAGGGTTTGTGGCAGTGTATACAGCACAAGAGGGCCCATTGCATGTTCTGTCTGCTCCTGCTGTTACAGATATCCATAGACATAGCCCCAGATATCAGGGGCCAGAGCTATTTTTTTCTTTTATCTTAATCCTGATTATATTCTAAAAAAGTAATAGAGTCCAACATTTTACTGCTCCATTTGCTTTTTAGCATAGTAGAATACAGCTTATCTTTTCCATCATCAGATGTGATCTCATATAACAGCGATAAAAATCCAGAAATTTGTAGCGACCATGCAAAATATTGTCCTCAATTTACAGTTTGGCAGCAGCATGTCAGTGAAGCTATTCACATGTGGTCGCTCGCAATAATCGGAAACTACAAGCCCGCTATTTAAAACCATAGGCGTCTGTCAGTCAGACGTATCACATATAACTGCAGTACAAATCCAGCCATTTGTAGCGACCGTGCAAAATATTGTCCTCCGTTTACAGTTTGGCAGCAGCGTGTCAGTGAAGCTATTTACATGTGGTCGCTGGAAATAATAGGAAACTACAAGCCCGCTATTTAAAACCGTGGGCGACAGTCAGACGTATCACATATAACTGCGGTACAAATCCAGCCTTTTGTAGCGACCATGCAAAATATTATCCTCCATTTAAAATGGGCAAGGCGCATGCCAAGGGATGGGGAAGTGGACGTGATGGTGATGATTCATGCAGAGGCTGAGGCCATGGGCAAGCTGAAATTGTGCCACAACATACACCCACATCTTGTCGCCCAACTTTCCTGTCCCAATTACTAGGGGACTACAGCACACCACTATTGAACCCAGAGCAGTGTCAAAAGGTTGTTGGTTGGATAGCAGATAATGCTTCCAGTCACTTTGCCACCACCACCACCACAACCCTGTCTTCCACCCGGTCAAGTCTCAGTAGCCGTGAGTCTGGACTGCATATTCCTCACCGTGATCCTCCTTCCTTCCACCATGCCAAGTGCCCAGAGACAACTGATCCCACACTTGGACACTCTGAAGAGCTGTGCACTTTTCCATTTATAGATTTGGGCCTCTCGCCTGGCCAGCTTCAAGCGGGGCAAGAGAAGAACGTGTGTAGTGATGCCCAAATATTTGAACAGCCAAGGTCATATGAAGGCAACAGTGGGAAAGTGTAATTACTGTTGCAAGAGCTGGATGATGATGAGACACAATTGCTAGAAAGTCAGGATGGGGACCAGGGTGCAGAAGTGGAAGACAAGGTGGTGGACAATGAAGTCACTGACCCAACTTGGCAAGGTGACATGAAGAGTGATAACAGCAGCACACAGGGGGAGGGAGGAGTAGCACTACAACAGGCAGGAACAAGCAGTGTGGTGGCCTCAGACACAAAGCGGGCCACCGTTCCCCGGAACACCAACAAGACGGAAGTTGTCAGTACAACTGTTAGGTCTTCCCGAGTCTGGTTGATAACCCCAAAAAGGCCATTTGCACCATCTGCCAGGCCAGCATCAGCAGAGGTAGCAAAACTAGCAACCTGACCACCACCAGCATGCTCAGGTACATGACAGCAAAGCACCCGAGTAGGTGGGCCGTACGCCAGAGTCCAGAAACAGTGTCTGCGGGTGACACCACTGTTTGTTCCGCTGTTGTGGTTGCACGCCAATCACCTGTCCATGGTGTATGAGAAAATGCATCCCACCCTGCACCTGTCATTGCATACTCGCAACTAGCACCATCAGCATCCATGTCCACGTCCTTGTCTCAGTGCAGCGTTCAGTTATCCCTACCCCAGTCCTTGGAATGCAAGCGCAAATACGCAGCCAACGCCCCACAGGCCAGACTACTAAACTCACACATTTCGCGAATGCTTGCTCTCGAAATGTTGCCTTTTAAGCTCGTGGAGATGGAAGCTTTTTGCAACCTGATGGCAGCGGCCGCCCCTTGGTACTCGGTCCCCAGCCGCCACCATTTCTCCATGTGTGCCGTCCCCGCATTACACGAGCACGTGTCCCAGAACATTAGCTGTGCCCTCAATAATGCAGTTACTGGGAAGGTCCACCTAACCACAGACACGTGGACAAGTGCTTGTGGGCAGGGACGGTACATCTCACTGACAGCACACTGGGTTAATGTAGTGGAAGCTGGGACCCAGTCGGACCTTGGGACGGAACACGTCTTCCTGACACAGAGGAATGCGGGCCCTGGGTCAATCAGGGTTGCACCCACATTCTACAGCTCTTGCACCTCTTCCTCCTCTTCAGCCTCCATCACCGAAATGCCCACATCAGTCAGAAGCTGGAAGCACTGCAGCACTGCCTCGGGCAAGCGGCAACAGGCTGTGCTGAAGCTAATATGCTTAGGTGACAAACAGCACACCGCTGAAGAGTTGTGGACAGCTCTGAAAGAGCAGGAAGATCTGTGGCTGTCACTGCTGAGCCTACAACCAGGCATGGTCATGTGTGACAATGGCCAGAACCTGGTGGCGACTCTGAAGCGAGGCAAGCTCGCACATGCACCATGCCTGGCCCATGTGCTCAACCTCGTGGTTCAGCGGTTTCTCAAAACCTACCTGGATCTGCCAGATTTGCTTGTCAAAGTGCGCTGCATGTGTGCCCATTTTAGAAAGTCAGCTACAGCTTACGCCGTCCTTGCCGTGATTCAGCAGCATTTGCAGCTTCCAGCTCACTTGACTGGTGTGTGATGTCCCCACACATTAGAACTCAATTTTGCATATGTTGGGAAGGATTTGTGAGCAGCACAGGGCAGTTGTTGAGTACCAGCTTTAAAATGTCTGACGGTATTCAGGTCAGTCTCCGCACATAAGAGCTCAGGAGTGGGCAGGGATGTCAGACATCTGTGCGGTCCTCCAAAACTTTGAGGACTCCACCCAGATGGTGAGCGGCAATGACGCCATAATTAGCATCACCATCCCGCTTCTCTGTCTTCTGAAACAATCGCTGCTCACACTTAAAGAGGAGGCATTGCAGGCTGAACATTATGAGATGGAGCAAGGAACCATACAGGGTGATTCCACACAGCCTAGCCTCATCTCATCCCAACGTGGATTGGGTGACAATGAAGAGGAGTAGGAGGAGGAGGTGGAAGAACAGGTGCTAGTTTCCTGCGCTATAGACAGTACTACCCACACAACTGTCATACTGTCTGTTCAGCATGGATGGCCTGAGGAGAGGGAGGAGGAGGAGGATGAGGAGGAGAGCATGGTCAGTCGTCTTCTTGGTGAGGACACGGAAGTCTTGCCTGTTAGCAGCCTGGCAGACATGGCTGACTTTATGTTACGCTGCGTTTCCCGTGACCCTCGCGTTGTCCAAATTTTGGGTGAGAGTCAGTACTTGTTGGTGACACTTCTAGACCCACGCTACAAGGAGAACTTTATATATCTCATTCTCGTGGCAGATAGGTCTCCTAAAATGGTGCTGTACCAGAAGGCCCTTTTTGCAGAATTATTAAAAAAAATCCCATTTGATAAACGCTGGCGGCAGAGGTCACAGTTTGTTGGACAACCAAGGACTACAGGCGAGAGAGACACAAATACAATCCAGCAGAGGCACACTGTCAAAGGGCTGGGAGAGTTTTCTCAGACCCTCCCATATCACAGGCCCTGATGCGTGGGGTACTCTCACAAGGAGGGATCATTTTATGAAGATGCTGAAGGAGTACCTTGCCAGCCGTACCAACGTCCTCCGTGATTCCTCTGTGCCTTATAATTATTGGGTATCCAAGCTGGACACGTGGCATGAACTGGCTCTCTATGCCTTGGAGGTCCTGGCCTGCCCTACTGCTAGCGTTTTGTCAGAGCGGGTTTTTAGTGCCGCCGGGGGAATTATAACTGATAGGCGCATCCGCCTGTCAACTTAAAATGCTGACAGGCTGACTCTTATAAAAATGAAGAAGGGCTGGATTGGGCCAGATTTCTCAACATCACCAAATGATAGTAGTGGAACATGAACTCAAATCCAGTGTCTTTTTTTTCGGGATGTCTATTCCCATGCACCTCTTCACACCCAGACATGGGTATACGCTTCCTGATTTTGTCTATTTTCTGTTGTCCTCCTCCTTCTCCTCATTCTCCACCACCATATCACCATGCTACGTCCACATAATAGTGGAAAGCAGGGAAATTTTGTAGAGGCCTACTTCTAACATTCTGCATGATATTTTCATATATACCCCCCAGGGGTAAATGTTTTTCAGTCCATGCACTTAGTGCATGGGCATTACCAGTATGGGAGAGCCACTCCTTAACATTGGTAACAATTTTTTGAATGAGGATCTCCTCTACATCTCTTCAAAGGGGAATTGAAGTGCGTCCAATTTTTTGGCAGCCCTTGAATTCACTCCATGGGTATTACCACTATAGGAGACCTACTCCTTTATAATGGGACCATTTTTTTTTACTGAGGCCCTCTTCTATGTCTCTTAAAAGGGGTATTGAATAGAGATAAGTGGTGTTCGACTCGAACTGTTCGCCAATCTCAAATTCGAGCTGGTTTGGGCGGTGTTCGAGCCGTTCGGCGAACACGAATGATATGAAAAAAATTCGGCTGTTCGAGGTTATGTTCGATAACTGTTCGTGCCCCAAAATCATAACTGGATTTTTTCTCAATAATGCTGAAAATTAATGTTAATACGCAGTTTGAGGGTACAGCGGGGCGGGGGGAGGGGCAGGGGATGGATCTCTGCAGGAATAATGAAGATCTCCATTTTTGTTTCTCTTTCCCGCATTTACAGTGGGGAGGTGCAATCTGTCAGCCTATCAGCAGCGCACACACGGAGCGAAGTGCTTTTTTTCACACAAGCAAGGGCATGTGTCATTGGCAGTGTATGTCACATGTACTTGCCCTATAAGACCCATCCATTTTCCCCGTCGCCACCATGTTCTCACTGCTGCAGCTGCGTGTTAGACGGCACCGCTGTTGCTGTGTGCGCTATATCTTGTTAATTTTAAGCCAATTTTCGCACAAATCTACAGATAGCTTGGGAGTAGGGAAGAGTTGTGACTGCAGTCCTTTTAAGGACTAGGTTACAGCATTTCCTACGACTTTTATCAGGCAGGTCTGTGCTCTTAAATAGATAGGCTGGGAGTAAAGACTAATTGTAATGGCAGTCCTTTTCAGGACTAAGTTACATCAGTTCCTATCAGTTTTTGCCAGGCAGGTCTGTGCCAGTGCTGTGCAAGTTTTTTTCACAGCATTTGGCTAAATCTAGCAACGATAATCCTTTTTGGCCTATTGCAGAGTGTGTTAGTCAGTGGAGTAGCCTATCTGTGTTGCAAGCTACACCACGTGTGTATAGAATACCAATTTTTTTACTGCACCTAGTGAAGTAAAACCTTTTGGGCATAGCATCATTCTATTAGTCCATCTGTACTAACCTCTACCAGGTTGCAAATTGAATATAAATTTTTTCTGCATCTACCTCTAAAAAAATATTTGGGCTTCTAGCGGTGTGTGGGACTTGGTCTATTAGTCCATCTATACTGACCTCCATCAGGTTGCAAATTCAATATAATTTTTTTCTGCATCTACCTCTAAAAAAATATTTGGGCTTCTAGCAGAGTGTGTCGAACTTGGTCTATTAGTCCATCTATACTGACCTCCATCAGGTTGCAAATTCAATATAATTTTTATCTGCATCTACCTCTGAAAAATTATTTGGGCTTCTAGCGGTGTGTGGGACTTGGTCTATTAGTCCATCTATACTGACCTCCATCAGGTTGCAAATTAAAAATAATTTTTATCTGCATCTACCTCTGAAAAAATATTTGGGCTTCTAGCGGTGTGTGGGACTTGGTCTATTAGTCCATCTATACTGACCTCCATCAGGTTGCAAATTAAAAATAATTTTTATCTGCATCTACCTCTGAAAAAATATTTGGGCTTCTAGCAGTGTGTGGGACTTGGTCTATTAGTCCATCTATACTGACCTCCATCAGGTTGCAAATTCAATATAATTTTTTTCTGCATCTACCTCTGAAAAAATATTTGGGCTTCTAGCGGTGTGTGGGATTTGGTCTATTAGTCCATCTATACTGACCTCCATCAGGTTGCAAATTAAAAATAATTTTTTTTCTCATCTACCTCTGAAAAAATATTTGGGCTTCTAGCGGTGTATGGGACTTGGTCTATTAGTCCATCTATACTGACCTCCATCAGGTTGCAAATTCAATATAATTTTTATCTGCATCTACCTCTGAAAAAATATTTGGGCTTCTAGCGGTGTGTGGGACTTGGTCTATTAGTCCATCTATACTGACCTCCATCAGGTTGCAAATTCAATATAATTTTTTTCTGCATCTACCTCTGAAAAAATATTTGGGCTTCTAGCAGAGTGTGTTAGACTTGGTCTATTAGTCCATCTATACTGACCTCCATCAGGTTGCAAATTCAATATAATTTTTATCTGCATCTACCTCTGAAAAAATATTTGGGCTTCTAGCGGTGTGTGGGACTTGGTCTATTAGTCCATCTATACTGACCTCCATCAGGTTGCAAATTAAAAATAATTTTTATCTGCATCTACCTCTAAAAAAATATTTGGGCTTCTAGTGGTGTGTGGGACTTGGTCTATTAGTCCATCTATACTGACCTCCATCAGGTTGCAAATTAAAAATAATTTTTATCTGCATCTACCTGTGAAAAAATATTTGGGCTTCTAGCGGTGTGTGGGACTTGGTCTATTAGTCCATCTATACTGACCTCCATCAGGTTGCAAATTAAAAATAATTTTTATCTGCATCTACCTTTGAAAAAATATTTGGGCTTCTAGCGGTGTGTGGGACTTGGTCTATTAGTCCATCTATACTGACCTCCATCAGGTTGCAAATTAAAAGTAATTTTTATCTGCATCTACCTCTGAAAAAATATTTGGGCTTCTAGCAGTGTGTGGGACTTGGTTTATTAATCCATCTATACTGACCTCCATCAGGTTGCAAATTCAATATAATTTTTATCTGCATCTACCTCTGAAAAAATATTTGGGCTTCTAGCAGAGTGTGTCGGACTTGGTCTATTAGTTCATCTATACTGACCTCCATCAGGTTGCAAATTCAATATAATTTTTATCTGCATCTACCTGTGAAAAAATATTTGGGCTTCTAGCGGTGTGGGACTTGGTCTATTAGTCCATCTATACTGACCTCCATCAGGTTGCAAATTAAAAATAATTTTTATCTGCATCTACCTCTGAAAAAATATTTGGGCTTCTAGCGGTGTGTGGGACTTGGTCTATTAGTCCATCTATACTGACCTCCATCAGGTTGCAAATTCAATATAATTTTTATCTGCATCTAGCTCTGAAAAAATATTTCGGCTTGTAGCAGTGTGTGGTACTCATTGTATTAGGCCATCTATACCAAACTCCACCAGCTTTGAAATTAATAATAATTTTTAGCTGCATCTAGCCCTGAAAATAATTTTTATTCCCAATAGTGGTAGCAATAGAAATATGGGGCGCGCGCCTGGCTAACAAAAATATACGCTTCATAACAAAAAACACCAGCCTAGCGCATTGCATTAATAAGATGGCATCATCGTCTCTCCCAGTGCTAGGCCTACTACGCCGGCTACCATTCCTGTGCCTAAAACACAACCCTATGCTGAGGGGTGTAAAGCTGCTGCTAACGCTTTATAACAATTCAATTGGCAGATTTTCACAGAGCTCTTCCCCAACGCCCACCCATCGGGCAGCAGTTGCTCACCCTCCCTATGGGATCTAGTGGCGAATAGTTGATGCCATTAATCAGAGCGTCAGTTGTCCCGTCGACGTGGCAAGCATACGGTAAGGCATGGGAAGAGTGGACATGACTAGTAGCAGGCACACGGGTTGACCAATATGAACAAGCCAGATCACAAGTCACCATAGAATTTCTCCACCAGCTAATGATGAGGGGCATATCAGGGGCGTCAGCGCAGCGGTGTCTGACCGGAGTAGCATTTCACTTCCAACTACTGAATTGGGGAGATGTGACAAAGATTCATCATCAGACAACCCATAAAAGGGTGGAAAAGGGGTCAGCCAAGTCAGGAGTGTAGACGTTCCGTCCCGTGTCACTAAAACTGATTTCTCACATCATATCCCTAACACCATTAACATGACACTCACAATTTGAAGCAACACTATTGTCTACTGCATTTGTGCTCGGATCGCCTTCTTCGGGGCGCTATGCCTAAGCGAATTAGTCCCTCAATCCAAAATTGACGTAGTCATAGCCAATAATGCAATACGTCTACGCATACGCCAATCGAAAACGGTTCCTGCGGGCAGGGGCACTTGGGTACTTCTACAACCCACAAATGGTACACTGAGTCGGGTAACAATAGTAAAAACATATATAACCATCAGATCACAAAGTAATTTCTTCCTATCACACATTGATGGAACGCCATTATCAAGATACCAGTTCCAAGCTATATTTAATAAATGCATAACATCGGCAGGGAACCACCCCAAATATTACGGGACACACTCATTCCGCATAGGCGCAGCCACGGAAGCAGCAAGAGCAGGACTGTCAGAAACGGAAGTTCAGAGGATAGGGAGATGGCGATCCACGTGTTTGGCGAGATACATAAGACCGGACTTGTTATCCTAACGTGGTTTGTTTCTTTTACAGGTGATGCTAAGCCAACAGTGTGGGTGATAGGCCACTTGTATATATATTGGGCCGAAAAAAGGGCGAAAGTCCACCCAGGCGGGAGGAAATTAGAGTTTCATAACACATATTTCAACTGGAGAGGTATTAGAGGCCTGCTATGGCCACAGGTACTAATGGAGGTAATCAAGGTAGGGAGAGAGGCAAGAGGTCTGGTCATCTTAGTTATACAGGCCGGGGGAAACAACCTAGGTCATCACAAGTGCGCATAACTAATGGCAATAATGAAACTAGACACTGAGTGCTTCAGAGAATTTTTCACAAAACTAGCTATAGTATGGTCAGAGATTGTGCCGATAGCGGTATGGCAAGGTGTGCGAGACATCACGGCCATCGAACCGACAAGGCGGGTAATAAATATTCGGATGGCAAAATTTAGAAGAGACAGAGGCGGTGTAGTGATACGACACCGACAACTGGAAGGAGATAAAGCAGGCCTCATACGGCCCGACGGTGTTCACTTAATGGATATTGGACTGGACATATTCCTGTCAGGACTCCAGGATGGAGTGGAACAAGCGTTAAGAGTGATGGGTGGGGGTCAGAGTCCTGCATACAAGTACGCAGGATCCTCCGTGGCCTGGAAATAGAAAGGACATGTTGGAGAGTTACACTTGTTGGCCAACTTGCCGGAGTGGAGACCCAGGGCATGCTGCAACAAGCTGAATTATTTTAGAAATAAAATGCCTTTCTAATGGAATGAGTATAAAGAGTTAATAAAGCTGTGACCGATCCTCACCCATCCAGTTGTAAGAGTTACATTATTGTATTGTCAAGGAAAGGGGGGCGGTAGGGGGGCTGAGCATCTGGGTTTGGTTGGGGGTCCCCACAGTCTGCCTAGGCTAGATGCATTTAAAAATTCTTATGAGATACACAGGCGGTGCAGCTTGCTTCGCAGCTGGGCTACTACGCCCAAAGTATTGCCTAGGCTAGATGCAGTCAAAAATTCTACGCTGACTAGCAGACACTGAAGCTTTGGAGCAGACCTCTGAGTAAACAGCTTTTCACACTCAACCATCTGTGTTACCCCAAGCCATAGTGTATGTAGTTTCTTACAGTTAAAATGGGGGGGGGGCGACCCAACCCACCTGTCACGTAAGACACAGCAAGGGGACTCCAAAAAGAGTCTCCATTTTTTCCCAAAATTGTGGCACAGACACCACTTAACCCTAGAACGCATACCTGGGGCCTCGCAGGCCCGCCCTGTTAATAGTTTTCTATTTTCTGCAAGATTACTTTAGTTAGAATTTTGAAACTCTATGTATTCTTCATGTATATAGTTGTTTGTCATTTGAGTTTGAGTTATTCCATGTTATTTGCACACGGGCCTAAAAGGTCCCAGGTATGTGAAAGTGTAGATTTTTATGGTCATGCGTTCTAGGGTTAAGTGGCATCAATTGCCCCACAGTTGCTTAAAACGGTTGGTGAGGTGTTTTTACGAAATCCTCAAGCTTTTAGTCTCCCCAGGATGACACAGGGGTACAAAAGTCCTTGCGAATCCATGATTTGTTCATCTTTATGAACGTGAGTCTGTCTACATTCTCAGTGGACAGCCGCGTGCGCTTATCTGTCAGCACACCACCAGCAGCGCTGAACACACGTTCAGAGAGAACGCTGGCTGCAGGGCATGACAAGATCTCCAAGGCGTGAGTGGCGAGCTCCGGACATTTTTCCAGATTGGAATCCCAAAATGAGCAAGGGTCCAGTGACACAGTCATGGCTTCAATGTTCACTTGGAGATACTCCTGTACCATCCTCTCTAGGCGTTGACTATGTGTCAGACTTCTTGTCTCCTGTGGCCTTGCAAAGGATGGTCTAAAAAAGTGGTGAAACGATTCCACAAAATTGCTGTTACCAGCAGATACTGTGTTACTGTTACGGTTTGAGTGATGAAGACTCAACAGTCCCACGGTTGGCAAGTTAGAACTGTGAGATTCACTACGTGCACCACTGGTGTTTTGTGGAAAAGCACATGTAAGATTCTGCAACAGCGTCTGCAGATACTCCTGCATGCGTAAATCCCTTTTTGTGGCAGGAATTATTTCGGCAAATTTACTTTTGTACCGGGGATCTAAGAGTGTGGCAACCCAGTAGTCGGGATTACTTTGAATTCTGACAATCCAAGGGTCATGTTGCAGGTAGTGCAGCAAGAAGGCACTCATGTGTCTTGCGCATCCAGTAGGACCAAGTCCTTGTTGTGTTGGTAGCGAGGTAAGAATCATGCTTCCTTCCTCTGCCCTCTCCCCCCAACCTCGCACAACAGAAATGTGATCAAGGTCTCCCTCATCTGATGAGTCTTCCATGCCCATCGCCAGTTCGTCCTCCACTTCTTCCTCGGCTCCTGCACCTTCCTCAACAGTTTGGCTGCTACCATGCGCCCTGGTTAATCCCTCTCCCCCACCCTCCCATGCCTGCCGCCTTGGTGCTGCCGACCGTCTGGACCTTGGAGATGTTATCCCTTCCGCATACGACTCCTGCTCTACTTCCTCCACCTCCTCTTGTCCCACCACCTGACTCTGAATTCTGTTTAATGTGTGCTCCAGCATGCAAATCACCGGAATAGTCATGCTGATAATGGCATCGTCGTCAGCACTAAATATCTTCGTCATCATTTCAAAACTGTGCAGAAGGATGTGTGGCGCCCCTGAGGGTTCAGTCGCCACAGAGTTACTTCGTCTCACCCAGAGGTGTGGTATCTCACCCTCAGGTAAGGAAGGCGTATGGCTCGGGACCCTAACACCTGCATCCAACACATACCCGCAGTGGGGGTAGGGAGAGATTACTCCTAAGGGAGGGCACAGTCCCAGGTCCCTAGCTGGCGGGAGGGTCCTATGTAGTGGGTGCTTAGGGGAGCAGCTGAGGGGAGCACATGACAGGGAGAGTATAAATAGGAAGCCATCTTAGAAAGAGCAAGCCAGTCAGAGGTGGAAAAGTGACAGGAGCAGAGGCTCTGCATGAGCTCTGCTCCGGAGGCGGGCCTAGCCTGGGAGGCCCAGGACTGAAGGAGAGAAGAGAGGAGTGGGAGCAGGAAGGCTCCAGGAACCGAAGTGACCCTAGGGGTACGGGCCATGCAGAAGGCCACCCGTACTCCCGCTGCTACCAGGAGGTAGAGGGGTCAGGCCAGATAAGGGGAACCGGTCCCTCAACTAGCGGAGAAAAAGCAAGGCTCAACTAGAAACCGGAGGCTGCAGCATTTCATGTACTGCAGGCCAAAGTCCACACCAGTCTCACTAAGAAGGTAGCCACATAGGACCCAGGGGACGGAACACACGTCGCCCGCCAAGGCCTGAGGATACCGGATAGAAGTGTCACTGGGTGTGAGGTTCAGGGAGAAGGCCAGAGAAAGGACACACAGAAGGGGGTCCTGCTAAGTACTCCAGAGCTATCTGGGGGTGGACTGAGCCCCTCACTGAGTACACACAGCACGACGGGGGAGATTGCTCTGGTACCTGTAATCTGGACTGCAACAACTGTGAGTAAAGATCTTGGGACTGCATCACACGGACTCTGTGTTCATAACTGACTCCCTGCACTACAACCACCATCATCCACCCACACTGCCCTGAAGCTACACTCTTCCTGTGGGGAGTAATAATATCATTGCTGCAAAACCACCAGCTTCAGAGGACTGTTCCGCAGCGGCGGCCCCTTTGGCCACACTCCAGAGGTGGCGTAGTCGGACATTATAAAACCCATATATACAAATTACCCTTGGATTGACTGCCCTGGGTCACAGACCGGGTCACTGCCACAGTGTCTACAACCCCCAGCGTCTACCGGCCCGGCTCCGGGTACCCCACGGCCCAGGGGGCGCGTCAACTTCATAGGTCCCTGATCTGAGACCACTCCTGCTGCGTGATTTGCCCCACCTCTGGATCTCGTTGGCCCAGGCTATACGTCAGAAAGTATTGCACCAGGGCTTGTCGGTGCTGCCACAGTCGCTGCAACATGTGCAGAGTTGAATTCCACCGTGTCGGCACATCGCATTTCAGCTGGTGAACTGGCAGGCCCAATGACTTCTGTAGAGATGTAAGTCGTTGAGCTGCGGGATGCGAACGGCGGAAGTGAGCACACAGCGACCGTGCCGTCTGCAGAAGGCCATCTAGTCCGGGATAGTGGGCTAAAAATTGATGGACAACCAGGTTCAACACGTGAGCCATACAAGGCACTTGTGTGACATTGCCCCGGCGAAGGGCCGCATCCAGGTTTGCAGCATTGTCGCACACGGCCATCCCTGGTTGCAGGTCCAGTGAAGACAACCATTCATGAAACTGGGTCTCCAGAGCTGACCACAACTCCTCAGCTGTGTGACTCACATTTCCCAGACATTTCAAAGTAAAAAAAGCCTGATGACATTGAGCCCTGCTGCCAGCATAGTAAGGAGGTGTGCAGGATCCCTACTGCGCAGTTAGAAAGCTTGTGGCATGACCAGACAGGCTTTGGGTGCAGGTGGAGGACCGAGAGGAGGTTGAGGAGGCAGAAGCAGTGGAGGAACTTTGAGATAAAGAGGATTGACGCACAACTCGTGGGGACGGCAAGACTTGGACAGCAGCCCCTTGTCCTGCTGTCACCATAGTTACCCAGTGCCCAGTCAGTGACATGTAACGCCCCTGTCCATGCCTACTCGTCCAAGTGTCTGTGGTGAAATGCACCCTGTCACACACAGAGTTTCTCAAAGAAGCGGTGATGTTGTGTGCGACATGCTGGTGGAACGCAGGCACACCTTTCTTTGAGAAGTAGTGCCGACTGGGCATCTGGTACTGGGGCACTGCGACGGACAAAAGGTCTCGAAAATCCTCTGGGTCCACAAGGCGGAAAGGAAGCATTTCTGTAGCCAAGAGCTTGCAGATGGTGAAATTCAACCTCTTAGCTTTCTCATGGCTAGGAGGAAATGGTCTTTTACTTGTCCACATCTGAGGGACCGAGGGCTGGCTGTTGTGCTTAGACGTGGTTGAGAAGGGTGGCCCCGGCAAACTGCCGGTCTGTGAGGAAGATGCAGGCGGACATGTTAGGTTGCCTTGATCTCGATGCTCTCGATGCTCTCGATGTCGGAGAGCGCTCAACACCAGCAGGTGTTTCCACTTCCCAATGAACTGACGACCTGCCAATCACACTGGCTGTTACGGGTAAAGAGGTGGCAGGTCTGCGTCCAAAAACATGTGTGACTGCTGTCCCCCCAGTCACAGAGGATGAAGAGGTTTCGGATGCACAAGATGGGTCAGACAGTGGTTGGCCCGGCCGGCTAGGCCGGATTGTAGCACAGTTAGCTTCCCACTGCAACTTATGCTTCATATCCATGTGACGGTACATGCATGAAGTACTCAAACTATGGATTTTTTGGCCTCTACTTAGCTTTTGGTGACAAATATTACAGATAATACGAGTTGGGTCATCCTTATTGATCTGAAAAAATGCCCAGGCTATGCAAGGCTTAGAGCCCATGCGACCTGAAGAGCCACCACGACTTGTGGTCAGAGGCAGAGTTGTGGTTGAGGATGCAGTTGTTGACGTGTTTCCAGTACTCCGTCTCTGTCCAGGAAGGCGCAACCTAACCTTATCGTCAATAGCAACTGTGACGCCCCGCTGCACTTGGTATCACAGATCCTAGAAGAGTGCATTGATGGAACCCTCCACAAGAGGCTCCCATAAACATTCACACATCTCCACCTTCCACCTCAGACCAGCAGAGGGAGCCTGTTAGGGATATAAATAGGGAAGGTGGAGCTAGGCAGTTCAGTTCCTCTGAAGAGTTCATGCAGTAGAGAAGCCTAAGAGAGGTCAGTCTGCAGTGGAGCTCAGTCTAGTCTAGAGAACTCAGTTAATAGTTCAGCAGTGGAGCACGAGGCTCCTGCTAGCTAGATTCAGGGAGCCCAGTCAGAGCTTAAGGTGTGCCGGCGCCATATGATCGGTGAAGCGCGGCAAGCTGCCGTTAGTGTGTATAGCCTAGTGAGGGCGCGAGTAAGCCGAAGGCGAGTGGCGAGTTAGTACAAAAGGGGCAGAGGAGCTTAACCAGCTCACCCCGAAGCATTTACCGGACACTGGATCCGAGCTTACCGGGATCTCTATGACCCAGTAAGGCATAACCGGAATCCCTGGAGAACTACAAGTCGCAGGATCGCTAAGGTGCTGATATGTAACAGAGCCAGGAGACGCTTAGGGCCCGCTTACTGGGAGCGTGAACTCCAAGAGAAGGCCCTACCACAAGGTCAGCCAGCGCAGGATAGAGACAAAGTTAGGCCTAGCTCCAGGCAGGTCAGAAACTTACTACGCAGAGGCAAGAAACAGGAGGCCCTACACCCCCTCATTGGGGAGGATACTGATATGCACCCTTCACCCTACAGTGCTCCGGGATGTGCCTGAATTTCCACCAGTAAAAGGTACTGAAGTGACTACCGTGTCCGTTCCCGTTCTTGCTCTGACCCAGCTGGGTCTTGCCTGTCCTGCATTCCCCCTGCATACGGTGCCCTGAGACCTAGCTCCACCTTTGGGGAGCTATACCATCGAGCTGCCTTATCACGGGACTCAGTGGACTGCTGCAGCGCGGGTGCTTCTCACCAGATACCACAGGTAGCGTCACGAACTCTTATAAAATTAACAATTATCCACCCTTTTAAAGAGTGGCCCCAGGGTACGGGCCAGGGAGCCGACCACCGCGACATCCCCAAGGCCAGGCAAAGGCCCGGGTACCGAGTCATCCCCATCCCCTGGGCTAGTCACATCCTCCTCCACCTCCTCTGCTGACCTCATCGACTGGCAGACTGTGGGTTGACAGTAAGTGGGATCTCCAACCTCGTCATCATCACCCTGTGTGTTCTCACACCCGTCGTCCTCAGAGCCAACTTCTTCCTGCCTTGACCGAAAAGTCAAGTTGTCGCTCCAATCAGGTATTTGAGTCTCATCATCATCTTCCACATTGTCTCCACCAACAGGAGTTACAGTTTGGGAACGAGGGTCTACATTATGCTCAGAACCTTCTTCATCTGGTCCTGGATCCGACTTATAAAGATTCTGGGCATCAGTGCAGATCATTTCCTCGTCTGGATTAAAAGAAGCTCTGGAGCAGACCTCCGTTTCCCAGGCTATAGTATGAGTAAACAGCTGTGCAGACTCAACCATCTGTGTTACCCCATACTCAGACGGGCAGCTGGAGACTTGGGAGCTGTGAGGAAGCAAGTGCGATTGGGGCGACACCTCTGAGGACTGGAGCATTTGTGATGTTGAAGTTGAGGTGGAGGAGAGCCCACTTGAAGGAGCACTTGATATCCGTTGAAGCACCTCCTGTTTTTGTGCCTCATCTGGAATTTGTAGCGATTGGCGTGGCCGTAAGAAAGGGATCTTATCACATTGTCCACGAAAAGAAGTCGACATCTTAGTTTGGCTGGAAGATGGTCTTTCTTCTGCAGATGTTACTCCCCCCCACCGCGGGGGGGCTCGACCCACTAGCGGACAGGCACCAGTATTGGGAGAGGGGGTCTGGCCGTCAGGGTCCACCGCGCTCTGGCACAAACCCGGCGACACGGAGGTGGCACGGGCCGGAACGGACTGGCAGTGTCGGCTTCGCACTTCTTTGCTTTTAGAAGGGCATGGCATGCCTATATCTGTGTCTCCCCCTCCTTTTACTCCTCCACCTCTTTTCTTTTCGCATGACTATATGTATTTGTCTCTTTTCCATGTGTTAGTTGGGCCTTCTGAGCAGTTTGTCAGGTTTTGGACACCTTTGAAGGTGTTTTCTATGTGTTTCTATGTGTTTTTGTTTGCCTGCCATTGGTTTTAACGGTGTTCGAAGGTGTTCAACGAACCGTTCGATGAACAGTTCGG
This sequence comes from Phyllobates terribilis, assembly GCF_046119375.1. NCBI lineage: Eukaryota > Metazoa > Chordata > Amphibia > Anura > Dendrobatidae > Phyllobates > Phyllobates terribilis. The sequence continues at coordinate 296,108,651 of NW_027362762.1, forward strand.
CGAACACACGGGTGTTCGACGAACCGAACCGAACTCGAACACTACGGGGGTGGCTCAACACTAGTATTGAGATGCGTCCAAATTTTTGGCAACCCTTGCAGTCACTTCATAAGCAAGAACAGTATAGGAGACCCGCTCCTTTATAATGGGAACATTTTGTTACGGAGGTCCTCCTGTATGTGTCTTTAAATTGGTAGTGGGGTTTTTCCTAAATTTAGGCAGCCGTTTCAGTCACTGCATACGCAATAACTGTATAGCAGAATCGCTCCTTTATGTGTCTTTAAATTGGTAATGGGGTTATTCCTAAATTTAGGTAGCCATTGCAGTCACTGCATACGTTATAACAGTATAGGAGACCAGCTCCTTAATAATGGGAACAACAAAGCATAGCCAGCTGATGGCCCTCTAACAATAGTGAGGGCCGACTGCTGGCCCTTTAAGAATAGTAAGGTCCGCTTGATGGCCCTATAAAAATAGGCATTGTGACTTTCAGAGTTCCTCCTTCATAAATGAAACAGGGTGTGTCTGATCATGTCTCACACACCACATGGCCAGATAAGGTAGTAAAATGTTAAAATGACATTTACTGATAAATGTATTTTTCACCGTTGAAAGCAATGCAAAAGTGCAAAAACGCATCAAAAACGCTACGTGTGAATATAGCCCAAGGTGTGGAGGAACATTTTTGCTTTTGGTTATTTATTTTGCCTTATATACAAGTCATTACCCTGGCAAGGATGTTCCTTAACATTTTCCCAGGAAAATCCATTTTAGTTTCGTTTTTGTATGTTTCATTGTCAGCCCATAAAAGTGGCATAATACTCTGACAATATTGTTCACAGCAGTGACCTGGGAGTCACAGATGCTTCCAGGGGACTTCCCCATGCAACTGTTTGATACATGTGAGGAATGTGTAAGAAATAGACATTCCTCACATGTATTAAAGCTGTCAAACAGTTGCAAATCATGCACATGGGAGTGATTCAAACATAACACCGAGCAGCTGTAAATACTCGGTGCTCGCCCAAGCATACTCGGCGAAAGGGTTAACAAAACATACTCGCTCATCACTACTAAGGACATGTTATCAACATCAAAATTGAAAATTGCTTGAAATAAAGTAATCTAAAGAAAACTTTCACAGTAAGTTGCAAATATATGTGTGTTTCTGTACATACTTTCCATGTAAGTATTATTCTATTTGAAAAACAGAATCTACAAGAGTTTTATTCTCTTTGAAATAAGTATGTACTATACAAATGAATATAAAACTTTGTCAATTACAATAATTCATGCCACACACAAATATACAGAAATATATATTGTAAATTTTAAAATAATGTATATTGCAAATTACTATTTGTTCAGATATTCTTCTAAAACCAGTGCATATCAGCTCTGATTATTTGAATAATGCATTTAGAAAAAAAAGTTCTTGCTGCATCTTTTGAATGAAAAAAATAAAATTATGCACAGCTGGAGTTTATGTCAGTTCCAGAATGCTCAGCACGGTTACTTTCCTTATTAAATTACAGCATCTGAATTTCCTGTGCACTGAAATAACCTGTGTAGTAGCTTGGCATTTTTTGAAAAGTACATTGTGCACTAGCTTTGAAAAATCTTTTAATGATAATAACACATATAAAAGTTTGCAGTGACCTAGAAGTTACATTTCAGAGAACTTTGTGTTTTATGTATAAATGGCATGCAAACCTGCGTTTGAACAAATGACTCCTTGAGAATTTTTGCACATCTCGTTGCTTTGCTTTCGTGTCAGGTCACAAGTAGCTGGGTATTGACAGGCTTCTCCAGACCAGCCAGAATCGCACTGGCACTTTCCACAGTCACAAGTTCCATGTCCTAAACAAATAAAAATATTTTTAAAGCAAACACAAATTTCAGTTTTTATGCTTTTTTACCTCTGTATATAGAAAGTGCTTTATAGTCAATAGTACAGTCAATGTTACACTTTTCATAAATATTTAAAGGGCTTTTCCGTTTAGAATTTTTTTAAAGTCAATTTGCTTGCTCTTGTTTACTATGAAAAAGGAGCTGTACTTACCAAACCAAGCTCTAGTTCCAGCTCTCCAAGCGCCTCTTTACAAGCAGCAGCAATGGCACCGCGACTAAACCGCACATGACAGCTGCACTTAATTTCTGGGTTCAGCAACTCAAGCTGTCTTTTTTTGCAGAACAGTTATAGGTATAATATTACCAAAGCTTGGGAGCAGTGGAGAGACACAGCTAGAGCAGGAAAAGGTGAGTGAAGTCAACCAAACCTGCCGATTTCGGTGAGATTGACTGACAATCTAATGTGTATGGGGGCTTCATGACGGATTATGTCTGGGGACATAAGGCTGGGCTGGTTGGAATTCAATTAACCGATCCAGAAGTTTAACAGTACCTCTCTCATAGAGTACGCAGAAATGTTCAGCCAAGAACGAGAGTGCCTGTATATGGGGGAGTCATGAGAGTTAGTTGTCGGCATAAAGATCTGTTTGTCATTTTAAACAAGAACAAACTAATAGATTTAAAAAAATATATAAATGGAAAACCCCTTTAAATAAGCAGCTGTGAATCCAAATTGTTCTTTTTATTTTTTTACTTTCTGCCACTTATAAGGCTCCATTTCACACCAATTTGAGATACAGTAACAACTAACAATGATGATGGGTCAATTTTAGCATCAAGTGTGTCATAAAAAAACTTTTACGGACCACTATAAGATTATAATAAAACAATTTAAAATGGATCTGATGTGAAGGTTTTGCTATCTAATTTGAGAGCAACATAATGTAGGGGCAGAGACCCTGATTCCAGTGATGTGTCACTTACTGGGCTTCTTGCTTTAGTTTTGAAAAAATTACTGTTTTATCAGGTGGAGATTATCAATAGAGGACTAATAAACCTGCTACCATGTAGTTATCCATACTCATGAGCTGTGTATAACCCCACTCCCACCACTGATTGGCAGCTTTCTGCTTATGCACATTTACACAGAAAGCTGCCAATCAGTGGTTTGGGAGGGGTTATACATAACTCATTATTATGGTAGAACAGCAGCAGATAAAACTATTATTTTATCAAAATGATAGAATCCAGCTCAGTAAGTTACACATCTATAGAATTATGGTCTTTGCCCCTACATCAGGCTGCTCTCAGATGGGGTAGCAAAAACCTGCTGACAGATTCCCTTTAATAAGCTTGAAGGATGCAGCCCATTAATACAGACAAAGCAAAAAGAATAAAATACTGGTGCATAAAGTTTAAAAGACAATGACAGAGGGTAGGGGATATAAATAGGTGTAGAACAGAGACATTGTCAAACCTACAAGTATTAGTGATGTAGACTTGATAGTGGTGTTATGGGCACACGAGGGAGTTGTATCTTAAAGGAGTTTTCCAGTACTATAATATAGATGACTCATCCCTAGCAAGGGTCATCAATATCAGAATGGTAGGGGTCTGACACTTGGTACCCCCTCTGGTGCCACCTCTGCAGAGCTGGCCATGAGTTAATATAAATAGTGTGATGGAGCAGAATAACCACAGCTTTGTCACATTTTTAGTGGCCACTGCTGAGCACTGCAGATCAGCTCCTGTTCAAATAATAGGACTTGATCTGCAGGACCCAGCAGTAGCCACTAAGCAGTGTAATGTAGCTGCGGTGTTCCGCTCTGTCGCACTGTTTATATTAAGTCACCACTGGCTCTGCAGCTGATCAGTGGGGGTGCCAAAAATAATGATCTTTAAAATAGGGCCAAAAATAACTTACCAGCACAAATAACTATCAGATTAGTGAATAAAGAAATAAAGATAAAGGATATGTCCTTTATATACACATGATAAAGATGGGTGAAAATAATTAATCTGTTTCCTAGGTGTAGAGAGCAGTTGGAGTCCGGAAGTGTATAGCGCACTTGCGCAAACAAGTCACATAAGTGAAATTGATTTAGAAAGACCAATGCGCATGCGAAAACATGCTGTATAAAGTTGGATGTAAAAACCATTGCGCGAGCGGAATCAAAGTATATCAATAAAGTTGCTTAAAGGCAAAGACCATTGCGCATGCATGATCAATATATATAGATAAAGTTATTTAAGAACAAAAAGAGATTCTAAAACCATGACTCCGACATAAAGTACAAAACATTAAGAATCAATGGAACAACGTCTATCAGATCCTTCGTAAAAATTGAGGTATTCTGCTCAGTGAATCTAGGTTAAGACCCTTTATCTCTACATGTCCCGAGATGGTGGCAATTAGGACAAAAAACCTCAAGGATTGCCTCACATCTAGCCACTTCAGACTACCAACTCAAAAATTGGTAGGGGCTTCAAACTGGTGGGCTTCTATCCATGTGGGGGATGTGTACTCTGTCCATTTATGATTGTAGGTGAAAGTGTTACCTTTCCCATTTTTCCTAGGCAGATCCAGTCACAAACATATTTCAATTTCTGCTCACATAATATTGTCTATGTCATTCAACAACATAGAATTCAACAACATATTTTAAACATTGGCATAGCTAGAAAGGATCAAAAACAAGGTAAAACCCTTACATAATTATCAGCACATTATTTTAATTTTCATACTGGACAACTTTGTGTACAGGTTATGTGGTACAAACTACAATTGGGTAGTCAGGGGCGGACATATCATTGGTGCAATCTGTGCAGCCGCATAGAGGCCCATGAGGTAAGGGGACCAAATACCACCTTCAAATCAGCAAGCGGCCTCTCTCACAGACACAAAGAGGGGGCCCTCTTCTGTCTGTGCCCGCCACTGGGGGGGGTAATGCTACACAAGAACCATCTATAATTTGTATAGTTTGGCCCACATGGCTTGAATGAAGAACTTCTTTTTACAGGCTTCTATGCAAAATAAATGATAAACTATAAAAACAATATATTTTCACATGTGCTAGGACATTTTTAATTTTTGATTCATAACTCACTTAAATTTCTTCTTTTTTTTGCTTTACAAAGCACTGTTTTACCAATTTGATCACATCACGTAAAATGGATTTAATCATCAACAGATACTAAAATATTATCTTTTATAGTCATTATTAATGATTTCTTGGATAAGTATCTGATGATGATGACTTCTCTTATATTCTCCTCCTATATGTAATTAAGAGATCAAATAACCCTGGTTATAAGAATAAAAAAAGGTTTATTTAATTCTTGCTAATCTTTCACACACATTTTTTTCTTCTCTACCTGCTGGCACAAATATATCCATCAGCTTAGATGTGTGTTCCATAATCCTGTATAGAAGTACTGTATATGTATTGTTTGTTGATTAAGCACATATGACCTGTATTAACAACATGACACATTTGAGATGTGCCTATTTATGCAAATGATGCTTCCCGCCTTCTCTGCCATACTCACCTGGATGTATCTGTGGTTGATTGGCTTATGCTGCATATACCTTAACATTAAATATGCTCTCTTATATTTGATGCATCCACTTATACATATTTGAGCATTACTGTACTTACCTATGCCTCACATTTTCTAATACTAATCATGCTTCTCTTTGTCAATATATTTTTATCTATCTCAACATCGGTCATGTTCTTATTTTTGTTTGATAAATGTATATTATTTACCTTTGTAGTCACATTAACATATTAGAGATTCTGTGACCGATCTAAATAATGCTTTTTGCTTGTTTTCTCCTCTTGTCTTATATATTTGAACATTTATCATATACTGTATTTCTCTTTTTTGATATATTTACTTGTACATTTTGATAATTATTCTTAATACATTATGATAATATCTCTGCTCTTAGTGTTTGTCTATTATCACATGCATATTAATTACCTTTCTCTTACGCATGCCCTGTATATTTCTCATCTGATCTGTATGTTTCATGCGTGGAGTTCTCTAGCAGACGTGCCACTTCTATTAAACCACTTTTCTGCAAGGGTGTTTTCTGCGCGTGAGCTGTTTTTGCTCTTAAATAGCTTTGTCGATATACAGTACTTTGACCATGCATGCGCACTGGTTTTTAAATCTAACTTTAATTATGTGGTGTTTTGTTCATGTGCATTGGCCTTCCTATCTCAGCTGTATTTACAGTACATGACTTGCTTGCGTATGCGCGCTACAAGCTTGTAGACGACAACACAACCGTTGCTGTGTCTGCCTGCTCTCTACAGCTGGTAAATGACTTAATTCTTTTCTCTGATTACTTTATCATTATCATGTGAATATAAAGGACTCTTTTGGCAAATGATCTAACTTTACCCCTGAGGAAGCCACAGACTTAGTAGCGATACGCTTGGGGTTCTTTTCTCCTCATCTTATTATCGCCTTACTTTACAGGTTCATTCATTCTTTATACCTATTAGGTTATTCCTTATCTTTATTCACTAGTTTTATGGTTATCTGTGCTGCTAACTTATTTTTGGCCCTATTTTGTGTTTTTTTTTATACACATCACTTTATTTAGTGTCATTATTATCTTTGTATGCATTTTTTCATTTTTATTTCTTGGTCTTAATATTGTGATATTTATATATATATATATATATATATATATATATATATATATATATATATATATATATATATATTGTTCATATGTTTTTGGTTCAGTTTATTATGTTAGGTATCCTGTAAGTTGATATTATTTGTAGGTAGATGAGGAATGGCGATTTCCTTATTATTTCCAAATTATTTATATAGCCCATATTGTTTTACATTTGTCTTTTATCCTTTTATGTTGCTAAACAAATGGATATTTAATAGATGATCCCTATGGATTTGCATACTTCTTTTTTCTACCTTTTTTTCTCTGATACTTTTTCAAGCACGTTCTAGATTGATCTCAATTCATTTGGTAGTGCCCTCTTTTTTAGCCATCAATTTACAGGCTCTGATTCATATTGTAAACATTTACCGTAATTAATTCAGTAATAAAAAAAAATTGATATTAGTAAATGTGTAGAGCTTACATACCAAAGATGTCTGAGAGCCCAACCCCTTCTGATTACGCACTGTTAACAGCCGTTCTTGCCATTGATTGTGATAAGCTGTAGACTGTTGTGTTTTGTACAAAAATATTATATCTGCGAATCCATCATCCAGCTATATAGGTTCATGTACACTGATGTTGCCATTGCATTTACAGGCTTCAATTAAGCACAATAATGTCCTCTAAAAGTAACCTCAGAATAAAATGAAACAAAACACAGTACAACTGATCGTTGTTTCCGCTAGTTTGAATGTATATTATTGCAAAAATATGCAGGAACATTGATGTGATATTTTTAAAGAACTTCAGCAAACTAGAGCAACATGTGATCTACTACAATATCAAATTTAAATAGTAGTGTTTTAATAAATAGGATTGTTGATTTTAGATGGATTAGAAAAAAGGAACATAAACAATCCAGAACTAAAAAGCACACCAACAAATGCAAAAGGATAAATAATTAATTCATTTGTATAAATTTTATCATATAAAAAAATTCTTCTCAACTTTCCAACCATTAAATGCATTACTGGAAAAACTGAGCATCTAGAAAAAAAATTGAACATGACAAACAATAGCAAAAATATAATATTTTGCATGTAGTAAATAACTGCATATAAAGATTTGCAAATTAGCCGACTTTAGTGTTTAAAAACCACTAGCAGCTAAACTAGTCAATAACTTTGCAACAAATTTAATAACATTTTTCCAGTAATGAATTTAATGTTTGGAGATTTCAGTGGATTTTTTATATAATAAAATTTATAATAATTCATTAATTATCCTCTCGCATTTGTCGGTGTGCTTATTCTGGATTGTTTGTGTTCCTTTTTTCTACTAAATAGTATGCAAGAAAAGCATCCAAATAATTCACCATTTTAGATCATTTGGAGCATTTAAATTTCCTTAGGTGTGGCCCTCTAGATATTTTCTTCTGTCTTCCTTGTTTAGACTGATTATTAGTGTTGAGCGAGTATGTTCTGTCCGAGTATGCTTGGGCCGAGCTCCGAGTATTTATAGCTGCTCGGTGATATGGTTGAATCGCTCCCGTGTGCATGATTTGCGACTGTTTAACAGCTGTATTACATGTGAGGAATGTGTAAGAAATAGACATTCCTCACATGTAATAAAGCTGTCAAGCAGTCGCAAATAATGCACACGGGAGCGATTCAACCATATCACCGAGCAGCTGTAAATACTCGGAACTCGGCCTGAGCATACTCGGCGAAAGGGTTAATGGAACATACTCGCTCAACACTATTGATTATGTCTAACAGGCAATCTAAATAGTTTGGCAATCATCCGTAAAAGGCTCTTTCATGGGGTTGCAATGATTTTTTTAGCTGGCTTAAAAATCATTGTTCTCAGCAGCACATCGTCCTTTGTAAACCGGACATGTGCTGCCAAGAATAATGATACTTTGAGCAAACAGAATGATTGTATGGGAGTAAAGTTGACCAGTATTAACAGGCCATTAAACAATTGCCAATTAGCATGCATGTAGCCAGGGCATTACTGGGTATTACTGCCCTTGCTGCTGTATGGCACCCAGTGAACAGAAGAAAAGAGCGGGGGCTAGGTCTGGGGCCCCCTTCCTCTTGTGCTTCTGCTCACTGGGCCTCATGGTATCGTGTGCCTGAGTGCTGGTGCCACTGGTGCTGCTGTCAGCGTACGTCTCCTCTGCACAGGGAGCCTTGGAGCTGTATGGTCGTGCAGCTCCAAGGGAGTCCCTCCTCCTATTCAGTGATGCACTGGAAATGTCATGTACGAGATTCGCATACTCGCCAGCATCGAGTGCAAGGAAGCTACCATTCCAGAAGTGGAGCTGCAGGGATCGTATAAGAGGGTAAGTATGAAAACAATTTTTTTTACAGAATTAAATGGTCTTTGGGGACAGCACATGATGAACTGGGAGTGGGGGGAGGGGAGAGCTAGTGATGAACTGGGAGAGAGGGGGTGGGGAAAGCTAATGATGAACTGGGAGTGGGGGGATGGGGAGAACTAATGATGAACTGGGAGTGGGGGGTGGGGAGAGCTAATGATGAACTGGGAGTGGGGGAGGGTAGAGCTAATGACGAACTGGGAGTGGGGGATGGGGAGAGCTAATGATTGACTGGAAGTGGGTAGTGGGGAGAGCTAATGATGAACTGGGAGTAGGGGGCTGGGGAGAGCTAATGATGAACTGGGAGTGGAGAGAGCACATGATGAACTGGGAGTGGGGAGAGCACATTATGAACTGGGAGTGGGGGGTGGGGAGAGCACATGATTAACTGGGAGTGGGGGGGTGGGCAAAGAACATGATTAACTGGGAGTGGTGAGGAGAGCACATGATGAATTGGGAGTGGGGGGAGGGGAGAGCAAGAAATGAACAAGGGGTGGGAAAAGCTAATGATAAACTGGGAGTTGGGGGTTGGGGAGAGCTAATGATGAACTGGGAGAGGGGGTGGAGAGAGCTAATGATGAACTGGGAGTGGTGGGAGAGCTAATGATGAACTGGGAGTGCGGGGAGGGGAGAGCTAATGATTGACTGGGAGCGAGGGGTGGCAAGAGCTAATGATGAACTGGGAGTGGGAGATGGAGAGAGCTAATGATGAACTGGGAGTAGGGGGCTAGGGAGAGCTAATGATGAACTGGGAGTGTAGGGCTGGGGAGAGCTAATGATGAACTGGGAGTGGGGGTTGGGGTGAGCTAATGATGAACTGGGAGTGGAGGGGAGGGCAAAGCACATGATTAACTGGGAGTGAGGAGGAGAGCACATGATGAATTGGGAGTGGGGGGTGGGGAGAGCAAGAAATGAACTGGGGGTGGGAAAAGCTAATGATAAATTGGGAGTGGGGGTGGGGAGAGAGAACAATGAACTGGGAGTGGGGGGCTGGGAAGAGCTAATGATGAACTGGGAGTGGGGGGTGGGGAGAGCTAATGAGGACCTGAGAGTGGGGGTGGGGAAAGCTAATGATGAACTGGGAATGGGGAGAGCACATGATGAACTGGGAGTGGGGAGAGCACATGATGAACTGGGAGTGTGGGAGTGGGGAGAGCTAGTGATGAACTGGGAGTAGAGGGTTGGGGAGAGATAATGATTGACTTAGAGTGAGGGGTGGCAAGAGCTAAAGATGAACTGGGAGTGGGGGGTGGGGAGAGCTAATGATGAACTGGGAGTAGGGGACTAGGGAGAGCTAATGATGAACTGGGAGCGCAGGGTTGGGGAGAGCTAATGATGAACTGGGAGTGGGGGGGGGAGCTAATGATGAACTGGGAGTGGGGGGTGGGGTGAGCTAATGGTGAACTGGGAGTGGGGGGAGGGCAGAGCACATGATTAACTGGAATTGAGGAGAAAAGCACGTGGTGAACTGGGAGTGGGGGGTGGGTAGAGCAAGAAATGAACTGAGGGTGGGAAAAGCTAAGGATGAACTGGGGGTGGGGAGAGCTAATGATGAACTGGGAGTGGGGTGGGGAGAGCTAATGATGAACTGGGAATGGGGGCTGGGGAGAGCTAATGATGAACTGTGAGTGGGGGGTGGAGAGAGCTAATGATGAACTGGGAGTGGGGGGTGTGGAGAGCTAATGTTGAACTGGGATTTCGGCGCTGGGGAGAGATAATGATGAACTGGGAGGGGGGTGGAGAGAGCTAATGATGAACTGGGAGTGGGGGTGGGGAGAGCTAATGAACTGGAAGTGGGAGGGGTGGGGAGAGCTAATGATAAACTGGAAGTGGCGGATGAGGAGAGCTAATGATGAACTGGTAGTGGGGGGTTGGGGAGAGCTAATGATGAACTGGCAGTGGGAGGTGGAGAGAGCTAATGATGAACTGGGAGTGGGGGGTCGGGAAAGCTAATGATGAACTGGGAGTTTGGCACTGGGGAAAGCTAATGATGAACTGGTAGTGAGGGGTGGGGAGAGCTAATGATGACCTGGGTGTGGAGGGTGGGGAGAGCTAATGATGAACTGGGAGTAGGGGGTGGGGAGAGCTAATGATGAACTGGGAGTGAGGGGTGGGGAGAGCTAATGATGAACTGGGAGTGGGGGGTGGGCAGAGCTCATGATTAACTGGGAGTCGGGACGAGAGCACATGATGAATTGGGAGTGGGGAGTGGAGAGAGCAAGAAATGAACAAGGAGTGGGAAAGGCTAATGATGAACTGGGAGTGGGGGGATGGGGAGAGCTAAGGATGAACTGGAAGTGGGGGGTGGAGAGAGCTAATGATGAACTCTGAGTGATGGGGTGGGGAGAGCTAATGATGAACTGTGAGTAGGGGGTTGGGGAGAGCTAATGATGAACTGGGAGTGCGGGGCTTGAAAGAGCTAATGATGAACTGGGAATGAGGGAGTGGGGAGAGCCAATGATGAACTGGGAGTGGGGGGTGGGGAGAGCTAATGATGAACTGGGAGTGGGGGGCTGGGGAGAGCTAATGATGAACTGGGAGTGGAGAGAGCTAATGATGAAATGGGAGTGCGGGGCTGGGGAGAGCTAATGATGAACTTGGAGTGTGGGGTGAGGAGAGCTAATGATGGACTGGGAGTGGGAGGTGGGGTGAGCTAATGATGAACTGGGAGTGGGGGGTTGGGCAGAGTTCATGATTAACTGGGAGTTGGGAGGAGAGCACATGATGAATTGGGAGTGGGGAGTGAGGAGAGCAAGAAATGAACAAGGAATGGGAAAAGCTAATGATGAAATGGGAGTGGGGGGATGGGAAGAGCTAATGATGAACTAAGTGGGGGGTGGAGAGAGCTAATGATGAACTGGGAGTGGGGAGAGCACATGATGAACTGGGAGTGTGGGAGTGGGGAGAGCTAGTGATGAACTGGGAGTAGAGGGTTGGGGAGAGATAATGATTGACTGAGAGTGAGGGGTGGCAAGAGCTAAAGATGAACTGGGAGTGGGGGGTGGGGAGAGCTAATGATGAACTGGGAGTAGGGGACTAGGGAGAGCTAATGATGAACTGGGAGCGCAGGGTTGGGGAGAGCTAATGATGAACTGGGAGTGGGGGGTGGGGAGAGCTAATGATGAACTGGGAGTGGGGGGTGGGATGAGCTAATGGTGAACTGGGAGTGGGGGGAGGGCAGAGCACATGATTAACTGGAATTGAGGAGAAGAGCACGTGGTGAACTGGGAGTGGGGGGTGGGGAGAGCAAGAAATGAACTGGGGGTGGGAAAAGCTAATGATAAATTGGGAGTGGGGGTGGGGAGAGAGAACAATGAACTGGGAGTGGGGGGCTGGGAAGAGCTAATGATGAACTGGGAGTGGGGGGTGGGGAGAGCTAATGAGGACCTGGGAGTGGGGGGTGGGGAAAGCTAATGATGAACTGGGAATGGGGAGAGCACATGATGAACTGGGAGTGGGGAGAGCACATGATGAACTGGGAGTGTGGGAGTGGGGAGAGCTAGTGATGAACTGGGAGTAGAGGGTTGGGGAGAGATAATGATTGACTTAGAGTGAGGGGTGGCAAGAGCTAAAGATGAACTGGGAGTGGGGGGTGGGGAGAGCTAATGATGAACTGGGAGTAGGGGACTAGGGAGAGCTAATGATGAACTGGGAGCGCAGGGTTGGGGAGAGCTAATGATGAACTGGGAGTGGGGGGGGGAGAGCTAATTATGAACTGGGAGTGGGGGGTGGGGTGAGCTAATGGTGAACTGGGAGTGGGGGGAGGGCAGAGCACATGATTAACTGGAATTGAGGAGAAAAGCATGTGGTGAACTGGGAGTGGGGGGTGGGTAGAGCAAGAAATGAACTGAGGGTGGGAAAAGCTAAGGATGAACTGGGAGTGGGGGTGGGGAGAGCTAATGATGAACTGGGAGTGGGGTGGGGAGAGCTAATGATGAACTGGGAATGGGGGCTGGGGAGAGCTAATGATGAACTGTGAGTGGGGGGTGGAGAGAGCTAATGATGAACTGGGAGTGGGGGGTGTGGAGAGCTAATGTTGAACTGGGATTTCGGCGCTGGGGAGAGATAATGATGAACTGGGAGGGGGGTGGAGAGAGCTAATGATGAACTGGGAGTGGGGGTGGGGAGAGCTAATGAACTGGAAGTGGGAGGGGTGGGGAGAGCTAATGATAAACTGGAAGTGGCGGATGAGGAGAGCTAATGATGAACTGGTAGTGGGGGGTTGGGGAGAGCTAATGATGAACTGGCAGTGGGAGGTGGAGAGAGCTAATGATGAACTGGGAGTGGGGGGTCGGGAAAGCTAATGATGAACTGGGAGTTTGGCACTGGGGAAAGCTAATGATGAACTGGTAGTGAGGGGTGGGGAGAGCTAATGATGACCTGGGTGTGGAGGGTGGGGAGAGCTAATGATGAACTGGGAGTAGGGGGTGGGGAGAGCTAATGATGAACTGGGAGTGAGGGGTGGGGAGAGCTAATGATGAACTGGGAGTGGGGGGTGGGCAGAGCTCATGATTAACTGGGAGTCGGGACGAGAGCACATGATGAATTGGGAGTGGGGAGTGGAGAGAGCAAGAAATGAACAAGGAGTGGGAAAGGCTAATGATGAACTGGGAGTGGGGGGATGGGGAGAGCTAAGGATGAACTGGAAGTGGGGGGTGGAGAGAGCTAATGATGAACTCTGAGTGATGGGGTGGGGAGAGCTAATGATGAACTGTGAGTAGGGGGTTGGGGAGAGCTAATGATGAACTGGGAGTGCGGGGCTTGAAAGAGCTAATGATGAACTGGGAATGAGGGAGTGGGGAGAGCCAATGATGAACTGGGAGTGGGGGGTGGGGAGAGCTAATGATGAACTGGGAGTGGGGGGCTGGGGAGAGCTAATGATGAACTGGGAGTGGAGAGAGCTAATGATGAAATGGGAGTGCGGGGCTGGGGAGAGCTAATGATGAACTTGGAGTGTGGGGTGAGGAGAGCTAATGATGGACTGGGAGTGGGAGGTGGGGTGAGCTAATGATGAACTGGGAGTGGGGGGTTGGGCAGAGTTCATGATTAACTGGGAGTTGGGAGGAGAGCACATGATGAATTGGGAGTGGGGAGTGAGGAGAGCAAGAAATGAACAAGGAGTGGGAAAAGCTAATGATGAACTGGGAGTGGGGAGAGCACATGATGAACTGGGAGTGTGGGAGTGGGGAGAGCTAGTGATGAACTGGGAGTAGAGGGTTGGGGAGAGATAATGATTGACTGAGAGTGAGGGGTGGCAAGAGCTAAAGATGAACTGGGAGTGGGGGGTGGGGAGAGCTAATGATGAACTGGGAGTAGGGGACTAGGGAGAGCTAATGATGAACTGGGAGCGCAGGGTTGGGGAGAGCTAATGATGAACTGGGAGTGGGGGGTGGGGAGAGCTAATGATGAACTGGGAGTGGGGGGTGGGATGAGCTAATGGTGAACTGGGAGTGGGGGGAGGGCAGAGCACATGATTAACTGGAATTGAGGAGAAGAGCACGTGGTGAACTGGGAGTGGGGGGTGGGTAGAGCAAGAAATGAACTGAGGGTGGGAAAAGCTAATGATGAACTGGGAGTGGGGGTGGGGAGAGCTAATGATGAACTGGGAGTGGGGGTGGGGAGAGCTAATGATGAACTGGGAATGGGGGCTGGGGAGAGCTAATGATGAACTGTGAGTGGGGGGTGGAGAGAGCTAATGTTGAACTGGGAGTGGGGGGTGTGGAGAGCTAATGTTGAACTGGGATTTCGGCGCTGGGGAGAGATAATGATGAACTGGGAGGGGGGTGGAGAGAGCTAATGATGAACTGGGAGTGGGGGTGGGGAGAGCTAATGAACTGGAAGTGGGAGGGGTGGGGAGAGCTAATGATGAACTGGAAGTGGCGGATGAGGAGAGCTAATGATGAACTGGTAGTGGGGGGTTGGGGAGAGCTAATGATGAACTGGCAGTGGGAGGTGGAGAGAGCTAATGATGAACTGGGAGTGGGGGGTCGGGAAAGCTAATGATGAACTGGGAGTTTGGCACTGGGGAAAGCTAATGATGAACTGGGAGTGAGGGTTGGGGAGAGCTAATGATGACCTGGGAGTGGAGGGTGGGGAGAGCTAATGATGAACTGGGAGTAGGGGGTGGGGAGAGCTAATGATGAACTGGGAGTGAGGGGTGGGGAGAGCTAATGATGAACTGGGAGTGGGGGGTGGGCAGAGCTCATGATTAACTGGGAGTCGGGACGAGAGCACATGATGAATTGGGAGTGGGGAGTGGAGAGAGCAAGAAATGAACAAGGAGTGGGAAAGGCTAATGATGAACTGGGAGTGGGGGGATGGGGAGAGCTAAGGATGAACTGGAAGTGGGGGGTGGAGAGAGCTAATGATGAACTCTGAGTGATGGGGTGGGGAGTAGAGATGAGCGTTGTTCTACTCGAACTGTTCGCCAATCTCAAATTCGAGCTGTTTTGGGCGGTGTTCGAGTCGGTCGGCGAACACGAACAATTTGAGAAAAATTCGGCTGTTCGAGGTTATGTTCGATAACTGTTCGTGCACCAAAATCATAACTGGATTTTTTCTCAGTAATGATGAAAATTAATGTTAATACGCAGTTTGAGTGTACAGCGGGGCGGGGGGAGGGGCAGGGGATGGATCTCTGCAGGAACAATGAAGATCTCCATTTTTTTTTCTCTTTCCCGCATTTGCAGTGGGGAGGTGCAATCTGTCAGCCTATCAGCAGCGCACACACGGAGCGAAGTGCTTTTTTTCACACAAGCAAGGGCATGTGTGATTGGCAGTGTATGTCACATGTCCTTGCCCTATAAGACCAAGCCATTTTCCCCGTCGCCACCATTTTCTCACTGCTGCAGCTGCGTGTTAGACGGCACCGCTGTTGCTGTGTGCGCTATACCTTGTTAATTTCAAGCCAATTTTCGCACAAATATACAGATAGCTTGGGAGTAGGGAATAGTTGTGATTGCATTCCTTTTAAGGACTAGGTTACAGCATTTCCTACGACTTTTATCAAGCAGGTCTGTGCTCTTAAATAGATAGATTGTGGGAGTAAAGACTAATTGTAATTGGAGTCCTTTTCAGGACTAGGTTACATCAGTTCCTATCAGTTTTTGCCAGGCAGGTCTGTGCCAGTGCTGTGCAAGTTTTTTTCACAGCATTTGGCTGAATCTAGCAAAGCTAATCCTTTTTGGCCTATTGCAGAGTGTGTTAGTCAGTGGAGTAGCCTATCTGTGTTGCAAGATATACCACCTGTGTATAGAATACCAATTTTTTTACTGCACCTAGTGAAGTAAAATCTTTTGGGCATAGCATCATTCTATTAGTCCATCTATACTGACCTCCATCAGGTTGCAAATTAAAAATAATTTTTTTCTGCATCTAGCTCTGAAAAAATATTTGGGCTTCTAGCAGTGTGTGGGACTTGGTCTATTAGTCCATCTATACTGACCTCCATCAGGTTGCAAATTAAAAATAATTTTTTTCTTCATTTATCTCTGAAAAAATATTTGGGCTTCTAGCAGCGTGTGGGACTTGTTCTATTAGTCCATCTATACTGACCTCCATCAGGTTGCAAATTAAAAATCATTTTTTTCTGCATCTAGCTCTGAAAAAATATTTGGGCTTCTAGCAGTGTGTGGGACTTGGTCTATTAGTCCATCTATACTGACCTCCATCAGGTTGCAAATTAAAAATAATTTTTTTCTGCATCTAGCTCTGAAAAAATATTTGGGCTTCTAGCAGTGTGTGGGACTTGGTCTATTAGTCCATCTATACTGACCTCCATCAGGTTGCAAATTGAATAAAAAAAATTTCTGCATCTAGCTCTGAAAAAATATTTGGGCTTCTAGCGGTGTGTGGGACTTGGTCTATTAGTCCATCTATACTGACCTCCATCAGGTTGCAAATTAAAAATAATTTTTTTCTGCATCTAGCTCTGAAAAAATATTTGGGCTTCTAGCAGTGTGTGGGACTTGGTCTACTAGTCCATCTATACTGACCTCCATCAGGTTGCAAATTAAAAATATTTTTTTTCTTCATTTAGCTCTGAAAAAATATTTGGGCTTCTAGCAGTGTGTGGGACTTGTTCTATTAGTCCTTCTATACTGACCTCCAGCAGGTTGCAAATTGAATATAATTTTTTTCTGCATCTAGCTCTGAAAAAATATTTGGGCTTCTAGCGGTGTGTGGGACTTGGTCTATTAGTCCATCTATACTGACCTCCATCAGGTTGCAAATTAAAAATAATTTTTTTCTGCATCTAGCTCTGAAAAAATATTTGGGCTTCTAGCAGTGTGTGGGACTTGGTCTATTAGTCCATCTATACTGACCTCCATCAGGTTGCAAATTAAAAATAATTTTTTTCTTCATTTATCTCTGAAAAAATATTTGGGCTTCTAGCAGCGTGTGGGACTTGTTCTATTAGTCCATCTATACTGACCTCCATCAGGTTGCAAATTAAAAATAATTTTTTTCTGCATCTAGCTCTGAAAAAATATTTGGGCTTCTAGCAGTGTGTGGGACTTGGTCTATTAGTCCATCTATACTGACCTCCATCAGGTTGCAAATTAAAAATAATTTTTTTCTGCATCTAGCTCTGAAAAAATATTTGGGCTTCTAGCAGTGTGTGGGACTTGGTCTATTAGTCCATCTATACTGACCTCCATCAGGTTGCAAATTGAATAAAAAAAATTTCTGCATCTAGCTCTGAAAAAATATTTGGGCTTCTAGCGGTGTGTGGGACTTGGTCTATTAGTCCATCTATACTGACCTCCATCAGGTTGCAAATTAAAAATAATTTTTTTCTGCATCTAACCCAGCCAATAGTTTTGGCCTAATACCACAGTTTGGCCACTCAGCTCTGCTCGGTTACCATCCATTGTTTTTTTGTGCAAACAACTCCAGAGTTGTGAATTAGTTAACCACCAAAATGAGTGGAAAAAGGCCTGCTGCTGGTGGAAAGGGGAATAGGCGTGTTGGGAAGGGGAAAAAAGGTTGTGTCCGTGGGGTAGGTGCAGAAGAAAGACCATCTTCCAGCCAAACTAAAATGTCTACTTCTTTTAGCGGACAATGTGATAAGATCCCTTTCTTACGGCCACGCCAATCGCTACAAATTCCAGATGAGGCACAAAAACAGCAGGTGCTTCAACGGATATCAAGTGCTCCTTTAAGTGGGCTCTCCTCCACATCAACTTCAACATCACAAATACTCCAGTCCTCAAAGGTGTCACCCAAATCGCACTTGCTTCCTCACAGCTCCCAAATCTCCAGCTGCCCGTCTGAGTATGAGGTAGAACAGATGGTTGAGTCTGCAGAGCTGTTTACTCATACTATAGCCTGGGAATCAGAGGTCGGCTCCAGCGCTTCTGTGAATCCAGACGAGGAAATGATCTGCACTGATGCCCAGAATCTTTATGAGTCGGATCCAGGACAAAGACGCAGAAGGTTCTGACCATAATGTAGACCCTCATTCCAAAACTGTAACTCCTGTTGGTGGAGACAATGAGGAAGACGATGATAAGACTCAAATACCTGATTGGAGCGACAACTTTAGTTTTTTGTCAGGGCAGGAACAGGTTGGCTCTGAGGACGACGGGTGTGATAACGCACAGGGTGATGATGATGAGGTCGGAGATCCCACTTACTGTCAACCCACAGTCAGCCAAGAGATGAGGTCAGCAGAGGAGGTGGAGGAAGATGCTAGTGACGACGAGGTCAGGTTGCGCCTTCCTGGACAGAGACGTAGTACTGGAAGCACGTCAACAACTGCATCCTCAAACACAACTCTGCCTCTCACCACAAGTCGTGGTGGCTCTTCAGGTCGCATGGGTGCTAAGCCTTGCATAGCCTGGGCATTTTTTCAGATCGATAAAGATGACCCAACTCGTGTTATCTGTAACATTTGTCAGCAAAAGCTAAGTAGAGGCCAAAAAATACATAGTTTGAGTACTTCATGCATGAACCGGCACATGGACATGAAGCATAAGTTGCAGTGGGAAGCTCAGTGTGCTACAATGCGGCCTAGCCGGCCGGGCCAACCACCGTCTGCCATATCTTGTGCATCCGCGGCCTCTTCATCCTCTGTGACTGGGGGGACAGCAGTCACACCTGTTTTGGGGCGCAGACCTGCCACCTCTTTACCCGCAACAGCCAGCGTGATTGGCAGGTCATCATTTTCTTTGGAGGTGGTAACACCAGCTGGTCTTGAGCGCTGTCCGACATCGATAGCACCACCTTTGGATCAAGGCAACCTAACATGTCCGCCTGCATCTTCCTCACAGACCGGCAGTTTGCCGGGGACACCCTTATCAACCCCGTCTAAGCACAATAGCCAGCCCTCGGTCCCTCAGATGTGGACAAGTAAAAGACCATTTCCTCCTAGCCATGAGAAAGCTAAGAGGTTGAATTTCACCATCTGCAAGCTCTTGGCTACAGAAATGCTGCCTTTCCGCCTGGTGGACACAGAGGATTTTCGAGACCTTATGTCCGTCGCAGTGCCCCAGTACCAGATGCCTAGTCGGCACTACTTCTCAAAGAAAGGTGTGCCTGCGCTCCACCAGCATGTCGCACACAACATCACCGCTTCTTTGAGAAACTCTGTGTGTGACAGGGTGCATTTCACCACAGACACTTGGACGAGTAGGCATGGACAGGGGCGTTACATGTCGCTGACTGGGCACTGGGTAACTATGGTGACAGCAGGACAAGGGGCTGCTGTCCAAGTCTTGCCGTCCCCACGAGTTGTGCGTCAATCCTCTTTATGTCAAAGTTCCTCCACTGCTTCTGCCTCCTCAACCTCCTCTCGGTCTTCCACCTGCACCCAAAGCCTGTCTGGTCATGCCACAAGCTTTCTAACTGCGCAGAAGGGATCCTGCACACCTCCTTACTATGCTGGCAGTAGGGCTCAACGTCATCAGGCGGTTTTTACATTGAAATGTCTGGGAAATGTGAGTCACACAGCTGAGGAGTTGTGGTCAGCTCTGGAGAACCAATTTCATGAATGGTTGTCTCCACTGGACCTGAAACCAGGGAAGGCCGTGTGCGACAATGCTGCAAACCTGGGTGCGGCCCTTCGCCGGGGCAATGTCACACACGTGCCTTGTATGGCTCACGTGTTGAACCTGGTTGTCCAGCAATTTTTAGCCCACTATCCCAGACTAGATGGCCTTCTGCAGAGGGCACGGTCGCTGTGTGCTCACTTCCGCCGTTCGCATCCCGCAGCTCAGCGACTTACATCTCTACAGAAGTCGTTGGGCCTGCCACTTCACCGGCTAAAATGCGATGTGCCTACCCGGTGGAATTCAACTCTGCACATGTTGCAGCGACTGTGGCAGCACCGACAAGCCCTTGTGCAATACGTTCTGACGTATAGCCTGGGCCAACGAGATTCAGAGGTGGGGCAAATCACGCTGGAGGAGTGGTCTCAGATCAGGGACCTATGCACCCTTCTGCACAGTTTTGAAATGGCGTCGAAGATGTTTAGTGCTGACGATGCCATTATCAGCATGACTATTCCGGTGATTTACATGCTGGAGCACATGTTAAACAGAATTCGGAGTCAGGTGGTGGCACAAGAGGAGGTGGAGGAAGTAGAGGAGGAGGAGTTGTATGCGGAAGGGCTAACATCTGCAAGGTCCAGACGGTCGGCAGCACCAAGGCGGCAGGCATGTGAGGGTGGGGGAGATGATTTGACCAGGGCGCATGGTAGCAGCCAAACTAGTGAGGAAGGTGCAGGAGCCCAGGAAGAAGTGGAGGACGAACTGATGGAAGACTCATCAGATGAGGGAGACCTTGATCACATTTCTGTTGTGCGAGGTTGGGGGGAGAGGACAGAGGAAGGAAGCATGATTGTTACCTCGCCACCAACACAACAGGGACTTGGTGCTCCTGGATGCGCAACACACATGAGTGCCTTCTTGCTGCACTACCTGCAACATGACCCTCGAATTGTGAGAATTAGAAATAATCCTGACTACTGGGTTGCCACACTGTTAGATCCCCGGTACAAAAGTAAATTTGCAGAAATTATTCCTGCCATAGAAAGGGATGCACGCATGCAGGAGTATCAGCAGAGACTGTTGCAGAATCTTACATGTGCTTTTCCACAAAATACCAGTGGTGCACGTAGTGAATCTCACAGTTCCAACTTGCCAACCGTGGGACCGTCAAGTGTTCAGCACTCAAACCGTAACAGAACCACAGTATCTGCTGGTAACATCAATTTTGCGGAATCATTTCACCACTTTTTTAGCCCATCCTTTGCAAGGCCACAGGAGACAAGAAGTCTGACACATAGTCAACGCCTAGAGACGATGGTACAGGAGTATCTCCAAGTAAACATTGAAGCCACGACTGTGTCACTGGACCCTTGCTCTTTTTGGGCTTCCAATCTGGATAAATGGCCGGAGCTAGCCACTTACGCCTTGGAGATCTTGTCATGCCCCGCAGCCAGCGTTCTGTCTGAACGTGTGTTCAGCGCTGCTGGTGGTGTGCTGACAGATAAGCGCACGCGGCTCTCCACTGATAATGTAGACAGACTCACGTTCATAAAGATGAACAAATCATGGATCCGAAACGACTTTTCTACCCCTGTGTCATCCTGGGGAGAGTAAAAGCTTGATGATTGGTTAAAATCACCCTACCAACCGTTTTAAGCTTTCAAATTACTAATCATGTTTATCTGTATCTTGACTGGAAAATAATTTGGGCTTTGTAGCAGTGTGCAGCACTGATCCTATTAGGCCATCTATAATAAGCTTCACCAGATTTAAAATTAAAAATAATTTTTAGCTGCATCTAGCCCGGAAAATAATTTTGGGGCTCCGAGATGCGCAAGACACATAAGTGCCTTCTTGCTGCACTACCTGCAGCATGACCCTCATATTGTCAGAATTCGAAGTAATCATGACTACTGGGTTGCCACACTCTTAGATCCCCCAAACTTTTCGATCAACCTTTTCATTTTAATAAAGACCAAAAAAATGGTCATTTTTGAAATTATAAGCATTAGCAGGTTGTTAGAAACTGAAATCAAACAGTTTTCAACTCAAAACTTTATTCTAGGTGATGTTACATTTTCACATAGGACCCCTTGTTCGAAAGGAGCTTCTGAACTCTCTCGTCCATTGAATTTGTCAGGTTTTGGATGGTTTCTGCTTCAATTGTTTTGCATGAGGACAGAATACCCTCCCAGAGCTGTTGCTTAGATGTGAACTGCCTCCTGCCATCATAGACACTCCTTTTAATGATGCTCCAAAGGTTCTGAATGGGGTAGAGGTCAGGGGAGCATGGGGGTCACACCATAAGTTTGTCCCCTTTTATGCCCATATCAGCCAGAGATGCAGATGTTTTATGTGCAGCATGAGATGGTGCATTATCATGCAGAAAAATGATCTTGCTGTGAAATACACGGTTCTTCTTCTTGAACCATGGCAGGAAGTGCTGTTTGAGAAAATCCACATACATTATGGAGTTCATCTTTAGCGCCTTCAGGGATCCTAAAGGGGCCGACAATCTCTCTCCCCATGATTCCAGCCCAAAACATTACTCCACCTCCTCCTTGTTGGCGCTGTAGCCGTGTTTGCGTGGGGTGTCCATCAACCAGCCATCCTCCACTCCATTCATCTGGACCATCGAGCGCTGCATGGCACTCATCCGTGAACAAAACAGTTTTGAAATCAGTCTTCATGTAATGTTTGGCCCACTGGAGCCGTTTCTGCTTGTGTGAAGTGGATAGAGGAGGTCGACAGGATGGCGTATGCACAGCTGCAAACCTCTGAAGGACCCTGCATCTTGTTGTTCGGGGGACGTTGGAGGCACAAGCAGCTTCAAAAACTTGTCTGCTGCTATGACAAGGCTTTTTTGCCGCTGCTCTTTCAACCTGACGTAATTGCCTGTAGGAAAGAGTCCTCAATTTGCCCTTATCAGCACGCACACGTGTGTACTGTGAATCAGCTACATACTTCTTGATTGCCAAGACACTTCATCCTGATCATCGCACAATGTTGATTGTAGTCATGCCTTGACCTAAACACTCCACAATTTGTTGCTTCTCAGCAGCCGACACATCCTTTTTCTTTCCCATTTTGGCAGAAAATGTAGGCTGCTTAATAATGTGAGAGAGCCTTCTTAAGTAGTCTTGCCTTTCATTGGACACACCTGCCAAACTAATTAGCACAGGTGTCTGCAATTGCTTACAGTGATATAAAGAGCCCTGACACACATCACCATCAATGAGTTTAACTGACAAACAAACAAATTCTTCCCTTATCACTCCTAAACACTTTTTGCATAATAATTTGGAACGCGGTGTACATGTGCTTTTCCACAAAACACCAGTGGTTCACGTAGTGAATCTTACAGTTCTAACTTGCCAACCGTGGTCTGTATGGAATTGTTCAATAAAGGGCCCAAAATTAAGATAACATAGATGGGAGAGGTCTCTATGAATAGGAATTCCTAAGTATTTGATACCCTGTGAGGGCCAGGCAAAGGGAAAGTTGGACTGGATGGAATCCTATATGGATTTAGGGAGGGAGACATCGAGGGCCTCAGACTTCGCTGCATTGATTTTAAAATTTTACCATGTAACAAAGTGATCTATTTCAGCCATAACAGCAGGGATGGATATATGTGATTGAGTGATATATACTAGGACATCATCAGCAAATAGAGAGCACTTGTACTCGGTGCCTCCCACCTCAATCCACCTAATATTGGGGTTATGGCGAATTGATGAGAGCAGGTGCTCCGTCACTAGGATGTATAAGAGAGGGGACAGATGACATCCCTGCCTTGTCCCATTGGTGATTGTGAAAGGTGATGAAAATGTTCTGACGCACCCCCTGGGCCTTGGGACACCCGGAGCCGGACACTTTTTGGTGGATGCTGGTGGTTGTAGTCTTCGTGGCGGCGATCCGGTTCCGTGGCTCAGGGCGGTCAAACCAGTGGCGGAACTATTTATGTGGTTTTGATGTTTAAATGTCCGACTACGCCACCCGTGGATTGCGGTCAGAGTGAACCGCCGCTACAGGGCAGACCGCTAAGGCTGGTGTTGTGGGTGCAGCAGAGCGTAGCATAACTCCCCACGGGAGGAGTATAGCCTCAGGGCAGTGTATGCGGAGGATGGGGGTGATGGTGCAGGGCAGCAGCATTAACGACACGGAGTCAGTGATGCAGTTCAGGGCCTTTACTCACAGTTCTTATTATCCAGACCACGTCTGCAGGTAACGGCTGCCCACGTCGTACTGTGCTCACCAGGTGAGGGGCTCAGACAACTCCCAGATAACTTTGGAGCGCTTCACAGGACCCCCTTTGTGTGTCCTTTGTCTGGCCTTTCTTACCAACACTTCTGTCCGGCTGCCTCGGGCCTCCTCTTGGTAAACTTGGCGCCAGTTTCCCTGACCCTATGTGGTGCCTTCCTAGCGGGTGGAGCAAGGGGCTGCGCCACATAAAATGTCAGAGCCTCCGGTTTCTAGCTGAGGGTCGTTTCCTGCCTCCACTAGTTCGGGGACCGGTCTCCCCCTTTGGCCTGACCCCTCCACGCAGGTGGATTCGGGCGTGCGGTGGCGACTCGCCCGTCCGCACCCCTGGGATCCCTTCATTCCTCGTTCCTGGAGCCTTCTCCGCTCCTCTTCCTTCCTTCTCCCTCTTGCAGGCCTGGGCCTCTGTTACTAGGCCCGCCTCCGGAGCAGAGCTCATGCAGAGCCCCTGCTCCCTGCCACTTCTGCTCAGACTTCTCTGCACTGAACTAAGATGGTGCCCACCTTTTATACTCCCTTCTCAATGCACCCGGGAACTGCTTCCTCCCTGCTCCTGCACTGCAGGGTTCCCCTTCCTCAGTGTTCCCTCCCCCCACTCCAGCCAGGGACAGGGACTGTCGTGCCCATCTCAGGGGCATATTGGTCGCCCTGCCCCACGGCAATGTGGTGTAATGCATGCAGGTGTCGGGTCCTGATCCACACTCCATCCTTATCTGAGAGTGAGATATCACACCTCTGGGTGAGGTGCAATACGTCTGTAGCAACTGAGCCCTCGGTGCTACAGTTCCATTTATCTTCAGCCTAGGTGACGTATTGTGATACAGGGCCGTGATTTTGGCTATAAAAGGGTCCCCTAGACCCCTACCCCAAGCTTTTTAAGAGAATCATATATGGCGTGCCAGGAGACTCTATGGAATGCTTTCTCAGCATCCAACGAGAGTATCTACTTACAAATTTTTAACTGCATCTAGCCCAGGAAATACTTTGTGCCTAGTAGCAGTGTCTGCTAGTCAGCGGATTATCCCGGCTGTTAAGCAAGCTACACCACCTGTAGTTTGGACACTTAATTTTTTCAAAGGAAATGCTTCGGGACCACGGGATACTCAGTGAAGAGCATCAGGAGGCACCCCAAGGCATAGGGGCTGGGACTGGCACTAGGATGCCTTGCGGTGGACAGCCGAGCTCGATCCTTATAAAAGCTTTTTAACTGCAGCAGCTTTAGTGGACGCTACTGGAGCTGGAATTACGCGGCTGCTGGCATGAGACTTGCCCTCCAATAGATCCTTGTAAATGGATTTAAAGTGTATTCATTCAAATTAGAGGGACAATTTAAATTAAAAAGCTTAGAGCTGCCTCCACCACAGGGGGGCTCTCTCGACCCACCAGCGGACAGGCACCAGTATTGGGAGAGGGGGGCTGGCCGTCAGGGTTCACCGTGGCTCTGGCACAAACCCGGCGACACGGAGGTGGCACGGGCAGGAGCGGACTGGCCGTCTCGGCTTCTCACTTTTTGGATTTTAGAAGGGCATGACATGCCTATATCTGTGTCTCCCCCTCCTTTTACTCCTCCACCTCTTTTCTTTTCGCATGACTATATGTACTTGTCACTTTTCCATGTGTTAGTTGTGTCTTCTGAGCAGTTTGTCAGCTTTTGGACACCTTTGAAGGTGTTTTCTATGTGTTTCTATGTGTTTTTGTTTGCCTGCCATTGGTTTTAACGGTGTTCGAAGGTGTTCGACGAACAGTTCGACGAACAGTTCGGCGAACACACGGGTGTTCGACGAACCGAACCGAACTCGAACACTACGGGGGTGGCTCAACACTAGTGGGGAGAGCTAATGATGAACTGTGAGTAGGGGGTTGGGGAGAGCTAATGATGAACTGGGAGTGCGGGGCTTGGGAGAGCTAATGATGAACTGGGAATGAGGGAGTGGGGAGAGCCAATGATGAACTGGGAGTGGGGGGTGGGGAGAGCTAATGATGAACTGGGAGTGGGGGGCTGGGGAGAGCTAATGATGAACTGGGAGTGGAGAGAGCTAATGATGAAATGGGAGTGCGGGGCTGGGGAGAGCTAATGATGAACTTGGAGTGTGGGGTGAGGAGAGCTAATGATGGACTGGGAGTGGGAGGTGGGGTGAGCTAATGATGAACTGGGAGTGGGGGGTTGGGCAGAGTTCATGATTAACTGGGAGTTGGGAGGAGAGCACATGATGAATTGGGAGTGGGGAGTGAGGAGAGCAAGAAATGAACAAGGAGTGGGAAAAGCTAATGATGAAATGGGAGTGGGGGGATGGGAAGAGCTAATGATGAACTAAGTGCGGGGTGGAGAGAGCTAATGATGAACTCTGAGTGGGGGGGTGGGGAGAGCTAATGTTGAACTGTGAGTAGGAGGTTGGGGAGAGCTAACGATGAACTGGGAGTGCGGGGCTTGGGAGAGCACATCATGATCTGGGAGTGGAGAGAGCTAATGATGAACTGGGAGAAGGGAGCGCACATGATGAACTGGGAGTAGGGGTTGGCAAGAGCACATGATTAACTGGGAGTGGGGGGTGGGGAGAGCACATGATTAACTGGGAGTGGTGAGGAGAACACATGGTGAATTGGGAGTGGAGGGTGCGGAGAGCAAATAATCAACTGGGGGTGGAGAAAGTAAATGATGAATTGTGAGTGGGGGTTCGCGAGAGATAGTGATGAACTGGGAGTGGGGGCTGGGAAGAACTAATGATGAACTGGGAGTGGGGGGCAGGGGAGAGCTAATGATGAACTCATAGTGGGGGGTGGGGAGAGCTAATGATGAAGTGTGAGTGGGGGTGGGGAAAGTTAATGATGAACTGGGAGTGAGGGGTGGCAAGAGCTAATGATGAACTGGGAGTGTGGGGTGGGGAGAGCTAATGATGGACTGGGAGTGGGAGGTGGGGTGAGCTAATAATGAACTGGGAGTGGGGGCGTGGGCAGAGCTCATGATTAACTGGGAGTCGGGAGGAGAGCACATGATGAACTGGGAGTGGGGAGTGGGGACAGCAAGAAATGTACAAGGAGTGGGAAAAGCTAATGATGAACTGGGAGTGGGAGGATGTGGAGAGCTAAGGATGAACTGGAAGTGGGGGGTGGAGAGAGGTAATGATGAACTCCGAGTGGGGGGGTGGGGAGAGCTAATGATGAACTGTGAGTAGTGGGTTGGGGAGAGCTAATGATGAACTGGGAATGCAGGGCTGGGGAGAGCTAATGATGAACTGGGAGTGGGGAGAGATAATGATGAACATGGAGTGGGGGGCTGGGGAGAGCTAATGATGAACTGGGAGTGGAGAGAGCTAATGATGAATTCGGAGAAGGGAGCGCCCATGATGAACTGGGAGTGGGGGTTGGCAAGAGCACATGATTAACTGGGAGTGGGGGGTGGGGAGAGCAAATGATGGACTGGGAGTGGGGAGGAGAACACATGATGTATTGGGAGTAGGGGGTGCGGAGAGCAAATAATGAACTGGGGGTGGGGAAAGTAAATGATGAACTGGGAGTGGGGGTTGGGGAGAGATAATGATGGACTGGGAGTGGGGGCTGAGAAGAATTAATGATGAACAGGGAGTTGGGGGCAGGGGAGAGCTAATGATGAACTCATAGAGGGGGGTGGGGAGAGCTAATGATGAGCTGGGAGTGAGGGGTGGCAAGAGCTAATGATGAACTGGGAGTAGGGGGCTGAGAATAGCCATTGATGAACTTGGAGTGGGGGGTGGGGAGAGCTAATGATGAACTGGGAGTGGGGAGAGCACATGATGAACTGGGTTTGGGGGTGGGGAGAGCAAATAATGAACTGGGGATGAGGAGAGCAAATTATGAATTGGGAGAGGGGGGTGGGGAGAGCTAATGATGAACTGGGAGTGGGGAGAGCACATGATTAACCGGGAGTGGGGGGTGGGCAGAGCACATGATGAACTGGGAGTGGGGGGAAAGCACATGATGAATTGGGAATGGGGTGTGGGGAGAACAAATAATGAACTGGGGGTGGGGAAAGCAAATGATGATTTGGGAGTGGTGATGGGGAGAGCTAATGATGAACTGGGAGTGGGGGGCTAGGAAGAGCTAATGATGAACTGGGAGTGGGGGGCTGGGGAGAGCTAATGATGAACTGGGAATGGGGGGGTGGAAAGAGCTAATGATGAACTGGGAGTTTGGGGTGGGGAGAGCTAATGATGAACTGGGAGTTCGGCGCCTGGGAAAGCTAATGATGAACTGGGAGTAGGGGTGGGGAGAGCTAATGATGACCTGGGAGTGGGGGGTGGGGAGAGCTAATGATGAACTGGAAGTGGGGGGGTGGGGAGAGCTAATGATGAACTGGGAGTGCGGGGCTGGTGAGAGCTAATGATGAATTGGGAGTGGGGGGTGGGGAGAGCTAATGATGGACTGGGAGTGGGAGGTCGGGTGAGCTAATGATGAACTGGGAGTCGGGAGGAGAGCACATGATGAACTGGGAGTGGGGAGTGGGGAGAGCAAGAAATGTACAAGGAGTAGGAAAAGCTAATGATGAACTGGGAGTGGGGAGATGGGGAGAGCTAATGATGAACTGGAAGTGGGGGGTGGAGAAAGCTAATGATGAACTCCGAGTGGGGGGGTTGGGAGAGCTAGTGATGAACTGTGAGTAGTGGGTTGGGGAGAGCTAATGATGAACTGGGAGTGCGGGGCTGGGGAGAGCTAATGATGAACTGGGAGTGGGGGCTGGGAAGAACTAATGATGAACTGGGAGTGGGGGGCAGGGGAGAGCTAATGATGAACTCATAGTGGGGGGTGGGGAGAGCTAATGAAGTGCGAGTGGGGGTGGGGAGAGCTAATGATGAACTGGGAGTGAGGGGTGGCAAGAGCTAATGATGAACTGGGAGTAGGGGGCTGAGAAGAGCTAATGATGAACTTGGAGTGGGGGGTGGGGAGAGCTAATGATGAACTGGGAGTGGGGAGAGCACATGATGAACTGGGAGTGGGGAGAGCACATGATGAACTGGGAGTGGGGTTGGGGAGAGCACATGATGAATTGGGTGTGGGCGTGGGGAGAACAAATAATGAACTGGGAGTGGGGAGAACACATGATTAACCGGGAGTGGGGGTGGGGAGAGCTAATGCTTAACTGGGAGTGGGGCGAGCACATGAACTGGGAGTGGGGAGAGCACATGATGAATTGGCAGTGGGGGGTGAGGAGAGCACATGAATAACTGGGAGTGGGGGGGTGGGCAGAGCAGATGATTAACTGGGAGTGGGGAGGAGAGCACACGATGAATTGGGAGTGGGGGTGGAGAGAGCAAATAATGAACTGGGGTGGAGAAAGCAAATGATGAATTGGGAGTGGGGGGTGGGGAGAGATAATGATGAACTGGGAGTGGGGGCTGGGAATAGTTAATGATGAACTGGGAGTGGGGGATGAGGGGAGCTAATGATGAACTGGGAGTGGGGAGTGGGGAGAGAGGAGAGCTAATGATGAACTTGCAGTGGAGGGTTGGGGAGAGCTAATGATGAACTGGGAGTGAGAGGTGGCAAGAGCTAAGGATGAACTGGGAGTGGGGAGTGGGGAGAGCTAATTATGAAGTGCGAGTGGGGGTGGAAAGAACTAATGATGAACTGGGAGTGGGGGATTGGGGAGAGCTAATCATGAACTGGGAGTGAGGGGTGGCAAGAGCTAACGATGAACTGGGAGTAGGGGGCTGAGATGAGCTAATGATGAACTTGGAGTGGGGGGTGGGGAGAGCTAATGATGAACTGGGAGTGGGGAGAGCACATGATGAACTGGGAGTGGGGAGAGCACATGATGAACTGTGAGTAGGGGCTGGGTAGAGCACATGATGAATTGGGTGTGGGGTGGGGAGAGCAAATAATGAACTGGGGATGAGGAGAAAACATTATGAATTGGGAGTGGGGGGTGGGGAGAGATAATGATGAACTGGGAGTGGAGAGAGCACATGATTAACTGGGAGTGGGGGGTGGGCAGAGCACATGATGAACTGGGAGTGGGGGGAGAGCACATGATGAATCGGGAGTGGGATGTGGGGAGGACAAATAATGAATTGGGGGTGGGAAAAGCAAATGATGAACTGGGAGTGGTGATGGGGAGAGCTAATAATGAACTGGGAGTGGGGGTCTGGGAAGAGCTAATGATGAACTGGGAGTGGGGGGCTGGGGAGAGCTAATGATGAACTGGGAATGGGGGGTGTAAAGAGCTAATGATGAACTGGGAGTTTGGGGTGGGAAGAGCTAATGATGAACGGGGAGTGGGGGTGAGGAGATCTAATGATGAACTGGGAGTGAGGGTGGGGAGAGCTAATGATGAACTTGGAGTGGGGCGAGCACATGATGAACTGGGAGTGGGGAGAGCACATGAATAACTGGGGGTGGGGGGGTGAGCAGAGCACATGATTAACTGGGAGTGGGGAGGAGAGCACATGATGAATTGGGAGTGGGGGTGGAGAGAGCAAATAATGAACTGGGGGTGGAGAAAGCAAATGATGAATTGGGAGTGGGGGTGTGGAGAGATAATGATGAACTGGGAGTGGGGGCTGGGAATAGCTAATGATGAACTGGGAGTGGGGGATGAGGGGAGCTAATGATGAACTGGGAGTGGGGAGTGGGGAGAGCTAATGATGAACAGGGAGTGGGGGAGCACATGATGAACTGGGAGTGGGGAGAACACATGATGAATTGTGAGTAGGGGCTGGGTAGAGCACATGATGAATTGGGTGTGGGGGGTGGGGAGAGCAAATAATGAACTGGGGATGAGGAGAAAAAATTATGAATTGGGAGTGGGGGGTGGGGAGAGCTAATGATGAACTGGGAGTGGAGAGAGCACATGATTAACCGGGAGAGGGGGTGGGCAGAGCACATGATGAACTGGGAGTGGGGGGAGAGCACATGATGAATTGGGAGTGTGATGTGGGGAGAACAAATAATAAACTGGGGGTGGGGAAAGCAAATGATGAACTGGGAGTGGGGGGGCTGGGAAGAGCTAATGATGAACTGGGAGTGGGGGGCTGGGGAGAGCTAATGAGGAACTGGGAATGGGGGTTGGAAAGAGCTAATGATGAACTGGGAGTTTGGGGTGGGGAGAGCTAATGATGAACGGGGAGTGGGGGTGAGGAGATCTAATGATGAACTGGGAGTGAGGGGTGGCAAGAGCTAATGATGAACTGGGAGTGGAGGGTGGGGAGAGCTAATGAACTGGGAGTGTGGGCTGGGAATAGCTAATGATGAACTGGGAGTGGGCGATGAGGGGAGCTAATGATGAACTGGGAGTGGGGAGTGGGGAGAGGGCAGAGCTAATGATGAACTGGGAGTGGAGGGTTGGGGAGAGCTAATGATAAACTGGGAGTGAGAGGTGGCAAGAGCTAATGATGAACTGGGAGTGGGGAGTGGGGAGAGCTAATTATGAAGTGTGAGTGGGGGTGGGGAGAACTAATGATGAACTGGAAGTGGGGGATTGAGGAGAGCTAATGATGAACTGGTAGTTAGGGGTGGCAAGAGCTGATGATGAACTGGGAGTGGGGGGTGGGGAGAGCTAATGAACTGGGAGTGGGGGCTGGGAATAGCTAATGATGAACTGGGAGTGGGGGATGAGGGGAGCTAATGATGAACTGGGAGTGGGGAGTGGGGAGAGGGGAGAGCTAATGATGAACTGGGAGTGGGGCAGTGGGGAGAGCTAATAATGAACTGGGAGTGGGGGGGGAGCTAATGATGAACTGGGAGTGAGAGGTGGCAGGAGCTAATGATGAACTGGTAGTGGAGGGTTGGGGAGAGGTAATTATGAACTGGGAGTAGGGGGCTGGGGAGTGCTAATAATGAACGGGGAGTGGGTGGTGGTGACAACTAATGAACTGGGAGTGAGGGGGTGGGGAGTGCTAATGATGAGCTGGGAATGGGGAGAGCACATGATGAATTGGGAGTGGGGAGAGCACATGATGAACTGGTATTGTAGGCTGGGGAGAGCACATGATGTATTGGAAGTGGAGGTGGGGAGAGAAAATAATGAACTGGGGTCGTTGAGAGCAAATGATGAATTGGGAGTGGGGAGTGGGGAGAGCTAATGATGAACTTGGAGTGGGGAAAACACATGATGAACTGGGAGTGGGGGGCTGGGAAGAGCTAATGATGAACTGGAAGTGGGGGGCTGGGGAGAGCTAATGATGAACTCGGAGTGGATGGGTGGGGACAGCTAATGATGAACTGTGAGTAGTGTGTTGGGGACAGCTAATGATGAACTGGGAGTGCGGGGCTGGGGAGAGCTAATGATGAACTGGGAGTGGGGAGAGCAAATGATGAACTGGGAGTGGGGGGCTGGGGAGAGCTAATGATGAACTGAGAGTGGAGAGAGCTATTGATGAACTGGGAGTGCGGGGCTGGGGAGAGCTAATGATGAACTGGGAGTGGGGAGAGCTAATGATGAACTGGGAGTGGGGGGTGGGGAGATCTAATGATGCACTGGGAGTGGGGGGTGGCAAGAGCTAATGATGAACTAGGAGTGGAGGGTGGGGAGAGCACATGATAAACTGGGAGTGGGGAGAGCACATGATGAACTGGGAGTGGGGGCTGGGGAGAGCACATGATGTATTGGGAGTGGGGGTGCGGAGAGCAAATAATGAACTGGGGATGTTGAGAGCAAATGATGAATTGGGAGTGGGGGCTGGAGAGAGCTAATGATGAACTTGGAGTGGGAGAACACATGAACTCAGAGTGAGGGGCTGGGAAGAGCTAATGATGAACTGGAAGTGGGGGACTGGGGAGAGCTAATGATGATCTGAGAGTGGGGGTGGGGTGAGCTAATGATGAACTGGGAGTGAGGAGTGGCAAAAGCTAATGATGAATTGGGAGTGGGGGGTGGCAAGAGCTAATGATGAACTGGAAGAGGGGGGTGGGGAGAGCTAATGATGAACTGGGAGTGGGGAGCTGGTGAGAGCTAATGATAAACTGGGAGTGGGGGGTGGCAAGAGCTAATGTTGAACTGGGAGTGGGGGGTGGGGAGAACTAATGATGAACTGGGAGTAGGGGACTGGGGAGAGATAATGATGAAATGAGAGTTGGGAGAACACAAGATGAACTGGGAGTGGGGGCTGGGGAGAGCACATGATGTATTGGGAGAGGGGGTGCGGAGAGCATATAATGAACTGGGGATGTTGAGAGCAAATGATGAATTGGGAGTGGGGGCTGGGGAGAGCTAATGATAAACTTGGAGTGGGAGAGCACATGATGAACTCGGAGTGAGGAGCTGGGAAGAGCTAATGATGAACTGGAAGTGGGGGGCTGGGGAGAGCTAATGATAAACTGAGAGTGGGGGGTGGGGTGAGCTAATGATGAACTGGGAGTGAGGAGTGGCAAAAGCTAATGATGAATTGGGAGTGGGGGGTGGCAAGAGCTAATGATGAACTGGAAGTGGGGGGTGGGGAGAGCTAATGATGAACTGGGAGTGGAGAGCTGGGGAGAGCTAATGATGAACTGGGAGTGGGGGGTGGCAAGAGCTAATGATGAATTGGGAGTGGGGGGTGGGGGGAGCTAATGATGAACTGGGAGTAGGGGACTGGGGAGAGCTAATGATCAAATGAGAGTGGGGAGAGCACAAGATGAACTGGGAGTGGAGAGAGCACAAGATGAACTGGGAGTGGGGAGAGCACATGATGAACTGGGAGTGGGGGGGTGGGGAGAGCACATGATGAATTGGGAGTGGGGAATGGGGAGAGAAAACAATCAATTGAGGGTGGGGGAGTGCAAATAATGATGACTTGAGAGTGGGGGATAGGGGACAGCAAATAATGAAGACTTGAGGGTGGAGGTGGACAGCAAATGATAATGAATTGAGGGTGGGGGACAACAAATGATGAATTGGGGGTGTAACGGGTGTGTCAGATGTGACAGACAGTCGCTGTGCAGCTGGCTGCGGAAGATCTCTTCGTTTTGCATTGCAGACACCTTCTTAAATCTGGCTTACTTTAGGACCCAGCGGCTACCTCCCTCCTGCTCTGATTGACACCCTGACCTGGGTGTTTAAATACTTTCAGTTTGCTACAGGTAGGCGCCGGTGATATTCACCTGTTCCCTTGTGAAGGCTTGGAACTGTTGCAGTCGGCTGACTTTCTCTCTGGTGCTTTGGAGGACGTTTGGTGTAATCTCTCTGAAGTCTGCTCAAGCTAAGTTTCTTCCCCCTGTGTTTGTCTCCCTTTTTGTCTTAGTTTGTAGTGGGGACTGACCAGTGCTCATTCACCCCCTTCTCCATTCAGGGCCTAGCTCTAGAGATATACAGGGCTTAGGTTGCCTGTTCGGCGATTGGTGAGGTACCAATATAGGGACGGTAGGGGAGACAGGGTGATATTAGATCAGCCTAGGGGTCTCCACTCTCTCTTTCCCTAGTGTCTGGGCTCCCTTCTCCTCAACCCTTCGTGTTGCACTTTGTCTTACCTACACTGTGCGTGACAGGTGGTGGGGAGAGTAAATGATGATGAAGTGGGGGTGGGAGAGAGAGAGGACATGACAAAATGAATTGGGGCGGAGGGGGACATGTAAATATAATGAATCGGGAAAGTAGGGAGCGTTGAGGATGACAGAGTGTGACTGGTAATGAATTGGGGAAAGAGTACAGGTTCTAATTAATTTATATATTTATTAGGTGTAGAAAGTGGCTATTTACAGTTAGTGGGGGTCACAGTGGTGGATTACAATTAATATTTCGAATGGTGGGTTGCATAATAACTAATTATATATTAATGGTGGGTGCATGTCTGTATTCAGCTGCGTAGTGTAGAAGATGGGGAATGTGCTCTAAATAACTGTGTGTTATTTTATGCAGAGACAAGTCCTAGCCTGAAGAAGTGATTGCGGTCTGCGCCTGATGAAGGAGAAAAGCGAAGATGAAGGACTTCAACTAGAGATGTCACTGGTGAGTCAGTGTGTTATCTGTACATTGACGCTATACACTATATACTATGTACAGAAACTCTGTGTAAAATGTCACTGCTGATCACTATATTACCTGTACACTATATACAGAGCTCCTGTGTATAATGTCACTGGTGATTACTGTATTACCTGTACACTAACACTATATACAGAGCTCCTGTGTATAATGTCACTGGTGATCCCTGTATTACCTGTACACTGACACTATACACTGTATACTATGTACAGAGCTCCCGAGTATAATGACACTTATGGTAATATTAGCATTGTGTTTTTTTATTAATGATCAGTATTGTAGTATTTGGTCACTATGTGGTGGCAATATGTGGTCTGGTCACGATGTGGAGGTATTTGTTCCTTGTATGTGGTATTATTCAGTCACTGTAGTGATAATAAGTCGTCTAGTCATTATTCCTTGTATGTGGTATTATTCGGTCACTATGTGGTTGTAATATGTGGTGTAGTCATGGTGTGGCGGTATTTGTTCCTTGTATGTGATATTATTCAGTCACTATGTGGTGATAATATGTGGTCTGGTCATGATGTAGTGGTATGTGTTCCTTTTATGTGGTATTATTTGGTCACTATGTGGTGATAATATATGGTCTGGCCATGGTGTGATGGTATTTGTCCCTTGTATGCGATATTATTGTTCATTTTAAAATATGTACTGTATGTGACACATTCCTTAAAGAAAAATAAATAAAAATGTACCTAAAAAGAGTATTGGATATTTTAAGAAATGTTAAATAGGTTAGAGTAGAGTAGGGCCCGGCCAGAAGAGTCTACCTTGTTGTGGTGGTGGCTTAAAAAATCTTTTGGTCAAAACAAAATCTGCTGGCTATGTATGTGATCTGGTGTTCAATGGGAACTGTTAATGTTTGATTGGTGAGGATGTGGTGCAGAAGTAAAGTTTTCTAAAAGTGGGCAGTGGGACTGTGAAAAGTTCGAGGGGTGGAGGCAGAGCTGGGGTGGAGCCTGGGCAGAGTCTCAAGGAGGCCCGAAAATTTTGCCAGTATGGGGCCCTGAAATTCCTAGTGACAGCCCTGCATGTAACTGATCGGCGGTCGATTAATGGACATGGCCAGAATATCCTCTGCTTCAAATAGGCCTATTGTAATTTCATTATCATGACACAGCATAGTCGGATACTCTGGTGTGCTAGTCTAATCCATTCATAGTATCCTTTTGAGCTGATGGCTAAATGAAAAAATGAAATATGTAATAAATGGTAACAATGTTAAAAGGTACTATGGGTTTACAGTACAAAGCTGTGACCTTTAAACTATCCAGCTGTTCTCATATACATCAATGGTAAAGTTGTGCTTTCTATAGT
Source organism: Phyllobates terribilis (assembly GCF_046119375.1). Lineage (NCBI taxonomy): Eukaryota > Metazoa > Chordata > Amphibia > Anura > Dendrobatidae > Phyllobates > Phyllobates terribilis. The sequence goes on from NW_027362762.1 coordinate 296,145,031, forward strand.
TGATATTGTGGTTTTTTGTACATAATAAGGTCAGTTATCATGTTCATAAAATAATTATATTTTGTGGAAGAAATCTCATTACATAAATCTCGGATAGCTATGTTATATACTTAAGCTACATTGTAATGTAAAGTATTTGCCTGAGGTCACAGTGAAGAACATAAAAAGGGCAAGCATATTGGATATAACAGTAAAACACTTCCTTTATAATATGGAAGGAAGCTTAAATAAAACATCCTTTGTAAAAGCTGTTCTTTACAAAGTAATATCTATAGACGAAATAGACTCTACAATGATTAGCCCAAGGCCAGGGCCATGTAGTACATAATGCTTGGTTTCTTTTTATAAGAGGAAATAAACATCAATCTGCGCATTACTTTATGTTTTTTGGTTTATTTTACAGCAGAACTTGGACTAAACTGGAAAAGGCCCAGTGATAGTTATCAGTCCAAACCTGCTAGTGTCACTTGGGACCTACTCTGTTTTCCAAGACTTAGTAAATAATTTTTTGGGGACTGTACACTGCTCAAAAAAATAAAGGGAACACTTAAACAACACAATATAACTTAAAGTAAATCAAACTTCTGTGAAATCAAACTGTCCACTTAAGGCCCCGTCACACTTAGCGACGCTACAGCGATCCCGACAACGATATGACCTGTCAGGGATCGTTGCTGCGTCGCTATGTAGTCGCTGGTGAGCTGTCAAACAGGCAGGCTCACCAGCGATCAGGGGAGCAGCGACATCGTGGAAAGAATCTTTCCACGATGTCCTGCTCCTGGTTGCCAGCCTGCTGAAGCAGGAGCAGGCTGGTAACCATGATAAACATCGGGTTACTAGGGGCACACGCGCACCTAGTAACCCGCTGTTTATCATGGTTACCACTCTGCTACGGTGAGCGGGAGGTTACTGCTCACCGTAGCAGAGTGGTAACCATGATAAACAGCGGGTTACTAAGTGCACGTGCGCCCCTAGTAATCTGCTGTTTATCATGGTTACCAGCCTGATCGCTGGTCCTGTTGGTCACACACAGCGATGTGTGCTGACCAGCGGGAGGGCAAAGACCAAAAAATGGTCCAGGACATTCTGCAGCGATCAGCGACATCACAGCAGGGGCCTGATCGCTGCAAAGTGTCACACATAGCGACATCGCTGGTGAGGTCGCTGTTGTGTCCCAAAAACCGTGACTCAGCAGCGATCTCGCTAGCGATCTCGCTATGTGAGACGGGGGCTTTAGGAAGCAACACTGATTGACAATCACTTTCACATGTTGTTGTGCAAGTGGAATAGACAATAGATGGAAATCATTGGCAATTATCAAGACACACTCAATAAAGGAGTGGTTCTGCAGGTGGAGACCACAGACCACATCTCAGTACCAATGCTTTCTGATGTTTTGGTCACTTTTGAATGTTGGTTGTGCTTTCACACTCGTGGTAGCATAAGACGGACTCTACAACCCACAGAAGTTGCTCAGGTAGTGCAGCTCATCCAGGATGGCACATCAATGCGAGCTGTGGCAAGGATGTCACACCCCCCCTCCCTTATAATGCCCCCTGCAGGATGTCACACACCCCTCCTCCCTTATAATGCCCCATGCAGGATGTCACACACCCCCCTCCCTTATAATGGCCCATGCAGGATGTCACCCCCCCTCTCTTATAATGCCCCATGCAGGATGTCACACACACCCCCCTCCCTTATAATGCCCCATGCAGGATGTCACACACACCCCCTCCCTTATAATGCCCCATGCAGGATGTCACCCCCCCCTTATAATGCCCCATGCAGGATGTCACCCTCCCCGCCTTATAATGCCCCATACAGGATGTCACACACCCCCCTCCCTTATACTGCCCCATGCAGGATGTCACACAACTACCCCATATAATGCCCCATGCAGGATGTCACACACCCCCACCTCACCCCTCTCCCTTATACTGCCACAGGCCTCCATACTATAAAAAAAAAATCAAATACTCACCTCACGTCTCACCTGCTGCCGCTGCTCCGGACTCCAGCATCGCCGGCCTCATCCCGCTCTGCGCTGTGACTGCTCAGGAGAGAGCGCGGTGTAAAGACGTCACCGCACCCTCTGACCTGAGACGTTACAGTGCAGCAGCCGTGGAGGATGCAGGAGCTGCTGCTGAGGCACGGGGAGGGGTAAGTATTGTGCCGGGTGCCGGGGCCCTGAGCAAGCGGGGGGGAGCGGGCGCTGACACCGCTCTCCTCCGCTCACGGGTCCCATAGCGTGCGGGGTGCCCGACGGTGAGGGCCCCCCCCCGCCTGCTCAGGGCCCCGGCATTTGCCCGGGTGCGCCGGGTGCTGATGCCGGCCCTGGTGTGCGGCGTGCGTCCCTGCTTCTGGGGGGGGCAGCTGCCCCCCCCTGCCCCATGGTGGGTACGCCCATGGGGGACACTGCAAAGAGATGCATACCATGCGATGTCTCTTGACATTGTGTTCTTCTGGTGGACAGATGCTTCAGGATCCATTCTGACAGTGCAGTGCACACTGATGAGTGCATACCTCCCTAGTGTATGCACTTAGCAGAGTCCATAAGCGCAGTGCGGACCTAACTTTAGTTCGGGCCGCTGCTGGAGCAGTTTCAGCTGATCGTGAGAGTGTCAGACCACTACAAATCTTATATTGAGATGAGTCATCAATTGTTAGGTACTGCACAACCCTTTTAACAATCTATGTGGCACTTGTCTCCGGAAGCACAATAGTACTATGTATTGGCCACTAAAATGGCATATTTTTAATTTTCACTCTACAACATTAATTACACACTAGTTTCTGGAGAACACCAGTGGAATCAAAATAGTCACTGCACCCCAAGATGATTTTCTTAAGTGTAATTTACAAAATGTGGTCAAACGCGACATGGTGTCTGCTATCTATTCCAGCCAATTTTGCGCTACAAAAGTCAAATGGTGCTCCTTCCCTTCCGAGCCCTGCTGTCCGCCCAAACTGTAGTTTTCCACCACATATGGGGTATTGGTGCAGTCAGGAGAAATTGCATAACAAATTGTATGGTCCATTTTTTATTGTTACCCTTGTGAAAATGAAATATTTTGGTCAAAAGTAACATTTTTGTGAGAAAAATGAAAATTTACATTTTTTCCTTCCACATTGCTTTAGTTCCTGTGAAGAAACTAAACTTTTTGCATGTGGTTTTCAGGACTTTGAGGGCGGTAATTTTTCAAATGGTGTCACTTTTGGGTATTTTCTGTCACATTAGCCTCTTAAAGTCACTTCAAATGTGATGTGGTTCCTAAAAAGATAGATTTTGTAAATTTTGTTGGAAAAATTAAAAACTGCTGATAAACTAGAAACCTTTCTAACTTCCTAAGAAAAAGAAATTATGTTTTAAAAATTATGCTAATGTAAACAGACAAGTGATAAATGTTATTTATTAAGTATTAATTAATTAAAAGTTTGAAAAATGAAAAATTTTCACATTTTTTGTCAATTTTTTATATTTTTATGAATAAAACACAAATCATTTCGTCCAAAATTTAAGACTAACGTGAAGTACAATGTGCCACGAAAAAACTCAGAATCACTGAGTGTTCCAGAGTTTTTACCACATACAGTAGTGACATTGGTCAGAATTGAAAAATTTGACTAGGTTAGGAAGGTGAAAACAGGCTTCAGGGTGAAGAGGTTAAGTAAAAAGAGACTAAAATATAAAACTTTACTCACATTTATATAATTAATAAAATTTAAAAAAATCGTGCCTAATTTAATGACAAAAGATGATACTTTACGAAAGAGAGAATGAAGTTGGCCAAAATAGGTGCTCCACTGTCTCATTATTCTAACAGCTGTATAAGACTATCTGCTTCTGAGCTGCCAGCTACCGCTATATGGGGGGCCTGTGAGTGTGCCACATGTAGTCACAGAAGAGAACCCTGCTTCGGTCTTACTTCAGGCTGGATAAAATTAGGTAATGTAAGATGGTTTGCTGTGTTTTATTGAGCAGCAGGGGAAGGAGAAGGAGGCTAGAAGGTAAAAGTAGGCTAGAAGTAAATCCTATTACAACCTTTTCCTCAGATGAAGTGGATGTGACTGTCTGTTTACAGTATGTAGCGAGTGACTCAAATTAACCCTTTACACTGTATCCTCCCCTAGAAGATGAATCCTTTACAAACAGAATTTTTCTCCTCTTGTAGATTAACCCCTTAGAAGCCTCTGTTATTCTCTATTAGGTGGGCTGCTTAAATCCTAGATTCATCTGATTACATGGCTACTAAATAACAAGATTCTGTATTAAGTAAAGTTCAGACTCCTGGTTGGAGATGAGAAAAAATGTTTTCTGATTTGTGTTTTGCTGATTCTCTCTCCATTGTGGATGCATTGGTGAATTAATCCACTAAGTTTGTAATTTTCTTTTGGAGACTTCATAGGTGAGCCAATTATTCCATTGTATTTTATGGATTTGCAAGTCAACAAAACAGCAAAACAGGTCAAATTCTGCAACTTACGAGTACAAGGCTCCTTTTTGTCATTTAGATGCTGAATAGAATCAACTCCTTACCTTTTGAGAAGAGAATATCATCACATTTTAAGCTCACTCTGCTAAAGTAAAAATAAGATGTGTCCCTATAATACAGAGGTAAATTATCTAATTTACAAAAGATAAAGATTTACACAATAAATATGGACTTAACCATCTGAATACTTGGGTTGCAGTCTTTGAAGTGGTCACCAGTTGGCAAAGGGACATAGCAAGAATTAAGGAAATGGAAAGTAATTAGACAAAGCTGTGGGTCAGAACTAGAAGATCATTCAGGTGCAAAAATCTATCAGTGCTATCAGTGTGTCAAGAGTGGGAGAAGAGGGTTGCATTGACAATCCAACACAATGGGCAGCACTTTGAACACATTTTATAAGTGGTCATAAACTTGTAAAAAACTCATGAAGGAATAAAGTTATGTTAAAACCAAGCACACCATTGTTTTTCTTATGAAATTCTCAATAAGTTTGATGTGTTGCATGACCCTCTTCCCATTGAAAAAAATAAAGTTGGATCCAAAATGGCCGACTTCAAAATGGCCACCATGGTCACCACCCATCTGGAAAAGTTTTCCCCCTTCCATATACTAATGTGCAACAAGCAGGAAATTGATATCGCCAACCATTACCATTTAATTTAGGTGTATCCATACAAATGGCCCACCCTGTACATTTTAATGGAAAAAAATGTAAATTTTCATTTGTTTCCCATTTTGTGTTAGTTCATGTGAAGCACCTGAAGGGTTAACAAATTAAATAGTATTTTGAATATTATAAGGAGTGAACTTTTTAAAATGCTATGATTTGTGTGTGGTTTATAATATATCGGCTCTTAAAAATTACTTGAGAACTGAATTGACCCCTAAAAAATAGGTTTCTGAAAGTTTCTTGAAAATATATTCTTTTTACTTCTGATGATTTTGTAAAGACATATAAAATGCGGAGATATATCTAAGTGGCATGTATGGACTCTGCATATTTTAATTTTTATTCTAAAGAGGTGTGGTATTTTCTACTTTTCTGCTTGGGTCATACTTCTAGCCACTAATATAATTTTTTACAAAAAAAATCATTTTGACGCAAAGCTACATGAAGGTGCCTGCGTGTGTAAAATGGCATTTTTACAATGTACCAGGTGAGTACTTTCAGATACTATATAGTATTGAGGTTACATTTCAATTTCTTATTTTGTAATGTAGAATATATTTGTATATGTTAAAAAGACGAACATTGTCTTAGCCACCAGAGGCACAAAATGTTGAAAAACCTCTGGCAGCGAAAGGGCATAGCTGTTGTCCGAAAGATAGCCAGCAACTGTCACTCGACTCTTCCATACACAGGAGTGCTACTGTGTTCTCTATTAGATAGCCACTGTCAAACTGTTCTGGTGGTGGCTTATCTCGTAGAGAAGAAAATGATTGGCAGATCGAAATCGAACATGCCGGATCCTTGTCTCCCCCTAAATGATCTATCAGAGTCATGGGCCCCATACACATTAGATTGTCAGCGGAAACCAATTGATATCCAAGGGTTTGGTTGACATTAGTCTAAATTGTATGGCAGCTTTAGGTGTTTTGCTTACCCCTCCAGTTAGTGGACCCTCATCACAGTTTAAACCTGCTCCCTGCAAATAGAAATTCAGAATTCATTGGTATATTACCACTGCATTCTCCAGTCTCTTCATTACAGAGTAATTCCCATCTTCATAGATGGAAGTCCAGTAATGCAGCTTGTTGCAGAAGCAATGGCAGCCCGTCCAACATCAACTCGCCCTTGTCGGTGGTGCTTTGACACACACACACATCTTTCTTTGCGCAATTAATTTCTTGAATACAGAGTTGGACAATGGCCTGATCTGTAATGCGGTTTCAGAAATAACATGCATAAGCATGGCCGATCCACATTAAAAAGCAGCCATAGAGTGTCCGGGAACCTTCCCCCACACTTTACTTAGCCAGGGCTGCTTTTCGGCAGGGTTGGACAGGCCCACCAGAGAATCAGAGACTCCTCTGGCGGGCCCTGGCTTCTCCTTCAGGAGAGTTCATAGTGCCGAGGTGAGGCCATGATGATGACAGAGGCCACCATCTGCTTAGTTTTCTGTTACTTGGAATGCAAGTATGCAGCCAGCCACCCACCCACCCACAGGCTACAACACTAAACTGCCAAATTTCTGGGCAGCTCTTTGCACTTGAAATATGGCCTTTTAAGCTCGTGGAGGCAGAAGCTTTTCACAACCTCATGCCGGCGGCAGCCAGGTGTCCATACTCGGTCCCCAGCCACCACTATATTTCACGGTATCGCCTCCGCCTTCCACAAGCATGGGTCCTACAACATTACCCGTGCCCTCCCCAGTGCACTTACTGGGAAGGACCGCCTAACCACAAACACGTGGGCAGAGCTGCTTTTCAGCAGGGTTGGAAGGGCCCAAAAGAGAATCCTCTGGTGTGCCTTGGCTTCTACCTCAGGAAAGTTCATGATAGCGCTAACTTTGCAGCTGCTATGGGGCTCTTGAGCAGGGGAGAAAGGTTAACCCTCAGAATCAAATCCTCTGGTGGGCACAATGTTTTTCAATCTGAAACAGCTTCTCAGTGGGAGCTGTATTTCACCACAGCCATATTATTTAGCTCGGTGAAAGGACTGGCATAGAGGGAAACCGTATATACCCCGGCTGTCATTTCTCCGTCACCAGGTTCCGCCCATTGTCACACACGACCATGCCTGGCTGTATGTTCAGCGGTGAGAGACACAGATCAGACTGCTATGTTACAGCTTTCAACAACTCTGCAGCGCTGGGCGGTTTGTCAATTAAGCATTAAGCATGTTATCTTCAGCACAGCCTGTTGCCGCTTGGCCAAGGCAGTGGTTCAGTGCTGTCAGCTTGTGACTGATGTGGTCATTTCGGAGATGGAGGAGGAGGTGCATGAGCTGAACAATGTGATTACATTGTTGTTAAATTGGTGACGCTGTTTTTTATACTAAAGAAAGATCCTATTGTTTTGTATTTTTTTATTTTTTTTGTAAGACAAATGCATTCACCGGGAAATGTCATTTTAACATTTTACAACCTTAGCTGGCAATGTGGTGTGTGAACATCATCAGACACTTCCTGTTTTATTTATGATGGAGAGACTCTGAAAGTCATAAAGCCTATTTTTATAGTGACATCAGACGGCCCTTACTATTCTAAAAAGGCCAGCAGTCGGCCCTAGCTATTGTTAGAGAGCCATCAGCCGGCTATGCTTTGTTGTTACCATTATTAACAAGTGGGTCTCCTATACTGTTATTGCGTATCCAGTGACTGCAAGGGCTGCCAAAAATTTGGACGCAACCCAATACCCCTTTGAAGAGACATAGAGGAGGGTCTCAGTAAAAAAAATGTTCCCATTATAAAGGACCTGTAAGTGGTAATGCTCATGCTGTGACTGCAAGGGCTGCCAAAATTTGGGAAAACCCCCACTAAGAATTTAAAGACACACAGAGCAGGGCCACAGTAACAAGGTACGACATGTTCCCATTAGAAAGGAGAGAGTCTGCTATACAGTTATAGGGTATGCAGTGAGTCCAACGGCTGACAATTTTAGGAAAAACCCCACTAAGAATTTAAAGACACACAGAGCAGGGCCACAGTAACAAGGTACGACATGTTCCCATTAGAAAAGAGAGAGTCTGCTATACAGTTATAGGGTATGCAGTGAGTCCAACGGCTGCCAATTTTAGGAAAAACCCCACTAAGAATTTAAAGACACATGGAGCAGGGCCACAGTAACAAGGTACGACATGTTCCCATTAGAAAGGAGAGAGTCTGCTATACAGTTATAGGGTATGCAGTGAGTCCAACGGCTGATAATTTTAGGAAAAACCCCACTAAGAATTTAAAGACACATAGCGCAGGGCCACAGTAATGACAAATTCCCATTAGAAAGGAGAGAGTCTCCCATAGTGTTGGCCTATGCAGTGAATGCAAGGGCTGCCAAAAATTTGGAGGCACTTCAATGCCCCTTGGAAGAGACGTGGAGGAGGGCCTCATAAAAAAATGTTCCCATTAGAAAGGAGTGGGCCTCCTATACTTGTAATGCTCATGCACTAAGTGTATGGGCTGACAAACATTTACCCCTGGGGGGGTATGCATGAACATACTGTATCAAAAAAAATTTTTACGGGCATCATAAACACCATTTAAAAAATTAGGTGGGTGTTGCATCACAGACCACGGTCACCCTGGTGATATGGTGATGGAGGATGAGGAGAAGGAGGAGGACAAGAGCAAATAGCCAAAATCAGGAAGCCTATACCTATGTGTGGGTGTGAAAAGGTGCATGGGAATACACCTCTCAAGAAAAGACACTGGATTGGAGTTTATGTTACGCTGCTATCATTCAGTGGTGTTGAGAAGTCTGGCCCAATCCAGCCCTTGTTCATTTTTATAAAAATCAGCCAGTCAGCATTTTCAGTTGACAGGCGGATGCGCTTATCAGTTATAATTCCACCAGCGGCACTAAAAACCCGCTCTGATAAAACGCTGGCGGCAGGGCAGACCAGGACCTCCAAGGCATAGAGAGCCAGTTCATTCCATGTATCCAGCTTGGATACCCAATAATTATAAGGCACAGTGGAATCAGGTAGGTTGGTACGGTCGGCAAGGTACTCCCTCAGCAACTTCCCAAACTTTGCACTCCTTGTGAGAGTACCCCACACCTCAGGGCCTGTCCGATGGGAGGGTCTGAGAAAACTCTCCCAGAACTTTGACAGTGTTCCCCTGCCTCTACTGGATTTAAGTTGTGTCTCTCTCGCCTGTACTCCTTGGTTGTCCAACGAAGTATGCCCTCTGCCGCCAGCATTTTCAGATGGGAATTCAACACGGGCCTTCTGGTACAGCCCCATTTTTGTAGACCTGTCCGCCTCATGAATAAGAAATATAAAGTTCTTCTTGTAGCATGGGTCTAGAAGTGTCACCAACCAGTAATGACTGTCACCCAAAATTTTGAGAACGCGAGGGTCATGGGAAAGGCAGCGTAACATAAACTCAGCCATGCGTGCCAGACTACTAACAGGCAAGACTTACGTGTACTCACTAAGAGGATGACTGACCATGCTCTCCTTCTCCTCTCTGTCCTCTGGCCATCCACGCTGAACAGACGGTATGACAGCTGTGCAGGTAGTACCGTCTATAGTGCATGAAACTAGCTCCTGTCCTTCCTTCTCCTCCTCCTCTTCCTCATAGTCACCCAATCCACGTTGGGATGAGATGAGGCTTGGCTGTGTGTAATCACCCTGTATGGTTCCTTGCTCCATCTCATCATGCTCCGCCGGCAATGCATCCTCTTTGATTGTGAGCAGAGAGCGTTTCAGAAGACAGAGAAGTGGGATGGTGACGCTAATTATGGCGTCATCGCCGCTCACCATCTTGGTGGAGTCCTCAAAGTTTTGGAGGATGGTACATATGTCTGATATCCATGTCCACTCCTGACGTCTTAGGTGTGGAGTCTGAACTGAATACTGATGGTCTTGTTGATGCTGGTACTCAACAACTGCCCTCTTCTGCTCACAAATCCTTCCCAACATCTGCAGTGTAGAGTTCCAATGCGTGGGGACATCACACACCAGTCTGTGAGCCGAAAGCTGCAAACGCTGCTGAAACACTGCAAGGACGACGGAAGCTGTAGCTGACTTTCTAAAATGGGCACACAGGCGGCGTACATTAACAAGCAGATCCGGCAGCTCCTGGTAGGATTTGAGAAATCCCTAAACCACGAGGTTAAGCACATGGGCCAGGCATGGTACGTGTGTGAGCTCGCCTCGCCTCAGAGCCGCCACCAGGTTCTGGTCATTGTCACACACGACCATGCCTGGCTGTAGGTTCAGCGGTGTGAGCCACAGATCTGCCTGCTCTTTGAGAGCTGTCCACAACTCTTCAGCATTGTTCGGTTTTTCACCTAAGCATATTTGCTTCAGCACAGCCTGTTGCCGCTTGGCCGAGGCAGTGCTGCAGTGCTTACAGCTTGTGACTGATGTGGTCATTTCGGAGATGGAGGCTGAAGAGGAGGAGGAGGAGGCTGAGGAGGATGAGGTGCAGGAGCTGTAGACCATGGGGGCAACCCTGTTTGACCTAGGGCCCGCAATCCTTGGCGTCGGGAGGACGTGTTCCATCCCAAGGTCCGACTGGGTCCCGGCTTCCACTACGTTAACCCAGTGTGCCGTCAGTGAGATGTACCGTCCCTGCCCACAAGCACTTGTCCACGTGTCCTTGGTTAGGTGGACTTTACCGGTAACTGCATTGTTGAGAGCACGGCTAATGTTTTGGGACACGTGCTTGTGTAATGCGGGAACGGCACACCGGGAGAAATAGTGGCGGCTGGGGACCGAGTACCGAGGGATGGCCGCCACCATCAGGTATGCGGAATGCTTCCGTCTCCACGAGCCTAAAAGGCAACATTTCGAGCACAAGCAGTTGTGAAATGTGAGAATTTAGTAGTGCGGCCTGTGGGGCGTTGGCAGCATATTTGCACTTGCGTTCCAAGGACTGGGGTATGGATAACTGAATGCTGCGCTGGGACAAGGACATGGATGTGTTTCCTGATGCTGCTACTTGAGAGTGTGCAACGACAGGTGCAGGGCAGGAGGCATCTTCGGATGCACCATGGACAGGGGATTGTCTTGCATCCACAACAGCGGAAGAAGCAATGGTGCCATCCGCAGACACTGTTCCTGGACCCTGGGGTTTGGCCCACAAAGTCGGGTGCTTTGCTGCCATGTGCCTGATCATGCTGGTGGTGGTCAGGCTGGTTGTTTTTCCACCCCTGATGATGATGGCCTGGCAGGTGGTTTAAATGGCCTTTTTGGGGTTATCGGCAGAGTCTTTAAAAAACAACCAGACTCGGGAAGACCTAACAGTTGTACTGGCAACTTCCTTCGTGTTGGTGTTACGGAGAACGGTTGTCTGCCTTCTGTCTGTGGCCACCACACTGCTTCTTCCTGCCTGTTGGGGTGCTCTGCCTCCCTCCCCCTATATGCTGCTGTCCTCCCTCTGCATGTCCTCCTGCCAGGTTGGGTTAGTTACTATATCGTCCGCCACCTCGTCTTCCACTTCCGCACCCTGGTCCTCCTCCTGACTTTCTGGCAATTGTGTCTCATCATTGTCCACCTCTTGTGACACTTTCCCACCGTCGCCTTCGTGTGACCATGGCTGCTCAAATATTTGGGCATCGCTACACGCGATCTCCTCTTGCCCCGCTTCAAATTGACCGGCCAAGAGGCCCAAATCTGCAGTATAAATGGAAAAGTGAACAGCTCTTCAGAGTGTCCAAGTGTGGGATCAGTTGTCTCTGGGTACTCAGCATGGTGGGAGGAAGGAGGATCAGGGTGAGGAATATGCGGCCCAGACTCACGGCTACTGAAACTTAACCATGTGGAAGACAGGCTGGTGGTGGTGGTGGCTAAGTGACTGGAAGAATTATCCGCTATCCAACCAACAACCTTTTGACACTGCTCTGGGTTCAATAGTGGTGTGCTGCGGTCCCCTAGAAATTGGGACGGGAAGGTCAGGTGAGAAGATGTGGGTGTTTGTTGTGGCACAATTTCGGCTTGCCCACGGCCTTGTCCTCGGCCTCTGCATGCACCATAACCATCACATCCAGTTCCCCATCCCTTGCCACGTGCCTTGCCCATTTTAAATGGAAGACAGTATCTTCCACACTCACTACAAATGACTGAGTTTGGACCGAACTTATATGTGAGCCGTTTGATGGAGAAAACACAGTTTTAAATACCTGGCCTGTAGGTAAGTAGTTTGAACAGCAAACTGCTGTGAATTGCTTCACTGACACACTGAAAACATTTTTTAATGGAGGCCAGAAATGGCAGTATTTTCTGAAAACGTATATGTGATCCATGTGACGCAGAAAACATAGTTTTAAATACCTGGCCTGTAGGTAACTATTTTGAACAGCAATCTTGTGTCAATTGCTTCACTGACACACTGAAAAATGTTTTTAATGGAGGCCAGAAATGTCAGTATTTTGTGAAAACGTATATGTAATCCGTGTGACGGAGAAAACACAGTTTTAAATACCTGGCCTGTAGGTAACTGTTTTGAACAGCAAACCAGTGTCAAAAACTTTGCTGACACTGAAAGAAATTTTTAATGGAGGCCAGAAATGGCAGTATTTTCTGACAACGTATATGTGAGCAGTGTGACGCAGAAAACATAGTTTTAAATACCTGGCCTGTTGGTAACTATTTTGAACAGCAATCTAGTGTCAATTGCTTCACTGACACACTGAAAAATGTTTTTAATGGAGGCCAGAAATTGCAGTATTTTGTGAAAAGGTATATGTAATCCGTGTGACGGAGAAAACACAGTTTTAAATACCTGGCCTGTAGGTAACTGTTTTGAACAGCAAACCAGTGTCAAAAACTTTGCTGACCCACTGAAAGAAATTTTTAATGGAGGCCAGAAATGGCAGTATTTTCTGACAACGTATATGTGATCCGTGTGACGGAGAAAACACAGTTTTAAATACCTGGCCTGTAGGTAAGTAGTTTGAACAGCAAACTGCTGTGAATTGCTTCACTGACACACTGAAAACATTTTTTAATGGAGGCCAGAAATGGCAGTATTTTCTGACAACGTATATGTGATCCATGTGACGCAGAAAACACAGTTTTAAATACCTGACCTGTAGGTAACTGTTTTGAACAGCAATCCAGTGTCAAAAACTTTGCTGGCTCACTGAAAGAAATTTTTAATGGAGGCCAGAAATGGCAGTATTTTCTGACAACGTATATGTGAGCCGTGTGACAGAGAAAACACAGTTTTAAATACCCGGCCTGTAGGTAACTATTTTAAACAGCAATCTGGTGTCAATTGCTTCACTGACACACTGAAACAAATTTTTAATGGAGGTCAGAAATGTCAGTATTTTGTGAAAACGTATATGTAATCCATGTGACGGAGAAAACACGGTTTTAAATACCTGGCCTGTAGGTAACTGTTTTGAACAGCAAACCAGAGTCAAAAACTTGGCTGCCACACTGAAAGAAATTTTTAATGGAGGCCAGAAATGGCAGTATTTTCTGACAACGTATATGTGAGCCGTGTGACGGAGAAAACACAGTTTTAAATACCCGGCCTGTAGGTAACTATTTTAAACAGCAATCTGGTGTCAATTGCTTCACTGACACACTGAAAATTTTTTTTTAATGGAGGCCAGAAATGGCAGTATTTTGTGAAAACTGTGGCAAGACGACTCGCTCGGCTCTCCCGGAGGCAGACTCAGGACACAGGTTCTCAGGTTACCTTTCTGCTGGTTTATTATATGGCATAAATTCATGCAGGGTTCCGCCCTCTTTGCCATTCCCATAAAACCGCACACCCTTTAACAGAGTAAATCTACCAGCATATAATACTCTGGCAGAAAAATAAAGTAGGTCTTAGTTCACACAGGAGAGCATCCTGAGTGACACATACCTCCCCTCACATATAAAACCAGTGACACTGTCACATATCCCCCCCCCCCCTCTGCCCAAAGCCAGGGGTTTGGGCACCTTCTGACACCAGGCAGGGAATTCTAGAGAGGGCATCTGCATTTCCATGTAACTTCCCGGGCCTATGCTCCACGTGAAAGTTAAAATCTTGAAGCTCTAGGAACCATCTAGTTACCCTGGCATTTTTACCCCTCTTCTCCCTCAACCATCTCAACGGGGCATGGTCTGATACTAATTTAAACTTCCGGCCTAGTAGGTAATATTTCAGTGTATCCACGGCCCATTTTATGGCTAAACACTCTTTCTCTACTATGGCGTAGTTCTTCTCGCAGGAGGACAGCTTTCGGCTTAGATAGAGAATGGAATGTTCTTCCCCATTTATCTCTTGGGAGAGTATGGCTCCTAGACCAACCTCTGAAGCGTCTGTCTGGACCACAAATTCTTTCTTGAAGTCTGGCGCGACCAGTACCGGCTGCTTGCACAGTGTTATCTTCAACTGTTGAAACGCGGTCTCCGTTTCTTCCGTCTATTTCACCATGGTTGATTTGGTGCCTTTTAGAAGATCCATTAGTGGGGCGGCAACAGGGCCGGCCTTTGGGGCGTGCCAGCTGTGCAACTGCACAGGGCGCCTCAAACTTGAGAGTGAAGGGGGGCGCTGCGCTGGCTCCCTCCCCGTCGGTATTTTTCTTATGGAAGAGCAGAGAGGGAGCGCCCAGCGTTTCTTCTGTGCTCAGGCGCCGGCGCCCCCTCTCTGCTCTGAAATGTCCGGCCGGGACCCGGGCGCGCTGCACTCTCTCCTCCTCACACACAGGGGCGGAACTACCGCCCGTGCAGCCGGTTCATTGAACGGGGGCCCCGAGGGAGAGGGGGCCCCTTCAGCCTCCAGCAGGGCCGCCATCAGGGCATGACTGCCCTGACTCCAGTATGGGGCCCGGCCGGTAGGGGCCCCCTTGGGGGCCCCCCTCTTGTGTGTCTCTCTCCTCATGGGGCCCCCGGCCCCATGCTAAGCGCCGGGGCCGGAACATCTCTGTCATGATTTCTCTGACTTCCGGTCATGTGACGGCACCGTCACATGACCGGAAGTCAGGAGAACCTGGTGTCATCGATTTGGACGAGGATTCTGCAGGGATCGCATGGGGGTAAGTATAACAAGTTTTTTTTTTTTTTTAAATACAATTTACTAGGAGTGGGGGGAATGGGAGGTGCACATGTGGGGGAGGGGAATGAGAGAGGTGCACATGTGGGGGAGGGGGATGAGAGAGGTGCACATGTGGGGGAGGGGGATGAGAGGTGTGCACATGTGGGGGAGGGGGATGAGAGAGGTGCACATGTGGGGGAGGGGGATGAGAGAGGTGCACATGTGGGGGAGGGGGATGAGAGATGTGCACATGGGGGGGATGAGAGAGGTGCACATGTGGGGGAGGGGGATGAGAGAGGTGCACATGTGGGGGAGGGGGATGAGAGAGGTGCACATGTGGGGGAGTGGGATGAGAGAGGTGCACATGTGGGGGAGGGGGATGAGAGAGGTGCACATGTGGGGGAGGGGGATGAGAGATGTGCACATGGGGGGGATGAGAGAGGTGCACATGTGGGGGAGGGGGATGAGAGAGGTGCACATGTGGGGGAGGGGGATGAGAGAGGTGCACATGTGGGGGAGTGGGATGAGAGAGGTGCACATGTGGGGGAGGGGGATGAGAGAGGGGCACATGTGGGGGAGGGGGATGAGAGATGTGCACATGGGGGGGTGAGAGCTGCACATGGGGGAATTGGGAGAAAATGAGCTGCACATGGGGGAATTGGGAGTAGGGGGATAATGAGCTGCACATAATGAATGTGGGGTGGGGGACAGTAAATGATGATGGGGTGGGGAGAGCAGGACATGATATAATGAATTGGGGCAGGGGGTGCATGTAAATAATGAATGCGGGGAGCAGGAAGTATAGAGTAGGGGGCGTTGCGGATGCAGGAGTGTAACTGGTAACAAATTGGCGGAAAGAGTAGAGGTTCTAATTAAATTATATATTAAGTGCCTATTTACAGTTAATGGGGGCACCGTGGTGGATTACAATTTATATTTGGAATGGTAGGTTGTATAATAACTAACCATATATTGATGGTGGATACACGTCTGTATTCAGCTGCGTAATGTAGAAGTTGGGGAATGTGCTCTAGATAACTGTGTTATTTTATGCAGAGACGAGTCCTGGCTGGAAGACGTAATGGCGGTCTGTGCTGGATGAAGGAGAAAAGCGTAGCTGAAGGACTTCACCTAGAGACGTCACCAGTGAGTCAGTGTATTACATGTACACTTACACTATATACTATGTACCGGGCTCCTGTGTATAATGTCACTGGTGATCACTGTATTACCTGTACACTGACACTATATACAGAGCTCCTGTGTATAATGTCACTGATGATCACTGTATTACCTGTACACTGACACTATATACAGAGCTCCTGTGTATAATGTCACTGGTGATCACTAGATTACCTGGACACTTACATTATACATACCATGTATAGAGCTCCCGTGCATAATGACACTTATGGTAATATTAGTAATGTGGTGGTAATATTAGTAATGTGGTGGTAATATGTGGTCTGGTCATGGTGTGGCAGTTTTTCCCCCTTCTGTGTGGTATTATTCGGTCACTATGTTGTGGTAATATGTGGTCTGGTCATGGTGTGGCAGTATTCCCTGTATGTGGTATTATTGGTCATTTTTAAAAAAAAATGTATATGACACATTCCCTTAAAGAAAACTAAATAAAAATATATCTAAAAAGAGTATTGGATATTTTAAGAAAATTTTAATAGGTTAGAGTAGGGCCCTGCCAGAAGAGTCTACCTTATCGTGGTGGCGGCTTTAAAACTTTTCAACTTTTGTTGCTTGTTATTACTTGATCATTTGATTAATAAAAAATGCACTTGTTGTTTTCACCTACATGAGTTTAATTTTTTTTCTTTGGGGGGGGGCGCCAAGAGGGATTTCGCACAGGGCGCCATATACCCTAAGGCCGGCCCTGGGCGGCAATCATAGTGAAATTCGGGATAAACGGCCGGTAGTATCCCACCATTCGCCGCTCTCACCTGCTTCTTCGAGAGCGGTTGTGGCCAGGTTTGAATTGCCTCCACTTTCTTGATTTGTGACTTTATTTCGCCTCTCTCAACAACATAGCCCAGGTACTTGGCCTCCTCTTTTCCGATGGCACACTTTCTCGGATTTATGGTAAATCCTGCCTTCCTTAGTGCCTCCAGAATGGCCTGTTGTTTAGGCAGGTGACTAGCCCAGTCTGGGCTAAAGACCACAATGTCGTCGAGGTAGGCTGCGGCATACTTCTTATGTGGGGCTAGGATCCGATCCATAGCCCTCGGGAACGTGGCTGGGGCACCCTGTAGTCCGAACGGCATCCGTGTGTATTGAAAACACCCATCAGGTGTTGAGAAAGCTGTCCTCTCCTTAGCCATCTGGGACATGGGGATCTGTCAGTAGCCCTTCGTCAGGTCATGAGTGGTGATGTACTTCGCCGGTCCAAGCCTCTCGATGAGTTCGTCGACGCGGGGCATCGGGTACGCGTCACACTTGGATACCTCATTCAGCCGGCGGTAGTCATTACAAAACCTCCACTCTTCATTGGGTTTCGGCACGAGGACGATTGGGCTCGACCACCCACTCTTTGACTCCTCTATTACTCCGAGGTCTAACATCCTCTTCACCTCAGCCGAGATCACCTCCCGGCGCGCTTCCGGAATCCGATACGGCTTCAGATTCACTCGTACATGCGGCTCTGTCAGCACGTCATGGTCTGTGACGCCTCGCTCCCGCTCACTGGCCCTACCCTGAGAGATGGGGGTACTCGGAACCGGGTCAGATGTTGGGGGTTGCAGTCGTGGCCTAGGCCCGGCCCGTGCCCAGGGTCGTCACAGTAAAAATAAGGGGGCCAGGAGGGACAGTGGTAATCGAGTGGATTAAATGACTACGCCACCTGTGGTGCCTGGTGATTCGCCACCAGCACTGCGGCAGTCCTCTGAGGCGGGATGTCGTGGCAGCAGAAGATGGTACTACTCCCCACAGACGGAGCAGGGCCTCAGGGCAGAGAAGACAGATCAGGGGAGTCATAGTGGGTGGTGTGGTGTGGTGTCGCGCTGAAATAAGGGACCGGAGGCAATGGATGCAGTCTTCCAAGCTTTACTCACGTTGTTAGGCATCAGCTGCAAGGCTTTTCCTTGCTCCTCACGGCGCGCTGTGGCCACCAGGAAGGGGTTCAGCACACTCCGGGTGGTTCGGGTGCATCAATCAGGACCCCCTGCACCAGAGTGTTCCTAGACTTTCCCACTAGGTCCTCTCCTGTCCGTATGTGGTGCGTGTTACAAGGCTGGGTCTCCCTCTGCCTATACACAGAACAAGGGTACGGGTGGCGACTCCGCTCCGTCCGTTACCCGGTGGGATCCTCAAAGCCTCCAGGCTTTTCTGACTAGGACGTGAAGTAGCAAAGTCAGATATCGGGGGCTGGTACCCCTTTTGCAGCAGGAGTCCCTCTGACTAGGCCAAAATTAGGGTAGCAGGTGGCGTACGCCGCTCCGTCCGCATCCCCTGGGATCCTTATGCCTGTGGAGCTTGTCTCCTCTGCTCCCCTCCGGGCCTTCTTAGGTAGGGACCTTGACCGGGAAGAGACAACCATTAACTCTAGCCCGCTCCTTGCTTCAAGGCCAGAGGACGAGGACCGTGTATCTTCTATCAGCTGCAGGTTCACACAGAAAGCCACTTTCAGTGATGAAGATCACAATCAAAGACCATAAGCCCAAGATGGCCGTTTATTAAATATTAATTTTGTGGTGTAACCTCTAAGTGCGTCCTCCACCCTCACCCACTACATGGTTCCCCCTATCTTTGGTTCCCCCCCATCTCCTCTTATTCCGGCTGGGGCAGCACCCTGGTGCATATAAGCCCCCCTCAGGCGGGAGAGGTGTAGTGTTGGATGCATGGCTGAGTCCCGAGAGGTGCTCCACCCTTACCTCGGAGAGGAGATACCACACCTCGGTCTGAGGTGCAGTACCCCTGTGGCGACTGAACCCTCAGGGGCGCCACACTCTACTACTTGAGTATGCCCCGGCAACTCTGAGAACAGCTCCCAAATCCGGTGTAGTAATTCTCGACACTGTTGCTTCTGGGCCGTTGATAGAGTCTCTGCAATAGTGACCTCCTCCACCTTGCCTTCTGGTGCGGCTCCCAGGCAAGGAGTTTCCACAGGTTCACGGTCCCACCACGGCTTCAGCAAATTTACATGATATATTTGATGCGGCTTTCTTCGGCCAGGCTGGTGGACTTTATAATTAACCTCGCTGTCTTTCTCCACCACCTCGTATGGACTTTGCCATTTGGCGAGGAACTTGCTCTCGACGGTAGGGATCAGCACCAAAACACGGTCCCAGGGCTGGAACTGTCTTTGTCTCGCCGACCGGTTATAGACCCTCGCCTGGGCTTCCTGCGCCTGGAGGAGATGTTCCTTCACGATGGGCATCACCTTTGACATTCTCTCCTGTAACTGGGCGACATGTTCGATGACATGTGGCGTGACTTCAGCCTCCCAAGTTTCCTTGGCGATGTCTAGGAGACCTCTTGGATGCCGCCCATATAGGAGCTCAAATGGAGAGAAGCCAGTGGAGGCTTGAGGAACTTCTCTGACCGAGAAAAGCAGAAATGGGAGCAGGTAGTCCCAGTGTCGCCCATCTTTTTCAACGACCTTCTTGAGCATCGCCTTTAAGGTCTTGTTGAAGCGTTCCACTAGGCCATCCGTCTGTGGGTGATAAACCGAGGTCCGAAGCTGAGTTATCTGAAGGACTCTGCAAAGCTCCTTCATCACCTTGCTCATGAAGGGGGTTCCTTGGTCTGTCAGAATCTCTTTTGGCAGACCTGTCCGAGCAAAAATATGGACCAGCTCTCGGGCTACACTTTTACTGGACGAGTTCCTTAGGGGAACCGCTTCAGGGTACCGGGTTGCATAGTCCATGACGACCAGGATATATTGGTGGCCCCGAGCTGATTTAACTAAGGGGCCCACGAGGTCCATGGCAATCCTCTCAAAGGGAACCTCGATCACAGGTAGTGGGACTAAGGGGCTACGGAAGTGGGAGGAGGGAGCGGTTATTTGGCAGGTGGGGCAGGACCTACAATAGTTTTGAACTTCTCGATAACACCCTGGCCAATAAAACCTTCTCAGTATCCTCTCCTGAGTTTTCTCGACCCCTAGGTGTCCCCCCAGAACATGTGAATGGGCCATAACTAGCACCCGCCGTCTGTATGACCCCGGCACTAACAGCTGTTCCACTATCTCACCACCTCTCAGTTTGGCCACCGGATATAGCAACTCCCCCTGCACTGCAAAGTGGGGGAATCTGGTGTCGGCCCCCGGCTCTTGGGCAACCCCATTACATACAGTAACCTGGTCGAACGCCCCTTTTAAGGTCAGGTCTCGAACTTGAGCAGTCCCAAAGTTCTCTCTGGGCATATCTAACGCAGGGAGGTCAGCCTCCTCGGTCACCGTCTCACCCTTGTCACCGACAAGGATGCACAGTGGGAACTCCTCCATCTGAGACTTCATCGGGAGTTCTTCTTCAAGGACCTGGCTTTTCCCCATGCTACTTAGTCCAGTTCCCTTCCCCCACAAGTCCCAGAATAAGGAAAAATCACGGCCCAATATGACGGGGTGTATCAGGTCCTTTACTACACCCGACTTCATGGGACTGGGCACCACAGTCTGTCCCCACTGTCACTGTGGCCACGGGATAGTCCTTGGCATCATCATGGATGCACCGAACGCCCAGGGTTTTGGAAGGGATCAACTGGTGGGGAAGGGTTGCTCTGATCAAGGTCACCAGACTCCTGGAGTCCAACAGCCCAAGCATTTTTACTCCATTAATGGACACTGCACACGCCTGCGGCCCTTCGCCAGGTCGACAGTCCACCCTACATGCTGGATAGGCATAATAGGAGACCCGTCTGCCTAGGCTGCAGTCCATGGCCTCAGGGCATATTTGACACCTGGCGGCTACATGTCCAGAGTTGTGACACCACCAACAAACAATATCTTTACCAACCGTTCTAACGGCACCTTCAGTGGGGGTGGGACATCCCCCAGTGGTGGCTCTAGATCTCTTCGGTGTTGAACCCGTCCCCTTTTGTGTATCCCAGTAGGGAGAAGTGAATGCATCCGGTTTCCCAAGAGATCTCTCAACTACCTGGTACCTCTCTACCAGGCCAATGAAGTTATCTGCGTTCTGGGGATCACCCTGGGCAACCCAGGTCTGTACTGGTTTGGGAAGGGAATGCATGAATCTGTCAATCACCACCCGCTCAACCATCTGGGCCAGAGTGGAGGACTCCAGTTGTAGCCACTTCTGAACAAGATGTAGGAGGTCAAACATCAGCGAGCGAGGGGGTTTGTCGCTAGCATACGCCCAGTGATGAACTCGTTGGGCTCTCACCGCCATATTTACTCCAGACATGCTAAGATCTCTGTCTTTAGTTTGGGATACTCCTTAGCATCTTGCAGCGCCAAGTCAAAATACGCCTTCTTGAACTCTCTCTTCAAAGTTCTTTTCAACTTTCCCTCACAGTACTTGTCCGCTATCGGTCTCGCGCCGGTATTTAGCCTTAGATGGAGTTTACCACCTGCTTTGGGCTGCATTCACAAACAACCCGACTCCGGGGAGACCGGGTCCCGCCGTGCCGGGGGCCGCTACCGGCGTACCACCGTCCGCGGGCACCTCTTAGCGGTTTCACGCCCTCTTGCTGGTGCTGCTGCTGCGACTTTTGCTGCAACTGGATTTGCTGAATCAACAGATTGGTTGTCTCCTGGTGCTGCTGCTGCATGCTCTTCTGGGCCTGCTGCATACTCTGCTGGCTCTGTAGGTGTTGCTGCTGCATGCTCTGTTGGCTCTGGACCAGGTGCTTAATGAGCTCCTCCATGCTGCTGGACTTCTCTGGCTGGCTGGCAGCCTTCAGCCAGGACCTCCACTAGTCTTTGTGGCAGGTACATGTGTTCCTGGAATCCTGCATGCACTCTCACACCAACTGTGGCAAGACGACTCGCTCGGCTCTCCTGGAGGCAGACTCAGGACACACGTTCTCAGGTTACCTTTCTGCTGGTTTATTATCTGGCATAAACGCATGCAGGGTTCCGCAGGAAAAATAAACAAGACCCCTCTGGGTTAAACGGAAAAACAAAACAAAGTATAGCTCAGTCCATAGGTGAGCGGGTTCTGCCCGCTCTCAGTAGCATAAACTGCACAGGTAACAAGCTCTGCAGCTTCCACAATACTGTCTGGAGACTTCCCTCTCCAGACCACACTCCAGAGAGAAAAAAAAAGGACTGAGCTTTTACACATTGCTCAGCCACACCCTGAGGGGAGGTAGGGGGAATGGCGTCCCGCCCTCTTTGCCATTCCCATAAAACCGCACACCCTTTAACAGAGTAAATCTACCAGCATATAACACGCTGGCAGAAAAATAAAGTAGGTCTTAGTTCACACAGGAGAGCATCCTGAGTGACACATACCTCCCCTCACATATAAAACCAGTGACTCTGTCACAAAACGTATATGTAATCCTTTTGACGGAGAGAACACAGTTTTAAATACCTGGCCTGTAGGTAACTGTTTTGAACAGCAAACCAGTGTTAAAAACTTTGCTGACACAATGAAAGGCTGTGTGCCCACGATGCGTTTTTTAAGCGTTTCCACAGCGGCAAAAAAGCTGCAGAAAAGCTTAAAAAACGCATGGTAGAAGGCCTGCCATGTTCCCCAATGATAATCCACATGTGCTGTGCACATGCTGCGGAAATTTCCGCTGCGGATTATCATTGCGGAAAAAAATACAGCACTACCAATTATTTTGTGGAAGCGCTGCGTTTTTGCCTCCATTGACTTGCATTAGAACGCATGTATTCCGCTTCACTAGATAAGCACATGCGGAATACATGCGTTCAATGTGCGGATGGTACCCAGGTGTGGAGGAGAGGAGACTCTCCTCCGGACCCGGGTACCATAGAAAACTGTAAAAAAAAGAATAAAATAAAAAAATGTTTTATACTTACCTTCTGATGGCCCGCGGTGCGCTCGCCCTTCGTTGCCGGCAGATCGCGATGGACTGGAGGACCTGCACTGACGTCATAGTCATATGACAGGTCAGGCGACTCTGACGTCGGCAGGTCCTTCAGTGTACCGCGATCTGCTGGCAGCCAGGACCGAGCGAAGCAAGACTGCGGGGGCCATCGGAAGGTAAGTATAGATTTATTTTTTATTTTTAAACATTCTTTCGTTTGCATGGATTTATATAGTGTGACCAAGTTGACAAGCATTTTCCAAGTGATGCTAAAATCGCTTGGAAAGTGCTTGTCAACCCGCATGCGGAAATGCATGTGAAGAACGCTTCACATCCGCATGTCCCTGGCAGGAAAAACGCATGTACAAACCGCATGCGTTTTTTTCTGCCAGGGAGATGCAGAAACGCTCAGGAAAAAATCCAGAGCATTTCTGCATCATGGGCACATAGCCAAAGAAATTTTTAATGGAGACCAGAAATGCCAGTATTTTCTGACAACGTATATGTAATCCGTGTGACGGAGAAAACACAGTTTTAAATACCTGGCCTGTAGGTAACTATTTTGAACAGCAAACCAGTGTCAAAAACTTTGCTGCCACACTGAAAGAAATTTTTAATGGAGGCCAGAAACAGCAGTATTTTCTGACAATGTATATGTGAGCCGTGTGACGGAGAAAACACAGTTTTAAATACCTGGCCTGTAGGTAACTATTTTGAACAGCAATCTGGTGTCAATTGCTTCACTGACACACTGAAAAATTTTTTTTAATGGAGACCAGAAATGGCAGTATTTTCTGACAACGTGTATGTGAGCTGTGTGACAGAGAAAACACAGTTTTAAATAGCTGGATTTTTAGCGCTGTAATATGGAAAGGACCTGGCTGTATTCTGCAGTGCCGACAAGCAAATGGCGCAGAAAAACCGTGTTCTCTGGATTCCTTTTTAAGCAAATTATGAGGATTAAGATGCAAAAAAAATTATTCCTGGCTCCTGAGACCTTGGCCTATTTCTAGAAATATAACAGCAGCAGAAGGCAAAACTGGAATGGAGCCTCTTGTCCTATGTGCACTGCAGTCTGTTATATACACTGCCTGCCTATATACACTGCCTGCCTGATATCTCTGCAAATGGATTAGTCCTCAGAAGGACTGTTTGTTAAGATGGATATGTGTAATGTACGGTTTTTCTCCTTACACTAGCTAATACACGATTAAATCTCTCCCTGACGCAGCAGCAGCTCTTCCTAAACTGTCTGATCCGGAGTGACTGTGACGAGCATGGCGGCGCCAGGTCTTATATAGACCTGATGACGCTGTGCGGCCAGCCAATCACTGTAATGCCCACAACCAACATGGCTATGGCATTACAGTGCATGGCAGGCAATCCCTGCATGTTCATTGGCTCTCTAAAGAGCGCCAAACATGCAGGGAGGGGACCCGAGTTCCCGCCCGAGCAACCCGGAAATACTTGCCGAGCGCCGAGCATCTCGAGCACCATGATGCTCGGGCGAGTACCGAGTAGTGGCGAGCGCGTTCGCTCATCACTAATTACAGTATATTACTCCGCTATCACTCATCTATGATGTTGGTGTACGTGTACCTTAACATGTCAGCAGTTCTCTGTATATCTGAAAAATTTGACATAGCTATAAATTTACCTAAAGAAGGCTTTTTTCCCAAAAACTTATGTTACATTGCAAGTACAGCCACCAAGAGACCTATAATCATTCTGAATATTTTACCAAAGTGTGAGAGAGTCTAATATTGAGATAACAATCGTTATCACTGTTAACTCATAAAAAAATTGTATGTTTAGTGTAAGTCATCAGCGCCTATAACATGCTATATCAGCAAGAAATATACCGTAATTTGCGGAGTATAAGACACACTGGACCATAAGATGCACCCCAAATTTTTGGGTGGAAAATATGATTTTTTTTAAAATAAAATGATGGTGCGTCTTATAGTGTCGTTATACAGTATTTAACGGTAGCTTACTAGTTGTGGAGGCAGCGGTGGAGCAGGGTCACAGGAGGCAGGGTCACTGCTTCAGGAAGCCAGTGGTGGTAGCAGGAGTGAGGCGATGCTGCGGGCCCAGGGCTGGGAGGAGGAGGCATCCAGGCGGTGCCAGGCTGCGGGTCCTGGGCTCTCATAAGATGCTGGCACCAGTGAGCGGAGTCCCCTTTCCCATTGATTTCCTTGCTGTGGACTTCGGAAAAATGTCCGGCAGAGGCGGCGCATGCAAAGAATGAGATCTCAGGAGATGGCCTCCTGAGGCAGAGACCCTGCCTCCTGTGACGCCGCTCCAGCACAACCGCCCCTCTGTAAGCTACCTTTGTGTTATAAGATGTACCCCCATTTTCCTCACAAATTTGAGTGTGGGAAAGTGCATCTTATAATCCAAAAAATACGATAAGTAGTATTATGCTGGAGTGTAAGAGAAAATCTTTTGCATTCTCATGCAAGAGGATTGCTATTTAAAGAAAACCTATAACTTGTCATGAGATGTAATATTTTCATGCACTGTTTTCAAAATTTTCATGCCACTGTTATCCTAAATTTGGATTTTTCTTTTGTTCTTGTGCCTGTCCATTCTTAAGATATGGCAACAAATTACATATTCATGGTAAGTGACAAGTCCTCTTTAAATAGAGTGAAAATATAGTTTAAATAGAGTGAAAATACTTGATTACTAATGGTAAAAAAACAGTCATTTTCTCCAATCCTCGAAAACTGCTGTTTCCAAATCTAAAATGTTTGCATAGATTCAAGGTTGTAATGGCTGTGAAAGATGCCTCAAGTGAGTATTAACTTGAAGAATGCAGATAGCTTTGCATGCTTCCATTTTATGCTTAATAACTGTAATTACAATATAATATAACAATATAATATTGAATTACTATCTGATGCTAACTACTAAATAAATCTACTTGAAACGACTACATGCTGTGTAGTGTCGTAGTCTTTAATAATGTAATAGTAACTGTAATAAACTCAGACCATTTTGTATTAAATTTGTTCAAAAAGGCCTAAACAGTGGGAATAAATGTTACTGTTGATATTTGAGGTTTCAAATCTGCAAAAAAACACGTATTTCCAGTCTCAGAGGCTCGGTATGTCAATTTAGACACAAACTTTGACCAAATCTTAAAATGACTTATAAATGCTATAATGGCTGCCATTACAGGTCAACACCTGCGGGACCTAGTTAGCTCAGATGGAAAAACAGACTTTTTACATAAAATACTTGCATTTACTAAACTACTTTTATTTTTTCTATGCTAGAGGCTCATGTGCGTAAAGGGTCCTTGACACACAGCATATACAGCATAAGGCCACGTTCACACGCTCAGTATTTGGTCAGTATCTTACCTCAGTATTTGTAACCCAAAACCAGGAGGGCGTGAAGAATACAGAAGTGGTGACGTGTTTCTATTATACTTTTCCTCTGACTGTTCCTCTCCTGGTTTGACTTACAAATACTAATGTAAAATACTGACTAAATACTGAAGGTGTGAACGAGGCCTAACACAGAGTATATAAGGGGATGGAAAGCAGGAGTTTAAAATAAAAACTGATTTGATTTTAGTCTGTTGCTTGTAATGCAGTGGAAAGCAGGCACAATTTTCCACAAATACGACTCATGCTGTTAAAACAGAACACAGGCGGACCAAAAGAAGACAATGACAAATTAACTTAATCCATCAACACAGCTGAGATAGGAATATCCATATTAATGAAATACTGTTTTTGCAAAAATTAGAAAATCTAATTTTCTGATAATTTGCAAGCAGAATTCTTCCCTAGCTAAATAGTCAAAAATATATATAGCACCACCTCATTGTAATCCAAATACAATGAATATTTAGCTATTTAAAAATCAGAGGTTTAACAAAATTATTGAAGGCCCCCATATACAGTACAGACCAAAAGTTTGGACACACCTTCTCATTTAAAGATTTTTCTGTATTTTCATGACTATGAAAATTGTACATTCACACTGAAGGCATCAAAACTATGAATTAACACATGTGGAATTATATACTTAACAAAAAAGTGTGAAACAACTGAAAATATGTCTTATATTCTAGGTTCTTCAAAGTAGCCACCTTTTGCTTTGATGACTGCTTTGCACACTCTTGGCATTCTCTTGATGAGCTTCAAGAGGTAGTCACCGGAAATGGTCTTCCAACAATCTTGAAGGAGTTCCCAGAGATGCTTAGCACTTGTTGGCCCTTTTGCCTTCACTCTGCGGTCCAGCTCACCCCAAACCATCTCGATTGGGTTCAGGTCTGGTGACTGTGGAGGCCAGGTCATCTGGCGTAGCACCCCATCACTCTCCCTCTTGGTCAGATAGCCCTTACACAGCCTGGAGGTGTGTTTGGGGTCATTGTCCTGTTGAAAAATAAATTATCGTCCAACTAAACGCAAACTGGATGGAATAGCATGCCGCTGCAAGATGCTGTGGTAGCCATGCTGGTTCAGTATGCCTTCAATTTTGAATAAATCCCCAACAGTGTCACCAGCAAAGCACCCCCACACCATCACACCTCCTCCTCCATGCTTCACGGTGGGAACCAGGCATGTAGAGTCCATCCGTTCACCTTTTCTGCGTCGCACAAAGACACGGTGGTTGGAACCAAAGATCTCAAATTTGGACTCATCAGACCAAAGCACAGATTTCCACTGGTCTAATGTCCATTCCTTGTGCTCTTTAGCCCAAACAAGTCTCTTCTGCTTGTTGCCTGTCCTTAGCAGTGGTTTCCTAGCAGCTATTTTACCATGAAGGCCTGCTGCACAAAGTCTCCTCTTAACAGTTGTTGAAGAGATGTGTCAGCTGCTAGAACTCTGTGTGGCATTGACCTGGTCTCTAATCTGAGCTGCTGTTAACCTGCAATTTCTGAGGCTGGTGACTCGGATAAACTTATCCTCAGAAGCAGAGGTGACTCTTGGTCTTCCTTTCCTGGGGCGGTCCTCACGTGAGCCAGTTTCTTTGTAGCGCTTGATGGTTTTTGCAACTGCACTTGGGGACACTTTCAAAGTTTGCCTAATTTTTCGGACCTTCATTTCTTAAAGTAATGATGGCCACTTGTTTTTCTTTACTTAGCTGCTTTTTTCTTGCCATAATACAAATTCTAACAGTCTATTCAGTAGGACTATCAGCTGTGTATCCACCTGACTTCTGCACAACACAACTGATGGTTCCAACCCCATTTATAAGGCAAGAAATCCCACATATTAAACCTGACAGGGCACACCTGTGAAGTGAAAACCATTTCCGGTGACTACCACTTGAAGCTTATCAAGAGAATGCCAAGAGTGTGCAAAGCAGTCATCAAAGCAAAAGGTGGCTACTTTGAAAAACCAAGAATATGAGACATATTTTCAGTTGTTTCACACTTTTTTGTTAAGTATATAATTCCACATGTGTTAATTCATAGTTTTGATGCCTTCAGTGTGAATGTACAATTTTCATAGTCATGAAAATACAGAAAAATCTTTAAATGAGAAGGTGTGTCCAAACTTTTGGTCTGTACTGTATATTAGACTGATATGTATGTAGATTGGATTCTCTCCTGACAGATGATGTAGGAGGAGATAAGGATCCGGCTAGTCTGATTTCGGACTGTCAATCACTTTGTTCTTGGTGAGATAACTTGCTGGAAGAGGAGTCGGGCAGCAGCTGTCTCATACCAAACACAGAAGCTCTCGGTAGAAGGAGAGCTCCTTCTGTAAGAAGGAGTCAGGGGAGATACAATGCCTTTAAAAAGTATTCATACCCGTGAACTTTTCCACATTTTTTCACGTTACACCCAAAAACAAATGTATTTTATTTGGATTTTATGTGATATACCAACACAAAGTATCAAGTATTTGTGAAGCACTAAGGAAATTATACATGGTTTTCTAAATATTTAAAAAATATAAATCTGAAAATTGTGAAGTACATATGTATTCAGCCACTCTAAGTCAAAACTTTGTAGGACCACTATTCGCTGCAATTACTGCTGCAAGCCATCTTTCCAACACCTCTAACCAGCTGCTAAAGAAAAGCATCCCCCACCATGTTTAACAGTGGGGAAGGTGTTTCCAGGGTGATGTGCAGTGTTAGTTTTCCACTACATATAGTATTTTACATTTAGCTCAAAACGTTCTACTTTTGTCTCATTTGTACAGAGTACTTTCTTCCTCATGCTTTTTGCAAACTGCAAATGGGACATCTTATAGCTAGCTTTAAAAAATAACTTTCTTTTTGCCACTCTTCCATAAAGGCCAAATTTGTGGACTACATGTCTAATAGTTGTCCTGTGGACAGTTTCTCCCACCTGAGCTGTAGATCTACTCAGCCCCTCCAGAGTGACCATGGGACTCTTGGCTGCTTCTTTAATTAGTGCTCGCTTTGCTTTTGTTTACAGTTTAGGTAGATGGCTATGGTTTGGTAGGTTTGTAGTTGTCAATTGATAATGACTGATCAATTTTGGCAGAGAAAGCACATTTTTCTGATAAGATATATTGCAAAGTTGCTTATTTTCAAGTGTACTATTGATTTATTAAATAAAAAGTAAAACTTTAACTGTAAATGTTTTGTGAAGCTATACTCATCTATTATTGTTACAAATGCTCAAAAATAAAAATCATAACAATATTGATACATTAAAAAGGGGTATGATAAACATAATGACTATACTGAATTTAGGCTGTAATGTAAGATATGGTATAGATGATGCATAAACATACAAGTAGTCAATTACCATTACCCAATAGACTGCTTGCACATATTACCCACTTTACTGTTGTAGTGACAGAAGACCAATCATGAGTGCAAATAAGTACCTATTTGCTATAGATTTTATGATATGAGTAGAGATGAGCGTTGTTCTACTCGAACTGTTCGCCAATCTCAAATTCGAGCTGTTTTGGGCGGTGTTCGAGCCGTTCGGCGAACACGAACGATTTGAGAAAAATTCGGCTGTTCGAGGTTATGTTCGATAACTGTTCGTGCACCAAAATCATAACTGGATTTTTTCTCAGTAATGATGAAAATTAATGTTAATACGCAGTTTGAGTGTACAGCGGGGTGGGGGGAGGGGCAGGGGATGGATCTCTGCAGGAATAATGAAGATCTCCATTTTTTTTTCTCTTTCCCGCATTTACAGTGGGGAGGTGCAGTCTGTCAGCCTATCAGCAGCGCACACACGGAGCGAACTGCTGTTTTTCACACAAGCAAGGGCATGTGTCATTGGCAGTGTATGTCACATGTCCTTGCCCTATAAGACCAAGCCATTTTCCCCGTCGCCACCATTTTCTCACTGCTGCAGCTGCGTGTTAGACGGCACCGCTGTTGCTGTGTGCGCTATACCTTGTTAATTTCAAGCCAATTTTCGCACAAATCTACAGATAGCTTGGGAGTAGGGAATAGTTGTGATTGCAGTCCTTTTAAGGACTAGGTTACAGCATTTCCTATGACTTTTATCAGGCAGGTCTGTGCTCTTAAATAGATAGATTGTGGGAGTAAAGACTAATTGTAATTGCAATCCTTTTCAGGACTAGGTTACATCAGTTCCTATCAGTTTTTGCCAGGCAGGTCTGTGCCAGTGCTGTGCAAGTTTTTTTCACAGCATTTGGCTGAATCTAGCAAAGCTAATCCTTTTTGGCCTATTGCAGAGTGTGTTAGTCAGTGGAGTAGCCTATCTGTGTTGCAAGATATACCACCTGTGTATAGAATACCAATTTTTTTACTGCACATAGTGAAGTAAAATCTTTTGGGCATAGCATCATTCTATTAGTCCATCTATACTGACCTCCATCAGGTTGCAAATTGAATATAATTTTTTTCTGCATCTAGCTCTGAAAAAATATTTGGGCTTCTAGCAGTGTGTGGGACTTGTTCTATTAGTCCATCTATACTGACCTCCATCAGGTTGCAAACTGAATATAATTTTTTTCTGCATCTAGCTCTGACAAAATATTTGGCCTTCTAGCAGTGTGTGGGACTTTCTCTATTAGTCCATCTATACTGACCTCCATCAGGTTGCAAATTAAAAATAATTTTTATCTGCATCTAGATCTGAAAAAATATTTGGCCTTCTAGCAGTGTGTGGGACTTTCTCTATTAGTCCATCTATACTGACCTCCATCAGGTTGCAAATTAAAAATAATTTTTATCTGCATCTACCTCTGAAAAAATATTTGGGCTTCTAGCTGTGTGTGGGACTTGTTCTATTAGTCCATCTATACTGACCTCCATCAGGTTGCAAACTGAATATAATTTTTTTCTGCATCTAGCTCTGAAAAAATATTTGGCCTTCTAGCAGTGTGTGGGACTTTCTCTATTAGTCCATCTATACTGACCTCCATCAGGTTGCAAACTGAATATATTTTTTTTCTGCATCTACCTCTGAAAAAATATTGGGCTTCTAGCTGTGTGTGGCACTTGTTCTATTAATCCATCTATACAGACCTCCATCAGGTTGCAAACTGAATATATTTTTTTTCTGCATCTACCTCTGAAAAAATATTGGGCTTCTAGCTGTGTGTGGGACTTGTTCTATTAATCCATCTATACAGACCTCCATCAGGTTGCAAACTGAATATAATTTTTTTCTGCATCAAGCTCTGAAAAAATAGTTGGCCTTCTAGCAGTGTGTGGGACTTTCTCTATTAGTCCATCTATACTGACCTCCATCAGGTTGCAAATTAAAAATAATTTTTATCTGCATCTACCCCTGAAAAAATATTTGGGCTTCTAGCTGTGTGTGGGACTTGTTCTATTAGTCCATCTATACTGACCTCCATCAGGTTGCAAACTGAATATAATTTTTTTCTGCATCTAGCTCTGAAAAAATATTTGGCCTTCTAGCAGTGTGTGGGACTTTCTCTATTAGTCCATCTATACTGACCTCCATCAGGTTGCAAATTAAAAATAATTTTTATCTGCATCTAGCTCTGAAAAAATATTTGGCCTTCTAGCAGTGTGTGGGACTTTCTCTATTAGTCCATCTATACTGACCTCCATCAGGTTGCAAATTAAAAATAATTTTTATCTGCATCTAGCTCTGAAAAAATATTTGGCCTTCTAGCAGTGTGTGGGACTTTCTCTATTAGTCCATCTATACTGACCTCCATCAGGTTGCAAATTAAAAATAATTTTTATCTGCATCTACCTCTGAAAAAATATTTGGGCTTCTAGCTGTGTGTGGGACTTGTTCTATTAGTCCATCTATACTGACCTCCATCAGGTTGCAAACTGAATATAATTTTTTTCTGCATCTAGCTCTGAAAAAATATTTGGCCTTCTAGCAGTGTGTGGGACTTTCTCTATTAGTCCATCTATACTGACCTCCATCAGGTTGCACATTAAAAATATTTTTTTTTCTGCATCTACCTCTGAAAAAATATTGGGCTTCTAGCTGTGTGTGGGACTTGTTCTATTAATCCATCTATACAGACCTCCATCAGGTTGCAAACTGAATAAAAAAAAATTCTGCATCTACCTCTGAAAAAATTTTTGGGCTTCTAGCTGTGTGTGGGACTTGTTCTATTAGTCCATCTATACTGACCTCCATCAGGTTGCAAACTGAATATAATTTTTTTCTGCATCTAGCTCTGAAAAAATATTTGGCCTTCTAGCAGTGTGTGGGACTTGTTCTATTAGTCCACCTATACTGACCTCCATCAGGTTGCAAATTCAAAATAATTTTTTGTCTGCATCTAGCTCTGAAAAAATATTTGGCCTTCTAGCAGTGTGTGGGACTTTCTCTATTAGTCCATCTATACTGACCTCCATCAGGTTGCAAACTGAATATATTTTTTTTCTGCATCTACCTCTGAAAAAATATTTGGGCTTCTAGCTGTGTGTGGGACTTGTTCTATTAGTCCATCTATACTGACCTCCATCAGGTTGCAAATCGAATATAATTTTTTTCTCCATCTAACCCAGCCAATAGTTTTGGCCTAATACCACAGTTTGGCCACTCAGCTCTGCTCGGTTCCCATCCATTGTTTTTTTGTGCAAACAACTCCAGAGTTGTGAATTAGTTAACCACCAAAATGAGTGGAAAAAGGCCTGCTGCTGGTGGAAAGGGGAATAGGCGTGTTGGGAAGGGGAAAAAAGGTTGTGTCCGTGGGGTAGGTGTTAAAGCAACAGTAACATCTGCAGAAGAAAGACCATCTTCCAGCCAAACTAAAATGTCTACTTCTTTTAGCAGACAATGTGATAAGATCCCTTTCTTACGGCCACGCCAATCGCTACAAATTCCAGATGAGGCACAAAAACAGCAGGTGCTTCAACGGATATCAAGTGCTCCTTTAAGTGGGCTCTCCTCCAAATCAACTTCAACATCACAAATACTCCAGTCCTCAAAGGTGTCACCCCAATCGCACTTGCTTCCTCACAGCTCCCAAATCTCCAGCTGCCCGTCTGAGTATGAGGTAGAACAGATGGTTGAGTCTGCAGAGCTGTTTACTCATACTATAGCCTGGGAATCAGAGGTCGACTCCAGCGCTTCTGTGAATCCAGACGAGGAAATGATCTGCACTGATGCCCAGAATATTTATGAGTCGGATCCAGGACCAGACGCAGAAGGTTCTGACCATAATGTAGACCCTCATTCCCAAACTGTAACTCCTGTTGGTGGAGACAATGAGGAAGACGATGATGAGACTCAAATACCTGATTGGAGCGACAACTATAGTTTTTTGTCAGGGCAGGAACAGGTTGGCTCTGAGGAGGACGGGTGTGATAACGCACAGGGTGATGATGATGAGGTTGGAGATCCCACTTACTGTCAACCCACAGTCAGCCAAGAGATGAGGTCAGCAGAGGAGGTGGAGGAAGATGCTAGTGACGACAAGGTCAGGTTGCGCCTTCCTGGACAGAGACGTAGTACTGGAAGCACGTCAACAACTGCATCCTCAAACACAACTCTGCCTCTCACCACAAGTCGTGGTGGCTCTTCAGGTCGCATGGGTGCTAAGCCTTGCATAGCCTGGGCATTTTTTCAGATCGATAAAGATGACCCAACTCGTGTTATCTGTAACATTTGTCAGCAAAAGCTAAGTAGAGGCCAAAAAATACATAGTTTGAGTACTTCATGCATGAACAGGCACATGGACATGAAGCATAAGTTGCAGTGGGAAGCTCAGTGTGCTACAATGCGGCCTAGCCGGCCGGGCCAACCACCGTCTGCCATATCTTGTGCATCCGTGGCCTCTTCATCCTCTGTGACTGGGGGGACAGTAGTCACACCTGTTTTGGGGCGCAGACCTGCCACCTCTTTACCCGCAACAGCCAGCGTGATTGGCAGGTCATCATTTTCTTTGGAGGTGGTAACACCAGCTGGTGTTGAGCGCTGTCCGACATCGATAGCACCACCTTTGGATCAAGGCAACCTAACATGTCCGCCTGCATCTTCCTCACAGACCGGCAGTTTGCCGGGGACACCCTTATCAACCCCGTCTAAGCACAATAGCCAGCCCTCGGTCCCTCAGATGTGGAAAAGTAAAAGACCATTTCCTCCTAGCCATGAGAAAGCTAAGAGGTTGAATTTCACCATCTGCAAGCTCTTGGCTACAGAAATGCTGCCTTTCCGCCTGGTGGACACAGAGGATTTTCGAGACCTTATGTCCGTCGCAGTGCCCCAGTACCAGATGCCCAGTCGGCACTACTTCTCAAAGAAAGGTGTGCCTGCGCTCCACCAGCATGTCGCACACAACATCACCGCTTCTTTGAGAAACTCTGTGTGTGACAGGGTGCATTTCACCACAGACACTTGGACGAGTAGGCATGGACAGGGGCGTTACATGTCGCTGACTGGGCACTGGGTAACTATGGTGACAGCAGGACAAGGGGCTGCTGTCCAAGTCTTGCCGTCCCCACGAGGTGTGCGTCAATCCTCTTTATGTCAAAGTTCCTCCACTGCTTCTGCCTCCTCAACCTCCTCTCGGTCTTCCACCTGCACCCAAAGCCTGTCTGGTCATGCCACAAGCTTTCTAACTGCGCAGAAGGGATCCTGCACACCTCCTTACTATGCTGGCAGTAGGGCTCAACGTCATCAGGCGGTTTTTACTTTGAAATGTCTGGGAAATGTGAGTCACACAGCTGAGGAGTTGTGGTCAGCTCTGGAGAACCAATTTCATGAATGGTTGTCTCCACTGGACCTGAAACCAGGGAAGGCCGTGTGCGACAATGCTGCAAACCTGGGTGCGGCCCTTCGCCGGGGCAATGTCACACACGTGCCTTGTATGGCTCACGTGTTGAACCTGGTTGTCCAGCAATTTTTAGCCCACTATCCCAGACTAGATGGCCTTCTGCAGAGGGCACGGTCGCTGTGTGC
Organism: Phyllobates terribilis; assembly: GCF_046119375.1. Taxonomy (NCBI): domain Eukaryota; kingdom Metazoa; phylum Chordata; class Amphibia; order Anura; family Dendrobatidae; genus Phyllobates; species Phyllobates terribilis. The sequence goes on from NW_027362762.1 coordinate 296,180,472, forward strand.
TCACTTCCGCCGTTCGCATCCCGCAGCTCAGCGACTTACATCTCTACAGAAGTCGTTGGGCCTGCCACTTCACCGGCTAAAATGCGATGTGCCTACCCGGTGGAATTCAACTCTGCACATGTTGCAGCGACTGTGGCCGCACCGACAAGCCCTGGTGCAATACGTTCTGACGTATAGCCTGGGCCAACGAGATCCAGAGGTGGGGCAAATCACGCTGGAGGAGTGGTCTCAGATCAGGGACCTATGCACCCTTCTGCACAGTTTTGAAATGGCGACGAAGATGTTTAGTGCTGACGATGCCATTATCAGCATGACTATTCCGGTGATTTACATGCTGGAGCACATGTTAAACAGAATTCGGAGTCAGGTGGTGGCACAAGAGGAGGTGGAGGAAGTAGAGGAGGAGGAGTTGTATGCGGAAGGGCTAACATCTGCAAGGTCCACACGGTCGGCAGCACCAAGGCGGCAGGCATGTGAGGGTGGGGGAGATGGTTTTACCAGGGCGCATGGTAGCAGCCAAACTAGTGAGGAAGGTGCAGGAGACCAGGAAGAAGTGGAGGACGAACTGATGGAAGACTCATCAGATGAGGGAGACCTTGATCACATTTCTGTTGTGCGAGGTTGGGGGGAGAGGACAGAGGAAGGAAGCATGATTGTTACCTCGCCACCAACACAACAGGGACTTGGTGCTCCTGGATGCGCAACACACATGAGTGCCTTCTTGCTGCACTACCTGCAACATGACCCTCGAATTGTGAGAATTAGAAATAATCCTGACTATTGGGTTGCCACACTGTTAGATCCCCGGTACAAAAGTAAATTTGCCGAAATTATTCCTGCCATAGAAAGGGATGCACGCATGCAGGAGTATCAGCAGAGACTGTTGCAGAATCTTACATGTGCTTTTCCACAAAACACCAGTGGTGCACGTAGTGAATCTCACAGTTCCAACTTGCCAACCGTGGGACCGTCAAGTGTTCAGCACTCAAACCGTAACAGAACCACAGTATCTGCTGGTAACATCAATTTTGCGGAATCATTTCACCACTTTTTTAGCCCATCCTTTGCAAGGCCACAGGAGACAAGAAGTCTGACACATAGTCAACGCCTAGAGACGATGGTACAGGAGTATCTCCAAGTAAACATTGAAGCCATGACTGTGTCACTGGACCCTTGCTCTTTTTGGGCTTCCAATCTGGATAAATGGCCGGAGCTAGCCACTTACGCCTTGGAGATCTTGTCATGCCCCGCAGCCAGCGTTCTGTCTGAACGTGTGTTCAGCGCTGCTGGTGGTGTGCTGACAGATAAGCGCACGCGGCTCTCCACTGATAATGTAGACAGACTCACGTTCATAAAGATGAACAAATCATGGATCCGAAATGACTTTTCTACCCCTGTGTCATCCTGGGGAGAGTAAAAGCTTGGTGATTGGTTAAAATCACCCTACCAACCGTTTTAAGCTTTCAAATTACTAATCATGTTTATCTGTATCTTGGCTGGAAAATAATTTGGGCTTTGTAGCAGTGTGCAGCACTGATTCTATTAGGCCATCTATAATAAGCTCCACCAGATTTAAAATTACTAATCATGTTTATCTGTATCTTGGCTGGAAAATAATTTGGGCTTTGTAGCAGTGTGCAGCACTGATCCTATTAGGCCATCTATACTAAGCTCCACCAGATTTAAAATTAATAATAATTTTTAGCTGCATCTAGCCCGGAAAATAATTTTGGGGCTCCGAGATGCGCAAGACACATAAGTGCCTTCTTGCTGCACTACCTGCAACTTGACCCTCATATTGTCAGAATTCGAAGTAATCATGACTACTGGGTTGCCACACTCTTAGATCCCCCAAACTTTTCGATCAACCTTTTCATTTTAATAAAGACCAAAAAAATGGTCATTTTTGAAATTATAAGCATTAGCAGGTTATTAGAAACTGAAATCAAACCGTTTTCAACTCAAAACTTTATTCTAGGTGATGTTACATTTTCACATAGGACCCCTTGTTCGAAAGGAGCTTCTGAACTCTCTCGTCCTTTGAATTTGTCAGGTTTTGGATGGTTTCTGCTTCAATTGTTTTGCATGAGGACAGAATACCCTCCCAGAGGTGTTGCTTAGATGTGAACTGCCTCCCGCCATCATAGACACTCCTTTTGATGATGCTCCAGAGGCTCTGAATGGGGTAGAGGTCAGGGGAGCCTGGGGGTCACACCATAAGTTTGTCCACTTTTATGCCCATATCAGCCAGAGATGCAGATGTTTTATGTGCAGCATGAGATGGTGCATTATCATGCAAAAAAATGATCTTGCTGTGAAATACACGGTTCTTCTTCTTGAACCATGGCAGGAAGTGCTGTTTGAGAAAATCCACATACATTATGGAGTTCATCTTTAGCGCCTTCAGGGATCCTAAAGGGGCCGACAATCTCTCTCCCCATGATTCCAGCCCAAAACATTACTCCACCTCCTCCTTGTTGGCGCTGTAGCCGTGTTTGCGTGGGGTGTCCATCAACCAGCCATCCTCCACTCCATCCATCTGGACCATCGAGCGCTGCACGGCACTCATCCGTGAACAAAACAGTTTTGAAATCAGTCTTCATGTAATGTTTAGCCCACTGGAACCGTTTCTGCTTGTGTGAAGTGGATAGAGGAGGTCGACAGGATGGCGTATGCACAGCTGCAAACCTCTGAAGGTCCCTGCATCTTGTTGTTCGGGGGACGTTGGAGGCACCAGCAGCTTCAAAAACTTGTCTGCTGCTATGACAAGGCTTTTTTGCCGCTGCTCTTTTAACCTGACGTAATTGCCTGTAGGAAAGAGTCCTCAATTTGCCCTTATCAGCACGCACACGTGTGTACTGTGAATCAGCTACATACTTCTTGATTGCCAAGACACTTCATCCTGATCATCGCACAATGTTGATTGTAGTCATGCCTTGACCTAAACACTCCACAATTTGTTGCTTCTCAGCAGCCGACACATCCTTTTTCTTTCCCATTTTGGCAGAAAATGTAGGCTGCTTAATAATGTGAGACAGCCTTCTTAAGTAGTCTTGCCTTTCATTGGACACACCTGCCAAACTAATTAGCACAGGTGTCTGCAATTGCTTACAGTGATATAAAGAGCCCTGACACACATCACCATCAATGAGTTTAACTGACAAACAAACAAATTCTTCCCTTATCACTCCTAAACACTTTTTGCATAATAATTTGGAACACAGTGTACATGTACTTTTCCACAAAACACCAGTGGTTCACGTCGTGAATCTTACAGTTCTAACTTGCCAACCGTGGTCTGTATGGAGTTGTTCAATAAAGGGCCCAAAATTAAGATAACATAGATGGGAGAGGTCTCTATGAATAGGAATTCCTAAGTATTTGATACCCTGTGAGGGCCAGGCAAAGAGAAAGTTGGACTGGATGGAATCCTATATGGATTTGGGGAGGGAGACATCGAGGGCCTCAGACTTCGCTGCATTGATTTTAAAATTTGACCATGTAACAAAGTGATCTATTTCAGCCATAACAGCATGGATGGATATATGTGATTGAGTGATATATACTAGGACATCATCAGCAAATAGAGAGCACTTGTACTCGGTGCCTCCCACCTCAATCCACCTAATATTGGGGTTATGGCGAATTGATGAAAGCAGGTGCTCCGTCACGAGGATGTATAAGAGAGGGGACAGAGGACATCCCTGCCTTGTCCCATTGGTGATTGTGAAAGGTGATGAAAATGTTCTGATGCACCCCCTGGGCCTTGGGACACCATTTTTGGTGGATGCTGGTGGTTGTAGTCTTCGTGGCGGGGACCCGGTTCCGTGGCTCAGGGTGGTCAAACCAGTGGCGGAACTATTTATGTGGTTTTGATCTTTAAATGTCCGACTACGCCACCCGTGGATTGCGGTCAGAGTGAACCGCCGCTGCAGGGCAGACCGCTGAGGCTGGTGTTGTGGGTGCAGCAGAGCATAGCATAACTCCCCACGGGAGGAGTATAGCCTCAGGGCAGTGTATGCGGAGGATGGGGGTGATGGTGCAGGGCAGCAGCAGTAATGACACGGAGTCAGTGATGCAGTCCAGGGCCTTTACTCACAGTTCTTATTATCCAGACCACGTCTGCAGGTAACGGCTGCCCACGTCGTACTGTGCTCACCAGGTGAGGGGCTCAGACAACTCCCAGATAACTTTGGAGCGCTTCACAGGACCCCCTTTGTGTGTCCTTTGTCTGGCCTTTCTTACCAACCCTTCTGTCCGGCTGCCTCGGGCCTCCTCTTGGTAAACTTGGCGCCAGTTTCCCTGACCCTATGTGGTGCCTTCCTAGCGGGTGTAGCGAGGGGCTGCGCCACATAAAATGTCAGAGCCTCCGGTTTCTAGCTGAGGGTCGTTTCCTGCCTCCACTAGTTTCGGGGACCGGTCTCCCCCTCTGGCCTGACCCCTCCACGCAGGTGGATTCGGGCGTGCGGTGGCGACTCGCCCGTCCGCACCCCTGGGATCCCTTCATTCCTCGTTCCTGGAGCCTTCTCCGCTCCTCTTCCTTCCTTCTCCCTCTTCCAGGCCTGGGCCTCTGTTACTAGGCCCGCCTCCGGAGCAGAGCTCATGCAGAGCCCCTGCTCCCTGCCACTTCTGCTCAGACTTCTCTGCACTGAACTAAGATGGTGCCCACTTTTTATACTCCCTTCTCAATGCACCCAGGAACTGCTTCCTCCCTGCTCCTACACTACAGGGTTCCGCTTCCTCAGTGTTCCCTCCCCCCACTCCAGCCAGGGACAGGGACTGTCATGCCCATCTCAGAGGCATATTGGTCGCCCTGCCCCACGGCAATGTGGTGTAATGCATGCAGGTGTTGGGTCCTGATCCACACTCCATCCTTACCTGAGAGTGAGATATCACACCTCTGGGTGAGGTGCAATATCTCTGTAGCAACCGAGCCCTCAGGGTGCTACAGTTCCATTTATCTTCAGCCTAGGTGACGTATTGTGATACAGGGCCGTGATTTTGGCTATAAAAGGGTCCCCTAGACCCCTACCCCAAGCTTTTTAAGAGAATCATATATGGCGTGCCAGGAGACTCTATGGAATGCTTTCTCAGCATCCAACGAGAGCATCTAATTACAAATTTTTAACTGCATCTAGCCCAGGAAATACTTTGTGCCTAGTAGCAGTGTCTGCTAGTCAGCGGATTATCCCGGCTGTTAAGCAAGCTACACCACCTGTAGTTTGGACACTTAATTTTTTCAAAGGAAATGCTTCGGGACCACGGGATACTCAGTGAAGAGCATCAGGAGGCACCCCAAGGCATAGGGGCTGGGACTGGCAGTAGGATGCCTTGCGGTGGACAGCCGAGCTCGATCCTTATAAAAGCTTTTTAACTGCAGCAGCTTTAGTGGACGCTACTGGAGCTGGAATTACGCGGCTGCTGGCATGAGACTTGCCCTCCAATAGATCCTTGTAAATGGATTTAAAGTGTATTCATTCAAATTAGAGAGACAATTTAAATTAAAAAGCTTAGAGCTGCCTCCACCACAGGGGGGCTCGCTCGACCCACCAGCGGACAGGCACCAGTATTGGGAGAGGGGGGCTGGCCGTCAGGGTTCACCGCGGCTCTGGCACAAACCCGGCGACACGGAGGTGGCACGGGCAGGAGCGGACTGAACGTGTCGGCTTCTCACTTTTTGGATTTTAGAAGGGCATGACATGCCTATATCTGTGTCTCCCCCTCCTTTTACTCCTCCACCTCTTTTCTTTTCGCATGACTATATGTACTTGTCACTTTTCCATGTGTTATTTGTGTCTTCTGAGCAGTTTGTCAGCTTTTGGACACCTTTGAAGGTGTTTTCTATGTGTTTCTATGTGTTTTTGTTTGCCTGCCATTGGTTTTAACGGTGTTCGAAGGTGTTCGACGAACAGTTCGACGAACAGTTCGGCGAACACACGGGTGTTCGACGAACCGAACCGAACTCGAACACTACGGGGGTGGCTCAACACTAGATATGAGGGTCAAAAGTAAAATATTTTTGTCATTTGACTTTTGTGGATGTGGTGATATTTTTAAATGAGAAAATGAAGGATGATTTAAAAATTTTTTCACTTCTTTCTTAGTTCCCATGGGTGCTTGAACCTGTGATCATTTGACCATTTGTTCTAAACAGTAGTATTGCTGTGTAGAGGGAAATTTGTGTTCTCTTATGAATCCCAGTCACAAGCTGGGCTTCATAGGAGAGCCAAGATGACAGCAATGAGGGCCTTCAGTAGGCCCCTAGAGCCATGACTGCCCACGATCTCAACATCTAAACAGCAGCATCTAAATGATTAAATATCAGCAATGGAAGCTAGCTCCCATTGCTGCCATTACCAGCACATTACAGCTGTATAACACAGCTGGCATCTGCCATGTATGGAGCAGACTCAGCTCCTCAGCTCACTCCATACATGTGAACCTGGGCACCGATACAAATATACAGATGCATTGATATAAGTTAAGGGGTTAAAAGTCATATCTGGGACTTTCTAAAAAAAATAAATAAATAAAAGGTGACTAAGCACTAACAGGCAAGGAGTTCAACGCAGTTCTTCACCGGCAAGAGCTGTCTGTGACCGCTCTGTGCCGTCGAAGAATGGCACCAAGCACAACAGGCAGATTGTTAGCAACTAGCTGCCTGTTGGTGCTTAGGCACTTTTATTTATTTATTTTTTTTTACAAAGTACAGGATATTCACTTTACTGGACCTCTCAAAAGAAATACAAAAAGGCACTGAAATGTACACTACCGTTCAAAAGTTTGGGGTCACCCAGGCAATTTTGTGTTTTCCATGAAAACTCATACTTTTATTTATCAAATGAGTTGCAAAATGATTAGAAAATATAGTCCAGACATTAACAAGGTTAGAAATAATGATTTTTATTAGAAAGAATAATTTTCTCCTTCAAACTTTGCTTTCGTCAAAGAATGCTCCCTTTACAGCAATTACAGCATTGCAGACCTTTGGCATTCTAGCTGTTAATTTGCTGAGGTAATCTTGAGAAATTTCCCCCCCATGCTTCCTGAAGGCCCTCCCACAAGTTGGATTGGCTTGATGGGCACTTTTTGCGTACCATACGGTCAAGCTGCTCCCACAACAGCTCAATGGGGTTGAGATCTGGTGACTGCGCTGGCCACTCCATTAAAGATAGAATACCAGCTGCCTGCTTCTTCCCTAAATAGTTCATGCATAATTTGGAGATGTGCTTTGGGTCATTGTCCTGTTGTAGGATGAAATTGGCTCCAATCAAGCGCTGTCCACAGGGTATGGCGTTGCAAAATGGAATGATGGATTTTATTCAAAATCCCATTTACCTTGTACAAATCTTCCACTTTACCAGCATCAAAGCAACCCCAGACCATCACATTACCTCCACCATGCTTGACAGATGGCGTCAGGCACTCTTCCAGCATCTTTTCAGTTGTTCTGCGTCTCACAAATGTTCTTCTGTGTGATCCAAACACCTCAAACTTTGATTCGTTTGTCCATAAAACTTTTTTCCAATCTTCCTCTGTCCAATGTCTATGTTCTTTTGCCCATATTAATCTTTTCCTTTTATTAGCCAGTCTCAGATATGGCTTTTTCTTTGCTACTTTGCCCTGAAGGCCACCATCCCAGAGTCGCCTCTTCACTGTAGACGTTGACACTGGCGTTTTGCGTTTACTATTTAATGAAGCTGCCAGTTGTGGAGCTGTGAGGTGTCGTTTTCTGAAACTAAAGACTCTAATGTCTTGTTGCTCAGGTGTGAAGCGGGACCTCCCACTTCTCTTTCTACTCTGGTTAGAGCCTATTTGTGCTCTCCTCTGAAGGGAGTAGTACACACCGTTGTAGGAAATCTTCAGTTTCTTGGCAACTTCTCGCATGGAATAGCCTTCATTTCTAAGAACAAGAATAGACTGTCGAGTTTCACATGAAAGTTCTTTTTTTCTGGCCATTTTGAGAGTTTCATAGAACAAACAAATGTAATGCTCCAGATTCTCAACTAGCTCAAAGGAAGGTCAATTTTATAGCTTCTCAAAACAGCCAAACCGTTTTCAGCTGGGCTAACATACTTGTGCAAGGGTTTTCTATCCTTCTTACGCAGTTAGCAAACACAATGTACCATTAAAACACTGGAGTGGTGATTGTTGGAAATGGGCCTCTATACACCTATGTTGTATTGCAATAAAAACAAGACGTTTGAAGCTAGAATAGTCATTTACCACATTAACAATGTATAGAGTGTATTTCTGATTCATTTAATGTTAGCTTCATTGAAAAAAAATTGCTTTTCTTTAAAAAATAATGACATTTCTAAATGACCCCAAACTTTTGAACAGTAGTGTACATTAAAAATGTGAGAACCATTTTTTGAAATCTAATATGCAAAGGTGCAACTACTTTAGATTACCTCCATGCACAAAGACTATGTTAGAAAAAACACAACTTTCCATCAATATACGGCTCTGGCAAAATTAAGAGACCACACAGTTTTCTAAAAATCACCATCTCTACATGTCTGACAGCCATTCCATTCCAGTGTCAATTGAATTCCAACCAAAGTACACCTCATTCTACTTAATGTGCTTCTGATTAGGTGATCACCTGAACCAAATCTTATATAATGAGGGAAAGTATAAAAAACACTGCTGCGGTCTTCACAATCCTCTTGCAATAGGACAAGCTGGATGGCAAAACAAGTGCTAGGAATAGCCCAAAAGTAATTTGAATGAAAACATAACTTTTAACCATGCCAAAGGAGTTGAAAAGAAAAGTCTTGAGTGAGGAAAAGAAGGGCTCAATTCTGGCTTTACTAACAGAGGGATACAGTGAGCGTCATGTTGCCTCCATCCTTAAAACTTCGAAGACGGCAGTCTATTACAACAAGGTCAAGCAGCAGATATTGGGGACAACAAAGCTACAGACCGGCAGAGGGAGAAAGCGACTCTCCACTGACCGGGATGACCGTCATCTTATTCGAATGTCACTCAGCAACCGCAGGATGACATCAAGTGACCTAAAAAAGGAATGGCAAATGGCAGCAAGGTGAAGTGCACGGCAAGAACAGTTCATAACAGGCTCCTAGAGGCAGGCCTCAAGTCATGTAAAGCTAGAAAAAAGCCTTTCATCAATGAGAAGCAAAAGAGAGCCAGGCTGAATTTTGCCAAAGACCATAAGGATTGGACAATAGAGGACTGGAGTAAGGTAATCTTCTCTGATGAGTCTAATTTTCAGCTTTGCACAACACCTGGTCGTCTAATGGTTAGAAGGAGACCTGGAGAGGCATACAAACAACAGTGTCTTGCACCCACTGTGAAATTTGGTGGAGGATCGGTGATGATCTGGGGATGCTTCAGCAAGGCTGGAATTGGGCAGGTTTATCTTTGCGAAGGACGTATGAATCAAGAAGCATACAAGGTTATCCTTGAAAAACACTTGCTTCCTTCTGCTCAGGCAATGTTCCCCAACTCTGAGGACTGTTTTTTCCAGCAGGACAATGCCCCATTCCACACAGCTAGGTCAATATCTACAGGTAACTATGACATAGTGGGAATAACCGAGACATGGTTAGATGAAAGCTATGACTGGGCAGTTAACTTACAGGGTTACAGTCTGTTTAGAAGGGATCGAATAAGTCGGAAAGGGGGTGGAGTCTGTCTATATGTAAAGACGTGTCTAAAGCCTACAATACGGGAGGATGTATGGGAGGGAAATGAGGAGGTCGAGTCCTTATGGGTGGAGATACATGGGGCAAAAAACAATAATAAAATTATCATAGGAGTCTGTTATAAACCACCAAATATAGCAGAAGCCACGGAAAGTCTATTAATGAGACAAATAGACGAAGTAGCAAAAAATAACGAGGTGATTATTATGGGGGACTTCAACTACCCCGATATAGACTGGGAAACCGAAAGCTGTAGATCTCAGAAAGGAAACAGGTTTCTGTCAATTATCAAAGACAATTATTTGTCACAACTTGTGCAGGAACCAACTAGAGGGACGGCCCTTTTAGACTTAATATTAACTAACAGACCAGACAGAATAACTGAGGTGCAGGTCGGGGGGCACCTGGGAAATAGTGACCACAACATTATACAATTCCACATGTGCTTCAGTAGGGTGCCCAGCAAGGGAGTCACAAAAACACTGAACTTCAGGAGGGCAAAGTTTGATCAGCTAAGAGATGCCCTTCACCTTATAGACTGGGATAGTATCTTCAGTAATAGGAGCACGGATAGAAAATGGGAAATTTTCAAAACAGTCCTACATAGTCACTGTAGAAGGTACATACCTTATGGGAATAAAAGGGCTAGGAATAGGAGGAAGCCAATGTGGCTAAATAAGGAAGTCAAGAGGGCAATGAAAAACAAAAAAAGGGCTTTCGGTAAACTTAAACAAGAAGGCAGCAAGGAAGCGCTAATATCTTATAGGGAAAAAAACAAAATCTGTAAGAAACAAATAAGAATAGCAAAAGAGGAGACAGAGAGACTAATTGCCAAGGAAAGTAAAACGAATCCCAAACTGTTCTTTAACTATATAAACAGTAAAAGGATTAAAACTGATGTAGTTGGCCCATTGAAAAATAACCTGGGTAAAATCATAGAGGGCGATGAGGGTAAAGCAAACCTACTCAATAGCTTCTTCTCCACTGTTGTCACAAAAGAAAACAATTTATCGGAGGAAATGCAGAGTGATAAAGTAAACCCTCCACTAAATATCACCCACCTAACCCAGGAGGAAGTTCAGAAACGCCTAAATAATATCAAAATAGACAAGTCACCAGGCCCAGATGGCATACACCCCCGGGTACTAAAAGAATTAAGTAATGTGATAGACAGGCCGCTGTATCTTATATTCAAGCACTCTTTATGGACAGGGACTGTCCCACTAGACTGGCGCCAAGCAAATGTGGTACCAATATTCAAAAAGGGGTCTAAAAGTGACCCTGGGAACTATAGACCAGTCAGCTTAACGTCTGTTGTGGGTAAATTGTTTGAAGGATTTCTTAGAGATGCTATTGTAGAATATCTTAATGATAATAACTGTCTAACTCCATATCAACATGGATTCATGAGGGATCGCTCCTGCCAAACAAACCTGATGGCCTTCTACGAGGAGGTGAGCTCACAGCTGGACCGGGGAGAGTCAGTGGATGTTGTATACCTTGACTTCTCCAAAGCGTTTGATACCATGCCACACAAAAGGTTGGTATATAAAATGAGAATGCTTGGTCTGGGGGATAATGTGTGCAAGTGGGTAAATAGCTGGCTGAGTGATAGAAAGCAGAGGGTGGTTATCAATGGCGTAAGCTCAGGGTGTGTCAGGGTTACTAGCGGGGTGCCTCAAGGGTCTGTCTTGGGCCCTATATTATTTAATATATTTATTAATGATCTAGTGGAAGGGTTGCATAGTAAAATAGCAATATTTGCAGATGATACTAAACTTTGTAAAGTAGTTAATACAGATGAGGATAGGGCACAGCTACAGGAGGATTTAGATAAATTGGGGAGTTGGGCCAAAAAATGGCAAATGGGGTTCAATGCCGATAAATGTAAGGTCATGCACATGGGAAAGAAAAACAGCAGTAACCCATACATATTAAATGGGAAACCGTTGGGGAAATCTGACATGGAGAAGGACCTGGGCGTCTTTGTTAATAGCAAATTAAATTGGAGTGCCCAGTGTCAGGCAGCAGCTGCGAAGGCAAATAGAGTCATGGCATGCATCAGAAGGGGAATAGGGGCATATGATGAGAACATTGTTCTTCCTCTGTATAAAGCGCTGGTAAGGCCGCACCTAGAATATTGTGCACAGTTCTGGGCTCCGGTGCTCAGGAAAGACATATTGGAGCTAGAGAGGGTACAAAGGAGGGCGACTAAGGTAATAAATGGAATGGAGGGACTAGAATACCCAGAGAGGTTGTCAAAATTAGGCCTATTTACGTTGGAAAAGAGAAGGCTTAGGGGAGACCTCATAAACATGTATAAATACATCAGGGGGCAGTACAGAGATCTCTCCCATGACCTGTTTATACCAAGGATGGTGACAAAGACGAGGAGGCACACTATGCGTCTGGAGGAAAGGAGGTTCCTGCACCAGCATAGAAGGGGATTCTTTATGGTCAGAGCCGTGAGACTCTGGAACTCTCTGGGAGAGGAAGTGGTGATGTCCAACTCACTTAATGAGTTCAAGAGAGGCCTGGACGCCTTTCTTGAGAACAATAAAATTACATCTTATGCTTAGTTAATTAATCCAGGGATTTATTCAGACTGCCAGATTGGTGTCGGGAAGTGAATTTTTCCTCAATGATGTAAATTGGCCTATACCGCATGTTTTTTTTGTTTTTTTTGCCTTCCCCTGGATCAACGCTGCGGAATAGCTGCAGTGCACAAGAAATAGGCTGAACTGGATGGATGCTTGTCTTTTTTCGGCCTTATAAACTATGTAACTATGTAATCAATGTGTGGATGAAGGAGCACCACATCAAGACCCTGTCATGGTCAGCCCAATCTCCAGACCTGAACCCAATTGAAAACCTCTGGAATGTAATCAAGAGGAAGATGGATAGTCACAAGCCATCAAACAAAGAACTGCTTAAATTTTTGTGCCAGTAGTGGCATAAGGTCACCCAAAAGCAGTGTGAACGACTGGTGGAAAGCATGCCAAGACGCATGAAAGCTGTGATTAAAAATCAAGGTTATTCCACCAAATATTGATTTCTGAACTCTTCCCGAGTTAAAACATGAGTGTTGTTGTTTCTAAATGAATAAGAACTTGTTTTCTTTGCATTATTTGAGGTCTGAAAGCACTGTTTCTCTTTTATTATTTTGACGATTTCTCATTTGCTGCAAATAAATACAAAATTTATAGCTTTGAATTTCAGAGACATGTTGTCAGTAGTTTATAGAATAAAACAGCAATGTACATTTTACTCAAAAATATACCTATAAAGAGAAAAATCAGAGAAAATTATTATTTTGCAGTGGTCTTTTAATTTTTGCCAGAGCTGTATATATATGTAGTGTGAAAAAGTGTTTGCCCCCTTCCTGATTTCTTATTCTTTTGCATGTTTATCACACTTAAATGTTTTAGATCACAAAACAAATTTACACATTTGACAAAGATAACACAAGTAAACACAAAATGCAGTTTTTAAATGAAGGTCTTTATTATTAAGGGAAAAAGAAATCCAAACCTGCAGGGCCCTGTGAGAAAAAGTGACATCATGCTGTGATCCAAAGAAATTCAGGAACAAATAAGAAGCAAAGTAGCTGAGATCTAACAGTCTGGAAAAGGTTATAAAGCCATTTGTAAAGCTTTGGGGCAGTGAGAGCCATTATCCACAAATGGCAAAAACATGGCTGACCAAAATTACCCCCAAAGCGCATTGATGACAAATCCAAGAGGTCACAAAAGACTCCACAAAAACAGCCAAAAGAACTGCAGGCCTCACTTGCCTTAGTTAAGGTCAGTATTTATAACTTCACCATAAGCAAGAGACTGGGCAAAAATTGCATGCCTGGCCGAATTCCAAGATAAAAACCACTGCTGAGCAAAAAGAACGTAAAGGCTCATCTCAATTTTGCCAGAAAACATCTTGATGATCGTTAAAACTTTTGGGAGAATACTCTGTGGATTGACGAGACAAAACTTGAACATTTTTGAAGGTGTATGTCCCATTACATCTGGTGTATAAGTAACACAGCATTTCAAGAAAGGAAAATCATACCAATAGTAAAATATGGTGCTGGTATTGTGATGGTATGGGGCTGTTTTTCTGCTTAAGGACCTGGAAGACTTGCTGTGTTAAATGTAACTATGAATTCTGCTGTCCACCAAAAAATCCTGAAGAAGAATGTCTGACCATCTGTTTGTGACCTCAAGCTGAAGCGCACTTGGGTTATGCAGCAGGACAATGATCCAAAACACACCAGCAAGTCCACCTCTGAATGGCTTAAGAAAAACAAAATAAAGACTTTGGAGTGACCTAGTCAAAGTCCTGACTTTAATCTGATTGAGTCTTACGATACTGGCGTAGCACTGCTGGAATCCAGTGGCCGAAGGAGCACAAGCAGGAACAGCAAGCAGTAGAAGAAGTTTTTGGAGTTAGGAAAGGAGTTGTAGGAAACAATCCGTAGATAGAGAGAACAGTGTGGGTAAGACAGTACAGGAGCTGGAGACTGGAACTAGACTAGAGATGAGCGTTGTTCTACTCGAACTGTTCGCCAATCTCAAATTCGAGCTGTTTTGGGCGGTGTTCGAGCCGGTCGGCGAACACGAACAATTTGAGAAAAATTCGGCTGTTCGAGGTTATGTTCGATAACTGTTCGTGCACCAAAATCATAACTGGATTTTTTCTCAGTAATGATGAAAATTAATGTTAATACGCAGTTTGAGTGTACAGCGGGGCGGGGGGAGGGGCAGGGGATGGATCTCTGCAGGAACAATGAAGATCTCCATTTTTTTTTCTCTTTCCCGCATTTGCAGTGGGGAGGTGCAATCTGTCAGCCTATCAGCAGCGCACACACGGAGCGAAGTGCTTTTTTTCACACAAGCAAGGGCATGTGTGATTGGCAGTGTATGTCACATGTCCTTGCCCTATAAGACCAAGCCATTTTCCCCGTCGCCACCATTTTCTCACTGCTGCAGCTGCGTGTTAGACGGCACCGCTGTTGCTGTGTGTGCTATACCTTGTTAATTTCAAGCCAATTTTCGCACAAATATACAGATAGCTTGGGAGTAGGGAATAGTTGTGATTGCAGTCCTTTTAAGGACTAGGTTACAGCATTTCCTATGACTTTTATCAGGGAGGTCTGTGCACTTAAATAGATAGGTTGTGGGAGTAAAGACTAATTGTAATTGGAGTCCTTTTCAGGACTAGGTTACATGAGTTCCTATCAGTTTTTGCCAGGCAGGTCTGTGCCAGTGCTGTGCAAGTTTTTTTCACAGCATTTGGCTGAATCTAGCAAAGCTAATCCTTTTTGGCCTATTGCAGAGTGTGTTAGTCAGTGGAGTAGCCTATCTGTGTTGCAAGATATAACACCTGTGTATAGAATACCAATTTTTTTACTGCACCTAGTGAAGTAAAATCTTTTGGGCATAGCATCATTCTATTAGTCCATCTATACTGACCTCCATCAGGTTGCAAACTGAATATAATTTTTTTCTGCATCTAGCTCTGAAAAAATATTTGGGCTTCTAGCGGTGTGTGGGACTTGGTCTATTAGTCCATCTATACTGACCTCCATCAGGTTGCAAATTAAAAATAATTTTTTTCTGCATCTAGCTCTGAAAAAATATTTGGGCTTCTAGCGGTGTGTGGGACTTGGTCTATTAGTCCATCTATACTGACCTCCATCAGGTTGCAAATTAAAAATAATTTTTTTCTGCATCTAGCTCTGAAAAAATATTTGGGCTTCTAGCAGTGTGTGGGACTTGGTCTATTAGTCCATCTATACTGACCTCCATCAGGTTGCAAATTAAAAATAATTTTTTTCTGCATCTAGCTCTGAAAAAATATTTGGGCTTCTAGCAGTGTGTGGGACTTGGTCTATTAGTCCATCTATACTGACCTCCATCAGGTTGCAAATTAAAAATAATTTTTTTCTGCATCTAGCTCTGAAAAAATATTTGGGCTTCTAGCAGTGTGTGGGACTTGGTCTATTAGTCCATCTATACTGACCTCCATCAGGTTGCAAATTGAATAAAAAAATTTTCTGCATCTAGCTCTGAAAAAATATTTGGGCTTCTAGCGGTGTGTGGGACTTGGTCTATTAGTCCATCTATACTGACCTCCATCAGGTTGCAAATTAAAAATATTTTTTTTCTGCATCTAACCCAGCCAATAGTTTTGGCCTAATACCACAGTTTGGCCACTCAGCTCTGCTCGGTTACCATCCATTGTTTTTTTGTGCAAACAACTCCAGAGTTGTGAATTAGTTAACCACCAAAATGAGTGGAAAAAGGCCTGCTGCTGGTGGAAAGGGGAATAGGCGTGTTGGGAAGGGGAAAAAAGGTTGTGTCCGTGGGGTAGGTGCAGAAGAAAGACCATCTTCCAGCCAAACTAAAATGTCTACTTCTTTTAGCGGACAATGTGATAAGATCCCTTTCTTAAGGCCACGCCAATCGCTACAAATTCCAGATGAGGCACAAAAACAGCAGGTGCTTCAACGGATATCAAGTGCTCCTTTAAGTGGGCTCTCCTCCACATCAACTTCAACATCACAAATACTCCAGCCCTCAAAGGTGTCACCCAAATCGCACTTGCTTCTTCACAGCTCCCAAATCTCCAGCTGCCCGTCTGAGTGTGAGGTAGAACAGATGGTTGAGTCTGCAGAGCTGTTTACTCATACTATAGCCTGGGAATCAGAGGTCGACTCCAGCGCTTCTGTGAATCCAGACGAGGAAATGATCTGCACTGATGCCCAGAATCTTTATGAGTCGGATCCAGGACCAGACGCAGAAGGTTCTGACCATAATGTAGACCCTCATTCCCAAACTGTAACTCCTGTTGGTGGAGACAATGAGGAAGACGATGATAAGACTCAAATACCTGATTGGAGCGACAACTTTAGTTTTTTGTCAGGGCAGGAACAGGTTGGCTCTGAGGACGACGGGTGTGATAACGCACAGGGTGATGATGATGAGGTCGGAGATCCCACTTACTGTCAACCCACAGTCAGCCAAGAGATGAGGTCAGCAGAGGAGGTGGAGGAAGATGCTAGTGACGACGAGGTCAGGTTGCGCCTTCCTGGACAGAGACGTAGTACTGGAAGCACGTCAACAACTGCATCCTCAAACACAACTCTGCCTCTCACCACAAGTCGTGGTGGTTCTTCAGGTCGCATGGGTGCTAAGCCTTGCATAGCCTGGGCATTTTTTCAGATCGATAAAGATGACCCAACTCGTGTTATCTGTAACATTTGTCAGCAAAAGCTAAGTAGAGGCCAAAAAATACATAGTTTGAGTACTTCATGCATGAACCGGCACATGGACATGAAGCATAAGTTGCAGTGGGAAGCTCAGTGTGCTACAATGCGGCCTAGCCGGCCGGGCCAATCACCGTCTGCCATATCTTGTGCATCCGCGGCCTCTTCATCCTCTGTGACTGGGGGGACAGCAGTCACACCTGTTTTGGGGCGCAGACCTGCCACCTCTTTACCCGCAACAGCCAGCGTGATTGGCAGGTCATCATTTTCTTTGGAGGTGGTAACACCAGCTGGTGTTGAGCGCTGTCCGACATCGATAGCACCACCTTTGGATCAAGGCAACCTAACATGTCCGCCTGCATCTTCCTCACAGACCGGCAGTTTGCCGGGGACACCCTTATCAACCCCGTCTAAGCACAATAGCCAGCCCTCGGTCCCTCAGATGTGGACAAGTAAAAGACCATTTCCTCCTAGCCATGAGAAAGCTAAGAGGTTGAATTTCACCATCTGCAAGCTCTTGGCTACAGAAATGCTGCCTTTCCGCCTGGTGGACACAGAGGATTTTCGAGACCTTATGTCCGTCGCAGTGCCCCAGTACCAGATGCCCAGTCGGCACTACTTCTCAAAGAAAGGTGTGCCTGCGCTCCACCAGCATGTCGCACACAACATCACCGCTTCTTTGAGAAACTCTGTGTGTGACAGGGTGCATTTCACCACAGACACTTGAACGAGTAGGCATGGACAGGGGCGTTACATGTCGCTGACTGGGCACTGGGTAACTATGGTGACAGCAGGACAAGGGGCTGCTGTCCAAGTCTTGCCGTCCCCACGAGTTGTGCGTCAATCCTCTTTATGTCAAAGTTCCTCCACTGCTTCTGCCTCCTCAACCTCCTCTCGGTCTTCCACCTGCACCCAAAGCCTGTCTGGTCATGCCACAAGCTTTCTAACTGCGCAGAAGGGATCCTGCACACCTCCTTACTATGCTGGCAGTAGGGCTCAACGTCATCAGGCGGTTTTTACATTGAAATGTCTGGGAAATGTGAGTCACACAGCTGAGGAGTTGTGGTCAGCTCTGGAGAACCAATTTCATGAATGGTTGTCTCCATTGGACCTGAAACCAGGGAAGGCCGTGTGCGACAATGCTGCAAACCTGGGTGCGGCCCTTCGCCGGGGCAATGTCACACACGTGCCTTGTATGGCTCACGTGTTGAACCTGGTTGTCCAGCAATTTTTAGCCCACTATCCCAGACTAGATGGCCTTCTGCAGAGGGCACGGTCGCTGTGTGCTCACTTCCGCCGTTCGCATCCCGCAGCTCAGCGACTTACATCTCTACAGAAGTCGTTGGGCCTGCCACTTCACCGGCTAAAATGCGATGTGCCTACCCGGTGGAATTCAACTCTGCACATGTTGCAGCGACTGTGGCAGCACCGACAAGCCCTGGTGCAATACGTTCTGACGTATAGCCTGGGCCAACGAGATTCAGAGGTGGGGCAAATCACGCTGGAGGAGTGGTCTCAGATCAGGGACCTATGCACCCTTCTGCACAGTTTTGAAATGGCGACGAAGATGTTTAGTGCTGACGATGCCATTATCAGCATGACTATTCCGGTGATTTACATGCTGGAGCACATGTTAAACAGAATTTGGAGTCAGGTGGTGGCACAAGAGGAGGTGGAGGAAGTAGAGGAGGAGGAGTTGTATGCGGAAGGGCTAACATCTGCAAGGTCCAGACGGTCGGCAGCACCAAGGCGGCAGGCATGTGAGGGTGGGGGAGATGGTTTTACCAGGGCGCATGGTAGCAGCCAAACTAGTGAGGAAGGTGCAGGAGCCCAGGAAGAAGTGGAGGACGAACTGATGGAAGACTCATCAGATGAGGGAGACCTTGATCACATTTCTGTTGTGCGAGGTTGGGGGGGGGGGACAGAGGAAGGAAGCATGATTGTTACCTCGCCACCAACACAACAGGGACTTGGTGCTCCTGGATGCGCAACACACATGAGTGCCTTCTTGCTGCACTACCTGCAACATGACCCTCGAATTGTGAGAATTAGAAATAATCCTGACTACTGGGTTGCCACACTGTTAGATCCCCGGTACAAAAGTAAATTTGCAGAAATTATTCCTGACATAGAAAGGGATGCACGCATGCAGGAGTATCAGCAGAGACTGTTGCAGAATCTTACATGTGCTTTTCCACAAAATACCAGTGGTGCACGTAGTGAATCTCACAGTTCCAACTTGCCAACCGTGGGACCGTCAAGTGTTCAGCACTCAAACCGTAACAGAACCACAGTATCTGCTGGTAACATCAATTTTGCGGAATCATTTCACCACTTTTTTAGCCCATCCTTTGCAAGGCCACAGGAGACAAGAAGTCTGACACATAGTCAACGCCTAGAGACGATGGTACAGGAGTATCTCCAAGTAAACATTGAAGCCACGACTGTGTCACTGGACCCTTGCTCTTTTTGGGCTTCCAATCTGGATAAATGGCCGGAGCTAGCCACTTACGCCTTGGAGATCTTGTCATGCCCCGCAGCCAGCGTTCTGTCTGAACGTGTGTTCAGCGCTGCTGGTGGTGTGCTGACAGATAAGCGCACGCGGCTCTCCACTGATAATGTAGACAGACTCACGTTCATAAAGATGAACAAATCATGGATCCGAAACGACTTTTCTACCCCTGTGTCATCCTGGGGAGAGTAAAAGCTTGATGATTGGTTAAAATCACCCTACCAACCGTTTTAAGCTTTCAAATTACTAATCATGTTTATCTGTATCTTGACTGGAAAATAATTTGGGCTTTGTAGCAGTGTGCAGCACTGATCCTATTAGGCCATCTATACTAAAGCTTCACCAGATTTAAAATTAAAAATAATTTTTAGCTGCATCTAGCCCGGAAAATAATTTTGGGGCTCCGAGATGCGCAAGGCACATAAGTGCCTTCTTGCTGCACTACCTGCAGCATGACCCTCATATTGTCAGAATTCGAAGTAATCATGACTACTGGGTTGCCACACTCTTAGATCCCCCAAACTTTTCGATCAACCTTTTCATTTTAATAAAGACCAAAAAAATGGTCATTTTTGAAATTATAAGCATTAGCAGGTTGTTAGAAACTGAAATCAAACAGTTTTCAACTCAAAACTTTATTCTAGGTGATGTTACATTTTCACATAGGACCCCTTGTTCGAAAGGAGCTTCTGAACTCTCTCGTCCATTGAATTTGTCAGGTTTTGGATGGTTTCTGCTTCAATTGTTTTGCATGAGGACAGAATACCCTCCCAGAGCTGTTGCTTAGATGTGAACTGCCTCCCGCCATCATAGACACTCCTTTTAATGATGCTCCAAAGGTTCTGAATGGGGTAGAGGTCAGGGGAGCATGGGGGTCACACCATAAGTTTGTCCCCTTTTATGCCCATATCAGCCAGAGATGCAGATGTTTTATGTGCAGCATGAGATGGTGCATTATCATGCAGAAAAATGATCTTGCTGTGAAATACACGGTTCTTCTTCTTGAACCATGGCAGGAAGTGCTGTTTGAGAAAATCCACATACATTACGGAGTTCATCTTTAGCGCCTTCAGGGATCCTAAAGGGGCCGACAATCTCTCTCCCCATGATTCCAGCCCAAAACATTACTCCACCTCCTCCTTGTTGGCGCTGTAGCCGTGTTTGCGTGGGGTGTCCATCAACCAGCCATCCTCCACTCCATCCATCTGGACCATCGAGCGCTGCACGGCACTCATCCGTGAACAAAACAGTTTTGAAATCAGTCTTCATGTAATGTTTGGCCCACTGGAGCCGTTTCTGCTTGTGTGAAGTGGATAGAGGAGGTCGACAGGATGGCGCATGCACAGCTGCAAACCTCTGAAGGACCCTGCATCTTGTTGTTCGGGGGACGTTGGAGGCACAAGCAGCTTCAAAAACTTGTCTGCTGCTATGACAAGGCTTTTTTGCTGCTGCTCTTTCAACCTGACGTAATTGCCTGTAGGAAAGAGTCCTCAATTTGCCCTTATCAGCACGCACACGTGTGTACTGTGAATCAGCTACATACTTCTTGATTGCCAGGACACTTCATCCTGATCATCGCACAATGTTGATTGTAGTCATGCCTTGAACTAAACACTCCACAATTTGTTGCTTCTCAGCAGCCGACACATCCTTTTTCTTTCCCATTTTGGCAGAAAATGTAGGCTGCTTAATAATGTGAGAGAGCCTTCTTAAGTAGTCTTGCCTTTCATTGGACACACCTGCCAAACTAATTAGCACAGGTGTCTGCAATTGCTTACAGTGATATAAAGAGCCCTGACACACATCACCATCAATGAGTTTAACTGACAAACAAACAAATTCTTCCCTTATCACTCCTAAACACTTTTTGTATAATAATTTGGAACGCAGTGTACATGTGCTTTTCCACAAAACACCAGTGGTTCACGTAGTGAATCTTACAGTTCTAACTTGCCAACCGTGGTCTGTATGGAGTTGTTCAATAAAGGGCCCAAAATTAAGATAACATAGATGGGAGAGGTCTCTATGAATAGGAATTCCTAAGTATTTGATACCCTGTGAGGGCCAGGCAAAGGGAAAGTTGGACTGGATGGAATCCTATATGGATTTGGGGAGGGAGACATCGAGGGCCTCAGACTTCGCTGCATTGATTTTAAAATTTTACCATGTAACAAAGTGATCTATTTCAGCCATAACAGCATGGATGGATATATGTGATTGAGTGATATATACTAGGACATCATCAGCAAATAGAGAGCACTTGTACTCGGTGCCTCCCACCTCAATCCACCTAATATTGGGGTTATGGCGAATTGATGAGAGCAGGTGCTCCGTCACTAGGATGTATAAGAGAGGGGACAGAGGACATCACTGCCTTGTCCCATTGGTGATTGTGAAAGGTGATGAAAATGTTCTGACGCACCCCCTGGGCCTTGGGACAACCGAAGCCGGACCCTTTTTGGTGGATGCTGGTGGTTGTAGTCTTCGTGGCGGCGACCCAGTTCCGTGGCTCAGGGCGGTCAAACCAGTGGCGGAACTATTTATGTGGTTTTCATGTTTAAATGTCCGACTACGCCACCCGTGGATTGCGGTCAGAGTGAACCGCCGCTACAGGGCAGACCACTGAGGCTGGTGTTGTGGGTGCAGCAGAGCGTAGCATAACTCCCCACGGGAGGAGTATAGCCTCAGGGCAGTGTATGCGGAGGATGGGGGTGATGGTGCAGGGCAGCAGCAGTAACGAAACGGAGTCAGTGATGCAGTTCAGGGCCTTTACTCACAGTTCTTATTATCCAGACCACGTCTGCAGGTAACGGCTGCCCACGTCGTACTGTGCTCACCAGGTGAGGGGCTCAGACAACTCCCAGATAACTTTGGAGCACTTCACAGGACCCCCTTTGTGTGTCCTTTGTCTGGCCTTTCTTACCAACACTTCTGTCCGGCTGCCTCGGGCCTCCTCTTGGTAAACTTGGCGCCAGTTTCCCTGACCCTATGTGGTGCCTTCCTAGCGGGTGTAGCGAGGGGCTGCGCCACATAAAATGTCAGAGCCTCCGGTTTCTAGCTGAGGGTCGTTTCCTGCCTCCACTAGTTCGGGGACCGGTCTCCCCCTTTGGCCTGACCCCTCCACGCAGGTGGATTCGGGCGTGCGGTGGCGACTCACTCGTCCGCACCCCTGGGATCCCTTCATTCCTCGTTCCTGGAGCCTTCTCCGCTCCTCTTCCTTCCTTCTCCCTCTTCCAGGCCTGGGCCTCTGTTACTAGGCCCGCCTCCGGAGCAGAGCTCATGCAGAGCCCCTGCTCCCTGCCACTTCTGCTCAGACATCTCTGCACTGAACTAAGATGGTGCCCACCTTTTATACTCCCTTCTCAATGCACCCAGGAACTGCTTCCTCCCTGCTCCTGCACTACAGGGTTCCCCTTCCTCAGTGTTCCCTCCCCCCACTCCAGCCAGGGACAGGGACTGTCGTGCCCATCTCAGGGGCATATTGGTCGCCCTGCCCCACGGCAATGTGGTGTAATGCATGCAGGTGTCGGGTCCTGATCCACACTCCATCCTTACCTGAGAGTGAGATATCACACCTCTGGGTGAGGTGCAATACGTCTTTAGCAACCGAGCCCTCAGGGTGCTACAGTTCCATTTATCTTCAGCCTAGGTGACGTATTGCGATACAGGGCCGTGATTTTGGCTATAAAAGGGTCCCCTAGACCCCTACCCCAAGCTTTTTAAGAGAATCATATATGGCGTGCCAGGAGACTCTATGGAATGCTTTCTCAGCATCCAACGAGAGTATCTAATTACAAATTTTTAACTGCATCTAGCCCAGGAAATACTTTGTGCCTAGTAGCAGTGTCTGCTAGTAAGCGGATTATCCCGGCTGTTAAGCAAGCTGCACCACCTGTAGTTTAGACACTTAATTTTTTCAAAGGAAATGCTTCGGGACCATGGGATACTTAGTGAAGAGCATCAGGAGGCACCCCAAGGCATAGGGGCTGGGACTGGCAGTAGGATGCCTTGCGGTGGACAGCCGAGCTCGATCCTTATAAAAGCTTTTTAACTGCAGCAGCTTTAGTGGACGCTACTGGAGCTGGAATTACCGCGGCTGCTGGCATGAGACTTGCCCTCCAATAGATCCTTGTAAATGGATTTAAAGTGTATTCATTCAAATTAGAGAGACAATTTAAATTAAAAAGCTTAGAGCTGCCTCCACCACAGGGGGGCTCGCTCGACCCACCAGCGGACAGGCACCAGTATTGGGAGAGGGGGGCTGGCCGTCAGGGTTCACCGCGGCTCTGGCACAAACCCGGCGACACGGAGGTGGCACGGGCAGGAGCGGACTGGCCGTGTCGGCTTCTCACTTTTTGGATTTTAGAAGGGCATGACATGCCTATATCTGTGTCTCCCCCTCCTTTTACTCCTCCACCTCTTTTATTTTCGCATGACTATATGTACTTGTCACTTTTCCATGTGTTAGTTATGTCTTCTGAGCAGTTTGTCAGCTTTTGGACACCTTTGAAGGTGTTTTCTATGTGTTTCTATGTGTTTTTGTTTGTCTGCCATTGGTTTTAACGGTGTTCGAAGGTGTTCGACGAACAGTTCGACGAACAGTTCGGCGAACACACGGGTGTTCGACGAACCGAACCGAACTCGAACACTACGGGGGTGGCTCAACACTAAACTAGACTAAACAGCTAGACACAATACTCAAGCAATGAGTGAGAGATCTATGTGGCTTTAAGTAGGCCCAAACAGGAAACAAGATGGATTCCACAGTTTTTCACACCACTGTATATGATTATCTATCACATTGTAAACTTTATTATTGTATTTACAGGTATTCCCCTGCAGTTCAGACTTCTTTGTGCTTCAGTTGCCACCTAACATTTAAGCGTTCACTCTTTCTTACTCTATGTTATGCTGTTAATCCCATGACCCCTCACAAGAATTACATGAGCTGTTAAAATCAGCAGTATTCTTGCTTGCTGGGACCCTTCCCTCTGTTCTACAGTATATTAAAATGGCTTGGAATGTATGGAAAATTCCCCTTGAAACAAGATAGACTAATAAATTGGAAAGTAACAGACCTGTATTCTCTGAATCATGGCACAACAGTCAGGGATCTCACCATTGCACCAGAAGTACCATCAAACTAATAGTCAGCTCTCAGCCCAACCTAATATGTCACTATGCACTCTGAAAGATTACTTTCTACCACAGACTGCAGTGTCTATATACTACTTGTAGGGTTATGCTAGTCACTTAGTATGAAAAACGTTTTTCGTCTTGATCTTGTGTGGATCCTAATCATTATGTAAATGACTCCATACTTTACATAGATAATAACCGCTACCATTGTCATGTAGAAATTGTCGCATTTGCTCAACTGAATCACCAAAAGATCTGCATGACAGCAATGCACAAATTAATGCATTTACAAATTATTTTCACATTTTTGATGTTTAATAATAATAACATTTTTTTTAATACATATTTTTCTGGCAGAGTTGCTGCCCTTACAAAATATAGACCACCAAAGATGTTTGACTAAAACCTTTTAACAAAGCCTAGATCCCCAAGTTTATTTCCAATAATCTCTTAACAACCCTATAAAGCTACAGGAGTATTTTCTATATTGAATGATCACATGTAATAGTCTATTATATGGAGTTTCATTAATTTCAGAGAGGAAAATGTTCTGTCCTTACAGTATTTTAATAATCACCGTCCTTAATGTTTTCCTACAATGCTCCTGATTATAACCACCAGAAAATAGTTGCACGACTCCCATACTTATATTGGGGGCAAAGTTTAAAGTTTTTGTAATATAATATATTGCTAGCATTGATAATACACAATTAAAAACACATAAAATCGTCAGAAAACTCTAAATTACTTTTGATTAGACATGTGCTGTGTTGGCATGAAATATAACATGACTGATGAGAAACAACTGTAAAATTCAGTTTCATCTACAAATAGGAAAGCTACATTCTAATTCTCTACTTAAGGAAAATCCCTAAATAAAGTGAAACAGATTGTGTTAGTTTGCTCTGGTGCACGGTACATTTTTTTCACAACCTTAAAAAACAATGAGTAAGTGTGGGTGGCATAATTAAATTAATCAGCCCCTTCATGCTGTTATTCTCACAAACATACATTTAAATGGCACCGTAACACAACTACATAATGAATTTCAGCATAACAGTCATGTAAATTAGGTTTCTCTTTAAAGACATAGGATCATTAAAACTTGATGTTCTGGGAATGCATATATCTCTACTTGACAGCATGCAAACACCTACTCGAATATCTCTTCTACAACTAGAAAAAAAACATTTTGCATAATTATAATGTGGTTCTGCAAAGCTGACAACAATATATAGAAAGGCTTACAACATAGAGAATATCTTTGGCCCTATACTGTAAAGTACAAATATAAAGAGGGCACAAAAGAGTCCTCGTTTTATGTTGAAAAATGTTTAACTTTTTTAAATATATACATTTGAAACTATTCAATTCCCATTACAAATTAAGTTGATAAGCAAAACTTACAAACTTTCTACTTTCTAATCAATCAAACAAAATTTATTACATTCAAAATGACAAATATAACAAGTGGTTTCTCCAAATTCAAGACAAAATGACTACTGCAGTGTCAGAATTATTCAACAACCTGAATAGAAAGCCTCATAAGAGCACACATTTTCCAATCATATTTTGTCTCAAACACACCTGATATAACTAATCAGAAGATTAACCTATCATGAGAAAACACCAAATACCTTGTTATGGTAAATATTTATACTTTGCTTTATTATTTAGACAATTCATATATCTTTGATAATTTTGTATTTTAATATTAGCTTTATAAGTGTTATTCTTAAATAACAGGGTGTTGTCTCTGATACAGAGATGTATTAAAGCATTCCTTTGTTCTGAAAGTGGAGTAAAACTAGATATAACCAGCCTCCTAAGGAATGCAGCAGATGACATGATTTACGACCTTGTTTTTCTCAACTTATCTCCCTTTTTAGGTAACGTAATGTAAGCCACTTCTACTTTCCTTCTCTTTGTGGTTTGCAATAAAAACTTGTGGCCAGGCATCTGAGACTCAGATGAGTCTGGGATACAGGATTGCTTGTGTGTTCTCTTGTCTCCGACCGATCGACTCCCTGATTTGATCAAAACTGGCAAATGTGTGAAGCCTCTTGAGCATCTCCTAAAACTTTGTATATAGGTTTCCACATCATTACATGG
Organism: Phyllobates terribilis; assembly: GCF_046119375.1. Classification (NCBI taxonomy): domain Eukaryota; kingdom Metazoa; phylum Chordata; class Amphibia; order Anura; family Dendrobatidae; genus Phyllobates; species Phyllobates terribilis. Next base: position 296,207,170 of record NW_027362762.1, read on the forward strand.
TGCCGAAAAACCCGGGATTGTCAGAACTGGACCTCCTTTTGACCCGACTGCAAGGATATCTCTCTCGGAACACAGGATGATGATCCGCGGTGAGTAGCCCATTGTGTTACTAAAAATTCAGTGTTACCTAGAGGGCTCCAAGATGGGTAATTGGTGGTCCGAACAAGACAATCTCTGTTGAACCTTTGCCGGTATTTAAGCTTTGTTTGTATATTTTTTGGTTTGTCATATGTTTCAATGTGTCTTTAAATGTATAACTGTGATTGAATGACGGTTGAATGAACATTGAATGAAGTGACAAGCCATCCTTGCCCAAAGATTCTGGTCAGGAGCCTTCACAGTTCTTCCTATATATTTCAGGAGTCGGAGGATTGTTATATGTTGTCTTCATTGTTTATGTGATTGTAAAGTCTGGTGTGATATTGTTGTAAACTATAAGGATCCTTGAATGTGGAACTGAATGATTTTTGAGTGACCAATAAGGGACTATGGTCTCAGATTGATAAGGGATTCCGTTTGGTGTGTTCCTTCACATGTGGTGAAGTGAAAAATTGGCCCCTAACAGGATCAGGGAAGTGTGACTGTTCATAACAGAGGAATCTTCACGGTAAGGTAGTACTCTGATGGTATTAATTGTCCCCTGTAAATTGATAAGGGAACTCTTGAAAGAGGTGCTGAATGCAGCCTTAGCCCGAATACAGCAGGAGGCTTATATACCAGCGCTTGTAGAGTGTGGATTGAGTGACTGATGTATTGTAAAATTGTGATGGTGAGTCAGAATCGTTGTCCTCAGTGCTCAGTTTTATGTGAACTATTTCTGATGAATCATCATCCTTGGTGTCCATGCTGTGTGAACGCAAGAGAGAAAATTGTGTATTAGAAGTTGTAGTCTATCCAGCCAGTATATCCAGAGAAGGGAGCCTTAACACAGATTTTTTTTGGTCAAGCAGTGCTCCCTGCAGGATGTTGAAGGTAACTGCTTGTTCAGCGTACATAAAACCTGCCGTTATGCTCTGATCTAAGTAACCCCTCCTCTTTTGTCCTAGATGTAGTCTGTCTAAATTAGAGGAGGTGGACAAAGGTTTTGTAGAAAACTAATTTATTCGCCCATGACATGTTATGTTGACTAGTGGAAGTAATTGCAATAACTATTGGTAGTTTAGTTTTTGGATTGTTATTTCTTTGGTTATGTATCAAAGTTGCATGGGTACATAGGGCTGGTTACCTGATGTTGATATTTCCTAAAATTCTACTTTTGTGAGGACAGAGGTTCTGGGAGTGGAATTCTTTCTCTTGCAAGCTAAGGAAGCTGGGAGAAGAGTAGAGTCTTCTGAGGTTGAGACTCTACGGGCCCATTCAGTTCTTCGGTTAACTGTGGGCATTGAAGTTGCAGTCATGAGGACTGGTAACTGAAAGGAAATAAGCAATCTGAGAGGTACCACCTTTTTCCATGCATGAGATATAGTGAGAAGACTACGAAGGAATGGGAGAAGTGTATTTGCAATTGGGAAGGATTACTGGAAGATAGATAAGAGCAGACTTGAGCTGGCTAGGATTTGGTTAGAAGTATTCAAAGAGTCTCTCAATGAGAGAGCATGAATCAGAGAAAATAGATATAGAACTGTGTATGTAATCTATGATAGTATGAAAATAAAGAGATCCCTGTAGTCTCTGTACTTGATGTAAAACTTGCATCCTTTGTGACACACCTGCCTTATGCAGGAATTGCAGATATTGTGTACAGAATCCCCGTGGGGTTAATTACTGTGTCCTGTGGGTCCCCATGTCCATGAATGTTTAAGGTGCCTCTGCCTCCATGAGGACCATGAGTCATGTACACTTTCTACCTCGTAGGATGGAAAATAACCTGCTGGTGCATGAACCACCATAGGTATAGCCAATAGAATAATGGCCTTGGTCCTCCAGTGAGATCATCGCACTTTGTACCCAGCTCCTGGCCCCCCTAAAATTTATAATGGTTCTCCATGGTTTTGAGGAGGCATATCGGGCCACATGGGATAATCTAGTCTCAGTAATTCTACAGTGACTCTTTACTATTGCTGCAGTGATTCATGAATGGTTTTAGATATATAGTCCATAACGTAGTACGCACTAGTCGCCAGGTGTGGCGCAATAGGATGATCTGAATGATTAAGCCATGGGTGCTGAAGTAGAAAGTATGTCAAAGAAAGAGAAGAGGGAGGTGGAAAGGGGAAAGCAATCATCAAGACATAGAGACTGCAGAAAAGTACATGTTAGTGTTCTGGGAAATAAAAGAAAAAAGAGGATTTTTTTAAAAAAAAAATTTTATGGCCAAATGTCCTGCACAATCAACAGCTACTATCCTGTACCCCTCAAAGTAAACTGGCAATCCAGATGTCTCCCTGTGCCCCGTTGTCACACCTCAGAAACCCACACTCACTGTCCCCATTTCTCTGGGGAGGGACAGTCTGTTACATTCATGATAGATACTGGAGCAGTCAGTACAGTATTAATGCAAGAACACAGATCAGAAGACATACTGTCCCCCAAATATGTAACTTGTAAAGGGGTAGAGGGATGAGCTACTAAATTACAAATGTCTCAGCCCCTCCGACTGAATTTGCATGATTCAATTTTAATCATGCATATGGCCCCAAGAAGATCACCCGATAGATGAAGGTCCACAGTGTAGTCGCTTGTCCCTGACACTTCCTACAGCCCTATACAATACACGCTCTGAGCCCCATTCCCTACATGCTTGGTTCGAGAACATACCCAGTGGGCATGTTACAAACTTGACTTGGGAGAACTACCCATTCCCTGGTGACAGTAAACCTTAAACCAGGTGTCCATCCCCCTGTATAAAGTAGTACCCTATAAGTGCTGTGGAGAATGCGGTGATGTATGATAATGCCTGAGAGCTCCAGACAGGAGGTCCTATTTAGAGTTGAGCCACCCCCATTGTGTTCGGGTTCGGTTCGTCGAACACCGGTGTGTTCGCAGAACTGTTCGTCGAACTGTTCGTCGAACACCATCGAACACCGTTACAACCAATGGCAGGCAAACAAAAACACATAGAAACACATAGAAAACAACTTCAAAGGTGTCCAAAAGCTGACAAACTGCTCAGAAGACACAATTAACACATGGAAAAGTGACAAGTACATATAGTCATGAGAAAAGAAAAGAGGTGGAGGAGTAAAAGGAGGGGGAGACACAGATATAGGCATGTCATGCCCTTCTAGAATCAAGAAAGGCTGGAGTAAAAATCTAAAATCAGCCTACCAACACCCAGACGTCGTGACAAGAAAATTAAAAAAAGAAATATCTTTAGGTAGAATGGCGGTTCCATTCAGAACACTTTCCTTGCAAGACGTAGTGGTATCCTCGTTGTGAGTTGTGCCAAAAACGGAACCCAATACAGTCGGACTAATCCACCATTTGTCATATCCAAGGGGCAGGTCAGTAAATGACAACATCGACGCAGAACCAAGTACAGTAGTATATACTGTACATCCTTTGACAAGACAATCACGCGGATCAAGAAGTTGGGAAGGGTCACCCTAATGGCCAAAACAGACATTGATGTGGCATTCCGGTTACTTACTACCTGTGCCTCCGAATAGTGTCCACCTATTGGGCTGCTTCTGGGAAGGAGCATACTATATAGATCGCTGTTTGCCCATGGGGTGTTCCAGATCCTGCTCACTATTTGAGGCGGTTAGTTGCTTCCTCGAATGGGTTGTAATGGACGTTTCTAAGGGGGCACATATTATCCATTACCTCGACAACTTCTTATGCCTGGGCCCAAAAGATTCGCCACAGTGTGAATACACGCGGTAGTCCACCTGTGAGAAGGAGAGAGCTGGAGGGAGAGCGGACACCACAGAGCCGAGGGGTTAGATGGAGAACGGAAGAAGGAAAGAGGGCGAGGGAAGTAAGGGAGTACAGTGGAAGGCCGACCTGAGCTCCCCCACGTTCCTGCTGGGCGGGGAACAGCCCTGGAAAGAAAAGCCACTTGCGCATCCCTTTGAGGTTACAGGCGCGAGCGGGCAGAGGGACTACGCTGGAGTGCGAAGCCGACACGGCCACTCCGTTCCTGCCCATGCGACCTCCGTGTCGCCGGGTTTGTGCCAGAGCCACGGTGGACCCTGACGGCCAGCCACCCTCTCCCAATACTGGTGCCTGTCCGCTGGTGGGTCGAGCCCCCCGCGGTGGAGGGGGGAGTAACATCTGCAGAAGAAAGACCATCTTCCAGCCAAACTAAGATGTCTACTTCTTTTCATGGACAATGTAATACGATCCCTTTCTTACGGACACGCCCATCGCTACAAATTCCAGATGAGGCACAAAAACAGCAGGTGCTTCAACGGATATCAAGTGCTCCTTCAAGTGGGCTCTCCTCCACCTCAACTTCAACATCACAAATACTCCAGTCCTCAGAGGTGTCACCCCAATCGCACTTGCTTCCTCACAGCTCCCAAGTCTCCAGCTGCCCGTCTGAGTATGGGGTAACACAGATGGTTGAGTCTGCACAGTTGTTTACTCATACTATAGCCTGGGAAACGGAGGTCTGCTCCAGAGCTTCTGTTAATCCAGACGAGGAAATGATCTGCACTGATGCCCAGAATCTTTATGAGTCGGATCCAGGACCAGATGAAGAAGGTTCTGAGCATAATGTAGACCCTCGTTCCCAAACTGTAACTCCTGTTGGTGGAGATAATGATGAAGACGATGATGAGACTCAAATACCTGATTGGAGCGACAACTTGACTTTTTGGTCAGGGCAGGAAGAGGTTGGTTCTGAGTACGACGGGTGTGAGAACACACAGGGTGATGATGATGAGGTTGGAGATTCCACTTACTGTCAACGCACAGTCAGCCAGTCGATGAGGTCAGCAGAGGAGGTGGAGGAGGATGCTATTGATGACGAGGTTAGGTTGCGCCTTCCTGGACAGAGAAGGAGTACTGAAAGCACGTCAACAACTGCATCCTCAACCACAACTCTGCCTCTGACCACAAGTCGTGGTGGCTCTTCAGGTCGCATGGGCTCTAAGCCTTGCATAGCCTGGGCATTTTTTCAGATCGATAAGGATGACCCAACTTGTGTTATCTGTAATATTTGTCACCAAAAGCTAAGTAGAGGCCAAAAAATCCATAGTTTGAGTACTTCATGCATAAACCGTCACTTGGATATGAAGCATAAGTTGCAGTGGGAAGCTCAATGTGCTACAATGCGGCCTAGCGGGCCGGGCCAACCACCGTCTGCCCCATCTTGTGCATCCGTGGCCTCTTCATCCTCTGTGACTGGGGGGACAGCAGTCACACATGTTTTTGGATGCAGACCTGCCACCTCTTTACCTGCAACAGCCAGTGTGATTGGCAGGTCATCATTTCATTTGGAAGTGGAACCACCAGCTGGTGTTGAGCGCTCTCCGACATCGAGAGCACCACCTTTGGATCAAGACAACCTAACATTTCCACCTGCATCTTCCTCACAGACCAGTGGACACCCTACTCAACCCCGTCTAAGCACAACAGCCAGCCCTCGGTCCCTCAGATGTGGACAAGTAAAAGACCATTTCCTCCTAGCCATGACAAAGCTAAGAGGTTGAATTTCACCATCTGCAAGCTGTTTGCTACAGAAATGCTGCCTTTCCGCCTGGTGGACACAGAGGATTTTTGAGACCTTATGTCCGTCGCAGTGCCACAGTACCAGATGCCCAGTCGGCACTACTTCTCAAAGAAAGGTGTGCCTGCGCTGCACCAGCATGTCGCACACAACATCACCGCTTCTTTGAGAAACTCTGTGTGTGACAGGGTGCATTTCACCACAGACACTTGGACGAGTAGGCATGGACAGGGGCGTTACATGTCGCTGACTGGGCACTGGGTAACTATGGTGACAGCAGGACAAGGGGCTGCTGTCCAAGTCTTGCCGTCACCACGAGTTGTGCGTCAATCCTCTTTATCTAGAAGTTCCTCCACTGCTTCTGCCTCCTGAACCTCCTCTCGGTCCTGTCTGGTAATGCCACCCGCTTTCTAACTGCGCAGAAGGAATCCTGCACACCTCCTTACTATGCTGGCAGCAGGACTCAACGGCATCAGGCGGTGTTTACTTTGAAATGTCTGGGAAATGTGAGTCGCACAGCTGAGGAGTTGTGGTCAGCTCTGGAGACCCAGTTTCATGAATGGTTGTCTCCACTGGACCTGCAACCAGGGAAGGCCATGTGCGACAATGCTGCAAACCTGGGTGCGGTCCTTCGCTGGGGCATTGTCACACACGTGCCTTGTATGGCTCACATGTTGAACCTGGTTGTCCAGCAATTTTTAGCCCACTATCCCAGACTAGATGGCTTTCTGCAGAGGGCACGGTCGCTGTGTGCTCACTTCCGCCATTCGCATCCCGCAGCTCAACGACTTACATATCTACAGAAGTCGTTGGGCCTGCCAGTTCACCGGCTGAAATGCGATGTGCCGACACGGTGGAATTCAACTCTGCACATGTTGCAGCGACTGTGGCAGCACCGACAAGCCCTGGTGCAATACGTTCTGACGTATAGCCTGGGCCAACGAGATCCAGAGGTGGGGCAAATCACGCTGCAGGAGTGGTCTCAGATCAGGGACCTATGCACCCTTCTGCACAGTTTTGAAATGGCGACGAAGATGTTTAGTGCTGACGATGCCATTATAAGCATGACTATTCTGGTGATTTACATGCTGGAGCACACGTTAAACAGAATTCGGAGTCAGGTGGTGGCACAAGAGGAGGTGGAGGAAGTAGAGGAGGAGTCATATGCGGAAGGGATAACATCTCCAAGGTCCAGACGGTCGGCAGCACCAAGGCGGCAGGCATGGGAGGGTGGGGGAGAGGGATTAACCAGGGTGCATGGTAGCAGCCAAACTGTTGAGGAAGGTGCAGGAGCGAGGAAGAAGTGGAGGACGAACTGGCAATAGGCATGGAAGACTCATCAGATGAGGGAGACCTTGATCACATTTCTGTTGTGCGAGGTTGGAGGGAGAGGGCAGAGGAAGGAAGCATGATTCTTACCTCGCTACCAAGACAACAAGGACTTGGTCCTCCTGGATGCGCAAGACACATGAGTGCCTTCTTGCTGCACTACCTGCAACATGACCCTCGGATTGTCAGAATTCGAAGTAATCCTGACTACTGGGTTGCCACACTCTTAGATCCCCGGTACAAAAGTAAATTTGCTGAAATAATTCCTGCCATAGAAAGGGATTCACGCATGCAGGAGTATCAGCAGAGGCTGTTGCAGAATCTTACATGTGCTTTTCCACAAAACACCAGTGGTGCACGTAGTGAATCTCACAGTTCTAACTTGCCAACCGTGGGACTGTCGAGTCTTCATCACTCAAACCGTAACAGTAACACAGTATCTGCTGGTAACAGCAATTTTGTGGAATCGCTTCACCACTTTTTTAGACCATCCTTTGCAAGGCCACAGGAGACAAGAAGTCTGACACATAGTCAACGCCTAGAGAGGATGGTACAGGAGTATCTCCAAGTGAACATCGAAGCCATGACTGTGTCACTGGACCCTTGCTCATTTTGGGCTTCTAATCTGGAAAAATGTCCTTGGCTCGCCACTCACGCCTTGGAGATCTTGTCATGCCCTGCAGCCAGCGTTCTCTCTGAACGTGTGTTCAGCGCGGCTGGTGGTGGGCTGACAGATAAGCGCACGCGACTGTCCACTGAGAATGTAGACAGACTCACATTCATAAAGATGAACAAATCATGGATCCACAAGGACTTTTCTACCCCTGTGTCATCCTGGGGAAACTAAAAGCTTGAGGATGTGGTAAAATCACCTCACCAACCATTTTAAGCAACTCTGGGGCAATTGATGGCACTTACGTGGTGTCTGTGCCACAATTTTTGGAAAAAATGGAGACTCTTTTTGGAGTCCCCTTGCTGTGTTTTACGTGACGTTGGCATCGTCAATTCCAGGTGGGTTTGGTCGCTACCCCCCCCCCCCTTTTAACCGTAAGAAACTACATACACTATGGCTTTGGGTAACACGGATGGTTGAGTCAGAAGAGCTGTTTACTCAGAGGTCTGCTCCAAAGCTTCAGTGTCTGCTAGTCAGCGTAGTAGCCCAGCTCTGAAGCAAGCTACACTGCCTGTGTATCTAATAAGAATTTTTAACCGCATCTAGCCTAGGCAGACTGTGGGGACCCTCAACCAAACCCAGACGCTCAGCCCCCCCACCGCCCCCCTTTCCTTGACAATACAATAATGTAACTCTTACAACTGGATGGGTGAGGATCGGTGACAGCTTTATTAACTCTTTATACTCATTCCATTAGAAAGGGATTTTATTTCTAAAATAATTCAGCTTGTTGCAGCATGCCCTGTGTCTCCACACCGGCAAGTTGGCAAACAAGTGTAACTCTCCAACATGTCCTTTCTATTTCCAAGCCACGGAGGATCCTGCGTACTCGTATGTAGGACTCTGACACCCATCCATCACTCTTAACGCTTGTTCCACTCCGTCCTGGAGTCCTGACAGTAACATATGTCCAGTCCAATATCCATTAAGTGAACACCGTCGGGCTGTATGAGGCCGGCTTTATCTCCTTACAGTTGTTGGTGTCTTATCATTACACCACCTCTGTCTCTTCTAAATTTTGCCATCCGAATATTTATTACCTGCCTTGTCCGTTCGATGGCCGTGATGTCTCGCGCACCTTGCCATACCGCTATCGGCACAATCTCTGACCATACTATAGTTAGTTTTGTGAAAAATTCTCTGAAGCGCTCAGTGTCTAGTTTCATTATTGCCATTAGTTATGCCCTCTTGTGATGACCTAGGTCGTTTCCCCCAGCCTATATAACTAAGATGACCGGACCTCTTGCCTCTCTCCCTACCTTGATTACCTCCATTAGTACCTGTGGCCATTGCAGGCCTCTAATACCTCTCCAGTTGAAATATGTGTTATGAACCTCTAATTTCATCCCGCCTGGGCGGACTTTCGCCCTTTTTTCTGCCCAATATATATACGAGTGGCCTATCACCCACACCGTTGGCTTAGCGTCACCTGTAAAAAAAAAAAAAAACACGTTAGGATAACAAGTCCGGTCTTATGTATCTCGCCAAACACGTGGATCGCCATCTCCCTATCCTCTGAACTTCCGTTTCTGACAGTCCTGCTCTTGCTGCTTCCGTGGCCGAGCCTATGCGGAATGAGTGGGTCCCGTAATCTTTGGGGTGGTTCCCTGCCGATATTAGGCATTTATTAAATATAGCTTGTAACTGGTATCTTGATAATGGCGTTCCATCAATGTGTGATAGGAAGAAATTACTTTGTGATCAGATGGTTATATATGTTTTTACTATTGTTACCCGACTAAGTGTACCGTTTGTGGGTTGTAGAAGTACCCAAGTGCCCCTGCCCGCTGGAACTGTTTTCGATTTGCGTATGCGTAGACGTATTGCATTATTGGCTATGACTACGTCCTGGTGTAATAAGCCTCCACTGGTGGTAATTTTGGATTGAGGGACTAATTCGCTTATGCATAGCGCCCCGAAGAAGGTGATCACAAATGCAGTAGACAGTAGTGTTGCTTCAAATTGTGAGTGTCATGTTAATGGTGTTAGGGATATGATGTGAGAAATCAGTTTTAGTGACACGGGACGGGACGTCTACACTCCTGACTTGGCTGACCCCTTTTCCACCCTTTTATGGATTGTCTGATGATGAATCTCTTTGTCACATCTCCCCAATTCAGTAGTTGGAAGTGAAATGCTACTCCAGTCAGACACCGCTGCGCTGACGCCCCTGATATGCCCCGCATCATTAGCTGGTGGAGAAATTCTATGGTGACTTGTGATCTGGCTTGTTCACATTGGTCAACCCGTCTGCCTGCTACTAGTCGTGTCCACTCTTCCCATGCCTTACCATATGCTTGCCTTGTCGACGGGGCAACTGACGCTCTGATTAATGGCATCAACTATTTGCCACTAGATCCCATAGGGAGGGTGGACAACTGTTGCCCGATGGGTGGGCGTTGGGGAGGAGCTCTGTGAAAATCTGCCAATTGAATTGTGATAAAGCGTTAGCAGCAGCGTTAGACCCCTCAGCATCGTGGCTAGCATGGACCCATACATTGTGTTTTAGGCACAGGAATGCTAGCCGGCGTAGTAGGCCTAGCACTGGGAGAGACGATGATGCCATCTTATTAATGCAGTGCGATAGGCTGGTGTTTTTTGTTATGAAGCGTATATTTTTGTTAGCAAGGCGCGCGCCCCATATTTCTATTGCTACCACTATTGGGAAGAGTTCCAGGAGTGTCTGTTTCTTTGTCAGCACTTGTTCTGCCCAATACGGAGGCCATAAGCTTGGGCACCATTGGTTATTTAGTGTCTCTGCATATCCGTACAGATGGGCTACTCCAATGAGTAACAGACATTGCTACAGGCCCAAAAGGTTTTACTTGGCTAGATGCAGTGAAAAATTGTTATTAAATACAAAGGTGGTGTAGCTTGGTACAGATGGGCTACTACAATGCGCAACAGACACTGCTACAGGCCCAAAAGTATTTACTGGGCTAGATGCAGTAAAAAATAGTTATTAAATACAAAGGTGGTGTAGCTTGGTACAGATGGGCTACTACAATGAGTAACAGACACTGCTACAGGCCCAAAAGTATTTACTGGGCTAGATGCAGTAAAAATAGTTATTAAATACAAAGGTGGTGTAGCTTGGTACAGATGGGCTACTACAATGCATAACAGACACTGCTACAGGCCCAAAAGGATTTACTGGGCTAGATGCAGTAAAAAATTGTTATTAAATACAAAGGTGGTGTAGATTGGTACAGATGGGCTACTACAATGAGTAACAGACACTGCTACAGGCCCAAAAGTATTTACTGGGCTAGGTGCAGTAAAAAATTGGTATTAGATACACAGGTGGTGTAGCTTGCAACACAGATAGGCTACTCCACTGACTAACACACACTGCTAGAGGCCCAAAAGGATTGGCTTAGCTATATTTAGCCAAATGCTGTGAAAAACACTTGCACAGCACTGGCACAGACCTGCCTGGCAAAAAGTGCTAGGAACTGCTGTAACCTATCCCTCAAAAGGGCTGCAATTCCAACTAGTCCCTACTCCCTAAACCTATCTGTCTATTTAAGAGCAAATTCGCTTGCAATTTACACAGTTACAAGGTATAGTGCCCACAGCAGCAGCAGTGCTGTCTAACACTCAGCTGCAGCAGTGAGAAAATGGTGACGACGGGGAAAATGGCTGGGTCTTATAGGGCAAGGACATGTGACATACACAGCCAATGACACATGCCCTTGCTTGTGTGAGAAAAAAGCACTTCGCTGCATGTGTGCACTGCTGATAGGCTGACAGACTGCACCTCCCCACTGTACATGCGGGAAAGAAAAAAATCGGCATTATTTCTGCAGAGATACATCCCCTGCCCCTCCCCCCACCCACTCTACACTGAAACTGTCTATTTACATTGATTAACAGTATTACTGTGAAAAAATCCAGTTACGATTTTGGTGCACGAACAGTTATCGAACATAACCTCGAACAGCCGGATTTTTTGCAAATCGTTCGGGTTCGTCGAACGGCTCGAACACCGCCCAAAACAGCTCGAATTTGAGATTGGCGAACAGTTCGAGTTTAACACCGCTCATCTCTAGTCCTATTGTCCATATAACGTCCCCGTTTAATTTTCCCCAATATAACTATCAAACGCTGTAATGTTCTAAATCCAGCTACACGATTACCAGTGGATTTAGAAAAGGGAGGAGAATATCAGGATGGGGAAGAGGGAGGGACGTTGAGTCAAGATCTGCCCCTGTTTTTCAAACTATCAGATGAGGAATCTCAGTGTGACATTACACATGAACATGACTATCAGGCATTGATGGAGGCAGAAACATAGGGCTTGTTAGATATCACTCATGTGCCCTCACTAACATCCTATGCTGAGTATTTTGTAGATGGTTCCAGAGCTCAGGATAGTGATCAAGGACGGTTCATCACCGGGTATGCAGTAGTCCACAATGGTAAGGCAGTAATACATGAACCACTCTCCTTCAGCGGCTCTACCCCAGAGGCTGAGCTGAAGGCGCTCGCTGCAGCGTGCAATCTTGGAAAAGGTAAAGAGATTCATGTATTTTCGGACTCAAGATATTTTTAAAGGGTCGCACATGAATTTGGAGCCATTTGGCGGAGCCGTAATTTTCTGACCTCTACTGGCAAACCTATGAGGTGGTAGAGCAGCTACTCACAGCACTCACCTTTCTCTGAAGGGCAGCTATTGGCGCACACATGGGAACAAACTCCCCTTGCAGTAGGGATTGCCTTGGCTGACCAGGCGGCTAAGGAAGCAGCACGACTACCTCTGACTGGCATACTGGCCATAGCAGACACGGCCCCACTAGGAGACTCAGTGACCGAGAATGCGGGAAGCTACCTTTTCACAGAGGAGACTGTCACCGCACCGGCCCCAGTGGCCGTTGATCGTGAACTATTGCAGGTCTTCCAGACCCAGGCCCCCCACACGAACAGAACGCATGGCCAAAGCGGGTGCTTTACGGTCAGAGTCAAGGGTATGGCAGGTAAACACCAGGATTTGCCTCCCACGCTGCCTGTTCCCCATGATGGCTTCCCTAGCACATTTGCCAGATGCACAACTCAAAGGGTGTTATGTGTGCAGTGGTGCTACAAAACTGGTGCGCCCCAGGGTTCCTGAATGCCGCTACAAAGTATATCTAGTTTGTGCAAAACATAACCCCGGTAGACCTATTTGAGTCCCACAAAATGCACCCCAAAACCAGATCACCTGTTTCAGAGACTGCAGGTGGACTACATACAGCTACCTAAGGTGGGCTCCGGGTGTGAGGGACGCAACCCGGAGTGGAGGAAGGCAGTGAGTCCCGAAAACTTAATATCCATGAGCCCGACAGTGTGGGCCAAGCTTGGCGGACAGGCGGTTCACTGCTTGATCGACACGGGATCTCAAGTGACCACCGTAGGAGAAACTTATTTCCGTCAGCGGTACCCAGAGATGGCACGAAATGAAGGTGGTCCCTTGATAAAGCTCATAGCCGCTAACCAACTGCCCATTCCGGTCACAGGAGTAGTGTAGTTACGCATCCGGGTGTGCGGACAAGATGTGGGAAGAAAAGGAGTCGTCCTGACAGGCGGAGATGCCGGCCCAGGACCACCAGTGACCCTCGGTATGAACGTGCTGAAGGAAATCGGGCAGATCCTGATTAGGGAACCACGAGAGCTCATGCTAGGGCGGTGGAACTCTAGAGCCCCCCAAAGGAAGGCCCTCCAGCAGCTTATCAGGGTTGCCCAGGCGCAAGAGACCTAGAGTGGAGGAAAAGTTCTGGGAAAGGTGATAATACCCGCCACCAACACCCTCACCTTACCAAGAGGACAGGCAGTCCTCACTTTGTCCGTCCGAGCCTGCACCCCACTAGAAGGGGTAGAGATTCAGATCGAGTCAACCACCATGGACAAGGTGCCTCCGGGTCTATAGGTAGCGCGGACCTTGGCTACCGTCCATAAGGAAAACGTGGTGGTACGATGCGTGAACCTGAATCCGAGAGAGCTCATTCTTCCTGCCAGGACCGAAATAGCCCAGATCCTGGGGATGCCAGAACAGCTGGAACCGCCAGATGCAATACAATTGTCAGCCATAAAGGGGGATCCCTTGACCCTGGTGATCACCGTACGATCGGGGTCTCCTCGACCTCAGACTAAGGACGGTCGAAGGATCCTAGAACAGATGCATGCTGATTTGACAGGGCTCACGACGGAACAGGTGTACCAGGTCGAAGAGATGCTGGGACGGTACCAGGACGTCTTTGCCCGACATGAGGACGACTTTGGATTTTTCCCGGGGCCATCACCCATGAGATCCCTATGGGAAATGCTGCTCCGGTACGGGAACGGTATAGACAGATACCCCCGCAAATGTACCAGGAGGTGAAGGAAATGCTGGCCCATATGATACAGAACGGGGTGATTCGGGAAAGCCAGAGCCCGTGGGCGGCTCCAATCATCCTGGTCAGGAAGAAGGATGGAACCCTACGATTCTGTGTGGACTACAGGCGGCTAAATGCTTGCACCGTAAGAGACTCGTACCCTTTACCCAGGATCGAGGAGTCTCTATCTGCCCTAGGCAAGGCGAAATACTTCTCCTCCCTGGATCTGGCCAGCGGATATTGGCAAGTGCCAGTGGCTGAACACGACCGTGCCAAGACAGCATTCGTGTTGCCCATGGAACTCTTCGAGTTTAATCGGATGCCTTTTGGCCTAACCAACGCTCCCAGGACCTTTCAACGCTTGATGGAGAGATGTTTAGGCGATCTGAACTTTGAGGCCACACTGATCTACCTCGATGACATCATCGTCTATGCGTCTACCTTCCAGGAACATCTACGATGACTGGAGCAAATCTTGAGTCACCTTCGAAATCACGGCGTGAAGGTGAAGCCACAAAAATGTCATATATTTCGCAAGCAGGTTGAGTACCTCGGGCACACGGTGTCCGGTGAAGGAGTCAGGCCCACTCAGGAGAAAATGGCCGCCATGCAAGAGTGGCCCACCCCGAAGACTGTAAAGGACGTGCGGGCCTTCCTAGGACTCGCAGGGTATTACCGCAGATTCGTGAAAAATTTCACGCGCATCGCTAATCCACTACTGGAGCTCCTTCAAGGGATACCTGCGGGCTCGAAAAATCAAACAGTGAAATGGAGAAGAGAACAGGAGGAGGCCTTCAGGGCCTTGAAGATGGCCCTGATGGAAGCTCCCATACTGGCCTACATGGACTTTTCGCAGCCCTTCGTTCTTCCCACCGATAGAAGTCTCCTTGGTCTAGGAGCTGTGCTGTTGCAGGAGCAGGAGGGGAGTGAGCGGGTGATAGCATATGCGAGTCGCTCCCTCCAAGACTCGGAGAAGAACCCAGACAATTACAGCTCCTTTAAACTGGAATTGTTGGCCCTAGTGTGGGCAATGACAGAAAAGTTTGCGGAGTACTTGTCGGGGTCTGAAGTGTTGGTGAAGACAGACAACAACCCGTTGGCTCATCTGGAGAACACAAAGTTGGGAGCCCTGTAACAACGATGGGTGTCTCGCATGGCTCGGTACCGGTATAAGATCACCTACCGGCCTAGGGCTGAAAACACGCAAGCTGATGCCCTCTCCAGGGTGACCCATGAGCACCCCGACCGTGACCGAGACGAAGAACTGGAGGCCGAAGATGTGTCTAGCTTCCGGAGCATTGGCAGCCCGTTGTCCGCTACGCAGGGACAGATCGGGGAAGTGAAAGAAGGACATGTGTTGGGGCGGCCCAGGGACGAATGGGTACGGATACAGTAAATGGATGGAGAGATTGTGCGGTTGCGACAGTCGGTGGCTTTGAAACAAGTCCCTAACCACGAAGAAAGGGGGACCCTGACGCCAGAGGGGCTGAAGATGCTGCAGCAGTGGGAGAGACTGAGCCTGCAGGATGGCTTGTTGTACAGACGGGTCCAGTTGGTACGGGAGTTCGGCCCCACTTGGCAAGTAGTGGTTCCAGAGAGTGTGATCGGGACACTGGCCAAGGAAGCACACGAGCGGGGAGCACACTTTGGACCCGAAAAGACCTTCCAGTGGCTGCAGAGACTGGTGTACCACCCCCAGCTAAGAGTTACAGTGGAGAACGTCTGCCAGAAGTGCCGGAGTTGTGAGTTGGTGAAAACTTCAGAGCAGCGGGCCCTTGTCCAGACCATTGTGACGGCTGCGCTCTTAGAGGTGTTGATGATCGACTACCTGAGCATCGGGCCGGCGCATCTCGGGTATGTACATTGCCTGGTCATGACCGACCACTTCACGAAATTCGCGGTGGTAACTTAAACTAGGGATCAGACAGCTGAATCTGCTGCCCAGGCTATCTGTCGGGACTTCATCAGGGTCTATTGCTGTCCGAAGAGAATTCACTCCGATCAGGGAGCTTGTTTCCAAGGACGGGTGATGGAGGAGCTGCACCGGCTATACAAGATCAAGAAGTCTAGAACCACCCTTTACCATCTGCAAGGGAATGGGTCCTGTGAACGCTTCAACAGAACTTTGATCCAGATGCTTCGAACCTTGGAAGAAGATCGGAAGGTACGCTGGCCGGAGTTTGTGGCCGAGCTGGTGTGGGTCTATAATAACCGGGTACATAGTGCCACAGGGTTCACCCCCTACACCCTACTGTTCGGACAAAAGGGTAGGGAGATCACCGAGCTCGAACTAGTTACCGTGGAGGACTGGCCCCGGACGGACCCATCTACCCGCGATGACCAGTGACCCGTGGAGGTGTTCCTAGTATATGGTATTATACTGTCCCTATGTGGTGGTAACATGAGGTCTGGTCATCATGGTGTGGCGGTATTTGTCTCTTGCATGTGGTGTTATTGGTCTTGGTATAGTGGATTGTGTTGTGTGTGGCAGTCATTTGTTCTCTCTGATATCAATAAGGGGAAGATTCTTGATTTCCAATAGAGATTAATTACTTGGATGTTTAACCCATCCCTGTCCTGTGGCTATTACACAGTAGCAAATATTTACATACAGGGGTTTTATGGTGAAGACAAGTAATCACCTACCCTAAGGCCATATTCACACGTTCAGTATTTGGTCAGTATTTTACCTAAGTATTTGTAATCTAAAACCAGGAGTGGGTGATAAATGCAGAAGTGGTGACTTGTTTCGATTATACTTTTCCTCTGATTGTTCCACTCCTGGTTTTGGCTTACAAATACTGATGTAAACTACTGAATGTGTGAAAGTGGCCAAAGGATAAATGATAACTTATTGATTGGTGGGGGACAACTGTTGGGACCCACACCGATCTGCAGAATGTGCAACATTTATCCCCTTTAGTATGGAGTGGGTTGTAGGGAATATTCATGTGCTTTAATAGCGGGCACACAGACCGCAGAGCGCAGCAGGAGCCACGCTGCGGTACAGTGTGCAGGCTATTAAGGAAAATGAATATTCCCTGCTCCCCACGCCCATGGGTGTGAGGAGCAGGGAATATTCATTTTCTTTAGTAGCAGGCACAGCGCAGGCTGCAGCAGTCGGCTGCTGCCTCCTGTGCCCCGCTGATCCTCTGCTCCTTCTCCCCCAGACCTCCTACCACGCAGAGCCACAGTATATACAGGGAGATAGTATTCGGACTATAAGACGCACCCCCCCACTTTCCTCCCAAATTTTGGAGGAAAAAAGTGTGTCTTATAGTCCAAAAAATACGGTACATGGCAGAATTATGCTAAGGAAGCCATACAGATAATATAGCAGTACAATGTAGTATTTAATAAAAATCACATTTAAAAAAAAATGAACAAGGTAAAAGGTAGAGATTTTGCCTATAACAATGTGCAATATGTGAGGTACAAATTTAATGTTCTATTTTGTAATAAAAATGAAAGGCTGAAATCTAGTTGATTGCAATAAAAAACATCTCCATTTTTGTTTGCACTATTTATCCCATATTGCACGCGTCAATGTTTAAATAAATGTGCAGTAGAATGTATACATTGCTTAGTCAAAGTATACATGACAGTATGAAATAATCAATAGTGCTATTCAATAAGCAAATAACAGTGTCAGGAATACCCAAATGAGATACACAGGGTACAAATTACACTGCCATATAATGCCCTCAATCAGAAGTGCTTATATATTAGCATCAAATTTAGAGTCTCTATAATTCTACAGGGTGACCACAAAAACAGATCACTGTTACCTTGTGTGGTTTTTACTGGATAATGTTGTCAATAGTGTTGAGCGAATTTTTTTGGCATTTCAAATTCGTGTTGGGGTTCTGGCTTGTTCACGCCCAAAAATTGGCTCCGCCCACGAACATCGCTGTCACGCACATAATCAGGGATGTTTGTGGACGGAGACGATTTTTTTGGTGCGAACAAGCCGGAATCCCGAACACGAATTTGAAATCCCGAACAAATTCGCTCAACACCTTGAGTCCACCGCGAGCTGCCGGCAAGCCGAGACAAGGACACCGGGGGCCATCAGAAGGTAAGTATAATATTTATTTTTTATTTTATTCTTTTTTTTACAGGTACTATGGTACCCGGGTCTGGAGGAGAGTCTCCTCTTCTCCAGACCTGGGTACCATCCGCATATTGAAACACATGGAATCCACATGTACAGATTCAGTGATGCGGATGACATGCGGTCCAATGCAAGTCAATGGCGGCGAAAACGCCGCGATTCCGCAAAATAATTGGTAGTGCTGCAGATTTTTCCGCAATGATAATGAGAGAACATTTCAGACCTTCTACCAAGCGTTTTTTAATCGTTTCTGCAGCGGAATTGCCACTGCAGAAACTCTTAAAAAACACATAGTGGGAACACAGCCTTAGAGTTTGAGCCGAGTGTCAGTTTACTGTGCTCCGATTTGCTCGCATGAGAGAATCGAGGCACAGATGTAGAGAAGATGCAGAGCTTAATTTCTCCATCTTCTCCATTGTGTCTGTGCTTGTACATTGGACTGCACTCTGATGATATCCGAGTGCAGTCCAATGTTTCACACGCACCCATAGACTTGTATGGGTGCACGTGATTCAATATCAGATGCACTTGCAGCAAGCTGCAATTGTTTTCCCATGTTGAATCGGCATGAAAAAAAAATCGCAGATTTTCTCTGTCCCATAGTATAACATTGGGCCTAGTGAAACATTGGATAGCACTCTGCTGTATTATTCACAAGTGTGAGCGACCGTTAAGACTCATGTATAATCAGGTCACACAGATCTAACTGACGGAAATTACTTTGCAGGGGAAGAACAGCAGAGCTGTGCTCCATTACAAACACTGCTCTGAATTTATCCCAGGTATTGGGAAATAATGCTCCCTTACCTGGAAATGATGCAGACCGGTATATGTGACAAGCACTGATTGCAATCTACAACTTTCATTTCACAGCATGACAGCGGAGAATATATTTTTTGCTCCGAAAGATGGACCAGGGCTTATTTTCAGAGGATGTGTTAATTTTTTTCTATGAACAACAATCCACATTTATTCTTGAACAAAAAAAATCAACATTTATTCAACTATAGACATGTCATCACATTCTGGAACATCAACATAACTCTCCAAACCCTGAATTTTATCATGAATTTGTTGAGATCCTATTTCCTTTCTCTATGTACAGCAATTTACTCTTTACATACGCTGACAAATAACGATGGAGTTAGAACGATTGTAGTGCAGCATCCCGGAGCGCAGGGCGCTGCGGATTATCATTGCGGAAAAATCCCCAGCACTACCAATTATTGTGCGTAATCGTGGCGTTTTTCGCCGCCATTGACTTTCATTGAATCGCTTAATATCCTCATGACTACATCTGCACATGCGGATATCATGTGTGGCGCCCCTGAGGGTTCAGTGGCCACAGAGGTACTGCACCTCACCCAGAGGTGTGGCATCTCCTTCTCTCAGGTAAGGATGGAGTACTGCCCCGGGACCCCAACACCTGCACTCAACACTACACTACTCCAGGCCGGCTGGAAGGGCATTATGCACTTCTTCTGCTGCCCTGTCCCTGGCTGGAGTGGGGGGGGACCAAAGAGAGCGGGAACCAGTAGTGGGTGTGGGTGGAGGACGTAGAACAGGGGAGCACTTAGAAAATAGATATATATAGGGAGCCAACTTAGTTAGTTTAGTTAGTTGGTTCAGTGAGTGATGCAGTGAGAGAAACGAGGAGGGGAGCAGAGTCTCTTCAGGAGCTCTGCTCCATAGTGGGGCCTAGTAAGAGAGGCCCAGGAGTGAGAGGGGAGTCAGGGAGAAAGGCTCTGTTACAGAAGGGATCCAGGGGGTACGGTGAGTGCAGGACAGCACCCGTACACCCGAATCTGCCAAGCGTCAGAGGGATCAGGCCGCAGGAAGGGAACCGGCCCCTGGCCCAGCCGTGTTACTCCAGGTCTCGGCTGGAAAACCGGAGGCTTCTACATTTCCATGGTGCAGTTGCTACAACCTCACCCTAGCTGCCGTGAAGGGCACCAAGTAGGTCCGGGAACTCCAGGTTGCCTAGAGGGATCTCAGAGTACCCGATCGGGACTGTGTGTGGGGGAGCGCAGGGCAGGAGGGAGAAGACCCAGCGCGGGAAGTCGGTCAAGGAAGGAACATAAAGACAGGGGGTCCCGTTAAGTGCTTCTAATATACCTGAAGGAGTGCTGAACCCCTGCCTGGCAAACGCAGTGCGACGCGGGAGTCTGACACCTGGACAGTGTACCTAAGGAACCTTAAAGAATTGTGAGTAAACTCGGATGACTGCACTCCGCTGTCTCTTGTCAGTTATTTCCACCCCGCTACTGCTCCTGTGTGGCACCCTGTTACCCCCAGGTACCACAGAACCCAAAAGGGTGCATGGATGGACTTCTCCACAAGAGGCCCTCACTACAAACAAACACCTCCACCCTTCCACCTCAGACCACCAGAGGGAGCCCTGATAGGGATATATATATGGAGGGTGGAGTTAGGCAGTGGAGTTCAGACTGAGAGTCAGAGAGTGTGCTGCCACTGAGAGCAGTGAAGACGCAGCACGTCTGCTGCTGTATTTAGGGCCCCGAGTGTGGCCGGAGGCAAGGAGGAGAGGAGAGAGGAGTTGAGGGGGCAGAGGAGCATCATAGGCTCACCCCAAGACACAAACCATACACCGGGTCCGTGCCTACAGGGTCCTTTATAGGGATCACCGGCATACCAGGAGGACTACAAGTTCCTGGTCGACCTGAAGCTAAACCCTTGACAGGACTAGAAACCACGAAGGCCCCGGCGTCCAGGGATAGTGGTTGCCAGAAAAAGGTCCTACTACCAAGCGACAGGTGAAGGAACAGCACGACACAGAAGCTAGACCCAGTTGCAGGCTGGCCAGGTGCTTAGAGAGAGGGAGATACGGACCAGGAGGCCTTATACCCGCTCACTGGGGAGAAGTCCTGAAGTGCACCCTTCCTACCGAGTACCCTGGACCGTACCTGACATCCGCACCAGTAAAGGTACTGAAGTGAATCCCCTGTCTCTGCCAGCTACTCCTGCAGCGCCATTTCTCCTGCACTGCAAGCCCCAGCATTACCACCATTTGCACCTACACTGCCCTGGGGGCCCACTCCGCCTGTGGGGAGCAGAAACATCCCAGCTGCCATCCCATCACCCCCTGGAGGTCTGCAGCAGCGCCGGTAACCATTACCGGAAACCACAGGTGGCGTCATGAGACAAACCGTACACTAAAACCCCTTTTTAAAGAGAGACCCAGAGTACGGGCCCGGGAGCCGACTGCCGTGACCTCTTAAACAAGGTAAAAGGCCCGGGTACCGAATCCCCTATATTCCCCCTGGGTGACACACCTGCACTATAACGCCTAGCATCACCAACTGCACCTACACCGCCTCGGGGGCCCGCTCCACCTGTGGGGAGCAGAAACATTCAGCTGCCATCCCATCACCCCCGGAGGTCTGCAGCAGCGCCGGTACTCATTACCGGGAACCACAGGTGGCGTCACGAGCCAAAAACTGTTAACAAAACCCCTTTTTAAAGAGTGATCCCAGGGTACGGGACCAGGAGCTGACTGCCGTGACATCCCACAGAAGGTCAAGGCCCGGGTACCGAGTCTCCCCCATATCCCCCTGGGCGAGTCACATGCATTTCAATGTGCGAATGGTACCCGGGTTTGGACAAGACCTGGGTACCATAGTACCTGTTAAAAAAAATTATTAAAATAAAAAATATACATTATACTTACCTTCTGATGGCCCCCGGTCTCCATAGCGATGCGTCCTGGCTTCCCGGCAGCTCGCGATGGTCTAAAAGGACCTGCCATGACGTCATTTAGTTATGTGATGGGTTATGCGACCACTGACGTCGGTTGTCATGAGACCCTTCACATAACTAAATGACGTCATGGCAGGTCCTTTTACACAACCGTGAGACACCAGGAAGACCGGACGCATCAGATAAGGAGACCGGGGACCTTCGGAAGGTGAGTATATGTTTTTTGGGTTTTTTTTATCATTTTTATTCTTTTTTTTAACTAACTTGGTCACACGATATAAAATCCATGCCAGTTGCATGGATTTATATAGTGTGACTAAGATGTCAAGCACTTTCCAAGTGATGCTAAAATCGCTTGGAAAGCGCTTGACAACCCGCATGCGAAATCGCATGATCAAAACGCTTCACTTAAGCTTGTCCTTGGCAGGAAAAACGCATGTAAAATCCGCATGTGTTTTTTCTGCCAGGGAGATGCAGAAACGCTCAGGAAAAATCCGGAGCATTTCTGCATTGTGGGCACTTAGCCTTAATCTAATGAAGGTGCAACAGACAATTATCAACAGACATGTTAGTAGTGTTGAGCGAGCATGCTCGACACTGCTCGGTACTCGCCCGAGCATCACGCTACTCGGGTTGTTCGGCGAGCACCGAGCATACCCGGGTTACTCGGGCGGGAGCTCGGGTCTCCGCCCTGCATGTTTGGCGCTCTTTACAGAGCCAATGAACATGCAGGGATTGCCAGCCAGTCACTGTAATGCCGCAGCCATGTTGTTTGTGGGCATTACAGTGATTGGCTGGCCGCACAGCGTCATCTCGAGTATTTAAAACCGGGATCCGCCATCTTGGACACAGTCGCTCCGGATCAGATAGTGTAGGAACAGCGCTGCTGATTTAGGGAGAGATATATCCTGCAAAATAGTTAGTGTAGGGTCTGTAAAGGCTGCCAGATCAAACAAACAGTCCTTCTCAGGACTAATATCCATCCCAGATATCAGGCAGGCAGACTGTATAGGAGACGCAGTGGTTATACCAGCAAACGCTGCATTACAGTCCTGTGTGCTCCTGTTGCTGAAATTGCTGGACTTAGCTCCAGGTCTTGGGGGCCAGGAAAAATCCTTTTTTTTTCATCTAAATCCTCTTTTTTTTTCCTCCTTCACATTGTACAAATACCCGTCTTATTAACCTTTTGGTGCCACCCCCCCCCAAAAAAAAGTGTACCTGTGATTTTTCAGACACAAATATTTCTGTTGAAAATAATCTGGTGTAGGCTAGCGAAATGGAAGTGTCGTTTTGCAGTTCCACAGTTCAAACCTCTGTATTATCCAGTTTTGGGCCATTTGTATCTAAAAAAAGCAGTTTGAGTGTGTCGCTCACTGTTCAGCCTCAAATATATATATTTAAAAAAGTCTGGTATACACCAGTAAATTAAAACTATGGTTTTGCTGTTCCACGGTACAAAATCTCTACAATCCTGCTTTTGGCATTTTTTGCTGTAAAAAAAAAACTAATAGTGTCTCCCTTATTTTTCAGACACAAATATATCTGTTGAAAATAGTCTGGTGTAAGAAATAGAAGTGTGGTTTTGCAGTTCCACGAGTCAAATCTCTGTATTATCCTGCTTTCGCCATATTTGCCGTAAAGAAAAACAGTAGTAGCGTCTCCTGATTGTTCAGACACAAATATATCTGTTGAAAAGAGTCTGGTAAACACCAGTAAACTATAATTGTGGTTTTGCTGTTCCACGGTAAAAATTCTCTATTATCCTGCTTTTGGCATTTTTTGCCGTAAAAAAAAAATAATAGTGTCTCCTGATTGTTCAGACACAAACATAACTGTTGAAAATAGTCTGGTGTAGGCTCGAGAAATACAAGTGTGGTTTTGCAGTTCAACGGGTCAAATCTCTGTATTATCCTGCTTTTTTGCATTTTTTGCTGTAAAGAAAAACAGTAGTGTCTCCTGATTGTTCAGACTCAAATATATCTGTTGAAAATAGTCTGGTGTAGGCCCGAGAAATACAAGTGTGGTTTTGCAGTTCCACGGGTCAAATCTCTGTATTATCCTGCTTTTTTGCATTTTTTGCCGTAAAGAAAAAGAGTAGTGTCTCCTGATTGTTCAGACTCAAATATATCTGTTGAAAATAGTCTGGTGTAGGCTCGACAAATACAAGTGTGGTTTTGCAGTTCCACGGGTCAAATCTCTGTATTATCCTGCTTTTGGCATTTTTTGCCGTAAAGAAAAACAGTAGTAGTGACTCCTGATTGTTCAGACACAAATATATCTGTTGAAAATAGTCTGGTATACACCAGAAAATTATAACTGTGGTTTTGCTGTTCCACGGTAAAAAATCTCTATTATCCTGCTTTTGGCATTTTTTCCCGTAAAAAAAAATAATAGTGTCTCCTGATTGTTCAGACTCAAATATATCTGTTGAAAATAGTCTGGTGTAGGCCCGAGAAATACAAGTGTGGTTTTGCAGTTCCACCGGTCAAATCTCTGTATTATCCTGCTTTTGGCATTTTTTGCCGTAAAGAAAAACAGTAGTAGTGTCTCCTGATTGTTCAGACACAAATATATCTGTTGAAAATAGTCTGGTATACACCAGTAAATTATAACTGTGGTTTTTCTGTTCCATGGTAAAAATTCTCTACTATCCTGGTTTTGGCATTTTTTGCCGTAAAAAAAAAATAATAGTGTCTCCTGATTGTTCAGACACAAATATATCTGTTGAAAATAGTCTGGTGTAGGCCCAAGAAATACAAATGTGGTTTTGCAGTTCCACGGGTCAAATCTCTGTATTATCCTGCTTTTTTGCATTTTTTGCTGTAAAGAAAACCAGTAGTGTCTCCTGATTGTTCAGACACAAATATATCTGTTGAAAATAGTCTGGTGTAGGCCCGAGAAATACAAGTGTGGTTTTGCAGTTCCACTGGTCAAATCTCTGTATTATCCTGCTTTTTGCATTTTTTGCCGTAAAGAAAAACAGTAGTGTCTCCTGATTGTTCAGACTCAAATATATCTGTTGAAAATAGTCTGGTGTAGGCCCGAGAAATACAAGTGTGGTTTTGCAGTTCCACAGGTCAAATCTGTGTATTATCCTGCTTTTGGCATTTTTTGCCGTAAAGAAAAACAGTAGTACTGTCTCCTGATTGTTCAGACGCAAATATATCTGTTGAAAATAGTCTGGTGTAGGCTCGAGAAATACAAGTGTGGTTTTGCAGTTCCACGGGTCAAATCTCTGTATTATCCTGCTTTTGGCATTTTTTGCCGTAAAGAAAAACAGTAGTAGTGTCTCCTGATTGTTCAGACACAAATATATCTGTTGAAAATAGTCTGGTATACACCAGTAAATTATAACTGTGGTTTTGCTGTTCCACGGTAAAAAATCTCTATTATCTGGCTTTTGGCATTTTTTCCCGTAAAAAAAAATAATAGTGTCTCCTGATTGTTCAGACTCAAATATATCTGTTGAAAATAGTCTGGTGTAGGCCCAAGAAATACAAGTGTGGTTTTGCAGTTCCGCGGGTCAAATCTCTGTATTATCCTGCTTTTTTGCATTTTTTGCTCTAAAGAAAAACAGTAGTGTCTCCTGATTGTTCAGGCACAAATATATCTGTTGAAAATAGTCTAGTTTAGGCCCGAGAAATACAAGTTTGGTTTTGCAGTTCCACGGGTCATATCTCTGTATTATCCTGCTTTTTTGCATTTTTTGCCGTAAAGAAAAACAGTAGTGTCTCCTGATTGTTCAGACTCAAATATATCTGTTGAAAGTAGTCTGGTGTAGGCCCGAGAAATACAATTGTGGTATTGCAGTTCCACGGGTCAAATCTCTGTATTATTCTGCTTTTGGCATTTTTTGCCGTAAAGAAAAACAGTAGTAGTGTCTCCTGATTGTTCAGACACAAATATATCTGTTGAAAATAGTCTGGTATACACCAGTAAATTATAACTGTGGTTTGGCTATTCCACGGTAAAAAATCTCTATTATCCTGCTTTTGGCATTTTTTCCCGTAAAAAAAAATAATAGTGTCTCCTGATTGTTCAGACTCAAATATATCTGTTGAAAATAGTCTGGTGTAGGCCCGAGAAATACAAGTGTGGTTTTGCAGTTCCGCGGGTCAAATCTCTGTATTATCCTGCTTTTTTGCATTTTTTGCTCTAAAGAAAAACAGTAGTGTCTCCTGATTGTTCAGACACAAGTATATCTGTTGAAAATAGTCTAGTTTAGGCCCGAGAAATACAAGTTTGGTTTTGCAGTTCCACGGGTCAAATCTCTGTATTATCCTGCTTTTTTGCATTTTTTGCCGTAAAGAAAAACAGTAGTGTATCCTGATTGTTCAGACTCAAATATATCTGTTGAAAATAGTCTGGTGTAGGCCCGAGAAATACAATTGTGGTATTGCAGTTCCACGGGTCAAATCTCTGTATTATTCTGCTTTTGGCATTTTTTGCCGTAAAGAAAAACAGTAGTAGTGTCTCCTGATTGTTCAGACACAAATATATCTGTTGAAAATAGTCTGGTATACACCAGTAAATTATAACTGTGGTTTTCCCGTTCCACGGTAAAAAATCTCTATTATCCTGCTTTTCGCATTTTTTGTCGTAAAAAAAAAAAATAATAGTGTCTCCTGATTGTTCAGACACAAATATATCTGGTGAAAATAGTCTGGTGTAGGCCAGAGAAATACAAGTGTGGTTTCGCAGTTCCATGGGTCAAATCTCTGTATTATCCTGCTTTTGTCATTTTTTGCCGTAAAGAAAAACAGTAGTAGTGCCTCCTGATTGTTCAGACACAAATATATCTGTTGAAAATAGTCTGGTATACACCAGTAAATTATAATTGTGGTTTTGCTGTTCCACGGTAAAAATTCTCTATTATCCTTCTTTTGGCATTTTTTGCCGTAAAAAAAAAAAATAGTGTCTCCTGATTGTTCAGACACAAATATATCTGTTGAAAATAGTCTGGTGTAGGCCCGAGAAATACAAATGTGGTTTTGCAGTTCCACGGGTCAAATCTCTGTATTATCCTGCTTTTTTGCATTTTTAGCTGTAAAGAAAAACAGTAGTGTCTCCTGATTGTTCAGACTCAAATATATCTGTTGAAAATAGTCTGGTGTAGGCCCGAGAAATACAAGTGTGGTTTTGCAGTTCCACGGGTCAAATCTCTGTATTATCCTGCTTTTGGCATTTTTTGCCGTAAAGAAAAACAGTAGTAGTGTCTCCTGATTGTTCAGACACAAATATATCTGTTGAAAATAGTCTGGTATACACCAGTAAATTATAACTGTGGTTTTGCTGTTCCATGGTAAAAATTCTCTACTATCCTGGTTTTGGCATTTTTTGCCGTAAAAAAAAAATAATAGTGTCTCCTGATTGTTCAGACACAAATATATCTGTTGAAAATAGTCTGGTGTAGGCCCGAGAAATACAAGTGTGGTTTTGCAGTTCAGCGGGTCAAATCTCTGTATTATCCTGCTTTTTTGCATTTTTTTCTGTAAAGAAAAATAGTAGTGTCTAATGATTGTTCAGACACAAATATATCTGTTGAAAATAGTCTAGTTTAGGCCCGAGAAATACAAGTTTGGTTTTGCAGTTCCATGGGTCAAATCTCTGTATTATCCTGCTTTTTTGCATTTTTTGCCGTAAAGAAAAACAGTAGTGTCTCCTGATTGTTCAGACTCAAATATATCTGTTGAAAATAGTCTGGTGTAGGCCCGAGAAATACAATTGTGGTATTGCAGTTCCACGGGTCAAATCTCTGTATTATTCTGCTTTTGGCATTTTTTACCGTAAAGAAAAACAGTAGTAGTGTCTCCTGATTGTTCAGACACAAATATATCTGTTGAAAATAGTCTGGTATACACCAGTAAATTATAACTGTGGTTTTCCCGTTCCACGGTAAAAAATCTCTATTATCCTGCTTTTCGCATTTTTTGTTGTAAAAAAAAAAATAATAGTGTCTGCTGATTGTTCAGACACAAATATATCTGTTGAAAATAGTCTGGTGTAGGCCCGAGAAATATAAATGTGGTTTTGCAGTTCCACGGGTCAAATCTCTGTATTATCCTGCTTTTTTGCATTTTTTGCTGTAAAGAAAACCAGTAGTGTCTCCTGATTGTTCAGACACAAATATATCTGTTGAAAATAGTCTGGTGTAGGCCCGAGAAATACAAGTGTGGTTTTGCAGTTCCACTGGTCAAATCTCTGTATTATCCTGCTTTTTGCATTTTTTGCCGTAAAGAAAAACAGTAGTGTCTCCTGATTGTTCAGACTCAAATATATCTGTTGAAAATAGTCTGGTGTAGGCCCGAGAAATACAAGTGTGGTTTTGCAGTTCCACAGGTCAAATCTGTGTATTATCCTGCTTTTGGCATTTTTTGCAGTAAAGAAAAACAGTAGTAGTGTCTCCTGATTGTTCAGACACAAACATATCTGTTGAAAATAGTCTGGTATACACCAGTAAATTATAACTGTGGTTTTGCTGTTCCACGGTAAAAAATCTCTATTATCCTACTTTTGGCATTTTTTGCTGTAAAAATTAAATAATAGTGTCTCCTGATTGTTCAGACACAAATATATCTGTTGAAAATAGTCCGGTGTAGGCCCGAGAAATACAAGTGTGGTTTTGCAGTTCCATGGGTCAAATGTCCTGTATTATCCTTCTTTTGCCATTTTTTGCCGTAAAGAAAAACAGTAGTAGTGTCTCCTGATTGTTCAGACACAAATATATCTGTTGAAAATAGTCTGGTATACACCAGTAAATTATAACTGTGGTTTTGCTGTTCCATGGTAAAAATTCTCTACTATCCTGGTTTTGGCATTTTTTGCCGTAAAAAAAAAATAATAGTGTCTCCTGATTGTTCAGACACAAATATATCTGTTGAAAATAGTCGGGTGTAGGCCCGAGAAATACAAGTGTGGTTTTGCAGTTCAGCGGGTCAAATCTCTGTATTATCCTGCTTTTTTGCATTTTTTTCTCTAAAGAAAAATAGTAGTGTCTAATGATTGTTCAGACACAAATATATCTGTTGAAAATAGTCTAGTTTAGGCCCGAGAAATACAAGTTTGGTTTTGCAGTTCCACGGGTCAAATCTCTGTATTATCCTGCTTTTTTGCATTTTTTGCCGTAAAGAAAAACAGTAGTGTCTCCTGATTGTTCAGACTCAAATATATCTGTTGAAAATAGTCTGGTGTAGGCCCGAGAAATACAATTGTGGTATTGCAGTTCCACGGGTCAAATCTCTGTATTATTCTGCTTTTGGCATTTTTTACCATAAAGAAAAACAGTAGTAGTGTCTCCTGATTGTTCAGACACAAATATATCTGTTGAAAATAGTCTGGTATACACCAGTAAATTATAACTGTGGTTTTCCCGTTCCACGGTAAAAAATCTCTATTATCCTGCTTTTCGCATTTTTTGTTGTAAAAAAAAAAATAATAGTGTCTGCTGATTGTTCAGACACAAATATATCTGTTGAAAATAGTCTGGTGTAGGCCCGAGAAATATAAATGTGGTTTTGCAGTTCCACGGGTCAAATCTCTGTATTATCCTGCTTTTTTGCATTTTTTGCTGTAAAGAAAACCAGTAGTGTCTCCTGATTGTTCAGACACAAATATATCTGTTGAAAATAGTCTGGTGTAGGCCCGAGAAATACAAGTGTGGTTTTGCAGTTCCACTGGTCAAATCTCTGTATTATCCTGCTTTTTGCATTTTTTGCCGTAAAGAAAAACAGTAGTGTCTCCTGATTGTTCAGACTCAAATATATCTGTTGAAAATAGTCTGGTGTAGGCCCGAGAAATACAAGTGTGGTTTTGCAGTTCCACAGGTCAAATCTGTGTATTATCCTGCTTTTGGCATTTTTTGCAGTAAAGAAAAACAGTAGTAGTGTCTCCTGATTGTTCAGACACAAATATATCTGTTGAAAATAGTCTGGTATACACCAGTAAATTATAACTGTGGTTTTGCTGTTCCACGGTAAAAAATCTCTATTATCCTACTTTTGGCATTTTTTGCTGTAAAAATTAAATAATAGTGTCTCCTGATTGTTCAGACACAAATATATCTGTTGAAAATAGTCTGGTGTAGGCCCGAGAAATACAAGTGTGGTTTTGCAGTTCCATGGGTCAAATGTCCTGTATTATCCTTCTTTTGCCATTTTTTGCCGTAAAGAAAAACAGTAGTAGTGTCTCCTGATTGTTCAGACACAAATATATCTGTTGAAAATAGTCTGGTGTACACCAGTAAATTATAACTGTGGTTTTGCTGTTCCACGGTAAAAAATCTCTTTTATTCTGCTTTTGGCATTTTTTGCCGTAAAAAAAAATAAGTGTCTCCTGATTGTTCAGACACAAATATATCTGTTGAAAATAGTCCGGTGTAGGCCCGAGAAATACAAGTGTGGTTTTGCAGTTCTATGGGTCAAATGTCTGTATTATCCTTCTTTTGCCATTTTTTGCCGTAAGGAAAAACAGTAGTAGTGTCTACTGATTGTTCAGACACAAATATATCTGTTGAAAATAGTCTGGTGTACACCAGTAAATTATAACTGTGGTTTTGCTGTTCCACGGTAAAAAATCTCTATTATCCTGCTTTTGGCATTTTTTGCTGTAAAAAAAAACTAATAGTGTCTCCCTGATTTCTCAGAGACAAACATATCTGTTGAAAGTAGTCTGGTGTAGGCCTGAGAAATACAAGTGTGGTTATGCAGTTCCACGGGTCAAATCTCTGTTTTATCCTGCTTTTTTACATTTTTTGCCGTAAAGAAAAACAGTATGTCTCCTGATTGTACAGACACAAATATATCTGTTGAAAATAGCCTGGTGTAGGCCCGAGAAATACAAGTGTGGTTTTGCAATTCCATGGGTCAAATCTCTGTATTATCCTTCTTTTGTCATTTTTTGCCATAAAAAAAAACAGTAGTAGTGTCTCCTGATTGTTCAGACACAAATATATCTGTTAAAAATAGTCTGGTTTACACAAGTAAATTATAACTGTGGTTTTGCTGTTCCACGGTAAAAATCTCTATTATCCTGCTTTTGGCATTTTTTGCCGTTAAAAAAAAATAATAGTGTCTCCTGATTGTTCAGACACAAATATATCTGTTGAAAATATTCTGGTGTAGGCCTGAGAAATGCAAGTGTGGTTTTGCAGTTCCACAGGTCAAATCTCTGTATTATCCTTCTTTTGTCATTTTTTGCCGTAAAGAAAAACAGTAGTAGTGTCTCCTGATTGTTCAGACACAAATATATCTGTTGAAAATAGTCTGGTATACACCAGTAAATTACAACTGTGGTTTTGCTGTTCCACGGTAAAAATTCTCTATTATCCTGCTTTTGGCATTTTTTGCCGTAAAAAAAAATAATAGTGTCTCCTGATTGTTCAGACACAAATATATCTGTTGAAAATAGTCTGGTGTACACCCGAGAAATACAAGCGTGGTTTTGCAGTTCCACGGGTCAAATCTCTGTATTATCCTGCTTTTTTCATTTTTTGCAGTAAAGAAAAACACTAGTGTCTCCTGATTGTTCAGACACAAATATATCTGTTGAAAATAGTCTGGTGTAGGCCCGAGAAATACAAATGTGGTTTTGCAGTTCCACGGGTCAAATCTCTGTATTATCCTGCTTTTTTGCATTTTTTGCCGTAAAGAAAAACAGTAGTATCTCCTGATTGTTCAGACTCAAATATATCTGTTGAAAATAGTCTGGTGTAGGCCCGAGAAATACAAGTGTGGTTTTGCAGTTCCACCGGTCAAATCTCTGTATTATCCTGCTTTTGGCATTTTTTGCCGTAAAGAAAAACAGTAGTAGTGTCTCCTGATTGTTCAGACACAAATATATCTGTTGAAAATAGTCTGGTATACACCAGTAAATTATAACTGTGGTTTGGCTATTCCACAGTAAAAAATCTCTATTATCCTGCTTTTGGCATTTTTTCCCGTAAAAAAAAATAATAGTGTCTCCTGATTGTTCAGACTCAAATATATCTGTTGAAAATAGTCTGGTGTAGGCCCGAGAAATACAAGTGTGGTTTTGCAGTTCCGCGGGTCAAATCTCTGTATTATCCTGCTTTTTTGCATTTTTTGCTCTAAAGAAAAACAGTAGTGTCTCCTCATTGTTCAGACACAAATATATCTGTTGAAAATAGTCTAGTTTAGGCCCGAAAAATACAAGTTTGGTTTTGCAGTTCCATGGGTCAAATCTCTGTATTATCCTGCTTTTTTGCATTTTTTGCCGTAAAGAAAAACAGTAGTGTCTCCTGATTGTTCAGACTCAAATATATCTGTTGAAAATTGTCTGGTGTAGGCCCGAGAAATACAATTGTGGTATTGCAGTTCCACGGGTCAAATCTCTGTATTATTCTGCTTTTGGCATTTTTTGCCGTAAAGAAAAACAGTAGTAGTGTCTCCTGATTGTTCAGACACAAATATATCTGTTGAAAATAGTCTGGTATACACCAGTAAATTATAACTGTGGTTTTCCCGTTCCACGGTAAAAAATCTCTATTATCCTGTTTTTCGCATTTTTTGTCGTAAAAAAAAAAATAATAGTGTCTCCTGATTGTTCAGACACAAATATATCTGTTGAAAATAGTCTGGTGTAGGCCCGAGAAATACAAGTGTGGTTTCGCAGTTCCATGGGTCAAATCTCTGTATTATCCTGCTTTTGTCATTTTTTGCCGTAAAAAAAAAACAGTAGTAGTGCCTCCTGATTGTTCAGACACAAATATATCTGTTGAAAATAGTCTGGTATACACCAGTAAATTATAATTGTGGTTTTGCTGTTCCACGGTAAAAATTCTCTATTATCCTTCTTTTGGCATTTTTTGCCGTAAAAAAAAAAAAATAGTGTCTCCTGATTGTTCAGACACAAATATATCTGTTGAAAAGAGTCTGGTGTAGGCCCGAGAAATACAAATGTGGTTTTGCAGTTCCACGGGTCAAATCTCTGTATTATCCTGCTTTTTTGCATTTTTTGCCGTACAGAAAAACAGTAGTGTCTCCTGATTGTTCAGACTCAAATATATCTGTTGAAAATAGTCTGGTGTAGGCCCGAGAAATACAATTGTGGTATTGCAGTTCCACGGGTCAAATCTCTGTATTATTCTGCTTTTGGCATTTTTTGCCGTAAAGAAAAACAGTAGTAGTGTCTCCTGATTGTTCAGACACAAATATATCTGTTGAAAATAGTCTGGTGTAGGCCCGAGAAATACAAGTGTGGTTTTGCAGTTCCACTGGTCAAATCTCTGTATTATCCTGCTTTTTTGCATTTTTTGCCGTAAAGAAAAACAGTAGTGTCTCCTGATTGTTCAGACTCAAATATATCTGTTGAAAATAGTCTGGTGTAGCCCCGAGAAATACAAGTGTGGTTTTGCAGTTCCACAGGTCAAATCTGTGTATTATCCTGCTTTTGGCATTTTTTGCAGTAAAGAAAAACAGTAGTAGTGTCTCCTGATTGTTCAGACACAAACATATCTGTTGAAAATAGTCTGGTATACACCAGTAAATTATAACTGTGGTTTTGCTGTTCCACGGTAAAAAATCTCTATTATCCTACTTTTGGCATTTTTTGCTGTAAAAAATAAATAATAGTGTCTCCTGATTGTTCAGACACAAATATATCTGTTGAAAATAGTCCGGTGTAGGCCCGAGAAATACAAGTGTGGTTTTGCAGTTCTATGGGTCAAATGTCTGTATTATCCTTCTTTTGCCATTTTTTGCCGTAAGGAAAAACAGTAGTAGTGTCTACTGATTGTTCAGACACAAATATATCTGTTGAAAATAGTCTGGTGTACACCAGTAAATTATAACTGTGGTTTTGCTGTTCCACAGTAAAAAATCTCTATTATTCTGCTTTTCGCATTTTTTGCTGTAAAAAAAAATAAGTGTCTCCTGATTGTTCAGACACAAATATATCTGTTGAAAATAGTCTGGTATACACCAGTAAATTATAAATGTGGTTTTGCTGTTCCACGGTAAAAAATCTCTATTATCCTGCTTTTGGCATTTTTTGCTGTAAAAAAAAAACTAATAGTGTCTCCCTGATTTCTCAGAGACAAACATATCTGTTGAAAATAGTCTGGTGTAGGCCTGAGAAATACAAGTGTGGTTATGCAGTTCCACGGGTCAAATCTCTGTTTTATCCTGCTTTTTTACATTTTTTGCCGTAAAGAAAAACAGTATGTCTCCTGATTGTACAGACACAAATATATCTGTTGAAAATAGCCTGGTGTAGGCCCGAGAAATACAAGTGTGGTTTTGCAATTCCATGGGTCAAATCTCTGTATTATCCTTCTTTTGTCATTTTTTGCCGTAAAGAAAAACAGTAGTAGTGTCTCCTGATTGTTCAGACACAAATATATCTGTTAAAAATAGTCTGGTTTACACAAGTAAATTATAACTGTGGTTTTGCTGTTCCACGGTAAAAATCTCTATTATCCTGCTTTTGGCATTTTTTGCCGTTAAAAAAAAATAATAGTGTCTCCTGATTGTTCAGACACAAATATATCTGTTGAAAATATTCTGGTGTAGGCCTGAGAAATGCAAGTGTGGTTTTGCAGTTCCACAGGTCAAATCTCTGTATTATCCTTCTTTTGTCATTTTTTGCCGTAAAGAAAAACAGTAGTAGTGTCTCCTGATTGTTCAGACACAAATATATCTGTTGAAAATAGTCTGGTATACACCAGTAAATTACAACTGTGGTTTTGCTGTTCCACGGTAAAAATTCTCTATTATCCTGCTTTTGGCATTTTTTGCCGTAAAAAAAAAATAATAGTGTCTCCTGATTGTTCAGACACAAATATATCTGTTGAAAATAGTCTGGTGTACACCCGAGAAATACAAGCGTGGTTTTGCAGTTCCACGGGTCAAATCTCTGTATTATCCTGCTTTTTTCATTTTTTGCAGTAAAGAAAAACACTAGTGTCTCCTGATTGTTCAGACACAAATATATCTGTTGAAAATAGTCTGGTGTAGGCCCGAGAAATACAAATGTGGTTTTGCAGTTCCACGGGTCAAATCTCTGTATTATCCTGCTTTTTTGCATTTTTTGCCGTAAAGAAAAACAGTAGTGTCTCCTGATTGTTCAGACTCAAATATATCTGTTGAAAATAGTCTGGTGTAGGCCCGAGAAATACAATTGTGGTATTGCAGTTCCACGGGTCAAATCTCTGTATTATTCTGCTTTTGGCATTTTTTGCCGTAAAGAAAAACAGTAGTAGTGTCTCCTGATTGTTCAGACACAAATATATCTGTTGAAAATAGTCTGGTGTAGGCCCGAGAAATACAAGTGTGGTTTTGCAGTTCCACTGGTCAAATCTCTGTATTATCCTGCTTTTTTTGCATTTTTTGCCGTAAAGAAAAACAGTAGTGTCTCCTGATTGTTCAGACTCAAATATATCTGTTGAAAATAGTCTGGTGTAGGCCCGAGAAATACAAGTGTGGTTTTGCAGTTCCACAGGTCAAATCTGTGTATTATCCTGCTTTTGGCATTTTTTGCAGTAAAGAACAACAGTAGTAGTGTCTCCTGATTGTTCAGACACAAACATATCTGTTGAAAATAGTCTGGCATACACCAGTAAATTATAACTGTGGTTTTGCTGTTCCACGGTAAAAAATCTCTATTATCCTACTTTTGGCATTTTTTGCTGTAAAAAATAAATAATAGTGTCTCCTGATTGTTCAGACTCAAATATATCTGTTGAAAATAGTCCGGTGTAGGCCCGAGAAATACAAGTGTGGTTTTGCAGTTCCATGGGTCAAATGTCTGTATTATCCTTCTTTTGCCATTTTTTGCCGTAAAGAAAAACAGTAGTAGTGTCTCCTGATTGTTCAGACACAAATATATCTGTTGAAAATAGTCTGGTGTACACCAGTAAATTATAACTGTGGTTTTGCTGTTCCACGGTAAAAAATCTCTTTTATTCTGCTTTTGGCATTTTTTGCTGTAAAAAAAAATAAGTGTCTCCTGATTGTTCAGACACAAATATATCTGTTGAAAATAGTCCGGTGTAGGCCCGAGAAATACAAGTGTGGTTTTGCAGTTCCATGGGTCAAATGTCTGTATTATCCTTCTTTTGCCATTTTTTGCCGTAAAGAAAAACAGTAGTAGTGTCTCCTGATTGTTCAGACACAAATATATCTGTTGAAAATAGTCCGGTGTAGGCCCGAGAAATACAAGTGTGGTTTTGCAGTTCCATGGGTCAAATGTCTGTATTATCCTTCTTTTGGCATTTTTTGCCGTAAAGAAAAACAGTAGTAGTGTCTCCTGATTGTTCAGACACAAATATATCTGTTGAAAATAGTCTGGTGTACACCAGTAAATTATAACTGTGGTTTTGCTGTTCCACGGTAAAAAATCTCTTTTATTC
The DNA here is from genome assembly GCF_046119375.1 of Phyllobates terribilis. Classification (NCBI taxonomy): domain Eukaryota; kingdom Metazoa; phylum Chordata; class Amphibia; order Anura; family Dendrobatidae; genus Phyllobates; species Phyllobates terribilis. Next base: position 296,243,335 of record NW_027362762.1, read on the forward strand.
TGCTTTTGGCATTTTTTGCTGTAAAAAAAAATAAGTGTCTCCTGATTGTTCAGACACAAATATATCTGTTGAAAATAGTCCGGTGTAGGCCCGAGAAATACAAGTGTGGTTTTGCAGTTCCATGGGTCAAATGTCTGTATTATCCTTCTTTTGGCATTTTTTGCCGTAAAGAAAAACAGTAGTAGTGTCTCCTGATTGTTCAGACACAAATATATCTGTTGAAAATAGTCTGGTGTACACCAGTAAATTATAACTGTGGTTTTGCTGTTCCACGGTAAAAAATCTCTTTTATTCTGCTTTTGGCATTTTTTGCCATAAAAAAAAATAAGTGTCTCCTGATTGTTCAGACACAAATATATCTGTTGAAAATAGTCCGGTGTAGGCCCGAGAAATACAAGTGTGGTTTTGCAGTTCTATGGGTCAAATGTCTGTATTATCCTTCTTTTGCCATTTTTTGCCGTAAGGAAAAACAGTAGTAGTGTCTACTGATTGTTCAGACACAAATATATCTGTTGAAAATAGTCTGGTGTACACCAGTAAATTATAACTGTGGTTTTGCTGTTCCACGGTAAAAAATCTCTATTATTCTGCTTTTCGCATTTTTTGCTGTAAAAAAAAAATAAGTGTCTCCTGATTGTTCAGACACAAATATATCTGTTGAAAATTGTCTGGTATACACCAGTAAATTATAAATGTGGTTTTGCTGTTCCACGGTAAAAAATCTCTATTATCCTGCTTTTGGCATTTTTTGCTGTAAAAAAAAACTAACAGTGTCTCCCTGATTTCTCAGAGACAAACATATCTGTTGAAAATAGTGTGGTGTAGGCCTGAGAAATACAAGTGTGGTTATGCAATTCCACGGGTCAAATCTCTGTTTTATCCTGCTTTTTTACATTTTTTGCCGTAAAGAAAAACAGTATGTCTCCTGATTGTACAGACACAAATATATCTGTTGAAAATAGCCTGGTATAGGCCCAAGAAATACAAGTGTGGTTTTGCAATTCCATGGGTCAAATCTCTGTATTATCCTTCTTTTGTCATTTTTTGCCGTAAAGAAAAACAGTAGTAGTGTCTCCTGATTGTTCAGACACAAATATATCTGTTAAAAATAGTCTGGTTTACACAAGTAAATTATAACTGTGGTTTTGCTGTTCCACGGTAAAAATCTCTATTATCCTGCTTTTGGCATTTTTTGCCGTTAAAAAAAAATAATAGTGTCTCCTGATTGTTCAGACACAAATATATCTGTTGAAAATATTCTGGTGTAGGCCTGAGAAATGCAAGTGTGGTTTTGCAGTTCCACAGGTCAAATCTCTGTATTATCCTTCTTTTGTCATTTTTTGCCGTAAAGAAAAACAGTAGTAGTGTCTCCTGATTGTTCAGACACAAATATATCTGTTGAAAATAGTCTGGTATACACCAGTAAATTACAACTGTGGTTTTGCTGTTCCACGGTAAAAATTCTCTATTATCCTGCTTTTGACATTTTTTGCCGTAAAAAAAAAATAATAGTGTCTCCTGATTGTTCGGACACAAATATATCTGTTGAAAATAGTCTGGTGTACACCCGAGAAATACAAGCGCGGTTTTTCAGTTCCACCGGTCAAATCTCTGTATTATCCTGCTTTTTTCATTTTTTGCAGTAAAGAAAAACAGTAGTGTCTCCTGATTGTTCAGACTCAAATATATCTGTTGAAAATAGTCTGGTGTAGGCCCGAGAAATACAATTGTGGTATTGCAGTTCCACGGGTCAAATCTCTGTATTATTCTGCTTTTGGCATTTTTTGCCGTAAAGAAAAACAGTAGTAGTGTCTCCTGATTGTTCAGACACAAATATATCTGTTGAAAATAGTCTGGTGTAGGCCCGAGAAATACAAGTGTGGTTTTGCAGTTCCACTGGTCAAATCTCTGTATTATCCTGCTTTTTTTGCATTTTTTGCCGTAAAGAAAAACAGTAGTGTCTCCTGATTGTTCAGACTCAAATATATCTGTTGAAAATAGTCTGGTGTAGGCCCGAGAAATACAAGTGTGGTTTTGCAGTTCCACAGGTCAAATCTGTGTATTATCCTGCTTTTGGCATTTTTTGCAGTAAAGAACAACAGTAGTAGTGTCTCCTGATTGTTCAGACACAAACATATCTGTTGAAAATAGTCTGGTATACACCAGTAAATTATAACTGTGGTTTTGCTGTTCCACGGTAAAAAATCTCTATTATCCTACTTTTGGCATTTTTTGCTGTAAAAAATAAATAATAGTGTCTCCTGATTGTTCAGACTCAATTATATCTGTTGAAAATAGTCTGGTGTAGGCCCGAGAAATACAAGTGTGGTTTTGCAGTTCCATGGGTCAAATGTCTGTATTATCCTTCTTTTGCCATTTTTTGCCGTAAAGAAAAACAGTAGTAGTGTCTCCTGATTGTTCAGACACAAATATATCTGTTGAAAATAGTCTGGTGTACACCAGTAAATTATAACTGTGGTTTTGCTGTTCCACGGTAAAAAATCTCTTTTATTCTGCTTTTGGCATTTTTTGCCGTAAAAAAAAATAAGTGTCTCCTGATTGTTCAGACACAAATATATCTGTTGAAAATAGTCCGGTGTAGGCCCGAGAAATACAAGTGTGGTTTTGCAGTTCCATGGGTCAAATGTCTGTATTATCCTTCTTTTGCCATTTTTTGCCGTAAAGAAAAACAGTAGTAGTGTCTCCTGATTGTTCAGACACAAATATATCTGTTGAAAATAGTCTGGTGTACACCAGTAAATTATAACTGTGGTTTTGCTGTTCCACGGTAAAAAATCTCTTTTATTCTGCTTTTGGCATTTTTTGCCATAAAAAAAAATAAGTGTCTCCTGATTGTTCAGACACAAATATATCTGTTGAAAATAGTCCGGTGTAGGCCCGAGAAATACAAGTGTGGTTTTGCAGTTCTATGGGTCAAATGTCTGTATTATCCTTCTTTTGCCATTTTTTGCCATAAGGAAAAACAGTAGTAGTGTCTACTGATTGTTCAGACACAAATATATCTGTTGAAAATAGTCTGGTGTACACCAGTAAATTATAACTGTGGTTTTGCTGTTCCACGGTAAAAAATCTCTATTATTCTGCTTTTCGCATTTTTTGCTGTAAAAAAAAAATAAGTGTCTCCTGATTGTTCAGACACAAATATATCTGTTGAAAATAGTCTGGTATACACCAGTAAATTATAAATGTGGTTTTGCTGTTCCACGGTAAAAAATCTCTATTATCCTGCTTTTGGCATTTTTTGCTGTAAAAAAAAACTAATAGTGTCTCCCTGATTTCTCAGAGACAAACATATCTGTTGAAAATAGTCTGGTGTAGGCCTGAGAAATAGAAGTGTGGTTATGCAGTTCCATGGGTCAAATCTCTGTTTTATCCTGCTTTTTTACATTTTTTGCCGTAAAGAAAAACAGTATGTCTCCTGATTGTACAGACACAAATATATCTGTTGAAAATAGCCTGGTGTAGGCCCAAGAAATACAAGTGTGGTTTTGCAATTCCATGGGTCAAATGTCTGTATTATCCTTCTTTTGCCATTTTTTGCCATAAAGAAAAACAGTAGTAGTGTCTACTGTTTGTTCAGACACAAATATATCTGTTGAAAATAGTCTGGTGTACACCAGTAAATTATAACTGTGGTTTTGCTGTTCCACTGTAAAAAATCTCTTTTATTCTGCTTTTGGCATTTTTTGCCGTAAAAAAAAATAAGTGTCTCCTGATTGTTCAGACACAAATATATCTGTTGAAAATAGTCCGGTGTAGGCCCGAGAAATACAAGTGTGGTTTTGCAGTTCCATGGGTCAAATGTCTGTATTATCCTTCTTTTGCCATTTTTTGCCGTAAAGAAAAACAGTAGTAGTGTCTCCTGATTGTTCAGACACAAATATATCTGTTGAAAATAGTCTGGTGTACACCAGTAAATTATAACTGTGGTTTTGCTGTTCCACGGTAAAAAATCTCTTTTATTCTGCTTTTGGCATTTTTTGCCATAAAAAAAAATAAGTGTCTCCTGATTGTTCAGACACAAATATATCTGTTGAAAATAGTCCGGTGTAGGCCCGAGAAATACAAGTGTGGTTTTGCAGTTCTATGGGTCAAATGTCTGTATTATCCTTCTTTTGCCATTTTTTGCCGTAAGGAAAAACAGTAGTAGTGTCTACTGATTGTTCAGACACAAATATATCTGTTGAAAATAGTCTGGTGTACACCAGTAAATTATAACTGTGGTTTTGCTGTTCCACGGTAAAAAATCTCTATTATTCTGCTTTTCGCATTTTTTGCTGTAAAAAAAAAATAAGTGTCTCCTGATTGTTCAGACACAAATATATCTGTTGAAAATAGTCTGGTATACACCAGTAAATTATAAATGTGGTTTTGCTGTTCCACGGTAAAAAATCTCTATTATCCTGCTTTTGGCATTTTTTGCTGTAAAAAAAAACTAATAGTGTCTCCCTGATTTCTCAGAGACAAACATATCTGTTGAAAATAGTCTGGTGTAGGCCTGAGAAATACAAGTGTGGTTATGCAGTTCCACGGGTCAAATCTCTGTTTTATCCTGCTTTTTTACATTTTTTGCCGTAAAGAAAAACAGTATGTCTCCTGATTGTACAGACACAAATATATCTGTTGAAAATAGCCTGGTGTAGGCCCAAGAAATACAAGTGTGGTTTTGCAATTCCATGGGTCAAATGTCTGTATTATCCTTCTTTTGCCATTTTTTGCCATAAAGAAAAACAGTAGTAGTGTCTCCTGTTTGTTCAGACACAAATATATCTGTTGAAAATAGTCTGGTGTACACCAGTAAATTATAACTGTGGTTTTGCTGTTCCACGGTAAAAAATCTCTATTATTCTGCTTTTCGCATTTTTTGCTGTAAAAAAAAAATAAGTGTCTCCTGATTGTTCAGACACAAATATATCTGTTGAAAATCGTCTGGTGTACACCCGAGAAATACAAGCGTGGTTTTGCAGTTCCACGGGTCAAATCTCTGTATTATCCTTCTTTTGTCATTTTTTGCCGTAAAGAAAAACAGTAGTAGTGTCTCCTGATTGTTCAGACACAAATATATCTGTTGAAAATAGTCTGGTATACACCAGTAAATTACAACTGTGGTTTTGCTGTTCCACGGTAAAAATTCTCTATTATCCTGCTTTTGGCATTTTTTGCTGTAAAAAAAAAATAATAGTGTCTCCTGATTGTTCAGACACAAATATATCTGTTGAAAATAGTCTGGTGTACACCCGAGAAATACAAGCGTGGTTTTGCAGTACCACGGGTCAAATCTCTGTATTATCCTGCTTTTTTCATTTTTTGCAGTAAAGAAAAACACTAGTGTCTCCTGATTGTTCAGACACAAATATATCTGTTGAAAATAGTCTGGTGTAGGCCCGAGAAATACAAATGTGGTTTTGCAGTACCACGGGTCAAATCTCTGTATTATCCTGCTTTTTTGCATTTTTTGCCGTAAAGAAAAACAGTAGTGTCTCCTGATTGTTCAGACTCAAATATATCTGTTGAAAATAGTCTGGTGTAGGCCCGAGAAATACAATTGTGGTATTGCAGTTCCACGGGTCAAATCTCTGTATTATTCTGCTTTTGGCATTTTTTGCCGTAAAGAAAAAGAGTAGTAGTGTCTCCTGATTGTTCAGACACAAATATATCTGTTGAAAATAGTCTGGTGTAGGCCCGAGAAATACAAGTGTGGTTTTGCAGTTCCACTGGTCAAATCTCTGTATTATCCTGCTTTTTTTGCATTTTTTGCCGTAAAGAAAAACAGTAGTGTCTCCTGATTGTTCAGACTCAAATATATCTGTTGAAAATAGTCTGGTGTAGGCCCGAGAAATACAAGTGTGGTTTTGCAGTTCCACAGGTCAAATCTGTGTATTATCCTGCTTTTGGCATTTTTTGCAGTAAAGAACAACAGTAGTAGTGTCTCCTGATTGTTCAGACACAAACATATCTGTTGAAAATAGTCTGGTATACACCAGTAAATTATAACTGTGGTTTTGCTGTTCCACGGTAAAAAATCTCTATTATCCTACTTTTGGCATTTTTTGCTGTAAAAAATAAATAATAGTGTCTCCTGATTGTTCAGACTCAAATATATCTGTTGAAAATAGTCCGGTGTAGGCCCGAGAAATACAAGTGTGGTTTTGCAGTTCCATGGGTCAAATGTCTGTATTATCCTTCTTTTGCCATTTTTTGCCGTAAAGAAAAACAGTAGTAGTGTCTCCTGATTGTTCAGACACAAATATATCTGTTGAAAATAGTCTGGTGTACACCAGTAAATTATAACTGTGGTTTTGCTGTTCCACGGTAAAAAATCTCTATTATTCTGCTTTTCGCATTTTTTGCTGTAAAAAAAAAATAAGTGTCTCCTGATTGTTCAGACACAAATATATCTGTTGAAAATCGTCTGGTGTACACCCGAGAAATACAAATGTGGTTTTGCAGTTCCACGGGTTAAATCTCTGTTTTATCCTGCTTTTTTACATTTTTTGCCGTAAAGAAAAACAGTATGTCTCCTGATTGTACAGACACAAATATATCTGTTGAAAATAGCCTGGTGTAGGCCCAAGAAATACAAGTGTGGTTTTGCAATTCCATGGGTCAAATCTCTGTATTATCCTTCTTTTGTCATTTTTTGCCGTAAAGAAAAACAGTAGTAGTGTCTCCTGATTGTTCAGACACAAATATATCTGTTAAAAATAGTCTGGTTTACACAAGTAAATTATAACTGTGGTTTTGCTGTTCCACGGTAAAAATCTCTATTATCCTGCTTTTGGCATTTTTTGCCGTTAAAAAAAATAATAGTGTCTCCTGATTGTTCAGACACAAATATATCTGTTGAAAATATTCTGGTGTAGGCCTGAGAAATGCAAGTGTGGTTTTGCAGTTCCACAGGTCAAATCTCTGTATTATCCTGCTTTTGTCATTTTTTGCCGTAAAGAAAAACAGTAGTAGTGTCTCCTGATTGTTCAGACACAAATATATCTGTTGAAAATAGTCTGGTATACACCAGTAAATTACAACTGTGGTTTTGCTGTTCCACGGTAAAAATTCTCTATTATCCTGCTTTTGGCATTTTTTGTCGTAAAAAAAAAATAATAGTGTCTCCTGATTGTTCGGACACAAATATATCTGTTGAAAATAGTCTGGTGTACACCCGAGAAATACAAGCGCGGTTTTTCAGTTCCACCGGTCAAATCTCTGTATTATCCTGCTTTTTTCATTTTTTGCAGTAAAGAAAAACACTAGTGTCTCCTGATTGTTCAGACACAAATATATCTGTTGAAAATAGTCTGGTGTAGGCCCGAGAAATACAAATGTGGTTTTGCAGTTCCACGGGTCAAATCTCTGTATTATCCTGCTTTTTTGCATTTTTTGCCGTAAAGAAAAACAGTAGTGTCTCCTGATTGTTCAGACTCAAATATATCTGTTGAAAATAGTCTGGTGTAGGCCCGAGAAATACAATTGTGGTATTGCAGTTCCACGGGTCAAATCTCTGTATTATTCTGCTTTTGGCATTTTTTGCCGTAAAGAAAAACAGTAGTAGTGTCTCCTGATTGTTCAGACACAAATATATCTGTTGAAAATAGTCTGGTGTACACCCGAGAAATACAAGCGTGGTTTTGCAGTTCCACGGGTCAAATCTCTGTATTATCCTGCTTTTTTCATTTTTTGCAGTAAAGAAAAACACTAGTGTCTCCTGATTGTTCAGACACAAATATATCTGTTGAAAATAGTCTGCTGTAGGCCCGAGAAATACAAGTGTGGTTTTGCAGTTCCACAGGTCAAATCTGTGTATTATCCTGCTTTGGCAATTTTTTGCAGTAAAGAAAAACAGTAGTAGTGTCTCCTGATTGTTCAGACACAAACATATCTGTTGAAAATAGTCTGGTATACACCAGTAAATTATAACTGTGGTTTTGCTGTTCCACGGTAAAAAATCTCTATTATCCTACTTTTGGCATTTTTTGCTGTAAAAAATAAATAATAGTGTCTCCTGATTGTTCAGACACAAATATATCTGTTGAAAATAGTCCGGTGTAGGCCCGAGAAATACAAGTGTGGTTTTGCAGTTCCATGGGTCAAATGTCTGTATTATCCTTCTTTTGCCATTTTTTGCCGTAAAGAAAAACAGTAGTAGTGTCTCCTGATTGTTCAGACACAAATATATCTGTTGAAAATAGTCTGGTGTGCACCAGTAAATTATAACTGTGGTTTTGCTGTTCCACGGTAAAAAATCTCTTTTATTCTGCTTTTGGCATTTTTTGCCGTAAAAAAAAATAAGTGTCTCCTGATTGTTCAGACACAAATATATCTGTTGAAAATAGTCCGGTGTAGGCCCGAGAAATACAAGTGTGGTTTTGCAGTTTCATGGGTCAAATGTTTGTATTATCCTTCTTTTGCCATTTTTTGCCGTAAAGAAAAACAGTAGTAGTGTCTCCTGATTGTTCAGACACAAATATATCTGTTGAAAATAGTCTGGTATACACAAGTAAATTATAACTGTGCTTTTGCTGTTCCACGGTAAAAATCTCTATTATCCTGCTTTTGGCATTTTTTGCCGTTAAAAAAAAATAATAGTGTCTCCTGATTGTTCAGACACAAATATATCTGTTGAAAATAGTCTGGTGTACACCCGAGAAATACAAGTGTGGTTTTGCAGTTCCACGGGTCAAATCTCTGTATTATCCTGCTTTTTTATTTTTTGCAGTAAATAAAAACAGTAGTGTCTCCTGATTGTTCAGACACAAAAATATCTGTTGAAAATAGTCTGGTGTAGGCCCGAGAAATACAAGTGTGGTTTTGCAGTTCCATGGGTCAAATATCTGTATTATCCTGCTTTTTTGCATTTTTTGCCGTAAAGAAAAACAGTAGTGTCTCCTGATTGTTCAGACTCAAATATATCTGTTGAAAATAGTCTGGTGTAGGCCCGAGAAATAGAAGTGTGGTATTGCAGTTCCACAGGTCAAATCTGTGTATTATCCTGCTTTTGGCATTTTTTGCCATAAAGAAAAACAGTAGTAGTGTCTCCTGATTGTTCAGACACAAATATATCTGTTAAGAATAGTCTGGTAAACACAAGTAAATTATAACTGTGGTTTTGCTGACCCACGGTAAAAATCTCTATTATCCTGCTTTTGGCATTTTTTGCCGTTAAAAAAAAATAATAGTGTCTCCTGATTGTTCAGACACAAATATATCTGTTGAAAATATTCTGGTGTAGGCCTGAAAAATGCAAGTGTGGTTTTGCAGTTCTACAGGTCAAATCTCTGTATTATCCTTCTTTTGTCATTTTTTGCCGTAAAGAAAAACAGTAGTAGTGTCTCCTGATTGTTCAGACACAAATATATCTGTTGAAAATAGTCTGGTGTAGGCCCGAGAAATACAAGTGTGGTTTTGCAGTTCCATAGGTCAAATATCTGTATTATCCTGCTTTTTTGCATTTTTTGCCGTAAAGAAAAACAGTAGTGTCTCCTGATTGTTCAGACTCAAAAATATCTGTTGAAAATAGTCTGGTATACACCAGTAAATTATAATTGTGGTTTTGCTGTTCCACGGTAAAAATTCTCTTTTATCCTGCTTTTGGCATTTTTTTGCCGAAAAAAAAAAATAGTGTCTCCTGATTGTTCAGACACAAATATATCTGTTGAAAATAGTCTGGTGTAGGCCCGAGAAATACAAGTGTGGTTTTGCAGTTCCACGGGTCAAATCTCTGTATTATCCTGCTTTTTTGCATTTTTTGCCATAAAGAAAAACAGTAGTGTCTCCTGATTGTTCAGACACAAATATATCTGTTGAAAATAGTCTGGTGTAGGCCCGAGAATTACAAGTGTAGTTTTGCAGTTCCACGGGTCAAATCTCTGTATTATCCTGCTTTTTTGCATTTTTTGCCGTAAAGAAAAACAGTAGTGTCTCCTGATTGTTCAGACTCAAATATATCTGTTGAAAATAGTCTGGTGTAGGCCCGAGAAATACAATTGTGGTTTTGCAGTTCCACAGGTCAAATCTGTGTATTATCCTGCTTATGGCATTTTTTGCCGTAAAGAAAAACAGTAGTAGTGTATCCTGATTGTTCAGACACAAATATATCTGTTGAAAATAGTCTGGTATACACCAGTAAATTATAACTGTGGTTTTGCTGTTCCACGGTAAAAAATCTCTATTATCTTACTTTTGGCATTTTTTGCCATAAAAAAAAAAATAATAGTGTCTCCTGATTGTTCAGACACAAATATATCTGTTGAAAATAGTCCGGTGTAGGCTCGAGAAATACAAGTGTGGTTTTGCAGTTTCATGGGTCAAATGTCTGTATTATCCTTCTTTTGCCATTTTTTGCCGTAAAGAAAAACAGTAGTAGTGTCTCCTGATTGTTCAGACACAAATATATCTGTTGAAAATAGTCTGGTATACACAAGTAAATTATAACTGTGCTTTTGCTGTTCCACAGTAAAAATCTCTATTATCCTGCTTTTGGCATTTTTTGCCGTTGAAAAAAAATAATAGTGTCTCCTGATTGTTCAGACACAAATATATCTGTTGAAAATAGTCTGGTGTACACCCGAGAAATACAAGTGTGGTTTTGCAGTTCCACGGGTCAAATCTCTGTATTATTCTGCTTTTTTATTTTTTGCAGTAAAGAAAAACAGTAGTGTCTCCTGATTGTTCAGACACAAAAATATCTGTTGAAAATAGTCTGGTGTATGCCCGAGAAATATAAGTGTGGTTTTGCAGTTCCATGGGTCAAATATCTGTATTATCCTGCTTTTTTGCATTTTTTGCCGTAAAGAAAAACAGTAGTGTCTCCTGATTGTTCAGACTCAAATATATCTGTTGAAAATAGTCTGGTGTAGGCCCGAGAAATACAAGTGTGGTATTGCAGTTCCACAGGTCAAATCTGTGTATTATCCTGCTTTTGGCATTTTTTGCCGTAAAGAAAAACAGTAGTAGTGTCTCCTGATTGTTCAGACACAAATATATCTGTTGAAAATAGTCTGGTATACACCAGTAAATTATAAATGTGGTTTTCCCGTTCCACGGTAAAAAGTCTCTATTATCCTGCTTTTGGCATTTTTTGCCGTAAAAAAAAAATAATAGTGTCTCCTGATTGTTCAGACACAAATATATCTGTTGAAAATAGTCTGGTGTACACCCGAGAAATACAAGTGTGGTTTTGCAGTTCCACGGGTCAAATCTCTGTATTATCCTGCTTTTTTGCATTTTTTGCCGTAAAGAAAAACAGTAGTGTCTCCTGATTGTTCAGACACAAATATATCTGTTGAAAATAGTCCGGTGTAGGCCCGAGAAATACAAGTGTGGTTTTCCAGTTCCATGGGTCAAATGTCTGTATTATCCTTCTTTTGCCATTTTTTGCCATAAAGAAAAACAGTAGTAGTGTCTCCTGATTGTTCAGACACAAATATATCTGTTGAAAATAGTCTGGTATACACCAGTAAATTATAAATGTGGTTTTGCTGTTCCACGGTAAAAAATCTCTATTATCCTGCTTTTGGCATTTTTTGCCGTAAAAAAAAAACTAATAGTGTCTCCCTGATTTTTTAGAAACAAATATATCTGTTGAAAATAGTCTGGTGTAGGCCTGAGAAATACAAGTGTGGTTTTGCAGTTCCACGGGTCAAATGTTTCTACTATCCTTCTTTTGCCATTTTTTGCCGTAAAGAAAAACAGTAGTAGTGTCTCCTGATTGTTCAGACACAAATATATCTGTTGAAAATAGTCTGGTATACACAAGTAAATTATAGCTGTGGTTTTGCTGTTCCACGGTAAAAATCTCTATTATCCTGCTTTTGGCATTTTTTGCCATTAAAAAAAAATAATAGTGTCTCCTGATTGTTCAGACACAAATATATCTGTTGAAAATAGTCTGGTGTACACCCGAGAAATACAAGTGTGGTTTTGCAGTTCCACGGGTCAAATCTCTGTATTATCCTGCTTTTTTATTTTTTGCAGTAAAGAAAAACAGTAGTGTCTCCTGATTGTTCAGACACAAAAATATCTGTTGAAAATAGTCTGGTGTAGGCCCGAGAAATACAAGTGTGGTTTTGCAGTTCCATGGGTCAAATATCTGTATTATCCTGCTTTTTTGCATTTTTTGCCGTAAAGAAAAACAGTAGTGTCTCCTGATTGTTCAGACTCAAATATATCTGTTGAAAATAGTCTGGTGTAGGCCCGAGAAATACAAGTGTGGTATTGCAGTTCCACAGGTCAAATCTGTGTATTATCCTGCTTTTGGCATTTTTTGCCGTAAAGAAAAACAGTAGTAGTGTCTCCTGATTGTTCAGACACAAATATATCTGTTAAAAATAGTCTGGTATACACAAGTAAATTATAACTGTGGTTTTGCTATTCCACGGTAAAAATCTCTATTATCTTGCTTTTGGCATTTTTTGCCGTTAAAAAAAAATAATAGTGTCTCCTGATTGTTCAGACACAAATATATCTGTTGAAAATATTCTGGTGTAGGCCTGAGAAATGCAAGTGTGGTTTTGCAGTTCCACAGGTCAAATCTCTGTATTATCCTGCTTTTTTGCACTTTTTGCCGTAAAGAAAAACAGTAGTAGTGTCTCCTGATTGTTCAGACTCAAAAATATCTGTTGAAAATAGTCTGGTATACACCAGTAAATTATAATTGTGGTTTTGCTGTTGCTGTTCCACGGTAAAAATTCTCTATTATCCTGCTTTTGGCATTTTTGCCGTAAAAAAAAAAAATAGTGTTTCCTGACTGTTCAGACACAAATATATCTGTTGAAAATAGTCTGGTGTAGGCCCGAGAAATACAAGTGTGGTTTTGCAGTTCCACGGGTCAAATCTCTGTATTATCCTGCTTTTTTGCATTTTTTGCCGTAAAGAAAAACAGTAGTGTCTCCTGATTGTTCAGACACAAATATATCTGTTGAAAATAGTCTGGTGTAGGCCCGAGAAATACAAGTGTAGTTTTGCAGTTCCACTGGTCAAATCTCTGTATTATCCTGCTTTTTTGCATTTTTTGCCGTAAAGAAAAACAGTAGTGTCTCCTAATTGTTCAGACTCAAATATATCTGTTGAAAATAGTCTGGTGTAGGCCCGAGAAATACAAGTGTGGTTTTGCAGTTCCACAGGTCAAATCTGTGTATTATCCTGCTTTTGGCATTTTTTGCCGTAAAGAAAAACAGTAGTAGTGTCTCCTGATTGTTCAGACACAAATATAAGGGTTGAAAATAGTCTGGTATACATCAGTAAATTATAACTGTGGTTTTGCTGTTCCACGGTAAAAAATCTCTATTATCTGACTTTTGGCATTTTTTGCCGTAAAAAAAAAAATAATAGTGTCTCCTGATTGTTCAGACAAAAATATATCTGTTGAAAATAGTCCGGTGTAGACCCGAGAAATACAAGTGTGGTTTTGCAGTTTCATGGGTCAAATGTCTGTATTATCCTTCTTTTGCCATTTTTTGCCGTAAAGAAAAACAGTAGTAGTGTCTCCTGATTGTTCAGACACAAATATATCTGTTGAAAATAGTCTGGTATACACAAGTAAATTATAACGGTGGTTTTGCTGTTCCACGGTAAAAATCTCTATTATCCTGCTTTTGGCATTTTCTGCCATTAAAAAAAAATAATAGTGTCTCCTGATTGTTCAGACACAAATATATCTGTTGAAAATAGTCTGGTGTACACCCGAGAAATACAAGTGTGGTTTTGCAGTTCCACGGGTCAAATCTCTGTATTATCCTGCTTTTTTATTTTTTGCAGTAAAGAAAAACAGTAGTGTCTCCTGATTGTTCAGACACAAAAATATCTGTTGAAAATAGTCTGGTGTAGGCCCGAGAAATATAAGTGTGGTTTTGCAGTTCCATGGGTCAAATATCTGTATTATCCTGCTTTTTTGCATTTTTTGCCGTAAAGAAAAACAGTAGTGTCTCCTGATTGTTCAGACACAAATATATCTGTTGAAAATAGTCTGGTGTAGGCCCGAGAAATACAAGTGTGGTATTGCAGTTCCACAGGTCAAATCTGTGTATTATCCTGCTTTTGGCATTTTTTGCCATAAAGAAAAACAGTAGTAGTGTCTCCTGATTGTTCAGACACAAATATATCTGTTGAAAATAGTCTGGTATACACCAGTAAATTATAAATGTGGTTTTCCCGTTCCACGGTAAAAAATCTCTATTATCCAGCTTTTGGCATTTTTTGCCGTAAAAAAAAAAATAATAGTGTCTCCTGATTGTTCAGACACAAATATATCTGTTGAAAATAGTCTGGTGTAGGCCCGAGAAATACAAGTGTGGTTTTGCAGTTCCACGGGTCAAATCTCTGCATCATCATGCTTTTGTCATCTTTTGCCGTAAAGAAAAACAGTAGTAGTGTCTCCTGATTGTTCAGACACAAATATATCTGTTGAAAATAGTCTGGTATACACCAGTAACTTATAATTGTGGTTTTGCTGTTCCACGGTAAAAATTCTCTATTATCCTGCTTTTGGCATTTTTTGCTGTAAAAAAAAAAAAATAGTGTCTCCTGATTGTTCAGACACAAATATATCTGTTGAAAATAGTCTGGTGTAGGCCCGAGAAATACAAGTGTGGTTTTGCAGTTCCAGGGGTCAAATCTCTGTATTATCCTGCTTTTTTGCATTTTTTGCCGTAAAGAAAAACAGTAGTGTCTCCTGATTGTTCAGACTCAAATATATCTGTTGAAAATAGTCTGGTGTAGGCTCGAGAAATACAATTGTGGTTTTGCAGTTCCACAGGTCAAATCTGTGTATTATCCTGCTTTTGGCATTTTTTGCCGTAAAGAAAAACAGTAGTAGTGTCTCCTGATTGTTCAGACACAAATATATCTGTTGAAAATAGTCTGGTATACACCAGTAAATTATAACTGTGGTTTTGCTGTTCCACGGTAAAAAATCTCTATTATCCTACTTTTGGCATTTTTTGCCGTAAAAAAAAAATAATAGTGTCTCCTGATTGTTCAGACACAAATATATCTGTTGAAAATAGTCCGGCGTAGGCCCGAGAAATACAAGTCTGGTTTTCCAGTTCCATGGGTCAAATGTCTGTATTATCCTTCTTTTGCCATTTTTTGCCGTAAAGAAAAACAGTAGTAGTGTCTCCTGATTGTTCAGACACAAATATATCTGTTGAAAATAGTCTGGTGTACACCAGTAAATTATAACTGTGGTTTTGCTGTTCCACGGTAAAAAATCTCTATTATTCTGCTTTTGGCATTTTTTGCCATAAAAAAAAATGTGTCTCCTGATTGTTCAGACACAAATATATCTGTTGAAAATAGTCTGGTATACACCAGTAAATTATAAATGTAGTTTTGCTGTTCCACGGTAAAAAATCTCTATTATCCTGCTTTTGGCATTTTTTGCCGTAAAAAAAAACTAATAGTGTCTCCCTGATTTTTCAGAGACAAATATATCTGTTGAAAATAGTCTGATGTAGGCCTGAGAAATACAAGTGTGGTTTTGCAGTTCCACGGGTCAAATCTCTGTTTTATCCTGCTTTTTTGCATTTTTTGCCGTAAAGAAAAAAAGTATGTCTCCTGATTGTTCAGACACAAATATATCTGTTGAAAATAGTCCGGTGTAGGCCCGAGAAATACAAGTGTGGTTTTGCAGTTTCATGGGTCAAATGTCTGTATTATCCTTCTTTTGCCATTTTTTGCCGTAAAGAAAAACAGTAGTAGTGTCTCCTGATTGTTCAGACACAAATATATCTGTTGAAAATAGTCTGGTATACACAAGTAAATTATAACTGTGGTTTTGCTGTTCCACGGTAAAAATCTCTATTATCCTGCTTTTGGCATTTTCTGCCATTAAAAAAAAATAATAGTGTCTCCTGATTGTTCAGACACAAATATATCTGTTGAAAATAGTCTGGTGTACACCCGAGAAATACAAGTGTGGTTTTGCAGTTCCACGGGTCAAATCTCTGTATTATCCTGCTTTTTAATTTTTTGCAGTAAATAAAAACAGTAGTGTCTCCTGATTGTTCAGACACAAAAATATCTGTTGAAAATAGTCTGGTGTAGGCCCGAGAAATATAAGTGTGGTTTTGCAGTTCCATGGGTCAAATATCTGTATTATCCTGCTTTTTTGCATTTTTTGCCGCAAAGAAAAACAGTAGTGTCTCCTGATTGTTCAGACACAAATATATCTGTTGAAAATAGTCTGGTGTAGGCCCGAGAAATACAAGTGTGGTATTGCAGTTCCACAGGTCAAATCTGTGTATTATCCTGCTTTTGGCATTTTTTGCCATAAAGAAAAACAGTAGTAGTGTCTCCTGATTGTTCAGACACAAATATATCTGTTGAAAATAGTCTGGTATACACCA
This sequence comes from Phyllobates terribilis, assembly GCF_046119375.1. Taxonomy (NCBI): domain Eukaryota; kingdom Metazoa; phylum Chordata; class Amphibia; order Anura; family Dendrobatidae; genus Phyllobates; species Phyllobates terribilis. Next base: position 296,259,699 of record NW_027362762.1, read on the forward strand.
GTAAATTATAAATGTGGTTTTCCCGTTCCACGGTAAAAAATCTCTATTATCCAGCTTTTGGCATTTTTTGCCGTAAAAAAAAAAATAATAGTGTCTCCTGATTGTTCAGACACAAATATATCTGTTGAAAATAGTCTGGTGTAGGCCCGAGAAATACAAGTGTGGTTTTGCAGTTCCACGGGTCAAATCTCTGCATCATCATGCTTTTGTCATCTTTTGCCGTAAAGAAAAACAGTAGTAGTGTCTCCTGATTGTTCAGACACAAATATATCTGTTGAAAATAGTCTGGTATACACCAGTAACTTATAATTGTGGTTTTGCTGTTCCACGGTAAAAATTCTCTATTATCCTGCTTTTGGCATTTTTTGCTGTAAAAAAAAAAAAATAGTGTCTCCTGATTGTTCAGACACAAATATATCTGTTGAAAATAGTCTGGTGTAGGCCCGAGAAATACAAGTGTGGTTTTGCAGTTCCAGGGGTCAAATCTCTGTATTATCCTGCTTTTTTGCATTTTTTGCCGTAAAGAAAAACAGTAGTGTCTCCTGATTGTTCAGACTCAAATATATCTGTTGAAAATAGTCTGGTGTAGGCTCGAGAAATACAATTGTGGTTTTGCAGTTCCACAGGTCAAATCTGTGTATTATCCTGCTTTTGGCATTTTTTGCCGTAAAGAAAAACAGTAGTAGTGTCTCCTGATTGTTCAGACACAAATATATCTGTTGAAAATAGTCTGGTATACACCAGTAAATTATAACTGTGGTTTTGCTGTTCCACGGTAAAAAATCTCTATTATCTTACTTTTGGCATTTTTTGCCGTAAAAAAAAAATAATAGTGTCTCCTGATTGTTCAGACACAAATATATCTGTTGAAAATAGTCCGGCGTAGGCCCGAGAAATACAAGTCTGGTTTTCCAGTTCCATGGGTCAAATGTCTGTATTATCCTTCTTTTGCCATTTTTTGCCGTAAAGAAAAACAGTAGTAGTGTCTCCTGATTGTTCAGACACAAATATATCTGTTGAAAATAGTCTGGTGTACACCAGTAAATTATAACTGTGGTTTTGCTGTTCCACGGTAAAAAATCTCTATTATTCTGCTTTTGGCATTTTTTGCCATAAAAAAAAATGTGTCTCCTGATTGTTCAGACACAAATATATCTGTTGAAAATAGTCTGGTATACACCAGTAAATTATAAATGTAGTTTTGCTGTTCCACGGTAAAAAATCTCTATTATCCTGCTTTTGGCATTTTTTGCCGTAAAAAAAAACTAATAGTGTCTCCCTGATTTTTCAGAGACAAATATATCTGTTGAAAATAGTCTGATGTAGGCCTGAGAAATACAAGTGTGGTTTTGCAGTTCCACGGGTCAAATCTCTGTTTTATCCTGCTTTTTTGCATTTTTTGCCGTAAAGAAAAAAAGTATGTCTCCTGATTGTTCAGACACAAATATATCTGTTGAAAATAGTCCGGTGTAGGCCCGAGAAATACAAGTGTGGTTTTGCAGTTTCATGGGTCAAATGTCTGTATTATCCTTCTTTTGCCATTTTTTGCCGTAAAGAAAAACAGTAGTAGTGTCTCCTGATTGTTCAGACACAAATATATCTGTTGAAAATAGTCTGGTATACACAAGTAAATTATAACTGTGGTTTTGCTGTTCCACGGTAAAAATCTCTATTATCCTGCTTTTGGCATTTTCTGCCATTAAAAAAAAATAATAGTGTCTCCTGATTGTTCAGACACAAATATATCTGTTGAAAATAGTCTGGTGTACACCCGAGAAATACAAGTGTGGTTTTGCAGTTCCACGGGTCAAATCTCTGTATTATCCTGCTTTTTTATTTTTTGCAGTAAAGAAAAACAGTAGTGTCTCCTGATTGTTCAGACACAAAAATATCTGTTGAAAATAGTCTGGTGTAGGCCCGAGAAATATAAGTGTGGTTTTGCAGTTCCATGGGTCAAATATCTGTATTATCCTGCTTTTTTGCATTTTTTGCCGTAAAGAAAAACAGTAGTGTCTCCTGATTGTTCAGACACAAATATATCTGTTGAAAATAGTCTGGTGTAGGCCCGAGAAATACAAGTGTGGTATTGCAGTTCCACAGGTCAAATCTGTGTATTATCCTGCTTTTGGCATTTTTTGCCATAAAGAAAAACAGTAGTAGTGTCTCCTGATTGTTCAGACACAAATATATCTGTTGAAAATAGTCTGGTATACACCAGTAAATTATAAATGTGGTTTTCCCGTTCCACGGTAAAAAATCTCTATTATCCAGCTTTTGGCATTTTTTGCCGTAAAAAAAAAAATAATAGTGTCTCCTGATTGTTCAGACACAAATATATCTGTTGAAAATAGTCTGGTGTAGGCCCGAGAAATACAAGTGTGGTTTTGCAGTTCCACGGGTCAAATCTCTGCATCATCATGCTTTTGTCATCTTTTGCCGTAAAGAAAAACAGTAGTAGTGTCTCCTGATTGTTCAGACACAAATATATCTGTTGAAAATAGTCTGGTATACACCAGTAACTTATAATTGTGGTTTTGCTGTTCCACGGTAAAAATTCTCTATTATCCTGCTTTTGGCATTTTTTGCTGTAAAAAAAAAAAAATAGTGTCTCCTGATTGTTCAGACACAAATATATCTGTTGAAAATAGTCTGGTGTAGGCCCGAGAAATACAAGTGTGGTTTTGCAGTTCCAGGGGTCAAATCTCTGTATTATCCTGCTTTTTTGCATTTTTTGCCGTAAAGAAAAACAGTAGTGTCTCCTGATTGTTCAGACTCAAATATATCTGTTGAAAATAGTCTGGTGTAGGCTCGAGAAATACAATTGTGGTTTTGCAGTTCCACAGGTCAAATCTGTGTATTATCCTGCTTTTGGCATTTTTTGCCGTAAAGAAAAACAGTAGTAGTGTCTCCTGATTGTTCAGACACAAATATATCTGTTGAAAATAGTCTGGTATACACCAGTAAATTATAACTGTGGTTTTGCTGTTCCACGGTAAAAAATCTCTATTATCCTACTTTTGGCATTTTTTGCCGTAAAAAAAAAATAATAGTGTCTCCTGATTGTTCAGACACAAATATATCTGTTGAAAATAGTCCGGCGTAGGCCCGAGAAATACAAGTCTGGTTTTCCAGTTCCATGGGTCAAATGTCTGTATTATCCTTCTTTTGCCATTTTTTACCGTAAAGAAAAACAGTAGTAGTGTCTCCTGATTGTTCAGACACAAATATATCTGTTGAAAATAGTCTGGTGTACACCAGTAAATTATAACTGTGGTTTTGCTGTTCCACGGTAAAAAATCTCTATTATTCTGCTTTTGGCATTTTTTGCCATAAAAAAAAATAAGTGTCTCCTGATTGTTCAGACACAAATATATCTGTTGAAAATAGTCTGGTATACACCAGTAAATTATAAATGTAGTTTTGCTGTTCCACGGTAAAAAATCTCTATTATCCTGCTTTTGGCATTTTTTGCCGTAAAAAAAAACTAATAGTGTCTCCCTGATTTTTCAGAGACAAATATATCTGTTGAAAATAGTCTGATGTAGGCCTGAGAAATACAAGTGTGGTTTTGCAGTTCCACGGGTCAAATCTCTGTTTTATCCTGCTTTTTTGCATTTTTTGCCGTAAAGAAAAAAAGTATGTCTCCTGATTGTTCAGACACAAATATATCTGTTGAAAATAGTCCGGTGTAGGCCCGAGAAATACAAGTGTGGTTTTGCAGTTTCATGGGTCAAATGTCTGTATTATCCTTCTTTTGCCATTTTTTGCCGTAAAGAAAAACAGTAGTAGTGTCTCCTGATTGTTCAGACACAAATATATCTGTTGAAAATAGTCTGGTATACACAAGTAAATTATAACTGTGGTTTTGCTGTTCCACGGTAAAAATCTCTATTATCCTGCTTTTGGCATTTTTTGCCGTTAAAAAAAAATAGTAGTGTCTCCTGATTGTTCAGACTCAAATATATCTGTTGAAAATAGTCTGGTGTACACCCGAGAAATACAAGTGTGGTTTTGCAGTTCCACGGGTCAAATCTCTGTATTATCCTGCTTTTTTATTTTTTGCAGTAAAGAAAAACAGTAGTGTCTCCTGATTGTTCAGACACAAATATATCTGTTGAAAATATTCTGGTGTAGGCATGAGAAATGCAAGTGTGGTTTTGCAGTTCCACAGGTCAAATCTCTGTATTATCCTTCTTTTGTCATTTTTTGCCGTAAAGAAAAACAGTAGTAGTGTCTCCTGATTGTTCAGACACAAATATATCTGTTGAAAATAGTCTGGTATACACAAGTAAATTATAACTGTGGTTTTGCTGTTCCACGGTAAAAATCTCTATTATCCTGCTTTTGGCATTTTTTGCCGTTAAAAACAAATAATAGTGTCTCCTGATTGTTCAGACACAAATATATCTGTTGAAAATATTCTGGCGTAGGCCTGAGAAATGCAAGTGTGGTTTTGCAGTTCCATGGGTCAAATCTCTGTATTATCCTTCTTTTGTCATTTTTTGCCATAAAGAAAAACAGTAGTAGTGTCTCCTGATTGTTCAGACACAAATATATCTGTTAAAAATAGTCTGGTATACACAAGTAAATTATAACTGTGGTTTTACTGTTCCACGGTAAAAATCTCTATTATCCTGCTTTTGGCATTTTTTGCCGTAAAAAAAAAATAATAGTGTCTCCTGATTGTTCAGACACAAATATATCTGTTGAAAATATTCTGGTGTAGGCCTGAGAAATGCAAGTGTGGTTTTGCAGTTCCACAGGTCAAATCTCTGTATTATCCTTCTTTTGTCACTTTTTGCCATAAAGAAAAACAGTAGTAGTGTCTCCTGATTGTTCAGACACAATTATATCTGTTGAAAATAGTCTGGTATACACCAGTAAATTATAACTGTGGTTTTGCTGTTCCACGGTAAAAATTCTCTATTATCCTGTTTTTGGCATTTTTTGCCGAAAAAAAAAAATAATAGTGTCTCCTGATTGTTCAGACACAAATATATCTTTTGAAAATAGTCTGGTATACACCAGTAAATTATAACTGTGGTTTTGCTGTTCCACAGTAAAAATTCTCAATTATCCTGCTTTTGGCATTTTTTCCCGTAAAAAAAAAATAATAGTGTCTCCTGATTGTTCAGACACAAACATATCTGTTGAAAATAGTCTGATGTAGGCCCGAGAAATACAAGTGTGGTTTTGCAGTTCCACAGGTCAAATCTCTGTATTATCCTGCTTTTTTAATTTTTTGCTGTAAAGAAAAACAGTAGTGTCTCCTGATTGTTCAGACAAAAATATATCTGTTGACAATAGTCTGGTGTAGGCCCGAGAAATACAAGTGTGGTTTTGCAGTTCCACGGGTCAAATCTCTGTATTATCCTGCTTTTTTGCATTTTTTGCGTAAAGAAAAACAGTAGTGTCGCCTGATTGTTCAGACTCAATTATATCTGTTGAAAATAGTCTGGTGTAGGCCCGAGAAAAACAAGTGTGGTATTGCAGTTCCACGGGTCAAATCTGTGTATTATCCTGGTTTTGGCATTTTTTGCCGTAAAGAAAAATAGTAGTAGTGTCTCCTGATTGTTCAGACACAAATATATCTGTTGAAAATAGTCTGGTATACACCAGTAAATTATAATTGTGGTTTTGCTGTTCCACGGTAAAAATTCTCTATTATCCTGCTTTGGGCATTTTTTGCCGTAAAAAAAAAATAATAGTGTCTCCTGATTGTTCAGACACAAATATACCTGTTGAAAATAGTCTGGTGTAGGCCCAAGAAATACAAGTGTGGTTTTTCAGTTCCATGGGTCAAATCTCTGTATTATCCTTCTTTTGTCATTTTTTGCCATAAAGAAAAAGAGTAGTAGTGTCTCCTGATTGTTCAGACACAAATATATCTGTTAAAAATAGTCTGGTATACACAAGTAAATTATAACTGTGGTTTTACTGTTCCACGGTAAAAATCTCTATTATTCTGCTTTTGGCATTTTTTGCCGTTAAAAAAAAATAATAGTGTCTCCTGATTGTTCAGACACAAATATATCTGTTGAAAATATTCTGGTGTAGGCCTGAGAAATGCAAGTGTGGTTTTGCAGTTCCACAGGTCAAATCTCTGTATTATCCTTCTTTTGTCACTTTTTGCCGTAAAGAAAAACAGTAGTAGTGTCTCCTGATTGTTCAGACACAATTATATCTGTTGAAAATAGTCTGGTATACACCAGTAAATTATAACTGTGGTTTTGCTGTTCCACGGTAAAAATTCTCTATTATCCTGTTTTTGGCATTTTTTGCCGTAAAAAAAAAATAATAGTGTCTACTGATTGTTCAGACACAAATATATCTGTTGAAAATAGTCTGGTGTACACCCGAGAAATACAAGTGTGGTTGGGCAGTTCCACGGGTAAAATCTATGTATTATCCTGCTTTTGGCGTTTATTGCCGTAAAGAAAAACAGTAGTAGTGTCTCCTGATTGTTCAGACACAAATATATCTGTTGAAAATAGTCTGGTATACACCAGTAAATTATAACTGTGGTTTTGCCGTTCCATGGTAAAAAATCTCCATTATCCTGCTTTTGGCATTTTTTGCCGTAAAAAAAAATAATAGTGTCTCCTGATTGTTCAGAACCAAATATAGCTGTTGAAAATAGTCTGGTGTAGGCCCAAGAAATACAACTGTGGTTTTGCAGTTCCACGGGTCAAATTTCTGTATTATCCTGCTTTTTTGCATTTTTTGCTGTAAAGAAAAACAGTAGTGTCTCCTGATTGTTCAGACTCAAATATATCTGTTGAAAATAGTCTGGTGTAGGCCCGAGAAATACAAGTGTGTTATTGCAGTTCCACGGGTCAAATCTATGTATTATCCTGCTTTTGGCATTTTTTGCCGTGAAGAAAAACAGTAGTAGTGTCTCCTGATTGTTCAGACACAAATATATCTGTTGAAAATAGTCTGCTATACACCAGTAAATTATAACTGTGGTTTTGCCGTTCCACGGTAAAAAATCTCCATTATCCTGCATTTGGCATTTTTTGCCGTAAAAAAAAAATAATAGTGTCTCCTGATTGCTCAGACACAAATATATCTGTTGAAAATAGTCTGGTGTAGGCCCGAGAAATACAAGTGTGGTTTTGCAGTTCCACGGGTCAAATCTCTGTATTATCCTGCTTTTGGCATTTTTTGCCATAAAGACAAACAGTAGTAGTGTCTCCTGATTGTTCAGACACAAATATATCTGTTGAAAATAGTCTGGTATACACCAGTAAATTATAACTGTGGTTTTGCTGTTCCACGGTAAGAAATCTCTATTTTCCTGCTTATGGCATTTTTTGCCGTAAAAAAAAAATAATAGTGTCTCCTGATTGTTAAGACACAAAATATCTGTTGAAAATAGTCTGGTGTAGGCCCGAGAAATGCAAGTGTGGTTTTGCAGTTCCACAGGTCAAATCTCTGTACTATACTTCTTTCGGCATTTTTTGCCATAAAGAAAAACAGTAGTAGTGTCTCCTGATTGTTCAGACACAAATATATCTGTTGAAAATTGTCTGGTATACACCAGTAAATTGTAACTGTGGTTTTGCTGTTCAACAGTAAAAATTCTCTATTATCCTGCTTTTGGCATTTTTTCCATAAAAAAAAAATAATAGTGTCTCCTGATTGTTCAGACACAAACATATCTGTTGAAAATAGTCTGGTGTAGGCCCAAGAAATACAAGTGTGGTTTTGCAGTTCCACGGGTCAAATCTCTGTATTATCCTGCTTTTTTGCATTTTTTGCTGTAAAGAAAAACAGTAGTGTCTCCTGATTGTTCAGACACAATTATATCTGTTGAAAATAGTCTGGTGTAGGCCCGAGAAATACAAGTTTGGTAGTGCAGTTCCACGGGTCAAATCTCTATATGATCCTGCTTTTTTGCATTTTTTGCCGTAAAGAAAAACAGTAGTGTCTCCTGATTGTTCAGACTCAAATATATCTGTTGAAAATAGTCTGGTGTAGGCCCGAGAAATACAAGTGTGGTATTGCAGTTCCACGGGTCAAATCTATGTATTATCCTGCTTTTGGCATTTTTTGCCGTAAAGAAAAACAGTAGTAGTGTCTCCTGATTGTTCAGACACAAATATATCTGTTGAAAATAGTCTGGTATACACCAGTAAATTATAACTGTGGTTTTGCCGTTCCACGGTAAAAAATCTCCATTATCCTGCTTTTGGCATTTTTTGCCGTAAAAAAAAATAATAGTGTCTCCTGATTGTTCAGACACAAATATTTCTGTTGAAAATAGTCTGGTGCAGGCCCGAGAAATACAAGTGTGGTTTTGCAGTTCCATGGGTCAAATCTCTGTATTATCCTGCTTTTTTGCATTTTTTGCCGTAAAGAAAAACAGTAGTGTCTCCTGATTGTTCAGACTCAAATATATCTGTTGAAAATAGTCTGGTGTAGGCCCGAGAAAAACAAGTGTGGTATTGCAGTTCCACGGGTCAAATCTGTGTATTATCCTGGTTTTGGCATTTTTTGCCGTAAAGAAAAACAGTAGTAGTGTCTCCTGATTGTTCAGACACAAATATATCTGTTGAAAATAGTCTGGTATACACCAGTAAATTATAACTGTGGTTTTGCCGTTCCACGGTAAAAAATCTCTATTATCCTGCATTTGGCATTTTTCGCCGTAAAAAAAAAATAATAGTGTCTCCTGATTGTTCAGACACAAATATATCTGTTGAAAATAGTCTGGTGTAGGCCCGAGAAATACAAGAGTGGTTTTGCAGTTCCACCGGTCAAATCTCTGTATTATCCTGCTTTTGGCATTTTTTGCCATAAAGAAAAACAGTAGTAGTGTCTCCTGATTGTTCAGACACAAATATATCTGTTGAAAATTGTCTGGTATACACCAGTAAATTATAACTGTGGTTTTGCTGTTCCACGGTAAGAAATCTCTATTATCCTGCTTATGGCATTTTTTGCCGTAAAAAAAAAATAATAGTGTCTCCTGATTGTTCAGACACAAAATATCTGTTGAAAATAGTCTGGTGTAGGCCCGAGAAATACAAGTGTGGTTTTGCAGTTCCACAGGTCAAATCTCTGTATTATTCTGCTTTTTTCCATTTTTTGCCGTAAAGAAAAAGAGTAGTAGTGTCTCCTGATTGTTCAGACACAAAAATATCTGTTGAAAATAGTCTGGTGTAGGCCCGAGAAATACAAGTGTGGTTTTGCAGTTCCGAGGGTCAAATATCTGTATTATCCTGCTTTTTTGCATTTTTTGCTGTGAAGAAAAACAGTAGTAGTGTCTCCGGATTGTTCAGACACAAATATATCTGTTAAAAATAGTCTGGTGTAGGCCCGAGAAATACAAGTTGGTTTTCCAGTCCCACGGGTCAAATCTCTGTATTATCCTGCTATTTTGCATTTTTTGCCGTAAAGAAAAACAGTAGTGTCTCCTGATTGTTCAGACTCAAATATATCTGTTGAAAATAGTCTGGTATATACCAGTAAATTATAACTGTGGTTTTGCCGCTCCACGGTAAAAAATCTCTATTATCCTGCTTTTGGCATTTTTTGCCGTAAAAAAAAAACTAATAGTGTCTCCTGATTGTTCAGACACAAATATATCTGTTGAAAATAGTCTGTTGTAGGCCAGAGAAATACAAGTGTGGTTTTGCAGTTCCACGGGTCAAATCTCTGTATTATCCTGCTTTTGGCATTTTTTGCCGTAAAGAAAAACAGTAGTAGTGTCTCCTGATTGTTCAGACACAAATATATCTGTTGAAAATAGTCTGGTATACACCAGTAAATTATAACTGTTGTTTTTCTGTTCCACGGTAAGAAATCTCTATTATCCTGATTATGGCATTTTTTGCCGTAAAAAAATAATAATAGTGTCTCCTGATTGTTCAGACACAAAATATCTGTTGAAAATAGTCTGGTGTAGGCCCGAGAAATGCAAGTGTGGTTTTGCAGTTCCACAGGTCAAATCTCTGTATTATCCTTCTTTTGGCATTTTTTGCCGAAAAGAAAAGCAGTAGTGGTGTCTCCTGATTGTTCAGACACAAAATATCTGTTGAAAATAGTCTGGTGTAGGCCCGAGAAATACAAGTGTGGTTTTGCAGTTCCACAGGTCAAATCTCTGTATTATTCTGCTTTTTTCCATTTTTTGCCGTAAAGAAAAAGAGTAGTAGTGTCTCCTGATTGTTCAGACACAAAAATATCTGTTGAAAATAGTCTGGTGTAGGCCCGAGAAATACAAGTGTGGTTTTGCAGTTCCGAGGGTCAAATATCTGTATTATCCTGCTTTTTTGCATTTTTTGCTGTGAAGAAAAACAGTAGTAGTGTCTCCGGATTGTTCAGACACAAATATATCTGTTAAAAATAGTCTGGTGTAGGCCCGAGAAATACAAGTTGGTTTTCCAGTCCCACGGGTCAAATCTCTGTATTATCCTGCTATTTTGCATTTTTTGCCGTAAAGAAAAACAGTAGTGTCTCCTGATTGTTCAGACTCAAATATATCTGTTGAAAATAGTCTGGTATATACCAGTAAATTATAACTGTGGTTTTGCCGCTCCACGGTAAAAAATCTCTATTATCCTGCTTTTGGCATTTTTTGCCGTAAAAAAAAAACTAATAGTGTCTCCTGATTGTTCAGACACAAATATATCTGTTGAAAATAGTCTGTTGTAGGCCAGAGAAATACAAGTGTGGTTTTGCAGTTCCACGGGTCAAATCTCTGTATTATCCTGCTTTTGGCATTTTTTGCCGTAAAGAAAAACAGTAGTAGTGTCTCCTGATTGTTCAGACACAAATATATCTGTTGAAAATAGTCTGGTATACACCAGTAAATTATAACTGTTGTTTTTCTGTTCCACGGTAAGAAATCTCTATTATCCTGATTATGGCATTTTTTGCCGTAAAAAAATAATAATAGTGTCTCCTGATTGTTCAGACACAAAATATCTGTTGAAAATAGTCTGGTGTAGGCCCGAGAAATGCAAGTGTGGTTTTGCAGTTCCACAGGTCAAATCTCTGTATTATCCTTCTTTTGGCATTTTTTGCCGAAAAGAAAAGCAGTAGTGGTGTCTCCTGATTGTTCAGACACAAAATATCTGTTGAAAATAGTCTGGTGTAGGCCCGAGAAATACAAGTGTGGTTTTGCAGTTCCACAGGTCAAATCTCTGTATTATTCTGCTTTTTTCCATTTTTTGCCGTAAAGAAAAAGAGTAGTAGTGTCTCCTGATTGTTCAGACACAAAAATATCTGTTGAAAATAGTCTGGTGTAGGCCCGAGAAATACAAGTGTGGTTTTGCAGTTCCGAGGGTCAAATATCTGTATTATCCTGCTTTTTTGCATTTTTTGCTGTGAAGAAAAACAGTAGTAGTGTCTCCGGATTGTTCAGACACAAATATATCTGTTAAAAATAGTCTGGTGTAGGCCCGAGAAATACAAGTTGGTTTTCCAGTCCCACGGGTCAAATCTCTGTATTATCCTGCTATTTTGCATTTTTTGCCGTAAAGAAAAACAGTAGTGTCTCCTGATTGTTCAGACTCAAATATATCTGTTGAAAATAGTCTGGTATATACCAGTAAATTATAACTGTGGTTTTGCCGCTCCACGGTAAAAAATCTCTATTATCCTGCTTTTGGCATTTTTTGCCGTAAAAAAAAAACTAATAGTGTCTCCTGATTGTTCAGACACAAATATATCTGTTGAAAATAGTCTGTTGTAGGCCAGAGAAATACAAGTGTGGTTTTGCAGTTCCACGGGTCAAATCTCTGTATTATCCTGCTTTTGGCATTTTTTGCCGTAAAGAAAAACAGTAGTAGTGTCTCCTGATTGTTCAGACACAAATATATCTGTTGAAAATAGTCTGGTATACACCAGTAAATTATAACTGTTGTTTTTCTGTTCCACGGTAAGAAATCTCTATTATCCTGATTATGGCATTTTTTGCCGTAAAAAAATAATAATAGTGTCTCCTGATTGTTCAGACACAAAATATCTGTTGAAAATAGTCTGGTGTAGGCCCGAGAAATGCAAGTGTGGTTTTGCAGTTCCACAGGTCAAATCTCTGTATTATCCTTCTTTTGGCATTTTTTGCCGAAAAGAAAAGCAGTAGTGGTGTCTCCTGATTGTTCAGACACAAATATATCTGTTGAAAATAGTCTGGTATACACCAGTAAATTATAACTGTGGTTTTGCTGTTCCACAGTAAAAATTCTCTATTATCCTGCTTTTGGCATTTTTTGCCATAAAAAAAAAATAATAGTGTCTCCTGATTGTTCAGACACAAACATATCTGTTGAAAATAGTCTGGTGTAGGCCCAAGAAATACAAGTGTGGTTTTGCAGTTCCACAGGTCAAATCTCTGTATTATCCTGCTTTTTTGCATTTTTTGCCATAAAGAAAAACAGTAGTGTCTCCTGATTGTTCAGACTCAAATATAACTGTTGAAAATAGTCTGGTGTAGGCCCGAGAAAAACAAGTGTGGTATTGCAGTTCCACCGGTCAAATCTGTGTATTATCCTGGTTTTGGCATTTTTTGCCGTAAAGAAAAACAGTAGTAGTGTCTCCTGATTGTTCAAACACAAACATATCTGTTGAAACTAGTCTGGTATACACCCGTAAATTATAACTGTGGTTTTGCTGTTCCACGGTAAAAATTCTCTATTATCCTGCTTTTGGCATTTTTTGCCGTAAAAAAAAAATAATAGTGTCTCCTGATTGTTCAGTCACAAATATACCTGTTGAAAATAGTCTGGTGTAGGCCCAAGAAATACAAGTGTGGTTTTGCAGTTCCACGGGTCAAATCTCTGTATTATCCTGCTTTTTTGCATTTTTTGCTGTAAAGAAAAACAGTAGTGTCTCCTGATTGTTCAGACACAAATATATCTGTTGAAAATAGTCTGGTGTAGGCCCGAGAAATACAAGTGTGGTATTGCAGTTCCACGGGTGAAATCTATGTATTATCCTGCTTTTGGCATTTTTTGCCGTAAAGAAAAACAGTAGTAGTGTCTCCTGATTGTTCAGACACAAATATATCTGTTGAAAATAGTCTGGTATACACCAGTAAATTATAACTGTGGTTTTGCCGTTCCACGGTAAAAAATCTCTATTATCCTGCATTTGGCATTTTTCGCCGTAAAAAAAAATAATAGTGTCTCCTGATTGTTCAGACACAAATATATCTGATGAAAATAGTCTGGTGTAGGCCTGAGAAATACAAGTGTGGTTTTGCAGTTCCACCGGTCAAATCTCTGTATTATCCTGCTTTTGGCATTTTTTGCCATAAAGAAAAACAGTAGTAGTGTCTCCTGATTGTTCAGACAGAAATATATCTGTTTAAAATAGTCTGGTATACACCAGTAAATTATAACTGTGGTTTTGCTGTTCCACGGTAAGAAATCTCTATTATCCTGCTTATGGCATTTTTTGCCGTAAAAAAATAATAATAGTGTCTCCTGATTGTTCAGACACAAAATATCTGTTGAAAATAGTCTGGTGTAGGCCCGAGAAATGCAAGTGTGGTTTTGCAGTTCCACAGGTCAAATCTCTGTATTATCCTGATTTTGGCATTTTTTGCCGAAAAGAAAAACAGTAGTAGTGTCTCCTGATTGTTCAGACACAAATATATCTGTTGAAAATAGTCTGGTATACACCAGTAAATTATAACTGTGGTTTTGCTGTTCCACAGTAAAAATTCTCTATTATCCTGCTTTTGGCATTTTTTGCCGTAAAAAAAAAATAATAGTGTCTCCTGATTGTTCAGACACAAACATATCTGTTGAAAATAGTCTGGTGTAGGCCCGAGAAATGCAAGTGTGGTTTTGCAGTTCCACGGGTCAAATCTCTGTATTATCCTGATTTTATGCATTTTTTGCTGTAAAGAAAAACAGTAGTGTCTCCTGATTGTTCGGACACAAATATATCTGTTGAAAATAGTCTGGTATACACCAGTAAATTATAACTGTGGTTTTGCCGTTCCACAGTAAAAAATCTCTATTATCCTGCTTTTGGCATTTTTTGTCGTAAAACAAAATAATAGTGTCTCCTGATTGTTCAGACATAAATATATCTGTTGAAAATAGTCTGATGTAGGCCCGAGAAATACAAGTGTGGTTTTGCAGTTCCACTGGTCAAATCTCTGTATTATTCTGCTTTTGACATTTTTTGCCGTAAAGAAAAACAGTAGTAGTGTCTCCTGATTGTTCAGACACAAATATATCTGTTGAAAATAGTCTGGTATACACCAGAAAATTATAACTGTGGTTTTGCTGTTCCACGGTAAGAAATCTCTATTATCCTGCTTATGGCATTTTTTGCCGTAAAAAAAAAATAATAGTGTCTCCTGATTGTTCAGACACAAACATATCTGTTGAAAATAGTCTGGTGTAGGCCCGAGAAATACAAGTGTGGTTTTGCAGTTCCACGGGTCAAATCTCTGCATTATCCTGATTTTATGCATTTTTTGCTGTAAAGAAAAACAGTAGTGTCTCCTGATTGTTCAGACACAAATATATCTGTTGAAAATAGTCTGGTATACACCAGGAAATTATAACTGTGCTTTTGCCGTTCCACGGTAAAAAATCTCTATTATCCTGCTTTTGGCATTTTTTGTCGTAAAAAAAAATAATAGTGTCTCCTGATTGTTCAGACACAAATATATCTGTTGAAAATAGTCTGGTGTAGGCCCGAGAAATACAAGTGTGGTTTTGCAGTTCCACGTGTCAAATCTCTGTATTATCCTGCTTTTTTGCATTTTTTGCCGTAAAGAAAAACAGTAGTGACGCCTGATTGTTCAGACTCAAATATATCTGTTGAAAATAGTCTTGTGTAGGCCCGAGAAATACAAGTGTGGTTTTGCAGTTCCACGGGTCAAATCTCTGTATTATCCTGCTTTTGGCATTTTTTGACATAAAGAAAAACAGTAGCAGTGTCTCCTGATTGTTCAGACACAAATATATCTGTTGAAAATAGTCTGGCATACACCACTAAATTATAACTGTGGTTTTGCTGTTCCACGGTAAAAAATCTCTATTATCCTTCATATGGCATTTTTTGCCGTAAAAAAAAAATAATAGTGTCTTCTGATTGTTCAGACAAAAATATATCTGTTGAAAATAGTCTGGCGCAGGCCCGAGAATTGTAAGTGTGGTTTTGCAGTTCCACAGGTCAAATCTCTGTATTATCCGTCTTTTGGCATTTTTTGCCATAAAGAAAAACAGTAGTAGTGTCTCCTGATTGTTCAGACACAAATATATCTGTTGAAAATAGTCTGGTATACACCAGTAAATTATAACTGTGGTTTCGCTGTTCCACGGTAAAAAATCTCTATTATCCTGCTTTTGGCATTTTTTGCCGTAAAAAAAAAAAAAAAAGTGTCTCCTGATTGTTCAGACACAAATATATCTGTTGAAAATAGTCTGGTATACACCAGTAAACTATAACTGTGGTTTTGCTGTTCCACAGTAAAAATTCTCTATTATCCTGCTTTTGGCATTTTTTGCCGTAAAAAAAAAATAATAGTGTCTCCTGATTGTTCAGACACAAACATATCTGTTGAAAATAGTCTGGTGTAGGCCCGAGAAATGCAAGTGTGGTTTTGCAGTTCCACGGGTCAAATCTCTGTATTATCCTGATTTTATGCATTTTTTGCTGTAAAGAAAAACAGTAGTGTCTCCTGATTGTTCGGACACAAATATATCTGTTGAAAATAGTCTGGTATACACCAGTAAATTATAACTGTGGTTTTGCCGTTCCACAGTAAAAAATCTCTATTATCCTGCTTTTGGCATTTTTTGTCGTAAAACAAAATAATAGTGTCTCCTGATTGTTCAGACATAAATATATCTGTTGAAAATAGTCTGGTGTAGGCCCGAGAAATACAAGTGTGGTTTTGCAGTTCCACTGGTCAAATCTCTGTATTATCCTGCTTTTGGCATTTTTTGCCGTAAAGAAAAACAGTAGTGTCTCCTGATTGTTCAGACACAATTATATCTGTTGAAAATAGTCTGGTGTAGGCCCGAGAAATACAAGTTTGGTAGTGCAGTTCCACGGGTCAAATCTCTATATGATCCTGCTTTTTTGCATTTTTTGCCGTAAAGAAAAACAGTAGTGTCTCCTGATTGTTCAGACTCAAATATATCTGTTGAAAATAGTCTGGTGTAGGCCCGAGAAATACAAGTGTGGTATTGCAGTTCCACGGGTCAAATCTATGTATTATCCTGCTTTTGGCATTTTTTGCCGTAAAGAAAAACAGTAGTAGTGTCTCCTGATTGTTCAGACACAAATATATCTGTTGAAAATAGTCTGGTATACACCAGTAAATTATAACTGTGGTTTTGCTGTTCCACGGTAAAAAATCTCCATTATCCTGCTTTTGGCATTTTTTGCCGTAAAAAAAAATAATAGTGTCTCCTGATTGTTCAGACACAAATATTTCTGTTGAAAATAGTCTGGTGCAGGCCCGAGAAATACAAGTGTGGTTTTGCAGTTCCATGGGTCAAATCTCTGTATTATCCTGCTTTTTTGCATTTTTTGCCGTAAAGAAAAACAGTAGTGTCTCCTGATTGTTCAGACTCAAATATATCTGTTGAAAATAGTCTGGTGTAGGCCCGAGAAAAACAAGTGTGGTATTGCAGTTCCACGGGTCAAATCTGTGTATTATCCTGGTTTTGGCATTTTTTGCCGTAAAGAAAAACAGTAGTAGTGTCTCCTGATTGTTCAGACACAAATATATCTGTTGAAAATAGTCTGGTATACACCAGTAAATTATAACTGTGGTTTTGCCGTTCCACGGTAAAAAATCTCTATTATCCTGCATTTGGCATTTTTCGCCGTAAAAAAAAAATAATAGTGTCTCCTGATTGTTCAGACACAAATATATCTGTTGAAAATAGTCTGGTGTTGGCCCGAGAAATACAAGAGTGGTTTTGCAGTTCCACCGGTCAAATCTCTGTATTATCCTGCTTTTGGCATTTTTTGCCATAAAGAAAAACAGTAGTAGTGTCTCCTGATTGTTCAGACACAAATATATCTGTTGAAAATTGTCTGGTATACACCAGTAAATTATAACTGTGGTTTTGCTCTTCCACGGTAAGAAATCTCTATTATCCTGCTTATGGCATTTTTTGCCGTAAAAAAAAAATAAAAGTGTCTCCTGATTGTTCAGACACAAAATATCTGTTGAAAATAGTCTGGTGTAGGCCCGAGAAATACAAGTGTGGTTTTGCAGTTCCACAGGTCAAATCTCTGTATTATCCTGCTTTTTTCCATTTTTTGCCGTAAAGAAAAAGAGTAGTAGTGTCTCTTGATTGTTCAGACACAAAAATATCTGTTGAAAATAGTCTGGTGTAGGCCCTAGAAATACAAGTGTGGTTTTGCAGTTCCGAGGGTCAAATATCTGTATTATCCTGCTTTTTTGCATTTTTTGCTGTGAAGAAAAACAGTAGTAGTGTCTCCTGATTGTTCAGACACAAATATATCTGTTAAAAATAGTCTGGTGTAGGCCCGAGAAATACAAGTTGGTTTTCCAGTCCCACGGGTCAAATCTCTGTATTATCCTGCTTTTTTGCATTTTTTGCCGTAAAGAAAAACAGTAGTGTCTCCTGATTGTTCAGACTCAAATATATCTGTTGAAAATAGTCTGGTATATACCAGTAAATTATAACTGTGGTTTTGCCGCTCCACGGTAAAAAATCTCTATTATCCTGCTTTTGGCATTTTTTGCCGTAAAAAAAAACTAATAGTGTCTCCTGATTGTTCAGACACAAATATATCTGTTGAAAATAGTCTGTTGTAGGCCAGAGAAATACAAGTGTGGTTTTGCAGTTCCACGGGTCAAATCTCTGTATTATCCTGCTTTTGGCATTTTTTGCCGTAAAGAAAAACAGTAGTAGTGTCTCCTGATTGTTCAGACACAAATATATCTGTTGAAAATAGTCTGGTATACACCAGTAAATTATAACTGTTGTTTTTCTGTTCCACGGTAAGAAATCTCTATTATCCTGATTATGGCATTTTTTGCCGTAAAAAAATAATAATAGTGTCTCCTGATTGTTCAGACACAAAATATCTGTTGAAAATAGTCTGGTGTAGGCCCGAGAAATGCAAGTGTGGTTTTGCAGTTCCACAGGTCAAATCTCTGTATTATCCTTCTTTTGGCATTTTTTGCCGAAAAGAAAAACAGTAGTGGTGTCTCCTGATTGTTCAGACACAAATATATCTGTTGAAAATAGTCTGGTATACACCAGTGAATTATAACTGTGGTTTTGCTGTTCCACAGTAAAAATTCTCTATTATCCTGCTTTTGGCATTTTTTGCCATAAAAAAAAAATAATAGTGTCTCCTGATTGTTCAGACACAAACATATCTGTTGAAAATAGTCTGGTGTAGGCCCAAGAAATACAAGTGTGGTTTTGCAGTTCCACAGGTCAAATCTCTGTATTATCCTGCTTTTTTGCATTTTTTGCCATAAAGAAAAACAGTGGTGTCTCCTGATTGTTCAGACTCAAATATAACTGTTGAAAATAGTCTGGTGTAGGCCCGAGAAAAACAAGTGTGGTATTGCAGTTCCACCGGTCAAATCTGTGTATTATCCTGGTTTTGGCATTTTTTGCCGTAAAGAAAAACAGTAGTAGTGTCTCCTGATTGTTCAAACACAAATATATCTGTTGAAAATAGTCTGGTATACACCCGTAAATTATAACTGTGGTTTTGCTGTTCCACGGTAAAAATTCTCTATTATCCTGCTTTTGGCATTTTTTGCCGTAAAAAAAAAATAATAGTGTCTCCTGATTGTTCAGTCACAAATATACCTGTTGAAAATAGTCTGGTGTAGGCCCAAGAAATACAAGTGTGGTTTTGCAGTTCCACGGGTCAAATCTCTGTATTATCCTGCTTTTTTGCATTTTTTGCTGTAAAGAAAAACAGTAGTGTCTCCTGATTGTTCAGACACAAATATATCTGTTGAAAATAGTCTGGTGTAGGCCCGAGAAATACAAGTGTGGTATTGCAGTTCCACGGGTGAAATCTATGTATTATCCTGCTTTTGGCATTTTTTGCCGTAAAGAAAAACAGTAGTAGTGTCTCCTGATTGTTCAGACACAAATATATCTGTTGAAAATAGTCTGGTATACACCAGTAAATTATAACTGTGGTTTTGCCGTTCCACGGTAAAAAATCTCTATTATCCTGCATTTGGCATTTTTCGCCGTAAAAAAAAATAATAGTGTCTCCTGATTGTTCAGACACAAATATATCTGATGAAAATAGTCTGGTGTAGGCCTGAGAAATACAAGTGTGGTTTTGCAGTTCCACCGGTCAAATCTCTGTATTATCCTGCTTTTGGCATTTTTTGCCATAAAGAAAAACAGTAGTAGTGTCTCCTGATTGTTCAGACACAAATATATCTGTTTAAAATAGTCTGGTATACACCAGTAAATTATAACTGTGGTTTTGCTGTTCCACGGTAAGAAATCTCTATTATCCTGCTTATGGCATTTTTTGCCGTAAAAAAATAATAATAGTGTCTCCTGATTGTTCAGACACAAAATATCTGTTGAAAATAGTCTGGTGTAGGCCCGAGAAATGCAAGTGTGGTTTTGCAGTTCCACAGGTCAAATCTCTGTATTATCCTGATTTTGGCATTTTTTGCCGAAAAGAAAAACAGTAGTAGTGTCTCCTGATTGTTCAGACACAAATATATCTGTTGAAAATAGTCTGGTATACACCAGTAAATTATAACTGTGGTTTTGCTGTTCCACAGTAAAAATTCTCTATTATCCTGCTTTTGGCATTTTTTGCCGTAAAAAAAAAAATAATAGTGTCTCCTAATTGTTCAGACACAAACATATCTGTTGAAAATAGTCTGGTGTAGGCCCGAGAAATGCAAGTGTGGTTTTGCAGTTCCACGGGTCAAATCTCTGTATTATCCTGATTTTATGCATTTTTTGCTGTAAAGAAAAACAGTAGTGTCTCCTGATTGTTCGGACACAAATATATCTGTTGAAAATAGTCTGGTATACACCAGTAAATTATAACTGTGGTTTTGCCGTTCCACAGTAAAAAATCTCTATTATCCTGCTTTTGGCATTTTTTGTCGTAAAACAAAATAATAGTGTCTCCTGATTGTTCAGACATAAATATATCTGTTGAAAATAGTCTGGTGTAGGCCCGAGAAATACAAGTGTGGTTTTGCAGTTCCACTGGTCAAATCTCTGTATTATTCTGCTTTTGACATTTTTTGCCGTAAAGAAAAACAGTAGTAGTGTCTCCTGATTGTTCAGACACAAATATATCTGTTGAAAATAGTCTGGTATACACCAGTAAATTATAACTGTGGTTTTGCTGTTCCACGGTAAGAAATCTCTATTATCCTGCTTATGGCATTTTTTGCCGTAAAAAAAAAATAATAGTGTCTCCTGATTGTTCAGACACAAACATATCTGTTGAAAATAGTCTGGTGTAGGCCTGAGAAATACAAGTGTGGTTTTGCAGTTCCACGGGTCAAATCTCTGTATTATCCTGCTTTTTTGCATTTTTTGCCGTAAAGAAAAACTGTAGTGACGCCTGATTGTTCAGACTCAAATATATCTGTTGAAAATAGTCTTGTGTAGGCCCGAGAAATACAAGTGTGGTTTTGCAGTTCCACGGATCAAATCTCTGTATTATCCTGCTTTTGGCATTTTTTGACATAAAGAAAAACAGTAGCAGTGTCTCCTGATTGTTCAGACACAAATATATCTGTTGAAAATAGTCTGGCATACACCACTAAATTATAACTGTGGTTTTGCTGTTCCACGGTAAAAAATCTCTATTATCCTTCATATGGCATTTTTTGCCGTAAAAAAAAAATAATAGTGTCTCCTGATTGTTCAGACAAAAATATATCTGTTGAAAATAGTCTGGCGCAGGCCTGAGAATTGCAAGTGTGGTTTTGCAGTTCCACAGGTCAAATCTCTGTATTATCCGTCTTTTGGAATTTTTTGCCGTAAAGAAAAACAGTAGTAGTGTCTCCTGATTGTTCAGACACAAATATATCTGTTGAAAATAGTCTGGTATACACCCGTAAATTATAACTGTGGTTTCGCTGTTCCACGGTAAAAAATCTCTATTATCCTGCTTTTGGCATTTTTTGCCGTAAAAAAAAAAAAAAAAGTGTCTCCTGATTGTTCAGACACAAATATATCTGTTGAAAATAGTCTGGTATACACCAGTAAATTATAACTGTGGTTTTGCTGTTCCACAGTAAAAAATCTCTATTATCCTGCTTTTGGCATTTTTTGCCGTAAAAAAAAAATAAGTGTTTCCTGATTGTTCAGACACAAATATATCTGTTGAAAATAGTCTGGTGTAGGCCCGATAAATACAAGTGTGGTTTTGCATTTACACGGTTCAAATCTCTGTATTATCCTTCTTTTGTCATTTTTTGCCGTAAAGAAAAACAGTAGTAGTGTCTCCTGATTGTTCAGACACAAATATATCTGTTAAAAATAGTCTGGTATACACCAGTAAATTATAACTGTGGTTTTGCTGTTCCACGGTGAAAATCTCTATTATCCTGCTTTTGGTATTTTTTGCCGTAAAAAAAAAATAATAGTGTCTCCTGACTGTTCAGACACAAATATATCTGTTGAAACTATTCTGGTATACACCAGTAAATTATAACTGTGGTTTTGCTGTTCCACGGTAAAAAATCTCTATTACCCTGCTTTTGGCATTTTTTGCCGTAAAAAAAAAACTAATAATGTCTCCCTGATTTTTCAGACACAAATATATCTGTTGAAAATAGTCTGGTGTAGGCCCGAGAAATACAAGTGTGGCTTTGCTGTTCCACGGGTCAAATATCTGTATTATCCTGCTTTTTTGCATTTTTTGCCGTAAAGAAAAACAGTAGTGTCTCCTGATTGTTCAGACACAAATATATCTGCTGAAAATAGTCTGGTGTAGGCCCTAGAAATACAAGTGTGATTTTGCAGTTCCACGGGTCAAATCTCTGTACTATCCTGCTTTTGGCATTTTTTGCCGTAAAGAAAAATAGTAGTAATGTCTCCTGATTGTTCAGACACAAATATATCTGTTGAAAATTGTGATGAACCTGTAGCCGCCATCTTGGTAATGATAAATCATATCCAGGGATGGCCACACTTCAGCAGCCCCCACCCTTGGGACCTTCTGTTAAAACGTCAACTAGATAGTTTCCCCCCATCCAGGCTCC
Organism: Phyllobates terribilis; assembly: GCF_046119375.1. Classification (NCBI taxonomy): domain Eukaryota; kingdom Metazoa; phylum Chordata; class Amphibia; order Anura; family Dendrobatidae; genus Phyllobates; species Phyllobates terribilis. The sequence goes on from NW_027362762.1 coordinate 296,281,888, forward strand.
TGTAAGATAAGAAGCCTACTTAACACTTGAATGCTAGGAGCTTCAAAGACTTCGAGAGGAAACACAGCCAGCAGGGGGGGGTGCTTCGTCTATCTGTACCTGACCATTTGTCCCATAGGACTAGTTTCTTTGTCTGTCACAAGCATGGAGGCATAAGATATAGAAACATGAAAAGCACACGCATGTTGCATGGGATGGGCCAATAAAAAAATATCACGGCGTCCCGGAGCCAATGCGCACACAAGCCCCCGCGGTAGACGTTTGTACGTGCTCTGGAAGACAAGATATAGCGCTGAGCCATTCCTGAGGACCGTATGGTATCATAATTGATATCAAAAGGTCGGTTACGGCGGCCCGAATCCATGGGAACCCCTGGGGGTATCCTGAGACCATCCCAGAAGAAGTTATTGGGTTCCTTAGAATTTGGGCTTCTGATCGAAGTTAGACCTGAGGGTGGAGACTGAGCCAGCTGACCTCACCAGCAGTGGGCGGGACGGGGCAGGTAAGATAGCAGGACAGACAAGAGACAAGTCAGTCTTGACCCAAGAGTGGTGTGCTGAACATCTGAGCACCAGCTGAGGCCACCAAGGGGAGGAGCAGTTTGACCATGCGGTGGTAGGCCTCAGCCTGTAACAAAGAACCGTGCCTGCGACCGCAGAATCCTCTCCCTGCGTCACAAGAAAATCAAGAAACCGGTAACTGATATGCTGTGGTGATTCTGTGTGTTGTATTCCATTGTTGTATAGTTTAGCCTGACCTTATACCTGTGTATATTTAGTTGTATATCGTGTATCTAGTGTATTATTATAATCAATTACCTCAAGTAATTGTGGGCCTGCCTTTTATTCTGCATAACGAACGCACGTCCGTGTGAGCTCGGCTCAAGCCAAAAACGCTACCCAGGGTTGGTTCCTGACCCGATATAGGCCCATTCACGGACTGGGCGTATATCTAAAATAGGGACTGGTGGCAGCATACCAACTGGGGATTGGGGAAGGCTAGTAGTGACGGTCGGAGGTTCAGATATATATATTCCTGGCGCGGCCAAGGAAGATATATATACCGCCCTCACTACAGAGGGCCCCGATACCCAGTAGGTTACAGGACAGTCTCTCTGGCGACCGCTTATCCTAGGTGCAGTTCCTTGACTGACCTGAGGCTAAGAGGGCGCTAGCGAGTTGTGCTGTGTAGTGACGTTGAAGGGATAACACACTACCGTGTTCCCTGCGCTGGTTGCAGCTACCTGGCACTACTTTCTCTAGGTGCAGTACCTTGACTGACCTGAGAGGTAAGGGGGCGCCAGAGAGCTGCACCCACCGGCCGGCTTTCATCACATTGGTGGCAGAGCGGTGGGATTGCAGAATAATAGTGTTGTGGGACCCCTACTCCCAGGCACTAAAGACTGCCAGTGGTAACTTCCACTGCTGGAGTCTTAAGGTCAGCCCAACGTTAGACGGTCAGGCTAAAAGTATAACAAGGTGTGTGCAAACTCAGGGTTGCAGCGGTGTCGGTTACCAAGATGGCAGACGGCACCAGGAGCAAGACCCTGCAAGAGGCTAATGCTACGGTCCGTGTGGCAGGAGGGGAGGACATTGTTACTCATGGCGAGGAGGAGTCCAGCCCGGGCACCTCAGGGAGCCAGTCCCCAGTATACGGTCCCGCAGTGGGCTGCCCACCACCTACCCAGCCCAGCCTGTCCAGATCACAAGCCCTTTTACAAGCGGCTATGGCAAGTCTCCAGTCTCATGGCGATGCCGTCTACAAAACCCTCCTGGCAGCATCAGAGAAGGCAGCGGAGGAGGAGCGTGCAGAGCGGGCTGCGGAGCGGGCTGCGGAGCGGGCTGCGGAGCGTGAAGCTGCAGAGCGCCGGGAGGCTGCGGAGCGTGAAGCTGCAGAGCGCCGGGAGGTTGCGGAGCGTGCAGAGCGAGCTGCGGAGCGCCAGCACCAACTGGACCTGGCCCAGCGGGGGCTTCCGCTAGAGCAACCAACCCATCAGGAGACCAAGTCGTCCGAAGTCCGAGCTGAGGACTTCCCTCTACTGGAGAAGGATGGGGACCTGGACTCCTTTCTGGTGGCATTTGAACGGACCTGTCTTCAGCACCATCTGGCCCGGGATCAGTGGGCCAGATACCTGACCCCCCGTTTGAGGGGTAAGTCCCTGGATGCCTTGGGGGACTTACCTGCCGGGGAGGTACAGAACTACGACTGCATCAAGCGGGCCCTGATCCGGCAGTACAACCTCACTCCCGAGTCGTACCGCCAGAAGTTCCGGAGCCTGCTGCGTGGCCCCAAGGACACCTGGACCGATCATATGCGGGCGCTGTTGAGAGCCGCAGAGCACTGGACCTCGGGTCTAGCGCTTACTACCCGCCAGGAGGTCCAGGAACTGTTCGTCACGGAGCAGTTCTTGTGGAACTGCCCAGAGGACCTCCGACAGTTCCTCCGTGACCGAAAACCAACAGGGGCTTCTGCTACAGCCGCCCTGGCAGACGAGTATGCCAATAACAGGGCGCCTGAGCTGAAGAAGTCTGCCAGCAGCACCTGGAGAGGGGGTAAGCCCAGTCATGCCCCTGTTTCCCCGGCCCCTAGAACACAAGGGGTGTATCCCCCTGTTGCCCTCTCCAGGCAAGGACCAGACGTAAGACGTTGTCATCTATGCAACAAACCAGGACACTTTAGGGCTGAGTGTCCCCAGCGCCAAAAGACCCCATCCCAGTCCCAGAGAGCGCCCAATGTTTTGTGTGTGGGAGGGGGTGGTGGTAGGTCCCTGGACAACATCCAACCCGTCACCATAGGCCGTTCTGCGGTCATGGGACTGCGGGACACGGGCGCTGAACGAACACTGGTACGGCCTGAGGTGGTGTCCCCCCAGGACTTGGTACCAGGAAAGACTCTTTCCGTCTCCGGGGTTGGAGGCGTGGAGCCGGCACTTCCCGTTGCCATGGTGTATTTGGACTGGGGTGCCGGAAGGGGGATGCGGGAGGTGGGAGTAACGCCAAATATTCCCGCAAATGTTTTATTAGGGACCGACTTGGGGCGTCTAGTATCGCAGTATGTACCCTCTGAACCCCCAAGTTCGGCCCCCCAAGAGTGTATTGATTTGTCTGCTGCTAATGCCAACCATGTTGTATGTAGTGTGTGTCCTGCTGAGGAGGAGGGAGTGAAACCTGAGGGTAACACCTGCACAGACACAACACAAACAGGGTTAGTGAAAGCAGGTGGGGAGTGTGGGGATGCCCGCAGAGGTGCTCAGCCGGCGTGCCGTGACCTCTTGTCCTCCGGTGAGGGAGGGGGCGGGCAGGATTCTGTAGAGGGAAGCTCAGGGATGGAGAGGGGGGCAGCTACCGGCAGTGTAGGGCTCCCAGGGGTATCCAGGCTGCTGAGTATAGGCCCACTGCAGGGGGAGGAACAGGCCATGGGAGGTGGGGGTGTCCCAAGAGAGGAGCCGCCAGGTAAGACCCCAGGGCAGGAGTTCCCCACATCCGAGATGTCCAAAGGCCTAGGAAGCCTGCCTGATCGGGCGGCTTGGTCAGAAACAGAGGGGAAGCAGGCACTACCCACGGTCACAGCGGTCATAGCCGCTGTCACCAGGAGTGGGAGCGCCGGAGCCCAAGGAGCCTTGCAGAGGTCCGACGGCTTCCCCACTTCTGACCAAGTGTCTGCCGGGTCAGACAGCGGCCAGGTGACATGCCCGGAGGGGCTGACAGAGGATGTGGCAGTTTCGTCGATTCTGGCCACATCAAGTCAGGAATTTCAGGCTGCGTTGGAAGCAGACGACAGCCTGAAAGCTCTCAAGGAACAGGCGGCACAGCCTCCCATGGAGTCAGACTGCGAGCGTGTGGTCTGGGACCAGGGACGGCTGTACCGGGTAACGGTCCAGCAGGGTTCACCGGAGGCGTGGCCCAGGGACCGACAGTTAGTGGTACCCTATCCGTTCAGGGCGGAATTGTTGCGGATCGCACACGAGATTCCGATGGCCGGACACCTAGGGATCGCTAAAACCAAGGCCAGGATAGCTCAGCATTTCTACTGGCCTGGGATGGGAGCCGCGGTGGGTGCCTACTGCCGTTCGTGTGACACCTGTCAGAGGGTGGGGAAGGCGGGGCCGCTCCCCAAAGCCCCACTGGTAACTCTGCCAATCATCGAAGAGCCTTTCTCGAGGGTCGCTGTGGATCTTATTGGACCTCTGTCCACTCCCAGCCACTCCGGGAAATGCTTCATACTCACGGTAGTGGACTATGCCACCCGGTACCCGGAAGCGGTAGCTTTGTCGTCCATTCGGGCCGACAAGGTGGCTACCGCCTTACTGGAGATCTTCTCCAGAGTGGGTTTCCCCCAAGAAATGCTCACCGACCGAGGGACCCAGTTCATGTCGCGGCTGATGGAGTCCCTCTGTAAGCAAATGCAGGTGCAACATCTGGTGGCCAGCCCGTATCACCCACAGACTAATGGCCTGTGTGAGCGGTTCAATGGCACCTTAAAGCAGATGCTTAAGATGTTGGTCGACTCCCACGGGAGAGACTGGGAGCGTTACCTCCCACACCTCCTATTTGCTTACCGGGAGGTTCCGCAGGCCTCAACGGGGTTCTCCCCCTTTGAGCTCCTGTACGGGCGACGGGTACGGGGCCCCCTGGCTCTGGTGAAGGAAGCATGGGAAGGGGATTTGGCCACCCCCGAGGTGTCGGTCATCGAGTATGTCGTGCGCCACCGGGACAGGATGATGGCCTTGGCAAAGCTGGTGCAGGACAATATGGCCCAGGCCCAGGCCGACCAGAAGCGGTGGTACGACCAGAATGCTTGTGAGAGGACCTACCAGGTGGGTCAAAAGGTGTGGGTACTGGTCCCCGTACCACAGAACAAGCTTCAGGCAGCCTGGGAAGGTCCCTACTTCGTGCACCAGAAACTCAATGCCGTCACCTATCTGGTCACCCTGGATCACGCCCGTGGAAGGAGGAAGGCCTTCCACGTGAACATGATGAAGGCTCATCATGAGCGGGAAGCGACTGCCCACCCAGTGTGCAACCTTCCCGAGGAAGGAGAGGTAGAAACCCTCCTGGATCTGCTCACCCAAGCCAAGGCGGGTGGGTCCATCGAGGATGTGGGGGTTGGCCACCAGCTCACGGAGGACCAACGGTCCCAGCTGGGGACCACCCTGCACCCCTTCCGGGGGCTGTTCAGCAGCCTGCCCGGAAGGACTGAGATGGCTGTCCACGACGTGGACACTGGCGATCACCCGCCGATCCGGCGTTCAGCATATCGGGTCTCTTTCGAGGTGCAGGGAAACATGCGCCAAGAGATAGACGAGATGCTGAAGCTGGGGGTGATCCAGGCATCCAGCAGCGCGTGGGCCTCGCCTGTAGTCCTCGTACCAAAGAAGGACCGAACTACACGGTTCTGCGTGGACTACCGGGGGCTCAACGCTGTAACGGCCACCGATGCGTTCCCCATACCACGCATCGATGACCTGCTCGATCGGATGGCCGGGGCTAAGTACCTGACCATCATGGATCTGAGCCGGGGGTACTGGCAGATTCCTCTGACCCCCGCGGCAAGGGAACGCTCTGCCTTTATCACCCCTTTTGGACTGTACGAGTCCACAGTGATGCCATTCGGCATGAAGAATGCCCCTGCCACTTTTCAGCGGATGGTCAATACGCTGCTTGAGGGACTTGAAGGGTACGCGGCTGCGTACTTGGACGATATTGCAGTCTTCAGTCCCACTTGGGAGGATCACCTAGAGCACCTGCGGCAGGTGCTCGGTCGGATCCACCGGGCAGGCTTGACCATCAAGCCGGAAAAGTGCCAGCTGGGCATGAGTGAGGTCCTCTACCTGGGTCACCGGGTAGGCGGGGGGGTTCTGAAGCCAGAACCGGGGAAAGTGGATGCCATCGCATCCTGGCCCACTCCTAGGACCAAAAAGCAGGTGATGTCCTTCTTGGGGACCGCCGGGTACTATAGGAGGTTCGTCCCACACTATAGCACCCTGGCCAAGCCCCTGACGGACCTCACCAAGAAGAAGCTGCCCGTCGCAGTCGACTGGACAGTCGCCTGCGAGACAGCTTTCGGGGCACTCAAGGCCGCCCTAAGTAGCTCCCCTGTACTGCAAGCTGCCGACTTCGACCGGCCGTTTGTGGTACAGACCGACGCCAGTGACTTTGGCCTCGGTGCTGTGCTAAGTCAGGTCAACACGACAGGCCAGGAACATCCTGTCTTGTACCTGAGCAGGAAGCTACTGCCCCGGGAGGTGGCTTACTCCACGGTGGAAAAAGAATGCCTGGCAATTGTATGGGCCCTGCAGCGTCTGCAGCCCTACTTGTACGGGAGCCATTTCACCGTGGAGACGGACCACAACCCCCTCAGCTGGTTACACACGGTCTCTGGGTCGAATGGCAGGTTGCTACGCTGGAGCCTCGCTCTCCAGCAGTACCACTTCTCCATTCGCCACAGAAGAGGCCGTGACCACGGTAACGCTGACGGGTTATCCCGGCAAGGGGAGGGTGCAGAAGGACGCACGGGGGAACACAGGAATGTGCTACCCCCTCGCGCCCTCGTATAGGGGGAGGTGTGATGAACCTGTAGCCGCCATCTTGGTAATGATAAATCATATCCAGGGATGGCCACACTTCAGCAGCCCCCACCCTTGGGACCTTCTGTTAAAACGTCAACTAGATAGTTTCCCCCCATCCAGGCTCCTGTAAGATAAGAAGCCTACTTAACACTTGAATGCTAGGAGCTTCAAAGACTTCGAGAGGAAACACAGCCAGCAGGGGGGGGTGCTTCGTCTATCTGTACCTGACCATTTGTCCCATAGGACTAGTTTCTTTGTCTGTCACAAGCATGGAGGCATAAGATATAGAAACATGAAAAGCACACGCATGTTGCATGGGATGGGCCAATAAAAAAATATCACGGCGTCCCGGAGCCAATGCGCACACAAGCCCCCGCGGTAGACGTTTGTACGTGCTCTGGAAGACAAGATATAGCGCTGAGCCATTCCTGAGGACCGTATGGTATCATAATTGATATCAAAAGGTCGGTTACGGCGGCCCGAATCCATGGGAACCCCTGGGGGTATCCTGAGACCATCCCAGAAGAAGTTATTGGGTTCCTTAGAATTTGGGCTTCTGATCGAAGTTAGACCTGAGGGTGGAGACTGAGCCAGCTGACCTCACCAGCAGTGGGCGGGACGGGGCAGGTAAGATAGCAGGACAGACAAGAGACAAGTCAGTCTTGACCCAAGAGTGGTGTGCTGAACATCTGAGCACCAGCTGAGGCCACCAAGGGGAGGAGCAGTTTGACCATGCGGTGGTAGGCCTCAGCCTGTAACAAAGAACCGTGCCTGCGACCGCAGAATCCTCTCCCTGCGTCACAAGAAAATCAAGAAACCGGTAACTGATATGCTGTGGTGATTCTGTGTGTTGTATTCCATTGTTGTATAGTTTAGCCTGACCTTATACCTGTGTATATTTAGTTGTATATCGTGTATCTAGTGTATTATTATAATCAATTACCTCAAGTAATTGTGGGCCTGCCTTTTATTCTGCATAACGAACGCACGTCCGTGTGAGCTCGGCTCAAGCCAAAAACGCTACCCAGGGTTGGTTCCTGACCCGATATAGGCCCATTCACGGACTGGGCGTATATCTAAAATAGGGACTGGTGGCAGCATACCAACTGGGGATTGGGGAAGGCTAGTAGTGACGGTCGGAGGTTCAGATATATATATTCCTGGCGCGGCCAAGGAAGATATATATACCGCCCTCACTACAGAGGGCCCCGATACCCAGTAGGTTACAGGACAGTCTCTCTGGCGACCGCTTATCCTAGGTGCAGTTCCTTGACTGACCTAAGGCTAAGAGGGCGCTAGCGAGTTGTGCTGTGTAGTGACGTTGAAGGGATAACACACTACCGTGTTCCCTGCGCTGGTTGCAGCTACCTGGCACTACTTTCTCTAGGTGCAGTACCTTGACTGACCTGAGAGGTAAGGGGGCGCCAGAGAGCTGCACCCACCGGCCGGCTTTCATCACAAAAATAGTCTGGTATACACCAGTAAAATATAACTGTGGTTTTGCTGTTCCACGGTAAAAAATCTCTATTATCCTGCTTTTGGCATTTTTTGCCATAAAAAAAAAATAATAGTGTCTCCTGATTGTTTAGACACAAATATATCTGTTGAAAATAGTCTGGTGTAGGCCTGAGAAATACAAGTGTGGTTTTGCAGTTCCATGGGTTAAATCTCTGTATTATCCACTTTGGGGCCATTTTTACGTAAAAAAAACAGTTTGAGTGTGTCGCTCACTGTTCAGCCACAAATAAATCTATTTAAAATTTTCTGGTATACCCCAGTAAGCAATAACTGTAGTTTTGCCATTCCACGGTAAAAAATCTCTATTACTCAGCTTTTGGTATTTTTTCCGTAAAGAAAAAAAGTAATAGCTTCTCCCTGATTGTTCAGATTGTTTAAAAGAGTCGGTGTAGGCCAGAGAAATAGAACTGTGGTTTTCCTCTTCCACGGTTCTAATCTACTTTTAATTACCCTTTTTCCATTGATAGTGCGAGTGTAAGCTATTATACTTCATTTACAATGGGAAAGGCGCGTGGCAAGGGACGTGGAACTGGACGTTCTGGTGATGGTGCATGCAGAGGACGGGGCCGTGGCCAAGGTGAAAATGTGCCACAACCAACAGCCACATCTTCTCGCTCCCGCTTCTTGACCGAATTACTAGGGAAGCACAGAACAACACCAGTATTGCGAACTGATCAGTGTGAACAGGTTATTAGTTGGATAGCAGATAATACTTCCAGTTACCTGGGCACCACCACCTCCGGTCTGTCTTCCACACGGTCAACTCTTAGTAGCTGTGAGTCTCGACCGCATACTCCTCCTCACCCTGATGCTCCTTCCTCCCACCATGCCGAGTGTCGTCAGACAGCAACTGATCCCACACTTGGACACTCTGAAGAGCTGTCCACTGGTCCATTTCCATATTTGTGCCCCTCGCCTGGTCCGCTTGAAGTGGTGGAAGAGGAGATCCCATGTAGCGATGCCCTCATATTTGAACAGCCACGGCCACAGGAAGTCGACGCTGGCAATTTGTCACAAGAGGTGGACGATGACGAGACACAATTGCCAGGAAGTGAGGAGGAGGATCGTGGTGCGCAAGTGGAAGAGGAGGAGGTGGTGGATGATCTAGTAACTGACCCAACGTGGCAGGAGGACATGCAGAGCGAGGCCAGCAGCACACAGGGTGAGGGAGGCAGAGTACCCCAACAGGCAGGAAGAAGCAGTGTGGTGGCCGCACACAGAAGGCGGGCAACAGTTCCCCATAACACCAACACGAGGGACGTTGCAAGTACAACTTGTAGGTTTTCCAGAGTCTGGAAATTTTTAAAGACTCTGCTGATAACCCCAAAAAGGCCATTTGTACCACCTCCCATGTCAGCATCAGCAGGGGTGACAAAACTACCAGCCTGACCACCACCAGCATGATCAGGCACATGGCAGCAAAGCACCCGACTTTGTGGGGCGAACCCCAGGGTCCACGACCAGTGTCAGCGGGTGTCACCACTGCTTCTTCCGCTATTGTGGGTGCAATAGAACCCCCTGTTGTGTGTGCAAGGCAATCCCCTGTCCATACTGCATGCAAAGATGCCCCCTCCTCTCAGTCTTCACTTGTTATGGCAGTTTCTCAAGAAACAGCATCAACGTCCACGTCCATGTCCCACCGCAGCGTTCAATTGTCCATATCCCAGACCTTTGCACGAAAACGGAAATTCGCAGCTAACGCCCCACAGGCCACAGTCCTAAATTCACACATTTCACGACTGCTTGCGTTGGAAATGCTGCCTTTTAGACTGGTGGAGAAGGAATACTTCCGCAACCTTATGGCGGTGGCCATCCCTCGGTACTCGGTCCCCAGCCGACACTATTTTGCCCGGTGTGCCATCCCCGCACTACACAAGCACGTGTCCCAAAACATCTGCCGTGCCCTCAACAATGCAGTTACTGGGAGAGTCCACCTGACAACGGACACATGGACAAGTGCTTGTGGCCATGGACGGTACATCTCCCTGACGGCACACTGGGTAAACATAGTGGAAGCCGGGACCCAGTCGGACCTTGGGACGGAACACATCCTCCCCACACCAAGGATTGCGGACCCTATGTCAGTCAGAGTTGCCCCCACAGTGTACAGCTCCAGCGCATCATCCTCCTCCTCCTCCTCATCTCCATCTCAGATATCAACACATCAGTTACAAGCTGGAAGGACTGCAGTACTGCCTCAGCCAAGCGGCAACAGGCTGTGCTGAAACTCATAAGCTTAGGTGAGAAAACTCACACTGCTTGTGAGTTGTGGACAGCTGTGAAAGACCAGGCAGATCTGTGGCTGAGACTGCTGAACCTACATCCAGGCATGGTCGTGTGTGACAATGGCCGTAACCTGGTGGCGGCTCTGAGGCAAGTCGAGATCACACAAGTACCATGCCTGGCTCATGTGCTTAACCTCGTGGTTCAGCGGTTTCTTAAATCGTACCCCGAGTTGCCAGATCTGCTCGTCAAAGTACGCCGCCTGTCAGCTCATTTTCGCAAGTTGGCTACAGCTTCCACCGCCCTTGCTGTGTTGCAGCAGCGTTTGCAGCTTCAGTCACACCGACTGGTGTGTGATGTCCCCACACGTTGGAACGCTACCCTCCACATGTTGCAAAGGATTTGTGAACAGAAGAGAGCAGTTGTGGAGTACCAGCTGCAATAAGGCCGTCGATATTCAGGTCAGACTCCACACATAAGACCTCAGGAGTGGACCTTGATGTCTGACATATGTACCATCTTGACAAACTTTGAGGAGTCCACCAAGATGGTGAGTGGCGATGATGCCATCATTAGCGTCAGCATTCCACTTGTCTGTCTTTTGCAACGCTCTCTGCAGAGAATTAAAGAGGAGGCATTGCAGCCAGAGTATGATGAGATGGCTGAAGATGCCGTTGCGGTCGATTACACACAGCCCAGCCTCATCTCATCCCAACGTGCATTGGGGGACTATGAGGGAGAGGAGGAGGAGGAGGAAGAACAGGAGCTTGTATCATGCGCTGTAGATGGTAGTACCTGTACAACTGTCATACCGTCGGTTCAGCGTGGATGGCCTGAGGACAGTGGGGAGGAGGAGAGCATGGTCAGTCATCATCTTGGTGAGGACACGGAAGTCTTGCCCATTACCATTCTGGCACGCATGGCTGACTTTATGTTACGCTGCCTTAACGGTGACCCTTGCGCTGTCAAAATGTTGGGTGACAGTCATTACTGGTTGGTGACACTTTTAGACCCCCGCTACAAGGAGAACTTTCACTCTCTTATTCCTGAGGTGGAGAGGTCTACAAAAATGGGGCAGTACCAGAAGGCCCTTGCTGCAGTACTGTTAAAAAAATTCCCATCTGAACATGCTAGCGGCAGAGGTCACAGTTCGTTGACCAACCAAGGCGTACAAGCGAGAGAGGGGCAACTCCAATCCAACAGAGGCAGGGGAACACTGTCAACGTTCTGGGACAGTTTTCTCAGACCCTCCCTTCGGACAGACCCTGAGGCGCGGGGTACTCTCACAAGAAGTGGAAAGTTTCAAAAGATGGTGACGGAGTACCTTGTCGACCATAGCAGCGTCCTCCATGCCTTTTAATTATTGGGTATCCAAGCTGGACACTTGGAATGAACTCGCTCTGTACGCCTTGGAGGTCCTGGCCTGCCCTGCCGCTAGCGTGTTATCGGAGCGTGTTTTTAGTGCCGCTGGTTGAATTATAACTGATAAGCGCACTCGCCTGTCAACTGACAATGCTGACAAGCTGACCCTTATCAAAATGAACTAGGGCTGGATTGGGCCTGACTTCTCATCACCATCAAATGACAGCAGATTAACATAAAGTCAAATCCACTGTGTTATTTCGGGAGGTGTATTCACATGCACCGCTTCACACCCACACATGGGTATACGCTTCCTCATTTCGGCTGTTTTATGTTCTTCTCCTTATCCTCAGCCTCCACCTCCACTATACCACCAGGGTGACCGTGGTCCGTGTTGCCATTATTGAAAGTTCCTCCGTCCTTATTTTTATCAGCTTTTGCTTGGAAGGCATAAGCAAAGACTGTGGGAGACCCACTCCCCAATAATGGGAATAATATTTTTAAGATGCTGTACTGTATGGCTCTTGGAAGGGGCATTAAAAGCGTCATTTTAAGCTACTGCGACTTCCACCACTTTTCCGAGGGGCATTCAAACCGTCTTATTAATCTACTGCGACCTCCACCACTTTTCCAAGAGGCATTAAAAGCATCTTGTTAAACCACTCTGAACTCCACAGCTCTTCCAAGGGGCATTGAAATGTTGTTTCAACTCTTCGAACGGGCATTGCATTTCCTCCTAATTTTTGGCAGCTTCTGCTTGGAAGGCATAAGCAAAGACTATGGGAGACACACTCCCCAATAATGGCAATAATGTTTGTAATATGCTGTACTGCATGGCTCTTGTAAGGGGCATTGCAAGTTCCTCCGTCCTAATTTTAGGCAGCTTTTGCTTGGAAGGCATAAGCAAATACTATGGGAAACCCACTCCCCAATAATGGGAATAATGTTTGTAATATGCTGTACTGCATGGCTCTTGTAAGGGGCATTAAAACAGTCTTGTTAAGCTACTGCGACCTCAACCACTTTTCCGAGGGGCTTTAAAACTGTCTTGTTAAGCTACTGTGACCTCCACGTCTCTTCCAAGGGGCATTCAAACTGTCTTGTTAACCTACTGGGACCTCCACGTCTTTTCCGAGGGGCATTAAAACCGTCTTGTTAAGCTACTGTGACCTCCACGTCTCTTCAAAGGGGCATTAAAAGTGTCTTCTTAAGCCACACTGAACTCCACAGCTCTTCCAAGGGACATTGAAATGTTGTTTTTAATTACCTCTAACCTCCACGACTCTTCCAACGGGCATTGCATTTCCTCCTAATTTTAGTCAGCTTTTGCTTTTCAATGCAAAGGCGAAAACTAAGGGAGACCCACGCCCCAATAATGGGTAGAAGGTTTTTAGTATGCTGTAATCCACGTCTGTTTCAAGGGGCATTGCAGTTCCTCATAATTTTTGGAAAGCCTTCCATTCACTGCTTAGGCCAACAGTGTACAGGAGACCCAGTTGCTATAAATGGAAAAAAAGGTTTAGTTAAGGCCCTCTGATCTCCATGTCATTTCCAAGGGGCATTGGAGTGCCTCAAAATTTTTGGTAGGCATTGCACTCACTGTATGCCCTATAACTGTGTAGCCGAACCGCTCCTTTTGTTACAGAAACATATCCTACAAGACATATGTGGCTGACTGGCATGACATTGATGTGAATGGTCCCTGTTCCTCCTGCTCTTTCTCCTTTGCCACTACCTCATCCATCATTTATCACCTGAAGCTTTGTTTTAACGGCCAGGGGGCGGCTGGGGACCGTGTGTGGACACCCGGCCGAAGGGCGGCTGGGGACCGAGTATGAACACTGGGCCGCCCCCTGGCGGCTGGGTACCAAGCGTGGACACCCGGCTGCCGGGCGGCTGGGGACTGAGTATGGATACCTCGCTGCCGAAGCAGCCATGAGGTAGTGGCCAGCTTCGGCCTCCTCCAAACTAAAAGGCCCCATTTCAAGTGCAAGCAAGCTAGCAGTATGGTATTGCAGCCTGGGGGTGGGTGGGTGGCAGGTTGCACACTTACGCTTGCATTCCAAGAAAACAAAGCAGATGCTAACTTGTATCATCATCATCATACTCCTCACCTTGGCACTCTCAACTCCCCTGATGGAGAAGCCAGGGCCCACCGGAAGAGTCTGGTTCTCTGGTGGGCTCGTCCAATGCTGCCCTAAAGCAGGCCGGGCTAAGAAAAGTGTGTGGGGGGAAGTTGACAGGAGAAATAGGGGCGGCTGGGGACCGTTTATGGACACCCGGACCGTGTGTGGACACCCGGCCGTCGGGCGGCTGGGGACTGAGTATGGATTCCAGGCCGCCAATGCAGCCATGACGTGGTGGCCAGATTCCGCCTCCACATGCCTAAAAGGCCCAATTTCAAGTGCAGGCAAGCAAGCAGTATGGTATTGCAGCCTGGGGGTGGGTGGGTGGCAGGTTGCACACTTACGCTTGCATTTCAAGAAAACAAAGCAGATGCTAACTTATATCATCATCATCATGGTCCTCACCTTGGCACTCTCAACTCCCCCTGATTGAGAAGCCAGGGTCCACCGGAGGAGTCTGGTTCTCTGGTGGGCTCGTCCAATGCTGCCCTAAAGCAGGCCGGGCTAAGAAAAGTGTGTGGGGGGAAGTTGACAGGAGAAATAGGGGTGGCTGGGGACCATTTATGGACACCCGGATGCCCCCAGGCGGCTGGGGACCGTGTGTGGACACCCGACCGCGAGGCAGCTGGGGACCGAGTATGGACACCCGGCCGCCCCCTGGCGACTGGGGACCGAGTGTGGACACCCGGCCGCCGGGCGGCTGGGGACTGAGTATGGATTCCAGGCCGCCAACGCAGCCATGATGTGGTGGCCAGATTCCGCCTCCACATGCCTAAAAGGCCCAATTTCAAGTGCAAGCAAGCAGTATGGTATTGCAGCCTGGGGGTGGGTGGGTGGCAGGCTGCACACTTATGCTTGCATTCCAAGTAAACAAAGCAGATGCTAACTTGTATCATCATCATCATGGTCCTCACCTTGGCACTCTCAACTCCCCTGATGGAGAAGCCAGGGCCCACCGGAGGAGCCTGGTTCTCTGGTGGGCTCGTCCAATGCTGCCCTAAAGCAGGCCGGGCTAAGAAAAGTGTGTGGGGCAAAGTTGACAGGAGAAATAGGGGCGGCTGGGGACCGTTTATAGACACCCGGCTGAGGGGCGGCTGGGGACCGAGTGTGGACACCCGGCTTCCGGGCGGCTGGGGACTGAGTATGGATTCCAGGCCGCCAACGCAGCAATGACTTGGTGGACAGATTCCGCCTCCACATGCCTAAAAGGCCCAATTTCAAGTGCAAGCAAGCAGTATGGTATTGCAGCCTGGGGGTGGGTGGGTGGTTGGCTGCATATTTGCGCTTGCATTGCAAGGAATGGGGGAGGTACAATTGAACACTGCCCTGGGACAAGAACTTGCACGGGGATAAATGCAAGTCTGCATCTTCTGATGCGGCAAGGATGACTTCTGATGGGCACACTTTTAAGCAGTGACCTGGGTGTCAGAGATGCTTCCAGGGGTCTTCCTCATGCTGTTCACATGTCTTTTCAGCACTGTATGCATGTGTCACACAGCACATGGCCAGATAAGGTTGTAAAATGTTAAAATGACATTTCCCGGTGAATGCATTTGTCACGGTTGAAAGCAATACAAAAGTGCAAAAACGCATAAAAAATGCTACTTGTGAACATAGCCCCAGGTGTGGAGGAGTATTTTTATTTTTGGTTATTTATTTTACCTTATACACAAGTCTTTACCCTGGAAAGGAACTTCCTTAACATATTTCACAGGAAAGCAGTTTCAGTTTCGTTTTTGAACGTTTTATTGTGAGCCCTTAAAAGTGGCTTAATACCTCTGACCACGTTGTTGACAGCAGTGACCTGGGGGTCAGAAATGCTTCCTGGGGCGATCCCCATGCTGTCCCCATGTCATTTGAGCACTATCACTATTGTATTGGCACTTGTTAGGCTTTTAAAAGACTGCCGGGGGTGCCGCCGCAAAAATGCTCGGGTCTCCCATAGACTAACATTGGGCTCATTGCTCGGGTCGAGCACCCGAGTATCACGGCAAGCTCGGCCCGAGCTTCGAGCACCCAAGCATTTTAGTGCTCGCTCAACACTGCATATTAGGAATAACTTATACAGGGTTTTCTTAGTAAAACAACTCTGGGGAATTACACGATCACTAATAGATCATTCTGTCCCTATACATATCATGTTATCAGCAGCACATCTCCTGTTTACACCGTTCGATGTGCTAAGGAGAACAATGGCCCTGATTCATTAAGACTAGCATTGTGCAAGTAAGTTTTAATGAAAGGGGCCGCTGGAGTAAGTTGCACCTAATTTATTAAAAGGCGCACACCACTTAATAAATTAGAAATCTTACAAGTGCCGTGTGCCTCTGGTGCCTTAAATCATTCTCTCTCTCATTATTCTGGCATTTGGCAAATATTACAAATTATGGTAATCCTAATTGACCTAAAACGGGAAAGGTTTATTCTGATTTCATGTCAGATATTGAGAAAAACATACATATGTGTCTTTTTATATAATGTATGTAAACTTATGGTTTCAACTGCATATACCAGCCTGTCTCCTCTTAAGCTCTAGACTCCTGCAGTTAAGAGTCCTTTGGTGTCATCATGGTCACATGACCGTGAAGTCACCAAAGGTCCTTAAGAAGTCTTAACCTAAGAATAGAAACGCTAGGGGAAAAGTCCTCTTTAAAAAAAAATTAGGTTGATCGTATCCTTTTCTAGCACTAAAAAGCTACTGTTTGCAATAGAATTTTTAAATGACAAAAGCCTGACATTCAAATAGGGGTGTGTAGACTTTTTATATCTACCGTATCATAGTATAATGCCTTGAAAAAGAGAAATATTATAGTTAACTAGTGATGGGCGAACACCTGACTGTTCAGCCGAACACCGAACAGTTTATTAAAAGTTCAGGTTCGGGTACCAGAACAGTACCCGAACCCGAACACGGACTCCACTCATATGAATGGGGGACCCGAACATCCCTGATTTCCCACGCTGTCATCAGCGTGACAGCGTGAGAAACAGGATCTCTGATCGGTGGTAACATTGTTACCGCTGGTAAGAACTCTCCGGGATCACGATGTCAGCGTGATCCAGCAGCTGTGACAGTGACCAGCGGTAAAAAGCTTACCTCGGGTCACAGATGCCGGCTGATGAGACTACTACTCCCATCAGCCAGCGCCTGCTGTCACTGTTAACAGCGAGAGCAGGCGCCGCTGGATGGGAGCAGTAGTCTCTAAACAGCCAGCGCCTGTGCTGAAAGTAAAAAAAAATTAATAAATAAATATTCAAAGAAAAATAACAAACACATTATACTCACCTACACCTAATCCCTGAAGCCATTGTCACCTGTAAAAAAATTAACATAAAAAACACCATATACTCACCTTAATGCCTAATCCCTGATGCCCATGTCACTTGTAATAAAGAAATAATAATAAATCATCATAATCCTCACCTATCTGCCGTAATCCACATGATCTCACTACCAGCACCTCATCGCGATACACTGTGGGAGCGATTATGCTCCTGTCAGTGTATCGCTGGCTGCTGAATAGAGCGGTAACATCTAACGATGTGGCTGTTCTATTAATGAGTAATGAGATCTGCATGGGACACTCGGGATTACGGCAGATAGGTGAGGATTATTATGGCTTATTATTTTTTCTTTATTACAGGTGACATGGACATTGGGGATTAGCCGTTAAGGTGAATATATGTTTTTTTTATTTTTTTTGCAGGGGACAAGGGCATCGGGGACTAGGTGTAGATGAGTATAATGTGTTTGTTATTTTTATTTGAATATTTATTTATTCATTTTAACTTCTTTTTTTTACTTTCAGCACATTGAAGAGGCAATTTGCATATTAAATTTCCCAGAGGAGCATTGCACGGCGAATAAGCCTCCTTACCTTGACATGCCAGAGCTGGTATGTCACTCCCCACAAGGAGAAACGTTACCCCTTATACTGCCATAATAGCGAATATTTTAGAAATAAAATAATTAACAGGCATTTGGGAGATTTAGGAAAATTCATCAATTGTGTTTTGGTAACAGTGACAATCCTTAAATAAAGTTTATAATTCTTCCTGTTCATAAATCATCATTTTACATACAACATATACTGCAGACCTATTTATTTGAAGCTTTATAAAATCCTAAAACTTTTAAAACATTTTTGATAGCTAACTAGCTTCTGAGCAAGATAATTTCAGCCTAAATATAGACTCACTCAGCTTTCCTTCCACTTGCAATTTTCAGCAAATGTTGTACTGACTTCACAGGCAGTTTTGAAAAATTCAATTAAGCAACATATTCAAAATAATTATGTAAGAACTTCCTCCTTTTTTTTCAATAAAGTTAATGTGCGTACAAAGTGCCATGTATTAACTTTGGTTGGGTTTGAAAATGTAACTTCAGAAATGCTTTACCGCTAACAGTGCTATTTTTTACTTTAATGCTAAAAACATATTTAAAATACAATCATAAAATTCAAGCCATCAAGGTCTTCTTTAGAAGAGATATTTGAATTAATTTTCAGAGAAGTATAGAACTTGTCAACTAGCAGGAATAGTAAAGCCTTTTATCATTAGGTGGTAAGTAATAAATAGTTGATTGTCTAGTCTAACCCTTTGTATGCTGCCTGTCCATGGGTGCAGATAAATAGGGTAATTATCATAGTTGATTGTAAAAGCTAGAACCAGAGGAATAGCAGATGAGTGCCCAAGCATTTTTACATTGTGGGCAATAAATAAGTATAAAACATATTTTGCCTGTAACTTACAGCTATTTGATTATAATAGGCCTAATAACAATATATATTTGACTATGCTTGGGATTCTGGCTCCACTCCATCCACATTATTGCTATATTAGTTCAGAGGTGACGGATCTCAAGTAACCACAACATTAAATGTTTTAGAAACTATAGTAAATGATAGCATATTGCTAGTCTATGTCATAATATACTGATTTGTAGGTCCAACTATTGGGACGGCCACCGATCCTGGTTAAATGATGTTTCTCCACAGATTTTCAGTAAAAATAAGATAAGATAAGATAAGATAAGATATACTTTATTTATCCCGGAGGAAATTGCGGTATCACACTCATGACACTCATCACCACGTACTGGGCAGGGCACTACAAGACACCCCCAATTACATAAATCCTGATTGCACATGGTTCTAAATTATGCGTCTCCACTAGTCATAACAGTATGGCATATGTTAATGATACTTTACAAAGTTTGGAGAAAATCCCATTTAAATTGCAACTAATCTTATTGGCCATTTCTTTTTTTCATTTTTAGAAATTTCTAGAATGAGCACTAGTTATTATTTGTTCAATAGTTTCAGAAAATCCACTGTCATATGAATCTTTTTTGTAAACCAAAAACAGGAGTGTAGCCTAAACAGAGCCTAGGTTTAGCTTACAAATATAGACATTATTATTATTATTATTATTATTATTATTATTATTATTAACCCCTTCAGGACTGACCAATTTGGAGTCCTCAGGACAAAGGAATTCGTTTTTATTGTCGCAGTCAAAGAGCCGTAACATTTTTATTGTTCATTCAATGTAACTGTATGGAAGCTTCTTTTTTTTGCAGGATTAGTTTGACACCATTTTGGGGTACATATAACTTATTAACCAGCAGTTATTAACTATTTACGGTTAAATGAAAAAAAAAAAAATTCTACAATTGTTTTTTTATTTTTTTTATTTCATTTTACGGCATTTACTGTGCTAATGAAATAAAGTGTTATCTTCATTTATTTGCAGCAGAAAAACTCTTTTTACAACAAAACTTTTTATGGGAACGGCTTTCATATTCTCAGAGCTACAACTTCTTCATTTTTTTATAAACAAGCTATATGAGGGCTTGTTTTTTCATGTATTCAGCTGTAAGTTTTATAGTGGTTTGCATGTGACTTTTTTGATCACTTATTTTATTTTTTTGCAATGCGGATAAACATAAAAAGCAATTCTGGCAAAATGTTTTTTTTTAGGGTTCACCATCCCCCCAAAATAATGAACCAGCATTATATTATGCATTATTATGCATGTGATGATGCAAAAATATGTGTTTTATTTAGGTTATTTTTTTCCAAAATAAAGTTTTTTATTGTTTAAATTGGGATAAGGGGGTTTGTTTGCAAAAAATTTTCACAGCTTTTGGATGAGATTTGGTATATGTTATCCACAACGCTGGTACAGTAATATGCAGAAAATTTTATGCATACAATTCCACAGGGAGAAATCCACTACATATGCAACTTGTGGGAATGCAGCCAATGGTACCCTTATACTATATACATATACCCTGTTTTCTTATCAGTGGGGGAAAGCATTCTGAGCCCCTGCCCACCTTCTTACCATTACCTCTGCATTAGAGTGGACTAATGTAGAAAAAAAGAAATAGCAAGCTAATGTAATCAACTCCCCAAGGAGGATACTCAGCTTTATGACATTTACCTCTACCTACCATGTCTTTGCCATTAGTAATTTAAACAGCTAAACATTTAATTAACAATTATCACTGCAACAAAAGGAGGTAGTTTCCCAAAGTATTCTCTCAGGTTTGTTTTAATTAGCTTTAAGCATATATTAAACAGCACCTACATTAATATATTTCTATAGTAGGGTAAAATCTTTGTATTAATTACATTTCAAGCTTTTCTCACGAGACTTATTACTGTACTGCAATTTACATTGCTATTGGTATATATTTTAGTATTGCATGAATATGGCATTTATGCATCAAAGTTCCTCCTTTGACTAGCATTGACTATGCAGTCTAAAAAAGTAAAATGTAATATTTTTATAATATATCTACTTATTTTCTGTTTACTTTTTTCATGGCTTCTTCTCAATTCTTCACTGCTAATTGGAAAACGTCAATAGACAAGCTTAAGCTGGCTATACACATTAGATAGCTTTCGGTTGAATAGCTGTCTCTCCCCACTCCCCCATACACATGAATGCTTCACTCCTCCTAATGTGCCTGTGATTTCTATAAGAGAGCAACTCCTAGACTCCTCAGGTATTGACTTATCTTTCGCAGCAGTAAAAAAGTTCAGCTATTGAAAGAACATTGTCTCCTGAAATCATCCGCTGGGGGAGTCAAGAGTCCCCCATACACATTAGATAATTGTCTTGTTATAACAATATCGGCACATTCATCTATATCTGATGAGTATCAGTGCCTCAGCTCTGTTAGAACCCTCCTGTTAGATTTTGCTATCTTGTGTTTTGCGGTCATGTGACCATCTGCCTATATATTCCAGCTCCGCCCTTCTGGCTTTGCTAGACTTCAGTGTTGTTTTGACTGTCTCTCTAGCCAGGTGCTTCGGTGCCTATCTCTGTCAGTTCTTGGTCCTCTGGGACCTTTAGTACTTTTTGTCAGTTTGTCCTTTTTGCTCTGCAACAACTTCTGTTTACAAGGTGTCCCATTTTTGTCCCAGTCCTTAGTTCATTTAGGGACCCCTCCCTTGATTCTATAGGTCTCCGTTCAGACTAGCCGTGGATGAAGGCGGGTCTGTTCACAAGGAACAGGCAGCCCGCTACATCGTAGGGATTCAGCTTAGTCTTACTGTAGGGACAGCTTTCCCCTATCTTTCCTTAGTTTATGTTGCAGATCATAACAGTAAGTCCAGCCCAAAAAAAATAACTAAAAGGAAAGAAATTCGGGGATCAGTATGGTTTCTGTCCAGGAGTTGGCTTATCGCCTGCAGGGATTGTCTCTGGAGGTGGCCGAGCTTCAGCAACACGTGAGTAGCTGTCCTGGAGCGCATTTTGTCGAACCCAAGGTAGGACTGCCTGTTGTTTTTTATTGTAAACAGCAAGATTTTTTTTCCTTTAAAAATGCTTGTTTGTTATATTTTCATTTGAGACCAAGATCCTCTGGGAATGAATCACAGCACATTGGTTTTATTATGTCACTGTTGCGCAATGAACCACAGGAGTGGGCCTTTTCTCTCCAACCTAATGATCCGTGTTTAATTCTGTTGAAGAATTTTTTTCTGCTAAGGGGCTATTATATGACGATCCTGATCGAATCTCATCTGCTGAGTCAGAATTTAGACGTTTGAATCAGGGGTCAGATGATGTTGAAATTTATTGCACACACTTCAGAAGATGGGCCTCAGAAGTTAAATATAATGATTCGGCGCTGAAATGTTTATTTCTTGCTGGTTTGAGTGAAAGGGTTAAGGATTTGCTAATTGCATTCCCTGCACCTGAGACTCTGCAGGAAGCTATGCAGTTAGCTGTTCGGGTGGACAGGAGACTGAGGTCCAGGGTCAATGATGTAAAGACTCCTGTAACTTCAGGTCCTAGTTCCCAGAAAATCTGCTCTGACAGCGGAGAACCAATGGAGGTTGGGGCGATGTCACTCTGCTCTCAGGAAAGAGATCGGAGATTCGCAGAAGGTTTGTGTCTTTATTGTGGTAAAGATGATCATTTGAATAAGTATTGTGAGCGTCGTTTAAGCAAAGAAAAAAAAAAAGTCAGTTACGCCCGTATAGCTTGTTTATGCTCTGCAGGAGTGTTTCTTTCTGGGTGTACTACTCTGCAGGGAGATTTGATTGAATTTCAGGTATTTATGGATTGTGGTTCAACACTTAATGTGATTGATAAAGGGTTTTTGGAAAACTAAACCTTTGTCATCACCTATTTCTGTGATTGCAATTGATAACACTCCTTTGAAATGTATTACTCACAAGACTGCTGCATTTCCTCTCACTATCAATGGTGTTCACCAAGAAATTTTGGACTTGGTTGTTTTGGATAATTTGCCCTCTTCAGTTTTTCTAGGATTGCCTAGGTTAAAACTGCACAATCCTTTGTTGGACTGGTCTACTAACGTGATTAAGTCTTGGAGTCCGAAGTGCTATGATAAATGTTGTAATGGTTGCATTGCAGCTGTGGAAAAAGGGGAATTACCAGTACCTATTCAAGATTTTTGGAGGTTTTTTTCGGAGGAGGAGTCGCAAGTTTTACCTCCTCATAGGGATTATGATTGCGCCATTGAGTTTGTTCCGGGTGCTACTCTTCCCAAAAGTCGCTTGTTTAATCTGACTATCCCTGAAAGAAAGGCCTTGGAGGTGTACATACAGACTAGCCTGGCTGCTGGTCACATTAGACATTCTAAGTCGCATGTGGCAGTCGGATTCTTCTTTGTTAAAAAAAAGGACGGCGGTTTACGTCCATGTCTGGATTTTCTTGAAATTAATAAGATTACCGTACGCAATTCCTACCCATTGCCGTTAATTCCTGACTTGTTTAACCAGTTAGTGGGAGCCAAGTGGTTATCAAAAATTGATCTCCGGGGGGCATACAATTTGTTACATGTGAAGGAGGGTGATGAATGGAAAACTGCTTTTAACACTCCGGTAGGTTATTTTGAGAATCTGGTGATGCCTTTCGGTCTTACCAATGCACCTGTATTTTTTCAGGACCTTATTAATGACATCCTGAGACCTTTGATTGGTAAGAATGTGGTTGTGTATTTGGATGACATTTTGATTTATTCACCAGATCTAGAGTCCTATTGGCAGAGTGTACGTGAAGTTTTGCAGTTATTGAGTGATAATTCACTCTTTGCTAAGCTGGAGAAATGTGAGTTCGCTGTGCAGAAAATTCGTTTTTTGGGCTACATTGTCTCCAGAGAGGGCTTTGAGATGGACCCTGTGAAGGTTCAGGCTGTGCAGGAATGGCCTAGGCCTATTGGTTTGAAATCTATACAGAGGTTTTTGGGTTTTGCCAATTATTACAGGAAATTCATTAAGAAATTTTCTGTAATTGTTAAACCTCTAACCGATCTCACCAGGAAAGGTGCGAATACGGGCCAGTGGACTACTGAAGCCATTGAAGCGTTTGAGTATCTCAAAGAGAGGTTCAGTTCTGCCCCTATCCTTATACAGCCTGATGAGACCAAACCTTTTTGGTCGAGGTCGATGCTTCATCAGTGAGGGTCGGAGCAGTTTTGTCTCAAGAGAACAAGGGTGGAGTACATAAATTTCGGGAAACCGAACTGAATTATGATGTTGGAAATCGGGAGTTGCTGGCTATTAAACTTGCGTTTGAACACTGGTGTCATTTTTTGGAAGGCGCTAGATTTTCTATTCAGGTTTTCACTGATCATAAGAATTTGATCTATCTGGATGCTGCCAAACGCTTGAATGCCCGTCAAGCTAGGTGGGCACTTTTTTTTTCTCGGTTTCATTTTTCTGTTACCTATATCCCTGGTACTAAGAATGTTAAAGCCAATGCTTTATCTCGCAGCTTCTCTCCTACGGTCGGTGCCGAGGAGGAGGAGAGCATTTTGCAGAAAGGAGTTGTGGTGGCGGCATTGGACTCCGATTTGGAGTATGGGATTCTTAATGCTCAAGATGATGCTCCATCTAACACTCCCCATGGGAGGTTGTTGGTGCCTAGAGACTTTAGGAGAGATTTGTTTGTGGAGTGGCATGAGTCTCGGTTGGCAGGTCATCCAGGAGTTTCGGAGACTAAGAGACTTATCAGTCACAGTTTTTGGTGGCCTGGATGGCAGAAGGAAGTCATCAAGTGGGTGCGTCAGTGTACTGTGTGTGCTAGGTCAAAGGCTTCACATACTCCTGCTGTGGGGTTGCTTTGCCCTCTGGAGGTTCTTAGTGCGCCTTGGACGCATCTCACTATGGATTTTATTACTGATCTTCCTGTGTCTGAGGGTTTTACTTTCATCTGGGTGGTCGTGGACCGTTTTAGTAGGATGTGTCATTTGGTTCCATTCATTAAGTTGCCCTGCGCCAAGACAGTCGCTAAGGCGTTTGTTAAGGAGATTGTCAAGCTCCATGGCGTTCCCACGGATATTGTTTCTGATAGAGGACCTCAGTTTGTGGCTCGCTTTTGGCGTGCTTTTTGCGACAGGTTGGGAGTTCATTTGTCATTTTCGTCTGGTTATCATCCTGAGTCTAATGGACAGACTGAAAGAAAGAACCAGGATGTTGAACAGTTTTTGCATTGTTTTGTGGCAGACAATCAAGAGGTGTGGTCTGAGTTTCTGCCTCTCGCAGAATTTGCTCTTAACAATCATACATCCTCCTCTGCTGGGTGTTCTCCTTTTTTTTGTTGTACTGGGAGACATCCGTCTTTTGGTTCGTTCTCCAAATTGGGGTCGGCGGTGCCGGAGGAGGAGAATTTTTCCTGTGATTTGGACAGAGTTTGGACTAATGTACGTTGTAACCTGCAAGGGGCTAACAAGAAGTCCAAGAAGTATTTTGACAGGAAACGTAAAGAGGTTTTGTTTACTGTAGGTGACATGGTTTGGTTGTCCTCGAAGAACCTGCGGTTGAGGATTCCCTCTAAAAAACTGGGTCCTAAGTTTGTGGGTCCATATAAAGAGCTTCAGGTTGTTAACCCATCTGCTGTCAGGTTGGATGTCCCTACTTCCTGGAAGATTAATCCTGTGTTTCATGTTTCCTTGTTGAAAAAGGCTGACGTTTCTAATAGGGACGCCACTGTCACAGTTCCTCCTGTGGTGGAAGACGGCGAATATGAAATTTCTCGTATTTTGAATTCAAGATGGCATAGAGGGAAATTACAGTATCTTGTCTCCTGGAAGGGTTTCGGTCCCGAAGACAACTCCTGGGTAAGGACGAATGATGTCTCTGCTCCTAGGCTTGTTAAAGCTTTCCATAGGAGGTTTCCTGATAGGCCTGGGCCTGGAGGATTCGGAGGATCCTCATAGAAGAAGGGGTGCTGTTAGAACCCTCCTGTTAGTTTTTGCTATCTTGTGTTTTGCGGTCACATGACCAGCTGCCTATATATTCCAGCTCTGCCCTTCTGGCTTTGCTGGACTTCAGTGTTGTTTAGACTGTCTCTCTAGCCAGGTGCTTCGGTGCCTATCTCTGTCAGTTCTTGGTCCTCTGGGACCTTTAGTACTTTTTGTCAGTTTGTCCTTTTTGCCCTGCAACAACTTCTGTTTAGGAGGTGACCCATTTTTGTCCCAGTCCTTAGTTCATTTGGGGACCCCTCCCTTGATTCTATAGGTCTCCGTTCAGATTAGCCGAGGTTGAAGACGGGTCTGTTCACAAGGAACAGGCAGCCCGCTACATCGTAGGGATTCAGCTTAGTCTGTAGGGACAGCTTTCCCCTATCTTTCCTTAGTTTATGTTGCAGATCATAACAAACTCATGGGTCTCCCTATGATTTTATTAGTTTTCTAATCTTGACTAATATCAGAGCTAGCCTTAGAATCTACATAACAATTACCAGTGCTTTTTTATCTTAATATATTATTAGTAAAAAAAATAAAGTAGATTCTCAATATACAGTTTTTATTTCAGTTTTTCTTTTTTAATAAATTTGCAAAAATTTCTACATTTCTGTTATTTTTCAGTCAAGATGGGGAGCAGAGTGTACTTTAATGAGAAAAAAAATGAACTTTTTAGAATTGACCAAATGGCTGCAATGAAACAAAGAGTGAAACATTTAAAGGGGTCTGAATACTTTCCGTACCCACTGTAAGTCATTAAAAATCAGTGAGGAAAGGTCTTTTATTAATGGGGGAAAAACTATACAAATTTTATGCTAATCTATCAGTAAAAAGTGGCCGCCATTTCCCGAAATACCTAATAGCAGAACGGAAGTGAAGTATCTCTTCTGAGTAGCATGGTTTCACTGCTCAGAGCAGATACCATCTTCAGTGTTGTGGAATGAGTATGCATGCTGCTCTTGGGGACAGGGCTGGCGTCAGCACCCAGTGCACCCCGGCAAGTACTTACCTCTCCTCGTGCCTCTGTAGCAGTTCCGGTCTCTTCCGCGGCTGCTGTATTGTGACGTCTCAGGTCAGAGGGTGCGGTGACGTCTTTACACCGCGCCCTCCCCTGAGCCATCACAGCGCAGAGCGAGAAGACACCGGCGCGGGTGAGGAGTCCGGAGCAGCGGCAGCAGGTGAGAAGTGAGATGAGTATTTGATTTTTTGTTTTTTAATATATGGAGGCGTGGAGCATTATAAGAGGGGGGAGATGACATCCTGCATGGGGCATTATAAGAGGGGGTGACATCCTGCATGGGGCATTAAATGGAGGGGGTGACATCCTGCATGGGGCATTATATGGGGGGGGGAGGTGACATCCTGCATGGGGCATTATATGAGGGGTGACATCCTGCATGGGGCATTATAAGAGGGTGTGACATCCTGCATGGGGCATTATATAGGGGGGGAGGTGACATCCTGCATGGGGCATTATATGAGGGGCAACATCCTGCATGGGGCATTAAATGAGGGAAGACATCCTGCATGGGGCATTATAAGAGGGGGTGAAATCCTGCATGGGGTATTATAAGAGGGGGTGACATCCTGCATGGGGCATTATAAGAGTTGGTGACATCCTGCATGGGGCATTATATGGGGGGGAGAGGTGACATCCTGCATGGGGCATTATATGAGGGGCGACTCCTGCATGGGGCATTAAATGAGGGAAGACATCCTGCACGGGGCATTATAAGAGGGGGGTGACGTCCTGCATGGGGAATTATAAAGGGGTGTGACATCCTGCATGAGGCATTATGTGGGGGGAACAGCCTGCATGGGGCATTATAGGGGGGGTGACATCCTTCATGGGGCATTATAAGAGGGGGTGACATCCTGCATGGGTCATTATGTGGGGGGAACAGCCTGCATGGGGCATTATAAGGGGGGTGACATCCTGCATGGGGCATTATAAGGGGGGTGACATCCTGCATGGGGCATTATAAGGGGGTGACATGCTGCATGGGGCATTATAAGGGAGGGGAGAGGTGACATCCTGCATGGGGCATTATGTGGGGGAACAGCCTGCATGGGGCATTATGTGGGGGGAACAGCCTGCATGGGGCATTATGTGGGGGAACAGACTACATGGGGCATTATGTGGGGGGGACAGCCTGCATGGGGCATTATTTTGGGGCCAGTATTCTGTATGGAGCATTATAAGGGGGCCAGTATCCTGTGCAGAGCGTAATATGGGGGCCAGTGTCCTGCATGGAGAATTATTTGGGGGCCAGTATTCTGTATGGAGCATTATAAGGGGGCCAGTATCCTGTACAGAGCATAATATGGGGGCCAGTATCCTGCATGGAGCATTATTTTGGGGCCAGTATTCTGTATGGAGCATTATAAAGGGGCCAGTATCCTGTACAGAGCGTAATATGAGGGCCAGTATCCTGCATGGGGCATTATTTTGGGGCCAGTATTCTGTATGGAGCATTATAAGGGGGCCAGTATCCTGTACTGAGCGTAATATGGGGGACAGTATCCTGCATGGAGAATTATTTGGGGGTCAGTATTCTGTATGGAGAATTATAAGGGGGCCAGTGTTCTGTACAGAGCGTAATATGGGGGTCAGTATCCTGCATGGAGCATTATTTGGGGGCCAGTATTCTGTATGGAGCATTATAAGGGGGCCAGTATCCTGTACAGAGCGTAATATGGGGGCCAGTATCCTGTATGGAGCATTTTATGGGGGCCATTATTCTGTATGGAGCGATTCACCGGTTTCTGAGCTGTTGTGGAATTTACATTAGATATCGGTCATGTAATGTAAGAAGTGAAACCTTTGGCCTTGCACTATATATATATTTCTCTGCTGTATCTGTGCATCATGAAGTGTGGTATGTGTTAAAGGGGCCTACAGAGACTCTCGCCCGGGGCCCACAAAAACCTGGAGCCGGCCCTGCTTGGGGACATGCTGTTACTTTATCAGAAGACACTGGGTTTGATCCTGCAAGTACTTTGAAATGTAAAGGGTGGGTCTGGCAATGAAGTATACCCCAATTGACAATATGCAGGTTAGCTCATACGTGAAGGTTCCCTACAATGGGAGGACAGAATACATATGCACTGTAGAGTGTTAACAGAAACAGATAATGTAGTCACATAGAGGCACAGACTTAAGACTTAAAAGTTACTTTAAACTTTCTACACACAAATGACAAATCTCTTTTATCAGTATTGCTCTGCAGGTATGTCCAATTCTGGGAGCATACCACTTTCTCTCTCTGCTCCAATTGTCCATACAATATGCTTTCCAAGATACTTCTCTGGTGATAATACGCTTTCACCAGAATTCACTTCACACTAGCCTCCTTTGGTCAACAGTGGCAAACTTCTCACTCGTAGCCTCCCAGGTTTTCTGTCAAGGCTCTCTCTGGGTTGATCTGTACTCAATGACGGCTCTACTTCATTACTATTGTCCATTGGCTCTCACTCTATCTTGCTCAGCTATTAGGGCTAACATAACTCTCTCGTTTCCCAGATTCTCTTACTGGGGTAGTATTTCCTTCTCTCTTTTCAGGTTAGCCAATGTTTTTCAGCCTGCAACAGTACACATTGGGTTTACTTTCTAACTGGCC
This sequence comes from Phyllobates terribilis, assembly GCF_046119375.1. Lineage (NCBI taxonomy): Eukaryota > Metazoa > Chordata > Amphibia > Anura > Dendrobatidae > Phyllobates > Phyllobates terribilis. Next base: position 296,311,033 of record NW_027362762.1, read on the forward strand.
TCGGGTAGGTGAGTGTCACCTATCCTCCCACTTTACTCACACAGTGGAATATTTAAAGAAGCTTCCTTGCTCCAGCCTTATCATCAACAAAGCTGCTACTAACTCTGTGTGTTATGAGATCAAACTCTGATATACACCTAGATCCTTACCCCTAGCTTCTCCAAGACCGATCAAAACCATAATTTCTACTGGGCATCCTCCAATTCACCAGCACATACAGTGGGGAAAATAAGTATTTGATACACTAATGATTTTGCAAGTTTTCCCACCTACAAAGAATGGAAAGGTCTGTAATTTTTATTGTAGGTACACTTTAACTGTGAGAGATAAAATCTAAAAACCAAAACAGAAAATCACATTGTATGATTTTTAAATAATTAAATTGTATTTTATTGCATGAAATAAGTATTTCATTAAGTACCAACCAGCAAGAATTCTAGCTCTCACAGACCTGTTAGTTTTTCTTTAAGAAGTCCTCGTACACTGGATGCTGTATTAATCGCATCTGTTTGAACTCGTTACTTGTATAAAAGACACCTGTCCACACACTAAACCAATCATACTCCAACCTCTCCACTATGGCCAAGACCAAAGAACTATCTAAGGACATCAGGGACAAAATTGTAGACCTGCACAAGGCTGGGATGGGATACAGGAAAATAGGCAAGCAGCTTGGTGAGAATTCAATAACTGTTGGCACAATTATTAGAAAATGGAAGAAACACAAGATGACTGTCAATCTTCCTCGGTCTAGGGCTCCATGCAAGTTCTCGTCTCGTGGGGTAAGAATGATTCTGAGAAAGGTCTGGAATCAGCCCAGAACTAAATGGGAGGACTTGGTCAATGACCTGAAGAGAGCTGTGCCGTTATGGATTAAAATCCTGCAGGGCACGCAAGGTCCCCCTGCTCATGCCAGCACATGTCCAAGTCTGTTTGAAGTTCACCAATGACCATCTGGATGATCTAGAGGAGGCATGGGAGAAGGTCATGTGGTCAGATAAGACCAAAATAGATCTTCTTAGTATCAACTCCATTTGTTTGGAGGAAGAAGAATGATGAGTATATCAGAAACTTCAGGAAACGTCTGACCTCTGTAATTGCAAACAAAGGTTTTTGTACCAAATATTAAGTTTTGTTTTTCTATTGTATCCAATACTTAGTTCATGTAAATGCAATTTAATTATGTAAAAATCATACAATGTGATTTTCTGGATTTTTTTTTAAGATTCTGTCTCTCACAGTTGAAGTGTACCTACAATAAAAATTACAGACCTCTCCATTATTTGTAGGTGGGAAAACTTGCAAAATCGGCAGAGTATCAAATACTTATTTCCACATTGTATGCACTCCCATAACTGTATGTTCCCTCATCCTAGCAACTACTGATGACATGTACAGCCATGCTTGCAACAAGAACTCAAATGTGTTTTAAACATAACATTATGCCCAAGAAGTTGGCAAGACAATAACAATTGCTATAGAACTTAGTATAATGCTGTGAAAAAAAATAAATAAAAGGGAGAGCCAGGGTTGTATTTACCACTATGAACTAAAAGTCCAGTGTTTAGGTTGCCATTTTGCTAGGGGTGATTCCAACTGCTAGTAACAACCATATTTGTTTTAGAAAATCCTCTCCCCTATCTCAAGCCAGACATTAAAACAGACATCAGTTTGGTAGGGTAAGGGAGTGGGACAGAGTTCCATACCATACGCTGCAATGCCGACAGGGAGTTTGCAATGAGGAGTAAACGCTGCCACTGAGTGATGGAGCACAGGAAGCTCTTGCCTGTAGGAGACAGTTACAGCAGCTTGGCGGTACTGCTGTTTACAGGTTGAAATTTTGCTGATTAGTCATTGTCTATGAGGCTAAAGTGCCAGAGCACAGTTAAATATACCGTAGATATGACAGGAAACAGGACACAGGTCTCTGGAAATTCTGCCTCCCAGCTCCATGTTCTGTATGCACTATGAAAAGTTACAACAGCCAGAACTTGTTATCACTGTTGTATCTTCAGCAGAAGGTCTGTTGGGAGAGATATCAGTGGTAGAGTGAGTGCCAGCCCTTTGCACTACTCACCACAGCTCCATCTCCACTTATGCTTTATAGGGAATTAGTTATTGGTGCATGAATGGAATAGTACATATTTATACACAATGCGTGTATGTAAAGGAGATTATATGCAGAGTAAGGCCACTTGTTACGCTACATTTACATCTGTGTTAAATCATTCTGTTTGAAACAGAGAAAAAAAGTTAATGCCCAAAATTTATCTATTGTACAATAGAAGCAGAGGGGCCCTTGATTTATTTTGGGCTCCATCTGGGTTCCATTATGTGTCAGTTTTTAGAACATAAGAAGTGTATCATGCTGAACTTTTGTTCCCATTCTAAAAACAGACACATAACAGAACCCAGGCATAGCCCATAATAATCAACAGGACCTTTCTGCTTCTGTTTGCATCAGTTACACAACAGATCAGTTTAGAACATTGACATGAATTCCATGTGTTCTTTGGAGCAGAAGAAACAAACAGAATGTCAAAATGGAGGGGTGATCCCAGCTTAACCGGATATTCATCACCAAATATCAATCAGTTGAACCTGATAGACATTGTTTTTTTTCAACCTTATTAACTACTTAGCTATGTAACATGTTATGTATAGCTGATATATCGTTATGTTTACAAGCCTACAATAACAATTATTTTGGTAACAGCCCAATATATGATCAAAAATAAAATAATAATTTATTGTTTATTGTTAATTTTCTTCTTCACTAACTTTGCCAAATTATCACTTTCATCATTCAAAAATTAGTGAATAAATATGCTCATGTAAATGAGTCTTTAATAAGGGTCTATTCAGGCTTCGTGCCAAGGGTAGCCCGAGTCATAAATACAACTCTAGGGACAGTAATTAGCTTATAAAAGGGTTAATGAAAATACAGTATTGCAACCCTCTTGCATAACACAATGTGTTTTGTTGTTATGAATCAGTAATCATATAGTAAGGCTGGTACACTAGAGGACAATTCACACTAATGTAGAAAAACATTCTGTAAGAAGTCCAGTTACTATGCAACCTAATAAAAAATGTTTTGAATATATCTTTACTTAAAGTAAACCTGTCATTAGATTCTGCGAAGTACCAACTACATGAATCAAAGCTTAGCTGTACAAATGCAGCCAGGTATATTTTTCTCTGAAACGCTTTGACCGGTAACTAGAGGAAAAGACCTGACAAGTCGAATGTGGTCCTAGGGTGGCTTCTCTCCACCCAGATCCAGTTAATTCACAGGTCTTTCTCAGGTTTGTACATATAGAAAGAGCTGTCAATCAACTGAAGCAGGCAAGGGAAAGCCAGCTGGAGACAACATCAGACAAGTCAAGGCTATTTAAAGTATGTGTACTCTGAAACACTAGAGCGGTTTAGAGTAACACATACCTGGCTGCAGTTGCGCTCCAAGCTTTGATTCTTGCTGCTATTGGTTCAGGCTGTATGAATCTGATGTCAGCTTCCATTTAAAGTATAATACCATTTAGCAATTGTTGCTGGTTGACCTAGTCTCAATTCACTGTGTTAGTAAATATAAGGATTTAAAAAATAATATCAAAATGAACCATTCATAAACCTTAACAGAAAAAATTAGACAGGACATTAATTAAAATAGGACATACAGAAAAAGTGGCTGTGGCTTTTGCAGATGATCTACTTCTATTATCAAATCCTAAGAAAGCTTTCCCCAAACTTAATGTGTCTAATTTTAAAATAAACCTGTAACAATCTGAAGCCCTTAAAGGGGTTGTCCTGGCTAAATTGATAAGTCTGCTTTATGCATACTAGCGGGAAGAACCCGTCTAGTGCACACGGCCTTACTCCATACACCTGTATTGAGTGAGACCACATCCGGTCTAGTGATAAAAAGGCACTGCTCCCATAAAAACTCCTAGCTCAGCCAAAATCATAAGGAGATATAGGACTCCCAGACATATTTACTTAAAATGATCATCAATACATCTGGACCAACTCTTTTTCCCCACTTGATACATGTTAAATGAAAAGGCTTTAAATCCTACTGGTAGCCTCTCAGCTCTCACACCCATATGTACTACCTCATACTTTTTAGGCCACAGTTGCAAAGACCCTTATAATTTATGGTCTCATGTGCCAAATAACAATATCTCCCAGTTTTTATTCAGCAAGATTCCAATGGTAGACTCCTGGCCGGCAGATGAGGTATGACACCCTAGCAATTTTCTTCAACAAAGATACACTATTTACATATTTACACAGTTCAAAAGTTCCCAACAACTAGAGAATGGTCCTGGTTTGATATATTTTTAAGACTTCCATTCCCCATCCCCCGAGGGATCTGAAAGCTATATATTTAATCTCTCCAATGAAATGTTATAAACAAACCTTCTTTATCTCTTTGGAAAAAGAATTAAGCATTCATTTTTCTGAAGCTGAAGTTAAAACTATTCTTCCTTACTCACACAGTTTTTCTAAATGCACACTTTTATAGGAAAACTCCTACAAAATACTTCCCAGTGGAATAGAATTCCAGAGTTTTATACCACTTTTTATACCACTTCAGACACGCAGAATCAAATTATTGCTGGAGAACGTCTGCCCACGTTCACTCGTATATTTTGGTTCTGTCCAAAAATAAAGCTATTTTGGGCTGAGATAAACTTGACCCTGACCCGAGTCTAATCATACAAATCCTAAAACCTGCAGAAGTTTTGCTATATTGCCCTACCAAAAAGTATAAACTAGGAGCACCAAAACACTTAATTCCCCTACACTGGAATTAACGAGTGCCCCCTACCTACTCAGAAAGGATAACTAAAATAAATTTGATTTATTGTCTTGAAGAACTCTCCAGTTGGGAATCCCACACACACCCAAGTTTTCTTACAGCATGGTCTCCTTACCAGGGATGTCAAACTCAAAAACACAGAGGGCCAAAATTAAATACTTGTATAAAGTTGCAGGCCAACCAGTAAACAGTATAATGGGCCCCACATAGTCCTCCATACAGAATAATGGGCCCCACCCAGTACTCCATACAGAATAATGGGCCCATATAGTCCTCTATATAGAATAATGGCCCCACATAATCCTCCATACAGTATTATGGGCACAACATAGTCCTCCATACAGAATAATGGGCACCATATAGTCCTCCATACAGAATAATAGACCCACATAGGGGTGGTGGTTCTGGTGTCGCAGGCCAAATAAAACCATCCTGCAGGTCAGATTTGGCCCACGTGCCAGAGTTTGACATGTGTGCCTTAGACAAAGAAAGCTCCAAATCAGGAAACACCCCCTCCACTTTACACTTAACCTAAGATCTTTTCCATCCCACCTTTCTGGTTTTTCTCCCCCAACACCTTCCATCAGATGGTCTACTGCCTCTCTTTTTAGTATTCCACATTTTAATGCTTTGACAATAGCTTTAGCCTACTTCATCCAACCACAATGGTATTGATATGTCCTCTATTACATTTATTTGCTTTTTGTAATTTAAGTGTCAGTTTTCTTCCTATAACAGGTTTCTTTGATCTTGCAGAATATTCCATTTATTGTTATAACTGAATATAGTTTTTTGGTTTGTATGTAATTTGCTGTATAATAAAATAAAGAATTATTTAAAAAAATGATCCATCCATAATGTTAAATTATTGCTTATTTTCCCCTTTTAATGCATTTGGCTTAGAAGCTATTAAAAATCTACTTTTCCTATTTAACTATGCCAAGCCCTTGGCTAGCATGTCTAGTATTTATTCCTTTCCTAACGGAATTCCTTTTACATCGGAGCTGATCTAATTGTGGTTTTTGGCTTTTGAAAATGACACGTTAGTGTGAAAGTACTTAGAAGTTTCTGTCTACATGCTTAAGGTTCCCTTCCCCCCTTATTTTGGGGAAGCGATGAATTCTTTCCACACAGTATATAGATCCACCCTCTGTGATTGCTGAAATAGCTGCCACCTTAAAGACTAAAAAATATTTGCATTTCACATCACTTAAGGTGAACATTTTTTACATTTGTTTTCAACATCAGTATAGTACATTTTTAATGATAAGTTAAAGCCAAAACACTAGAATAAAAATATACCTGTTTTATGAATTTTAGATGTGGATCTGCTTCTTTTTCAACATCTGTAAAGTGCAGAGATCACTTTGGCATATTCCTGATACAGTAACACTTCCAATCAAATGCTGTGTAAGAATTGTAATTTCTTAATCATAATGGGGCCAACTAATGGCTCAATCTGACTTGTTAAATTTTTTAGTGCCCTATACTTGAGTTGTCCATCATAATTACAAGATGGCCAACACAATCATTTTTTTTTCCACTAAAAGAAACAAACTAGAATTTGTTAACAATTTTCAACACATAGGTTTTGTATCTTTGACTGACTAACTGATTAAGTGCAAGTGAATTGCTCAAGATCGTTTGCCTAATGAAGATTTTGGTTAACTTACCTCCACAAACTTGTCCATCATAGCTATGACACACCCAGTCATGGCACTCACATAATGGCCCGTAGTATTTACCAGGTTCTTTTACTTCACACACGCAAACCCCGCAGTCGCATTTGCCTCTGCCACTGCATATTAATCCATCTGAAGTCCTGCAACGATTTTCTGAAGCAGCTGGTGAAAGTCTACAGCTTGATGAAGATCTGCAATATAAAATCAAGAGTGACTAATACAATAGAGGGATACATTTAGTAACATTTATTAAATAGTGCTTTTCCCCCACATACCAACAAAGAGTATATAGAAAATGTACAGCACTGGGTTTCAAATTAACTACTGGTGTCCGCCTTGTTGGAATTGATCCATAAACCTAAATATAACTACAAATTGGAGATACAGAAAGCAGTTCAGGTGAAACAAAAAGTATATAAATGTAGTACATTGGGTATGCACAGAGCCTACATGACAGATCACTATGGATTTATGACTTCCTAGTGACTCGGTAGGTACTGTACATAATGACTTAAGGGGAGAATACACTGGTACAGAGTCTTATTTCCAATACATACAGATTCAGACAGAAAGATACCCTTTATATACTACCAAATAAAGTAGAGCCCCTATTGATGCCCTCTTAGGATGCCTTACAAAATAGAACAGAAATACAAAAAATGTAAACCTTTTCATAAGTACATATTTTAGGTTCACCTAAAGTAACACTATTCATTTAACTTAAAATGTAATATTATTGAGGAAATGACTAGTAAATTTCCTGCGCAGCTCTCCTTTTCACTTATTGCCACCTAGCTGCCGATTCTCGGGCTCTTCTTCTTTCCCTTAACATGTCAATAATGCTTCTTCGACTACTTAATGCAAGAAAACAGCAGGTAAATTTACTATTCATTGCCTTGATAATGTTACATTTTTATGTCAGACTGAAGGGTCGCTTTAATTCTCTGCTGAATAGAGGTCTTCTATAGGAAAAGGATTCACATTACACTCAATCATAAGGTCACCATTTGCTCTCCCTTCATTATAAAATAATAAATGAAAGGCTAAAGAACCAAATCAATAAACAGGGTTGAAGTACATAAAATCCATATGGACCCATGTTATTGCATGCAGGACTTTAAGTCAGAACGGACCATCATATAAATATACTAGGAGGTCCCTGCTGAGCAGAGAAAAAAAAGATGGCCACTAGAGTTCATACAAATTCATAAAAATATATCTTTATTGAAAATATAAATACAACATCAAAACAATTCGTATCTATGCACAAACGGACCACATCATGGGGACACAATGCTGGAGACCAAAAATATTGGATTAAAAAGTTACACCATAAAAACCATGTGACACAGCGGCCACAATTGGTGAGCCTATGTATAATAGATGATTAAGGGGAGGTAATGAAAAAAAAAATATTCTATCTCCAATATATAAATGTTGCATGTAAATTTGTCAATAAAATATAGAGTATTTCATCCTCCCAATCTGTTTAAATCTAATTATGACATCCAGAATACTCATAGATTATGGTTATTAAAGACCATACCCCATATTCAAATAAATGGCATTGCTCAAACATATACCTGGATAGTCACTTGGCCACCAAACGAACCGCTGTTGGCGTCACCCCGACGCACGTTTCGTTAAGAAAGTTTTTTTTATTATAAAATAATAGTAGCACACAAACATATAAATAACTGATCTGAATAGGAACAGACTGGAGTTCAATTATACTCTGGAGAAAATAGACTAGAATTGTTTGATCTTAACGTCATTGTGTCCATTTGAATCCAACTAAAAAAGTAGCTGGTATGCTATATGCATAGGATAATACATACTAATCATGACCAGGTAGTATATATCTTATCAAATATTATAGACCTAAGTAATTACTGTATTCAATACTACCCCATTACAGACATCATAAGGCTCCATCGCCATAAATTCACAAAACAAACCAGAGAGAAACGAAAAAGGAGCCCATAGTATTGCAAAAATATCAAAATTTATTCATTAATAGAATGATGGGTTCCTGGTGGCTTCATGTTTGATTCTTCGCAAATCTTTGGTAGTTAAAATAATTTCTTTCTTGAGTATTTTTTTTTCTCAGGTCTGGTGACATTTCTCTTCCATGTGGTGCTATTGCTGACAGCATAAAATGGGTAAGTGTTTTCTTTGTTAAAAAAATACTCCAGGGTTTTGTTTTATTTTACTAGTGATAGCACTAATTTCTGTTCTCTTCCCATAGTAATATTCCCAAGCTGCCATGTTCTGTTTTTTCCCGGGGCGGCTCCAGTCCTCTTCTGCAGGTTGAGACCTGGCGGATTGCTTCAGTGTTTGCTGGGCGAGCCGGAATTCACTATTCAATGTAAGTCTATGAGAGCAGTGTATGAGACCAGTGATCAAAGTAAAAATTATACATGTCCAACAGTGGGACTAAGTGAAAAAGTGAAAAAAGTTATATGAAATATGTAAAAAAGTTTAAAAAAAAACACAAAGCGCACACAAATCATGAAAATCCGTTTCGCCACTCAAAATGCAGCATTTATGATAAAACAAAAATAAACAAAAAAAAGTACACATAATTGGTATCACCGCATCCGGAACGGCCCACTCTATAAAAGTGGCACATTATTTATACCACATGGTGAACGCCGTAAAAATAAATAAATAAAAATCACGCCAAAAATTACTCTTTTTCATCTTACTTACTCACAAAAAAGTGAATAAAAAGCAATCAAAAAGTCGTATGTAAAAAAAAATATACAATTAAAAACGTCAAACCGTCCCACAAAAAGCATAATATGGCTCATTCGGCAAAAAAAAAAAAAAGTTACACCTCTCAGAATATGACGATGCAAAACCAGATTAATTTTTGTAAAATATTGTTTTTAGTCTATAAAAATAGCAAAGCATAAAAAAAATATATAAATCTGGTATTGCTGTAATCGTACCAACCCGATGAACAAATCAGTCTTATCATTTTTAAAGCACGGTGAACAACACAAAAAATAAAAACAATAACTGAATTGTTGATTTTTGTTCATTCTGTGTCTGAAAAATTTGAATAAAAAGCGATCAAAAATGACTATAAGCCCCAAACTGGTACCAAAAAAATCTGCAACTCGTCCCGCAAAAAATAAGCCCTCATACAGCTCTATTCGCCAAAAAATAAAAAAGTTACAGCTCTCAGAATATGGTAATGAAAAAAATACTTTTTATGAAAAAGCATTTCTACTGTATGACAGCAGCAAAACCTAAAAAAAACAACTATATATATCTGGTATCACTGTAATCACACTGACCCGAAGAATAAATCTGCCTTATCACTTATACCGCACGGTAAACAGCACAAAAATAAAAATAAGAACTATTCTGCTACTGCTGTCTATTTCTTTATTCTGCCTCCCAAAAATCAGAACAATGCTTGGCTCACATTTATCCTGCGCTCTCCGCTGAGCACTAACGTCTGGGTTTCGGCGTAAATTCCCCAAAACTGTGATTCAGACAAAGCCCCGGAGGGAAGCACTTACTTATGGGGCAGATGGAGTCACTTTGGACTGGTGTATGTCCCATCATTTTAGATGTCTTTTTAGCGCACAAGTGTGAATGACCACAGATGTGTGCACACCTAAAAAGATGGATTCCATCAGAGCAGACACCAAACAAAGTACGAAGTGTCTTCATCTGCCTCATTATGGTGGGTGGTTCAATCGGGGGTTTCGTCTGAATCTCATTTTTGTGGTACTTACACGGAAACCCCAATGTAAGTGCCCAGCGTGGAACACAAGAATGTGATCCCAGCCTTATTCTGGAAGCGATCGAAAATTATTATGTAGCCCAAAATGTTACCAATAATAACCTAATTTACAGTTGTGCTCAAAAGTTTACATACCCCGGCAGAATTTTTGCTTTCTTGGCCTTGTTTCAGAGAATATAAATGATAACAATAAACTTTTTCTCCACTCATGGTTATTGGTTGGGTGAAGCCATTTATTGTCAAACTACTGTGTTTTCTCTTTTTAAATCTTAATGACAACCAAAAACATCCAAATGACCCTGATCAAAAGTTCACATACCCCAGTTCTTAATACCATGTATTGCCCCCTTTAACATCAATGATAGCTTGAAGTCTTTTGTGATAGTTGTGGATGAGGTTCTTTATTATGTCAGATGGTAAAGCTGCCCATTGTTCTTGGTAAAAAGCCTCCAGTTCATGTAAATTCCTGGGCTGTCTAGCATGAACTGCGCGCTTGAGATCTCCCCAGAGTGGCTAAATGATATTGAGGTCAGGAGACTAAAATGGCCACTCCAGAACCTTCACTTTGTTCTGCCGTAGCCAATGACAGGTCGACTTGGCCTTGTGTTTTGGATCGTTGTCAGGTTGGAATGTCCAAGTACGTCCCATGCGCATCTTCCAGGTTGATCAGTGCGAATTTGCCTTCAGTATTTGCTGATAACGTGCTGCATTCATCTTTCCTTCAATTTTTACCAAGTTTCCTGTGCCTTTGTAGCTCACACATCCCCAAAGCATCAGCGATCCACTTCCGTGCTTTACAGTAGGAATGGTGTTCCTTTCATCATTGGCCTTGTTGACCTATCTCCAAATGTAACGTTTATGGTTGTGGTCAAAAATTTCAATTTTGGTTTCATCACTCCAAATTACCTGGTTCCAGAAGTTCTGAGGCTTGTCTCTGTGCTGTTTGGCGTATTGTAGGTGAGATACTTTGTGGCATTTGCACAGTAATGGCTTTCGTCTGGTGACTCGACCATGCAGCCCATTTTTCTTCAAATGCCTACTTATTGTGCATCTCGAAACAGCCACACCATTAGTTTTCAGTGAGTCTTGAATTTCAGCTGATGTTATTTGTGGGTTTTTCTTTGCATCCCAAACAATTTTCCTGGCAGTTGTGACCGAAATTTTTGTTGGCCTACCTGACTGTGGATTGGTTTTTACAGAGCCCCTGATTTTCCATTTGTTAATCACAGTTTGAACGTTGCTGACTGGCACTATCAATTCCTTAGATATCTTTTTGTATCACTTTCCTGTGTTATACAGTTCAACTGCCTTTTCCCGTAGATCTGCTGACAATTCTTTTGCTTTCCCCATGACTCACAATCCAGAAACGTCAGTGGCTGGATGAAAGATGCAAGAGTCTGTCTGGATCCCAGAAACTCACTCAGCTTTTATGCACACACACTGATTACAAGCAAACAGGTCACAGGTGAGGATGTTACCTGTAGCCATTCAAACCCATTTGTGTCAAATTCTGTGCATGTTATAAGGCCAAAATCACCATGGTATGTGAACTTTTGATCAGGGTCATTTGGATGTTTTTGGTTGTCATTAAGATTTAAAAAGAGAAAACACTGTAGTTTGACAATAAATGGTTTCACCCAACCAATAACCATGGGTGGAGAAAAAGTTTTTTTGTCATCATTCATATGCTCTGAAACAAGGCCAAGAAAGCAAAAATTCTGCCAGGGTATGTAAACTTTTGAGCACAATTGTATCCCACACAAAACCAGCCTCCAGTCAGGTCCATTATATGTCTCTGGAACTATAGGGGGTCCCACGTTACTGATAGAACAAAGACTCTTTAAAAGCGACATGGCTCCTGCCACCTCAAATAAAATCCAGTGAAATCTGCGCTCTCAAATCCAAATGCCCCCGCCTTCTAAGCCTCACTGTACCTAAACCGCAGTAAGCGGCCACATGCTTGGCATTATTGTAGTGGGGAGAGAGCACTTAACAATTTACAGGGTGTGTGTCACCAGGAGAAATGTAAGGGAGCGCTACAATGTATGGGGGCATTACACTTTATGGTGGCACAATTTATGGTGTCAATCATCTGTAGGTTAAAAATGTTCAGTACACTCCTAGATAAATTCATTTAGGGGACTAGTTTCCAAAATGTGGTAATTTGTGGGAAGTTTGGCTGTTTTTGCAGGTCAGGGGCTCTCTAAATGAGACATGGCATTCACAATTTATTCCAGACAAAAAGTGCTCTTTCCTTTCCTACCCCTGCCATGTGCCCAAACAGAAGTTTTTGACCACATATGGGGTATAATAGCATTGAGGAGAAATTGCATAACAAATTATGGAGTCCATTTTCTCCTATTATCTGTTGTAAAAATTACAAATTTGGGGATAAACTACATTTTTGTGAAAAAAATGAAAATTTTCAATATGACAACCTAATGTTATCAAATTCTGTGCAGTACCTGTGGGGTCAAAATGCTCACTATACCCTTTGATAAAATCCTTGAGGGGTGTAGTTTCCAAAGCGGGTCACTTGTTGGGGGTTTCTACTGTTTAGGCACATCAGAGGCTCTCCAAATATGACATGACGCCCACAGACCATTCCATCAAAATCTGCATTCTAAAACGTCACTCCTTCCCTTCCAAGCCCTGCCGTGCACCCAAACAATAGTTTTCCCCTACATATGGGGTATCGGCATATGCAGGAACAATTGCACAACAAATTTTGGGGTCCATATTCTCCTGTTACTCTTGTGAACATAAAACTTTGGGGGCTAAAAGTACATTTTTGAGGAAAAAAAATGATTTTTTATTTTCACGGCTCTACATTATAAACGTCTGTGAAGCACCTGGGGGTTCAAGTTGCTCACCACATATCTAGATACATTCCTTGGGGGGTTTAGTTTCCAAAATGGGGTCAATTATGGGGGGATTCCACTGTTTAGGCACATGAGGCTTTCTAAACGCAACATGGTGTCCGCTCTCGATTCCAGCGATTTCTGCATTCAAAAAGTCAAACGGTGCTCCTTCCCTTACGAGCCCTGCTGTGTGCCCAAACAGTAGTTTTACCCCACATATGGAGTATCGGTGTACTCAGCAGAAATTTCACAACAAGTTTTGGGGTCCACTTTCTCCTGTTACCCTTGTGAAAATAAAAAAATTTGGGTCTAAAAGTACATTTTTGTGGAAAAAATTTGATTTTTTATTTTCACGGCTGTATGTTATAAACCTCTGTGAAGCACTTGGCGGTTCAAGGTGCTAACCATACATCTAGATACATTCCTTGAGGAGACTAGTTTCCAAAATAGGGTCACTTGTGGAGGGTTTCCATTCTTTAGGCACATCAGGGGCTCTCCAAACCCGACATGGCGTCCGCTCGGTATTCCAGCCAATTTTGCTTTCAAAAAGTCAAACAGTGCTCCTCCCTTCCAAGCTCTGCCATGCGCCCAAACAGTGGTTTTCCCCCACATATGGGGTATCGGCAAGCTCAGGATAAATTGCACAACAAATTGTGTGGTCCATTTTCATGCGTGACTCTTGTGAAAATAAAAAAATTTGGGTCTGAAGTAAAAATTTTGTGAAAAAAAGTTAAATGTTCATTTTTTCCTTACACGTTGTTTCAGTTCCTGTGAAGCACGTGAAGGGTTAATAAACTGCTTCAATGTAGTTTTGAGCACCTTGAGAGGTGCAGTTTTTAGAATGGTGTCACTTTTGGGTATTTTCTGTCCTATAGACCCCTCAAAGTCACTTCCAATGTGATGTGGTCCCTAAAAAAATGTTTTGTAATTTGTGTTGGAAAAATGAGAAATTGCTGGTCAACTTTTAACCCTTCTAACTTCCTAAGAAAAAAAAGTTTTGCTTCAAAAATTGTGCTGATGTAAAGTAGACATGTGGGAAATGTTATTTATTAACTATTTTGTGTGACATAACTCTCTCTTATTTAAGGGTATAAAAATTAAAAGTTTGAAAATTGCTAAATTTTACCACTATCATAAAGTACAATTTGTCACAAAAAACAGTCTCAGAATCAGTGGGATCCTTTGAAGCATTCCAGAGTTATTATCCCATAAAGTGACACTGGTCAGAATTGTAAAATGTGGCTTCGTCATTAAGGACATAAGTGACTAAGTCACTAAGGGGTTAATCTTCACTTTTCTTCTTCATCCAGGGCAGTCCACTATGACTTGCTTCAGCCACAACTTGTTTCTGCTGATAGAAATACACAGACATCTATAGCTGTTCGCATTTAGAGAACCCTCCTCACTTGTACCCTCACTTGTACACTCCACCATTTCTGAAAAAAGATGGCGGCCGTTAGCGGCTCATCTGCGGGACTGAGCTGAGCGGCGATGCAGCTGGGAGATGACCGGCGCGAGGGGATCATCTCCCGGCCGACAACAGCAGAAGGAACCCGACCGCTGGAACCATCTGCGGGACGGAGATGCAGCCGGGAGATGAGCGGCGCGAGGCGCTCATCTCCCGGCCGGTAGCAGCGGAAGGACCTCCGGCGCCGCTGACCTCCATGTGCAAGGGAGGACCGGTGAGCGGCGCTGCGGGTCGGGATACATCTGCTGCGAGCGCCCGCTATGTCCCGGGTTCTCGCAGCGGAAGTAGCTGCACAGGCAGCGCAGCTCCCCGGTCCTCACCAAGACGATTCGATGATTGGTCGCGGTCTTCGGACCCGACCAATCACTGATCTTAGCGCAAAACTTAAGCACCGCTGTGCTGATTGGTCGCGGGCGCTGACCGCGACCAATCACCGATTTGGGCGCCAAATTTAAATATCGACCGCGATCAATCAGCACAGCGGTGTTTAAATCTGGAGCCAAGATCGGTGATTGGTCGCGGCCGATATTTAAATTTGGCGCCCAAATCGGTGATTGGTCGCGGGCAGCGTCCGCGACCAATCAATGCAATAGTGTTTAACTTTGGCGCCAAGATCAGTGATTGGTCGCGGGCCAAGACAGCGACCAATCACCGATTTGTGCGGCAGATTTAAATAGCGGCCGCGACCAATTGGATGTCAGCGCCGCTCCCCGGTCCTCCCTTCACACCCTAGCCGCATGGATGTAAGCGGCGCTGCCTGTGCGGGTACTTCCGCTCCGAGAACCCGGGACATGAGCGGGCGCTCGGAGCAGAAGTATCCTGACCGGCAGCGCCGCTCCCCGGTCCTCCCTTCACACCCTAGCCGCTGATGTCCCCACAGTATCCGCATGGTGTTACAAAGGTCCGGACATTTGTGTTAAAAATCGCTGATTGGTCGCTGGCGCTGCCCGCGACCAATCACCGATTTTGGCGCCAATTTTAAATATCGGCCGCGACCAATCAGCACAGCGGTGTTTAAATGTGGAGCCAAGATCGGTGATTGGTCGCGGCCGATATTTAAATTTGGCGCCCAAATCGGTGATTGGTCGCGGTCAGCGTCCGCGACCAATCAGCACAATAGTGTTTAACTTTGGCGCCAAGATCAGTGATTGGTCGCGGGCCAAGACAGCGACCAATCACCGATTTGTGCGGCAGATTTAAATAGCGGCCGCGACCAATTGGATGTCAGCGCCGCTCCCCGGTCCTCCCTTCACACCCCAGCCGCATGGATGTCAGCGGCGCTGCCTGTGCGGATAATTCCGCTGCGAGAACCAGGGACATGAGCGGGCGCTCGCAGCAGAAGTATCCGGACCCGCAGCGCCGCTCCCCGGTCCTCCCTTCACACCCTAGCCGCTGATGTCCCCACAGTATCCGCATGGTGTTACAAAGATCCGGACATTTGTGTTAAAAATCGCTGATTGGTCGCTGGCGCTGCCCGCGACCAATCACCGATTTGGGCGCCACATTCAAATATCGTCCGCGACCAATCACCGATCTTGGTTCCACATTTAAACACCGCTGTGCGGATTGGTCGCGGACGCTATTTAAATGTGGCGCCAAAATCGGTGATTGGTCGCGCCAAGCATCGGCGACCAATCAGCACAGCGGTGTTTAAATGTGGAGCCAGGATCGGTGATTGGTCGCGGCCGATATTTAAATTTGGCACCCAAATCGGTGATTGGTCGCGGGCAGCGCCAGCGAACAATCAGCGATTTTTAACACAAATGTCCGGACCTTTGTAACACCATGCAGATACTGTGGGGACATCAGCAGCTAGGGTGTCAAGGGAGGACCGGGGAGCGGCGCTGCGGGTCGGGATACTTCTGCTCCGAGCGCCTGCTCATGTCCCGGGTTCTCGCAGCGGAAGTACCCGCACAGGCAGCGGCGCTCCCCGGTCCTCACTAATACGATTCCGCTCCCCGCTCCTCACCAATACGATTCGCTGATTGGTCGCGTGCGGAGAGCGAGACCAATCAGTGATCTTGGCGCTAAAGTTAAACACCGCTCTGCTGATTGGTCGCGGCCGTTGCCCGCGACCAATCACCGATTTGGGAGCCACATTTAAATAGCGGCCGCGACCAATCACCGATCTTGCCGCCACATTTAAACACTGCTGTGCTAATTGGTCGCGGACGCCAGCCGCGACCAATCAGCGAGCTTGGCGCCAAATTTAACCAACGCTCTGCTCATTGGTCGCGGACGCCAGATGCGTCCAATCAGCGAGATTGGCGCCAAATTTAAACAACGCTCTGCTGATTGGTCGCGGACTCCAGCTGCGTCCAATCAGCGAGATTGGCGCCAAATTTAAGCAACGCTCTGCTGATTGATCGCGGTCACTGGCCGAGATCAATCAGCAGTATTGGCGCAAAATTTAAACACCGCTCTGCTGATTGGTCGCGGTTGTCGTCCGTGACCAATCAGCAGTATTGGTGCCAAATTTAAACCCCGCCCTGCTGATTGGTCGCAGCCGCCAGCCACGAACAATCAGCGAGATTGGCGTCAAATTTAAGCAACGCTCTGCTGATTGGTTGAGGCCGCCGGCCGCGACCAATCAGCGAGATTGGCGTCAAATTTAAACAACGCTCTGCTGATTGGTTGAGGCCGCCGGCCGCGACCAATCAGCGAGATTGGCGCCAAATTTAAGCAACGCTCTGCTGATTGGTCGAGGCCGCCGGATGCGACCAATCGGCGATTTTGGCGCCAAATTTAAACACCGCTCTGCTGATTGATCGCGGTCGCTGGCCGAGATCAATCAGCAGTATTGGCGCAAAATTTCAACACCGCTCTGCTGATTGGTCGCGGTTGTCGGCTGTGACCAATCAGCAGTATTGGCGCCAAATATAAACCTCACTCTGCTGATTGGTCGCAACCACCGGCCGTGACCAATCTGCGTTTTTTGTGCCAAATTTAAACAACGCTCTGCTGATTGGTCGAGGTTGCCGGCCTCGACAAATCAGCAGTATTGGGGCCAAATTTAAACCCCGCTCTGCTAATTGTTCGCACCCGGCGTGCGCGCCAATCAGCAATTTTGGCGCCAAATGTAAACCCCGCTCTGCTGATTGGTTGCGGTCGCCGGCCACGATCAATCAGCAGTTTTGGCACAAAATTAAAACCCCGTTCTGCTGATTGGTAGCGGTCGACGTCCGCGACCAATCAGCAATATTGGCGCCAAATTTAAACACCGCTCTGCTGATTCGTCGCAACCACCGGCCGTGACCAATCAGCCATATTGGCGCCAAATTTAAGCACCGCTTCGCTGATTGGTCGCAGTGGCCGGCCGCGACCAAGCAGAGAAATTGGCACCAAATTTAAACCCCGCGAATAATCAGCATTGTTAGTGCCAAATTTAAACACCGCTCTGCTGATTGGTCGCTGCCGTGACCAATCACCATTATTGGCACCAAATTTAAATACTGCTCTGCTGATTGGTCACGTTCGCTGGCCGCGACCAATCAGCATTATTTGCGCCAAATTTAAACCCCGCTCTGCTGATTAGTCACGACCGCCGGCCGTGACCAATCTGCGATTTAGGCGCCAAATTTTAACACCGCTTTGCTGATTGGTCACGGTTGCCGGCCTCGACCAATCAGCGATTTAGGCGCAAAATTTAAACACAGCTCTGCTGATTGCGCCCGGTCGGCCGCATACCTATTCTAGAATACCCGATGCATTAGAATCGGGCCACCATCTAGTATAGTAATAAAGTTCTTCATGCTCAAATACAATAGTAATGCCCAACTACCCAGTGGCATACAGTAATAGTGTCCTCATTTTTGATACAGTTGGAATGTTGAAAACTGTGGCCCCATAAATTAATAATGTACGAGGCAACAAAAGGGGCATTGTTAATATATGGAGCCGTAATGGTGCATTGCTAATTTCCCCCATTATGGTCCCATGCAATAATAAAGTACTGCCATGTAGTATAATGTGCCCCATTCTGGCCCCCAATATAGCAACAATATCCCCTATTTAGCTCCATACAGTATAATGTCTCCTTCTGTGGCCCCCAAAAAGTATGTCTCCTTGTAAGACCCGGATACATTATAATGTCTCCCCCTGTATCCCCTATACAGTATGATGCCCCCATTATGGCCCCAATACTGTATAGTGTCCCCTTCTTTTGTCTCCATACAGTACAATGTCCCCATCTTTGCCCCCATACATCATAATGTCCCCGTGTTTGGCCCCCATACAGTATAATGTTCCAGTGTTTGGCCCCCATAAATTGTCCTCGTTTTTGTTCTTCATACAGTATAATGTTGCCCTCTTGGGTACCCATTTATTATAAGGTGCACCTCTGTGAACCCCATTTACTATAATGTCTCCCTCTGTTGCCCCCATTTAGCATAATGTCAAAAACTATAATGCCCTTTATATTGACATTTAAAAAAATAAACACGATTCTACTCACCTATCTCCACTTCCATGACAAGTGGCTCCTTCCTGCTCCATCGCACATCGCTTGCTGCACAATACAGAGGCATCATCGTACAATTTGCGATGCCATCGGCCACTGCCGGCAGTCTCTGTCAGGCTGGTGGTGTATGTAGGTATGACATTGTTAGGAGCCAGTGGTTCTCTACTCCGCAATACCATGACATCGATGAGTTCCCTTAGTTTTGGACCCGTTCGGTGGTCGCACCATCTGCGACTATTGCGACCCGGCTCAGGGTGCTGTAGACCGGGTGCCCGCCGGGTGGTTCCCCAGTCCCCCGATGAGCCGGTCCAACCCTGTAGTTATATATGCATACATAAATAATAGCAGTCTTTCTGGCAGGTGTTTAATTAGAAATTACAGTATGCAATGTAGCATTGCATTTTATATGTACATACTGTATATCAAAGGGAATCACCACCATCCACTAAAAAGAGTTATATAGGATCATAACAGATTAATAAACATGTCACCCTCTAAAATGTTGCTTTCAGGATAAATTAACAAAATAAATAAAGTATTTTGTGCACAATCTGTAAGTAGTCATAAAGGTGGTCCCGGTGTCAGGAGGAGTAGTCGTACAGCACTATATGATTCTGACATGATATATAATATGATTCAAAAAATAAAAAAACTGGCTTTATAATATAAATGTCCCACACTTTATAATGGCCACACGGCAGTTGCTCACACCAATTGATTACAGTCCATATAAGAAAACGGCACAACAAGTAATTTTCTTCATACTTTATCAAAAATGTTTCGTCCAGTGTATATACAAATAATTTCATAGCAATATATTCAACACTGTGAACAATATATTCAGGCAGCGGTACGGGCTTCAGCAAGCCTCCGAGCTGCAGACTGATCCTGGTGTGGGTTGTTCATGCATATGTGGCACCCCAGGGGTCTGGTTGCCACAGTAATAGGAATATTACGTCTGAGAGCAAGTGGGAGGTTTCTCTGGTCAGGAGCCCTAAGCATGCAACACCTCCCGCCCAGAACCTGGGAGGGGAGGAATCTGCCCTTATAAACTGGGTCTGGGGCGGGATTAGGTGAGCTAGAGCCTGGAGACAGTTCCAGACACAGGGAAAGTGTCAGCAAGGAGCTCTGTAGGAGTAGTAGCAGAAGACCAGGGGCTGGAAGCTGAGCAGAGCTCGCCCTGGCAGAAGAAACCAAGTACCGGACACTGGAGTCCGAGGCTGTGGGGACTGATATTCACCCAGCAGCAGAAACCAGCCGGCAGGGGATTCCAGGTCCTCTGGCCATAGAAGCCCGGAGGCTCAGTCACAAGGAAGGGACCAGCACCGCCATCCAGGAGCGGAGGCTAACAGGAGGCCCCAAGTCACCAGCCATACGGGTGAGCACCACACGGTATACTCAGGGACGTGGGCTACTCCTACCCGCTTACAACAAGGTAGCCAGAAAGAGTGCAGATAGACGGGGAGGCCTACAACTCCACCTGGCCAGGGGAACTCCTGTTTGCTCGCAGACTGACCAGGCCCCTTATGTTAGCCAGTACTCCTGGGAGGGTCTGCCTTAATATCACCAGTAAAGACCCTGAACTGCACTGCAAAGACTCTGAGTCGTTCCTGCTTCATCGCCGCACCAGCACTACTAGTGCTGGGACTCCAGTGCACTATCACACTCGCCATCAACTACACTGCCCTGGGGCTCCACTCTTCCCGTGGGGAGTCACACTACCTCAGCTGCACACACCATCAGCCCCAGAGGTCTACCTTGCAGCGGCGGTCCGCGCTGACCGCAATCCACGGGTGACGTAGTCGGACAATTAACTTAAAACCTTACAAATAGACTGCCACTGGTTTGACCACCCTGAGACACAGGACCGGGTCGCCGCCACGGAGACTACAAACCCCAGCGTCCCCCAGAGACCTGGTTCCGGGTAACCCACTACATGTGTACGCGGGGCTCAGGGGGCGCGTCACATACAGTACAGACCAAAAGTTTGGACACACCTTTTCATTTAAAGATTTTTATGTATTTTCATGACTTTGAAAATTGTACATTCACACTGAAGGCATCAAAACTATGAATAACACATGTGGAATTATATACTTAACAAAAAAGTGTGAAACAACTGAAAATATGTCTTATATTCTAGGTTCTTCAAAGTAGCCACCTTTTGCTTTGATGACTGCTTTCCACACTCTTGGCATTCTCTTGATGAGCTTCAAGAGGTAGTCACCGGAAATGGTTTTCACTTCATAGGTGTGCCCTGTCAGGTATAATAAGTGGGATTTCTTGCCTTATAAATGGGGTTGGGACCATCAGTTGTGTTGTGCAGAAGTCAAGTGGATACACAGCTGATAGTCCTACAGAATAGACTGTTAGAATTTGTATTATGGCAAGAAAAAAGCAGCTAAGTAAAGAAAAACGAGTGGCCATCATTACTTTAAGAAATGAAGGTCAGTCAGTCAGAAAAATTGGGCAAACTTTGAAAGTGTCCCCAAGTGCAGTTGCAAATACCATCAAGCGCTACAAAGAAACTGGCTCACATGTCCCCAGGAAAGGAAGACCAAGAGTCACCTCCTCTTCTGAGGATAAGTTTATCCGAGTTACCAGCCTCAGAAATCGCAGGTTAACAGCAGCTTAGAGTAGAGACCAGGTCAATGCCACACAGAGTTCTAGCAGCAGACACATCTCTACAACAACTGTTAAGAGGAGACTTTGTGCAGCAGGCCTTCATGGTAAAATAGCTGCTAGGAAACCACTGCTAAGGACAGGCAACAAGCAGAAGAGACTTGTTTGGGCTAAAGAACACAAGGAATGGACATTAGCCCAGAGGAAATCTGTGCTTTGGTCTGATGAGTCCAAATTTGAGATCTTTGGTTCCAACCACCGTGTCTTTGTGCGACCCAGAAAAGGTGAACTGATGGACTCTACATGCCTGGTTCCCACCGTGAAGCATGGAGGAGGAGGTGTGATGGTGTGAGGGTCCTTTGCTGGTGACATTGTTGGGGATTTATTCAAAATTGAAGGCATACTGAACCAGCATGGCTACCACAGCATCTTGCAGCGGCATGCTATTCCATCCGGTTTGCGTTTAGTTGGACCATCATTTATTTTTCAACAGGACAATGACCCCATACACACCTCCAGGCTGTGTAAGGGCTATTTGACCAAGAAGGAAAGTGATGGGGTGCTACACCAGATCGAGATGGTTTGGTGTGAGCTGGACCGCAGAGTGAAGGCAAAAGGGCCAACAAGTGCTAAGCATCTCTGGGAACTCCTTCAAGATTATTGGAAGACCATTTCTGGTGACTACCTCTTGAAGCTCATCAAGAGAATGCCAAGAGTGTGCAAAGCAGTCATCAAAGCAAAAGGTGGCTACTTTGAAGAACCTAGAATATAAGACATATTTTCAGTTGTTTAACACTTTTTTGTTAAGTATATAATTCCACATGTGTTAATTCATAGTTTTGATGCCTCCAGTGTGAATGTACAATTTTCATAGTCATGAAAATACAGAAAAATCTTTAAATGAGAAGGTGTGTCCAAACTTTTGGTCTGTACTGTACATTAGCGCTTCCATGAATTGAACAGGAGGGCAGAGACATGGACCAACAATAAGGGAAACACGAGTGCAAGAACAACCCACACCGAGGATCAGTCTGCAGCTCGGAAGCTTGCTGAAGCCCGTACTGTTATGATCTGCTACAAGCACTAAGGAAAGACAGGAGATCTATCCCTACAATAGAACTAAGCTAGATCCCTACGATGTAACGGGGAACCTGATCCTGCGATCAGACCCGCTAAAGTCCTCAGCTAGTCTGAACGAAGACCTATAGATGTGAGGGAGGGATCCCTACAAGAACTAGGGACTGGGAGAAAGATGGACACCTCCTAGCAGAAATTGTAGCAGTAAAAAGACAAACACACAACATAGAACATAAAGGTCAAAAGACCTAGCTAAACTGACTGAGAAAGGTTACAAAGCACCTGGCTAGCTTAAGAGTAGAAATTACAATGAAGTCCAGCATGACCAGAAGGGCGGAGCAGGATTAAATAGGCAAAAAGATCATGTGACCAGCAAAATAGAAAAAACCTAACAGGAGAGTTCTAACACGTACCGCAGCCTGGATGTTTTGTTCACAGTGGTGAATATATTGCCACCAGAAGAGTATGGCAGTGACTCTCTCATAGACAACACAGGAGCACTTGACAGGGAGAGCATTTTTGGGGGACCATTATCTAATGTGCATGATGCCCCTTGAATGCAGCGGTTGCTATTGAGTGCAACATCTAAGGGATGAAACTGCAATTGTACAACATGTGTGTTTGCAAACTCTATAGAGATAATTCTTAGTTGGAAAACGCCATCATGGCAGTATGGGCTAGATTAAAAAGATGCTAAAGCGAATGACTCCAGTCAGAGAGAATATCAACTGGTTGAGACTGGATCTAATTACTATTTAATTAAAGCAAACCTGTCACCAGGTTTGACTGATATGAGATAAGCCCACCACCTTTCAGGCCTGATATACAGCATTCTATAATGCTGTATATATGCCCCCAATATAATCTTTCAGTGTAAATGCAGAATAAGCATTTTATACATTTATCAATGGTGCTACCAGTAAAAATACTTTCTGCCATAGCAATAATTGCCATTGATCTTCTCCTTTGTTATCTCTGACTAGTTATCATAATGAAGGATCAAAAAGGGGAAAATCGTGATGGTAAATACGAATGGACTGTTTATGGAGGTGTACTTAGGCTCTGTACCTAAAGCCGAATTAACTATAAAAACGGTCCTGGGAAGGAAACAAAAATGAAGCTCAAAAACCCTGGTGGACTTTAAGTCTAGAGGGAATACGTGGTAAAAATGCAGGATACAAGTCAAATATTGGGAACAAATGTGTTATTCCTTATTCTTCATGTACACACACGGCAGCAAACTCTGAAAAGTCACTTCAAAGTGCAGTTACACTTTAAAGAAGCTTCTCCATTGGACTCATTTCTTATGAAACCTTATTCAATAATATTGTACTCTAACCTTTTCAGCACATAAATATCTTTTTTCATTTTATTCCTCACTTTTTAAAGGAGAACATAAGGCCGGCTGGGACTAAAGATACGAGTTTAAACATAATAATGATATAAAACCATACTGTATGTGCACTCCTAGCCAAAAGTTTTGATACTGACACATTTTGGTTTTCACAAAGTTTTTCATTTTTTATAGTGGCAATTTGCATGAAAGAGGTTGTCCACTACCTTTTCATTGATGATCTATCCTTAGGATAGGTCGTCAATGTCCGATCGGTCGGGGTCTGGCAACTCAACTGACCCCACCTCCATTCAGCTGTCCTAAGTGCTGGTGGCGGCCGCAGTCCGGAACTGCTCACTTGCAAAGCTGTTCCGTCTTCTGATAGTGGCCGCAGTAGGGTACTACACATCCGCTTCCTATTAGTTTCAAAAGGAGGCGGATGTGTAGTACCCTGCCGCGGCCACTATCAGAAGACAGAGCAGCTCCGCAATTGAGCAGTTCCTGCCGGTGGCCGCCACCGACACTGAGAACAGCTGATCAGTGGGGGTGTCAGACCCCAACCGATCAGACATTGATGACCTATCCTAAGGATAGGTCATCAATAAAAAAGTAGTGAACAACATCTTTAACTCTACATTGTTATGAAAATTAATCAAAAGAATTTTGAAAAATTTTCTTTCATTGCCATAAAAATTAACTTTAAAAAGCACTCCCACTCACTTTTTTATTGCGTGTTATGTACTGTCAGTGTATTAGTATATTCACCTACCGCCGCTTTGGTGTCCAGCGCCATTCTTCTCTGCTTCTGAGTAACGTCATGCAATTCTGTTTAGCTGGCTAGTTCTGAGCTGGAAGTCTATTTTACAATAAAGCCTATGGAACCTCGTTCTGATGCTCCATAGCCTTTCATTGTAAAAGATACAATGGCCAGTCTGCAGAGTGGTGACGGTCCAGAGAAGCAGAGAAGAGCGTCGCTAGACACTGAGACATCCCCTGATGAAGCTGAACAGCAGCGATATGTGTGGGGTTCTCTACGCACCCTGATTATTGCCACAACTATTCGCCATGGCTATGTGTTTCTCCCTTGACACACTTTTCTGAATCAAGAGCATTTTTTCTCGACATGTAATCCGCCCTCCTGCCTCTATGGAATCAGGTATACTTTCAAGGATCTTTGCATCCTGATACACATCATATGGTTCCTTTCTTATTGTGTTTCCATGATCTTTCATTGCTTTATTTGATTAAACTATAGGGTAATGGACTTAGTAGATTGTGGTTCAATCTCCTTGCCCTATTGTACATTTTGTATTCTTTTGGGGACGCCCTACTATGCTTACTATTCGTATTTCATGATTTGAGGGTTTATCAGCCTTATGGGAGCAGATCCTCAGCGTGTGTTACACATGTACCTTGATTATACTATATACTGTACTGACACTATTTCATAACATAGTTAATTCAATTGTTACTCCATTTACTCTACTGGCACTGGCAGCCAACACCATCCACTGTACTGTTACTTTTTGTATGGTTGTGCTAGTTCTCATACATTCAGGTGTGCGGTCATATTGTACTTTTTGTGGTTTTAAATGGTTTTACACTTCTTTGTTCCGTCCATCAGTGTTAATAAAGCATATTTTTATTGATTATTTAAGTGTGCACATCCTATATATACTGGTCTTTTCTCCCTTTTCTCGTTATTGCCTTCCCATACATGATGTAACACCCTTTATGCTCATTATATTCATGATCCATGTCGATAGATAGTGCACCCTACTCTTACCCATATAATCATCGCTAGACACTGGAGAAAGCAGCGGTAGGTGAGTATACTAATACACTCACACTACATAACATGCATGTACACACACATTTAATGAATAAAAAAGTTAGTGAAAGTGCGTCTATAATTATAAAAACCCTATTCAAAGAGAGTGATTCAACTACTGTGAAGAAGACTTCACGACGCCCACGAAAGTTCAGCTATTGCCAGGATGCCTCCTAAAAAGAATTCAGTTATGGGATTGGTTTAACACCAGAGGAATGGCAGCAGGCAGGTGTCATGGCATCTGCAGGCACAATGAGGTAAAATCTTTTGAAGAATGGCCTGGTGTCTAGAAGAGCAGCAAAGAAGCCAATTCTCTTTAAGATGAACATCAAAGACAGACTGACATTCTGCAGGAAGTAGAGTGATTGAATTGCAGACTGGGTTTAAGATGCTTTCATAGATTAATCCCCATTCAAACTGTTTGGGACATCTGGAAGATTGATTGTCAAGAGTAGAAAAGGTTAGCATTACCATGAGTCCTGTGTCATGTCAACAGTAAAGCATCTTGAGACTATTTATATACTATTCATGTGCGGGGGTTGCTTTTCATCCAAGGGCACTTCCACGAATACTTCCACAAATAATATCTAAACATCCTCCAAGAGCAACTTCTCCCAACAATCCAGGAGCAATCTGGTGATGAACAATGTTTTTTTCAAGTATGATGGTGCACAATGTTACAAAGCAGAAGTGATACCTAAATGGCTTGGTGAACAAAACATTGAAATTTAGGGTCCATGGCCAGGAAACCCTTCAAGTCTAAATCCAATTGAGGGTCTATAGTCAATCCTCAAAAAGTGGGTGAAAAAGCCAAAACACAGAAATTGTGATAAACTGACTAGGCAAGAATGGGTTGCAATCAGTCAGCACTGATATCCAGCATGCCAGTATGAATTGCTCAAGTCAGAAAAATAAGGGTCAACACTGTAAATATTGAGTCTTTGCATAAACTTGATGTAATGGTAAATTAAACATCAAATCAGCAAACTTTGTGAAAAACAAAATTTGTGTTACTCTCAAAGCTTTTGGCTATGACTGTATAAACCAGTGTCTCCCAAACCCCAACCTCCCTGCCCCCCAATACATAATGTTTTCAGGATTTCCTTAGTATTACACAGGTGAGAGAAGCTGTGGTAGTTTCTAATGCCTTAATAATACTTCCATTACCTGTGCAATACTAAGGATATCCTGAAAATATGATGGATGGGGACTGTGAGGACTGGAGTTTGAGAAACACAGGTATAAACTGTTACGGATCCGGGTGGTGGAACCTTTGTGCTGCGGTGCAAGGAGGGGCCAGAGGGGCGTGACTAAGTATCAACTCGGTCCGACCAAGGTCGCACGGTGGCTCAGTCAACTCCGTGAACCAGGGAGGGACTGAGCAGAGGGACCAGGTGCCACTCTGGGACCGACCTTGTCTGAGAGCAGGTGACTCCCACGGGTCAGAAGGCAGGAACTGACCGGTACAGCGGATGAGCTTCAGCTGGCAGACTGACAGGTGGTCCGGGTAGACAAGCAGGCTGATTAGGCAGATAGTCAGGCGAATGTTCCGGGTAGGCAAGCTGGCGGCACAACAGGTAGCTGGCGGGTGTGTGGCACCCCAGGGGGTCCGGTTGCCACAGTGGCATTGCCTCCCTCAAAAGAGGTAATGCCATGCCTGGAAGCAAGCAGGGATCCCCTAGTCAGGGATACTAAACATGCAACACTTTCCTGGCTCCAGACCAGCAAGGGGAGTTCCTCCCCTTGGCAACTGGGATCTGGGGGCGGGGCTAGTTAGTCTTAGTGTGTGAGGAGCTGAAGAGAGGACATCGGAGAGAGAGGAGCTGGGTACTGGAGCTGCGCGGCAGCTCACCCCAGCAGTACCGCACAGAAGAACCGGACACCGGAGTCCGAGGCTGTGGGGCACTGAAGGCCCAGCCGCAGAAACTGGAGGGCAAGAGACTGCAGGTCTCCTGGCCCATCAGACGCCCGGAGGCTCAGCAGCACCACAAGGAGCGACACGCCAGCAAGGCCCGAGCTGCCTGCCATACGGGTGAGCACAGAAACGTTGCACTCAGGGACGAGGGCCACCGCACAGCTACAAGTAGCAGGGCCAAAGAGTTTAGCAGAAAGGGAAGGCCTCCAACTTCACCTGGTGAGGAGGATTCTTTACTTGCTTCCAGGCTGCCCAGACTTCCACTTCTAGCCAGTACCCTAGTCCCGGCTTGTTTAAGCACCACCAATAAAGACCCTGGGACTGCACTTCCTTGTCTCTGTGTTTCTTGCTGCTCCATCAACCCCTGCACTACAATGCCCAGCACAACCTGCAACATCTTCTACACTGCACTGCCCTGGAGCTAGCTCTTCCTGTGGAGAGCCACACCATCCCTGCTGCAGTAACATCAGCTTCAGAGGACTGCTCCGAAGCGGCGGCTCCCTTTAGCCGCATTCCACAGGTGGCGTCACGAACTCTATAAACATTATAAATCCCCTATCAATAACCCTTTTTATTGACCGCCCTGGGTCACGGACCGAGTCACCGCCACTGTGACATCCCCCAGCATCTACCGGCCCGGCACCGGGTACCCCACGGCCCAGGGGGCGCGTCAACTTGGTGTCACGAACAGGATTCACGAAGCCTGGTATAACAGGGTCCTGTGTGCCATAGTCTTTATTGAACGGTGTGATCATGTGGTTTGCCGCCTGCCGAGGGGAACAAAGAAGCCCTGATCCGGAACTGCCGGGTAAGAGATCCTTCTGCCTGCAGAGCAGCATACTGGTACGTCAGCAGACGCCCAGGACCTGGCTGAGGTTCACTAGGGGGGGAGGAAGATGCCCGACATGGAGGAGGGTTCAGCCGCAGGCGCGCCCGCTGCCACTGTAATGCCGTTATCAATGCCATATATACCGGGGGCGGCGTGGTTGCCCCAGTACTCAGGGGAGTCACACACCCTGAATGACTTTGAGGAAAGACTGACAAGTTTGTTTAAAGTGTACCCCCTGTCTGAAGAGCAGAAAGTCAGCATCCTCATAGGCCAGCTAATCGGTGCAGCCGAAAGAGAAGTGAATTCCTGGCCAGGCAGAGACAAAGGCACTGTAAAGGAAATACTGGCCCGATTGAAGGATACCTTGGACACCCGCACCACAGCGGAAATTAAAATGAAGTTTTACGGGTGCAAACAAAGAGTACAGGACAGTGTACGGGACTATGCTCTTAACCTGCAGCAGGCACTGCGGGCCATCAAACAGGTAGACCCTGACAGTGTGCATGATGAGAACAGATTGCTGACTGAGAAGTTTATCGAGGGGCTCCTGTCCAGCGCTCACAGGAAACAGCTGCGCATTATGGCTCTGCAAAACCCTGATCTGGACTTTGCACAATTTAAAGACAGAGCCATCCGGGTGCTGCGGGAATCAACACCAGGAGGCGCTGCATCCCACTGGCGCCCAGCTATCACCTACCACCAGGACATCCTTTTCCCCAGAACCTGTGGGGGCTGACGTGCAGAGTCTGGACAATGACCCGTCTGCCGACCTGCGCCTTCAGGTCCAGGAGCTTACCAAAAGTATGGCCGTGTTAACCAAAACCATGCAGGCCATGCAAGTGTCTCCAAAGGAAAAGATTGAGCTGTCTTCCAGTCTAGATGACATCCCGTGGCGACGACAGAGAAGAATTTCACCGATCAGAGGGAGGAACAGCGATCGCTACGACCAGGATGGACAACCCATCTGCCGTCGCTGTCAAAAGACGGGACACTATGCAAGGTTCTGCAATTTAAACGGGCAACACCTGGGGCAGAGGGCCAACCCCCAGGAGTAAGACAACCAGGCCCACAAAGCTGGCGAGACAAGTACGTGGGAGGAGGATCGGTCCTACCTGTCGTGCTTGATGGCATCCCAATGAATGCGTTGCTGGACACTGGGTCCCAGGTGACCACGATGCCATATGTCCTTTATAAACAATACTGGACTGACTCAGACATTACCCACAGTCCAGATGAACATCTTAACATCTATGCCAGCAATGGTCAGCCCTTGCCTCAGGTGGGGTATAAAGAGGTGACCATAAAAGTTGGCAAAGTTGAATTGCCATCACAAAGAATGATTATTGTTGATATTGATCACCGAGAAAGTCACCCCATGATAACCTTAGGCACTAATGTGATAGAAAATTGTCTTGGAGAAATCATTGTTTTGTTACAACAGGTCGCCGAGACTGCCAGTTCCAGTCAGCAGTGAGTTCTGCAGAAAGAAATCAAAGCCCTGATGAAAAGACAACAGATAGGACTGTCTGGAGGGAAAATTGGCAGTGTCAGGATGAGTGATCCGTTCCCCATTGCAATGCCCACTAGGAGTGAAATGTTGATATTGTGTCGAGCAGAAATTGGTCTCAGGGGTCAAGATTATCAGGCCCTGGTAGAACCCGTGTATTCTGACAATAGGCCCACCATCTTGACAGCCAGGGGGGTAGTCGATGTCTGCAAGGGGAGAGTGCCGATCCGCATCCTGAATTGTGGGGAGAAAGAGGTCCATTTACCCCGGCATGTTACCCTTGCTAAGTTATTCACTGTCAGTAACAACTCAATAAAGACAGTGGAACCCTTGCCTCCATCCAAACCGGCGGAGGATAATTGCTCCAAGGGGCAGATGGAGGATTGGTGTCAGAAGCTACAAGTGGGCACTGACTCCACCCTTTTGCACCAAAAGCATGGAGTATACCGGGTGGTCCAAGAGTATGAGCGGGTCTTCAGTAAACACCCATTAGACTTTGGGCAGGTAAAAGGGGTCCAACATCATATCCCCACGGGAGATCATCCGCCCATTAAAGAGAGGTTCCGGCCTGTACCCCCAGCTCACTATCAATGTGCCAAAGGAATGTTACAGGAGATGAAGGAGGCTGGGGTGATCAGAGATAGCTGTAGCCCCTGGGCAGCTCCATTAGTTCTTGTGAGAAAGAAGGATGGTACAATGAGGATGTGTGTTGACTGCAGGCAGATTAACCGCATTACACATAAGGATGCCTACCCATTACCCCGAATTGAGGAGTCACTAGCTGCATTAAGATCTGCTAATTATTTCTCCACTTTGGATCTCACGAGTAGGTATTGGCAGGTTCCCGTGGCAGAGGCGGACAAAGAAAAGATTGCGTTTACAGCACCAATAGGCCTCAGCGAGTTCAACTGCATGCCATTCGGGCTCTGTAACGCCCCAGGAACCTGCCTAGGACATAAGAACTTCGAAACGGTCCTGCTATACCTGGACGACGTAATTGTCTACTCGAAGACATATGAAGACCACCTGGAGCACCTGGCCGAGGTGTTCGAAGCCCTATCCTGTTTTGGCCTGACGGTAAAGCCGTCCAAATGCCACCTGTTGAAGCCCAAGGTGCAGTACCTAGGTCAAGTGGTAAGCGCCGAAGGTGTAGCGCCAGACCCTGAAAAAGTAACCGTAATCAAGGACTGGCCAAGACCCTCCACTATCAAGGAAGTGCGGCAGTTCCTCGGGCTGGTAGGCTACTACAGAAGATTTATCAAGGGCTTCACCAAGATAGCAGCACCCATGCAGGATCTCCTGGTAGGCCAGTCCAAGAAGGCCAAGAACCCGAAACCTCCGTTCAAATGGGGTAAACCAGAAGACGAATCCTTCACCCGACTGAAGATGGCTCTGACCGGAGACGAAGTCCTGGCCTACCCCGACTATGGCCAACCCTTTATACTCCATACAGATGCCAGCAACGTGGGACTGAGAGCAGTGTTGTTCCAGGTACAGCAAGGCAGAGAGCGAGTGATTGCATACGCCAGCAGGAAGCTCCGGCCCAGGGAAAGGAACCCCGACAACTACAGTTTCTTCAAGTTGGAGTTTCTCGCCATAGTCTGGGCTGTAACAGAGCGCTTCAAGCACTATCTCGCCTCCTCCAAATTTACAGTCTTCACAGATAACAACCCACTGACGCACCTGGAAACTGGTGCCCTAGAGCAACGATGGATGGCCCGACTGTCTAACTATGAGTTCACCATCAAGTATCAGGTGGGGCATAAAAATGCAAATGCTGATGCGCTCTCCAGGATGCCCAACTTGCCAGATGGGGGAGAAGACCCGGAAGAGCTGGAGGAGATAGAGATCCCCGCTTTCCATCGTCATGGGGTAACCCAGTGTTCCCACTGTGTGAGGGACAAGGGCTCCGCCAACAGAGAGGTCACGTTCAGCCCATTGCCCCACCATGGATGGGCAGAAACGCAGGATAGCGTCCCAGCTGTCCGCCTAGTCAAGGAGTTGCTGACGCAAGCTGACTCGTACCCTGATCCAGATACTCCACAGGTGACCCAACAGTTATGGAAGGAGAAGGGCAAACTGTTCATCTACGAAGGAAAGCTGTGTCGAAGAAGCATCAACTCTCGGACACATGAACTGGTCTGGCAAGTGGTAGTCCCGAGGCGGGATGCACCAACGGTCTTAGAAGCGTACCACGATGGAGCAGGATACTTCGGATGGAAGAAGTTGGAAGTCCTGCTACGTGAGCGATTCTACTGGGTTGGCATGAGGAAAGCAATCGAGAGATGGTGTCGAGAATGTGGTACATGCAACCTGAAACGGAAAGACCGTGACAGCCAGAGGGCTCCCCCGCAGCCCATCATCACCAAACAACCACTAAAACTGGTAGCCTTGGACCACGTAAAGCTAGCCCCAAGGAGGTCAGGCTATGTCTACGCTCTAACCATAGTAGACCACTACTCCCGGTTCCTGGTAGTAGTACCAGTAAAACACCAGACGGCTCAGACGGCAGCCAAAGCGTTCCAACAGCACTTTTGTCGCCCGCACGGTTACCCTGAATGGGCGCTTACCGACCAAGGTCCAGCCTTTGAAGCAGAGGTGTTCCAGGAATTCTGTAACTTGTACGGCTGCAAGAAAATCAGGACGACGTCGTATCATCCCCAGACCAACGGGTTGTGTGAAAAGATCAACCAGGTGGTGATAGATAGAGATGAGCAGTGTTCGACTAGAACTGTTCGCCAATCTCAAATTCGAGCTGTTTTGGGCGGTGTTCGAGTTGTTCGACGAACCCGAACGATTTGCAAAAAATTCGGCTGTTCGAGGTTAAGTTCGATAACTGTTCGTGCACCAAAAGCATGTCCAGCATGTCTGGCGCTATTTAGAGCACCAATCATGCAGGGATTGTCTGCCACTCACTGTAATGCCACAGCCATGGTGGTTGTGGCATTACAGTGATTGCCCAAATCGATGGGAACAGTGCTCACAGTGAAACATGAAAAGCCGGCAATTCATCAACGGCATATACCGGTACCCGACAATTTAGAACAGAAAGAATAGAGTATCACACATAGATTAGATAGATAGAAACATGTCAGTCACATATATAATAAGTACAGTGATAGTGTTGCTTACTGTACTTGTCATTTAGTGTAAAGGATTTATTAAAAAAAATAATATTGTTTTCATGCACCGTCGCTTTAAAAAAGCCGGCCGGCAATTCAGCAGCGGTACCCGACAATTTAGAATAGAAGGAATAGAGAATCACACATAGATTAGATAGATAGAAACATGTCAGTCACATATATATGAAGTACAGTGATAGTGTTGTTTACTGTACTTGTCATTTAGTGCTAAAATAAAGGATTTATTTAAAAAAAAATTGGCGTGGGGTTCCCCGTAATTTTAGTCTCTAGCGGAGTTTAAGCAGACGGCTGGGGCAGATGTTTGAAGCCTGGGAAGGGGTAATACCCATGGAGCTTCCCAGGCTACTAATATCAGCCCCCAGCTGAATACCTAGCCTTTACTAGCTATTAAAATGGGGGACCCCCCCCAAAAAAATGATGTGGGGTCCTCCCTATTTTAATAGATAGCAAAGGCTAGGCAGACAGCTGGGGGCTGATATTAATAGCCCAGGAAGGGTGCCATGAATATTGGCCCCCTCCCAGGCTAGAAACACCAGCCGTCAGCCACCCCAGAAATGGCGCATCCATAGGATGTGCCAATTCTGGCACATAGCCTCGCTCTTCCCACTGCCCTGTAGCGGTGGCAGTGGGGTAATAGGGCTGGGGTTGATGTCAGCTTATAATGCCAGCTGACATCAAGCCCAGGTTAGTAATGGAGAGGTGTCTATAAGACACCCCCATTACTAACCCCATAGTCAAAGTTAAAAAAAAACACAAACACCCAGAATAAAGTCCTTTAATTGAAATAAACACACAATTCTTTATTGTTCTAAATTAAACCATACTTACCATCACGCCCATTCCAGCTGAAGCCAATGTCTTCTGCAATAAAAATAAAATAATAAAGCAACATCATCCTTACCTTTCCATGGTTCCCACGATGGCTTCAGCTCTGCTACATTCACATAACAGGCTGGATCGCAGCAGAACGCTGCCATCCAGCTTGCCATGCCGCACACACTGAGAAGCGCAGGTATGCTTGCGCTCCTCAGTGTCTCGCTGTGACGGCATAAAGATGAGCCGAGGTCATGTCCAATGAACTCGGCTCACCTCATGCACGTCACTGACAGCGTGGGAAAATTCTCCTGCACTCAGCGCTTCAGCGTGAGAATTCTCCTGCTCTGTCAGTGACATTCATGAGGTGAGCTGAGTTCATTGGACATGAACTCACCTCATGCACGTCACTGACAGCGTGGGAAAATTCTCACGCTGAAGAGCTGAGTGCAGGAGAATTTTCCCACGCTGTCAGTGACGTACATGAGGTGAGCTGAGTTCATTGGACATGAGCTCACCTCATGCACGTCACTGACAGCGTGGGAAAATTCTCAAGCTGAAGCGCTGAGTGCAGGAGAATTTTCCCACGCTGTCAGTGACGTGCATGAAGTGAGCTGAGTTGATTGGACATGACCTCGGCTCATCTGGATGCCGTCACAGCCTGACACTGAGGAGCGCAAGCATGCCTGCGCTTCTCAGTGTCTGCGGGATGACAGGCTGGATGGCTGCTTTCTGCTGCGATCCAGCCTGTCATCTCGATGTAGCAGAGCTGGAGCTGTCCTGGGAACCATCGAAAGGTAAGGATGATGTTGCTTTATTATTTTTCTTTTATTGCAGGAGATCGTTGGCTTCAGCTGGAATGGGCGTAATGGTAAGTATGGTTTAATTTAGAACAATAAAGAATTGTGTGTTTATTTCAATTAAAGGACTTTATTCTGGGTGTTGTTTTTTTTTTAAATACTTTACTAGAAATTCATTGTGGTCATGTATAATATTGGCGTGACCCCATGAATTTCGGGCTTAGGGCCAGCTGATAATGCCAAGCTGGCCCTAACCCCTTTATTACCCAGTGAGCCACAGCACCAGGGCCCTGGATGAGTTGGGTACAGCGCCAGAAGATGGCGCTTCTATGAACGCGCCACTTTCCGGGGTGGCTGCGAACTGCAATTTGCAGCGAGGGGGGGCCAGAAAGCTTGGGCCTCCCTGCGCTGCGGATTCCAGCCCCCAGCTGCCTAGTTGTACCTGGCTGGACACAAAAATAGGGCGAAGCCCCACATATTTTTTCTTTAATTATTTCATGAAATTCATGAAATAATTATGAAAAAAAGGGCTTCCCTATATTGTTGTGTCCAACCAGGTACAAATAGGCAGCTGGTGGTTGGGGCAAGCCCGTTCCTGCCTGCTGTACCGGGCTTGACACAAATATAGTGCGAAGCCCCACGTCAATTTTTTTAAAATTATTTCATGAAATTCATGAAATAATTAAAAAAAAATTGACGTGGGGCTTCGCACTATATTTGTGTCCAGTCAGGTACAGCAGGCAGGAACGGGCTGCCCCCAACCACCAGCTGCCTATTTGTACCTGGCCGGACACAACAATATAGGGAAGCCCTTTTTTTTTTTATTATTTCATGAAATAATTTTTAAAAAATTGAAGTGGGGCTTCGCACTATATTTGTGTTCAGCCAGGTACAGCAGGCAGGAACAGGCTGCCCCCAACCACTAGCTGCCTATTTGTACCTGGCCGGACACAACAATATAGGGAAGCCCTTTTTTTCTTAATTGTTTCATGAATTTCATGAAATAATTTAAAAAAAAAAATACGTGGGGCTTCGCCCTATTTTTGTGTCCAGCCAGGTACAACTAGGCAGCTGGGGGCTGGAATCTGCAGCGCAGGGAGGCCCAAGCCTTCTGGGCCCCACCCGCAGCAAATTGCAGTCCGCAGCCACCCCAGAAAATGGCGTGTTCATAGAAGCGCCATCTTCTGGCGCTGTACCCAACTCATCCAGGGCCCTGGAGCGGTGGCTCACTGGGTAATAAAGGGGTTAGGGCCAGCTTGGCATTATTAGCTGGCCCTAAGCCCGAAATTCATGGGGTCACGCCAATATTAGACATGACCGCCATGAATTTCTAGTAAAGTATTTAAAAAAAACACAAACACCCAGAATAAAGTCCTTTAATTGAAATAAACACACAATTCTTTATTGTTCTAAATTAAACCATACTTACCATCACGCCCATTCCAGCTGAAGCCAACGATCTCCTGCAATAAAAGAAAAATAATAAAGCAACATCATCCTTACCTTTCAATGGTTCCCAGGACAGCTCCAGCTCTGCTACATCGAGATGACAGGCTGGACCGCAGCAGAAAGCTGCTATCCAGCCTGTCATCCAGCAGACACTGAAAAGCGCAGGCTTGCTTGCGCTCCTCAGTGTCAGGCTGTGACGGCATCCATTGTGTGTTTATTTCAATTAAAGGACTTTATTCTGGGTGTTTGTGTTTTTTTTAAACTTTGACTATGGGGTTAGTAATGGGGGTGTCTTATAGACGCCTCTCCATTACTAACCTGGGCTTGATGTCAGCTGGCATTATAAGCTGACATCAACCCCAACCCTATTACCCCACTGCCACCGCTACAGGGCAGTGGGAAGAGCGAGGCTAAGTGCCAGAATTGGCGCATTCTATGGATGCGCCATTTCTGGGGCGGCTGACAGCTGGTGTTTCTAGCCTGGGAGGGGACCAATATTCATGGCACCCTTCCTGGGCTATTAATATCAGCCCCCAGCTGTCTGCCTAGCCTTTGCTAGCTATTAAAATAGGGGGGACTCCACGTCATTTTTTTGGGGGGGTCCCCCATTTTAATAGCTAGTAAAGGCTAGGTATTCAGCTGGGGGCTGATTTTAGTAGCCTGGGAAGCTCCATGGGTATTACCCCCTTCCCAGGCTTCAAACATCTGCCCCAGCCGTATGCTTAACCTCCGCTAGAGACTAAAATTACAGGGAACCCCACACCAATTTTTTTTGTAATAAATCCTTTATTTTAACACTAAATGACAAGTACAGTAACCAACACTGTCACTGTACTTCTTATATATGTGACTGACATGTTTCTATCTATCTAATCTATGTGTGAAGCTCTATTCTTTCTGTTCTAAACTGTCGGGTACCGCTGCTGAATTGCCGGCCGGCTTTTTTAAAGAGACGGTGCATGAAAACACTAATATTTTTTTTAATAAATCCTTTAACACTAAATGACAAGTACAGTAACCAACACAGTCACTGTACTTCTTATATATGTGCCTGACATGTTTCTATCTATCTAATCTATGTGTGATGCTCTATTCCTTCTTGTCTAAATTGTCGGGTACCGGTGTATGCCACTGCTGAATTGCCGGCCGGCTTTTTTAAAGAGAGCGTCTTCTGAGCAGTTTGTCAGCTTTTGGACACCTTTGAAGGGGTTTTCTATGTGTTTCTATGTGTTTTTGTTTGCCTGCCATTGGTTTTAACGGTGTTCGACGGTGTTCTCAGGTGTTCGATGAACAGTTCGACGAACAGTTCCTCGAACATCCCGGTGTTCGACGAACCGAACCGAACCCGAACACTACGAGGGTGGCTCAACACTAGTGATAGACCTGTTGAAGATGTTGCCCCTTGAAGAGCGCAGCCTGTGGCCAGAGAAGTTACCAGATTTGGTGGACCTATATAACCACATCCCGCTGAACTCCACCAACTGTACACCCGCTTACCTGATGAGAGCAAGACCTGGTAAGCTACCAATTGACTTGGACATGGGAGTCTTAACACCAGAGACGACATCACCAGATGATGATTGGGATACCGAGCGGCAGCAACAATACCGCAAAGTGCAAGAGTGTGTTGAAAGAAGTTTATCCCAGGCAAGACAGAAGCAAGAGAAGACTTACAATCAGCACGCACCTGCCAATCTCTTAACACCTGGAGAACAGGTACTTAAAAGAAAAAGACGAGTCCATAAATTAGATGACCAGTGGGAGGTAGAGCCATACACCGTCCTACCCTTGAATTACGACAACACCAAAGTGTGCCTCATCAGCAAAAATGGAGGGGAAACTTCAGCGGCAGTCCCAAGAGACCACTTGAAGATATGTCGTGAACAGTTAAAACACACTGAAGAATATCAAGACAACCCTCAACCCACAGAAGGAGTGGAGGAAGTGGTCCAAACAGTACTCGGAGAATTTCACCGGTCTTGGATGCAGGTGAACAATGCAATTGTAGTACCGGTCGATACCTTTCTACAAGCAGCCTCACCGGAAGCTGCAGAAGTCCCAGAACAGCTGGAAGACCAGTCGGCCCCAGAGACAGAAGTTTCATCATCAGCAGACCAGGAGTATCTACCCTGTGCTAGCAGTGAACCTGTCGTACCCATGGTGAGCCAGTAGATTGACCAGGAGTAAAAAAGGTCAGCTCCCTGCCCGTTGGAGAAACTAAAATGTAAAGAATTAAAGTATAGGAGAACTAAAATGTATGCTGTATATAGTTACCCGTAAGGGTAAAGCAGAAAAGTTGGGTTTTCAAAGTGAATTGTAAAAGTTGGTCATGTGTGCATTTAGTAAGGGTATAAAGACTTGTAGGTTATGGACGGTGAATAACCAAAGAATTCTCCATTATAAATAGTTGCACTTATTAGAGTGCCCCCTTATTGGTTTTGTGGTTGCAACAAATGACCTCAGAGCAAAAACCCGTTTGGCTTGGCCGAAGACGTGGTCCAACACCTGGATCATCTATGCCCTGCAGCCACGCACAGGGCCTACGTTGAGGGATTTCGGACAGGTCCCTCATGTTGCTCAAATTTGTACCTTACTAAAGAAGAATGGACACCCGATTACAGAATGTGCTGTAACCTGTTGCAGAATGTTATATTTATAATCTTGTAATGCGAACTGTAATTGTTATTTGTTAATTTTGAAAAGTATCCTCAGTCCGGGAGTACTGAAGTTAACTAGGGGGGAATGTGGCACCCCAGGGGGTCCGGTTGCCACAGTGGCATTGCCTCCCTCAAAAGAGGTAATGCCATGCCTGGAAGCAAGCAGGGATCCCCTAGTCAGGGATATTAAACATGCAACACTTTCCTGGCTCCAGACCAGCAAGGGGTTAGTTAGTCTTGGCAACTGGGATCTAGGTGCGGGGTTAGTTAGTCTTAGTATGTGAGCAGTTGAAAAGAGGATGCCAGAGAGAGAGGAGCTGGGGACTGGAGCTGCGCGGCAGCTCACCCCAGCAGTACCACACAAAAGAACCGGACACCGGAGTCCGAGGCTGTGGGGCACTGAAGGCCCAGCCGCAGAAAGCGGAGGGCAGGAGACTGCAGGTCTCCTGGCTCATCAGATGCCCGGAGGCTCAGCAGCACCGCAGGGTCCAGCACCGCCACGAGGGAGCGACACGCCAGCAAGGCCCAAGCTGCCTGCCATACAGGTGAGCACAGAAACGTTGCACTCAGGGACGAGAGCCACCGCACAGCTACAAGTAGCAGGGCCAAAGAGTTTAGCAGAAAGCGAAGGCCTCCAACTTCACCTGTCGAGGAGGATTCTTTACTTGCTTCCAGGCTGCCCGAACTTCCACTTCTAGCCAGTACCCTAGTCCCGGCTTGTTTAAGCACCACCAGTAAACACCCTGGGACTGCACTTCCTTGTCTCTGTGTTTCTTGCTGTGCCATCAACCCCTGCACTACAACGCCCAGCACAACCTGCAACATCTTCTACACTGCACTGCCCTGGAGCTAGCTCTTCCTGTGGAGAGCCACACCATCCCTGCTGCAGTAACATCAGCTTCAGAGGACTGCTCCGGAGCGGCGGCTCCCTTTAGCCGCATTCCACAGGTGGCGTCACGAACTCTATAAACATTATAAATCCCCTATCAATAACCCTTTTTATTGACCGCCCTGGGTCACGGACCGGGTCACCGCCACTGTGACATCCCCCAGCATCTACCGGCCCGGCACCGGGTACCCCGCTTACCCCAGGTAAGCGGGTTGGCAGGCACGGCAGGTAACAGGCAGGTGCTTCCAGGTAAGCGGGCTGGCAGGCAAGGCAGGTAACAGGCAGGTGCTTCCAGGTAAGCAGGCGGGCAGGCACGGCAGGTAACAGGCAGGAGCTTCCAGGTAAGCGGGCTGGCAAGCACGGCAGGTAACAGGCGGGTGCTTCCAGGTAAGCGGGCAGGCAGGCATGGCAGGTAACAGGCAGGTGCTTCCAGGTAAGCGGGTTGGCAGGCACGGCAGGTAACAGGCAGGTGCTTCCAGGTAAGCGGGCTGGCAGGCACGGCAGGTAACAGGCAGGTGCTTCCAGGTAAGCAGGCGGGCAGAGCTCATAGACAGTCTGGCAGACTGGACTGTAGACAGACTGACGGGCAGAAGAGAAGTCAGGCTAGTGGACTGAGCAGAAGATCAGACTGGTGAACAGGACTTACTTGCAGAGGACCTGGGGGCTGAAGCAAAGTAAGAATCACAAAGCAACAACCATGCACGGGCACCTCCATATTGGAGGAGGTGCCTCTTATAGGGAAAGCCCTCTGGTGATTGGCCGGGGACTTTTTAGGACGGCGCGCATGGCCCCTTTAAGAGGGAGGGAGTGCACGCGCCCTAAGCACAGAGCCAGGGAAGCTGCGTGCACCAGCAGCAGCTGCAGGGAGGCCGGAAGACGCTGGAGCAGGACCGCGGCGGTAAGGGGGACGGTGTCTCTGCCTGGCAGGGGGCAGAGACGCCGATGCTACATAAACTATGAGGATAGTTTAGTAAGACTGGTTTTTCATATTCCAGTCTTAAACAGCAAGGCGCTGGAGTGAAATGTGACAAACTTCTTAAGAGATGGATCTTTGTCTCTCTG
Source organism: Phyllobates terribilis (assembly GCF_046119375.1). Lineage (NCBI taxonomy): Eukaryota > Metazoa > Chordata > Amphibia > Anura > Dendrobatidae > Phyllobates > Phyllobates terribilis. The sequence continues at coordinate 296,352,012 of NW_027362762.1, forward strand.
TGCTCCACAAATTGAAATCTATACCAATTATGAGTTGGTGTAGCTTTCAAGCCTTTTCAAGTTGCTCTTTCCTCAGTTCGAAATGTAATTAAGAAATGGCAGGTAACAAGAACAGTGGAGGTCAAGAAAAGGTCTGGAAAAATCGCAAAATTTCAGTGAGAGCTACTCGTAGGATTGCTAGAGAGGCAAATCAGAACTGACTGCGAAAGACCTTCAGAAAGATTTAGCAGACTCTGGAGTTGTGGTGCAGTGTTCTACTGTTTAGAAACACCTGAACAAATATGGCCTTCATGGAAGAGTCATCAGAAGAAAACCTCTCCTGCATCCTCACCATAATATTAGGCATCAGAAGTATGTCAGAATTATGCAAAGGAACATCTAAACAAGCTTGATGCATTTTGGAAACAAGTTGATGAGGTTAAAATAAAAGTCTTAGGCCACAATGATCAAAAGGTATGTGTGGAGAAAAAAGGGCACAGAATTTCAGGAAAATAATATCTCGCCAACAATTAAGCATGGGGGTGGATCAATCATGTTTTGGGGTTGTGTTGCAGCCAATAGCACGTGGAACATTTCACGGGTAGAGGGAAGAATGGATTCAATTAAATTTCAACAAATTCTTGATGCAAACATAACATCATCTATAAAAAAAAACTGAAGTTGAAAAGAGGATGGCTTCTACAAATGGATAATGAGCTTAAACACATGTCAAAATCCACAATAGACTACCTCAAAAAGGCACAAGCTGAAGGTTTTACAATGGTCCTCACAGTCCCCTGATCTGAACATCATTGAAAATCTGTGGCTAGACCTCAAAATAGCAGTGCATGCAAGACGACCCGGGAATCTCACAGAATTGGAAGAATTTTCCAAGGAAGAATGGATGAAAATCCCTGAAACAAGAAATGAAAGACTTTTGTCTGGCTACAAAAAGCTTTTACAAGCTGTGATACTTTCAAAAGGGGGTGTTACTAGCTACTAACCATGCAGAGCGCCCAAACTTTTGCATTGGCCCATTTTCCTTTCTGTAATTTTTAAAATGTAAAAGATGAAAATGTTTTTTTTTGCCTAAAATACAAAGAAAATGTGTCATCTTTAACTTTAGGCCTTTTATAGATCATTTCATCTTCAACTTGCTTAACTGTTCACAATAACAGTAATTTTGACCAGGGGTGCCCAAACTTTTACATGACACCGTATTTACCCCCGTAAGATCACTGCCAGCTCCATAATGACAAAGAGAACTACTAGCTGTCACCAATCATTTATAGACACCCGTTACAGGTAGTGTATTGGCTTCAGGGGTGCAGTTTACAGAGCAAGAGGAATAGAGCTATTAAATTTTATATATTTAATCCAGAAAGCTAGGCAGTGTTTATAAAAAAATATATACAAAGGTGATACAAAACAAAATGGGAACAGAACAATACAGTATACACAATTGCATAAAATGAAAAGGAATAACAAAAGAGATTTACAAAAACCTGATGTCACGGAAAGGGCTCAGAGCTTAGTGGAGGGAAGCGCTCCAATCAGGAAAATGGGACACCCTCACAGCGAATCGTGTCTTCCCGAATGAAAAACGACCCAAATTCTGCTTTTTATTAGCTCACGTTATGCTCACATACCTCCCCTTGATGTGTTTATGTGGGAGCTGTTTTTGGGATGTGCTTAGCCTTTCAGACATTTATGAGATCCCGAACTTACAGGATATGTTCGCCCTGGAGGTCCCAGGCGTTAGATATTGTAGTCATATTTCTTATCGATATTTTACCTTTATGGAGATGTCAAACATGACCTGAATATCAGGGCTGTGGAGTCGGTAAGTCAAACCTCCGACTTCGACTCCACAATTTCCATGCCGCCGACACCCGACTCCACGACTCCAACTTCGACTCCCTCATACATGGCTCATGTTTAAGTGATAAATTTACTGTAGCACAGATTAATCTCAGCTAAAAGTCTAGACCCTTAGATCAGGAATAGAACAGGTATTTATAGGACATTTCATAACTTTCCCAAATTCTTATGAAAAAATATTCCCCACAAACTGCATTGAACTACTGTACCCAATTTATTATATATTTTAAGAGTCGGTCCATTTTATACCGACTCCAACTCCGACTCCACCAAAATGGGCTCCGACTCCGACTCCACGACTCCGACTCCACAGCCCTGCTGAATATCACCATCAATTGGAACATTATTAAGTTGGAGGAGTTAGAATAGCTTAACAGTGATGTTAATGAATGCGTTCTGTTCGTCCCTTCCCTTCGTCGATGAAAGTCTATCTCCCATAAATATCAGATCGATGCAAAACACCAATATTCATATGTTGAGCAGAAAAATCGTTTGAACAGAGGATGCTCCTTCCTTGGAACAAAGCCCTGAACTGCTCCGCCTCTGCCTAAACAGATCTCACTTACTGTCTTTTTCGCCAGCAGATATCCTGTTTTAATCACCTGTTTACTGTAGGAGATCTCTGCTTCAAAGGAGGCAGTTAAAATTAGTTTTCTGTCTTCCCCATTTGTTCAATGTGAGGTGGGCATGTCCCCTCCCTGGAAATGTCTTATGGATTTTAATTTTCCTCTATGAAGCATTTACCAAGCAAATGCCTGCCACCCGCAGAACTGACAAGCAGACCCATCTGCAATCCATGCAAACACAATGTTCCCCTGCCTGTGCTAGAATTAGGTTTACAACAAGTAGCTGAGGCAGCACCACCTTTAGTATATTTGACATGATGGACAAGATATTTAACTGCCATTGCGACAACCTGATACACTTCAGCAAACAGACGCAAACAGGCACTTCAGCAAACTGGGCCTGTGCCAAAAACTAGCCCATTTTGCAATCGGCTTTTTACCGTGTCCAGCCTCCAGTCTCAGAAAGGATATACAGTGCGGCTTGTGGGTGGATTTGTCACACCAAAGCCAAAGCGACCCAGGTTATCTGCCACAAGCATTGAAAACCTATTAATTTTCAAAATAAATAAGGCATGGATCAGTGCAGACTTTCATGCACCGATGGTTGATGCCAATGCTTAAATTGGCTTCAACCAGATGGACCACACTCAGCCGGGCATCAACTCCCTATCCATCAAGCCATCTATACTGCACTGAAATACTACTGTTGCCAGGGCTGCCTGCTGTTAGTCTCTCTAAATTAAGCATGCATGGTGTATAAGTCTCCTCACTCTGACATGCCAGGCCTGGCTTGTCACTCTACACAAGAAGAAACGTTACTCCTTAAATCCCGGTCTTTAAATTGCCACACATCTTCTAGCCTGCCTTGTCCTAACTCTCTACCATATTGCTCCTACTGCACCCACTGCACAGCCACACATTTCCTGGCTGCTCACTGTGTTTCATAGTTCTAGACAGTGCTACAGGTGCTGGGAAATGTACTCTCTTGAGGGTACACAAACATGAATTATTTCCAAAAATAGGGTTACCTTTTTAAAAGATTGAAAAAGTTTGGTGACAACAAGTCAGCTTCTTAAAGAAGCACTCCCATCAAAGTTTATATGCTCGTAATAAATTGCAGTCATCATATTATATAGCACTGTGTACTGTGACAAAGTCGGACGGTCGGAGGGGAGATATGTTTCACTGAGGCTATTAGCCTCAGTGATGTGAAACATGGAAGTTGCTCCTGCATATTAGGTGCAGAGAGGGTTAATGAGCCAGGTTTACAAGGGCATGTTTTATAGATGGATGGCTAAGTGCAGGGCGGGAGGCCATTCACCATATCTCCACTCCAGAGAGTGGTTTGGGTTTAAAATAGCCAGCCTTTACACTCAGGTGTGTTAAGTGTCTGGAGAAACCTGCTCCAGAGAGGAACTCGCATGTGTAGTGCTGAACCGTGTGTGCCTAACCCTGAGTGGCAGGACGCCAGCCGATATATGGACTGTGCTGCTTATTTGTATTTTGCCTTGCCATTATGTCAAATAGGCCATGTTTTCTTTACGGACTCCAGGTTGATCTATGATGTTTAATAAATCAACCCAAAATTTAAAGAGACAGTGTTCCTTGTCTACCTCCGCAAACAGCTGAGCAAGCCGCTTTACCACAGTACTTACAATTGCTATTTTGCCTTTCTACCCAGTTAATTCTTCTGTTTTCTCTGCTCTATGTAGAAACAGTAAGTACCTTGTCCCTGCATTTATCAGCCCCCTCTTCAACTTCTGATCCAGCTGCTTCGCTCCTCCCCCTGCCATAGACTTTTGCAGTGACTCGTGACTTGTGCAGACAAAATTGACCTTCTATTTCTACATAGATCTTAGAAGGATTCAACTAGTCGGTTTTTAATCACATATCATCACAGACCTAATGGAAAACAAAAGAATTATCTAGGTAGAAAAGCAAAATGGGCAATTGTAAGTACACAGTGCTATTTAATAAGATGATTGCAATATATTAAGAGGATACACATCTTGATGTGAGTGCTTCTTTGACTTTGAAAACAATACTCCTATTTTGTTTCCAAAAAAAGGGAATCATTTTTGGACGATTTAATACAAGGTCTTTTCCAATTGTCTCATCATTTTGTGGTTAGCAAACCAGTTGCGAACCCCAAAATGGGATAATTTTGTCACTCCTAGTTGAGAAACAATAACTTCTTCACACTCAAAACAGTATACCTGTTGTGTCTGTATAATTAAAGAGATAATTTTTTTAAGGCTTTGGAAAAAAACGCTAAGCTCTTGATACTCCCGAAACAAGGATAATTTTTTGCAAACAAATACCATGGTTTCTTTTGTGTGCACCGCCTGTGTGTAAACAGTAGCAAAGCATGCATCTGCCCCCTAAAAGGGATATATTTTTTACCTTTTATTCAATATAAGTAGCCTACAAAGTCTGAAACTGCTGTGTTGTTAAATAGGCTGCTGGTTATCATCGTTTACTGTCCATTTTCCCCTTGGTCACTTGAACATTAAAAAGGCTATCTTGACTAGACTCCAAGAGGAATTCAGAGTGTCATATACACATTTTCAGGCAATTAGAGGCTTTTTATTTATGTGAATCAAATTTCTTTGGAAAATTTAGCAAAGCCAGCGAATTCGAATTTCAAACGATCCGCTTTTATCTCTACTTCATACTCCTCCACCCATGGCAATAAACATATGGAATTAAACGTTTCAAGCGTATATGTTTAAAGGGAGTCAAAAGATATATCAGCTATGTACATTTGCTTTAGACATAATTAACTCTTTAAGGATGCAGCCTGGCAAGGGCCTTTAGGACAAGGCCATTTTTTTTCTGAAAACCATAACATTTTTATATAAGGCTATGTAAATAAGGACTTGATTTGTCTATGACGAGCTGTAATTTTCAATGCCTCCATTTTGGAGTAAATATAACATATTATTTAACTTATATTTAATCTTTCTTGGCGATTGGATAAAACAACAAAAAAAAAATTTGGCCTTTTTTGCTTGAACAAATGCTCCCCACAATTTACCATGCACCAACTTTTTTTACTGCTTTTACACAAAAGCACATGTTTTATAAACACTATTTAAAAACCATAACTTTTTTCCACATATCAGTTTTTTTGTATGTGTGCATTTCTTGAAGAAAAATCACTGACCCATTGCTATGAATAGGTCTTTTCACATATCTTCGTTTGTGGAATGATTGTCCACAAATGGTAAGTATGATATTTTTAATGGTTAAAAAAAGTTTATGTTTTTTTCAATATTTTGGCCCCCGCTCATTAAGCAGTTTTCTGGCGTAAAACTGCTTGAAATATTGTAACTACCGGTAGTACTTGTGCAAAAATTTTAAACTTTTAGCATTTTTATGCTAATCTCAGCCAGCCCCCTTTACTTTTTGACAAAGTGCTTGGAGCTCAGTTATGAGGGTACGTGGTCGACTGAGACTGACATATTCATCACAATTTACACCAATTGGCATAAATTACGCCAGAAATATACTCCAGTTCACCTCTTAATGAACATAACACATCTTACTTCAGCGCACACTTTATCAAGACTGGTATTCAAAATGCTGGTCTTGGTGAATTGAGGCCTTTTCCTACCTATTGTAAAAAAAATTGTTGCACTAAGGGACTTAATTCCTTGAAAACACTCGGATGCAGGAGTATGGAGCAGACTCAGAAGCTCAGCCCACACCATATCAGGTAGATGCCAGCTGTGTTACACAGCCAGCATTTGCCTCTAACATCAGTGATGGGGGCTGAGCTTCGATCGCTACAGTTAACTATTTAAATGTTTCTGTCAATCTGATTGTCTTTGGGACTACCAGACATAGCCAAGTACAACGCTTCTCCATCTCCGGTAGTTCCACAGAGAATGAATGAGCAGAGGCGTAAATCATCAGCCACCCAGTTATCAGTAAGCTATCCCCTATTCTACCAATAGAAACTAAAAATAAAAACTTGGTAAACTCTTTAAGGCTGTGTGCCCACGTAGCGTTTTTCAAGCGTTTATGCTGCGGAATTTCCGCAGCGGAAACGCTTGTGAAACGCTAGGTAATACGCACCCCATGGTCCCCAAGGGTATTCCGCATGTTCTATGCACATGCTGCGGATTTTTCCGTAGCGTCTATGCTGCGTACAAAAATCCGCAGCATGTCATTTAATTTTGCGGAAGCGCAGCGGAACTCCCGCCATTGACTTGCATTGAGACGCATAGAAACCGCAACTGTACATTTGTACAAGCGGCTTCTATGCGTCTCTATGTGCGGATGGTACCCAGTTCTGGAGGAGAGGAGACTCTCATCCAGACCTGGGTACCATTGTACCTGTGAAAAAAAGAATAAAATAACAAATAAAGTTTATACTCACCTTTCCGAAGGCTTCTCTCTGAATGCCGACATCGCTGAAGGACCTGCGGTGATGTCACAGTCATGTGACCGCAGGCCCTTCACCGCTCTGTCTCGCGATATGCCGGCAGCTGGGAACCAGCCAGGAACGAGCGCTGCTGCACACACCGGGGCATCGGGGGTGAGTATAGCTTTATTTGTTTTAATTTTTACGGTTCACACTGTATAAATCCATGCTGTTTGCATGGATTTATACAGTGTGACCTAGTTGTCAAGCACTTTCCAAGTGATGCTATCGCCTGGAAAGCGCTTGTCAATCTGCATGCGGAAACGCATGTGAATCCGCATGTGGATCCGCATGTATTCTGCAGGAAAAAAGCATGCACAATCTGCATGCGTTTTTTCTGCCAGGGAGATGCAGAAATGCTGCAGAAATTTTCTGCTTCATTTCTGCATCGTGGGCACATAGCCTTACTCCTTAAACAATAAAACAGTATCTATTGTATGCAAGCAAACAATAAAACATTTTAAATATCTTTCAATATAGAAAATATAGCTCTATCCTTGCCGATGTATGACATTTTACAGTACTTTTAGAACTGCAATAATAAAATGTGTAACGTTGCTATGCATTCTTGGATATGTTAGTTTACTTTTATAAAATGCCATTAATATAAGAAAAGTCAGTGACATAATAATACAAGCTGAAGGCAAAATTCATGTGGTTAAGTCTCATAAGCAGCTGTAAAATGTCTCAGTTGCTTGACACATACATGTACACATTAAGCACCTCAATTTAAATGTTTACTATTCACCTGTAACATTGTGCACCTTGCCTAAATATGCACCATCATACCTATGTTGGAACATACAATGTAGCATACAATGAAAAAGCAGGTAGGATAAAATAATTTTTTTATGTTTTCTTGAGAAAAGACTTTAGTGACATAATCTACCTAGTTTGACCTTGCTTTTCTTTTTCTGTTATTCTATTTTTTTTCATGTAAAATTATTACTACGCATTCATCTTTTGAGATACATCAAAACTTAACGGTAAATTCATTTAATGGTAATTTTTACTACTTTATCCACCAAAAGTTATTTCCAATCATGTCATTTTTCCTCCAGTTCTTTTATTTTCATGAAGGTGACTAATTGCGAGCACACAAAAAGCTGTAAACCGCAGGCCTTCATGTTGCAGAGCGATGCTATACTAATATACACAAACAAACTCAAGTTCAAAGCAAACTCTCTTCTGGGTTTCTGAGTCTACATCCCGACTGTAAACCACATGTATACATGTTTAAAATGCAAGCCATAAACTTCAAGGAAAATAAGAAACACTTACCTTAGACTCAGCGAGGGAATTTGTGGCACGGCGGCTATAACGGTGAAGACGAAAGAAGCCCACACAAAGTTTAGGAGAGCTCCAGCATGCATACTTGATCCAGTAAGAAAAGCTATCTGCAGACTGTACAGACCTTGAATTCCTCCTTTCCTACAGCACAGCTCACACTATAGCTACAGTACTCCAAGCTGGCCAAAACCGGCTCACAAGCTATCCTCCTGTACAATTCCTTTGATTAGCTGCCTGCAAGGATTTGGGCAGCTCTCTAGGAGGGACTGTAGTGCCAAATCCTAAAGTTTGCAGTCTAGTCAGTCAAGTAATTAGAAACAGTTGTAAATCCAGATGTTTTATTTTGACAAAGTACCGTGTTCAGACTTTTTTCCCCTTGAACAGACAGATTCATTCTTGAAATACCTGCAGAGGGAATATCAGAGTGTATCCCACATGTTATATTATAGCACTGCAATGTTAACCAGCAGCATTAACTGAGAAATGACTCTCCGCACCAGAGGAAGAAAACATTAAAACGATTTTCAAAGAAGAGAAGACACAAGAAACTCCTTAATAGTAAAGAAGGAGCCATGTGTTCTCAGAAGAAGCAATCATCTGCTGACCAGTGCTGGCGGGAACTTAACCCTATCAGTTGGAGTGAAGCGTAATATTATTGCTAGTGGCTAACTGCTTTTACATTCATTATAACTGCTACTGAAAAATGGAATTGCATGTTCTTGTAGCAACGACCTCATATTCTGGGGTTTCATTTTTTTTTTTTACTCGTTATGCCGTTTACTGATTGGCTTAATTAATTTAATATTTTGATAGAAAGGACTTGTATGGAAGTGGAGATACCAAATATGTATTTGCTCACGCTCTTTTTTTTTAACCCTTTCATCCCTGGGTGATTTTCCATTTTTTTTCTTTTCGTTTTTTCCTCCCCTTCTTCCAAAAGTCATAACTTTTTTATTTTTCTGTTAATATAGCCGTATGAGGACTTGTTTTTTGTAGGACAAGTTGTACTTTTGAATTACATCATTCATTTTATCATGTGATGTACAGAAAAGAGGGGGGAAAAATCCAAGTGCAGTGAAATTTAAAAAAAAAAAGTGCAATTCCACAATTGTTTTTTGGTCTTTTTTTATTTACCATGTTCACGATGTTGTACAACTGACCTGGTAATATGATTCTTCAGGTCAGTCCGAGTTTGTAGATATCAAACATGTATATATATTTTTTTATTTAAATGTTAAAAAAATACTGAAATTTGTAAGAAAAAATTAGCTTTTGTCACCATTTTCTGAGACCCATAACATTTTCATTTTTTGGGATATGGGACTGTGTGAGGGCTTATTTTTGCACCCTAAGCTGACATTTTGACTGATATCATTTTGGGGCAGATACTATGTTTGGATTGCCTTTTATTGTATTTTATTGCAATGCTGCGGTGGCCAAAAAATTTAAGTCTGGCATTTTGATTTTTTTTTTCGTTGAGCCGTTTACCGATCAGATTAATTTATGTGTATAAAGCGTATCTTTATTTTTTTTCTTGTTTTCTTTTTAATAAAGCAAACGTGGGTGATTTGAACTCTTTTGTTTTTTTATTTTTTTCATATTTTTAAAAACTTTTTTTTCACTTTTTACTGTATTTAATAGTCTTTTAAGGGGACTTGAAGCTGCAACTGTCTCATCATTTGTGTTATATATAGCAGGGCATCAGCACTACTAAGTATAGCAAAAATCACGATCTCCTATGAACACAAGCCACGGGCTGACATTCACAGGAGCATCGTAATGACAGGCACAAGTCATCAGCAGAACCCCGGCTGTTATGACAATCCATTGGCACTCCGCGATCATGTCATGGGCGCGCTGATAGGAGCATGGAACGACACGCTCTCTGCCGGCGTGTGTTAAATGACACTGTCAGAGATTGACAGCGGGATTTATAAGGTTAACAGATGGGGGCGGACATCTGCTCCGCCCGCGGCTGATAAAGGCACATGATGGCTGATTGAATTAACCATCATATGCGGGGAAAGATGTGGGCTCAGCGCACGAGCCTGCATCAAAGTCAGGGACACGACTTTTAACATGAACATCAAAAGTTGTGAAGGGGTTAATGGGGTTATAGTATTGCAGCTTATAGTGACAGTGTCATATGAAAGCCACTAGATATGTAATGTCAGGCATGGGGGTCTTCAGCAGATCTGTCATGGCAACCCACTGGTATTCCGTGACCATGTCTCGGGAGTGTCAATGGGTGTATAAATCAGTGTGCACCTTCCCCCCAACCCCTCTGAAACCTGGTTAAAAGAACACAGATAACACAACACTTGGATATCACTGCTAGATAGTGAGATAGTGACGCCAACGCTGATTGGGTGCAGGGCTCACAGTACATCACAATGTCATGTGAGCCCCGGTAACGTGAGTGACAACACCATTGGAACTGCGCCGGCACCGGAGGTGAGTATAAGTGTTTTTATTTTAGTGGTTCCAAAAATGAGGAATGAGAGGAAGTTGTCCAAGTAGTGGACAACCCCTTTAAGGTGTGACATTTGATAAACATGGAGTGGTGGAGTGAGTACACAAAAAATTTGGCTAAATTTATACAGGGAAAATATATATTTTTGTACCGTGTTAGCCAGTAGATAGAAAAATATTAAGATTTGAGAGTCCTCAGTGGTTGATACCTGTTAATGGCTAACTGAAAAGATGGTAACAAGTTGCAAACTTTTGATGCTACTCAGGCCTCTTCATCAGGCATAGTATAACACAAAATCTGAAGAGTCACATATTTATGCACAATAAGACACAGAAATAATGCAATAGATGAGACAGGTAACGTTAAGCAGAGCTATTACTGTGGGAGAAACATAAACAGTTCTGGCTATAAATATTGGATTGGTTCTGAGGACGACATTCCTTAGTTGAAGTAGAATGACATAAATCCATGCAACACATTCACTCCTGCTCTGAAGGTGTCAAAGGTGTCAGCATCAGTTTATATTCCCAAACTTTTCAGTCTCTCTGAAATTTGAAATGACCTTTTAATACCAATAATTTCATGTCTGTGATGTTGTGATCAGGGAAACAAAAATGCCTGGCCACAGGTAGATCTATTTTTTCTTCTTTTATTGTGTGGCCATGATGATTCACCCTTGTCCTAAGTTTTTGCCCTGTCTCCCCTACATACAGACCCCCTGATAGACATTTGGTGCATATAATTAAGTACACTACATTAGATGTGATGCAACTGAAAGTACCTGGGATCTTGTAGTCCTGATGTGAGTTTGCTTGTCTGTGGTCATTATAAATGGACAGGTTTTACATTTTTTCTGGTTGCAGGGAAAGGTACCTGTAGCTGGTGGAGATATCAGGGAGCTTCTGACAATGATGCTTCTTAAATTTGGGGGCTGCCTGAAACACAGAAGTGGGGGGGTCTGGAAATATGGATTGTAATTGGGCATCTTTTTGTAGTAATGGCTGTAGTTTCCGTGTAGCTCTCCATAGCACCTCCAGATTTAGGTTGTAGGTGACTACTAGAGGCACCTGGTTGCTTTCTTGTTACGTTTTGTAATGTAGGAAATGATTCCTTGGTATTCTGGTGGCTCTTGAAATCTGGTTCTCAATTTCACTTGGATGGTAGCCCTGATTCAAGAAGGTCGTTCTGAGGCCACCAAGGTGTTTGTCTCTATCCATAGGGTTGGAACATATCTGATTGCATCTGATGGCTTGGCTGTAGACAATAGAATTTTTTATGTGTTTTGGATGGAAACTGTCCCATTTAAGGTATGTTGGACGGTCAATTAGCTTCCGGTACAGGAATGTCTCTATTTCATTGTTCTCTAGCTTGATGATGGTGTCAAAAAAGTTAATTTCAGTACAGGAGTAGTTGAGTGATAATCGGTTGATGGTTCATGAAACGTCTTCAGCTGTTGCTCAGACCCCGTCCAGATGATTAAAATATCATCAATGAAATGATAGTAAGGCGGAAACCTGATGGGACATGAGGACAAAAAGTCACTTTCAAGCTTGGCCATGAAAAGATTTGCGTACTGTGGAGCCATTTTACTTCCCATCGCTGTACCAGTCTCCTGTAGATATATGTTGTTATCAAATTCAAATTGTGGGTGAGGATGAATTTTGTAAGTTTCACCACAGAATTGGCATCAATTCCTGTATTTTCCATGAAGATTTTGCAGGCATTTAATCCATCCTGGTGTGGGATATTAGAGTACAACGATTCCACATCCATGGTGGCCAGGATGGTTCCTTCTGGTAGAGGACCTATTGCTGCTAGTTTATTCAGTAGGTCCGTCGTGTCCTGAATGCAGCTGGGTATAATCTTTACCAGAGGTTTAAGAACACACTCGACCCATCCAGAAACTTGCTCAGTAAGGGTGCCCACACGCCAGGTTTTGCAAGTGGCCAGCATGCTTCCTTGTGATTATCTGCCTAGGCTAATATAAGGTCCACCAAGACACACACCTGTGTCTTGGTACTAAAACTCTTTGTTTTTCTGTGTCCTCTCTCCCTATGGCCGGGCTCCAGTGCTTTTATTACCTGCTCCATACCTGCTTTCTGGTGTCCTGTCTGCCTGTGGCCTCCAGTGCTTCTAGTCCTTGTTTCTAGTGTGTCTTTTCTGCTTGCTGCGTCAACGCCTGGGACCCATGTGCCCACCTGGGTCTGGGCTTAGAGGATCCACATATCTTCCCACACGTAATCTTCAGTCCTCCCAAGACCTCCTTCTCTCCACACTCGTATGTTCCTCACTAGGCATGAGCAAATGTTTCAATGTTTGGTTCGGAAAAGTTCGCCGAACAAATTGATATTCGCCAAATTTATTCGCCGAATGTTCATCGAACATTTCCGAATCCATTGGAGTCAATGGGGGGACCCAAAAAATGCATATACAACACATAAAAATGGGACCAAAAGCTGCAGAAACACATCAAATTAGGTGTAGACACCAGGGAAGTGGCATAAATTGACCCAGAGTACAAGTACTATAATTATTATTACTGTGACAGCGACATTTATTCAGTTGCGCTTTACATATCAAAAGGGGTCACCGACTGGTACAACAGGAGAGAGGACCCTGCCTGCAAGGGCGCACTGTCATGGACATGGTTTGTGGAACCACTGTGCTCTGGACCCAGGAGAGCCTGGAGGGGCAGTGGTGTACCGCCAAATGCGGCACACCACGCGACTGCTATGGGGCCCGTGAGTTGGGGGGGCCCATAGCAGTCCAGGGGCGGACATGCAGCTGCGCCAGGGGGCCTGCCGGTGCAGCGTCTCCCTGCTCGTGGCGGGCAAGGAGCGATCCCTGCAGCTCCACTGCTGACAGGACAGAATGGCAGCAGAGCTGCAGAGATCCGTCCTCTGCTTCCTGCCCGCCGCTTCCTCCCTCACACAGGCACGCGCTGCTTGATGACGTCATCATGCAGCGCGGGCCTGTGTGAGGGAGGAAATTGCAGACAACAAGGACGCTGCGGCCTGCGGGGGAACGGGCAGAGAGGTAAGTGTTTTTTTTTTATTTTTTCTGAAACGCTGGGGAGAGCAATAATGGGGCTGATGGGGCTGGAGAGAGTAATAATGGGGCTGATGGGGCTGGGGAGAGCAATGGTGGGGCTGGAGAGAGCAATCGTGGGGCTGATGTGGCTGGGGAGAGCAATGGTGGGGCTGGGGAGAGCGCTGATGGGTCTGGGGAGAGCAATGGTGGGCCTGGGAAGAGCAGTGAAGCTGCAGCTTGCGGGGGAACAGGCAGAGAGGTAAGTGTTTTTTTTATTTTTACTGAAACTGGGGAGAGCAATAATGGGGCTGATTGGGCTGGAGAGAGCAATAGTGGGGCTGATGGGGCTGGGGAGAGCAATAGTGGGACTTATGGGGCTAGGGAGAGCAATGGTAGGGCTGATGGGGTTGGGGAGAGCAATGGTGGGGCTGATGGGGCTGGGGAGAGCAATGGTGGGGCTGATGGGGCTGGGGAGAGCGCTGATGGGTCTGGGGAGAGCAATGGTGGGGCTGGGAAGAGCAGTGATGGGGCTGATGGGTCGGGGAGAGCAATGATGGGGATTAGTAGACCAATAATGGGGATGGGGAGAGCAATGACGGGTTGTTGGGAGAGAGCAATGATGGAGGTGCTGGGAGAGTAATGACGGGGGTTGCTGGGAGAGAACAATGATGGGGGTGCTCGGAGAGAGCAATGACGGGGGTGCAGGGAGAGAGCAATGGTGGGGGTGCTGGGAGAGAGCATTGACGGGGGTGCTGGGAGAGAGCAATGATGGGGGTGCTGGGAGAGAGCAATGATAGTGGTGCTGGGACAGAGCAATGATGGGGGTGCTCGGAGAGTGCAATGACGGGGGTGCTGGGAGACAACAATGACGGGGTGCAGGGAGAGAGCAATGACGGGGGTGCAGGGAGAGAGCAATGACGGGGGTGCTAGGAGAGAGGAATGACAGGGGTGCTGGGAGAGAGCAATTACGAGGGTGCTGGGAGAGCAATGACAGGGGTGCTGGGACAGAGCAATGTTGGGGGTGCTGGTAGAGTGCAATGAAGGGAGGTGCAGGGACATAGCAATGACGGGGAGTGTTGGGAGAGAGCAATGATGGAGGTGCTGGGACAGAGCAATGATGGGGGTGCTTGTATATTTTCCATGTGCACATAGCCTTACAGTTAATTAGGGAGAGTCACAGAGACTGAATAATTTATATTATTGGCAGGTGGAGATTATAGTTAATGGGGGGCACAGTGCTGCTTATCACTTTATATTTTGATTACTAAGTGGCAAATAGTATATTAATGGGGGGTTACAGATCTGTATTCAGGGGCGCAGTGCGGGGCAGACACATGTATACAGTGGTGGCCAAAAGTATTGGCACCCCTGCAATTCTGTCAGATAATACTCAGTTTCTTCCTGAAAATGATTGCAATCACAAATTCTTTGGTATTATTATCTTCATTTAATTTGCTTGCAAGGAAAAAACACAAAAGAGAATGAAGCAAAAATCAAATCATTGATAATTTCACACAAAACTCCAAAAATGGGCCAGACAGAAGTATTGGCACCCTCAGCCTAATACTTGATTGCACAACCTTTAGCCAAAATAACTGCGAACAACCGCTTCCGGTAACCATCAATGAGTTTCTTACAATGCTCTGCTGGAATTGTCGACCATTCTTCTCTGGCAAACTGCTCCAGGTCCCTGATATTTGAAGGGTGCCTTCTCTAAACTGCCATTTTGAGATCTCTCCACAGGTGTTCTATGGGATTCAGGTCTGGACTCATTGCTGGCCACCTTAGAAGTCTCCAGTGCTTTCTCTCAAACCATTTTATATTTCATTGAAGACAAATTAAATGAAGATAATAATACCAAAGACTTTGTGATTGCAATCATTTTCAGGAAGAAACTGAGTATTATCTGACAGAATTGCAGGGGTGCCAATACTTTTGACCACCACTGTATATACAATATATGTGACCTTGTTATTATCTAGGCTGGAGATCATCATGACAAGACGAATCGTGACTGGGAGATGTCGACATGAAGGTCTGACCAGATGGAGAAGAAGCAGCAGAAACCGACTCTGATCAGACGAGACGTCAGCGGTAAGTGCCTGGATGTAAATATTATTTTGTATCTGCACTGTGTGACTTGGAGTGATAATGTTACATGTAAAATCCCTTAGGCTGCATTCTCACATTTGTGTGAAATGTCAGATTTTTTTATCGGATGTTCCACGGACTTGTAGAGTTTTATAGATCCATTCACACATCCATGAAAATCACGGATCTGAGAATGAGATCTGTGAGGGTCAGAGAATGTCCTGTTCTGATCCGATTTTGAGGATTAGAATAGGACATGCTCAATGCGTCTGTAAAACAGGGCAGCACACTGACACTGCACACAGATGCAGGAATGTAGCCGTATTATGTATAGCACAGTCCCTTAGTACATAGTGTACTCACTTATTATGTATAGTGTAACATACCTGGCGGCGTCCTTGCATAGTGGTCCATCTCCCACTGTGCAAGAGCGCGCACTTGATTTCCAGTTCAGACTGCCACTCTGGCTTCTTTCCATACTGTCTGCTTTGCTCTGCTCTGGCTGCTTAGGGCGACGCCCGCTGAACTTTCTGTTTCTTGTAGCTGCTGCAGACACACCCCTAATGCGTCCTCAGCCTATTGCTGTCTGTGACCTGGTATTTAAACCAGCTCCTCAATGGAATCCATGCCTGAGCATCTTGTTCTGTCAGTTGGCTTCTTGTCACTGATGTGCCAGGTCCTGTCTATGTTTCCTGCCTTACGGTATCAGTTCCCGTGTCTGAACTGTGTCCTGTCTGTGCACTCTAGCCAGCTGTCTGTCTGCTTTCCTGGAGGCTGTATTTCCAGGCCTGTCTGAACACGCTCCTAGCCTGTTCATCCCACCCTCTGGGGGCCGCATACCCAGACTCGCTCCTGTATTTGTTGCAGTACAGTTCCTGTCTGAACTGTCTCCTAGCTTCTTACCTGTTTTGTCTTTATGTCCGTTTGCTCCCTTTTTCTGCAGTGTCTGAACCAGCACTTGGCTTTACCTAGGCTCGTTCCTGCATTTTGTTGCAGTAACTGTTCTTGTCTGAACTGTCTCCTAGCTTCTTACCTGTTTTGTCTTTATGTCTGTTTGCTCCCTTTTTCTGCAGTGTCTGAACCAGCACTTGGCTTTACCTAGGCTCATTCTTGCATTTTGTTGCAGTAACTGTTCTTGTCTGAACTGTCTCCTAGCTTCTTACCTGTTTTGTCTTTATGTCCGTTTGCTCCCTTTTTCTGTAGAGTCTGAACCTGCACCTAACTTCTACTCGTTGTCATTGTACTTCCGTTTGTGAGTTGGAGTCCTTTCGCTACTTCTTTGCAAGTACCTTGTGTGTATCTGGTTCTGCCTTTCTTTTCCAGTCTGTTCCGTGTGAACAGAGCCCTGTCCCCTTTGCTTTGTCATTGTTTACCGCTTTGGCGATTTATCTCTGTCATGTCTTACTTACCGCTTCGGCGGTTCCTGCCCGCTCAGCCTTGTCCACCGCACTTGCAGTTTTGCTCTGTTCAGCCCTGTCCACTGAGTCTGCGGTTTTGCTCTGCTCAGCCCTGTCCACCGCATCTGCGGTTTTGCTCTGCTCGGCCTTGTCCACCGCGTCTGTGGTTTTGCTCTGCTCGGCCTTGTCCACCGCGTCTGTGGTTTTGCTCTGCTCGGCCTTGTCTACCGCGTCTGCAGTTTCGCTCTGCTCAGCCTTGTCTACCGCGTCTGCGGTTTCGCTCTGCTCAGCCTTGTCTACCGCGTCTGCGGTTTCGCTCTGCTCAGCCTTGTCTACCGCGTCTGCGGTTTCGCTCTGCTCAGCCTTGTCTACCGCATCTGCGGTTTCGCTCTGCTCAGCCTTGTCTACCGCGTCTGCGGTTTCGCTCTGCCCAGCCTTGTCTACCGCGTCTGCGGTTTCGCTCTGCTCAGCCTTGTCTACCGCGTCTGCGGTTTCGCTCTGCTCAGCCTTGTCTATCGCATCTGCGGTTTCGCTCTGCTCAGCCTTGTCTACCGCATCTGCGGTTTCGCTCTGCTCAGCCTTGTCTACCGCGTCTGCGGTTTTGCTCTGCTCAGCCCTGTCCACCGCGTCTGCGGTTTTGCTCTGCTCGGCCTTGTCCACCGCGTCTGCGGTTTCGCTCTGCTTGGCCTTGTCTACCGCGTCTGCGGTTTCGCTCTGCTCGGCCTTGTCTACCGCGTCTACGGTTTCGCTCTGCTCCGCCTTGTCTACCGCGTCTGCGGTTTCGCTCTGCTCGGCCTTGTCTACCGCACCTGCGGTTTCGCTTTGCTCTGCTTGATACAGCATCTGCGGCTCTGAACCCGTCTCCCAGTCTGTACTGGACCCTACCCAGCCTGCGCTCTAGCCTGCCTGTTCCTGTATTCCCCGGTGTGGGTCAACAGCCGTGTCCGGGGTCTGACCTGGAGTGGCACCTGGTCCCTCTGCTCGGTTCCTCCCTGGTGCACTGGCGTCGTATGCCATCGTGCGACCTTGGTCGGATCGGGCAGATACTTAGTTACGCCCCTCCAGTCACTCTCCTGTTCATGGCACAGTGGAATCACTAATCACGCACATGCCAGTCAGTCCGGGCGCGTGCATTACATATAGCATACGCCCTTAGTATATAGTGTACTCGCTTATTATGTATAGCGCCATCCTTAGTTATATAGTTTCATCTTTTATTATGTATAACACCCTCCCTTATTACTTACCATCCTCTCTAGCTCTAGGGCTCACAATTGGGGGATCATACTGTGTTGGGTTCAGCAAACTTTGCCCTGGGAGTTGAGGTGAGGTACAGTAGGGTCATTATACTGCGCATGTGGAGGAATTCACCATGGGGGTATCATACTGTGTTTGGGGGACAATTTTGTTGGTATCACACTTTATGGGACAATGAAAGAGGGGCCTAGGACGTCAGCAGGAGGAAAATTACTATGTAAAGGCTGGAAGGTTGTGTGATCTGCTCTTCTGTGATCCTGACAATTATTTACATTTTTTTTTTTTGTGGGGGGGGCCCAATTTGAACTTCTGCTATGGGGCCCCATGAATCCTATGTACGCCCCTGTGGAGGGGCGTGACTAAGTGAGCACTGGACTGTTCACTAGAACCTCTGATGGTGAGGTTAGACTTGGCTCCCGATGAACGCCAGGTGCCACTCTAGGACAGACCAACGGACGCGCAGCAGATGGACCCAGTATGACAGACTAGATGGTGCAGCAGGCAGAATCTGTATCAGAGTGCAGCAGGCAGAGTCTGTATCAGAGTGCAGCAGGTAGAGTCTGTATCAGGAGTGCAGCAGGCAGAGTCTGTATCAGGAGTGCAGCAGGCAGAGACTGTATCAGAGTGCAGCAGGCAGAGTCTGTATCAGGAGTGCAGCAGGCAGAGTCTGTATCAGGAGTGCAGCAAGGACTGGTATGCAACCTTACACAACTTAGACTCCAGAACAGGAAGGTGCCACTACAGCCAACCCAATAGATCGAGACCCAATCAGGATTCCCCACATTTAAAAAAACTAGTGGCAGACGCCAGCAAAGTGGCATCAATTTCAATTTCACTACTGTAGAAATAGTGTAAATAAGACCCACATCTCTTCCAATACAGCCAACCCAGGAGATGGAGACCTAACCCGGAGTGTTCACATTGCCCTAAATGAGGGCCTAACACCACCGAAGTGGCATCAATGTCATCAGACTACAAGTAGTTTAAAACCTGGGAGTCTGAACTGAAACGTAAATTGATGTGCATGCAAAATGTAAATGCATGTTCACATAAGGCCATTAGACAGAATAAACAAAGACAAAAGCACAATACACAGATAGCCAAAAGTAAATGGATAAATCGCAAAGTGCATAAAGTAATAATAAATAATAAAGGTATTTAGTTAACATAAATTTTGATCAAAATAATGTAAAAGACATCCCGCAACGTCACGGCAACCCTTATGGGACAGTCCTAACTCTAATATTAAAACCTTACCATTTGTCAAGTGACATACATATGAATAAGGGCTGATAGACTTTCTTTGTAGTCTAATGTGCATTAGTGCATATAAGGGTGTGGCCGCCCTTTTTCTGAGCTGGAAGGTTCATTCTGCCTCTCAGGTCAATGCTTCTACTAAGGGTTCAGTCTCTCAGCCCTTATCCATATGTATGTCACTTGACAAATGGTAAGGTTTTAATATTAGAGTTAGGACTGTCCCATAAGGGTTGCAGTGACGTGGCGGGATGGCTTTTACATTATTTTGCTCAAAATTTATGTTAACTAAATACC
Source organism: Phyllobates terribilis (assembly GCF_046119375.1). Taxonomy (NCBI): domain Eukaryota; kingdom Metazoa; phylum Chordata; class Amphibia; order Anura; family Dendrobatidae; genus Phyllobates; species Phyllobates terribilis. The sequence continues at coordinate 296,371,956 of NW_027362762.1, forward strand.
CTTTATTATTTATTATTACTTTATGCACTTTGCGATTTATCCATTTACTTTTGGGTATCTGTGTATTGTGCTTTTGCCTTTGCTTTTTACAAGTAGTTTAACGCAGACCCACACCTGTCCCACTACAGCTAACCCAGGAGATACAGACTCAATGGGAAGTGTTTACATTTAAAAAATAGGGCCTAAGACCACCATTTCCATGGCCAACAGATTGGAGATGGTAGAGTTCAACCTCTTAGTTTTGTCATGTGTAGGATGATACAATCTTTTACGTGACCACAACAGCGGGATTGAGGGCTGGCTGCAGTGCTGAGAGAGGGCAGAGCACGGTATTACGTACAAACCTATAGACCGTGAGTGAGGTGCAGGCGGAGATGTTACGGTGGATTGAGAAACATGAGGTATGCTCAGAGAAACAAACACAGCAGGTATGTCCGCTTCACTTACAGCTGACGGGCGGTCACTCAGCCTAACTGCAGCGGGTATACAGCTGGTTCTGTCGGACACCTGCGTGACACAACTTGGCATGGTAACAGAGGAGGAGGAAGAAGCAGCAGAAGTGTTTGATGGGCGGCTGATGGTTGTTTATTGAAAATCAATTTAGAGTTTATCATGTTTGTGTACCCATTTGGGGAGAATAATATCTGCACCAAATGCTCAATTTCACTACAGTATAACTATAGAAATGCATGGAGACTAGTGATGAGCGAGCACTAAAATGCTCGAGTACTCGTTGCTCGGGTCGAGCAAATTGGAATACTCGGGTGCTCGACCCAAGCAACGAGACCAATGTAAGTCTATGGGAAACTCAAGCATTTTTCAGGTGGCTTCCCCCGGCGGTCTGCAGAAGGCCTAAAAATTGCCCAAATCGATGGGAACAGTGCTCGAATGACATGGGGACAGCATGGGGAAGACCCCTGGAAGCATTTCTGACTCCCAGGTCACTTCTGTCAACAACGTTGTCAGAGGTATTACGCCACTTTTACGGACTCACAATAAAACATACCAAAACGAAACCAAAATGGATTTTCCTGGGAAATATGTTAAGGAACATCCTTTCCATGACATGTACAATGTATATAAAGCAAAATAAATAACCAAAAACAAAAATACTCCTCCACACCTTGGGCTATGTTCACACGTAGCGTTTTTGATGCGTTTTTGCACTTTTGCATTGCTTTCAACCAAGACAAATGCATTCACCAGGAAATTTCATTTTAACATTTTACAACCTTATCTGGCCATGTGGTGTGTAGCACATCATCAGACACATGCATACAGTGCTGAATAGTCATGGGAACAGCATGGGGAAGACCTATGGAAGAATCTCTGACTCCCAGGTCACTGCCTAAAAGTGTGCCCATCATAAGTGATCCTTGGCGCATGCGAAGATGCCTCCCGCCATGAACCTATCGTTGCAGACTTGCAACAATCACCGTCCATGTCCTTATCCCACTGCAGCGTTCAGTTGTCCCTACCCCATTCCTTGGAATGCAAGCTCAAGTATGCAGGCAGCCAGCCACCCACCCACAGGCTGCAATACTATACTGCCAAATTTTTGACAGCTGCTTGCACTTGAAATGTGGCCTTTTAGGCTCGTGGAGGTGGAAGCTTTGCACAACCTCATGCCGGCGGCGGCCAGGTGTCCATACTGGGTCCCCAGCCGCCACTATATTTCCCGGTATCGCCTCTGCCTTCCATAAGCATGGCCGATCCACATTAAAAAAGCAGCCATAGAGTGCCCGGGAACCTTCCCCCATACTTTTCTTAGCCAGGGCAGCTTTTCGGCAGGGTTGGACGAGCCCACCAGAGAACCGGAGACTCCTCCGGCGGGCCCTGGCTTCTCCTTCAGGAGAGTTCATAGTGCCGAGGTGAGGCCATGATGATGATAGAAGCCACCATCTGGTTAGTTTTCTGTTACTTGGAATGCAAGTGCAAGTATGCAGCCAGCCACCCACCCACCCACAGGCCAGAACACTAAACTGACAGATTTCTTGGCAGTTTTTTGCACTTTAAATATAGCCTTTTAAGCTCGTGGAGGCGGAAGCTTTTCACAAACTCATGCCGGCGGCGGCCGGATGTCCATACTCGGTCCCCAGCCGCCATTATATTTCCCAGTATCGCCTCCGCCTTCCACAAGCACGGGTCCCACAACATAACCCGTGCCCTCCCCAATGCACTTACTGAGCAGGACCGCCTAATCACAAACACGTGGACAGGTGAATGTGGCCAGGGACGGTACAGAGCTAGTCCACAACTTTTTTTGCTGACAGTTGTATTTAGCTCGGTGAAAGGACTGGCATAGACGGAAACTTTATCTACCCTGCATGTCATTTCTCACAGGAAGTCCTGTAATGCAGCTTGTTGCAGAAGCAATGGCAGCCCGTCCAACATCAACTCGCCCTTGTTGGTGGTGCTTTGACACACACATCTTTCTTTGCGCATTTAATTTCTTGAATACAGAGTTGGACAATGGCCTGATCTGTAATGCGGTTTGAGAAGTAATAAGCATGACCGATCCACATTAAAAAAGCAGCCATAGAGTGCCCGGGAACCTTCCCCCATACTTTTCTTAGCCAGGGCTGCTTTTTGGCAGGGTTGGACGAGCCCACCAGAGAACCGGAGACTCCTCCGGCGGGCCCTGGCTTCTCCTTCAGGAGAGTTCATAGTGCCGAGATGAGGCCATGATGATGATAGAAGCCACCATCTGCTTAGTTTTCTGTTACTTGGAATGCAAGTGGAAGGTATGCAGTCAGCCACCCACCCACCCACAGGCCGCAACACTAAACTGCCAGATTTCTGGGCAGCTTTTTGCACATGAAATATAGCCTTTTAAGCTCGTGGAGGCGGAAGCTTTTCACAACCACATGCCTCATGCCTCGTGCCCATACTCGGTCCCCAGCTGTCACTATTTCTCCCGGTGTTGTCTTCGCGTTCTACAAGCGCAGGTCCCTGAACATTACTGCTGGTACTTTTCTGTGGGAATTTGCTTGCCTCCTACCAGCCTGGAATATTTCCAGCAAACTATGGTACGACGCCATGGTATTAGCACTGCCCCCAGTACCAGTAGCGAAGCCATCCCCAATTTCTTTCTCAGGAATTTTATTTGGTAGACTGAGTGTCTGGCCAAATACATTTTCTCACAAAGGAGCTGAAGATAGAGTGGCAGTAGGTGCAAGTTTCTCCAGCCTGTTAGATATTAGAGGGTGAAGGCAGCACATTGGATCAGTGGTTAGCACTGAAGACTTGCAGCGCTGGGATCCTGGGTTCAAATCCCAGCAAAGACATCTGCAAGGACTTTGTATGTTCCCCCCGTGTTTGCGTGTGTTTCCTCCTCAGTAAAAAAGCAGCCATAGAGTGTCCGGGAACCTTTCCACACACTTTTCTTAGCCAGGACTGCTTCTTGGCAGGGTTGGATGGTCCCACCAGAGAATCCTCTGGTGTGCCTTAACTTCTACCTCAGGAGAGTTCATGATAGCGCTAACTTTGCAGCTGGTATGGGGCTATTGAGCGGGGGAGAAAGGTTAGCCCTCAGAATCAAATCCTCTGGTGGGCACGATGTTTTTCAATCTGAAACAGCTTCTCAGTGGGAGTTCACCACAGCCATATTCTTTAGCTAGGTGAATAGACAGGAAGCCGTATCTACCCCGGCTGTCATTTCTCCGTCACCAGGTTCCGCCCATTGTCACACACGACCATGCCTGGCTGTATGTTCAGCGGTGAGAGCCACAGATCAGGCTGCAGTATTACAGCTTTCAACAACTCAGCAGCGCTGGACGGTTTGTCAATTAAGCATGTTATCTTCAGCACAGCCTGTTGCCCATTGGCCAAGGCAGTGCTTCAGTGCTGTCAGCTTGTGACTGATGTGGTCATTTCGGAGATGGAGCAGGAGGTGCATGAGCTGAACAATGTGATTACATTGTTGTTAAATTGGTGACGCTGTTTTTTATACTAAAGAAAGATCCTATTGTTTTGGGTTTTTTTACGTTTTTTTTTTAAGACAAATGCATTCACCGGGAAATGTAATTTTAACATTTTACAACCTTATCTGGCATTGTGGTGTGTGACACATCATCAGACACATCCTGTTTTATTTATGATGGAGGGACTCTGAAAGTCAAAAAGCCTATTTTTATAGGGACATCAGACGGCCCTTACTATTGTTAAAAGGCCAGCAGTCTCGCCTAGGTATTGTTAGAGAGCCATCAGCCGGCTATGCTTTGTTGTTCCCATTATTAACAAGTGGGTCTCCTATACTGTTATTGCGTATCCAGTGACTGCAAGGGCTGCAAAAATTGGGACGCAACCCAATACCCCTTTGAAGAGACATAGAGGAGGGTCTCAGTAAAAAAAATGTTCCCATTATAAAGGAGCGGGTCTCCTATAGTGGTAATGCTCATGCTGTGACTGCAAGGGCTGCCAAAATTTGGGAAAAACCCCACTAAGAATTTAAAGACACATAGAGCAGGGCCAGAGTAACAAGGTACGACATGTTCCCATTAGAAAGGAGAGAGTCTGCTATACAGTTGTAGGGTGTGCAGTGAATCCAACGGCTGACAATTTTAGGAAAAACCCCACTAAGAATTTAAAGACACATAGAGCAGGGCCACAGTAACAAGGTACGACATGTTCCCATTAGAAAGGAGAGAGTCTGCTATACAGTTATAGAGTATGCAGTGAGTCCAACGGCTCACCAATTTTAGGAAAAACCCCACTAAGAATTTAAAGACACACAGAGCAGGGCCACAGTAACGACAAATTCCCATTAGAAAGGAGAGAGTCTCCCATAGTGTTGGCCTATGCAGTGAATGCAAGGGCTGCCAAAAATTTGGAGGCACTTCAATGCCCCTTGGAAGAGACGTGTGTAGCGTCGGCGTCCCTGCCTCCTGCTAGGCAGGGACGCTGTTCCCCTCACCTCTCTGCTCTGTGCCCGGCGGCTTCCTCCCGGTCTGCCTGCAGCGCCCGCTCTCCCCCGGTCACTGTGCTTGGGGCGCGCGCGCGCTCCCCCTCTCTTAAAAGGGCCGCGCGCGTTGCCCTAAGGAGTCCCCGGCCAATGGCCGGAGGATCCCTCCATATATAAGGCACCTCCTCTAAAATGGAGGTGCCCGAGCAATGTTGTTGCACTGTTCACTACTCTGCTTCAGCCTTCAGGTCCCGTTGCCAGTTACCTGCCAGTTACCTGCCAGTTACCTGCCAGTCTACTGCCAGTTTGCTGCCTGATTCCTGCCTGTCATCCGCTTTCCTGCTTGCTAGCCTGAGGTCCGACGGTCTGCCTTCCGACACCTGTCAGTCTGTCTATGGACCAGCTTGCCCGCTCACCTGGGAGCGCTCACCTGCTACCTGCCTGATAGCCTACCTGGAGGCTCCGCCGTCACGTGCTGTGACCACCTGCCAGTCCAGAGACTCTTGCCCGCTCACCTGGGAGCGCTCATCTGCTAACTGCCTGTTAGCCTACCTAGAGGCTCCGCCGTCACGTGCTGTGACCACCTGCCAGTCCAGAGACTCTTGCCCGCTCACCTGGGAGCGCTCATCTGCTACCTGCCTGTTAGCCTACCTAGAGGCTCCGCCGTCACGTGCTGTGACCACCTGCCAGTCCAGAGACTCTTGCCCGCTCACCTGGGAGCGCTCATCTGCTACCTGCCTGTTAGCCTACCTGGAGGCTCTGCCGTCACATGCTGTGACCACCTGCTTATCCTGAGACTCTCGCCTGCTCACCTGGGAGCACTCATCTGCCATCTGCCTGCTAGCCTACCTGGAGGCTCAGCCGTCACAGGTCGTACCTGCCCGTTTACCCAGAGACTGCCCCGGTCACTTGCCGTGACCTCCTGCCCATTTACCCAGAGACTGCCCCGGTCACTAGCAGTGACCTCCTGCCCGTTTAACCAGAGACTGCCGCGGTCACTTGCTGTGACCTCCTGCCCGTTTACCCAGAGACTGTCCCGGTCACTTGCCGTGACCTCCTGCCCGTTTGCCCAGAGACTGTCCCGGTCACCTGCTGTGACCGCCTGCCTGTCTTCCCTGGTCGCCACCCACTTCCTTACAAGGACTGCCCCCTTGTATAAGTTGCTCAGAGGTTCCGCCTCCCAGACCCGTTACAGTTTGCTCGGGCCATGGAACCCGGTGGCACCCAAGCTCCCTCGCTCTCGGACCTTTGTCATGAACTGTCCCGACAGAGGTCCCAACAGGAGTCCATCCTGGGTCACCTGCGGAATGTCAATACTCGCCTGGACACTTTGACTGCCCTACCAGCAACCACCGCTAGTGTCATGACTCACAGCCCGGCTGCTCCGCTTTGAACACCAGTCCCACCAGTTTAATTCCGACCGGGCCAAAGTAGCCTTCATCATGTCCCATCTCACGGGAGAGGCACTGGCTTGGCTAAATCCTCTATGGGAGAGAGGAGACCCTCTGGTGTCCGACCTGCCAGCCTTTCTCACGGCTTTCCGGAAGGTCTTCGACAAACCCGGACGGAAGACCTCATCCGCCTCATCTCTGCTACGCCTCCGTCAAGGGAGTCTCACCGTGGGCCAATATGCCATACGGTTCCGTACCCTTGCTTCGGAGCTGGCCTGGGATAACGACGCCCTGGTGTCCGTCTTCTGGGAGGGTCTGTCCGGCCGTATTAAAGATGAACTCGCCGGTCGGGACATTCCTACCACTCTCGACGACTTGATTACACTTGCCACCCGGATTGACATCCGGTTCCAGGAGCGCGCTAGGGAGGTCACCCGTGAGAGGAGGATTCCACGTCTAGTCCCTACCTTCCAGAGACCCGTCACTCCCCCTGTTACTCCCCAGGCACACTCACCTGAGCCTATGCAGGTCGACCAGACCAAGAAGGTCAAGACCCGTCAAGACTTACGTCGTGCCGAGGGGAGCTGTTTCTACTGTGGCAGTAAGGAGCACCGGATCTGTTCCTGCCCTGAGAGGTCGGGAAACGCCTGTGTCTAGGATCGCTCAGAGAGGTCGCCCTAGACAAAAGTAAACCCTCTCCATCCCTGATGCTGTCTGTTTCTATCCTCTGCAGAGAGAACCGCTATTTTGAACATGCTCAACTTGACTCTGGAGCTGCTGGAAATCTCATCTCTCAATCCCTGGTAGAAAAATACCACATTCCCACCAAACCTCTGTCCGTACCTATATCTGTCGCCGCCGTGGATGGGGGCCTCTTACCACATCCCATCCAACTCATCACCGAATCTCTGACTCTACAGGTGGGAATGCTGCATTCCGAGAGCATCTCCTTTCATGTTCTGCCTGGACTCTCTCACGCACTATTGCTTGGCCTGCCTTGGCTCCAGAGACATGCACCCGTGCTTGACTGGCAGACCGGAGAGGTCCTTCACTGGGGACAGGACTGCCATAAGACTTGTCTAGTTCCCGTTCATCCTGCCCGTCCTTCTCCTACCCCAGCCAATCTGCCCGGTCTTCCGGTTCCCTATTGGTCTTATGCGGATGTCTTCGATAAAAAAGAGGCAGAGACTTTACCTCCTCATAGACCATACGACTGCCCAATCGACCTGATGCCCGGCTCTACTCCTCCCCATGGGCGAATCTACCCTTTGTCCGCTGCTGAAACCCGGTCCATGTCTGAATATATTGAGGAGAACCTGGCCCGGGGATTTATCCAGAAATCTACCTCCCCGGCGGGAGCAGGCTTCTTCTTTGTCAAAAAGAAGGACGGCTCACTCCGTCCATGTATAGACTATAGAGGCCTAAACCAGATTACTGTGAAGAATAAATACCCCCTTCCGCTTATTCCTGAATTATTTGACCGTCTGAGGGGGGCTAGAATCTTCACCAAACTGGATCTCCGTGGGGCATATAACCTGGTCCGTATCCGTCAGGGGGATGAGTGGAAGACGGCATTCAATACCCGGGACAGCCACTATGAGTACCTTGTGATGCCCTTCGGTCTCTGTAACGCTCCTGCCATCTTTCAAGAGTTGGTCAATGACATCTTCCGTGATCTTCTCTACTCCTGCGTGGTGGTGTACCTGGACGATATCTTGGTCTTCTCTCCGGATCTTCCTACTCACCGGAGGGACGTTCGTCAGGTCCTGCTCAGGCTCAGGCAGAACCACCTCTACGCTAAATATGAGAAGTGCATCTTTGAGCAGACCTCTCTTCCATTTCTGGGCTACATAATCTCTCAGACTGGTCTACAAATGGATCCTGAGAAACTGTCTGCCATCCAGAAGTGGCCCTGACCAGAGGGGTTGAAGGCTATTCAGCGGTTCCTGGGCTTCGCCAACTATTACCGCCTGTTCATACCGCACTTCTCTTCCCGGACCGCCCCTATCTCTGCTCTCACCCGTAAAGGTACGAACCCCAGAGAATGGCCGCCCGAAGCAGAGGAGGCATTTCTTTCCTTAAAACAGGCCTTCCTCTCCGCCTCGGTGCTGCATCGTCCGGACGGCAACAAACAATTCTTCCTAGAAGTTGACGCATCCTCCTCCGGAGCTGGGGCGGTACTTACCCAAAAATCTTCTTCCGGAAGAAAGGTAACCTGCGGCTTTTTCTTCAAACTTTTCTCCTCTTCTGAGCGCAATTATTCTATGGGAGACCGAGAATTGTTGGCCATTAAGATGGCACTGGAGGAGTGGCGTTACCTGCTCGAGGGGGCTCTCCACCCGGTAATAATTTACACTGACCACAAGAACTTGGCATATCTCCAGAGCGCCCAGAGACTTAACCCGCGCCAAGCCCGGTGGTCTTTGTTTTTTGCCCGCTTTGATTTCATTCTTCATTTTCGTCCGGCTGACAAAAACATCAAAGCTGACGCCCTGTCCCAATCCTTTCTGGTGTCTGATCTTGAGGAGGAGCCTAAACACATCATCGATCCCGCCAGAGTAATGCAGGTAACCCCCGTGGGCCTAAATCGTCTCCCTCCTGGTAAGACGTTCGTAACGGAGTCCGATCGGGAGAAGATTCTACACTGGGGTCACTCGTCTAAGCTAGCTGGGCACGCCGGTCAGAAAAAGACCCTCCAGCTTATTACCCGGCACTACTGGTGGCCTACCCTGCACAAGGATGTAATTGACTTTGTTTCTGCCTGTGTGTCCTGCGCCCGCAACAAAGTTCCGAGACACCTGCCTGCCGGCCGCCTTCTTCCTCTGCCTGTGCCTGCTGCCCCGTGGCAACATATAGCTATGGACTTCATAACAGATCTCCCCATCTCTGCCGGTTGTACGGTCATTTGGGTGGTCGCTGACCGCTTTTCCAAAATGGCTCATTTTATTCCCCTGGCAGGCCTCCCGTCTGCTCCCGAGCTAGCTAAGGACTTTATCCGCCACATCTTCCGTCTCCATGGTCTGCCTCTCCACATCGTGTCGGATCGTGGGGTTCAGTTCACCTCACGCTTCTGGAGAGCCACATGTAAACTGCTCGACGTCACCCTGGACTTCTCCTCCGCTTACCACCCACAGTAGAATGGTCAAGTGGAGCGGATCAATCAGAATTTGACCAGTTACCTCCGGCACTTCTTTAATGCCCACCATTCAGACTGGGTGGATCTCCTACCATGGGCCGAGTTCTCTTACACCAAACACGAGAGCGAATCTTCTTCTAAATCCCCGTTTTTTGTAGTCTTCGGTCAGCATCCTCGGATCCCTTTTCCTGTCTCCACCTCTGTGGACAACCCGGCCGCGGAATCTCTCGTTAGCAAATTTTCCTCCATTTGGGAGAGCACCCGATCCGCACTCCTTCAGTCATCTGAGCGGATGAAGAGACACGCCGACAAAAAACGCCTGGATTCCCCACAATTTCGTCCCGGAGATAAAGTCTGGCTTTCATCCAAATATGTCCGGCTCAAAATTCCTTCCTATAAGTTAGGGCCTCGGTTCATTGGCCCACTGGAGGTTATCAAACAGATCAACCCGGTGGCCTATAAATTGAAACTCCCGGCCAACTTACAGATCCCTAACTCCTTCCATGTATCTCTTCTCAAACCCGTGGTACTTAACTCCTTTTCCAAGTCTACAGGTACGCCTCCTGCTCCGGTTTCTGCTGAAGACGAGTTTGAGGTAGAGAACATTCTGGCCACCAAAAGGTGGAAAGACCTTTTTTCTAGTGGATTGGAAGGGGTTTGGTCCTGAGGAGAGAACATGGGAGCCCCGGGAGAACATCCATGCCCCTCTCATCCTTGCTAAATTTCTGTCTGGCCTAAAAAAGGGGGGGCCTAAAGGGGGGGGGTACTGTAGCGTCGGCGTCCCTGCCTCCTGCTAGGCAGGGACGCTGTTCCCCTCACCTCTCTGCTCCGTGCCCGGCGGCTTCCTCCCGCTCTGCCTGCAGCGCCCGCTCTCCCCCGGTCACTGTGCTTAGGGCGCGCGCGCGCGCGCTCCCCCTCTCTTAAAAGGGCCGCGCGCGTCGCACTAAGGAGTCCCTGGCCAATGGCCGGAGGATCCCTCCATATATAAGGCACCTCCTCCAAAATGGAGGTGCCCGAGCAATGTTGTTGCACTGTTCACTACTCTGCTTCAGCCCTCAGGTCCCGTTGCCAGTTACCTGCCAGTTACCTGCCAGTCTCCTGCCAGTTTGCTGCCTGATTCCTGCCTGTCATCCGCTTTCCTGCTTGCTAGCCTGAGGTCCGACGTTCTGCCTTCCGACACCTGTCAGTCTGTCTATGGACCAGCTTGCCCGCTCACCTGGGAGCGCTCACCTGCTACCTGCCTGATAGCCTACCTGGAGGCTCCGCCGTCACGTGCTGTGACCACCTGCCAGTCCAGAGACTCTTGCCCGCTCACCTGGGAGCGCTCATCTGCTACCTGCCTGTTAGCCTACCTAGAGGCTCCGCCGTCACGTGCTGTGACCACCTGCCAGTCCAGAGACTCTTGCCCGCTCACCTGGGAGCGCTCATCTGCTACCTGCCTGTTAGCCTACCTAGAGGCTCCGCCGTCACGTGCTGTGACCACCTGCCAGTCCAGAGACTCTTGCCCGCTCACCTGGGAGAACTCATCTGCTACCTGCCTGTTAGCCTACCTGGAGGCTCCGCCGTCACATGCTGTGACCACCTGCTTATCCTGAGACTCTCGCCTGCTCACCTGGGAGCACTCATCTGCCATCTGCCTGCTAGCCTACCTGGAGGCTCAGCCGTCACAGGTCGTACCTGCCCGTTTACCCAGAGACTGCCCCGGTCACTTGCTGTGACGTCCTGCCCGTTTACCCAGAGACTGCCCCGGTCACTTGCCGTGACCTCCTGCCCGTTTACCCAGAGACTGTCCCGGTCACTTGCTGTGACCTCCTGCCCGTTTACCCAGAGACTGTCCCGGTCACTTGCCGTGACCTCCTGCCCGTTTGCCCAGAGACTGTCCCGGTCACCTGCTGTGACCGCCTGCCTGTCTTCCCTGGTCGCCACCCGCTTCCTTACAAGGACTGCCCCCTTGTATAAGTTGCTCAGAGGTTCCGCCTCCCAGACCCGTTACAACGTGGAGGACGGCCTCATAAAAAAATGTTCCCATTAGAAAGGAGCGGACCTCCTATACTTGTAATGCCCATGCACTAAGTGTATGGGCTGACAAACATTTACCCCTGGGGGGTATACATGAACATACTGTATAAAAAAATTTTTTTACGGACATCATAAACACCCTTTAAAAAAATTAGGTGGGTGTTGCATCATGGACCACGGTCACCCAGGTGATATGGTGGTGGAGGATGAGGAGAAGGAGGAGGACAAGAGCAAATAGCCAAAATCAGGAAGCATATATACCCATGTGTGGGTGTGAAAAAGTGCATGGGAATACACCTCTCAAGAAAAGACACTGGATTGGAGTTTATATTACGCTGCTATCATTCGATGGTGTTGAGAAGTCTGGCCCAATCCAGCCCTTGTTCATTTTTATAAGAGTCAGCCTATCAGCATTTTCAGTTGCCAGTCGGATGCGCTTATCAGTTATAATTCCACCAGCGGCACTAAAAACCCGCTCTGATAAAACGCTGGTGGCAGGGCAGGCCAGGACCTCCAAGGCATAGAGAGCCAGTTCATTCCACGTATCCAGCTTGGATACCCAATAATTATAAGGCACAGCGGAATCACGGAGGACGTTGGTACGGTCAGCAAGGTACTCCCTCAGCATCTTCCCAAACTTTGAACTTCTTGTGAGAGTACCCCGCGCCTTAGGGCCTGTCCGATGGGAGGGTCTGAGAAAACTCTCCCAGAACTTTGTCAGTGTTCCCCTACCTCTGCTGGATTGAAGTTGTGTCTCTCTCGCCTGTACTCCTTGGTTGTCCAACAAAGTGTGCCCTCTGCCACCAGCGTTTTCAGATGGGAATTTTTTTAATAGTTCCGCAACAAGGGCCTTCTGGTACAGCCCCATTTTTGTAGACCTGTCCGCCTCAGGAATAAGAGATATAAAGTTCTCCTTGTAGCATGGGTCTAGAAGTGTCACCAACCAGTAATGACTGTCACCCAAAATTTTGAGAACGTGAGGGTCATGGGAAAGGCAGCGTAACATAAACTCGGCCATGCGTGCCAGACTACTAACAGGCAAGACTTCCGTGTCCTCACCAAGAGGATGACTGACCATGCTCTCCTCCTCCTCCTCCTCTCTGTCCTCTGGCCATCCACGCTGAATAGACGGTATGACAGCTGTGCAGGTAGTTCCGTCTATAGTGCATGAAACTAGCTCCTGTCCTTCCTCCTCCTCCTCCTCTTTCTCATTGTCACCCAATCCACGTTGGGATGAGATGAGGCTTGGCTGTGTGTAATCACCTTGTATGGTTCCTTGCTCCATCTCATCGTGCTTCTCCTGCAATGCATCCTCTTTGATTGTGAGCAGAGAGCATTTCAGAAGACAGAGAAGCGGGATGGTGATGCTAATTATTGCATCATCGCTGCTCACCATCTTGGTGGAGTCCTCAAAGTTTTGGAGGATGGTACATATGTATGACATCCATGTCCACTCCTGAGGTCTTATGTGTGGAGTATGAACTGGATACCGACAGCCTTGTTGATGCTGGTACTCAACAACTGCCCTCTTCTGCTTACAAATCCTTCCCAACATCTGCAGTGTAGAGTTCCAACGCGTGGGGACATCACACACCAGTCTGTGAACCGGAAGCTGCAAATGCTGCTGAAACACTGCAAGGGCGCCAGAAGCGGTAGCTGACTTTCTCAAATGGGCACACAGGCAGCGTACTTTAACAAGCAGATCCGGCAGCTCCGGGTAGGATTTGAGAAACCGCTGAACCATGAGGTTAAGCACATGGTACGTGTGTGAGCTCGCCTCGCCTCAGAGCCGCCACCAGGTTCTGGCCATTGTCACACACGACCATGCCTGGCTGTAGGTTCAGCGGTGTGAGCCACAGATCTGCCTGCTCTTTCAGAGCTGTCCACAACTCTTCAGCATTGTGCGGTTTTTCACCTAGGCATATTAGCTTCAGCACAGCCTGTTGCCACTTGGCTGAGGCAGTGCTGCAGTGCTTCCAGCTTGTGACTGATGTGATCATTTCGGAGATGGAGGCTGAAGAGGAGGAGGAGGCTGAGGAGGATGAGGTGCAGGAGCTGTAGACCGTGGGGGCAACCCTGATTGACCTAGGGCCCGCAATCCTTGGCGTCGGGAGGATGTGTTCCGTCCCAAGGTCTGACTGGGTCCCGGCTTCCACTATGTTAACCCAGTGTGCCGTCAGCAAGATGTACCGTCCCTGCCCACAACCACTAATCCACATGTCCGTGGTTAGGTGGACTTTACCAGTAACTGCGTTGTTGAGAGCACGGCTAATGTTTTGGGACACGTGCTATTGTAATGCGGGGACGGCACATCGGGAGAAATAGAGGCAGCTGGGGACCGAGTACCGAGGGATGGCCGCCGTCATCAGGTTGCGGAATGCTTCCGTCTCCACGAGCCTAAAAGGCAACATTTAGAGCGCAAGCAGTGGTGAAATGTGAGAATTTAGTAGTGTGGCCTGTGGGGCGTTGGCTGCATATTTGCGCTTGCGTTCCAAGGACTGGGATATGGACAACTGAACGCTGCGCTGGGACAAGGACATGGACGTGCTTCCTGATGCTGCTACTTGAGAGTGTGCAACGACAGGTGCAGGGCAGGAGGCATCTTCGCATGCACCATGGGCAGGGGATTTGCTAGCATGCACAACAGCGGAAGAAGCAATGGTGCTACCCGCAGACACTGTTCCTGGACCCTGGGGTTCAGCCCACAAAGTCGGGTGCTTTGCTGCCATGTGCCTGATCATGCTGGTGGTGGTCAGGCTGGTCGTTTTGCCACCCCTACTGATGCTGGCCTGGCAGGTGTTGCAAATGGCCTTTTTGGGGTTATCGGCAGAGTCTTTAAAAAACAACCAGACTCGGGAAGACCTTACAATTGTACTGGCAACTTCCTTTGTTGAGGGAGGGCAATGGCCCTTTACGGTTGACCAAGTGAGTGTCAAATTATTATGTGTAACACACCTGGCGGCGTCCTTGCATGGTGGTCCATCTCCCACTGTGCAAGAGCGCGCACTTGATCTCCAGTCCAGAATGTCTCTCTGGCTTCCCTCCATGCTGTCTGTTTGTGTCTGTTTCTGCTGCTTAAGGGCGGCGCCCGATCACTTCCTGCTTTTTTGTACCTGCTGTGGGTCACACCCCTTGTGCGTCCTCAGCCTATTGCTGTCTGTCACCTGGTATATAGCTCAGCTGCTCCCATCTATCCCTGCCTGAGCATAGTGTTTCATTCAGTGTGTGCTTGCACTCTGAAGGTGCCAGGTCCCGTTCTTTGTCTCCTGCTTTGCGGTATCAGTTCCCGTGTCTGAACTGAGTCCTGTCTATGTCTCCTGCCTTGCGGTATCAGTTCCCGTGTCTGAGCTGAGTCCTGTCTATGTCTCCTGCCTTGCGGTATCAGTTCCCGTGTCTGAACTGAGTCCTGTCTATGTCTCCTGCCTTGCGGTTTCAGTTCCCGTGTCTGAACTGAGTCCTGTCTATGTCTCCTGCCTTGCGGTATCAGTTCCCGTGTCTGAACTGAGTCCTGTCTGTGTTCTCTTGTCTGCCTATCCTGGAGGCTGTATTTCCAGGCCTGTCTGAACACGCTCCTAGCCTGTTCCTTCCGCCTTCTAGGGGCCGATTACCTAGATCCGTTCCTGTATCTTGTCTGTCCTGTCTGAACACGCTCCTAGCCTGTTCCTCCCGCCTTCTAGGGGCCGATTATCTAGACCCGCTCCGGTATCTTGTCTGAACACGCTCCTAGCCTGTTCCTCCCGCCTTCTAGGGGCCGATTACCTAGACCCGCTCCTGTATCTTGTCTGTCCTGTCTGAACACGCTCCTTGCCTGTTCATCCTGCCTCTCTGGGGGCCGTATTCCCAGACCCGCTCCTGTATTCCGCTGCAGTGTCGGTCTCCTCCGTACACTCAGTTCCAGTCTGAACTCTCTCCTATCCTTTACCTGTTTTGTCTCTATGTCCGTTCCCTTCCTTTTTCTGCAGAGTCTGAACTCGTACCTAACTCCTGCTTGTTGTCTCTGTACTCCCGTCTGTGAGTTTGTGGTCCACTCGCTACTTCACTGCAAGTACCCTGTGGGTATCTGGCTCTGCCTTTCCCTTCCTGTCTGTTCCGTGTGAACAGAGCCCTGTCCCCCCTGCTCAGCCTTGCCTGCTCTGACTCCTTTGCTCACCGCTCTGGCGGTTCTAGCCTGCTCTGACTCCTTTGCTCACCGCTCCGGCGGTTCTAGCCTGCTCTGACTCCTTTGCTTACCGCTCCGGCGGTTCTAGCCTGCTCTGACTCCTTTGCTCGCTGCTCCGGCAGCCTTGCTCCGCTCTGACCCTTTTGCTCACTGCTCCGGCAGTCTCGCTCCGCTCTTATCCTTTTGCTCACTACTCCGGCAGTCTTGCTCCACTCTTGCTCACCGCTCCAGGCGGTCTCGTCCTGCTTTACTCTTGCTCACTGCTCCGGCAGTCTCGCTCAGCTCTGACCCTTTGCTCACCGCTCCTGGCGGCCTTGTCCTGCTCTACTCTTGCTCACCGCTCCAGGCGGCCTTGTCCTGCCCTGTTCTCGCTCACCTCTCTGGGCGGCCTCACTCTGCTGTGTTTGTCCGCCACCTCTGTGGTTCTGTTCCTGAGTCCCAGTGTGTACTGGGTCCTATCCCGCCAGTGTCCCTACCTGCTAGTGCCTCCCTGTCTGCACTCTAGCTGTGCTTGCCTGTACCCCTCTGCCTGTATTGTTCCTGAGTCCCAGTGTGTACTGGGTCCTATCCCGCCTGTGTTCCTACCTGCTAGTGCCTCCCTGTCTGCACTCTAGCTGTGCTTGCCTGTACCCCCCTGCCTGCATACCCACCTGCCTGCATACCAGTCGTGCCTGCCTATACCCACCAGTCTGTGTGCCAGCCTACCAGTCTGTTCCTGTATTCCCCTGTGTGGGTCAACAGCCGTGTCCGGGGTCTGTCCTGGAGTAGCACCTGGTCCCTCTGCTCGGTTCCTCCTTGGTGCACTGGCATCGTATGCCGTCGTGCGACCCTGGTCGGATCGGGTGAATACCTAGTTACGCCCCTCCAGGCATTCACTCTCCGGTACGGTCCAGTGGAATCACTACAATCACACGCACACGCCGCTCAGCCCGTGCGTGTGCATTACAGCATTCTCAGGCCATGGTTCCCATTGAGCCCCACGGCCTTCGCTCTCTGAGAAGTTTTCCAGCGAATACATGCATTAAAATAAATAAATAATTTTTTTTTTCCTTAGCTGAGTTCCAGGCGAATTACGCACCGTCCAGATGGATCTATCAGCTCTCGTTCCTGCGGATCCGCCACGTTACTATGGGGATCCAAGACAGTGTCGTGCATTTGTGGAGCAATGCATGCTACACTTTAAGGCCTACCCTCTCTATTTTCCTTCCGATTGGGCTAAAGTGGCCTTTATGATTGACTACCTAGCGGGTGATGCCTTGAAATGGGTCACCCCCCTATGGGAAGCATGGGATCCTGTCGTCCTTGACCTGCAGGCCTTCCTGGTGGCCTTTCGTATGGTCTTCGAGGACCCTAACCCTGAAGCCCCTGCTGAAGCTTCACTTCCCAATATCCCAGAGCAGCCCCGACGGGTAATGTGTGTGGGTAGCGCAATAGTCCTCCAGCCCAATGAGACTACTGCCCACCCAGAATCCTCACAGGGTGACTACGCTTTCCGGAATACTTCTCCCAACCTCAAGAGGCAGTCCAGACGTGCTAGACGTAGAGGCAAGCCGTCACGCCAGGGTCTGTCCTCCCTGAGACCTCCTGACCCCAACCTTGAAGTCCCTACTGAAGCTTCATCTCCCTGTATCCCGGAGAAGCCCCAACGGGTAATGTGCGTGGGTAGTGCACCAGTTCTCCTGCCCGAAGAGACTTCTGCCCATCCAGACTCCACACAGGAGAACTTCCTGCACCCGGCATCAGATGCTTCACCCACTTTAACCGGTGTGCATGTCCAAGGATGCTCCAAAGCTGTGGTTACCTCAGAGTCTGTGCACCTCTACTACCTGGTGGAGGACCCCCTGTTGCCTCCTGAATCCTCCGGGATACCACTCGATGACAAATGGAGAGAGACTTCTCTACACCCGGTACTCGATACTTTGTCCGCTTCGTCCTGTGAGCCTGACAATGGGTACCCCAAAGTGGTAGTTACCCCCGAGTCTCTACACCCCTCCGACCAGGCGGAGGACCTCCAGTTGTCTCCAGAACCCTTCGGGGTGCTACCTGGTAGCGAAAGGACAGAGACTCTCCTATACTCTGTACCTGTTACCTCGCTTGCTTCGTCCAGTGAGTCCGGCCTAGTGTACTCTGAAGCAGAGGTTACCCGTGAGTCTCTACACCCCTTTGACCAGGCGGAGGACCGCCAGTTGTCTCCAGAACCCTTCGGGGTGCCACCTGGTGGTGAATGGACAGAGACTTTCCTATACTCGGTACCCGATACCTCGCCTGCTTCGTCCAGTGAGTCCGACCTAGTGTACTCTGAAGCAGATGTTTTCTCTGAGCCTCTGCACTCTTCTGACCCGGCGGAGGACCTCCAGTTGTTTCCTGAATCCTCCGGGGTACCACCAGATAACAAAGAGACAGTGACTTTTCCTCATTATGTACCTGATAACCCGTCTATTTCTTCCTGTGAGCTTGACAAGATGTACCTCGAAGCAGAGATTACCCCCAAGTCTCTGTCCCCCTCCAACCCGGTGAAGGACTTCCAGTTGTCTCCTGTACCCTCTGGGGTGCCACCTGAAAATATGTGGAGAGAGACTTCCTTGTGTGCTGTTCCTGGTACTCCACCCGTTTCGTCTGTTGCTGAGGATGGCTGGATAGGAGGTAGCATCCTAGCTAACCAGATGAGATCAGTTTTTCCTGTGGACAGTGGAAGTGATCTCCTTGAAGTGAACGACTGGTCCTCGAATTCCCTGCGGAAGATTCTGGCAGGCCTGAAGAAGAGGGGGCGTAAGGGGGGGGGGGTACTGTAACATACCTGGCGGCGTCCTTGCATGGTGGTCCATCTCCCACTGTGCAAGAGCGCGCACTTGATCTCCAGTCCAGAATGTCTCTCTGGCTTCCCTCCATGCTGTCTGTTTGTGTCTGTTTCTGCTGCTTAAGGGCGGCGCCCGATCACTTCCTGCTTTTTTGTACCTGCTGTGGGTCACACCCCTTGTGCGTCCTCAGCCTATTGCTGTCTGTCACCTGGTATATAGCTCAGCTGCTCCCATCTATCCCTGCCTGAGCATAGTGTTTCATTCAGTGTGTGCTTGCACTCTGAAGGTGCCAGGTCCCGTTCTTTGTCTCCTGCTTTGCGGTATCAGTTCCCGTGTCTGAACTGAGTCCTGTCTATGTCTCCTGCCTTGCGGTATCAGTTCCCGTGTCTGAGCTGAGTCCTGTCTATGTCTCCTGCCTTGCGGTATCAGTTCCTGTGTCTGAACTGAGTCCTGTCTATGTCTCCTGCCTTGCGGTTTCAGTTCCCGTGTCTGAACTGAGTCCTGTCTATGTCTCCTGCCTTGCGGTATCAGTTCCCGTGTCTGAACTGAGTCCTGTCTGTGTTCTCTTGTCTGCCTATCCTGGAGGCTGTATTTCCAGGCCTGTCTGAACACGCTCCTAGCCTGTTCCTTCCGCCTTCTAGGGGCCGATTACCTAGATCCGTTCCTGTATCTTGTCTGTCCTGTCTGAACACGCTCCTAGCCTGTTCCTCCCGCCTTCTAGGGGCCGATTATCTAGACCCGCTCCGGTATCTTGTCTGAACACGCTCCTAGCCTGTTCCTCCCGCCTTCTAGGGGCCGATTACCTAGACCCGCTCCTGTATCTTGTCTGTCCTGTCTGAACACGCTCCTTGCCTGTTCATCCTGCCTCTCTGGGGGCCGTATTCCCAGACCCGCTCCTGTATTCCGCTGCAGTGTCGGTCTCCTCCGTACACTCAGTTCCAGTCTGAACTCTCTCCTATCCTTTACCTGTTTTGCCTCTATGTCCATTCCCTTCCTTTTTCTGCAGAGTCTGAACTCGTACCTAACTCCTGCTTGTTGTCTCTGTACTCCCGTCTGTGAGTTTGTGGTCCACTCGCTACTTCACTGCAAGTACCCTGTGGGTATCTGGCTCTGCCTTTCCCTTCCTGTCTGTTCCGTGTGAACAGAGCCCTGTCCCCCCTGCTCAGCCTTGCCTGCTCTGACTCCTTTGCTCACCGCTCTGGCGGTTCTAGCCTGCTCTGACTCCTTTGCTCACCGCTCCGGCGGTTCTAGCCTGCTCTGACTCCTTTGCTTACCGCTCCGGCGGTTCTAGCCTGCTCTGACTCCTTTGCTCGCTGCTCCGGCAGCCTTGCTCC
This sequence comes from Phyllobates terribilis, assembly GCF_046119375.1. Classification (NCBI taxonomy): domain Eukaryota; kingdom Metazoa; phylum Chordata; class Amphibia; order Anura; family Dendrobatidae; genus Phyllobates; species Phyllobates terribilis. Next base: position 296,391,696 of record NW_027362762.1, read on the forward strand.
GCTCTGACCCTTTTGCTCACTGCTCCGGCAGTCTCGCTCCGCTCTTATCCTTTTGCTCACTGCTCCGGCAGTCTTGCTCCACTCTTGCTCACCGCTCCAGGCGGTCTCGTCCTGCTTTACTCTTGCTCACTGCTCCGGCAGTCTCGCTCAGCTCTGACCCTTTGCTCACCGCTTCTGGCGGCCTTGTCCTGCTCTACTCTTGCTCACCGCTCCAGGCGGCCTTGTCCTGCCCTGTTCTCGCTCACCTCTCTGGGCGGCCTCATTCTGCTGTGTTTGTCCGCCACATCTGTGGTTCTGTTCCTGAGTCCCAGTGTGTACTGGGTCCTATCCCGCCAGTGTCCCTACCTGCTAGTGCCTCCCTGTCTGCACTCTAGCTGTGCTTGCCTGTACCCCTCTGCCTGTATTGTTCCTGAGTCCCAGTGTGTACTGGGTCCTATCCCGCCTGTGTTCCTACCTGCTAGTGCCTCCCTGTCTGCACTCTAGCTGTGCTTGCCTGTACCCCCCTGCCTGCATACCCGCCTGCCTGCATACCAGTCGTGCCTGCCTATACCCACCAGTCTGTGTGCCAGCCTACCAGTCTGTTCCTGTATTCCCCTGTGTGGGTCAACAGCCGTGTCCGGGGTCTGTCCTGGAGTAGCACCTGGTCCCTCTGCTCGGTTCCTCCTTGGTGCACTGGCGTCGTATGCCGTCGTGCGACCCTGGTCGGATCGGGTGAATACCTAGTTACGCCCCTCCAGGCATTCACTCTCCGGTACGGTCCAGTGGAATCACTACAATCACACGCACACGCCGCTCAGCCCGGGCGTGTGCATTACATTATGTTGATTGCGCAATCCAACAGGGAACCAGACGGAGACAGTGCTTGCTCTGTATGGGAGGATTCAAAAGAATCTCTGATCCCGTTTATTTTGCTTAGCATTTTATATTGTTTTGAGTTTATTAATGTCCAATCATCTACAGCCGTACTACAGGCTTGAACCAATGTTAGTACAATTATTACGGAAATACACATATGGTCATATTATCATCGTTAGTTCGAAGCACGATGGAAATTTACATGGTCAATCCTGGCCTAGACTAGTTAGATAACAGGAGCAGGATGTCTGACAAAATGTTCTTGTGAGAAAAGGTTAGTGTGGGAACGTTGCATGGGAAGAGAAAGAAAGAAGTATGTTATGCAAGGAGTGATAATAACATGATTTTAAAGCAAGCAGACAAAATGGAGTTGCTCTATTATGAGTATCAATATGTCCTTTACACTTGGATAGCATGAATATTAATATGTCCTTTACACCTTCGTGTTGGTGTTACGGGGAACGGTTGCCTGCCTTCTGTCTGCGGCCACCACACTGCTTCTTCCTGCCTGTTGGGGTGCTCTACCTCCCTCCCCCTGTGTGCTGCTGTCCTCACTCTGCATGTCCTCCTGCCAGGTTGGGTCAGTTACTATATCATCCACCACCTCATCTTCCACTTCCGCACCCTGGTCCTCCTCCTGACTTTCTGGCAATTGTGTCTCATCATCGTCCACCTCTTGTGACACTTTCCCACCGTCGCCTTCGTGTGACCGTGGCTGCTCAAATATTTGGGCATCGCTACACGCGATCTCCTCTTGCCCAGCTTCGAGTGGACCCAGCGAGAGGCCCGAATCTATAAATGGAAAAGTGAACAGCTCTTCAGAGTGTCCAAGTGTGGGATCAGTTGTCTCTGGGTACTCGGCATGGTGGGAGGAAGGAGGATTAGGGAGAGGAATATGCGGTCTAGACTCACGGCTACTGAGACTTGACCATGAGAAAGACAGGGTGGTGGTGGTGGTGGCTAAGTGACTGGAAGCATTATCCGCTATCCAACCAACAACCTTTTGACACTGCTCTGGGTTCAATAGCGGTGTGCTGCGGTCCCCTAGAAATTGGGACAGGAAGGTCAGGCGAGAAGATGTGGGTGTTTGTTGTGGCACAATTTCGGCTTGCCCACGGCCTTGTCCTTGGCCTCTGCATGCACCATTACCATCACGTCCAGTTCCCCGTTCCTTGCCACGTGCCTTGCCCATTTTAAATGGAGGACAGTATCTTCCACGCTGACTACAAATGACAAAGTTTGGAGCGAATTTATATGTGATCCGTGTGACGGAGAAAACAGAGTTTTAAATACCTGGCCTGTAGGTAAGTAGTTTGACCAGCAACCTGCTGTGAATTGCTTCACTGACACGCTGAAAATTTTTTTTAATGGAGGCCAGAAATGGCAGTATTTTCTGAAAACGTATAAATAATCCGTGTGACGGAGAAAACACAGTTTTAAATACCTGGCCTGTAGGTAATTGTTTTGAACAGCAAACCAGTGTCAAAAACTTTGCTGACGCTCTGAAGAAATTTTTTAATGGAGGCCAGAAATGGCAGTATTTTCTGACAACGTATATGTGAGCCGTGTGACGGAGAAAACACAGTTTTAACTACCTGGCCTGTAAGTAACTATTTTGAACAGCAATCTGGTGTCAATTGCTTCACTGACACACTGAAAAATTTTTTTAATGGAGGCCAGAAATGGCAGTATTTTCTGAAAACGTATATGTGATCCGTGTGACGGAGAAAACACAGTTTTAAATACTGTAGATGGATTTTTAGCACTGTAATAAGGAAAGGACCTGGCTGTATACTGCAGTGCCAACAAGCAAATGGTGCAGAAAAACCGTGTTCTCTGGATTGCTTTTTAAACAAATAATGAAGATTAAGATGCAAAAAAAATTATTCCTGGCCCCTGAGACCTGGGCCTATTTCCAGAAATGTCTAACAGCAGCAGCTGACAGAACTGGAATGGAGCCTCTTGTGCTATATGCACTGCAGTCTGCTATATACACCGCCTGCCTATACACCCTGCCTGCCTGATATCTCTGCAGATGGATTAGTCCTCAGAAGGACTGTTTGTTAAGATGGATATGTGTAATGTACGGTTTTTCTCCCTACACTACCTAATACACGATCAAATCTCTGCCTGACACAGCAGCAGCTCTCCCTACACTGTCTGATCCGGAGTGACTGTGACAAGCATGGTAGCGCCAGGTCTGATATAGACCTGATGATGCTGTGCGGCCAGCCAATCACTGTAATGCCCACAACCAACATGGCTACAGCATTTCAGTGCATGGCAGGCAATCCCTGCATGTTCATTGGCTCTCTAAAGAGCACCAAACATGCATGGAGGGGACCCGAGTTCCCGCCCGAGCAACCCGGAAATACTCGCCGAGCTTGTCGAGCACCATGATGCTCGGGCGAGTACCGAGTAGTGGCGAGCACGTTCGCTCATCACTAATGGAGACCAAAACCTCTTCCACTACGGTCAACCCAATGGATGGAGACCCATTAAGGATTCCCCACATTTCCAAAAATTTGCGGCAGACGCCAGGGAAGTGTAATCAATTTCACTACAGTAGAAATAGCGTAAATAAGACCCACACCTCTTCCAGTACAGACAACCCAAGAGATGGAGACTTAACCACGAGTGTTCACATTGCCCTAAATGAAGGCCTAACAAACACCACCGAAGTGGCATCAATTTCACTAGAGTATAAGTATTGCAAAGGAGGCCTAAATCAGTTCCATTACAGCCAACCCAATAGATGGAGACTAGTGATGAGCGAGTATGTTTTGTTAACCCTTTCGCCAAGTATACTCGGCCAAGCACCGATTATTTATAGCGTGCTCAGGCTTTAAGTTTTCATCGCTCTGTGAACATGATTTGCGACTGTTTGACAGATTTAATACATGTGAGGAATGCCTGTTTTTCCAGCATTCCTCACATGTATTAAATCTGTCAAACAGTCGCAAATCATGTTCAAGGAGCGAAGAAAACTTAAAGCCCGAGCACGCTATAAACACTCGCTGCTCGGCCGAGTATACTCGGCGAAAGGGTTAACAAAAAATACTCGCTCACCACTAATGGAGACCCAATCAGGATTCCCCACATTTAAAAAAATTAGTGGCAGACGCCAGCAAAATGGCATCAATTTCACTACTGTACAAATAGTGTAAATAAGACCCACACCTCTTCCAGTACAGCCAACCCAGGAGATGGACACCTAACCAGGAGTGTTCACATTGCCCTAAATGAGGGCCTAATACCACCGAAGTGACATCAATGTCATCAGACTACAAGTAGTTTAACGCAGACCCAAACCTGTCCCACTACAGCCAACCCAATGGATGGAGACACAATCAGAATTCTCCACATTTCCCAAAATTAGGGCCTAAAATCTGCAGCAGCAAGAGCAGGCACAGAAGCCATATCCCAGACTGCAATTTCAAGAGATCAATCCAGCACACTCAAAACGACAACATTGCCTACTCTATACAGTCTGCAATTGGGGTGCAAAAGTCCTTGGAGATCCATGACTTGTTCATCTTAATAAAAGTTAGGCGGTCTACACTTTCAGGGGACAGCCAGGTGCGCTTATCTGTCAAGACACTACCAGCAGTGCTGAAGACACGTTCAGAGAGAACACTGGCTGCCGGGCATGATAAAACCTCCAAGGCAAGCTCAGGCCATTCATTCATTTTTGAAGACCAAAATGTAAAAGGGTCCAAGCCCTCCCTGATGGTATTGATATTGAACGCTAGATACTCCTGCACCATCCTCTCCAGTCATTCACCACGTGTCAAACTTGTACTCTGTTGTGCTTGTGCACGAGCTGGTGCAAAAAATGTGTGAAAGGACTCACAGAAATTGCTTCTGCCACTTACTCTGCTGCTGCTAATGTTTTGGCGCTGACGAACTGACGTGCCAGAGGTTGAAAGACTACAGCTGCGATGCACACTGTGTGCCTCACTGTTATCTTGGGGAAAACCTCTATTAAGGTTGCTTAAAAGCTTGTTTCGATACTCCAACATAAGCGGGTCCCTTTCTAGGGCGTGAAGCATCTGGCAAAATTGATTCTTATAACGTGGATCTAACAGAGTGGCAACCCAGTAGTCAGCATTATTTCGAATCCAACTATATGGGGATCATGTTGCAGATAGTGCATCAAGTAGGCACTCATATGTCGGGCTCTTCCAGGAGGTTCAAAGCCAGGCTGTATTGTGGGTTGCATAACACTGATGCTGGTTTCCTCCATCCCCTCCTGCCAACCACGTTCAAACGAGAGGGGATGATTATCCTCTTCATCCTCTGACAGCTACTCGCCCATCACCTCTTCCTCTTCCATTAGTTCCTCGGCTCTTGCACCTTCACTAACAGTTTGCCTGGTATCAACAAACCCCCTCGATTGCTGTAATCCACCATCACTTGGCATCCGTCTATGTGACGACAGTCTGGAAATTTGAGACATTGGTATCCCTTCCGCATCCTCCTCTTCTTCTGGGGCCACTACCTCCTGCCGCAGGTTATTCAAAGTTTGCTCCAGCATGTATATGACCGGAATAGTGAAGCTGATGATGGCATCGTCAGTGCTAACCAGTTTAGTAGCCATATCAAAACCATGCAGAAGGGTGCAGAGGTCCTTAATCTGTTCCCACTCCGCAAACGTGATATGCCCCAAGTCCGTACTACGTTGCTCCAAGCTATACGTCATGACATAATGCATCAGAGCTCGTTGCTGCTGGCTCAGTCGCTGCAACATGTGCAGAGTGGAATTCCGCGTTGGCACATCGCACATCAACCTGCACGGACAAAGACCTCTGTATCGATGCAAGTCGATGACATGAGGGGTGCGAACAGCGGAAGTGAGCACACAGATTCCGTACTTTGTGAAGCAGCTCATCCAGGCCAGGATAGTGGTGGAGAAGTCGCTGTACCACCAGGTTGAGGACGTGAGCCATGCAAGGCACGTGTGCGAGCTTGCCTCAGCCTAGGGCCGCTAACAGGTCCGCACCGTTATCGCACACGGCCTTCCCTGGCTCTAGGTTCAGCGGAGACAGCCATTGCTCAAACTGAGCCTGGAGAGCTGCCCACAACTCTTCACCTGTATGACTGCGATCTCCAAGGCATATTTATTTGAAGACTGCCTGATTACGGTGAGCACTGACTGCACAGTACGGAGGTGGCGTGTATTCGCTCCGCACCCTTGGAACGTGTGTCTCGTTAAGGCAGAGGTCGAGTGCGCAGGTGGAGGCCCTAGAGGAGGTGGAGGACGTAGAAGCAGCGGAGGAAGTGGGAAATATAGAGGTTTCTTCTGCAAGCCTTGGGCATTCCAAGATTTGTGGAGCAGCCCCTTCCCCACCTGCCCCCACAGCCACCAGAGTCACCCAGTGCCCAGTCAGCAAGATGTAACGCCCTTGGCCATGCTTACTCATCCAAATGTCTGTGGTGAAATGCACCCTGGCACACATAAATTTAGACAAGGAACGGGTGATGTTGTCTCCGACATGCTGGTGTAGCGCAGACACAGTTTTCTTAGAGAAGTAATGGTGACTGGGAAACTGATACTGGGGGACTGCGACGGCCATCAGTTTTCGGAAACCGTCTGTATCTACCAGGCAGAAAGGCAGCATTTCCATGGCCAACAGATTGGAGATGGTGGAGTTCAACCTCTTAGCTTTGTCATGCATAGGATGAAATAATCTTTTACGTGACCACAACTGCGGGACCGAGGGCTGGCTAAGGTGCTGAGTATGGTGAACTGGAAAAACTGGTGGAGTGTGAGTGAGGTGCAGATGTTACGGTGGATTGAGAAACATGCGGTGTGCTCGGTGAGAACAAACACAGCAGGCGTGTCCGCTTCCGTTACAGCTGTCACTCTGCCTGACTGGAGCGTTTAAACAACCGGAGTTTCTGCAATGGGAGACCTGCGAGACAATACTTGGCACGGTAACAGAGGAGGAGGAAGGAGCAGCGGATGCGTTTGAAGGGGCAGCAGATGGTTGATGAGGTGTGCTGATCCGCATTTCAGCGCGGTAAGATTCGCAGCGTAAAGAATGTTGTTTGAGCATGTGAACGTTCAGGCATGTAGTAGTCAAATTATTGCAATTTTTTCCTCTACTGAGTTTTTGCAGATAACGTGAGTAGGCTCATCCTTTGCAGTGGCAAAAAAAGCCCATGCTAGGCAACCCTTGCTGCCCCTGCGAGCTGCGGACCCGTGACCGCTGTTGGCCATGAGCCACGGTTGTGGTTAAGGATGCAGTGTTCCTCGTGCTTGTATCACTCCATGTCTGTGCCGTAGGGAGAAATGTAACCTCCTCCTCTTCCTCCTCCATCTCCTCAGATGAGCTACTCGGCTCCGAGACTCTGGGTTCACACCAAGTAGGATCTTCAACCTCGTCATCATCCAATGTGCTATCCCATTCCTAGCCCTCAGAGTGACCCCTCTCCTCTTGTTGCCCTGACAGCACAGTACAGTCCGCATGAGCCTCAGGTATCTGAGTCTCATCGGGATCACCTCCCTCCCCTGCGGTTAATGTCTGGTGACGAGGATCAGGAACTTACTCGGCCCCTACTTCGTCCTGCCCCGAATCCAAGATAAAAAGATTTTGGGCATTGATGCAGATGCTTTCCTCCCCTTGACTCTGTGACTGGAGTACACTTCTGATGCCCATGGTGTAGAATGGGTGAAGAGTAGTGTTGAGTGAGCACTAAAATGCTCGGGTGCTCGAAGCTCGGGCCGAGCTCACCGTGATACTCGGGTGCTCGACCCAAGCAACGAGCCCAATGTTAGTCTATGGGAGACCCGAGCATTTTTGCGGCGGCACCCCCGGCAGACTGTAGAAAGCCTAAAAAGTGCCCAAAACGATAGTGACAGTGCTCAAATGACATGGGGACAGCATGGGGATCGCCCCAGGAAGCATTTCTGACCCCCAGGTCACTGCTGTCAACAACGTGGTCAGAGGTATTAAGCCACTTTTACAGGCTCACAATAAAACGTTCAAAAACAAAACTGAAACTGTTTCCTGGAACATCCTTTCCAGGGTAAAGACATGTGTATAAGGTAAAATAAATAAGCAAAAACAAAAATACTCCTCCACACCTTGGGCTATGTTCACAAGTAGCATTTTTTATGCATTTTTGCACTTTTGTATTGCTTTCAACCGTGACAAATGCATTCACAGGGAAATGTCATTTTAACATTTTACAACCTTATCTGGCCATGTGCTGTGTGACACATGCATATAGTGCTGAAAAGACATGGGAACAGCATGGGGAAGACCCCTGGAAGCATCTCTGACACCCTGGTCACTGCCTAAAAGTGTGCCCATCAGAAGTGATCCTTGCCGCATCACAAGATGCAGACTTGCAACTATCCCCGTGCAAGTCCTTGTCCCAGGGCAGTGTTCAATTGTACCTCCCCCATTCCTTGCAATGCAAGCGCAAATATGCAGCCAACTACCCACCCACCCGCAGGCTGCAATACTATACTGCTAGCTTGCACTTGAAATGGGGCCTTTTAGTTTGGAGGAGGCCGAAGCTGGCCACTACTTCATGGCTGCATCGGCGGCGAGGTCTCCATACTCAGTCCCCAGCTGCCACTATTTGTCCCGGGAACCTTCCCAACACTTTTCTTAGCCTGGCCTGCTTTAGGGCAGCATTGGAAGAGCCCACTATACAACCAGAGACTCCTCCGGTGGGCCCTGGCTTCTCCATCGGGGGAGTTGAGAGTGCCAAGGTGAGGAGCATGATGATGATGATAGAAGTTAGCATCTGCTTTTCTTGGAATGCAAGCGTAAGTGTGCAGTCTGCCACCCACCCACCCCCAGGCTGCAATACCATACTGCTACCTTGCACTTGAAATGGGGCCTTTTAGTTTGGAGGAGGCCGAAGCTGGCCACTACCTCATGGCAGCTTCGGCAGCGAGGTCTCCATACTCAGTCCCCAGCTGCCACTATTTGTCCCGGTAACCTTCCCCACACTTTTCTTAGCCTGGCCTGCTTTAGGGCAGCATTGGGTGAACGCACCAGACAACCAGACTCCTCCGGTGGGCCCTGGCTTCTCCATCAGGGGAGTTGAGAGTGCCAAGGTGAGGAGCATGATGATGATGATAGAAGTTAGCATCTGCTTTGTTTACTTGGAATGCAAGCGTAAGAGTGCAGCCTGCCACCCACCCACCCCCAGGCTGCAATACCATACTGCTAGCTTGCTTGCACTTGAAATGAGGCCTTTTAGGCTTGTGGAGGCAGACGCCAGCCACCATCTCATGGCTGCGTCAGCGGCCTGGTATCCATACTCAGTCCCCAGCCGCCCGGCGGCTGGGTGTCCACACTAGGTCCCCAGTAGCCAGGGGGTGGCCGGGTGTCTATACTCAGTCCCCAGCCACCCCTATTTGTCCCGGTGCGCCTTATACATAAGCGCGCATACCAAAGCATTACCTGTGCCCTCCCCAGTGCATTTAGTGGGAAGGACAGCCTATTCCGCTGTAGTGTGTGCACGCCAACCCCCTGTGCATGGCACATGCGAAGATGCCTCCCGCCCTGCACCTGTCGTTGCAGACTTGCAACTATCCCCCTTCAAGTCCTTGTCCCAGGGCAGTGTTCAATTGTACCTCCCCCATTCCTTGCAATGCAAGCGCAAGTATGCAGCCTGCCACCCACCCACCCCCAGGCTGCAATACCATACGGCTTTATGCTTGCACTTGAAATTGGGCCTTTTAGGCATGTGGAGGCGGAATCTGGCCACCACGTCATGGCTGCGTCGGCGGCCGGCTGTCCACGCTTGGTCCCCAGCCACCAGGGGGCGGCCGGGTGTCCATACTCGGTCCCCAGCCGCCCCGCGGCCGGGTGCCCACACACGGTCCCCAGCCGCCCCTATTTGTCCCGGTGCGCCTTATACACAAGCGCGCATACCAAAATTACCTGTGCGCTACCCAGTGCATTTAGTGGGAAGGACAGCCTAACCACAAACACGTGGACAAGTGAATGTGGCCAGGGATGGTCCATCTCACTGACGCCTTCACACAGGGAAGCCGGGACACAGTTGGCCACTGGGATGCAACACGGCCTCCAGACATAGAGGATTGCGGGTCCTGGGTCAATCAGGCTTCAACACAAAGTTCAGAAGGTACACAGCAGCAGTGGTTGGCCTCCTACACAACGAGTAAATTATTTATGATCATGAGGCCATCCATCTCCTTAGCTTTCGGTTCCTTGGAATGCAAGCGCATGTATGTAGTAGCGGCTAGGCCTGAGGTGGTCAGCGTTTTGGCGCATATCCTACCTCCTCCGAGGATATCTGGATGTTTTCCTGCTATAATCCCAGTTCTATGACTCCCGTTAAAACAAAGCTTTAGGTGATGAATGATGGATGAGGTGGTGGCAAAGGAGAAAGAGCAGGAGGAACAGGGACCATCCACATCAATATCAGGCCAGTCAACCACACATGTCTTGTAGGATATGTTTCTGTACCAAAAGGAGCGGTTCGGCTACACAGTTATAGGGCATACAGTGAGTGCAATGCCTACTAAAAATTTCGAGGCACTCCAATGCCCCTTGGAAGTGACATGGAGGTCAGAGGGCCTTAACTAAACCGTTTTTTCCATTTATAGCAACTGGGTCTCCTGTACACTGTTGGCCTAAGCAGTGAATGGAAGGCTTTCCAAAAATTATAAGGAACTGCAATGCCCCTTGAAACAGACGTGGATTACAGCGTACTAAAACCTTCTACCCATTATTGGGGAGTGGGCCTCCCTTAATGTTCGCCTATGCATTGAAAAGCAAAAGCTGACTAAAATTAGGAGGAAATGCAATGACCGTTAGAAGAGTCGCGGAGGTTAGAGGTAATTTAAAACAACATTTCAATGCCCCTTGGAAGAGCTGTGGAGTTCAGAGTGGTTTAACAAGACGGCTTTAATGCCCTTTGAAAGAGACGTGGAGGTCACAGTAGCTTAACAAGACAGTTTTAATGCCCCTTGGAAGAGACGTGGAGTTCAGAGTGGTTTAACAAGACGGTTTTAATGCCCCTTGGAAGAGACGTGGAGGTCCCAGTAGAATAAAAAGACAATATCAATGCCCCTTGGAAGAGTGGTGGAGGTCCCAGTGGAATAAAAAGACAATATCAATGCCCCTTGGAAGAGTGGTGGAGGTCCCAGTGGAATAAAAAGACAATATCAATGCCCATTGGAAGAGTAGTGGAGGTTACAGTGGAATAAAAAGACAATATCAATGCCCCTTGGAAGAGTGGTGGAGGTTACAGTGGAATAAAAAGACAATATCAATGCCCCTTGGAAGAGTGGTGGAGGTCGCAGTGGAATAAAAAGACAATATCAATGACCCTTGGAAGAGACGTGGAGGTCACAGTAGCTTAACAAGACGATTTTAATGCCCCTTACAAGAGCCATGCATTACAGCATATTAAAAACATTATTCCCATTATTGGGGAGTGGGTCTCCCATAGTCTTTGCCTATGCCTTCGAAGCAAAAGCTGCCAAAAATTAGGACGGAGGAACTTGCAATGCCCCTTACAAGAGCCATGCATTACAGCATATTAAAAACATTATTCCCATTATTGGGGAGTGGGTCTCCCATAGTCTTTGCCTATGCCTTCGAAGCAAAAGCTGCCAAAAATTAGGACGGAGGAACTTGCAATGCCCCTTACAAGAGCCATGCAGTACAGCATATTAAAAACATTATTCCCATAATTGGGGAGAGGGTCTCCCATAGTTTATGCCTATGCCTTCAAAGAAAAAGCTGCCAAAAACTAGGACGGAGGAACTTGCAATGCTGGCAACACGGACCAAGGTCACCCTGGTGGTATAGTGGTGGTGGAGACTGAGGATAAGGAGAAGAGCAAAAAAACAGCCGAAATGAGGAAGCGTATACCCATGTGTGGGTGTGAAGCGGTGCATCGGAATACACCTCCCGAAATAACACAGTGGATTTGACTATGTTACTCTGCTGTCATTTGGTGGTGATGAGAAGTCTGGCCCAATACAGCCATTGTTCATTTTGATAAGGGTCAGCTTGTCAGCATTGTCAGTTGACAGGCGAGTGCGCTTATCAGTTATAATTCCCCCAGGGGCACTAAAAACATGCTACGATAACAAGCTAGCGGCAGGGCAGGCCAGGACCTTCAAGGTGTATGGAGCGAGTTCATTCCAAGTGTCCAGCTTGGATACCCAATAATTAAAAGGCACAGAGGAATCACGGAGGACGCTGGTACGGTCGGCAAGGTACTCCCTCACCATCTTTTGAAACTTTCCACTCCTTGTGAGAGTACCCCGCGCCTCAGGGCATGTAAGCTGGGCGGGTCTCAGAAAACTGTTCCAGAACATTGACAGTGTTCCCCTGCCTCTGCTGGATTGGAGTTGCGTCTCTCTCGTCTGTACGCCTTGGTTGGGCAACGAACTGTGACCTCTGCTGCTAGCATGTTCAGATGGGAATTTTTTTAACAGTTCTGCAGCAAGGGCCTTCTGGTACTGCCCCATTTTTGTAGACCTCTCCACCTCAGGAATAAGAGAGTGAAAGTTCTCCTTGTAGTGGGGGTCTAAAAGTGTCACCAACCAGTAATGACTGTCACCCAACAGTTTTGTCACCCCTGCTGATGCTGGCCTGGCAAGTGGTACAAATGGCCTTTTTGGGGTTATCAGCAGAGTCTTTAAAAAAATTCCAGAATCTGGAAGACCTACCGGTTGTACTGGCAACGTCCCTCGTGTTGGTGTTACGGGCAACGGTTGCCCGCCTTCTGTCTGCGGCCACCACACAGCTTCTTCCTGCCTGTTGGGGTACTCTGCCTCCCTCCCCCTGTGTGCTGCTGGCCTCGCTCTGCGTGTCCTCCTGCCACGTTGGGTCAGTTACTAGATCATCCACCACCTACTCCTCTTCCACTTCCGCACCACGGTCCTCCTCCTCACTTCATGTCAATTGTGTCTTGTCATCGTCCACCTCTTGTGACAAATTTGCCAGCGTCGCCTTCCTGTGGCCGTGGCTGTTCAAATATTTGGCCATCGCTACATGGGATCTCTTCTTCCACCACTTCAAGCAGAGCAGGCGAGGGGCCCAAATATGGAAATGGACCAGTGAACAGCTCTTCAGAGTGTCCAACTGTGGTATCAGTTGCTGTCTAACGACACTCGGCATGGCGGGAGGGAGGAGCATCAGGGTGAGGAGGAGTATGCAGCCGAGACTCACGGCTACTAACACTTGACTGTGTGGAAGACAGACCGGAGGTGGTGGTGCCCTGGTGACTGGAAGTATTATCTGCTATACAATTAATAACCTCAAAAGAAGGAGGAAAATAACTCAGCAATATATTGCAAAAATATTTTATTTGAGTACAATACACAAAAAATAATAAGATAGAGGTTCAGACAATTAGGTAGTATCAGATGATAAGGTGCTTCCAGGTTGGGAAAATATAATAATACATTTATAATAAATCCGTCAAACTGCAAAAATTGCACGTTGCCCACAAAATAACTTAATTGTAAATAATATTACAAGAAAAAGTGTCAATAGACTGGGGCGAGAATCACAGGATTAAAATGAGTTTCCTCAACCATGGGAATAATAATCTCACTAGGTGCTATATGAAGAGAAATCATAGATCAAGAGATGAGGATGTAAGTATTCTTGGTATATAACCATATGCCCATCTCCATAACCACAAACATATAACAGACAGCGAGATAATTACCTGACAAGGATGCACAGCGGGGGGGAGGTAAAGAGATAGTAAGGGTGATAGCCTAACATACGTTTCGCGGCGTCCCAGGCCGCTTTCTCAAGGGCAGAAGGTATTAATAGTGACCCAGGATGTGTGTATATATATATATATATATCTCCCCAAAGAGCTTGAGAGTATGAACAGCTGGTCGGTGAGGCACGGACCCGGAAGTGGCCAGCTAAGCCGGGGGTGTGCTGCACGGACCACATGACATGGGGCCAGTGACCCCCAGACACGGCGCATGCGCGCGGTGTAGGGAGCACGCCGCGCGCGCCCCAGCTGTCGAACCGCAAATCGTGCATGGGCAGGAACCGAATTCCATGCAGGCGCAGGGCGACCCACAGACGGCCAGGTGCACGCGCGCCGCGATCCCATCGCGGGCACGCGCTCAACCATGTCAGAGCCAAACAGGCAAATTACAATCCAACTGAGCTCATTATGGAGAACTGAAATCAGCTACGGAGGTACCAGTGAGAAGAAAAGGAACATCGTCATAGGTAGGGAGGGAGGGAGCAAAAGAGAAGGGACTGCTGCATATAAAGAAAAAACAAATGTCAAATAAATATAATTGTAAATATAAATATGGAAAATACAATATATATAAAATATGCAGCATGTCATAGATTCTAATAATCAAATCTCCCATCCAGACAGAGGGTCCAATGTATGTATCCACTTCTCACTGGTCTCCAAACATAAGCAGGGTCACAGAAACTTCATAGGTATGGACTGGTGAGAGAGGAAAGAAAAGAAAAAACAATAAAAACATAGAAAATATTAAAACCAAATAAAAAGACAATTCCTCTTAACATCACCCACCCCACATGTGTTAGTACCAACATGTGGGGATGGAGATGTACAAGATAAGCTCCGGCTACAAGAATGGGGAAAAACTTAGAGATTCATTAAGGCCATTAGGTGTTACGGTGTTCAGACGCATGATCCATTGTGACTCTTTCTGGGCAAGTATCCTCCTAACATTGCCCCCCCGAATCCCCATATGTATTACATCAATACTACGCACCATGAAGGAGCGAGGGTTACAGTCATGTTTGGCTCTAAAATGTCGTGGTGTCGTCTTAAGTAGGGTTGGATCATTTACGGAGCTGGCAGCCGTAATGTCCCTAACATGCTCGCGTATGCGTACCCGTAGCTCCCTCGATGTCAAACCGACATAGATCAATGGGCAGCTGCAGGTCGCATAATAGATGACATTAGATGTACCACAAGTAATGTGATGTCTAATGTCAAATATCTTTGTGCCATCCGCCAAGCAAAATTTGGTACAACGTAGGACATTAGGACATGCCACACAGTGTCCGGATTTAAAATTCCCCACCATCAGACCACTTGAGCCAAATAAACGTGGTATTGGTGCTACATAATGGCTATTAACTAGAATGTCTCCAAGATTGCGGCATCTCCTGGGTGTCATGGATGGAACCTCCCTGAGGTGTCCCCTCAGCGCAGGCTCCGTCATCAAGATGTTCCAATGTTTTTGAAGAATTACTCTCATGTTATGCCATTCGTGGTTGTAGGTAGAGATCATAGAATCATAGAATGGTAGAGTTGGAGGGGACCTCCTGGGTCATCTGGTCCAACCCCCTGCTCAAAGCAGGATTCACTAAATCATCTCAGACAGATATCTGTCCAGCCTCTGTTTGAAGACGTCCATTGAAGGGGAACTCACCACCTCTCGTGGCAGCCTGTTCCACTCATTGATCACCCTAACTGTCAAAATGTTTTTCCTAATAACTAATCTGTGTCTCCTCCCATTCAGTTTCATCCCATTGCTTCTAGTCTTTCCTTGTGCAAATGAGAATAAAGATGATCCTTCTACAATGTGACAGCCCTTGAGATATTTGTAGACAGCTATTAAGTCTCCTCTGAGTCTTCTTTTTTGCAAGCTAAACATTCCCAAATCCTGTAACCGTTCCTCATAAGACATGGTTTGCATACCGGTCACCATTCTGGTCGCTCTTCTCTGAACTTGCTCCAGTTTGTCGATGTCTTTTTTAAAATGTGGTGCCCAAAACTGGACGCAGTATTCCAGATGAGGTCTGACCAAAGAGGAGTAAAGTCCGATAATGACTTCACGTGATCTAGACTGTATACTTCTGTTAATACATCCCAGAATTGTATTTACCTCTTTTGCTGCTGCATCACACTGTTGACTCATGTTCAGTCTATGATCTATTAGTATACCTAAGTCTTTTTCACATGTACTGTTGCTTAGCTCTTTTCCTCCCATTTTGTATATGCTTTTTTCATTTTTATTGCCCAGATGTAGTACTTTGCATTTTTCCCTGTTAAAAACCATTCTGTTAGTTACTACCCACTGCTCCAGTTTATTTAGGTCTTTTTGAATCCTCTCTCTCTTCTCTAGTATTAGCTATCCCTCCTAGCTTTGTGTCATCAGCAAATTTAATCAGTTTACCCTCAATTCCTTCATCTAAATCATTAATAAAGATGTTGAACAATACAGGTCCCAGGACAGAGCCCTGTGGTACCCCACTTGAGACATTCATCCAACTGGATGTGAAGCCATTTACGACCACTCTTTGAGTCCGATCACTAAGCCAGTTATGAATCCACCTAACAGTTGCCTTGTCCATTCCATACTTGGTAATTTTTTCAATAAGGATGGTGTGAGATACTTTGTCAAATGCTTTGCTGAAGTCAAGGTATACTATATCTACAGCATTTCCCTGATCCACCCAGTCAGTGATTCTGTCATAGAAGGAAATTAAGTTAGTCTGACATGACTTGTTAGTTACAAACTCATGCTGACTCTGGTTAATCACTTCATTCTTATCCAGGTACTTACATACATGTTGTTTAATAATTTGTTCAAAGATCTTTCCTGGTATAGAAGTCAGACTCACCGGCCTATAGTTCCCTGGGTCCACCTTCTTCCCCTTTTTGAAGATAGGAACAACATTTTCTCTTCTCCAGTCTTCTGGGACTTCTCCTGTTCTCCAAGAATTTTCAAATATTATGGAGAGTGGTTCAAAAATTTCTTCTACGATCTCCTTCAGTTCTCTGGGGTATAATTCATCTGGACCTGGAGACTTGAACTCATTTATGTTAGCTAAATATTCCCTCACAAAATCTCTCTGTTTACAGATAACTTGGATTCTTCTATTCCTTTAATAGGACAGTGAAGATCAGTTGATGTTACATTTTCTTTCTGAGAGAACAGATGCAAAATAGGAATTAAAAAGTTCAGCCTTCTCAACATCCTTTCTTACCATTTCACCATTTTCATCCTGTAAAAATCCTATAGCATCTTTGCCTTTTCTTGTACTTTTGACATACCCCCAAAATCCTTTGATATTTCTTTTGACATCTCTTGCAAGCCTTAATTCATTGTCAGCTTTAGCTAACCTGATACGTGCCCTACAGGTTCTGCAGACTGCATTATAATCTTCTTTAGATATGCCTCCCTCTTTCCATTTGATAAACATTTCTTTCTTTCTTTTTAGCATGTATTTAAGTTCTGTGTTCATCCATCCTGGTTTCCTTAAATGCTTCCCATTCTTCCTACTTTTCGGATTGTTAACGTTTGTGCTTTGAGAATCTCATTTTTAAAAATTTCCCATCCTTCCTGGACATTTTTGTCCTTAAGGACATCCAGCCATTGGATCCCTCCTATTCTCTTTCTGAGTCGCTTAAAATCTGCCTTTCTGAAATCTAACCTTGAAGTTTGAAGTCTTCACATGTCTTCCTCCTCTAGTTATCCAAAATTCTATAATAGCATGATCGCTGCCTCCTAGAGTTCCAGCCACTTTTACCTCCTCAACCATTTCCTCCCTGTTTATAAGGATTAGATCCAAAGTAGCAGATCCCCTTGTTTTCTCCTCTACCTTATGGAAGATAAAGTTGTCAGCAAGAGATGATAAGAATTTGCTTGACCTGTTAGCTTTACTTGAGAGAGATTCCCGACAAATGTCTGGATAGTTGAAATCTCCCATGACCACTACGTCATATTTTTTGGAGAACTCGGTCATTTGATACATAAAGAGTTCATCCATATTTTCAGTTTGCCCAGGTGGCCTGTAGTAAATGCCTACAATGGTGTCCTTTCCGTTGTTCTCTCCTTGTATTCTTACCCAAACAGATTCCACAGAACTCCCAGTCTCTGAAGCTTCAATCTCTGTGCAGATATTCACTTTTCTAACATACAATGCGACACCTCCTCCTCGTTTATCAAGTCTGTTTCTTGCAAATAAGTTGTATCCTTTTAGCCTTGCATTCCAATCATGTGTATCGACCCACCAAGATTCAGTGATTCCAATGACATCATATTCCTTTTCCTGCGTTAGTAGTTCCAATTCTCCTTGTTTGTTGCCCATGCTTTGTGCATTTGTATAAAAACATTTTAGTTTGTGATTGGTTTCTCTTCCTTCCATATTTTTATTATTTAAATTTTTTGTCTTTGTTCTTCCTTTCCACTTCCAACAGCAGAGATCTCAATAGTATTTGTCAGCTCTATAGCTTTTTCTGGCCTTTTGCGTCCCTTCCCACATTGCTCTAGTTTAAAGCTCTCCTGATGAGTGTAGCAAGGCGACTTCCAAATACATGTTTTCCAATCTTCGTAAGGTCGTATCATCCTCCCCCAACACTGGTACTTTAGGGTGGAAGAGGGAGATACAGGAGGTCTTCCTTGCCCTATCATATCCTCTTCTGATGCATCTCTGGCTATATCCACGTTGTGTGAAACGTTGTTTCAAGTCTTGTGCATGACGTTCAAAGCTTTGTTCTGTGGAGCAGATCCGCCTCACTTTCAGGAACTGTCCGACCGGGACAGCCCCAATGGTTGCAGCACTATGAGCAGACCCAACGTGAATCAGAAAGTTGACTGAGGTGGGCTTCCTGAAGACATCCGTCTGGACATCCCCATTGGTGTCCACACTCAAGGAGATGTCCAAGAAGTCCACTCTTTTGGTGTCAAAAACATAGGTCAATCTTATATTATACCGATTCACGTTGAGAGAGTCCATGAACTCCCCGAGATGCTGGACCGAGCCCCGCCACAAAAACAAAATGTCGTCAATGTATCTCAGCCAGCACAGCACATGGCTGGCGGCCGGCACATGCTCCCCATCAAAAAATCTCTCTTTCCCACTGCCCCAGGAAGAGATTAGCGTAGGAGGGAGCGCAGGCCGCCCCCATGGCAGTGCCACGCTTTTGAAGATAAAAATGGTCCTTGAAGACAAAGAAGTTGTGGGTAAGGGCAAACTCCAGCAGCTCCAGGATGAGTTCACACATGGGGCTGTCCAGGTCGGAGGCCCCCAAGAAGAGGCGGACCGCATCCAACCCATCGGTGTGATCAATACTGGTATATAAGCTCTCAACGTCGGAAGTAACTAAGAGAGTTCCTTCATCCACAGTGACGCCGTCGACCCTCGTCAGGACGTCTGCCATGTCCTTTACATAAGAGGGTAAAGTTGCTACTAAAGGTTTCAAATAATGATCAATAAATTTACATATAGGCTCACAGAGCCCCCCAATACCCGACACGATCGGACGTTCCGGAGGGTCGACGGGGTCCTTGTGGATTTTAGGTAAAAGGTAAAAGGTCGGGATCCTAGGAAAGTCAACCGTCAGTCCCTCAAATACTTTTTTGGATATGTTGTGTTAAATCATCAAATTTGCATTTTGTAGAAAATTAAATCTTCAGTGACGAGTTTAGTGAAAATGTCCACTGCTGGGCAGAGAGACAGGGGGGGGAACCTTGTAGATTTGGGCATAATTGATTGAGGGAACCCACCTCGTGGAGGATTGCTATGTTCATCCGCCAATTCCTCCAAACATCTCAAGGCCTCCTCCTCGGCAACCACAGCATCTGAGACTACTGAACCCTTGTAGTGCAATTTCTTCAATATTAATTTGCGGGAAAAGAGATGTAAGTTCTTTATCGCTGAAAAAGAATTAAAAGCGTTAGTAGGAGAGAAGGACAGTCCCCTCCCCAGGATCTCGACCTGTGCCTTAGATAATATGTGAGAGGACAAATTGATTACCTGGAGCCCGCCCTGAGAGGAGACCGCAGGGCCAGCATGACTTGGTCCTTTCGATTTATTAGACTGTCTGGTCTGCATCTTGTTTGGGACATTAGATGTTGACAAATGAGAACCCATTGGGGCAGTGGGATGAGTATCCTCTTGGGATTTGTTAGACTGTATCGACCTCGATCTCGATCTTGAATTTGATGTATTACGATACTTAGATCGGGAACGGTCTGGTTGACCCCTCCATCTATACACACATCGGTTCTGCTTATCCCAGATATCCCTTTGGAATTTCTTATCTTTATTTACTTGGATATCATGGGCCCACTTTTGTAATTCAACATCAATGTCCTCATTCATCTTTTTTAGTGATCTTTTTTAGATCGGCCCGCAGATGGCCAGGCGCACGCACCTGCGTGGGATTCGGTTCCCGCGCATGCGCGGTTGGCGGTTTGACGGCTGGATCGTTCCCGATCTAAGTATCGTAATACATCAAATTCAAGATAGAGATCGAGGTCGATACAGTCTAACAAATCCCAAGAGGATACTCATCCCACTGCCCCAATGGGTTCTCAGTTGTCAACATCTAATGTCCCAAACAAGATGCAGACCAGACAGTGTAATAAAACGAAAGGACCAAGTCATGCAGGCCCTGTGGTCTCCTCTCAGGGCGGGCTCCAGGTAATCAATTTGTCCTCTCACATATTATCTAAGGCACAGGTCGAGATCCTGGGGAGGGGGCTGTCTTTCTCTCCTACTAATGCTTTTAATTCTTTTTCAGCGATAAAGGACTTACATCTCTTTTCCCGCAAATTAATATTGAAGAAATTGCTCTACAAGGGTTCAGTAGTCTCAGATGCTGTGGTTGCAGAGGAGGAGGCCTTGAGATGCTTGGAGGAATTGGCAGATGAACATAGCAATCCTCCACGAGGTGGGTTCCCTCAATCAAGTTATGCCCAAATCTACAATGTCCCCCCCCCTGTCTCTCTGCCCAGCAGTGGATATGTTCACTAAACTCGTCACTGAAGATTTTTTAAAATTTTCTACAAAACGCAAATTTGATAATTTAACACAACAACATCGTCAGGCGTTACAACAACTTCAAAAACTCAGTGACGTAATCATCAAGGGGGCAGACAAGGGGGGCAACATTGTAATTTGGCCTATCCAAAAATACGAACGGGAGGCATTTAGACAATTGAGGGACCCACACACATATATTAAATTAACATCCTGGCTTCTGACCTACTTCTCGGCAAAACTACAGGATATTTTGACACAGGCCCTTGAAAGTGCAATTATATCCAAAAAAGTATTTGAGGGACTGACGGTTGCCTTCCCTAGGATCCCGACCTTTTACCTTTTACCTAAAATCCACAAGGACCCTGTTGACCCTCCGGGACGTCCGATCATGTCCAGTATTGGGGGGCTCTGTGAGCCCATATGTAAATTTATTGATCATTATTTGAAACCTTTAGTAGCAACTTTACCCTCTTATGTAAAGGACACTGCGGACGTCCTGACGAGGGTCGACGGCGTCACTGTGGATGAAGGAACTCTCTTAGCTACTGCTAACATTGAGAGCTTATATACCAGTATTGATCACACCGATGGGTTGGATGCGGTCCGCCTCTTCTTGGGGGCCTCCGACCTGGACAGCCCCATGTGTGAACTTATCCTGGAGCTGCTGGAGTTTGCCCTGACCCACAACTTCTTTGTCTTCAAGGACCATTTTTATCTTCAAAAGCGTGGCACTGCCATGGGGGCGGCCTGCGCTCCCTCCTACGCTAATCTGGGGCAGTGGGAAAGAGATATTTTTGATGGGGAGCACGTGCCAGCCGCCAGCCATGTGCTGTGCTGGCTGAGATACATTGACGACATTTTGTTTTTGTGGCGGGGCTCGGTCCAGCAGCTCGGGGAGTTCATGGACTCTCTCAACGTGAATCGGTATAATATAAGATTGACCTATGTGTTTGACACCAAAAGAGTGGACTTCTTGGACATCTCCTTGAGTGTGGACACCAATGGGGATGTCCACACGGATGTCTTCAGGAAGCCCACCTCAGTCAACTCTCTGATTCACGCTGGGTCTGCTCATAGTGCTGCAACCATTGGGGCTGTCCCGGTCGGACAGTTCCTGAGAGTGAGGCGGATCTGCTCCACAGAACAAAGCTTTGAACGTCATGCACTAGACTTGAAACAACGTTTCACACAACGTGGATATAGCCAGAGATGCATCAGAAGAGGATATGATAGGGCAAGGAAGACCTCCAGTATCTCCCTCCTCCACCCTAAAGTACCAGTGTTGGGGGAGGATGATACCATTCGGTTCATCTCTACCTACAACCACGAATGGCATAACATGAGAGTAATTCTTCAAAAACATTGGGACATCTTGATGACGGAGCCTGCGCTGAGGGGACACCTCAGGGAGGTTCCATCCATGACACCCAGGAGATGCCGCAATCTTGGAGACATTCTAGTTAATAGCCATTATGTAGCACCGATACCACATTTATTTGGCTTAAGTGGTCCGACGGTGGGGAATTTTAAATGCGAACACTGTGTGGCATGTCCTAATGTCCTATGTTGTACCAATTTTTGCTCGGTGGATGGCACAAAGATATTTGACATTAGACATCACATTACTTGTGGTAGATCTAAGGTCATCTATTATGCGACCTGCAGCTGCCCATTGATCTATGTCGGTTTGACATCAAGAGAGCTACGGGTACGCATACGCGAGCATGTTAGGGACATTACGGCTGCCAGCTCTGTAAATGATCCAACCCTACTTAAGACGATACCACAACATTTTAGAGCCAAACATGGCTGTAACCCTCGCTCCTTCATGGTGCGTGGAATTGATGTAATACATATGGGGATTCGGGGGGGCAATGTTAGGAGGATACTTGCCCAGAAAGAGTCGCAATGGATCATGCATCTGAACACAGTAACACCTAATGGCCTTAATGAGTCTCTTAAGTTTTTCCCCATTCTTGTAGCTGGAGCTTATCTTGTACATCTCCATCCCCACATGTTGGTACTAACACATGTGGGGTGGGTGAAATTTTAATATTTTCTATGTTTTTATTGTTTTTTCTTTTCTTTTCTCTCTCACCAGTCCATACCTATGAAATTTCTGTGACCCTGCTTATGTTTGGAGACCAGTGAGAAGTGGATATATACATTGGACCCTCTGTCTGGATGGGAGATTTGATTATTAGGATCTATGACATGCTGCATATTTTATATATATTGTATTTTTCATATTTATATTTACAATTATATTTATTTGACATTTGTTCTTTCTTTATATGCAGCAGTCCCTTTTTTTTTGCTCCCTCCATCCCTACCTATGCCCATGTTCCTTTTCTTCTTACTGGTACCTCTTTACCTGATTTCAGTTCTCCATAAAGAGCTCAGTTGGGCTGTAATTTGCCTGTTTGGCTCTGACATGGTTGAGCGCGTGCCCGCGGTGGGATCGCGACGCGAGTGTGCCTGGCCGTCTGCGGGCCGCCCTGCGCCTGCGTAGGATTCAGTTCCCGTGCATGCGCGGTTGGAGGTTTGATGGCTGGGGCGCATGCGTGGCGTTCTCCCTTCCCCGTGTGCATGCGCCGTGTCTGGCGTCACTGGCCCCATGTCATGTGGTCCGTGCGGCACACCCCCGGCTTAGCTGGCGACTTCCGGGTGCGTGCCTCACCGACCAGCTGTTCATACTCTCAAGCTCTTTGAGGAGATATATATATATATATACACATATCCCGGGTCACTATTAATACCTTCTGCCCTTGAGAAAGCGGCCTGGGACGCCGAAAAACGTACGTTGGGCTATCACCCTTACTATCTTTTTACCTCCCCCCCACTGTGCATCCTTGTCAGGTAATTACCTCACTGTCTGTTATAATGTTTGTGGTTATGGAGATGGGCATATGGTTATATACCAAGAATATTTACATCCTCATCTCATAATCTAAGATTTCTCTTCATATAGCACCTAGTGAGATTATTATTCCCATGGTTGAGGAAACTCATTTTAATCCTGTGATTCTCGCCCCAGTCTATTGACACTTTTTCTTGTAATATTATTTACAATTAAGTTATTTTGTGGGCGACGTGCAATTTTTGCAGTTTCACGGATTTATTATAAATGTATTATTATATTTTCCCTACCTGGAAGCACCTTATCATCTGATACTACCTAATTGTCTGAACCTCTATCTTATTATTTTTTGCGTATTGTACTCAAATAAAATATTTTTGCAATATATTGCTAAGTTATTTTCCTCCTTCTTTTGATGTTATTTTCAGCATGCAGGTGGATAATCATCTGTAATTTTTACAGATGGTTGTGCACTTCTTTTCTCTGTCTATTATAAATGGCATTTTTGGTGTATACAATTAACAACCTGTTCACACTGATCAGTTCGCAATAGTGGTGTTGTTGTGTGCTTCCCTAGTAATTCGGTCAAGAACCGGGAGCGAGAAGATGTGGCTGTTGGTTGTGGCACATTTTCACCTTGGCCACAGCCCCGTCCTCTGCACGCACCATCACCAGAACGTCCAGTTCCACGTCCCTTGCCATGCGCCTTGCCCATTGTAAATGAAGTAAAATAGCTTACACTCGCACTATCAATGACAAAAGGGTAATAAAAAGGAGATTAGAACTGTGGAAGAGGAAAACCACAGTTCTAGTTCTCTGGCCTACACCAGAATCTTTTAAACAGATATATTTGTGTCTGAACAGTCAGCGAGACACTCAAACTGTTTTTTTTTATGTAAAAAGGCAAAAAGGTGGATTACACCCAGATTTGAATCGTGGAAGAGGAAAACCACAGTTCTAGTTCTCTGCCCTACACCAGAATCTTTTAAACAGATATATTTGTGTCTGAACAGTCAGCGAGACACTGAAACTGTTTTTTTTTATGCAAAAAGGTGGATTACACCCAGATTTGAACCGTGGAAGAGGAAAACCACAGTTCTATTTCTCTGGCCTACACCAGAATCTTTTAAACAGATATACTTGTGTCTGAACAGTCAGCGAGACACTCAAACTGTTTTTTTTTATGGAAAAAAAGACAAAAAGGTGGATAATATAGAGATTTGAACCGTGGAACTGCAAAACCACAGTTCTAGTAATCTGGCCGAAACCAGACTCTTGTAAACAGATATATTTGTGTCTGAACACTCACAGACACACTCAATTTTTTTTTTTGGGGGGGGGGGATACCAAAAGGTTAATAAGACGGGTATTTGTACAGACTGACTGTGAAAAAAAAAAAAAAAGAGGATTTAGATAAAAAAAAAGAATCTTTCCTGGCCCCTGAGACCTGGGGCTAAGTCTAGCAATTTGAGCAGCAGCAGCAGACAGGACTGTACTGCAGTGTTTGTTGGTATACCCACTTAGTCTCCTATACAGCCTGCCTGCCTGCCTGATATCTGGGATGGATATTAGTCCTCAGAAGGACTGTTTGTTTGATTTTGCAGGCTTTAGAGACCCTACACTACCTATTTAGCAGTATAAATCTCTCCCTGGCTCAGCAGCACTCTCCCTACACTGTCTGATCTGGAGTGACTGTGTCCAAGATGGTGGCGCCCGGTTTTAAATACTCGAGGTGACGCTGTGCGGCCAGCCAATCACTGTAAGGCCCACAACCAACATGGCTGCGGCATTACAGTGACTGGCTTGCAATCCCTGCATGTTCATTGGCTCTGTAAAGAGCGCCAAACATGCAGGGCGGAGACCCGAGCTCCCGCCCGAGTAACCCGAAAATGCTCGGTGCTCGCCGAACATCCCGAGTAGTGAGATGCTCGGGCAAGTACCGAGCAGTGTCGAGCATGCTCGCTCAACACTAGTGAAGAGTTCTACAGACTCGCCCATCTGTGGTACGCTACAGTCAGTTGGGAAGCATGGGTAATTGGGGTGCCACCTCTGTGGACTGTACTGCGTGTGATGTTGAGGTGGAGGAAGAAGAGGAGAGGGCACTGGAAGCAGAGCTTTCCATCCACTGGAGCACCTGCGCTTTCTGGGCCTTATCAACAAGGCGTATCGCTGTGCGGCTGCCAAAGGAAGGGAGTGCAGTAGTCCGTCCACTAACATAAGTTGTCAGTTGTCTGTGGATAGGACCTGTTTGTGTTGGTTCAGTAGTACTTTTACTAACATTACCACGTACCCCATGTACACCTTGAACACCAAGCCGATTCCCCCTTCCACCACGTCCTCTCTTTTTCCCACTCATGTTAGTCAGATACAGTGGTAGGAGCATGCAATTAACTAAAGAAAAATATGTTTTTTCCCTGTGCAATAGCTCAGCACACACCTGAATTTCAGCGACACTAAATGACAAGTTAATATATGGCCTGCCGTATAACGTTACTAACAGACAAAAGAAATTTGTTAGTGTACATGAGGCTGATAAAACCTACAAGATATTCTCCAAACAATTTCAAACTGAGATGTTCCCTGCTGTATTACTTTAGGAACAGAAGAAAAAAATGTTTTGAATGTGGATGAGGCCAGTATGACATAGAATATACACTCCAAAATATTTCAAACTCAGATCTAGCCAGCTGTATCATTTTACTCAGAGCAAAAAATATTTTTGGGTTACTCTTCATAAGTTCTGTGTCCAGCTGACTTTGACCACCACTGACGTAGTTGCTGGCTTAAAGCACTGTATGACTTTTGGCACAGGAAAAATATTTTTTGGACTGGGCCTAGTAAGAGAAGTTTTTTTTTTACACTGTGAAACCAGGGCAAGATCAACGCGACTAAAATAGGATCTGCCTGTTAGTAGACTGGATCAACTTTGCCACAGTAAAAAAAACTTTTGGTGGACTCTGCCTGCCAACCAAAAATATATATAGGTTTGATTGCGAGTACAAGCTGAATTTGACCGCCACTGACGTAGTAGCTGGCTTATAGCACTGTATGACTTTTGGCACAGGAAAAAATATCTTTTGGACTGGGCGTAGCAAGAGAAAAAAATGTATTTTTTTACTCTGAAACCATCTGAAGTTCAACTCCACTAAAATAGTATCTGACACTAAAAAAAACTTTAGTGCACACAGCTTTCAATATCACAATAGGAACAGAAAAAAAACAGATTTTGTGCTCTGCAATAAGAAGCTCTGCAGACTGTGCAGAGCACAATTTCAACCCCACTAAATGAAAAGGTGCACTGCGCTTGCTTGATCACATTAGAAAGTGCAAAAAAAGATTCAAGGTATACTGAGACATGGAGCTCTATACCAGTGGTGCACAGCACTATTGGATGGCATGGGCCCTCTGTTTCTGTCAGAATATCAGTACTTACACAAGAACACCAAAAATGTGCTGCACCAGCAGTTGCAGAGATACACAGGCCAGGAATTATCTACACTATCTGACTACCACACAAGTGCCCATCTATCTAGCTAATATCTCTTAGTACACAGGAGAACACTGAGCTGCGTCTGTCTCCAGCTGTGACATGGATATATTGGCGCTGAGGGAACATGGCCACTTTTTATATTGAGAGGACATGTGATTTCTGCAGCCAATTGCAGAAGCCCTTATGTCTGGACAGTGTAGATGCTTCCTGCACTATGATTGGCTGGCCGCGCTTTCCTCAGTTAAAGTTACCGCCCACAGGAAAAAAAAAAACAGTGCGCCGCTGATCTGACCTGTTCTAAGCTCTCCACAGCACCCACACTCACCTGGCACATGTCACCTCTCATCATACATTTGCACTATGCTAACAAAACTGTTCAAAACGCCGTGGTTGCCCTGTATTCGTGGTCCCGCGCAAATTCGTTTTTAAGAAAATTTGCTCGCCTTTGCGATCACGAATCCGGATGTGCCATATTCATGCCGAATTTGAAACTTTCGAACATTTGCCGAACAAATTCGCTCAACACTATTCCTCACCCAATCGCCTTCAAGACTTCTCCTGAGTATGTCCCATTATCCACCACATTCAGAACTTTCAGATGGAACTTGAAAAGTCATCTCTTCAAGAAAGCTTATGCCTGGCAATGACCCCAAAGTGTGTAAAAAAAAAATTTAACAATATGCACAATTTATGAGGCAGACAGCTCATTTTAAATTTCTGGATTCTGCAGATTTGTGATTTGTATGGAAAAAAAATGGCTTCCCTGCCTGCAATACACAAGCTTATGTTTCATGATTCTTCTTTACTAGTAAATTTAGGACACGGGCTATTAAACTGTCCTCCTGGTTTGCAATTGCAGTTTGTGAAAATAAAAAAAAAATGCTATTGTTAAGGTGCTGTACTGTTACTGCAGTATATAACATCAAACATCATTAATTCACAGTTACACTAACTTTGCAGCTAAAGTACTTCCCTATCTCACTTGAATCTTATTTACAGACTGACTACCAGTCCCATTTTCAACCACATTAACACTAGTGAAGTAGTACAACACAATCAAATTTGAGCCTTTTTGTCCCTATGTTATTGTGCTGAATTAAGGAGACAAAGAAGTAAATAAGAGATATATTTAATTTGAGTATGGGCTTTTACAGATGGTGAGCAGTCTTCTGCTTCAAAAATTGAACAAGTACTCCAGTGTCTAAAAGATATAGTAGAAACTAGGAGCAAAAAAGAGCAAACAGGGTCTTATCTGAGAATAACAATTATGCTAATAAAGGATATGCTAGCCTGATAAGGTTGTGTGACACACAACCCTGAATACGCATGAAAACAGCTGCTACAGATCCTCGGGTCTTCCAACTAGGAAAGAGAGAAAAAAAAAAGGAGCCAAATGTGGTTCATCCTCACAGCTGAAGATCCAAACTTCTTCCTCAGGACACAAACCGTATATCATATATGGTTTGTGTCCTGAGGAAGAAGTCTGGAATGACTTTGAAACGTGTTGACTAAAAACCTGACATAAAAAATCCATTATTATACTTCGATTTGGATCTTCAATGCCTACCAGCAGTGCAGATAAACCACATTTGGCTCCTTTTTTTTCTAGTGTCTAAAAGTTGTCATGTACACATACCCTTATACTACACATGTTAAACTCTGGCCCACGGGCCAAATCTGTCCCTCAGGGTGAGTATATTTGGCCCGTGATGCCATGGGGCCATTTTTCTGTATGGCGGAGTATGTGGGGACATTAAACTGTATGGAGCACTAGGTGGGGCCATTATACTGTATGGAGGACTATATAGGGACATTATATTGTATTGTTATATTTGATGATACGGAAAAACTTCCTCAATTGTAGACATTTTTTTAATAAATATCAGGGTTGGCCCGCAACTGTGTCATAGCTTTTAATTTTGGCCCTCTGTGTATTTGAGTTTGACATCTCTGCCTTAGACTTATCATGAATTCACTAGGAATCTCATCTATCTCTATAGTGTGTAGAGCGTGGTTCACATGCCAAACATAATTTTTAAAGTTTAAACATTCAAAACAAAAAAATTCTTGATGTTTTTCATAAATTCCTATCTAATCACAGTCTCGCCTGTTATTACATACTTCACATCTCTGAAAACTTTGTGGCAAAAGAGACGACCTTCATACTAGTTTGTAAGCATCTTTGTAAGATTGGCCTTACTTTACAATATCCAAACAAATTATCTCAAATTAGACAAATCATGTCCCTCTGCTGGGAACATCAATTTCGAGAATGGGCCCCATCATGCAAATCACTGATCTCCATTTATATGTGGGAGCTCTGAAAATTATAGTGTGTAATACAGCGGCTTGCTGCATTGCTAAAATGTTCTGGGGGTGTGTTCTGGCTGACCACGTACCTCCCCTTCAGGTGACTGATCACATGACTGTGACATCATCACAGGTCCTGTGCGCACAGAGGGATATATATATCCGGGTGGTTTTGAAACAGAGGGGGGCAAGAAACCTGATTCCTGTGTCTGGAACATCATTAGCCCTGGAAGGCACGTGGCCTGGAGACCACGTCTGGTGAGCCTTAAACCACAGCTTTTGGCAGAACCGAGCTGATAGAAGCAGCTAAGACCTGGCAAAGGTAAAAACGGTGCTTTACATGGACATTGATGTTGTTACCTTGCTGAAGTCTGTATCTGAAGCCAAGCGGGCATAGTTGCCACTGAAAAGGCTCTAGGATATTACATGTGTAACATTCCTGCGAGCCACTGAGATGGACTATGTTATAAGTAGTTTATGATGTGTAATAAACTGCTGGACTTCAGATTACAGGAAAATGTTGCATGTGTGCTTTAATTGACCCGGTGAAGTGAGTGCCCCTGAACATGATCAATAGCGCTACCTTACAAATGCTAGAAAGTTCCTAAATCTAGGCAGGAGCTCAGATAAATCTGATAGTGATACCCACATCCCTTCTGATTAGTAAGTTTAAAATTCTATACAAAATAATGACTAATTAATTACCTTGGATTCCTATTTCTGGACCTTTTTACTTCCTCTGAAAATGGTTTCTTTCATGACAGGTACTATTGTTTCCTCTCCATTACACAATGAGAAGCATAACATTATAGTTACTTTAAATGTAGATAAAGCATTTAATTGGATATTTAAATCACACATTTACGAAAAATCCTTTTCAAATATGTTGCAGAACATAAAAAGGATCCTGGCTATCTCCTGATAATTATACCGTACATCAAATCCTGTAATACTTCACATCTGGGTATTCAAGAATGGAATTCTGCTTTTTTAAATAAAATAGGTAAAAAGCATGTTCATGTAAGTTGTTCTAACTTCTACATAAAGATCACATTAAAATACATCCCAACATAAACATAACCTTCCACTCCAACTTTGACAGAGGTGTTCTATAAATTTTCCAAATTATCACCACTCAAAAGGGAAGTAGACAAACTTAGTCATTGAAAGCTAATTTTTCATCCTCATCATATAAACAGATGCGTAAATGGCAGATATTTAACCAGCTTTTAAAATGTATTCAAAGTGTTTTAACCACTTTGCGCACCCTGACGTGACTGTAGGATGACAGAATCTGAGTTAGCTTCATACCAGGCAGAGACCAGCCAATGTTACACAGCCAGCATCTGCCTATAACAGCAGTGAACAGAGCTAAATCCAATCGCTGCTGCTTACCGCTTAAATGACGCTGTCATTCACTGCCATCAGCCCTTTTCTCTACTTGTAATTCGATCGTGGTAAGCCAATAGTTTACACACGCCGCTAGGTTCAGATAGGGCGACACGGGTTTCATGAATTCTTTGGAATCCTGGGGGAACCGTTACTCAGGGCGATCATAGGCTGCAGCTTCTCTCAGGCACACGATAGATTCAATCGCTGACCAGACACATATGACAAGAGTCTTTTTCAACATTTTAACAGTGGAATTTAATATGAAGCATGGCCAGTGCAATTCAGACATATTACAGCAACAATCTTCATTACAGTACAGTCTGAGTTTCTTGAGCAACCGGCTCCAGTATCAATACAGTAGTTTCTTCACAAGGCACAGTATTACAGTCTCTTCAGTAGCATAATTCAGCATAGATTAGATCTCTCAGCAGCACACTTCTATCCATACACAACCACAGGCTTTTCCTTCACAGGGACACAATAGCACACAGAATTCTTTATCCTGCATGGAGATGGAGGGGGGGAGGGTTTGATGAGGGAGATGAACCCTGTGAAACAATTCCTTTCAGTCCTTATCTTCCTGTTCGATAATACTCTGCACTGTTAGTTCAGGGAGTTTATCTGACCTGTGTTTAGTTTCTCTCCTGATCTGAATCCTGTTCAGTTGCCTTCTGGCAGATCCAGATAACACATCACCTTTCTCTTCGGTTTCAGCCAGACTACAACAACAAGTTGCCCACAATCCCCCTGGGGCTTTGCTAAAACACTCCCTGTCTCCTGTGACTGTGTTAACCCTTATAGTTGCTGGATGCTTCTGAAGCATAACACGTCATGTCTCCTGTGCTTGTGTTATTTGTAACAGTTGCTGGACGCTTTGGAAGCAACAGAACTACTTCTGCATGTCACAAATAGTTTATCATTGCTGCCATGTTGGTCCTCTTATGAAGCCTAGCACGTGGCTGTGTTTCATAGATAAACGTCAATTTAGCTATGCACTGCAATCCAACAGTATAGTAGACGACAGTTTTACAGTCTAAAGTATAAGCAATCAAATGTTTGTAGACTGACGTAAGATACAATGATGTAGCATCTCCATAATTATAAAGCCAAAATTAGATGTGAACCTTGCCTGAGAAAATTACTTATTAGCCATATCAGAACCAGCATTACAAGAGACTTCTCTTTTTTACTTTTCATTTAGTGCAGTCATATGAGCATTTGTTTTTTTGCAGGAGTTATAGTAGCAGAAATATTAGGAAAAAAATGTTCCATTTTTACTTTCTTTAACTTTTATGTACTTTGTGACGGTTGGAGATGAAAAAAAAAGAATACAATTTGTTTTTTTTTTGTTTATTTTTTTTAAACCATTGTTTGTAAGGAAAAAATAACATTCCATTGACATAATGGTATGTTATTTATTTCAGGCAAAAATGCAGAGGATTGAATGATAGTGGTGTTAATACATGTGCAAATCTGCTGACAATTCGCTGCGCACTTGCAGATATTGAAGATATACATTGGGAAATGCAAGTTATATTTTCAACTGACACATGAACATACCCTAAGATGGATTTTTTTAAATTATGTATGCTGACATTCATTTTAGAAAAGAAAAACAGGAGAACAGGTAAGATCTGCTGGCAATATTTTTTAATTCCATGGGATTCAATCTGATACAAAAAAAAATCACTTTCAGTGAACCCAATAAAGTCCAAAGCTCATTGTATCATATCCCACGACTTAGAAATCATACAGTATTGTATTGTATTGTTGCTATTGCATTGCTATTCAATAAGGTTTGCCTTTCAGAAGTTTGCCCTCCTTCTCTCCCTGTCTGTCTACCTAGCTCTGATGTCAGTATGACTTCCTCATTGTGAGTTTGGTGGCCTTCTTAAGAACCTCATGTCTTGCAGCTCTGGATGAGAAAAGTATTTTTTTTACCTTCTTGAGCTGTTGCATCTACTGCTATGGTAATTGTGCATAACTACAAGAATTCAGTTTGAAAATAAACCTTATTCTGGAATCTTCATACGTGCCTTTGCAGCTGAGTCAAGCTATCTGATGATATGTCTTTGTGTGAGTACTGGTACATAGAGACAGTAGAGACAGCCTAGAACCGGTGTCTTAAGAGCGCCCTAAATTCGTAGTCTAGTTATGGAGTCAGAATACATTGTAATGCTATCCTAGCAATAAACATCTTAGCTTAGTTGCTAATATTAGCAAGGTGTGCAAATAGTGGTCCATCTCAATTAGAGAAACAACATTAGAATCATGCATGTGAAAATACATGGAAAACACACAGAATACGACTAAGGGCAATCCATACTATACTGATTTTAATTGACATATTAAAAGACATCTCTCAGTGGTTACAATTTTTATTTCTCTTCACAAATCATAAGTACATTGCATTATTGATTTTACAGGAGACTATCCACACTCACAACATTCAATATTTTCTAGCTACTATCTCATTCTAATCACACATCAAATGATGTAGCTTAAGTGTAAGTATGACGCGCCCCCTGGGCCGTGGGGTACTCAGTAGCTGGGCTGGTTGGTGCTTATTTTGTCTGGCATGGCCCGCCAGTTTAGATGAGTGACCCCAGAGGAGGACCCGCTTCCTATCTGGTGCCAGATTGCACGTCTTACCGGTGAGAGGATGGGACAGATCCAACGGAGCGACTGAAAATATTTTGATGGGCTTAATGATGTGTTGAGGTTCCTCCTCCTGATTGGACGACAGAAATGATCTGGAAAGTGTGTCTGCCTTAACGTTTTTATCCACCAGCAGGAAGTGGAGAGTGAAATTGAAGCAGGCGAAGAACAGGGACCATCTGGCCTGTCGAGGATTAAGCATTGGGCGGACTGCAAGTAGGCAAGATTCTTATGGTTCGTGTAGATAACCACTGGATGCAAAGCTCCCACTAGTAAGTATCGCCACTCCTCTAGCGCCAGTTTGATCGCCAACAGTTCCCGATCTCCAATAGAATAATTGTGCAAAGAAACAGCAGGTCACCATGTGACCGGATGAGGATTTCTGGGTTAGGACGGCTCCGGCCCCTGAGGAAGAAGCATCCACCTCCAGGAAGAACTGCTTATTACTGTCAGGACGATGCAATACTGAAGCAGAGGAGAAGGCTTGTTTTAAGGACAAGCACTTTCGGCCTCAGGAATACCTTTGGATTGACCCCCTTGCTGGTAAGGGCTGAGATGGGATCAGTTCGGGATGAGAAATGGGGAATGAACATGGGGTAATGGGGTAATAATTTGCAATACCGAGAAACCACTGAATAGCCTTCAGACAGTCTGGCCGGGGCCACTGTAGAACGGCAGAGACCTTTTCGGGATCCATTTTCAGACCTGTCTCCGAGATTATGTGCCCCAGAAATGGAAGAGAAGTCTGCTCAAACATTCAATTTTCAAATTTGGCATATACACTAAGCCTTCCTAAGCCTCTGCAGAACCTGGCGAACATCTCTTCAGTTTGAGGGCAGGTCAGGAGAGAACACCAGGATATCGTCCAGATATGCTACTATGCACGGGTAGAGAAGGTCCTGGAAGATGTCGTTCACCAGCTCTTGAAAGACTGCTGGTGTGTTGCAGAGTCCAAGTGGCATTACACGATACTAGTAGTGACCATCCATTCATCTCCCTGGCAAATTTGGATCAGGTTGTACACCCCTCGAAGGTCGAGTTTTGTGATGACTCTTGAGCCTTTAAGGCAATCATTCAGCTTGGAGATGAGAGGCAGATGGTACTTATTCTTTATAGTTATTTGATTTAGTCCCCTATAGTCAATACAGGGCCGAAGAGAACCGTCTTTCTTCTTAACGGAGAATAATCCGGCACCAGCCGAAGAGGTGGATTTCTGGATAAATCCCCTAGCAAGATACTCCTCTATATATTCAGACATTGCACGGGTCTCGGCCTGCGACTGGGGATAGATTCGGCCTCGATGAGGAGAAGCACCAGAAATGAGGTCCATAGGACAGCCATACAACCTATGAGGTGGTAGTGTCTCTGCTTCTTTCTTGTCAAAGACGTCAGCGTACGTCCAATAAGGTGCCGGCAAGCCAAGTAGATTAGATAGAGAAGCCGGAGGTTGAGCAGAACGAATGGAAACCAGGCATATTTTGTTACGCTCCTGACCCCAACGGAGTACTTCTCCGAAGCTCCGGTTCAAGACAGATTTGTGTCTCCACAACCATGGCAGGCCTAGTAGCAAAGGGTAAGAGAGACCATACAGCACATAGAAGGAAATCTTCTCTGAGTGTAGCATTCCTACCTGGAGTACCATGGGCTCGGTAGCAAACAAGATGGTCTCAGAAAGGGGCCTACCATCCACTGAAGAAACCACCAACGGATCCAGGAGACGCTGAATAGGGATCTTATACCGCTCAACAATGGCCTGTTGGATGAGATTACCTGCTGTGCCGGAGTCCAGATAGGCAGACTCGATAAAATGGGTGTTGCCGCAGGATATGGACACTGACAGTGTCAGTGATGGAGAGGAGTGATTTTCGCACAGGGTGACCTCTCCAAGCGACCCTAGGCTCTGGAGTTTCCCAGTCTTTCTGGACAGAAGCAGATTATATGCTCAGAATTGCCACAATTAAAGCACCTTCCCTTGGCACGACGGACCTCCTGACATTTTTTGACCATTGTCACCTGGTCAACTCGCATAGATTCTGGAGAGGATGGCGAAGCAGAGGCATGCTGTAAGACCGGCCTTTGAAAGGTAGGTGCCAAGCATGAGGGTCTTCTCTCATGGACTACCTCCTTGGAATGCTCCTGGAACCTAATGTCAATCCATGTGGCCAGAGATGCTAGGTCATCCAGTGAGGTGGGTATGTCACAACCGGCCAGCTTGTCTTTGATTCACCCAGAAAGTCCCTCCCAAAACATAGCCACCAGAGCCTTGTAATTCCAGGTGAGCTCCGACGAGAAAGTGCGGAAACATACAGCATTTTGGCCCATTGTTAGGTTCCGTTGACAAAGTTGGAGGAGAGAAGAGGCCGTTAAGTACGTACGGCCGGGCTCATCGAAAATCCTCCAGAAGGCTTCTAGGAAAGACTGTGGGTTAGACACCAGAGGGTCCCCTCTCTCTAATAGGGGATTGAGCCACGCCAGAGCGGTGAGATGTGACATAATGAAGGCTACTTTGGCCCGGTCTGAAGCAAACTGATGGGCCAAGAGCTCGAAGTGTAGCATGCACTGATTTCTGAACCCCGAACAGAGCAGGATGCCCACCATAGGGGGGAGGAGCAGACACTCGGGGTCCAAAGCCGGGTGCAGCACTGCCTGAGGGTTGAGATGCCGCCAAAGTCGTTGCCGATTGGGTAGTCGCGGGTGTGGCCGGAGTTGACAGCGCATCCAGGTGGGTGTGCACAGTCCGCAGAAAGGAGAGGATTGTGTCCTGTTGGGTTTTCTGGCAGGAGACCTCCTGGTATAGGTCTGAGATGGAAGGAGCCTAGGAGCCAGCAGATTCCATGGCCTGTGAAAACTACAACGGGACAGGTGGTGGAACCACTGTGCCGTGGTGCAAGCAGAGCCTGGAGAGGCTTAGCTAGGGACCTCACTAAATCTGACCTCAGATGTATAGCAGCTTGACAACTCCGTGATCCGAGGAGGGACGGGGAAGGTTGACTAGGAGCTACTCCAGGACTGACCTCAGGTGGATGGCATCTGATCCCCAGGGACAGGGGGCAGGTGCAGGCTGGCACGGCTGGTAGATAGGCAGGTGGGCTCGGCTGGTAGACCTGCAGGTGGGCACGGCTGGTAGACAGGCAACAGCATGGACTGAGGATGAAGTATGTTGCTATTTAGAAGTAGAATCAGTCATGCAATGTTTAATAAAAACGATTATTGTGCACATTCCTGCATTTTACTTACTTTTCTACGTAGACAGAACTACATCTTAATGGCACAAATTGCTATATTAATTAAAGCAGTTATTGAAAAAATCTTTATCATTTATTCACAGAAAATATGACAAATGTAATTGTTGGAGGTCTGGCTCCTGAGACTTCCACCAATCCCAAGAGCGAGATACCCTGTGTGAATGAAGCATTAGTGAGCAAGTGTGACCGCCACTCCTATAGCCGACTAGTGAAGCAGTAGCCCATATGCTTATTTCCACTCCATTCACACAGAGGGCTTGGGTCTCCCATTCTCATAATCAACCTGAGACACTCAAGAATCATACATTTATCACTTTGGACAGATTTACAGTCCGAGTTTTGACCAATCTCTTGAACCAAACATAACTGTCACGGAATGACAAGGGGATGTTCGGCGGAAGGCACAATGCACAGATGCAACAGGGAGATTTAGGGGGAAGGAGGGCCCCGCTAGCGGTAGGGATTGAGGGAAGGGACACCTCCTGACAACCAACCTGTGTCTGTCCCTAAGCTCCCCTATCATCCCTAGATGGGTCCTTCCCCCTGTGCGCGATCACGTGCCTAAGCCCTCACTGGCCCTGGACTAAACCTGGCTAGTGAGCAGGCCAGAAAGACATTAGTCTCACCACTACCATAGGACAACACGAGGAAGGTAAGACCAACAATGGGAAGATAGCAACACAAAATACACTTAGCTTTCCAACAGGAAACTTCACCGCTGCAGCTGCAACGAACACCACAGCTTCTCCAGAGACTGGCTCCTTCAAAGAGGTCAGCATAGAATGAACTATAACCAGCAGTCAGCTGATGGATCATGTGGCTATTTAAAGGGAGGTGGGAGTGGCACCAACCAACATCAGCTGACCATCCTAAAAAAGCGGCCAGCAAAAGACTAAGATTAACCCTTGCTGGACCAAAAGGAAAAAAATACATTTAAATTACAGAATACTCAGAGCTGCCATGAATCCCCAAATTATTCGTGACAATAACAGCCTCATTCATATATACAGTACATACAAACATATATACACATACAGTTAGGTCCATATATATTTGGACAGAGACAACATTTTTCTAATTTTGGTTCTAGACATTACCACAACGAATTTTAAACAAAACAATTCAGATGCAGTTGAAGTTTAGACTTTCAGCTTTCATTTGAGGGTATCCACATTAAAATTGGATGAAGGGTTTAGGAGTTTCAGCTCCTTAACATGTGCCACCCTGTTTTTAAAGGGACCAAAAGTAATTGGACAGATTAAATAATTGTAAATAAAATGTTCATTTCTAGTACTTGGTTGAAAACCCTTTGTTGGCAATGACTGCCTGAAGTCTTGACCTCATGGACATCACCAGACGATGTGTTTCCTCCTTTTTGATGCTCTGCCAGGCCTTCACTGCGGTGGTTTTCAGTTGCTGTTTGTTTGTTTGCCTTTCTGTCTGAAGTTTAGTCTTTAACAAGTGAAATGCATGCTCAACTGGGTTGAGATCAGATGACTGACTTGGCCATTCAAGAATATTCCACTTCTTTGCTTTAATAAACTCCTGGGTTGCTTTGGCTTTATGTTTTGGGTCATTGTCCATCTGTAGTATGAAACGACGACCAATCAATTTGGCTGCATTTGGCTGGATCTGATCACACAGTATGGCTCTGAATACATCAGAATTCATTCGGATGCTTCTGTCCTGTGTCACATCATCAATAAACACTAGTGACCCAGTGCCACTGGCAGCCATGCATGCCCAAGCCATCACACTGCCTCCACCATGTTTTACAGATGATGTGGTATGCTTTGGATCATGAGCTGTACCACGCCTTCGCCATACTTTTCTCTTTCCATCATTCTGGTAGAGGTTGATCTTGGTTTCATCTGTCCAAAGAATGTTCTTCCAGAACTGTGCTGGCTTTTTTAGATGTTTTTTAGCAAAGTCCAGTCAAGCCTTTTTATTCTTGATGCTTATGAGTGGCTTGCACCGTGCAGTGAACCCTCTGTATTTACTTTCATGCAGTCTTCTCTTTATGGTATATTTGGATATTGATACGCCTACCTCCTAGAGAGTGTTGTTCACTTGGTTGGCTGTGGTGAAGGGGTTTCTCTTCACCATGGAGATTATTCTGCGATCATCCACCACCGTTGTCTTCTGTGGGCGCCCAGGTCTTTTTGCATTGATGAGTTGACCAGTGCTTTCTTTCTTTCACAGGATGTACCAAACTGTAGATTTTGCCACTCCTAATATTGTAGCAATTTCTCGGATGGGTTTTTTCTGTTTTTGCAGCTTAAGGATGGCTTGTTTCACCTGCATGGAGAGCTCCTTTGACCGCATGTTTACTTCACAGCAAAACCTTCCAAATGCAAGCACCACACCTCAAATCAACTCCAGGCCTTTTATCTGCTTAATTGAGAATGACATAAGGAAGGGATTGCCCACACCAGTCCATGAAATAGCCTTGGAGTCAATTGTCCAATTACTTTTGGTCCCTTTAAAAACAGGGTGGCACATGTTAAGGAGCTGAAACTCCTAAACCCTTCATCCAATTTTAATGTGGATACCCTCAAATGAAAGCTGAAAGTCTGAACTTCAACTACATCTGAATTGTTTTGTTTAAAATTCATTGGGGTAATGTCTAGAACCAAAATTAGAAAAATGTTGTCTCTGTCAAAATATATATGGACCTAACTGTATATGGTATACATATATATGTCTGTATGTGTACAAAACAGTACAATCCAGCTCATCAATAGCGGTCTATCAGACAAGAAAATTGCTACACTGCATCATGTGTGTGCCATGACAGTTGGAAGAATACGAAATTAAGTACATCCATCCATTCAAAAGCCAAGAGGTGGATGTCCAGGCAAAATATCAGTCAACAAGTCGGCTCATCACAAGGTCTATCAGTTCTGGCGCGACAAACATGGCAGTGGAGGTGGCTCGTATGCTTCGTAAAAGTGAGATCAGAGACGTCCATGCAAGCACCATGCATTACACAAGTCTGGATTGGTGGCCTGAAAAATTGTAAAGAAGCCTCAACTTTAATATTGTCATAAGAAGCATTGGCTCGAGTTTGTAAATATGCACAAAAAGTGGACAGTAGAAGATTGGAAATGGGTGATTTGGAGCAATGAGATGAAAGTCAATAGACTAGGCTCTGATAGGTGCAAATTGGTCTGGAAGAAACAAGGGAAAAGGGGCCTAATGGATCGAGAAATTGAAGAAACTGTCAAGTTAAGTGGAGGAAGCCTGATAGTATGGGGTTGTTTCACAGCCAAAGGTTTTGGATACTTGGCCAGGATCGATTGACCAGTATCGATGGTGGTCTCAATGCTGAGCTATATGTAAGAATCCTACAAGACAAGTTACTTCGTACACTGCTGGATACAAAAGGAGAAGATTTAGGTCCAACCCAGGGGGCAGGAGGGGAGAGACCCAAAGGGGTTAAATCTCATGTAAAGCATGCCCTATAAAAAATTTTCGGGGGAGGTCATGATGACATATTGTGTGGGGAGAAGTCAAGGAACAGTAGAGATCACAAGCCTCCCATGTGGCAGCCCCTCCCCCACAAGCCAGGCCTTTAATCTGACTGGTAACTGACTTTTATCTTCTGCATATTTTGTACAACTGGGGCTAGTTTCTGGCCCAATATAATCCCATTAATGAACCGGTCTTATATCTAAGGAGGAACTGGTGGCAGTCCTAATGGGCTGATAAGGTTCTGCTTCACTGGTACTAGTGACAGGGGCCTCTTAAGCTGTCAGGGTTGTGAGCGAGTGTGGTGCCATGTCAGTGACTGCATGGGCCACATCCTCTCACTCCCCGTGCCTCGCTGAGTCCATGTGGACAGGGGTGTCTGTGTAAAACTGTGCCAAACTGACCTTACGTGTCCCCAGGGTGTGCAAAACGTCTCTTTGGCACAAGTGGGGATACCGTACTGTGTGATGCTTCTGACGTAATAGTGATGTCTGGAGGGGTGGCGAGGTACGGGTTCGTCACATGTGGTGGCACTGGTGTGACTCTGTGTGATTTCTCTGGTGCCATCCTTCACAATACCCAAGTGGGTCGACCAGTGTGCACTAACTTTGGGAACAGGTAGAAGAGACCTGGGATCAGATTTTGGTCGAGACATGCTTGAATCTGATCGAGAGCTTGCCCAGAAGGATTCAGGTAGTGTTAAAAGCCAAAGGTAAATTTACAAAATGCTAACAAATATTAAAAATAAAAGTGACATGACAAGAATCTGCATAACTAATTATAAGCAAAATAATTGCAAGTCAAATTTAGGTATGAGATAGCTAATATGCTATAGCTATAAAATTATGGTAGTCTCACGTTCGAAGCAGTAGTGGATGGTGAGATATGGAGCCTGAAAGTAAAAAGTTAAAAATATTGTTACACCAAATATACACCAGTGCTACCACTTATATATGGATGTGTAAAGCCGCACCCCTTGCCCATGTACGTAAAAAACTGTGTTCACTATAAAAAATATATACTGGCATGTGCTAAAAAGCTCCCATAATGAACATGAATAGGCTAAGGAGCATTACCTGTCAGTGATAATTGTCTCTGTCTGACTGTCTTTTGAGGTTCTTTATGATGAACAATGGTCCACGATGTGCTGGATAGTATTGCTGTGGATCTTGTACTTCTGATTTGTGTTGTGTATCACATTCCGGCCAGTCACGCTCGCTCAGACATCCATTTGAAAAAGAAAACTGACGCCTGTGACGCCACTAGCTACGGGCTCTCTTTGAGACAGAAAGGAGTGTGAATGTTGCTATCCGACGCATTTCTGAGGCCAGTAAAATAGCTTCTACAGTGATTAAGAGCATATGTACAACAATATCTAGCAATCATTGGCAGACTAATGTTTTTTTCCTGCAAAAACAGTATAATGTGCAAACCGATGGAAAATCATAATCCAGTATACACATTTGAAACCTCAGAAGGCATATTTATGATTAACCCCTTTACCCCCAAGGGTGGTTTGCACATTAATGACCAGGCCAATTTTTACAATTCTGACCACTGTCACTTTATGAGGTAATTAATTACTCTAGAACGCTTCAATGGATCCCACTGATTCTGAGATTGTTTTTTTGCGACATATTGTACTGTTTATTTGTGAAAAAACAGAAATTTGACGAAAATTTTGAAAATTTCGCAATTTTCAAACTTTGAATTTCCATTTCCTTAAATCAGAGAGATATGTCACACAAAATAGTTAATAAATAACATTTCCCACATGTCTACTTTACATCAGCACAATTTTGGAACCAACATTTTTTTTTGTTAGGGAGCTATAAGGGTTAAAAATTGACCAGCGATTTCTCATTTTTACAACAAAACTTACAAAACCATTTTTTTAGGGACCACATCACATTTGAAGTGACTTTGAAGGGCCTTTATGACAGAAAATACCCAAAAGTGACACCATTCTAAAAACTGCTCCCCTCAAGGTGCTCAAAACCACATTCAAGAAGTTTATTAACCCTTCAGGTGCTTCACAGGAATTTTTGGAATGTGGAAGAAAACAATGAACATTTAACTTTTTTCACAAAAATGTTACTTTAGACCCCAAATTTTTGTGTCTAACAGCCGCGACACATGCAGTCGCGGCGGCTCGAACATAGGTGTCGAGCACACCGAAAATACTCAGGCAGCACCCAAGTTTGCTCGGTGAAAGGGTTAACCAAGCATGCTCACTCAACACTATTCTCAACTCATTCCACTATGTAATGAATAAAAATTTGCAACTGGAATATTTCATTCCATGATATCTAGGATGCGGTATTTAAGTGTTCCCTCTATTTTTTGGAGCAGTGTGTATATATATATACAGTACAGACCAAAAGTTTGGACACACCTTCTCATTTAAAGATTTTTCTGTATTTTCATGACTATGAAAATTGTACATTCACACTGAAGGCATCAAAACTATGAATTAACACATGTGGAATTATATACTTAACAAAAAAGTGTGAAACAACTGAAAATATGTCTTATATTCTAGGTTCTTCAAAGTAGCCACCTTTTGCTTTGATGACTGCTTTGCACACTCTTGGCATTCTCTTGATGAGCTTCAAGTGGTAGTCACCGGAAATGGTCTTCCAACAATCTTGAAGGAGTTCCCAGAGATGCTTAGCACTTGTTGGCCCTTTTGCCTTCACTCTGCGGTCCAGCTCACCCCAAACCATCTCAATTGGGTTCAGGTCTGGTGACTGTGGAGGCCAGGTCATCTGGCGTAGCACCCCATCGCTCTCCTTCTTGGTCAAATAGCCCTTACACTGCCTGGAGGTGTGTTTGGGGTCATTGTCCTGTTGAAAAATAAATGATGGTCCAACTAAACGCAAACTCGATGGAATAGAAGGCCGCTG
This sequence comes from Phyllobates terribilis, assembly GCF_046119375.1. Lineage (NCBI taxonomy): Eukaryota > Metazoa > Chordata > Amphibia > Anura > Dendrobatidae > Phyllobates > Phyllobates terribilis. Next base: position 296,434,631 of record NW_027362762.1, read on the forward strand.
CAAGATGCTGTGGTAGCCATGCTGGTTCAGTATGCCTTCAATTTTGAATAAATCCCCAACAGTGTCACCAGCAAAGCACCCCCACACCATCACACCTCCTCCACCCATGCTTCACGGTGGGAACCATGCATGTAAAGTCCATCCATTCACCTTTTCTGCGTCGCACAAAGGCAAAGTGGTTGGAACCAAAGATCTCAAATTTGGACTCATCAGACCAAAGCACAGATTTCCACTGGTCTAATGTCCATTCCTTGTGTTCTTTAGCCCAAACAAGTCTCTTCTGCTTGTTGCCTGTCTTAGCAGTGGTTTCCTAGCAGCTATTTTACCATGAAGGCCTGCTGCACAAAGTCTCCTCTTAACAGTTGTTGAAGAGATGTGTCTGCTGCTAGAACTCTGTGTGGCATTGACCTGGTCTCTAATCTGAGCTCCTGTTAACCTGTGATTTCTGAGGCTGGTGACTCAGATAAACTTATCCTCAGAAGCAGAGGTGACTCTTGGTCTTCCTTTCCTGGGGCGGTCCTCATGTGAGCCAGTTTCTTTGTAGCGCTTGATGGTTTTTGCAACTGCACTTGGGGATACTTTCAAAGTTTGCCCAATTTTTCGGACTGACTGACTTTCATTTCTTAAAGTAATGATGGCCACTCGTTTTTCTTTACTTAGCTGCTTTTTTCTTGCCATAATACAAATTCTAACAGTCTATTCAGTAGGACTATCAGCTGTGTATCCACCTGACTTCTGCACAACACAACTGATGGTCCCAACCCCATTTATAAGGCAAGAAATCCCACTTATTAAACTTGACGGGGCACACCTGTGAAGTGAAAACCATTTCCGGTGACTACCTCTTGAAGCTCATCAAGAGAATGCCAAGAGTGTGCAAAGCAGTCATCAAAGCAAAAGGTGGCTACTTTGAAGAACCTAGAATATAAGACATATTTTCAGTTGTTTCACACTTTTTTGTTAAGTATATAATTCCACATGTGTTAATTCATAGTTTTGATGCCTGCAGTGTGAATGTTCAATTTTCATAGTCAGGAAAGTACAGAAAAATCTTTAAATGGGAAGGTGTGTCCAAACTTTTGGTCTGTACTGTATATACAATGGTTAAGGAAAGTATTCAGACCCCTTTAAATTTTTCATTCTTTGTTTCATTGCAGCCATTTCCTAAATTCTGAAAAGTTCATTTTTTTTCTCATTAACCCCTTTCTGACGTGTGACCTAATAGTACGTCATGGTGACCTGGGCAGATTGGACCAATGACGTACTATTAGGTCATATGGCGATCGCGCCCGCACACAAGCGGTGCAGGGCGATCGCCGCCAGGTGTCAGCTGATGTCCGGTCACAGCTGACACCCGGTGCTATGTGCAGGGAGCGGTCCTGCACCGCTCCCGGCACATTAAACCCCTCAATGCTGCGATTGAAGTTGATCGTAGCATTGCGAGCACTGCGGGGGCAAGGGGAGGTGATCGCAATACTCACCTCCTCTCCCGGCCTCCAGCGCTGTCTGCCGCGGCTTCCCGAATATTGCCATGACGACCCGATGTCGTCATGACAACATCCGGGTCACCAGACAGCAGGAAGATATTTTGGTCATGAGCAGTGCATGACCAAAGTATCTTCTGTCTCTGCAGCGCTGACAGCCTGTATAGCACAGGAATGGTGCTCCATCCCTATGCTATACAGGCGATCAGAATAAAAAAAAGTGAAAGTCCCATAGTGGGACACAGAATAAAAGTCCAAAAACTGTTAATAAATGAAGAAAAATGTTTTTAAAAATCTAAAAAGAATAAAAAAATAATCCACGAAAAATAAATATATAATGTACCCATCAATAAATATTATTATAAAAGAAAAAAACAAAACAATAAAAGTACACGTATTTCATATCGCCATGTCCGGAACGACCTGACCTATTAAACTGTCCCACTAGTTAACCCCCTTAGTGAACACGGTAAAAAAAATAATAAAAAACTAAGCAAAAAACAATGCTTTATCATCATACCGCCAAACAAAAAATGGAATAACACACGATCAAAAAGACGAATAAAAATAAAAATGGTACCGCTGAAACGACATCTTGTCCCGCAAAAAACAAGCCACCATACAGCTCCATGGGCCGAAAAATAAAAAAGTTATAGCGCTCAGAATAAAGCGATGCAAAAAAATAATCTTTTCTATAAAATAGCTTTTATTGTGTAAAAGCGCCAAAACAAAGAAAAACGATATGAATGTGGTACCGCTGTAAACGTACTGACCCGAAGAATAAAGCTACCTTATCAATTTTACCACAAGCGGAACAGCATAAAAAAAAACATAAAAACAATTCCGGAATTGCTGATTTTGTTTATTCTGCCTCCCAAAAATCGGAATAGAAAGCGATCAAAAAATGTCAAGTGCCTGAAAATGGTACCAATAGAATGTCAATTCATCCCGCAAAAAACAAGCTGTCCCATGACGCTGTCGGCCAATATATGGAAAAATTATACCTCTCAAAATATGGTGATGCAAAAACTAGATTTTACAAAAAAAATTGTCTTTTAGTGTGTGACAGCTGTCAATCATAAAAACCCGATATGATTCTGGTATCGCTGTAATCGCACCGACCCAAAGAATAAAGTCGTCTAATCACTTATACCGCACGAGGAACGGCATAAAAAATAAACTCTAGGGTGGGTTAGGGTTAGGGTTGTGTTAGGGTTGGGGTGAGGGTTAGGGTTGGTGTTCGGGTTAGGATTGGGCTAGGGTTAGGGTTGGGCTAGGGTTAGGGTTGGGCCAGGGTTAGGGTTGGGCTACGGTTGGGATTGGGGTTGGGGTTAGGGTTGGGCTAGGGTTAGGGTTGGGCTAGGGTTAGGGTTGGGTTAGGGTTGGGCTAGGGTTAGGGTTGGGCTACAGTTAGGGTTGGGGTTAGGGTTAGTGTAAGGACACGGGGTCAGTGGGTGCTCTCGTCCGCTGGCCCAGCTGCCTTTAGAAAGACAACGTGGACCAGGGCTCATCCGCAGCTGAACGCCCGAACTCCTCAATAGTGTTGAGCCACCCCCGTAGTGTTCGAGTTCGGTTTGGTTCGTCGAACACCCGTGTGCTCGCCGAACTGTTCGTCGAACTGTTCGTCGAACATCTTCGAACACCGTTAAAGCCAATGGCAGGCAAACAAAAACACATAGAAACACATAGAAAACACCTTCAAAGGTGTCCAAAACCTGACAAACTGCTCAGAAGACACAACTAACACATGGAAAAGTGACAAGTACATATAGCCATGCGAAAAGAAAAGAGATGGAGGAGTAAAAGGAGGGGGAGACACAGATATAGGCATGCCATGCCCTTCTAAAAGCAAAGAAGTGCGAAGCCGACACGGCCAGTCCGTTCCTGCCCGTGCCACCTCCATGTCGCCGGGTTTGTGTCAGAGCCACGGTGGACCCTGACAGCCAGCCCCCCCTCTCCCAATACTGGTGCCTGTCCGCTGGTGGGTCGAGCCCCCCCGCGGTGGGGGGGGGGTAACATCTGCAGAAGAAAGACCATCTTCCAGCCAAACTAAGATGTCGACTTCTTTTCGTGGACAATGTGATAAGATCCCTTTCTTACGGCCACGCCAATCGCTACAAATTCCAGATGAGGCACAAAAACAGCAGGTGCTTCAACGAATATCAAGTGGGCTCTCCTCCACCTCAACTTCAACATCACAAATACTCCAGTCCTCAGAGGTGTCACCCCAATCGCACTTGCTTCCTCACAGCTCCCAAGTCTCCAGCTGCCCGTCTGAGTATGGGGTAACACAGATGGTTGAGTCTGCACAGCTGTTTACTCATACTATAGCCTGGAAAACGGAGGTCTGCTCTAGAGCTTCTGTTAATCCAGACGAGGAAATGATCTGCACTGATGCCCAGAATCTTTATAAGTCGGATCCAGGACCAGATGAAGAAGGTTCTGAGCATAATGTAGACCCTCGTTCCCAAACTGTAACTCCTGTTGGTGGAGACAATGAGGAAGATGATGATGAGACTTAAATACCTGATTGGAGCGACAACTTGACTTTTCGGTCAAGGCAGGAAGAGGTTGGCTCTGAGGATGACGGGTGTGAGAACACACAGGGTGATGATGATGAGGTTGGAGATCCCACTTACTGTCAACCCACAGTCAGCCAGTCGATGAGGTCAGCAGAGGAGGTGGAGGAGGATGTGACTAGCCCAGGGGATGGGGATGACTCGGTACCCGGGCCTTTGCCTGGCCTTGGGGATGTCGCGGTGGTCGGCTCCCTGGCCCGTACCCTGGGGTCACTCTTTAAAAGGGTGGATAATTGTTAATTTTATAAGAGTTCGTGACGCCACCTGTGGTATCTGGTGAGAAGCACCAGCGCTGCAGCAGTCCACTGAGGCCTGTGATAAGGCAGCTCGATGGTATAGCTCCCCACAGGTGGAGCTAGGTCTCAGGGCAGCGTATGCAGGGGGAATGCAGGACAGGCAAGACCCAGCTGGGTCAGAGCAAGAACGGGAACAGACACGGTAGTCACTTCAGTACCTTTTACTGGTGGAAATTCAGGTACATCCCAGAGCACTGTAGGGTGAAGGGTGCATATCAGGATCCTCCCCAATGAGCGGGTGTAGGGCCTCCTGTTGTCTCTGTCCTGCGCTGGCTGACCTTGTGGTAGGGCCTTCTCTTGGAGTTCACGCTCCCAGTATGCGGGGCCTAAGCGTCTCCTGGCTCTGTTATGTATCAGCACCTTAGCGATCCTGCGACTTGTAGTTCTCCAGGGATTCCGGTTATGCCTTACTGGGTCATAGAGATCCCGGTAAGCTCGGATCCGGTGTCCGGTAAATGCTTCGGGGTGAGCTGGTTAAGCTCCTCTGCCCCTTATGTACTAACTCGCCACTGGCCTTCGGCCTACTCGGGCCCTCACTAGGCTATACACACTAACGGCAGCTTGCCGCGCTTCACCGATCTTATGGCGCCGGCAGACCTTAAGCTCTATCTGGGCTCCCTGAATCTAGCTAGCAGGAGCCTCGTGCTCCACTGCTGAACTATTAACTGAGTTCTCTAGACTAGACTGAGCTCCACTGCAGACTGACCTCTCTTAGGCTTCTCTACTGCAGGAACTCTTCAGAGGAACTGAACTGCCTAGCTCCACCTTCCCTATTTATATCCCTAACAGGCTCCCTCTGCTGGTCTGAGGTGGAAGGTGGAGATGTGTGAATGTTTATGGGGGCCTCTTGTGGAGGGTTCCATCAATGCACTCTTCTAGGATCTGTGATACCAAGCGCAGCGGGGCGTCACAGATGCTATTGACGATGAGGTTAGGTTGCGCCTTCCTGGACAGAGACGGAGTACTGGAAGCACGTCAACAACTGCATCCTCAACCACAACTCTGCCTCTGACCACAAGTCGTGGTGGCTCTTCAGGTCGCATGGGCTCTAAGCCTTGCATAGCCTGGGCATTTTTTCAGATCGATAAGGATAACCCAACTCGTGTTATCTGTAATATTTGTCACCAAAAGCTAAGTAGAGGCCAAAAAATCCATAGTTTGAGTACTTCATGCATGTACCGTCACATGGATATGAAGCATAAGTTGCAGTGGGAAGCTCACTGTGCTACAATGCGGCCTAGCGGGCCGGGCCAACCACTGTCTGCCCCATCTTGTGCATCCACAGCCTCTTCATCCACTGTGACTGGGGGGACAGCAGTCACACATGTTTTTGGACGCAGACCGGCCACCTCTTTACCCGCAACAGCCAGTGTGATTGGCAGGTCGTCAGTTCATTGGGAAGTGGAAACACGTGCTGGTGTTGAGCACTCTCCAACATCGAGAGCACCACCTTTGGATCAAGGCAACCTAACATGTCCGCCTGCATCTTCCTCACAGACCGGCAGTTTGCCGGGGACACCCTTCTCAACCCCGTCTAAGCACAACAGCCAGCCCTCGGTCCCTCAGATGTGGACAAATAAAAGACCATTTCTTCCTAGCCATGAGAAAGCTAAGAGGTTGAATTTCACCATCTGCAAGATCTTGGCTACAGAAATGCTTCCTTTCCGCCTGGTGGACACAGAGGATTTTCGAGACCTTATGTCCGTCGCAGTGCCCCAGTACCAGATGCCCAGTCGGCACTACTTCTCAAAGAAAGGTGTGCCTGCGCTCCACCAGCATGTCGCACACAACATCACCACTTCTTTGAGAAACTCTGTGTGTGACAGGGTGCATTTCACCACAGACACTTGGACGAGTAGGCATGGACAGGGGCATTACATGTCTCTGACTGGGCACTGGGTAACTATGGTAACAGCAGGACAAGGGGCTGCTGTCCAAGTCTTGCCGTTCCCACGAGTTGTGCGTCAATCCTCTTTATCTCAAAGTTCCTCCACTGCTTCTGCCTCCTCAACCTCCTCTCGGTCCTCCACCTGCACCCAAAGCCTGTCTGGTCATGCCACAAGCTTTCTAACTGCGCAGAAGGGATCCTGCACACCTCCTTACTATGCTGGCAGCAGGGCTCAACGTCATCAGGCGGTTTTTACTTTGAAATGTCTGGGAAATGTGAGTCACACAGCTGAGGAGTTGTGGTCAGCTCTGGAGACCCAGTTTCATGAATAGTTGTCTCCACTGGACCTGCAACCAGGGAAGGCCGTGTGCGACAATGCTGCAAACCTCGGTGCGGCCCTTCGCCGGGGCAATGTCACACACGTGCCTTGTATGGCTCACGTGTTGAACCTGGTTGTCCATCAATTTTTAGCCCACTATCCCGGACTAGATGGCCTTCTGCAGACGGCACGGTCGCTGTGTGCTCACTTTCGCCGTTCGCATCCCGCAGCTCAACGACTTACATCTCTACAGAAGTCGTTGGGCCTGCCAGTTCAACGGCTGAAATGCGATGTGCCGACACGATGGAATTCAACTCTGCACATGTTGCAGCGACTGTGGCAGCACCGACAAGCCCTGGTGCAATACGTTCTGACGTATAGCCTGGGCCAACGAGATCCAGAGGTGGGGCAAATCACGCTGCAGGAGTGGTCTCCGATCAGGGACCTATGAAGTTGACGCGCCCCCTGGGCCGTGGGGTACCCGGAGCCGGGCCGGTAGACGCTGGGGGTTGTAGTCACTGTGGCGGTGACCCGGTCTGTGACCCAGGGCGGTCAATCCAAGGGTAATTTGTATATATGGGTTTTATAATGTCCGACTACGCCACCTCTAGAGTGCGGCCAAAGGGGCCGCCGCTGCAGAACAGTCCTCTGAAGCTGGTGGTTTTGCAGCAATGGTATTATTACTCCCCACAGGAAGAGTGTAGCTTCAGGGCAGTGTGGGTGGACGATGGTGGTTGTAGTGCAGGGAGTCAGTAATGAACACAGAGTCCGTGTGATGCAGTCCCAAGATCTTTACTCACAGTTGTTGCAGTCCTGATTACAGGTACCAGAGCAATCTCCCCCGTCGTGCTGTGTGTACTCAGTGAGGGGCTCAGTGCACCCCCAGATAGCTCTGGAGTACTTAGCAGGACCCCCTTCTGTGTGTCCTTTCTCTGGCCTTCTCCCTGCACCTCACACCCAGTGACACTTCTATCCGGTATCCTCGGGCCTTGGCGGGCGACGTGTGTTTCTTCCCCTGGGTCCTATGTTGCTACCTTCTTAGTGAGACTGGTGTGGACTTTGGCCTGCAGTACATGAAATGCTGCAGCCTCCGGTTTCTAGTTGAGCCTGTAGTGCCGGCGTCCCTGCCCTCTGCTAGGCAGGGACGCTGTTCCCCTCACCGCTCTGCTCCGTGCCCGGCGTCCCTCTCCCGCTCTGCTGGCAGCGCGCGCTCCTTCCCGGCCACTGTGCTTAGGGCGCGCGCGCGCGCCCTCCCTCCCTCTTAAAGGGGCCGCGCGCGCCGTCCTAAGGAGTCCCCGGCCAATGGCCGGAGGACTTTACCATATATAAGGCACCTCCTCCAAAATGGAGGTGCCCGAGCAATGTTGTTGCACTGTTCACTACTCTGCTTCAGCCCTCAGGTCCCGTTGCCAGTTACCTGCCAGTTACCTGCCAGATTCCTGCCTGATTATCTGCTACCTGCCTGCTAGCCTGAGGTCCGACGGTCTGCCTTGCTACTCCTGTCAGTCTGTCTAAGGACCAGCCTGCCCGCTCACCTGGGAGCGCACACCAGCCACCTGCCTGCTTGCCTGAGGTCCGACGGTCTGCCTTCCTACTCCCGTCAGTCTGTCTATGGACCAGCTTGCCCGCTCACCTGGGAGCGCTCACCTGCTACCTGCCTGCTAGTCTACCTGGAGGCTCCGCCGTCACATGCTGTGACCACCTGCCTGTCCAGTGACTCCTGCTCGCTCACCTGGGAGCGCTCATCTGCCTGTCTGCTAGCCTACCTGGAGGCTCTGCCGTCACGTGCTGTGACCACCCGTCTGTCCAGAGACTTCTGCCCGCTCTCCTGGGAGCGCTCATCTGCCGCCTGTCTGTTGGTCTTCCTGGAGGCTCCGCCATCACATGCTGTGACCACCCGTTTAACCAGAGACTCTCGCCTGCTCACCTGGGAGCTCAAGTCTACCATCAGACGCCACAGGTCGTACCAACCCTTTACCCAGAGACTGCCCCGGTCACTTGCCGTGACCACCTGCCCGTTCACCCAGAGACTGCCCCAGTCACTTGCCGTGATCTCCTGCCCGTTCTTCCAGAGACTGTCCCGGTCACTTGCCGTGACCATCTGCCCGTTCACCCAGAGACTGCCCCAGTCACTTGTCGTGATCTCCTGCCCGTTCTTCCAGAGACTGTCCCGGTCACCTGCTGTGACTGCCTGCCTGGTCGCCACCCGCTCCCTTACAAGGACTGCCCCCTTGTATAGTAGCTCAGAGGTTCCGCCTCCCAGACCCGTTACAGTTTGCTCGGGCCATGGAACCCGGTGGCACCCAAGCTCCCTCGCTCTCGGACCTCTGTCATGAACTGTCCCGTCAGAGGTCCCAACAGGAGTCCATCCTGGGTCACCTGCGGAATGTCAATTCTTGCCTGGACACTCTGACTGCTCCACCAGCAACCACCGCCAGTGCCATGACTCGCAACCCGGCAGCTCCGCTGCCCACCAATACCATGGTATCCTACCCCGGACCCCGGCTTTCTGCACCTCCTCGCTTCGGAGGCGACCCCGCCCAGGCTCGGGGCTTCATTAATCAGTGCACCCTGCACTTTGAACTATTGTCCCACCAGTTTAACTCCGACCGGGCCAAAATTGCCTTCATCATGTCCCATCTCACCGGGGAGGCCCTGGCCTGGCTAAATCCTCTATGGGAGAGAGGAGACCCCCTGGTGTCCGACCTGCCTGCCTTCCTCACGGCTTTCCGGAAAGTCTTCGATGAACCCGGACGGAAGACCTCATCCGCATCGTCTCTGCTACGCCTCCGTCAGGGAAGTCTCACCGTGGGCCAATATGCCATACGGTTCCGTACCCTTGCCTCGGAGCTGGCCTGGGATAACGACGCTCTGGTATCCGTCTTCTGGGAGGGTCTGTCCGGCCGTATTAAAGATGAACTTGCCGGTCGGGACGTTCCTACCACTCTCGATGACCTAATAACTCTTGCCACCAGGATTGACCTACGGTTCCAGGAGCGTGCCAAAGAGGTCACCCGTGAGAGGAGGTTTCCACGTCTAGCTCCTACTTTTCAGAAACCCGTCACTCCCTCCGTCTCTCCCCAGGTACACTCTCCTGAGCCTATGCAGGTCGACCAGACCAAGATGGTCAAAACCCGTCAGGACTTACGCCGTGCCGAGGGGAGCTGCTTCTACTGTGGCAGTAAGGAGCACCGGATCCGTGCCTGCCCAGAGAGGTCGGGAAACGCCTGTGTCTAGGTTCGCTCAGAGAGGTCGACCTAGACAAGAATAAATCCTCTCCATCTCTGCTGCTGTCAGTTTCAATCGTCTGCGGGGAGAACCGTTATTTCGAACTAGCCCAACTGGACTCTGGAGCAGCCGGGAATCTTATTTCACAGTCCCTGGTAGAGAAGTACCGCATCCCCACCAAACCTCTGGCTGTACCCTTGTCTGTTGCTGCCGTGGATGGGGGTCTCTTACCACGCCCCATCCAACTCATCACCGAATCCATTACTCTGCAAGTGGGAATGCTGCATTCTGAGAGTATCTCCTTTCATGTTCTGCCTGGACTCTCTCACGCCCTCCTGCTAGGTCTACCTTGGCTCCAGAGACATGAACCCGTGCTTGACTGGCAGACCGGAGAAGTCCTTCGCTGGGGACAGGACTGCCATAAGACCTGTCTGGTTCCCGTCCATCCCGTCCGTCCTTCTCCTACCCCAGCTAATCTACCTGGACTTCCGATTCCTTATTGGTCTTATGCTGATGTCTTTAATAAAAAGGAAGCAGAGACACTACCCCCTCATAGACCATACGACTGCCCTATCGACTTGTTACCCAGTGCTACTCCTCCCCGTGGGCGTATTTATCCATTATCCGCTGCTGAGACCCGGTCGATGTCCGAATATATTGAGGAGAATCTGGCCAGGGGATTCATCCGGAAGTCTACCTCCCCGGCGGGAGCAGGCTTCTTCTTCGTAAAAAAGAAGGACGGCTCTCTCCGTCCCTGTATAGACTATAGAGGCCTTAACCAGATCACGGTGAAAAATAAGTACCCCCTTCCGCTCATTCCGGAGTTATTTGATCGTCTGAGAGGGGCTAGAATCTTCACCAAACTGGACCTCCGTGGGGCTTACAACCTGGTTCGTATCCGTCAGGGGGATGAATGGAAGATGGCATTCAACACCCGGGACGGCCACTATGAATATCTGGTAATGCCCTTTGGCCTCTGTAACGCTCCTGCCGTCTTTCAAGAGTTGGTCAATGACATCTTCCGGGACCTTCTCTACTCCTGCGTAGTGGTGTACCTGGACGACATCTTGGTCTTCTCTCCGGATCTCCAGACTCACCAGAGGGATGTTCGTCAGGTCCTGCTCAGGCTCAGGCAGAACCATCTCTACGCTAAATATGAGAAGTGCCTCTTTGAGCAGACCTCGCTTCCAATTCTGGGCTACATTATCTCTCAGACCGGCCTACAAATGGATCCTGAGAAACTGTCTGCCATCGAGAAATGGCCCCGACCAGAGGGGTTGAAGGCTATTCAACGGTTCCTGGGCTTCGCCAACTATTACCGCCTCTTCATCCCGCACTTCTCTTCCCGGACTGCCCCAATTTCCGCGCTCACCCGTAAGGGTACTAATCCCAAAGAGTGGCCGCCCGAAGCAGAGGAGGCCTTTCTTTCCCTAAAACAGGCCTTCTCTTCCGCCCCGGTGCTGCATCGCCCGGACGGCAACAAGCAGTTCTTCCTGGAAGTTGACGCCTCCTCCTCTGGAGCCGGAGCGGTACTTACTCAGAAATCATCTTCCGGGAGAATGGTAACTTGTGGCTTCTTCTCCAAACTCTTCTCCTCTTCTGAGCGCAACTATTCCATAGGAGACCGAGAGTTATTGGCCATCAAGCTGGCGTTGGAGGAGTGGCGTTACCTACTCGAGGGGGCTCTTCATCCGGTAATAATTTACACTGACCACAAGAACTTGGCTTACCTCCAGCATGCCCAGAGACTTAACCCGCGCCAAGCCCGGTGGTCCTTGTTTTTTGCTCGCTTTGATTTTGTTCTCCATTTTCGCCCGGCTGACAAAAACGTCAAAGCAGACGCCTTGTCCCGATCCTTTCTGGTGTCCGATCTCGAGGAAGAACCTAAACATATCATCGATCCCGCCAGAATAATGCAGGTGGCTCCCGTGAGTCTAAATCGTCTCCCTCCCGGTAAGACGTTTGTTTCAGTACCTGATCGGGAGAAGATCCTACACTGGGGCCATTCGTCTAAACTAGCTGGCCACGCCGGTCAGAAAAAGACCCTCCAGCTTATTGCCCGGCACTATTGGTGGCCTACCCTGCACAAGGACATAATAGACTTTGTTTCTGCCTGTGTGTCCTGCGCCCGCAACAAAGTCCCGAGACATCTGCCAGCCGGACGCCTCCTTCCGCTTCCTGTACCTGCTGCCCCCTGGCAGCATATAGCAATGGACTTTATAACAGATCTTCCCGTCTCTGCCGGTTGTACGGTCATTTGGGTGGTCGCTGACCGCTTTTCCAAGATGGCTCACTTTATTCCCCTGCCAGGCCTTCCGTCTGCACCTGAGCTGGCTAAATACTTTATCCGCCACATCTTCCGTCTTCATGGCCTGCCCCTCCACATCGTGTCGGATCGTGGGGTACAGTTTACCTCACGTTTCTGGAGAGCCACTTGTAAACTACTAGACGTCACCCTGGACTTCTCTTCCGCTTACCACCCACAGTCCAATGGTCAAGTGGAGCGGATCAATCAGAACCTGACCAGTTACCTCCGGCACTTCGTTAATGCCCACCATTCTGACTGGGTGGATCTCCTACCATGGGCCGAGTTCTCTTATAATAATCACGAGAGCGAATCCTCCTGCAAATCCCCGTTTTTTGTAGTCTTTGGTCAGCATCCTCGGATTCCTTTTCCTGTCTCCACCTCTGTGGACAACCCGGCTGCGGAATCTCTCGTTAGCAAATTTTCCTCCATATGGGAGAGTACCCGGTCCGCACTCCTTCTGTCATCCGAGCGTATGAAAAGACACGCTGACAAAAAACGCCTGGATCCTCCACAATTTCATCCAGGAGATAAAGTCTGGCTCTCATCTAAATATATTCGACTCAAGATACCTTCTTACAAGTTAGGGCCTCGGTTCATCGGTCCTCTGGAGGTCATCAGTCAGATCAACCCGGTGGCCTATAAATTGAAACTCCCGGCCAACTTACGGATCCCTAACTCCTTCCATGTATCTCTCCTCAAACCCGTGGTGCTTAACTCTTTTTCCAAGTCTACAGGTACGCCTCCTGCTCCGGTTTCTGCTGAGGACGAGTTTGAGGTAGAGAACATTCTTGCCACCAAAAGGGTAAGAGGAAAGACCTTTTTTCTGGTAGATTGGAAGGGGTTTGGTCCTGAGGAGAGAACGTGGGAGCCCCGGGAGAACATCCATGCCCCTCTCATCCTAGCTAAATTTCTATCTGGCCTAAAAAAGGGGGGGCCTAAAGGGGGGGGTACTGTAGTGCCGGCGTCCCTGCCCTCTGCTAGGCAGGGACGCTGTTCCCCTCACCGCTCTGCTCCGTGCCCGGCGTCCCTCTCCCGCTCTGCTGGCAGCGCGCGCTCCTTCCCGGCCACTGTGCTTAGGGCGCGCGCGCGCGCCCTCCCTCCCTCTTAAAGGGGCCGCGCGCGCCGTCCTAAGGAGTCCCCGGCCAATGGCCGGAGGACTTTACCATATATTAAGGCACCTCCTCCAAAATGGAGGTGCCCGAGCAATGTTGTTGCACTGTTCACTACTCTGCTTCAGCCCTCAGGTCCCGTTGCCAGTTACCTGCCAGTTACCTGCCAGATTCCTGCCTGATTATCTGCTACCTGCCTGCTAGTCTGAGGTCCGACGGTCTGCCTTGCTACTCCTGTCAGTCTGTCTAAGGACCAGCCTGCCCGCTCACCTGGGAGCGCACACCAGCCACCTGCCTGCTTGCCTGAGGTCCGACGGTCTGCCTTCCTACTCCCGTCAGTCTGTCTATGGACCAGCTTGCCCGCTCACCTGGGAGCGCTCACCTGCTACCTGCCTGCTAGTCTACCTGGAGGCTCCGCCGTCACATGCTGTGACCACCTGCCTGTCCAGTGACTCCTGCTCGCTCACCTGGGAGCGCTCATCTGCCTGTCTGCTAGCCTACCTGGAGGCTCTGCCGTCACGTGCTGTGACCACCCGCCTGTCCAGAGACTTCTGCCCGCTCTCCTGGGAGCGCTCATCTGCCGCCTGTCTGTTGGTCTTCCTGGAGGCTCCGCCGTCACATGCTGTGACCACCCGTTTAACCAGAGACTCTCGCCTGCTCACCTGGGAGCTCAAGTCTACCATCAGCCGCCACAGGTCGTACCAACCCTTTACCCAGAGACTGCCCCGGTCACTTGCCGTGACCACCTGCCCGTTCACCCAGAGACTGCCCCAGTCACTTGCCGTGATCTCCTGCCCGTTCTTCCAGAGACTGTCCCGGTCACTTGCCGTGACCATCTGCCCGTTCACCCAGAGACTGCCCCAGTCACTTGTCGTGATCTCCTGCCCGTTCTTCCAGAGACTGTCCCGGTCACCTGCTGTGACTGCCTGCCTGGTCGCCACCCGCTCCCTTACAAGGACTGCCCCCTTGTATAGTAGCTCAGAGGTTCCGCCTCCCAGACCCGTTACAGAGCCTTGCTGTTTCTCCGCTAGTTGAGGGACCGGTTCCCCTTATCTGGCCTGACCCCTCTACCTCCTGGTAGCAGCGGGAGTATGGGTGGCCTTCAGCACAGCCCGTACCCCTAGGGTCCCTTCGGTTCCTGGAGCCTTCCTGCTCCCAATCCTCTCTTCTCTCCTTCAGTCCTGGGCCTCCCAGGCTAGGCCCGCCTCCGGAGCAGAGCTCATGCAGAGCCTCTGCTCCTGTCACTTTTCCTCCTCTGACTGGCTTGCTCTTTCTAAGATGGCTTCCTATTTATACTCTCCCTGTCATGTGCTCCCCTAAGCACCCACTACATAGGACCATCCCGCCAGTTAGGGACCTGGGACTGTGCTCTCCCTTAGGAGTAATCTCGCCCTACCCCCACTGCGGGTATGTGTTGGATGCAGGTGTTAGGGTCCCGAGCCACACGCCTTCATTACCTGAGGGTGAGATACCACACCTCTGGGTGAGATGCAGTAACTCTGTGGCGACTGAACCCTCAGGGGCGCCACACACCCTTCTGCACAGTTTTGAAATGGTGACGAAGATGTTTAGTGCTGACGACGATGCCATTATCAGCATGACTATTCCAGTGATTTACATGCTGGAGCACACATTAAACAGAATTCAGAGTCAGGTGGTGGGACAAGAGGAGGGGGAGGAAGTAGAGGAGGAGTCGTATGCGGAAGGGATAACATCTCCAAGGTCCAGACGGTCGGCAGCACCAAGGCGGCAGGCATGGGAGGGTGGGGGAGAGGGATTAACCAGGGCGCATGGTAGCAGCCAAACTGTTGAGGAAGGTGCAGGAGCCGAGGAAGAATTGGAGGACGAACTGGCGATGGGCATGGAAGACTCATCAGATGAGGGAGACCTTGATCACATTTCTGTTGTGCGAGGTTGGGGGGAGAGGGCAGAGGAAGGAAGCATGATTCTTACCTCGCTACCAACACAACAAGGACTGGGTCCTCCTGGATGTGCAAGACACATGAGTGCCTTCTTGCTGCACTACCTGCAACATGACCCACAGATTGTCAGAATTCGAAGTAATCCTGACTACTGGGTTGTCACACTCTTAGATCCCCGGTACAAAAGTAAATTTGCCGAAATAATTCCTGCCATAAAAAGGGATTTACGCATGCAGGAGTATCTGCAGACGCTGTTGCAGAATCTTACATGTGCTTTTCCACAAAACACCAGTGGTGCACGTAGTGAATCTGACAGTTCTAACTTGCCAACCGTGGGACTGTCGAGTCTTCATCACTCAAACCGAAACAGTAACACAGTATCTGCTGGTAACAGCAATTTTGTGGAATCGTTTCACCACTTTTTTAGACCATCCTTTGCAAGGCCACAGGAGACAAGAAGTCTGACACATAGTCAATGCCTAGAGAGGATGGTACAGGAGTATCTCCAAGTAAACATTGAAGCCACGACTGTGTCACTGGACCCTTGCTCATTTTGGAATTCCAATCTGGAAAAATGGCCGGAGCTCGCCACTCACGCCTTGGAGACCTTGTCATGCCCCGCAGCCATCGTTCTCTCTGAACGTGTGTTCAGCGCTGCTGGTGGTGTGCTGACAGATAAGCGCACGCGGCTCTCCACTGATAATGTAGACAGACTCACGTTCATATGAACAAATCATGGATTCGCAAGAACTTTTCTACCCCTGTGTCATCCTGGGGAGACTAAAAGCTTGAGGACTTCGTAAAATCACCTCACCAACCGTTTTAAGCAACTGTCCGGCAATTGATGCCACGTAACCCTAGAACGCATGACCATAAAAATCTACACTTTCACATACCTGGGACCTTTTAGGCCCGTGTGCAAATAACATGGAATAACTCAAAGTCAAATGACAAACAACTATATACATGAAGAATACCTAGAGTTTCAAAATTCTAGCTAAAGTAATCTTGTAGAAAATAGAAAACAATTAACAGGGCGGGCCTGCGAGGCCCCAGGTATGCGTTCTAGGGTTAAGTGATGTCTGTGCCACAATTTTGGGAAAAAATGGAGACTCTTTTTGGAGTCCCCTTGCTGTGTCTTACGTGACGTTGGCATCGTCAATTCCAGGTGGGTTGGGTCGCTCCCCCCCCCGTTTTAACTGTAAGAAACTACATACACTATGGCTTGGGGTAACACAGATGGTTGAGTGTGAAGAGCTGTTTACTCAGAGGTCTGCTCCAAAGCTTCAGTGTCTGCTAGTCAGTGTAGAATTTTTAACTGCATCTAGCCTAGGCAATACTTTGGGCGTAGTAGCCCAGCTGCGAAGCAAGCTGCACCGCCTGTGTATCTAATAAGAATTTTTAAATGCATCTAGCCTAGGCAGACTGTGGGGACCCCCAACCAAACCCAGACGCTCAGCCCCCCTACCGCCCCCCTTTCCTTCACAATACAATAATGTAACTCTTACAACTGGATGGGTGAGGATTGGTCACAGCTTTATTAACTCTTTATATTCATTCCATTAGAAAGGCATTTTATTTCTAAAATAATTCAGCTTGTTGCAGCATGCCCTGGGTCTCCACTCCGGCAAGTTGGCCAACAAGTGTAACTCTCCAACATGTACTTTCTAGTTCCAAGCCACGGAGGATCCTGCGTACTCATATGCAGGACTCTAACCCCCACCTATCACTCTTAACGCTTGTTCCACTCCGTCCTGGAGTCCTGACAGGAATATGTCCAGTCCAATATCCATTAAGTGAACACCGTCGGGCCGTATGAGGCCTGCTTTATCTCCTTCCAGTTGTCGGTGTCGTATCACTACACCGCCTCTGTCTCTTCTAAATTTTGCCATCCGAATATTTATTACCCGCCTTGTCCGTTCGATGGCCGTGATGTCTCGCGCACCTTGCCATACCGCTATCGGCACAATCTCTGACCATACTATAGCTAATTTTGTGAAAAATTCTCTGAAGCGCTCAGTGTCTAGTTTCATTATTGCCATTAGTTATGCGCTCTTGTGATGACCTAGGTTGTTTCCCCTGGCCTGTATAACTAAGATGATCAGACCTCTTGCCTCTCTCCCTACCTTGATTACCTCCATTAGTACCTGTGGCCATAGCAGGCCTCTAATACCTCTCCAGTTGAAATATGTGTTATGAAACTCTAATTTCCTCCCGCCTGGGCGGACTTTCGCCATTTTTTCTGCCAAATATATATACGAGTGGCCTATCACCCACACTGTTGGCTTAGCGTCACCTGTAAAAGAAACAAACCACGTTAGGATAACAAGTCCGGTCTTATGTATCTTGCCAAACACGTGGATCGCCATCTCCCTATCCTCTGAACTTCCGTTTCTGACAGTCCTGCTCTTGCTGCTTCCGTGGCCGTGCCTATGCGGAATGAGTGTGTCCCGTAATCTTTGGGGTGGTTACCTGCCGATGTTATGCATTTATTAAATATAGCTTGGAACTGGTATCTTGATAATGGCGTTCCATCAATGTGTGATAGGAAGAAATTACTCTGTGATCTGACGGTTATATATGTTTTTACTATTGTTACCCGACTCAGTGTACCGTTTGTGGGTTGTAGAAGTACCCAAGTGCCCCTGCCCGCTGGAACCGTTTTCGATTGGCATATGCATTACGTATTGCATTATTGGCTATGACTACGTCCTGGTGTAATAAGCCTCCACTGGTGGTAATTTTGGATTGAGGGACTAATTCGCTTATGCATAGCGCCCCGAAGAAGGTGATCACAAATGCAGTAGACAGTAGTGTTGCTTCAAATTGTGAGTGTCATGTTAATGGTGTTAGGGATATGATGTGAGAAATCAGTTTTAGTGACACGGGACGGGACGTCTACACTCCTGACTTGGCTGACCCCTTTTCCACCCTTTTATGGATTGTCTGATGATGAATCTTTGTCACATCTCCCCAATTCAGTAGTTGGAAGTGAAATGCTACTCCGGTCAGACACCGCTGCGCTGACGCCCCTGATATGCCCCTCATCATTAGCTGGTGGAGAAATTCTATGGTGACTTGTGATCTGGCTTGTTCACATTAGTCAACCCGTCTGCCTGCTACTAGTCGTGTCCACTCTTCCCATGCCTTACTGTATGCTTGCCACGTCGACGGGGCAACTGACGCTCTGATTAATGGCATCAACTATTCGCCACTAGATCCCATAGGGAGGGTGGGCAACTGCTGCCCGATGGGTGGGCGTTGGGGAAGAGCTCTGTGAAAATCTACCAATTGAATTGTTATAAAGCATTAGCAGCAGCTTTACACCCCTCAGCATAGTGGCTAGCGCGGACCCATACATTGTGTTTTAGGCACAGGATTGCTAGCCGGCGTAGTAGGCCTAGCACTGGGAGAGACGATGATGCCATCTTATTAATGCAATGCGCTAAGCTGGTGTTTTTTGTTACGAAGCGTATATTTTTGTTAGCCAGGCGCGTGCCCCATATTTCTATTGCTACCCCTATTGGGAAGAAAAATTATTTTCAGGGCTAGATGCAGCTAAAAATTACTATTAATTTCAAAGCTGGTGGAGCTTTGTATGGATGGCCTAATACAATGAGTACCACACACTGCTAGAAGCCGAAATATTTTTTCAGAGATAGAAGCAGAAAAAATGATATTGAATTTGCAACCTGATGGAGGTCAGTATAGATGGACTAATAGACCAAGTCCCACACACTGCTAGAAGCCCAAATATTTTTTCAGAGCTAGATGTAGATAAAAAATATTTTTAATTTGCAACCTGGTGGAGGTTAGTATAGATGGACTAATAGACCAAGTCCCACACACTGCTAGAAGCCCAAATATTTTTTCAGAGCTAGATGCAGATAAAAATTATTTTTAATTTGCAACCTGGTGGAGGTTAGTATAGATGGACTAATAGACCAAGTCCCACACACTGCTAGAAGCCCAAATGTTTTTTCAGAGCTAGATGCAGAAAAAAATTATATTGAATTTGCAACCTGATGGAGGTCAGTATAGATGGACTAATAGACCAAGTCCCACACACTGCTAGAAGCCCAAATATTTTTTCAGAGCTAGATGCAGAAAAAAATTATATTGAATTTGCAACCTGATGGAGGTCAGTATAGATGAACTAATAGATCAAGTCCCACACACTGCTAGAAGCCCAAATATTTTTTCAGAGCTAGATGCAGATAAAAATTATTTTTAATTTGCAACCTGGTGGAGGTTAGTATAGATGGACTAATAGACCAAGTCCCACACACTGCTAGAAGCCCAAATATTTTTTCAGAGCTAGATGCAGATAAAAATTATTTTTAATTTGCAACCTGGTGGAGGTTAGTATAGATGGACTAATAGACCAAGTCCCACACACTGCTAGAAGCCCAAATATTTTTTCAGAGCTAGATGCAGAAAAAAATTATATTGAATTTGCAACCTGATGGAGGTCAGTATAGATGGACTAATAGAACAAGTCCCACACACTGCTAGAAGCCCAAATATTTTTTCAGAGCTAGATGCAGATAAAAATTATTTTTAATTTGCAACCTGGTGGAGGTTAGTATAGATGGACTAATAGACCAAGTCCCACACACTGCTAGAAGCCCAAATATTTTTTCAGAGCTAGATGCAGAAAAAAATTATATTGAATTTGCAACCTGATGGAGGTTAGTATAGATGGACTAATAGACCAAGTCCCACACACTGCTAGAAGCCCAAATATTTTTTCAGAGCTAGATGCAGAAAAAAATTATATTGAATTTGCAACCTGATGGAGGTCAGTATAGATGGACTAATAGAACAAGTCCCACACACTGCTAGAAGCCCAAATATTTTTTCAGAGCTAGATGCAGAAAAAAATTATATTCAATTTGCAACCTGGTGGAGGTTAGTATAGATGGACTAATAGAATGATGCTATGCCCAAAAGGTTTTACTTCACTAGGTGCAGTAAAAAAATTGGTATTCTATACACAGTTGGTGTAGCTTGCAACACAGATAGGCTACTCCACTGACTAACACACTCTGCAATAGGCCAAAAAGGATTTGCTTTGCTAGATTTAACCAAATGCTGTAAAAAAAACTTGTACAGCACTGGCACAGACCTGCCTGGCAAAAACTGTTAGGAACTGATGTAACTTAGTCCTGAAAAGGACTGCAATTACAATTAGTCTTTACTCCCAACCTATCTATTTAAGAGCACAGACCTGCCTGACAATAGTCGTAGGAAATGCTGTAACCTAGTCCTTAAAAGGACTGCAATCACAACTCTTCCCTACAACCAAGCTATCTGTAGATTTGTGTGAAAATTGGCTTGAAATTAACAAGGTATAGCGCACACAGCAACAGCGGTGCCGTCTAACACGCAGCTGCAGCAGTGAGAAAATGGTGGCGACAGGGAAAATGGCTTGGTCTTATAGGGCAAGGACATGTGACATACACTGCCAATGACACATGCCCTTGTTTGTGTGAAAAAAAGCACTTCGCTCCGTGTGTGCGCTGCTGATAGGCTGACAGATTGCACCCCCCCACTGTAAATGCATGAAAGAGAAAAAAAAATGGAGATCTTCATTATTCCTGCAGAGATCCATCCCCTGCCCCTCCCCCCACCCCGCTGTACACTCAAACTGCGTATTAACATTAATTTTCAGCATTACTGAGAAAAAATCCAGTTATGATTTTGGGGGACGAACAGTTATTAAACATAACCTCGAACAGCCGAATTTTTTTCAAATCGTTCGTGTTCGCCGAACGGCTCGAACACCGCCCAAAACAGCTCGAATTTGAGATTGGCGAACAGTTCGAGTCGAACACCGCTCATCTCTACTCCTCAACCGTGGGCGGAACACTACTCAGACAACACAGGGTGAGGGAATCACAATATTAAGGCTTTATTGGATCCCCAACAACTAACAGCATATAACACATAACCAGCACAGCACAAATTGTAACAGGCAACAGAGTCTCACTCTTCCGCTGGCTCACCAGGGTTTTAGATTCTTCGTATCTGAGATCTTCCAGGACTATTTACTCCAAACCAGTGGTCCTCTTCTTTTGGCAAGCACCCGCCCAGAAAGAAATAATGCCAGAGTTTGGAACTGAGACAGCACGGCAAAGTCTGTAACCAGGTGACCGAAATGTCCCAACCTGGGTTGCGCCCTAGGCGGTCGTTGTTCTCCCATTCGCATCCGAAGATCCTAAATTAGCTGCCTGTCTTCAAGCTAGTGCACCTGCAGTTGGGACCGACATCCCTAGGCTGAGGGCAGTAGACAAAAATCTCCTAGTCAACTGAACAGTCCTCCTGATATACCCTAAGCCCTCATTGCAGGATACCGGGAACTTCACGATTGGTGGAATAAGACTTTTTTTCATTGGCTGGATCTCAAGTCCCATATAACCATTTTTGTTCATATTGCAGTCCAGGCAAGGGAGAGCCACATACTGATTGACATAGTCCTACAATGGAATGCTAGTAGGAGACATTCGGTTTGCAAGTTATGACATTAGAACAATGGTGGCTGAGGCAATTTACATAGAGTCAACAATCCACATGGTAATACAATGGCATTCTAATAGGATTAAATTCCTCTGACCTTACAGAAGAGAGATAATTGCATTACCTAGGTTAACATCACCAACATCAACAAGACTCTAGAAACAATGGGTATACAAAATAGTGTCCAGCTAGATTGTAAGAACTTAACCCATGAGTGGCATATTACGAGTTCGCCACAAAATACCAAATTGTCCGGATAAATAAGAAATCATCCTATGTTGTATATAAAAGGGGTCCATTTCGTCACATTCCTCCCCCTTCTTATTTAGCCAGACACGATAGGCTTCCGATCATCCTTCTCCACCTGTCGGGACAGTCCATCCACATTTCCATGGTTCTTGCCCTGTTTATGTGAGATGGAGAAATTGTAGGATTGTAACGCCAGACTCCACCTAAGCAATCGCCCGTTGTCCCCAGCAGTGCAGTTTAGCCAACTCAATGGATTGTGGTCAGTGAGGACTGTAAATTCATTGCCATAGAGGTAGGGCTGCAATTTTTTTTAAGGCCCAGACTATGGCCAAGCATTCCTTTTCTATGGTGGCGTAGGCCCTCTCTCGGTCCAACAGTTTCCGGGAGAGATAAGCTATTGGATGTTCCTTGCCGTAAGCCCCCACTTGGCTAAGTACCGCTCCTAGTCCTGTGTCTGATGCATCGGTTTGGACAATGAACCTACGTCGGAAGTCAGGCGCAGTCAGAACTGGGCTCTGGGCTAGCCGGTCTTTCAACTGGAGGAAAGCAGCTTCACATTCTGGGGTCCAGATAAGGTTGCGGGCATATTTTTTGGTTGTGAGGTAGGTGAGCGGTTTTGCTATGGTGCTGTAATTGGGGATAAATTTTCTATAATAGTTTGCGGTGCCCAAAAACGCGCGGACCTGCTTTTGGTTGACTGGGCGAGGCCACTGGGTAATTGCTTCTACTTTTGCTGGTTCTGGACGAATGCACCCACTTCCCACCCGATGTCCCAGGTATAACACCTCGGCCATCCCCATTTGGCATTTGTCAGGTCGGATGGTGAGCTGGGCTTTGGCTACCCTTTGCAGCACCTGGGACACGTGCTGAAGATGCTCTTCCCAGGTGTTGCTGAAGATAGCGATGTCATCCAAATAGGCCTGGGCATACCCCTGACATCCCTCTAGTAAATGGTCCACCATCCTTTGGAAGGTAGCAGGGGCATTCTTCATCCCAAAAGGCATGCTGGTGAACTCATATAGGCCAAAAGGGGTTATGAAAGCTGATTTCTCTTGAGCCTCTCTTGTGAGTGGGATCTGCCAGTATCCCTTGCTCAGATCAAGGGTGGATATAAACCGAGATCCCCCCAACCGATCTAGTAGTTCATCCACCCGGGGCATGGGGTAGGCATCTGTAACTGTGATCTCATTGAGCCATCTATAGTCCACACAGAAACGAGTACTCTTGTCCTTTTTTGGCACCAGCACAACACTGGCAGCCCATGGGCTTTGGGAGGGGACTATGACTCCCACGTTTAACATGTCATCCACCTCAGTCTTCATCATTGCCAACACCAGTGGTGTCACTTGGTAGGTGGGTGGGAGTAGTGGAGTGGATACCCCTGTGTTGACATGATGCCGGACCAGAGGTGTTCGACCAGGCAAGCTCGTGAACAGGGATTCATATGGGCTGAGTACGTCTGATAACTGTTGCTTCTGTGATGGACACAGCTGTTCCCCCAGTGATACATCTTTTACCCCCATGTCCCTTTTGAAGTCCACTAATAGGTCTGGCATCTGGTCTATATCAGGGTCATCTAAATCAGGACAACAAACTGCTAAGTTGGTGACCTCTCTTTCCTCTCTTTCCTTTTAGCCTGTTAACATGGTAGGTACGCTCACGAACTCCTGCTCGGTCCAAGGCCACAGTGTAGTCAGTATTGCTTGTTTTTTTGCACCGGTACGAGTACTAGGACCTTCTGTCCACAGGCAAATTCTCGGAGTCGGGCAGTGCGGTCATAATATCGTTTTTGCCTTTCCTGAGCCACTTCTAAGTTCCTGCGGGCTAATGCCATGAGGGGTCCATTTTGTCACAGTTAGGGTTGGGGTTAGGGTTGGGCTAGGGTTGGGGTTAGGGTTGGGCTAGGGTTAGGAATAGGGTTGGTGTTATGTTTGGGCTAGGATTAGGGTTGGGATTTTTTTCAAAAGTAAAAAAAAATAGATGACGATATGGCGACTAGTGTTTAGCGCAAGTGCTCGCTAGTTGAGTTTGCATCAGGTGCTCGGGTACGCACTGAGTATCGCGGGTGCTCGAGTGACATGCTTCAGTCTCCACCCCAAATGCTTCGTGGCCAAAAAAACCTTGCGGGGATTGCCTGTCTTGCACGAGCGATCCCCGCATGTTTGGTTTTTTTTGGGTGTCTAATAACCGTGAAACATGAGAGCGGGGACTCGAGCATGTCACTCGAACACCCATGATACATGGTGCATACCTGAGTACCCGATACAAACTCAAGTAGCGAGCACTTGCGCTCAAGACTAATGACAACTTATTCAATATGATGACCTAATATTATCAAATTATGTGTCGTACCTTGAGATTCAAAATGTTCCTTGATAAAATCCTTGAGGGGTGTAGTTTTCAAAATAGGGTCACTTGTGGGGGGTTTCCATTATTTAGGAACATCAACGGCTCTCCAAACGTGACATGGCGTCCGCTCTCAATTCCAGCCAATTTTGCGTTCAAAAAGTCACACAGTGCTCCTTCCCTTCTGAACTCTGCCGTGCGCCCAAACACTGTATTTTCCCCACATGGGGTATTGGCGTACTCAGGAGAAATTGCACAACAGTTTTTAGGGTCCATTTTCTCCTCTTACCCTTGTGAAAATAAAAAAATTGGGGCTAAAACATCATTTTTGTGGAAAAAGTTTGATTACTCAAGAGAAATTGCACAACAAACTGCCCTTCATGAAAATGCAAAATTGGGGGCTGAAAAACATTTTTGTGGGAAAATGTGAAAATTTTATTTTTACAGCTCAATGTTCTAAACTTCTGTAAAGCACTTGGGGGTTCAAGGTGCTCACCACACATCTAGATAAGTTCCCTGAGGGGTCTAGTTTCCAAAATGGTGTCACTTGTGGGGGGTTTCCACTGTTTAGGCACATCAGGGGCTCTCCAAACGCAACATGGCGTCCGCTAATTATTCACAACAAATTTTAGGGTCCATTTTTTCCTGTTACCCTTGCGAAAATAAAAAAAATTGGGTCTAAAGTAACATTTTTGTGAAAAAAGTTAAATGTTACATTTTTTCTTCCAAAAATTCCTGTGAAGCACCTGAAGGGTTAATAAAGTTCTTGAATGTGATTTTGAGCACCTTGAGGGGTGCAGTTTTTAGAATGGTGTCAGTTTTGGGTATTTTCTGTCATAAAGATCCCTCAAAGTGATTTCAAATGTGATGTGGTCCCTAAAAAAATGGTTTTGTAAATTTTGTTGGAAAAATGAGAAATCACTGCTCAACTTTTAACCCTTAGGCTGCGTGCCCACGTTGCGGATTACAAGCGTTTTTGATGCGGATTTTCCGCAGCATAAACGCTTGTAAAACGCTTGTCAATCCGCATCCCATGGTCCCCAATGAGAATCCGCAAGTTCTATGCCCATGCTGCGGATTTTTCCGCAGCGTTTATGGTGCGTTCAAAAATCCGCAGCATGTTCATTAATTTTGCGTTTCCGCATGCGGAATTGCCTTATTCAATGCATGAAAAAACGCAAGGCAATTCCGCATGTCGAAAACGAGTGAAAAACGCGCGATAAACGCGTGCGGAATTCCGCATGCGTTTTTCCGGGAGAGGACATGCGGAAATGAAGCAGAAATTTACTGCTTCATTTCGGCAACGTGGGCACATAGCCTTATGGCTCCCTAATAAAAAAAAATTTTGGTTCCAAAATTGTGCTGATGTAAAGTAGACATGTGGGAAATGTTATTTATTTACTATTTTGTGTGACATATCTCTCTGATTTAAGGGCATAAAAATTAAAATTTTGAAAATTTCAATATTTTTTAATTTTTTGCCAAATTTCCATTTTTTTCACAAATAAACGCAAGTGATATCGAAGAAATTTTACCACAATCATGAAGTACAATATGTCACAAGAAAACAATCTCAGAATCAGGAGGATCCATTGAAGCGTTCTAGAGTAATTACCTCATAAAGTGACAGTGGTCAGAATTGTAAAAATTGGCCCGGTCATTAACGTGCAAACCACCCTCGGGGGTAAAGGGGTTAAAGTACACTCTGCACCCCATCTTGACTGAAAAAAAAGCAGAAATGTAGAAATTTTTCCAAATTTATTAAAAGAAAAACTGAAACATCACATGGTCATAAGTATTCAGACCCTTTGCTCAGTATTGAATAGAAGCACCCTTTTGAGCTAGCACAGCCATGAATCTTCTTGGGAATAATGGAACAAGTTTTTCACCTGGATTTGGGGATCCTCTGCCATTCTTCCTTGCAGATCCTCTCCAGTTCCGTCAGGTTGGATGGTGAACCAACGGACAGCCATTTTCAGTTCTCTTCAGAGATGCTCAATTGGGTTTAGGTCAGGGCTCTGGCTGGGCCAGTCAAGAATGGTCACAGAGTTGTTCTGAAGCCACTCCTTTGTTATTTTAGCTGTGTGCTTAGGGTCATTGTCTTGTTGGAAGGTGAACCTTTGGCCAAGTCTGAGGTCCAGAGCACTCTGGAAGAGGTTTTCATCCAGGATATCTCTGTACTTGGCCGCATTCATGTTTCCTTCAATTGCAACCAGTCGTCCTGTCCCTGCAGCTGAAAAACACCCCCATAGCATGATGCTGCCACCACCATGTTTCACTTTTGGGATTGTATTGGGCAGGTGATGAGCAGTGCCTAGTTTTCTCCATACATACCGCTTAGAATTATCTCCAATAAGTTCTAACTTCGTCTCATCAGACCAGAGAATCTTATTTCTCATAGTCTGGGAGTCCTTCACGTGTTTTTTAGCAAACTCTATGCGGGCTTTCATATGTCTTGCACTGAGGAGAGGCTTCTGTCGGGCCACTCTGCCATAAAGGTCCGACTTGAGGGGGGCTGCAGTGATAGTTGACTTTGTGGAACTTTGTCCCATCTCCCTAATGCATCTCTGGAGCTCAGCCACAGTGACCTTGTGGTTCCTCTTTACCTCTCTCACAAAGGCTCATCTCCTACGATTGCTCAGTTTGGCTGGATGGCCAGGTCTAGGAAGACTTCTGGTGGTCCCAAACTTCTTCTATTTAAGGATTATGGAGACCACTGTGCTCTTAGGAACCTTGAGTAATATAGAAATTCTTCTGTAACCTTGGCCAGATCTGTGTCTTGCCACAATTCTGTCTCTGAGCTCCTTGGGCAGTTCCTTTGAGCTCATGATTCTCATTTGGTCTGACATGCACTGTGAGCTGTGAGGTCTTATATAGACAGGTGTGTGCCTTTCCAAATCAAGTCCTATCAGTTTAATTAAACACAGCTGGACTCCAATGAAGGAGTAGAACCATCTCAAGGAGGATCACAAGAAAATGTAAATCATGTGACTTAAATATGATTGTCTAAGCAAAGGGTCTGAATACTTATGACCATTTGATATTTCAGTTTTTCTTTTTTAATAAATTTGCAAAAATTTCTACATTTCTGGGTTTTTTCAGTCAAGATGGGGTGCAGAGTGTACTTTAATGAGAAAAAAAAATTAACTTTTTAGAATTAACCGTGCTTTCTGTACCCACTGTATATATATATATATATATATATATATATATATATATATATATATATATATATATATATACAGTACAGACCAAAAGTTTGGACAAAACTTCTCATTTAAAGATTTTTCTGTATTTTTATGACTATGAAAATTGTACATTCACACTGAAGGCATCAAAACTATGAATTAACACATGTGGAATTATATACTTAACAAAAAAGTGTGAAACAACTGAAAATATGTCTTATATTCTAGGTTCTTCAAAGTAGCCACCTTTTGCTTTGATGACTGCTTTGCACACTCTTGGCATTCTCTTGATGAGCTTCAAGAGGTAGTCACCGGAAATGGTTTTCACTTCACAGGTGTGCCCCGTCAAGTTTAATAAGTGGGATTTCTTGCCTTATAAATGGGGTTGGGACCATCAGTTGTGTTGTGCAGAAGTCTGGTGTATAAACAGCTGATAGTCCTACTGAATAGACTGTTAGAATTTGTATTATGGCAAGAAAAAAGCAGCTAAGTAAAGAAAATCGAGTGGCCATCATTACTTTAAGAAATGAAGGTCAGTCAGTGTGAAAAATTGGGAAAACTTTGAAAGTTTATCCGAGTCACCAGCCTCAGAAATCGCAGGTTACTAGCAGCTCAGATTAGAGACCAGGTCAATGCCATGCAGAGTTCTAGAAGCAGACACATCTCTTCAACAACTGTTAAGAGGAGACTTTGTGTAGCAGGCCTTCATGGTAAAATAGCTGCTAGGAAACCACTGCTAAGGACAGGCAACAAGCAGAAGAGACTTGTTTGGGCTAAAGAACACAAGGAATGGACATTAGACCAGTGGAAATCTGTGCTTTGGTCTGATGAGTCCAAATTTGCGATCTTTGGTTCCAACCACCATGTCTTTGTGCGACGCAGAAAAGGTGAACGGATGGACTCTACATGCCTGGTTCCCACCGTAAAGCATGGAGGAGGTGTGATGGTGTGGGGGTGCTTTGCTGGTGACACTGTTGGGGATTTATTCAAAATTGAAGGCATACTGAACCAGCATGGCTACCACAGCATCTTGCAGCGGCATGATATTCCATCCGGTGTGCGTTTAGTTGGACCATCATTTATTTTTCAACAGGGCAATGACCCCAAACACACCTCCAGGCTGTGTAAGGGCTATCTGACCAAGAAGGAGAGTGATGGGGTGCTACGCCAGATGACCAGGCCTCCACAGTCACCAGACCTGAACCCAATCAAGATGGTTTGGGGTGAGCTGGACCGCAGAATGAAGGCAAAAGGGCCAGCAAGTGCTAAGCATCTCTGGGAACTCCTTCAAGATTGTTGGAAGACCTTTTCCGGTGACTACCTCTTGAAGCTCATCAAGAGAATGCCAAGAGTGTGCAAAGCAGTCATCAAAGCAAAAGGTGGCTACTTTGAAGAACCTAGAATATAAGACATATTTTCAGTTGTTTCACACTTTTTTGTTAAGTATATAATTCCACATGTGTTCATTCATAGTTTTGATGCCTTCAGTGTGAATGTACAATTTTCATAGTCAAGAAAATACAGAAAAATCTTTAAATGAGAAGGTGTGTCCAAACTTTTGGTCTATACTGTACCCGGATCTGTCAGATCTGCTTGTCAAAGTACTCTGCCTGTGTGCTCATTTTAGAAAGTAAGCTACAGCTTCTGCCGCCCTTGCCGTGCTTCAGCAACGTTTGCAGCTTCCGGCTCACCGACTGATCTGCAATGTCCCCAAGTGTTGGAACTCTGCATTGCAGATGTTGCAGAAGAGGGCAGTTGTTGACTACCAGCATCAACAAGGCCATCGGTATTCAGGTCAGACTCCACACATAAAGCCTCAGGAGTGGACATGGATGTCAGACATATGTACCATCTGTTACACGCACGCCGCCTAAATTCAGATAGGGGCGAGACCGGTTACATGAATTCTTTGGAATCTTGGGGGAACTGTTACTCAGGGCGACCATAGGCACACGATGGACTCGCTTGCACAGACATCTGACAAGAATCCTTCTGAACGATTTAACAGTAACCTTTAATGAAGCATGGCCAGTGCAACTTAAATGTCCTTTGAGCAACAGGCTCCAGTGACCACAATACAGTTTCCTTAGCAGCACAATAGCACACAGTCTTTTTAGTTGTACAGTACAGCACACAGTCCATCCATTAGCACAGAGCTCCTACCAGCAGTCCCCGATCCACAGTGGGGGGGGGGTTTGAATTGCAGGATAAGCCTAGTTCTCAGATGTGGTGTTTGATCCCTGCGTCTGCTCTGCAGCAAATAACTCCTTGCTCTACTACTTTCTTCTGTAGGTACCACAAACAACCGGGCGGAACTTGCAGTGGTACAGTGTTCCAGGACCCTAGTCATCCTGTTGAAGAGGTCTGCATCTTCCCGTTTGCTCCCCAACTCAGCACTGACTCTACTCAATCTCTCTGAGGGAGGCCTGGCCACTCCCCCTAGTTGCACCCTGTTAACCCCTCTGGTTGCTGGATGCTTCTGCAGTATGTGTGGTATGTACCTGTCACACTCCTCCCTCCTTTTTGAATGTCGTCACCGACATCTGCCTTCTACCTGGTTACCATAACCAGCCCCTTGGAGTTTTAGTGGTTCTCCCCTAACTATCCTCAGATAGTTTTCCCCTAGTACCGCCCCTTTAATGAAAGGTAAGATGGTACTTGGACACTGCGGACCCCTTTTTAGCACTTTCCATAAAAAATACATTTTCTTTATCTAGTTATCTTCCGGTCGTCCTACTGCAAGGAAAAAGCATTTACCACACTTTACACCAGCAGTTGTTTCTTCAGCCGGAGCTTTTTACCCGCCTTCAACCGGCTCTCCCTAACTACCGCTAACATTTTTCACATTCAAATGCAACATACTTAAATACTGTAACAGTCTTTGGTATTCATTTAGTCATCAATAAAACACATATTTAATACATTTAGTGTTCCTGAGAAGGTTTGTGCCATTTAAGAACAAAGTCCTTTTTTTCTCTTAAGGCACTAGGTCCTCGGTCCTTCTGGGTAAGAACCCTGGAAGAGGAAAAGGGGACCGTCCTTTAAACAGGGGCAGAAACAATGTCCATTTCTTGTAAACTGCTAAGGCACAGTCCATTAAGTGCAATTGGGAAAACAGTTCCTCGACAGGATACGGCACAGTCCATAAGTTGAGGGTGAGGGCTCCCTAACTCGCTTGAGGTGCCCGCATATCCAGCAGAAAAGGGCACAACAGGTGCAAATAAAACTACTTTAGTAGTTCTCTCCACACGGGGCCCTATCCAGCCCACAAGGAAAAGTTCAGCAACACAGTTCTGTTACTAAAACTGAAACAACGCCTTTTCCAGTCTTAACAGCAGCAGTTTAGAAACCTGGGACCTGACCACTCCTTGGGATGGGGAACTCTATCAGAACATTCCGTGCAACCAGCACAACTTTAGTGGTGTCCAGTTGAGGTCCAGTAGCTTCAGTCCATTTTCTCTTTGCTTTGGACCTCCATCTGTCCCGAGGGCATGCAATAGGCTACACAGACGTGGCTGTTTGTGGCCTGGATGCTGGGGAGGTACACCGAGACCGCTGATGGTCCCGTGCTCCAAGATGTAGTTGGGGCAGCAGCTTCTCTGGTCATGGCTTGTGGGGCCGGTTCTCTCTCTTGAGGGGGTCGGACCCCAAATTGGTGACCAATGGGTGTAGGGAATAGCCTCTGTTCTTGTCCTGCTGCCCTGGGATCCTCCACATCTGACCAATCTTCGGGGTGGTACTCATCCATCTCTAGTATCTGAGACACTGAGATAGCATACCAGCCCCGAGGTCCCCACATCTTCAGAAATTGTACCTGATCTCCTGGCCAGAGATTACGGGTTTGTCCCACTGACAAGTCCCTTTCTACGGAGTGATGGCTGACAAAAATGTCAAAGCGGTTCCCAGGCTCCTGGATGAACCCGAATCCCCTCTTCAGGTCAAAATTCACACGGTGCCATACTTCAGTTGTTCCCCCAGGGATGCTCCTCCAATGCCTCCCCACCACTCCTTAGCAAACGCCTCCACTCGTTTCTTCTCCCGATGAATTTCATTTTTCCACGCGGCCAGGCATTCTTGAGAAACCAGCTCTCTCTCTTCTGGGGACACTGGGATGACCGGAAGATTCTTCGGGAGCTCTTCAGCCTGGCCAGGCTGAGTATCCCCTGCAGCAAGTGGAGCAGGGGTTTGAGCAGATGTGGTAGGAGGGGTTGGAGGCCTAGACTGGCTGACGTCTGTGGTATTATTAGGGTCCATAATAGCTGGTCCAGCCTTGACCGCTGGAGGGGGTGGAACATGACTTGTAGATTCACCCCCGGTTATAAGGCCCATCCTGGACTTTCCACCCCAGGGACAGTTCCACCTCTTCAATCTCCCGCCACAGGGACAGGCGTTCCTGGGAACGAACAATCCAGTCCATATCATGGATTTCTCACATCCAGCCCCGGGCCCCCCCCATATTTGGGGTACTTGAAATACGTGCTGGGTGGGGGAAATGGTCCCCCTGATGGTGGCAGGATGACTCTCCACAAATCGCTCCTGCTGGTAGACTGGTGGGGGTGGGCAGTTCCGGAACCCTTACTGGTAACTTCCGGGTTCGACTGGGCGCCGCCATCTTTGTTCCGATCCCAAAAGGTAAGCTGGTCCCCACCGGAAGTCCCGCCCCTCTCACAAGAGTGAAGGCAAGGACAGACGTCGCAACCGCGGTGGTGGATTCCAGTACAGCAGACAGGATCACGGTTGGAGTACCTGTAGACGCTGACTTCTTTTCTGGTGAGTCCGTCGCTGGGAAGGGTGATGCTGCGACCTGTGGTGTGGTGCTGGCCAGCGATCCGAACAAATGCTTCCGGCCCGGGGGCGATAGTGAGTTGGGCACAGGGTCTGGCACCATACCTTGGGGTCCCGCCTCCGGTGCTGTGGAGACTGCTGGATCCTGGTGGGGCTGGGCGGCTGGAGACATCCCTGCACATTACTTCCGCAGGTGAGAGAGCGCAGGGCTGCGTCTTCCGCTGTCTCTCCTCCTGTTACCGGTTTCCCAGACAATGCACACGCTGCTTTATCTGCCATGTCACTGGATGCTGAGTCACACAGTCATCCTTCCTCGCCACTCCTGACAGGAATGGCGTTCTTCTGGACCGAATAGCTCTGACTTGCTTGTACTCCTCCCCCTCTGGGACAGTACCTCATTGGCCATTGGTCCAGTACCTTAGTAGGTGGGGTGTCTTTCTTCTGAGGGCAGCCTTCTCCAGTTTGTTGCACTGCAGGGGGCTTGGCCGTGTTTGGCACTCTTTTCTCATACACTCCTACAAGATAGGACATCCTTCTTCTTCCCCACTGTGCTGTCGGCGCCATTTTAACTGTACAACATGTGCAACATGTGCCAATTCTAGCATTTTGCAGTTGCCTGTTTTTCTGTACTTCATCTCATTATTTCTCACAGCCAACGCTGGTTGTCTTCCCTTTTCACTGCTGTAACAGGGTTGGATTGAGGTGCTGTGCTGCTGTGTTTTTCCAGACACTTTTCCTCTTCTCCCTCTACACGCTAATTCCCGCTCTGGATTCCCCATATGAGCCACCAATGTTACACGCACACCGCCTAAGTTCAGATGGCGAGACCGGTTACATGAATTCTTTGGAATCCTGGGGGAACCGTTATTCAGGGCGACCATAGGCTGCAGTTTCTCCCAGGCACACGATGGACTCAATTGCTTGCACAGACATCTGACAAGAATCCTTCCGAACAATTTAACAGTAATGTTTAATGAAGCACAGCCAGTGCAACTTAAATGTCCTTTGAGCAACAGTGACCACAATACAGTCTATGTTCATATCTTTCCTTTTCCTGCAGTGTCTGAACCTGCACTTAACTCCAATTCGTTCCCTCTGTACTTCTGTTTGTGAGTTTAGTGTTCACTCGCTACTTCATTGTAAGAACCTTGTGTATCTGCTCTGCTTATCTACCACACCTGCGGGTTTGGCTCGGCTTTGCTACTCTACCGCACCTGCGGGTTTTGCTCTGCTCTGCTTGTCTACCGCACCTGCGGGTTTTGCTCTGCTCTGCTTGCCTACCACACTTGCGGGTTTTGCTCTGCTCTGCTTGTCTACCACACCTGTGGGTTTTGCTCTGCTCTGCTTGTCTACCGCATCTGCGGGTTTTGCTCTGCTCTGCTTGTCTACCGCACCTGCGGGTTTTGCTCTGCTCTGCTTGTCTACCGCACCTGGGTGTTTTGCTCTGCTTTGCTCGTTTACCGCACCTGCGGGTTTTGCTCTGCTCTGCTTGTCTGCCGAACCTGCGGCTCTCTTCCTGTATCCCAGTTTGTACTGGTCCCTATCCTGCCTGCGTTCCTACCTGCCAGTACCCACCTGTCTGCATACCAGCCGTGCCTGCCAGTACCCACCTGTCTGCATACCAGCCGTGCCTGCCAGTACC
The DNA here is from genome assembly GCF_046119375.1 of Phyllobates terribilis. Lineage (NCBI taxonomy): Eukaryota > Metazoa > Chordata > Amphibia > Anura > Dendrobatidae > Phyllobates > Phyllobates terribilis. The sequence goes on from NW_027362762.1 coordinate 296,468,493, forward strand.
CACCTGTCTGCGTACCAGCTGTGCCTGCCAGTACCCACCTGTCAGTATGCCAGCCTAACTTGCCTGTTCCTGCATTCCCCGGTGTGGGTCAACAGCTGTGACCGGGGGTTGACCTGGAGTAGCACCTGGTCCCTCTGCTCGGTTCCTCCCTGGTTCACGGAGTCGACTGAGCCGCCATGCGACCTTGGTCGGACCGAGTTGATACTTAGTCACGCCCCTCCAGACACTCCTCGGTTCATGGTCCAGTGGGATCACTAACCATGCTCACGCCAGTCAGTCCAGGTGTGTGCACAAGAGTTTGCTCAGGCCATGGTCCTCATTGAGCCCCACGGCCCTTCGCTCTCAGAGACATTTGAATTTTTGTCTGGCGAATACATGCACCAAGGAAAAAAATTTTCTCAAGCTGAGGTCCAGGCGATTTACTCACCAGTCCAAATGGAGCTATCAGCACTCGTTACTGCGGATCCACCACGGTACTACGGGGATCCAAAACAAAGCCGTGCGTTTGTGGAGCAATGTATGCTGCATTTCAAATTCTATGCTCACTATTTTCCCACTGATCGGGTTAAAGTAGCATTTATGATGTCCTACTTAGCGGGTGATGCCTTGAATTGGATCACCCCCCTATGGGAAGCATGGGATCCTATCGTCTCTGACCTGCAGGCCTTCCTGGTGGCCTTTCTAATGGTCTTCGATGACCCTAACCCTGAAGCTTCTGCTAAGCTTCCCTTCCCAATATCCTGGAGCAGTCCCGATGGGTGATGCGTGTAGGTAGCCCACCAGCTCTCCAGCCTGAAGAGACTGCTGCCCACACAGAATCCACACAGGATGACAATGCTCCTTAGAATTCTTCTCTTCCCAACCTCAAGAGGCAGTCCAGACGTGCTAGGTGTAGAGGTAAACCGTCACGCCAGGTTCTGTCCTCCCAAAGACCTCCTGTTCCCCAGCCTGTAGAGGCAGCTACCCGCACAGAATCCATGAAGGATGACCATGTTCGTCGGGCAAAGCAGAGGCCGGAATTCAGTCACAAAATCGGATTGCGGTCCCGCTGCGGTTGTTTGGGACACCCTGACAGTCTTTGTCCAGCTAAGGTTGGAGAATCCCAAGACATTAGGCCTGTAGGAGAGGCTGCCCTTGGCGTTAGTGTTTCCTCTCCACAGATGACCATGACAGTCTCTGTGGCAAGTGAAGGCCTCGGATTAACCGGAAGTTTCGGGTGTATAGCCTTGAAGAGTCGGTGTCTGATTCCCGTCCGACAACTCCAGAATCCGGTTTGGGCATTGTCAGCGGAAGGATGAGCCCTACTTAGAAACAGTCAAAATATGTCTGTACAAATTAAGCTCCAGATTGGAGCATTACACATGAAGAAGTTCACATTCCAGGTGCTGTCTGGTTTACCCACAGGTTGTCCAGAGCCGAGAGATCTAGTGCCCGCTCAGGTCTGGAGATCCTGCATGGTGTTTCCTGGGGGACTGCTGAGGTACAAGGGGTGTCCAGTCCCCATATCTTCAGGACAGTAAGCAGTATCTTCTTCTTCTTCTTCACCAGATCTGCTAGTCGCTGACTCGCTCTGTGCTGAAGTCTCCGAAGGAAGGGAAGCGGAGGCATTGTCCCCACAGAGTCTCGATGATTGTACCAAGGATCAGGCTTCAGGTACCATCCCGCCTCACAGACGTGTCATCTCAGAAACCAGACTGAAGTTGGTCCCAAAGCAAGGATCCTCTATCTCTAATAAATCTGGCAATAAGTCCATCAAGGCGTTGGCTACCTCCAAGTCTCTGCACCCCTCCAATCAGGCGGAGGACTTCCAGTTGTCTCTTGAATCTTCTGGGGTGCTACCTGATAACAAATGGAGAGAGACTTTTCTGCACCCTGTACCTGGTACTTCGCTCACTTCATCCAGTAAGCTTGGCAAAGTGTACGTCAAGGCAGTGGTTATCCCTGAGTCTCTGCACCCCTCCAACCCGGTGGAGGATCTCCAGTTGTCCCGTGAATCCTTTGGGGTGCTACCCAATATTAGCAAATGGAGAGAAACTTTCCTGTGTCCTGTTCCTGGTACTTCACTCACTTCATCTGTTGCTGAGGATGGATCGATGGGAGGAAGCATCCTAGTCACCAAGATGGTGAGACTAGTTTCGTTCCCTCTAGTGGACAGAAGAGGTAATCTTCTTGAAGTGAAGGATCGACCTCCAAATTCTCTGCAGAAAATCATTGCAGGCTTGAAGAAGAGGGGGCATAAAGGGGGGGTACTGTAACATCCCTGGCGGCATGCTGGCATGGCTTACCACCTCCCACCATGCAAGACTGCCATCTTACCTATCAGTCCTGGCTGCACACTTTGCTCCAGTATCTGCTGTGTGCATGTCTCTTATCTGATTGCTTAGGGCGGCGGCGCGGTAACTGTCTGATTCTTATAGTTACTGTGTGCAAACTCCTAATGCGTCCCCAGCCTATTGTTGTGAGTCACTGAATACTTAAACCCCCTCCACCCAGTAGGAGGTGCCTGAGCAACACTTTCTTTCAGTGTGTTCTGTGCAACTGAGTTGCCAGGTCCTGTCCTGTATCTTGTCTGTTTCCGCCACCCTGGGGGCTGAGTACCCTGGGAGCTGAGTACCCAGGCCCGTTACCTGTATCTGTGATTTCTAGTCTGTTTCCGCCACAATTTCATGTCAATAGCACCTTTAGAAATATATTTACTCAATACACTGACGAGCAAAAGGGAACATACAACTATGCGCTAAAAACTCCCATAATGAACATGAATAGGCTAATGATCCTTACCTGTCAGTGATACTTGTCTCTGTCTGACCAGTTTTTGACATTCTCTATGATGAACAATGGTCCGTGATGTGCTGGATAGTATTGCGGTGGATCTTGTACTTCAGATTTGTGCTATGTATCACAAACATTGTTCGCAGCGTTCTGGCCGGTCACGCTCGCTCAGACATCCGTTTAAAAAAGAAAACTGCCACCCTGTGCACCTGTGACTTCTCTACCTATGGGCTCTCTTCGAGGCAAAAACGAGTGTGAATACTCCTATCCAACACGTATCGTCCTGCTTCGTCAGGGATTACACACCATGGCTATGGCAGTTCCTTTATAGATGAGTACTACAGAGCATTACTTCTGATGTTAATTGCTAGTTTCCTAAAAAGCAAATAACTCTATTTCGCTATTAAGTCAGACTGGTCTCAATGTATTTAATGTGAATATCCACTTGCTTTAGACATCTGGTGTATATAATTTCCTCCCCTCCAATGTTTTTTTACCTTTTCTATTCCCCAAAAAGAACTTCCCTTTAGTTGGCCATTATGTGCTATTTTATAATGGTAAGATAATGGATGTCCTGCAAACTGTCTTTTGATGTTATAGACATGTTCCTTGATTCTCACTTGAGATTCCCGTTTTGTTCAGCCTATACATAGTTTCTGGCACGTGCCCTTTATAAAACATATAACACCCTTAGTATAGCACGTTATGTGGGTTTTAACCCCTTTCCGGCCCAAGGCGTACTAATACGTATCTGTGCCCTGGGCCTTATGGGCCAGATACGTATTAGTACGCCTTGGCGATTTCGCCGCCGGGTGCCAGCTGATTGTCACAACTGACACCCGATGCTATCTGCTGGGAGCGGTCCCTGCACAATAACCCCCGAAATGCTGTGATCGAAATCGATCGCAGCTTTCCGGTGGCAAGAGGAGATAAGCGCAATACTTACCTTCTCTGCCGCCGTCCCGCGGCGTTTGAGACCAGTCCCAGATGTTGTCATGGTGACCCGATGTCATCATGACAACATCTGGATCACCAGGAGGCAGGAAGTTACTTTGGTCATGCGCAGTACACGACCTAAGTTACTTCTCCCTGTGCAGCGTGGACAGGCTGCATAGCACAGGGATGGTGCTGCATTCCTGTGCTATGCAGCCTATCAGGCTGCAAAAAGTGAAAGACCCATAGTGGGACAATGTGAAAAAGTAATAAAAATGTCAGAAAGTGAAAAAAAAAATTGTAAAAATATAAAAAAAAAATGAAAAAAATATATAAAAAATGATATATATTGTACTCATAAATAAATAATCTTATGGAAAACAAAATAAACCAATAAAAGTACACATGTTTGGTAATGCCGTGTCCGGAACGACCTGACCTATAAAACTGTCCCACTAGTTAACCCCTTTAGTGAACATGGTAAAAAAAAAAAAAAAAAACTTAAAACGATGGTTTATCATCATACTGCCAAACAAAAAATGGAATAAAACGCGATCAAAAAGATGAATGTAAATAAAAATTATACCGCTAAAACGTCATCTTGTCCCGCAAAAAAAAAGCTGCCATACAGCTCCAACGGCCGAAAAATAAAAAAGTTATGGCTCTCAGAATAAAGCGATGCAAAAACAATTCTTTTTTTCTATTAAATAATTTTTATTGTGTAAAAGCGCTAAAACATAAAAAAATAAATGTGGTACCGCTGTAAACGTACTGACCCGAAGAATAAAGCCTTATCAATTTTACCACACGCAGAACAGCATAAAAAAAAAACAATTCCTGAACTGTTGGTTTTTGTTTATTCTGCCTCCCAAAAATCGGAATAGAAAGCGATCAAAAAATGTTACGTGCCCGAAAATGGTACCAATAAAAACGTCAACTTGTCCCGCAAAAAACAAGCCATCACATGACTCTGTCGACCGAAATATGGAAAAATTATAGCTCTCAAAATATGGCGATGCAAAAACTAGTCTTTGCAAAAGAAAAAAGGATTTTTTAGTGCGTGACAGATGTCAATCATAAAAACCAGATATGAATCTAGTATCATTGTAATTGCACAAACCCGAAGAATAAAGTCGTTTAATCACTTATACCGCACGAGGAACGGCGTAAAAAATAAACTCTAGGGTTAAGGATAGGGTTGTGCTAGGGTTAGGGTTGTGCTAGGGTTAGGGTTAGGGTTGTGCATGCTCGTTGAAAGGGTTTACCAAGCATGCTTGCTCAACACTAGTTGAGAACAATAAAACATAAAAATGATCAATGTAAATCAAAATTAATATTCCATGGAGGTCTGAATATGGAATGATCTCCAAATCAAAGTGGAAAATCAAATTACAGGCTGATCGAAATGCCTCAAGACAAGGAAATGATGCTAAGTAGTTTGTGTGGGCTCCATGTGCCTGTATGACCTCCCTACAATGCCTGGGCATGCTCCTGATGAGGTGGCTGAGCCCTGAAGAAATCCCCGCTTCCTGTGGTAATTATAATGTTTCCCCCTTCCCCTGCATGTCACAGTGCCCTGTGATGTGCAGTTGCCACGGCTAAATCTGGGCACTGTGACGTGCAGGGCAGGGGGGAAACATTGTAATTAACTCAGTAGGCGGGGATTATTACAGGGCCCCTGGCCTGCAAGCATTAGAAACTTGATTGAATAAAAAGACATTTCACAGCAACAAGACCTCTAATATGAGGCATATAGGTATGAATAGATTTACATTTCTATCACTGGTATGCCCATATTAGAGGCCAGAAAATTGCCAGGGGGTGACAGATTCCCTTTAACCCTAGAACACATAACCATAAAAATCTACACTTTCACATACCTGGGGCTTTTTAGGCCGTGTGCAAATAATAAATAAATGATCAACTGGAAATGACAAACAACTATATACCTGAGGAATACCTAGAGTTTCAAAATTCTAACTAAAGAAATCTTGCAGAAAATAGAAAACAATTAACAGGGCGGGCCTGCGAGGCCCCAGGTATGCGTTCTACGGTTAAAGTATCAGTCAATTCATGGACAGTCTGTGGTGCAATGTGGCGTTGGTTAATGCAATGAGACATGATGTCCCAGATGTTCTCGATTGGATTCAGTTCTGGGGAAAGGGCAGGCCAGTCCAAAGCATCAATGCCTTCATTGTGCAGGAACTGCTGACACACTTCAGCCACATAAGGCCTAGCATTGTCATGCATCAGAAGGAACCCAGGGCCTACTGCAACTGTATATGGTCTCACAATGGGTCTGAGGATCTCATCCCGTTACCTAATGGCAGTCAGGGTACCTCTGGCTAGCACATGGAGGGCTGTGCGGCCCTCCAAAGAAATGCCTTCCCACGCCATTACTGACCCACTGCTAAACCGATCATGCTGAAGGATGTTGCAGGCAGCAGAACGTTCTCCATGGCATCTCCAGACTCTATCATCCGAGAAGAGCACAGGGCGCCTGTGTCGAATTTGCCAATCTTGGTGTTCTCTGGCAAAAGCCAATTGCCCTGCACCGTGTTGGGCTGTAAGCACAACACCCACTTGTGGACATTGGGCCCTCATAACACCCTCATGGAGTCTGTTTCTGACAGTTTGAGCAGACACATGGATGTTAGTGGCCTTCTGGAGGTCATTTTGCAGGGCTCTGGCACTGCTCCTACTTGCACAAAGGAGGAGGTAGCGGTCCTGCTGCTGGGTTGTTGCCCTCCTATGGCCCCCTCCACATCTCCTGGTGTACTGGCCTGTCTCCTGGTATCTGCTCCATGCTCTGGACACTGTGCTGACAGACACAGCTACCCTTCTTGCCACAGCTCGCCTTGATGCGCCATCCTGGATGAGCTGCACTGCCTGAGCAACTTCTTTTCGTTGTACTGTAGACACCGCCTCATGCTACTGTACCTCTAGGGGTGAGAGCAATGACAAAATGCAAAAGTGACCAAAAAAACTGCCAAAAAGGATGAAAACAGAGAAATGGTCTGTGGTCACCAGCTGCACAACCACTCCTTTATAGAGTTTGTCTTGCTAATTGCCTATCATTTCTACAGGTTGTTTGTTCCACTTGCACAACAGCAGAAGAAATTAACTCACAGTGTTGCTTCATAACTGGACAGGTTGATTTCACAGAAGTGTGACTGACTTGGCGTTACATTGTGTTGTTTAACCCCTTTAACCCCGAAGGCTGTTTGTGCGCTAATGACCAGGCCAATTTTTACAATTCTGACCCGTATTTACTTTATGAGGTAATAGCTCTGGAACGCTTCAACGGATCCCACTGATTCTGAGAATGTTTATTTTGTGACAAATAGCACTTCATGATAGTTTTAAAATTTATTTGATATAGCTGGAGTTTATTTGTGAAAAAATCTGAAATTTGGTGAAAATTTAGAAAATTTCGCAATTTTCAAACTTTGAATTTTCAGGCCCTTAAATCAAAGAGATATGTCACACAAAATAGTTAATAAATAACATTTCCCACGTGTCTACTTTACATCAACACAACTTTGGAACCAAAAATTTTTTTGTTAGGATGTTACAAGGGTTAAAAGTTGACCAGCGATTTCTAATTTTTCCAACAAAATTTGCAAAACCATTTTTTTAGGGATCACATCTAGTGTTGAGCGAGCACTAAAATGCTCGGGTGTTCGAAGCTCGGGCCGAGTTCACCGTGATACTCGGGTGCTCAACCTGAGCAACGAGCCCAATGTTAGTCTATGGGAGACCCGAGCATTTTTGCGGCGGCACCCCCGGCAGTCTGTAGAAAGCCTAAAAAGTGCCCAAAGCGATAGTGACAGTGCTCAAATGACATCGGGACAGCATGGGGATCGCCCCAGGAAGCATTTCTGACTCCCAGGTCACTGCTGTCAACAATGTGTTCAGAGGTATTAAGCCACTTTTACAGGCTCATAATAAAACGTTCAAAACCGAAAGTGAAACTGTTTTCCTGTGAAATATGTTAAGGAATTTCTTTTCCAGGGTAAAAACTTGTGTATAAGGTAAAATAAATAACCAAAAACAAAAATACTCCTCCACACCTTCAGCTATGTTCACAAGTAGCATTTTGTATGCGTTTTTGCACTTTTGTATTGCTTTCAACTGTGACAAATGCATTCACCGGGAAAAGTCATTTTAACATTTTACAACCTTATCTGGCCATGTGCTGTGTGACACATGCATACATTGCTGAAAAGACATGGGGACAGCATGGGGAAGACCCCTGGAAGCATCTCTGACTCCCAAGTCACTGCCTAAAAGTGTGCCCATCAGAAGTGATCCTTGCCGCATCAGAAGATGTAGACTTGCAACTATCCTCGTGCAAGTCCTTGTCCCAGGGCAGTGTTCAATTGTACCTCCCCCATTCCTTTCAATGCAAGCGCAAATATGCAGCCAACCACCCACCCACCCGCAGGCTGCAATACCATACTGCTAGCTTGCACTTGAAATGGGGCCTTTTAGTTTGGAGGAGGCCAAAGCTGGCCACTACCTCATGGCTGCTTCGGCAGCGAGGTATCCATACTCAGTCCCCAGCCGCCCGGCGGCCGGGTGTCCACTCACGGTCCCCAGCCGCCTGGGGGCAGCTGGGTGTCCATAAACGGTCTCCAGCCGCCCCTATTTCTCCTGTCAACTTCCCCCCACACACTTTTCTTAGCCCGGCCTGCTTTAGGGCAGCATTGGACGAGCCCACCAGAGAACCAGACTCCTCCAGAGGGCCCTGGCTTCTCCATCAGGGAAGTTGAGAGTGCCAAGGTGAGGAGCATGATGATGATGATAGAAGTTAGCATCTGCTTTGTTTTCTTGGAAAGAAAGTGTAAGTGTGCAGCCTGCCACCCACCCACCCCCAGACTGCAATGCCATAATGCTAGCTTGCACTTGAAATGGGGCCTTTTAGTTTGGAGGAGGCCGAAGCTGGCCACTACCTCATGGCTGCTTCGGCAGCGAGGTATCCATACTCAGTCCCCAGCCGCCCCTATTTGTCCCGGTGTGCCTTATACATAAGATTAAGTGCGCACACCAAAAGATTAATTTAAAAGATTTAAAAAGATTTAAAAATATGGGAGGAAGAGAAACCAATCACAAACTAAAATGTTTTTATACAAATGCACAAAGCATGGGCAACAAACAAGGAGAATTGGAACTACTAATGCAGGAAAAGGAATATGATGTCATTGGAATCACTGAAACTTGGTGGGACGATACACATGATTGGAATAAAAGGCTAAAAGGATACAACTTATTTGCAAGAAACAGACTTGATAAACGAGGAGGAGGTGTTGCATTGTATGTTAGAAAAGTGTATATCTGCACAGAGATTGAAGCTTCAGAGACTGGGAGTTCTGTGGAAACTGTTTGGGTAAGAATACAAGGAGAGAACAACGGAAAGGACACCATTGTAGGCATTTACTACAGGCCACCTGGGCAAGCTGAAGATATGGATGAACTCTTTATGTATCAAATGACCAAGTTCTCCAAAAAATATGACGTAGTGGTCATGGGAGATTTCAACTATCCAGACATTTGTTGGGAATCTCTCTCAAGTAAAACTAACAGGTCAAGCAAATTCTTATCCTCTCTTGCTGACAACTTTATCTTCCAAAAGGTAGGGGAGAAAACAAGGGGATCTGCTACTTTGGATCTAATCCTTATAAACAGGGAGGAAATGGTTGAGGAGGTAAAGGTGGCTGGGACCCTAGGAGGCAGCGATCATGCTATTATAGAATTTTGGATAACTAGAGGAGGAAGACATGTGAAGACTCAAACTTCAAGGTTAGATTTTAGAAAGGCAGATTTTAAGAGACTCAGAAAGAGAATAGGAGGGATCCAATGGCTGGATGTCCTTAAGGACAAAAATGTCCAGGAAGGATGGGAAATTTTTAAAAATGAGATTCTCAAAGCACAATCGTTAACAATCCCGAAAAGTAGGAAGAATGGGAAGCATTTAAGGAAACCAGGATGGATGAACACAGAACTTAAACACATGTTAAAAAGAAAGAAAGAAATGTTTATTAAATGGAAAGAGGGAGGCATATCTAAAGAGGATTATAATGCAGTCTGCAGATCCTGCAGGGCACGTATCAGGTTAGCTAAAGCTGACAATGAATTAAGGCTTGCAAGAGATGTCAAAAGCAATAAAAAAGGATTTTGGGGGTATGTCAAAAGTAAAAGAAAAGTCAAAGATGCTATAGGATTTTTACAGGATGAAAATGGAGAAATGGTAAGAGAGGATGTTGAGAAGGCCGAACTTTTTAATTCCTATTTTGCATCTGTTTTCTCTCAGAAAGAAAATGTAACATCAACTGATCTTCACTGTCCTTTTAAAGGAATAGAGGAATCCAAGTTATCTGTAAACAGAAAGATTGTGAGGGAATATTTAGCTAACATAAATGAGTTCAAGTCTCCAGGTCCAGATGAATTACACCCCAGAGTACTGAAGGAGATCGTAGAAGAAATTTTAGAACCACTCTCCATAATCTTTGAAAATTCTTGGAGAACAGGAGAAGTCCCAGAAGACTGGAGAAGAGCAAATGTTGTTCCTATCTTCAAAAAGGGGAAGAAGGTGGACCCAGGGAACTATAGGCCGGTGAGTCTGACTTCTATACCAGGAAAGATCTTTGAACAAATTATTAAACAACATGTATGTAAGTACATGGATAAGAATGAAGTGATTAACCAGAGTCAGCATGGGTTTGTAACTAACAAGTCATGTCAGACTAACTTAATTTCCTTCTATGACAGAATCACTGACTGGGTGGATCAGGGAAATGCTGTAGATATAGTATATCTTGACTTCAGCAAAGCATTTGACAAAGTATCTCACACCATCCTTATTGAAAAAATGACCAAGTATGCAATGGACCAGGCAACTGTTAGGTGGATTCATAACTGGCTTAGTGATCGGACTCAAAGGGTGGTTGTAAATGGCTTCACATCCAGCTGGATGAATGTCTCAAGTGGGGTACCACAGGGCTCCGTCCTGGGACCTGTATTGTTCAACATCTTTATCAATGATTTAGATGAAGGAATTGAGGGTAAACTGATTAAATTTGCTGATGACACAAAGCTAGGAGGGATAGCTAATACTAGAGAAGAGAGAGAGAGGATTCAAAAAGACCTAAATAAACTGGAGCAGTGGGCAGCAACCAACAGAATGGTTTTTAACAGGGAAAAATGCAAAGTACTACATCTGGGCAATAAAAATGAAAAAAGCATATACAGAATGGGAGGAATAGAGCTAAGCAACAGTACATGTGAAAAAGACTTAGGTATACTAATAGATCATAGACTGAACATGAGTCAACAGTGTGATGCAGCAGCAAAAAAGGCAAATACAATTCTGGGATGTATTAACAGAAGCATACAGTCTAGATCACGTGAAGTCATTATCGGTCTTTACTCCTCTTTGGTCAGACCTCATCTGGAATACTGTGTACAGTTTTGGGCACCACATTTTAAAAAAGACATAGACAAACTGGAGCAAGTTCAGAGAAGAGCGACCAGAATGGTGACTGGTCTGCAAACCATGTCCTATGAGAAACGGTTGCAGGATTTGGGAATGTTTAGCTTGCAAAAAAGAAGACTGAGAGGAGACTTAATAGCTGTCTACAAATATGTCAAGGGCTGTCACATTATAGAAGGATCATCTTTATTCTCATTTGCACAAGGAAAGACTAGAAGCAATGGGATGAAACTAAATGGGAGGAGACACAGATTAGATATTAGAAAAAACTTTTTGACAGTTAGGGTGATTAATGAGTGGAACAGGCTGCCACGAGAGGTGGTGAGTTCCCCTTCAATGGACGTCTTCAAACAGAGGCTGGACAGACATCTGTCTGAGATGATCTAGTGAATCCTGCTTTGAGCAGGGGGTTGGACCAGATGACCCAGGAGGTCCCTTCCAACTCTACCATTCTATGATTCTATGATTCTATGATTGTATGATTACCTGTGCCCTCCCCAGTGCATTTAGTGGGAAGGACAGCCTATTCCACTGTAGTGTGTGCATGCCAACCCCCTGTTCATGGTACATGCGAAGATGCCTACCACCCTGCACCTGTCGTTGCAGACTTGCAACTATCCCCGTTCAAGTCCTTGTCCCAGGGCCGTGTTCAATTGTACCTCTCCCATTCCTTGCAATACAAGCGCAAGTATGCAGCCTGCCACCCATCCACCCACCCCCAGGCTGCAATACCATACTGCTTGCTTTCACTTGAAATTGGGCCTTTTAGGCATGTGGAGGCGGAATCTGGCCACCAGGTCATGACTGCATTGGCAGCCTGGTATCCATACTCAGTCCCCAGCCGCCCGGCGGCCGGGTGTCCACACTCGGCCCTCAGCTGTCCACACACGGTCCCCAGCCTCCTCGGGGCAGCCGGGTGTCAATAAACAGTCCCCAGCCGCCCCTATTTCTCCTGTCAACTTCCCCCCACACACTTTTCTTAGCCCGGCCTGCTTTAGAGCAGCATTGGACGAGCCCACCAGAGAACCAGACTCCTCCGGTGGGCTTCTCCATCAGGGGAGTTGAGAGTGCCAAGCTGAGGAGCATGATGATGATGATACAAGTTAGCATCTGCTTTGTTTTCAAGGAATGCAAGCACATGTATGTAGTAGCGGCTAGGCCTGAGGTGGTCAGCGTTTTGGCGCATATCCTACCTCCTCCGAGGATTGTTGGATGTTTTCCTGCTACTATCCAAGTTCTATGACTCCCGTTAAAACAAAGCTTCAGGTGATAAATGATGGATGAGGTAGTGGCAAAGGAGAAAGAGCAGGAGGAACAGGGACCATTCACATCAATATAAGGCCAGTCAACCACATATGTCTTGTAGGATATGTTTCTGTAACAAAAGGAGCGGTTCGGCTACACAGTTATAGGGCATACAGTGAGTGCAATGCCTACCAAAAATTTTGAGGCACTCCAATGCCCCTTGGAAATGACATGGAGGTCAGAGGGCCTTAACTAAACCTTGTTTTCCATTTATAGGAACTGGGTCTCCTGTGCACTGTTGGCCTAAGCAGTGAATGGAAGGCTTTCCAAAAATTATGAGGAACTGCAATGCCCCTTGAAACAGACGTGGATAACAGCGTACTAAAAACCTTCTACCCATTATTGGGGAGGGGGTCTCCCTTAGTTTTTGCCTTTGCATTGAAAAGCAAAAGCTGACTAAAATTAGGAGGAAATGCAATGCCCGGTGGAAGAGTCGTGGAGGTTAGAGGTAATTGAAAACAACATTACAATGCCCCTTGGAAGAGCTGTGGAGTTCAGAGAGGCTTAAGAAGACGCTTTTAATGCCCCTTTGAAGAGACGTGGAGGTCACAGTAGCTTAACAAGACGGTTTTAATGCCCCTCGGAAAAGTGGTGGAGGTCGCAATAGCTTAACAAGACGGTTTTAATTCCCCTTACAAGAGCCATACAGTACAGCATCTTAAAAACATTATTCCCATTATTGGGGAGTGTGTCTCCCATAGTTTTTGCTTATGCCTTCCAAGCAAAAGCTGCCAAAAATTAGGACTGAGCAGCTTGCAATGCCCCTTACAAGAGCCATACAGTACAGCATCTTAAAAACATTATTCCCATTATTGGGGAGTGTGTCTCCCATAGTCTTTGCTCATGCCTTCCAAGCAAAAGCTTCCAAAAATTAGGATGGAGCAACTTGCAATGCCTCTTACAAGAGCCATGCAGTACAGCATATTACAAACAATAGTTCCATTATTGGGGAGTGGGTCTCCCATATTATTTGCTTATGCCTTCCAAGCAAAAGCTTCCAAAAATTAGGACGGAGGAACATGCAATGCCTCTTACAAGAGCCATGCAGTACAGCATATTACAAACATTATTCCCATAATTGGGGAGTGGGTCTCCCATAGTATTTGCTTATGCCTTCCAAGCAAAAGCTGCCAAAAATTATGAGGAAATGCAATGCCCGTTCGAAGAGTCGTGGAGGTCCCAGTAGCTTAACAAGATGCTTTTAATGCTCCTCAGAAGAGACGTGGAGGTCCCAGAAGCTTAACAAGACACTTTTAATGCCCCTCAGAAGAGACGTGGAGGTCAGAGTGGTACAACAAGACGGTTTTAATGCCCCTTGGAAGAGACGTGGAGGTCAGAGTGGTATAACAAGACGCTTTTAACGCCCCTCAGAAGAGACGTGGAGGTCAGAGTGGTACAACAAGACGGTTTTAATGCCCCTTGGAAGAGACGTGGAGGTCAGAGTGGTATAACAAGACGCTTTTAATGCCCCTCAGAAGAGACGTGGAGGTCAGAGTGGTATAACAAGACGGTTTTAATGCCCCTTGGAATAGACGTGGAGGTCAGAGTGGTATAACAAGACGCTTTTAATGCCCCTCAGAAGAGACGTGGAGGTCCCAGTAGCTTAACAAGATGCTTTTAATGCCCCTCAGAAGAGACGTGGAGGTCAGAGTGGTATAACAAGATGGCTTTAATGCCCCTCAGAAGAGACGTGGAGGTCCCAGTAGCTTAACAAGATGGTTTTAATGCCCCTCAGAAGAGACGTGGAGGTCCCAGTAGCTTAACAAGACGGTTTTAATGCCCCTCAGAAGAGACGTGGAGGTCCCAGTAGCTTAACAAGACGCTTTTAATGCCCCTTGGAAGAGACGTGGAGGTCAGAATGGTATAACAAGACGGTTTTAATGCCCCCTGGAAGAGACGTGGAGGTCAGAGTGGTATAACAAGACGCTTTTAATGCCCCTCAGAAGAGACGTGCAGGTCCCAGCAGCTTAACAAGATGCTTTTAATGCCCCTTGGAAGAGACGTGGAGGTCAGAGTGGTATAACAAGACGCTTTTAATGCCCCTCAGAAGAGACGTGGAGGTCAGAGTGGTATAACAAGACGGTTTTAATGCCCCTTGGAATAGACGTGGAGGTCAGAGTGGTATAACAAGACGCTTTTAATGCCCCTCAGAAGAGACGTGGATGTCCCAGTAGCTTAACAAGACGCTTTTAATGCCCCTCAGAAGAGACGTGGAGGTCAGAGTGGTATAACAAGATGGCTTTAATGCCCCTCAGAAGAGACGTGGAGGTCCCAGTAGCTTAACAAGACGGTTTTAATGCCCCTCAGAAGAGACGTGAAGGTCCCAGTAGCTTAACAAGACGGTTTTAATGCCCCTCAGAAGAGACGTGGAGGTCCCAGTAGCTTAACAAGACGCTTTTAATGCCCCTTGGAAGAGACGTGGAGGTCAGAGTGGTATAACAAGACGGTTTTAATGCCCCTTGGAAGAGACGTGGAGGTCAGAGTGGTATAACAAGACGCTTTTAATGCCCCTCAGAAGAGACGTGGAGGTCCCAGCAGCTTAACAAGATGCTTTTAATGCCCCTCAGAAGAGACGTTGAGGTCAGAGTGGTATAACAAGATGGTTTTAATGCCCCTTGGAAGAGACGTGGAGGTCAGAGTGGTATAACAAGACGGTTTTAATGCCCCTCAGAAGAGACGTGGAGGTCCCAGTAGCTTAACAAGATGCTTTTAATGCCCCTCAGAAGAGACGTGGAGGTCCCAGTAGCTTAACAAGACACTTTTAATGCCCCTCGGAAAAGTGGTGGAGGTCCCAGTAGCTTAACAAGACGCTTTTAATGCCCCTCAGAAGAGACATGGAGGTCCCAGTAGCTTAACAAGACGGTTTTAATGCCCCTTACAAGAGCCATACAGTACAGCATCTTAAAAATATTATTCCCATTATTGGGGAGTGTGTCTCACACAGTCTTTGCTTATGCCTTCCAAGAAAAAGCTGACAAAAATCAGGATGGAGGAACTTTCAATAATGGCTACACGGACCACGGTAAACCTGGTGGTATAGTGGTGGTGGAGGCTGAGGATAAGGAAAAGAGCATAAAACAGCCGAAATGAGGAAGCGTATACCCATGTGTGGGTGTGAAGCGGTGCATGTGAATTCACCTCCCGAAATAACACAGTGGATTTGACTTTATGTTACTCTGCTGTCATTTGGTGGTGATGAGAAGTCTGGCCCAATCTAGCCCTTGTTCATTTTGATAAGGGTCAGCTTGTCAGCATTGTCAGTTGACAGGCGAGTGCGCTTATCAGTTATAATTCCCCCAGCGGCACTAAAAACAAGCTCCGATAACACGCTAGCGGCAGGGCAGGCCAGGACCTCCAAGGCGTACAGAGCGAGTTCATTCCAAGTGTCCAGCTTGGATACCCAATAATTAAAAGGCACAGAGGAATCACGGAGGATGGTGGTACAGTCGGCAACGTACTCCCTCACCATCTTTTGAAACTTTCCACTCCTTGTGAGAGTACCCCGCACCTCAGGGTCTGTCCGAAGGGAGGGTCTCAGAAAACTGTCCCAGAACGTTGACAGTGTTCCCCTGCCTCTGCTGGATAGGAGTTGCGTATCTCTCGCATGTACGCCTTAGTTGGGCAACGAGCTGTGACCTCTGCCGCTAGCGTGTTCATATGGGAATTTTTTTAACTGTTCTGCAGCAAGGGCCTTCTGGTACTGCCCCATTTTTGTAGACCTCTCCTCCTCAGGAACAAGAGAGTGAAAGTTCTCCTTGTAGCGGGGGTCTACAAGTGTCACCAACCAGTAATGACTGTCACCCAACATTTTGACAACGCGAGGGTCACGGTTAAGGCAGCGTAACATAAAGTCAGCCATGCGTGCCAGACTGGTAACGGGCAAGATTTCCGTGTCCTCACCAAGATGACGACTGACCATGCTCTACTCCTCCTCCTCCTCCTCCTTCCCTCTGTCCTCAGGCCACCCACGCTGAACCGACAGTATGACAGTTGTACAGGTACTACCGTCAACAGCGCATGATACCAGCTTCTGTTCTTCCTCCTCCTCCTCCTACTCCTCTCTCTCATTGTCCCCCAATGCACGTTGGGATGAGATGAGGCTGGGCTGTGAGTAATCGCCCGCTACGGCTCCTTGATCCATCTCATCATACTCTGGCTGCAATGCCTCCTCTTTAATTCTCTGCAGAGAGCGTTGCAAAAGACAGACAAAAGGGATGCTGACACTAATGATGGCGTCATCGCCACTCACCATCTTGGTGGCCTCCTCAAAGTTTGTCAGGATGGTACATATGTCAGACATCCAGGTCCACTCCTGAGGTCTTATGTGTGGAGTCTGACCTGAATATCGACGGCCTTGTTGCAGCTGGTACTCCATAACTGCTCTCTTCTGCTCACAAATCCTTTGTAACATGTGGAGGGTAGATTTCCAACGTGTGGGGACATCACACACCAGTCGGTGTGACGGAAGCTGCAAACGCTGCTACAACACAGCAAGGGTGGCGGAAGCTGTAGCCGACTTGCGAAAATGAGCAGACAGGCGGCGTACTTTGACGAGAAGATCTGGCAACTCGGGGTACGATTTAAGAAACCGCTGAACCACGAGGTTAAGCACATGAGCCAGGCATGGTACGTGTGTGATCACGCCTCGCCTCAGAGCCGCCACCAGGTTACGACCATTGTCACACACGACCATGCCTGGATGAAGGTTCAGCGGTCTCAGCCACAGATCTGCCTGCTCTTTCACAGCTGTCCACAACTCACAAGCAGTGTGAGGTTTATCACCTAAGCTTATGAGTTTCAGCACAGCCTGTTGCCGCTTGGTGGAGGCAGTACTGCAGTGCTTCCAGCTTGTAAATGATGTGGTGATATGTGAGATGGAGGCTGAACATGAGGAGGAGGATGATGCGCAGGAGCTGTACACTGTGGGGGCAACTCTGACTGACATAGGGCCCGCAATCCTCGGTGTGGGGAGGATGTGTTCCGTCCCAAGGTTCGACTGGGTCCCGGCTTCCACTATGTTTACCCAGTGTGCCGTCAAGGAGATGTACAGTCCCTGGCCACAAGCACTTGTCCACGCGTCCATTGTCAGGTGGACTCTCCCAGTAACTGCGTTGTTGAGGGCACGGCAGATGTTTTGGGACACGTGCTTGTGTAGGGCGGGGATGGCACACCGGGCAAAATAGTGACGGCTGGGGACCGAGTACCGAGGGACGGCCACCGCCATAAGGTTGCGGAAGGATTCCGTCTCCACCAGCCTAAAAGGCAGCATTTCCAACGCAAGCAGTCGTGAAATGTGCGAATTTAGGACTGTGGCCTGTGGGGCGTTAGCTGCGAATTTCCGCTTTCGTTCAAAGGTCTGGGATATGGACAATTGAACGCTGCGGTGGGACATGGACGTGGACGTTGATGCTGTTTCTTGAGAAACTGCCATAACAAGTGAAGACTGAGAGGAGGGGGCATCTTTTCATGTAGTATGGACAGGGGATTGCCTTGCACACACAACAGGGGGTTCTATTGCACGCACAACAGCGGAAGAAGCAGTGGTGACACCCGCTGACACTGGTCGTGGACCCTGGGGTTCGCCCCACAAAGTCGGGTGCTTTGCTGCCATGTGCCTGATCATGCTGGTGGTGGTCAGGCTGGTAGTTTTGCCACCCCTGCTGATGCTAGCATGGCAGGTGGCACAAATGGCCTTTTTGGGGTTATCAGCAGAGTCTTTAAAAAAATTCCAGACTCTGGAAGACCTACCGCGTGTTCTGGCAACGTCCCTCGTGTTGGTGTTACGGGGAACGGTTGCCCGCCTTCTGTCTGCGGTCACCACACTGCTTCTTCCTGCCTGTTGGGGTACTCCGCCTCCCTCCCGCTGTGTGCTGCTGGCCTCACTCTGCATGTCCTCCTGCCACGTTGGGTCAGTTACTAGATCATCCACCACCTACTCCTCTTCCACTTGCGCACCACGATCCTCCTCCTCACTTCCTGGCAATTGTGTCTCGTCATCGTCTACCTCTTGTGACAAATTGCCAGCATCGACTTCCTGTGGCCGTGGCTGTTCAAATATTTGGGCATCGCTACATGGGATCTCCTCTTCCACCACTTCAAGCGGAGCGGCGAGGGGCACAAATATGGAAATGGACCAGTGAACAGCTCTTCAGAGTGTCCAACTGTGGGATCAGTTGCTGTCTGACGACACTTGGCATGGTGGGAGGAAGGAGCATCAGGGTGAGGAAGAGTATGCGGTCGAGACTCACGGCTACAAAGAGTTGACCGTGTGGAAGACAGACCGGAGGTGGTGGTGCTCAGGTAACTGGAAGTATTATCTGCTATCCAATTAATAACCTGTTCACACTGATCAGTTCGCAATACTGGTGTTGTTCTGTGCTTCCCAAGTAATTCGGTCAAGAAGTGGGAGCGAGAAGATGTGGCTGTTTGTTGTGGCACATTTTCACCTTGGCCACGGCCCCGTCCTCTGCATGCACCATCACCAGAACGTCCACTTCCACGTCCCTTGCCACACGCCTTGCCCATTGTAAAGGAAGTAAAATAGCTTACACTCGCACTATCAATGGAAAAAGTGTAATAAAAAGTAGATTAGAACCGTGGAAGAGAATAACCACAGTTCTATTTCTCTGGCCTACACCCGACTCTTTTAAACAATCTGAACAATCAGGGAGAAACTATTACTGTTTTTCTTTACGGAAAAAATACCAAAACCTGAATAATAGAGATTTTTTACCGTGGAATGGCAAAACCACAGTTATTGTTTACTGGGGTATACCAGAAAATTTTAAATATATATATTTGCGGCTGAACAGTGAGCGACACACTCAAACTGTTTTTTTTTAGATACCAAAGGCCCAAAACAGGATAATACAGAGATTTGACCCGTGGAACTGCAAAACCACACTTGGATTTGTCGGGCCTACAACAGACTCTTTTCAACAGATATATTTTTGTGTCTGAACAGTCAGGAGACACTATTGCTTTTTTTTAAGACAAAAAATGCGAAAAACAGGATAATAGAGATTTTTTACCGTGGAACAGCAAAACCACAGTTATAATTTACTGGTGTATACCAAACTTTTTTAAATATATATATTTGCGGCTGAACAGTGAGCGACACACTCAAACTGTTTTTTTTTAGACACAAAAGACCCAAAACTGGATAATACAGAGATTTAACCTGTAGAACTGCAAAACCACACTTGGATTTGTGGGGCCTACAACAGACTATTTTCAACAGATATATTTTTGTGTCTGGACAGTCAGGAGACACTACTGGTCTGTTTTAAGGCAAAAAATGCGAAAAACAGGATAATAGAGATTTTTAACCGTGGAACAGCAAAACCACAGTTATAATTTACTGGTGTATACCAGACTTTTTTAAATATATATATTTGCGGCTGAACAGTGAGTGACACACTCAAACTGATTTTTTTTAGATGCAAAAGGCCCAAAACTGGATAATACAGAGATTTGACCCGTGGAACTGCAAAACCACACTTCTGTTTCTGTGACCTATACCAGACTCTTTTCAACAGATATATTTGTGTCTGAAAAATCAGAGACACACTTTTTTTTGGGGGGGGGGGACACTAATAGGTTAATAAGACGGGTATTTGTACAGTGTGAAGGAGGAAAAAAAAAAAAGGATTTAGATGAAAAAAAGGGATTTTTACTGGCCCCTGAGACCTGGAGCTAAGTCCAGCAATTTCAGAAACAGGAGCACACAGGACTGTAATGCAGCGTTTGCTGGTATAACCACTGCATCTCCTATACAGCCTGCCTGCCTGCCTGATATCTGGGATGGATATTAGTCCTGAGAAGGACTGTTTGTTTGATCTGGCAGCCTTTACAGACCCTACACTAACTATTTCGCAGGATAAATCTCTCCCTAGCTCAGCAGCACTGTCCCTACACTGTCTAATCCGGAGCGACTGTGTCCAAGATGGCGGCGCCCGGTTTTAAATACTTGAGGTGACGCTGTGCGGCCAGCCAATCACTGTAATGCCCACAAACAACATGGCTGCGGCATTACAGTGACTTGCTGGCAATCCCTGCATGTTCATTGGCTCTGTAAAGAGCACCAAACATGCAGGGCGGAGACCCGAGCTCCCGCCCGAGTAACCTGGAAATGCTTGGTGCTCGCCGAACATCCCGAGTAGCGTGATGCTCGGGCAAGTAACGAGCAGTGTTGAGCATGCTCGCTCAACACTAATCACATCCCATTTGAAGTGACATTGATGGGCTTTTATGACAGAAAATACCCAAAAGTGACACCATTCTAAAAATTGCACCCCTCAAGGTGCTCAAAACCACATTAAAAAAGTTTATTAACCCTTCAGGTGCTTCACAGGAATTTTTGGAATGTGGAAGAAAACAATGAACATTTAACTTTTTTCACAAAAATGTTACTTTAGACCCAAATTTTTTTATTTTCGCAAGGGTAACAGGAAAAAATGGACCTCAGAATTTGTTGTGCAATTTCTCATAAGCATGCCAATACTCCATATGTGGGGGAAAACCACTGTTTGGGCGCAAGGCAGGGCTCAGAAGTGAAGGAGGGCCATTTGACTTTTTCCATATAAAATTTGCTTGTATAATTAGCAGACGCCATGTCGCGTTTGGGGATATGATAGGCCTAAACAGTGGAAACCCACCACAAGTGACACCATTTTGGAAACTATACCCCTCAGGGAACTTATCTAGATGTGTGGTGAGCACTTGAACCCCAAGTGTTTCACAAAAGTTAGAGCCGAGAAAATAAAAAAATTAATTTTTTCCAGAAAAATGATCTTTTGGCCCCAATTTTTATTTCCACAAGGGTAACAGGGGAAATTGGACCCCAAATGTTGTTGTGCAATTTCTCCTGAGTAAGATGTTACCCCATATGTGGGAGTAAACTGTTTTGGCACACCTCAGAGCTCGGAAGGGATGGAGTGACGTTTTGGAATGCAGACTTTGATGGAATGGTCTGCGAGAATCATGTCGTGTTTGCAGAGCCCCTGATGTGCCTAAACAGTGGAAATGCCCAACAAGTGCCCCCTTTTTGGAAACAAGACTCCCCAATGAATTAATCTAGATGTGTGTTAAGTACCTTGAACACCTACGTGCTTCACAGAAAATTATAACGTTGACTTGTGAAAATAAAAATAAAAAATCACTGTTTTTCCACAAAAATTATCTTTTAGCCCTAATTTTTTATTTTCACAAGGGTAACATGAGAAATTAGACCCCAAAATGTGTTGTGCAATTTGTCCTGAGCATGCAGATACCCCATATGTGGTCGAAAACTATTTTTGAGGCACAGTGCAAAGCACACAAGGGAAGAAGCGCCATATTGGAGTTCATATTTTGCTGGGCTGGTTTGATGATGCCATGTCACATTGGCAGAGCCCCTAAGGTGCCAGAACAGCAGAACCCCTCCATAAGAGACCCCATTTTACAAACTATACCGCTCAATGAATTCATCTAGGGGTGCAGTGAGCATATTGACACCACATGTGCCTCACTGAATTTTACACCATTGACCGGTGAAGAAAGAATAATTACATTTTTAGCACCAAAGTTTTGTTTTAGCCCCAGATTTTATATTTTCACACTGGGAAATGGGTAAAAATGTCACCAAAATTTGTCACACAATTTTTGCTGAATGTAGAAATACCCCATATGTGGCTGTACAGTACTGCTTAGCCACACGGTGAGACTCGGGAGGGACGGAGCGCTATCTGCCTCCTGGAGTGCAGATTTTCCTAGAATAGTAGGGTGTCCTTTTTTTCAGAGGTTCACAGAGATTTACACAGAAATCCCAATGTAAGTACTCAGCGCAGAAAGAAGGATAAATGTGAGCCGAGCCATACTGCGATCTTTGGGAGGCAGAATGAACAAATCAGCAGCAGGGGAAGAATTGGTTTTATTTATTTTTTACGCCGTTCCTCAAGCAGTATAAGTGATTAGACGACTTTATTCTTCGGGTCGGTATGATTACAGCGATACCAGATTTATATAGAGTTTTTATGTTTGCCAGCTGTCATACACTAAAAAACTTTTTTTTTCCAAAGACATCGCCATATTTTGAGAGCTATAATTTTGTCCATATTTCGACCAACGGAGTCATAAGAGGGCTTGTTTTTTGCGGTACAAGTTGACGTTTTTATTGGTACCATTGATAGGCAGCTTTATTCTTTTGGTCAGTACGTTTACAGCGATACCACATTTATATCTTATTTTATGTTTTGGCGCTTTTGCACAACAAAAACTATTTATAGAAAAAAAAATTTGCATCGCTTTATTCTGAGAGCTATAACCGTTTTTTATTTTTCGGCTGATGGAGCTGTATGGCGGCTTGTTTTATGCGGGACATGATGACATTTTCAGCGGTACCATTTTAATTTACATTTGTCTTTTTGATCGCGTTTTATTCCACTTTTTGTTCGGTGGTATCATGATAAAGCACCTTTTTTTGCTTCGTTTTTTTTTTTTACGGTGTTCACTAAAGGGGTTAACTAGTGGGACAGTTTTATAGGTCGTTCCAGATGCAGCGATATCAAATATGTGTACTTATATTGTTTTGTTGTTGTTTTTTTCAAAATAATATTTATTTATGGGTACTATATATAATATGTATATATAATTTTAATATTTTTACAACTTTTTTTTTTTTTTTTTCACTTTTTTACTTAGTCCCACTTTCTGCAGTTATAAGGTATAGAAGTGCAGGATCACTGCTATACCTTATGTGTCTCTTGTATTCGGCGGCTCTGTATCCTGGTCATCAGTCTTCTATCAGGTAGTTTGTTGTGTAGGACATATACTATTTTAGTGCCCTGCCCCCATCACAGATATTCATCCCAATAACACTTGTAATGTAACTTGGGACAGGAGCTGAAATTATGATACCACAATGGGAGGAGATATATGTCGTCTGCCGTCTGTAAATGGCGCCCCCATAATTCTTGGTTCTACTTGTGGAGTTTTGAGGGTAGTAATGATCACTCCCATCATTGTCACTGTGTAAAAATAAAAGTCAAGACAAAAAACCTCACATGACACTTTTATTTTCTTTATTTTTATAATTTATTGGAATAGCGATAAGCAACATTGTAATAAAAATATTACTGGCCCTTTAAGAAATTAAACTATGATCGCAATGACTCTCAGGTCAGGCCCCAGAGAGACCACAGAACTGGCTGTGGTCATTGAGGACCGGCTGAGAGCCACTGGACCCAAAGATCCAGAGGAAGGCGAAGAAATCCCCCGGAGAGTTCTGCCTCAGGAGGGGAAAAAATTCCTTCTTGATCCCAGTGATGGCGATCGGATATTTCCCTGGATCTCGTCTGTCCTGCTGCATATTGCTGTGTATCTGCATGTATCATAAGCTCAGGAGAAGGAAAAGACAAATACACTCTGCTCAAGAGGAGCTTACAATCTAATATACACCCTGCTTCGGAGAGCATTCAAAATAATGCACACCCTGCTTCAAGGAGCTTGCAGTCTAATATAGAGTATACAGACTGCTCCTAAGGGCATACAGAATAAAGAACACCCTGTCCTATGAGCTTACAACCTAATGTACAATATACACCCTGCTTCCTGAGGGCATATAGAATAATGTAAATCCTGTCCTAGGTGCTTACAATCTAATATACAATACAGACTGCTCCTGAGGGCATGCAGAATAATGCACACCCTGCTTCTAGGAGCTTACAGTCTAATATACAGTATACAGACTGTTCCTGAGGGCATACAGAATGAAGAACACCCTGTCCTAGCAGCTTACAATCTAATGTACAATATACACCCTGCTCCTGAGGGCAAACAGAATAATGTACACCCTGTCCTAGGTGCTTACAATCTAATATACAATATACAGACTGCTCCTGAAGGCATACAGAATAATGCACACCCTGCTTCTAGGAGCTTACAGTCTAATATAGAGTATACATGCTGCTCCTGAGGGCATACAGAATAAAGAAAACCCTGTCCTAGCAGCTTACAATCTAATGTACAATATACACCCTGATCCTGAGGGCATACAGAATAATGTACACCCTGTCCTAGGAGCTTATAATCTAATATACAATATACAGACTGCTCCTGAGGGCATTCAGAATAATGCACAAACTGCTTCTAGGAGCTTACAGTCTAATATACAGTATACAGACAACTCCTAAGCGCATACAGAATAAAAAACACCCTGTCCTAGGAGCTTACAGTCGAATGTACAATACACAGACTGCTCCTGAGGGCATACAGAATAATGTACACCCTGCTTCTAGGAGCTTACAATCTAATATACAATATAAAGACAGCTCCTGAGGGCATACAGAATAATGTACACCCTGTCGAAGGAGCTTGCAATCTAATATACAGTATGCATGCTGCTCCTGAGGGCATACAGAATAATGTACACCCTGCTTCTCGGAGCATACAATCTAATATACAATATACAGACTATTCCTGAGGGCATACAGAATAATTCTCTCCCTGTCCTAGGAGCTTACAATCTAATATATAACATACAGGCTGCTCCTGAAGGTATACAGAATAATGTACACTCTGTCCTAGGAGCTTACAATCTAATATACAATATACAGGCTGCTTCTAAGGGCGTACAGAATAATCTATGCCCTGTCCTAGGAGCTTACAATCTAATATACAGTATACATGATGCTCCTGAGGGCATACAGAATAATGTACACCCTGTCCTAGCAGCTTACAATCTAATATACACTATACAGACTGTTCCTGAGGGCATGCAGAAAAATGCACACCCTGTCCTAGAAACTTATAATCTAATATATAATATACAGGCTGCTCCTGAAGGCATACAGGATAAAGGTACACCCTGTTTTAGGAGCTTGCAATCTAATGTACAATATATACCCTGCTCCTGAGGGCATACAGAATAATGTACACCCTGCTTCTAGGAGCTTACAATCTAATATACAGTATACAGACTGCTCCTGATGGCATACAGAATAATATACACCCTGCGTCTAGGAGTTTACAATCTAATATGCAGACTGATGCTGAGGGCATACAGAATAATGTAAACCCTGCTTCTAGGAGCTTACAGTCTAATATACAGTATACAGACTGCTCCTAAGGGCATACAGAATAATGTACACCCTGTTCTATGAGCTTACAATCTAATATACAATATACACCCTGCTCCTGAGGGCATACAGAATAATGTACACCCTGTCCTAGGAGCTTACAATCTAATATACAATATACACCCTGCTCCTGAGGGCATGCAGAATAATGTGCACTCTACTTCTAGGAGCTTACAATCTAATATACAATATACAGACTGCTCCTGAGGGCATTCAGAATAATGTGCACCCTGCTTCTAGGAGCTTACAATCTAATATACAGTATACAGACTGCTCCTGAGGGCATACAGAATAATATACACCCTCCGTCTAGGAGCTTACAATCTAATATACAGACTGATCCTGAGGGCATACAGAATAATGTGCACCCTGTCCTAGGAGCTTACAATCTAATAGACAATATACACCCTGCTCCTGAGGGCATACAGAATAATGTACACCCTGTCCTAGGAGCTTACAATCTAATAAACAATATACACCCTGCTCCTGAGGGCATGCAGAATAATGTGCACTCTGCTTCTAGGAGCTTACAATCTAACATACAATATACAGACTGCTCCTGAGGGCATTCAGAATAATGTGCACCCTGCTTCTAGGAGCTTACAATCTAATAAACAGTATAGAGACTGCTCCTGAGGGCATACAGAATAATATACACCCTGCGTCTAGGAGCTTACAATCTAATATACAGACTGATCCTGAGGGCATACAGAATAATGTGCACCCTGTCCTTGGAGCTTACAATCTAATAAACAATATACACCCTGCTCCTGAGGGCATACAGAATAATGTACACCCTGCTTCTAGGAGCTTACAATCTAATATACAATATACAGACTGTTCCTGAGGGCATACAGAATAATGCACACACTGTCCTAGGAGCTTACAATCTAATATATAATATACAGGCTGCTCCTGAATGCATACAGAATAATGCACACCCTGTCCTAGGAGTTTACAATCTAATATATAATATACAGGCTGCTCCTGAGGGCATACAGAATAATGTACACCCTGTCCTAGGAGCTTACAATCTAATATACAGTATACAGACTGTTCCTGAGGGCATACAGAATAATGTACACCCTGCTTCTAGGAGCTACAATCTAATATACAATATACAGACTGTTCCTTAGGGCATGCAGAATAATGCACACCCTGCCATAGGAACTTACAATCTAATATATAATATACAGGCTGCTCCTGAAGGCATGCAGAATAATGTACCCCCTGTCGTAGGAGCTTACAATCTAATATACAATATACAGGCTGCTCCTGAGGGCATGCAAAATAATGTACACCCTGTTCTAGGAGCTTACAATCTAATATATAATATACAGGCTGCTCCTGAGGGCAAGCAGAATAATATACACCCTGCTTCTAGGAGCTTACAATCTAATATACAATATACAGACTTCTCCTGAGGGCATATAGAATAATGTACCCCCTGTCGTAGGAGCTTACAATCTAATATACAATATACAGGCTGCTCCTGAGGGCATGCAAAATAATGTACACCCTTTCCTAGGAGCTTACAATCTAATACATAATATATAGGCTGCTCCTGAGGGCAAACCGAATAATATACACCCTGCTTCTAGGAGCTTACAATCTAATATACAATATACAGACTGCTCCTGAGGGCATACAGAATAATGTACCCCCTGTCGTAGGAGCTTACAATCTAATATACAATAAACAGGCTGCTCCTAAGGGCATGCAAAATAATGTACACCCTGTCCTAGGAGCTTACAATCTAATATGTAATATACAGGCTGCTCCTGAGGGCATGCAGAATAATGTACACCCTGTCCTAGGAGCTTACAGCCTAATATACAATATACAGACTGCTCCTGAGGGCATACAGAATAATGTACACCCTGCTTCTAGGAGCTTACAATCTAACATACAATATAAAGACTGCTACTGAGGGCATGTAGAATAATCTACACCCTGCTTCTAGGAGCTTACAATCTAATATACAGTATACAGACCTCTCCTGAGGGCATGCAGAATAATGTACACCCTGCTTCTAGGAGCTTACAATCTAATATATAATATACAGACTGCTCCTGAGGGCATGCAGAATAATGCACACCCTGTCCTAGGAGCTTACAATCTAATATACAATATACAGACCTCTCCTGAGGGCATGCAGAATAATGTACACCCTGCTTCTAGGAGCTTACAATCTAATATATAATATACAGACTGCTCCTGAGGGCATGCAGCATAATCTACACCTTGCTTCTAGGAGTTTACAATCTAATATACAGTATACAGACTGCTCGTGAGGGCATGCAGAATAATCTACACCCTGCTTCTAGGAGCTTACAATCTAATATATAATATACAGACTGCTCCTGAGGGCAGGCAGAATAATGTACACCCTGTCCTAGGAGCTTACAATCTAATATGCAATATACAGGCTGCTCCTGAGAGCATGCAGAATAATGTACACCCTGTCCTAGGAGCTTACAATCTAATATACAATATACAGACTGCTCCTGAGGGCATGCAGAATAATGTACTCCCTGTCCTAGGAGCTTATAATCTAATATACAATATACAGACTGCTCCTGAGGGCATACAGAACAATGTACACCCTGTCCTAGGAGCTTACAATCTAATATACAATATACTGACTGCTCCTGAGGGCATGCAGAATAATCTACACCTTGCTTCTTGGAGCTTACAATCTAACATACAATATACAGACTGCTCCTGAGGGCATGCAGAATAATGTACACCCTGTCCTAGGAGCTTACAATCTAATATATAATATACAGGCTGCTCCTGAGGGCATACAAAATAATCTACACCCTGTCCTAGGAGCTTACAATGCAATATACACTATATAGACTGCTCCTGAGGGCATACAGAATAATGTACACCCTGTCCTAGGAGCTTACAATCTAATATACAATATACATGCTGGGTCTGAGAGCATACAGAATAATTTACACCCTGCTTCTAGGAGCTTACAATCTAATTTACAATATGCAGACTGCTCCTGAGGGCATACAGACTAATGCACACCCTGTCGAAGGACCTTACAATCTAATATACAGTATACATGCTGCTCCTGAGGGCATACAGAATAATGTACACCCTGCTTCTAGGAGCTTACAATCTATTATACAATATACAGACTGCTCCTGAGGGCATACAGAATAATGCACAACCTGTTCTTGGAGCTTACAATCTAATATATATTATACAGGCTGCTCCTGAAGGCATACAGAATAATGCACACCCTGTCCTAGGAGCTTACAATCTAATATACACTATACAGGCTGCTCCTGAGGGCATACAGAATAATGTACACCCTGTTTATAGGAGCTTACAATCTAATATATAATATACAGGCTGCTCCTGAGGGCATGCAGAATACTGTACACCCTGTCCTAGGAACTTACAATGCAATATGCACTATATAGACTGCTCCTGAGGGCATACAGAATAATGTACACCCTGTCCTAGGAGCTTACAATCTAATATACAATATACATGCTGGGTCTGAGAGCATACAGAATAATTTACACCCTGCTTCTAGGAGCTTACAATCTAATTTACAATATGCAGACTGCTCCTGAGGGCATACAGACTAATGCACACCCTGTCGAAGGACCTTACAATCTAATATACAGTATACATGCTGCTCCTGAGGGCATACAGAATAATGTACACCCTGCTTCTAGGAGCTTACAATCTATTATACAATATACAGACTGCTCATGAGGGCATACAGAATAATGCACAACCTGTTCTTGGAGCTTACAATCTAATATATATTATACAGGCTGCTCCTGAAGGCATACAGAATAATGCACACCCTGTCCTAGGAGCTTACAATCTAATATACACTATACAGGCTGCTCCTGAGGGCATACAGAATAATGTACACCCTGTTTATAGGAGCTTACAATCTAATATATAATATACAGGCTGCTCCTGAGGGCATGCAGAATACTGTACACCCTGTCCTAGGAACTTACAATGCAATATGCACTATATAGACTGCTCCTGAGGGCATACAGAATAATGTACACCCTGTCCTAGGAGCTTACAATCTAATATGCAATATACAGGCTGCACCTGAGAGCATGCAGAATAATGTACACCCTGTCCTAGGAGCTTACAATTTAATATACATTATACAAGCTGCTCCTGAGGGCACGCAGAATAATGTACACCCTGTCCTAGGAGCTTGCAATCTAATATACAATATACATGCTGGTCCTAAGGGCATGCTGAATAATCTATGCCCAGTCCTAGGAGCTTCCAATCTAATATACAGAATACATGCTGCTCCTGACGGCATATAGAATAATGTACACCCTGTCCTAGCAGCTTACAATCTAATATGCACAATACAGACTGCTCCTGAGGGCATACAGAATAATGCATACCCTACTTCAAGGAGCTTACAATCTAATATACAATATACAGACTGTTCCTGAGGGCATGGAGAACAATGCACACCCTGTCCTAGGGACTTACAATCTAATATATAATATACAGGCTTCTCCTGAGAGCATGCAGAATAATGTACACCCTGTCCTAGGAGCTTACAATTTAATATACATTATACAAGCTGCTCCTGAGGGCACGCAGAATAATGTACACCCTGTCCTAGGAGCTTACAATCTAATATAAAATATACATGCTGGTCCTGAGAGCATACAGAATAATGTACACCCTGTCCTAGGAGCTTACAATCTAATATACAATATACAGACTGTTCCTAAGGGCATGCTGAATAATCTATGCCCTGTCCTAGGAGCTTCCAATCTAATATACAGAATACATGCTGCTCCTGACGGCATATAGAATAATGTACACCCTGTCCTAGCAGCTTACAATCTAATATGCACAATACAGACTGCTCCTGAGGGCATACAGAATAATGCATACCCTACTTCAAGGAGCTTACAATCTAATATACCATATACAGACTGTTCCTGAGGGCATGGAGAACAATGCACACCCTGTCCTAGGGACTTACAATCTAATATATAATATACAGGTTTCTCCTGAGAGCATGCAGAATAATGTACACCGTGTCCTAGGAGCTCACAATTTAATATACAATATACAAGCTGCTCCTGAGGGCATGCAGAATAATGTACACCCTGTCCTAGGAGCTTACAATCTAATAAGAAATATACATACTGGTCCGGAGAGAATACAGAATAATTTACACCCTGCTTCTTGGAGCTTACAATCTAATTTACAAAATACAGACTGCTCCTGAGGGCATACAGACTAATGCACACCCTGTCGAAGGACCTTGCAATCTAATATACAGTATACATGCTGCTCCTGAGGGCATACAGAATAATGTACACCCTGGTTCTAGGAGCTTACAATCTAATATACAATATACAGACAGTTCCTGAGGGCATACAGAATATTGCACACCCTGTCCTAGGATCTTACAATCTAATATATATTATACAGGCTACTCCTGAAGGCATACAGAATAATGCACACCCTGTCCTAGGAGCTTACAATCTAATATACAATATACAGACTGTTCCTGAGGGCATGCAGAATAATCTATGCCCGGTCCAGGAGCTTACAATCTAATATACAGTATACATGCTGCTCCTGAGGCATACAGAATAATGTACACCCTGACCTAGCAGCTTACAATCTAATATACACTATACAGACTGTTCCTGAGGGCATGCAGGATAATGCACACCCTGTCCTAGGAACTTACAATCTAATATATAATATACAGGCTGCTCCTGAAGGCATACAGTATAATATACACCCTGTCCTAGGAGCTTACAATCTAATATATAATATACAGGCTGCTCCTGAGGGCATACAGAATAAAGTACACCCAGTCCTAGGAGCTTACAATCTAAAGTGCAATATACACCCTTCTCCTGAGGGCATACAGAATAATGTACACCCTGCTTCTAGGAGCTTACAATATAATATACAGTATACAGACTGCTCCTGAGGGCATACAGAATAATGCACACCCTGCTTCTAGGAGCTTACAATCTAATATACAGTATACGGACTGCTCCTGAGGGCATACAGAATAATATACACCCTGCTTCTAGGAGCTTACAATCTAATATATACAGTTATATGAAAAAGTTTGGGCACCCCTATTAATCTTAAGATTAATGTTTTATAAAAATTGGTGTTTTTGCAACAGCTATTTCAGTTTGATATATGTAATAACTGTTGGACACAGTAATGTTTCTGCCTTGAAATTAGGTTTATTGTACTAACAGAAAATGTGCAATCTGCATTCAAACAAAACTTGACAGGTGCATAAGTATGGGCACCCTTATCATTTTCTTGTTTTAAATACTCCTACCTACTTTTTACTGACTTACTAAAGCACTTTTTTTGGTTTTGTAACCTCATTGAGCTTTGAACTTCATAGCCAGGTGTATGCAATCATGAGAAAAGCTACTTAAAGTGGCCACTAGCAAGTTGTTCTCCTGTTTGAATCTCCTCTGAAGAGTGGCATCATGGGCTCCTCAAAACAACTGTCAAATGATCTGAAAACAAAGATTATTCAACATAGTTGTTCAGAGGAAGGATACAAAAAGCTGTCTCAGAGATTTAACCTGTCAGTTTCCACTGTGAGGTACATAGTAAGGAAATGGAAGAACACAGGGACAGTTCTTGTTAAGGCCAGAAGTGGCAGGTGAAGAAAAACATCAGAAAGGCAGAGAAGAAGAATGGTGAGATCAGTCAAGGACAATCCTCAGACCACCTCCAGAGAGCTGCAGCATCAACTTGCTGCAGACGGTGTCACTGTGCATCAGTCAACTATACAACGCACTTTGCACAAGGAGAAGCTGTATGGGAGAGTGATGCGAAAGAAGCCGTTTCTGCAAGCACGCCACAAACAGAGTCGGCTGAGGTATGCAAAAGCATATTTGGAGAAGCCAATTTCTTTTTGGAAGAAGGTCCTGTGGACTGATGAAACCAAGATTGAGTTGTTTGGTCATACAAAAAGGCGTTATGCATGGCGGCAAAAAACACAGCATTCCAAGAAAAACACTTGCTACCCACAGTAAAATTTAGTGGAGGTTCCATCATGCTTTGGGGCTGTGTGGCCAATGCCGGCACCGGGAATCTTGTTAAAGTTGAGGGACGCATGGATTTCACTCAGTATCAGCAGGTTCTTGACAATAATGTTCAAGAATCAGTGACAAAGTTGAAGTTACGCAGGGGATGGATCTTTCAGCAAGACAATGATCCAAAACACCGCTCCAAATCTACTCAGGCATTCATGCAGAGGAACAATTACAATGTTCTGGAATGGCCATCCCAGTCCCCAGACCTGAATATCATTGAACATCTGTGGGATCATTTGAAGAGGGCTGTCCATGCTCGGCGACCATCAAACTTAACTGAACTGGAATTGTTTTGTAAAGAGGAGTGGTCAAAAATACATTCATCCAGGATCCAGTAAATCATTAAAAGCTACAAGAAGCGACTAGAGGCTGTTATTTTTGCAAAAGGAGGATCTACTAAATATTAATGTCACTTTTCTGGTGAGGTGCCCATACTTATGCACCTGTCAAATTTTGTTTGAATGCAGATTGCACATTTTCTGTTAGTACAATAAACCTCATTTCAAGGCAGAAACATTACTGTGTTCAACAGTTATTACATATATCAAACTGAAATAGCTGTTGCAAAAACACCAATTTTTATAAAACATTAATCTTAAGATTAATAGGGGTGCCCAAACTTTTTCATATAACTGTAATATACAGACTGCTCCTGAGGGCATAAAGAATAATGCACACCCTGCTTCTAGGAGCTTACAGTCTAATATACAGTATACAGACTGCTCCTAAGGGCACACAGAATAATGTGCACCCCGTCCAAGTGTAGCGCCCCGAGGGCTCGGCCGCTACAGGAGTATTGCACCTCTGCCAGAGGTGTGATATTCCACTCCCGGGTAAGGATGGAGTATGGACCAGGGCTCAGGTAGCTGTATACAGCACACACACCCAATTTCCGAGGGACAGTTCAACGGTGCTCCCATTAGACACCAATGCAGGCACGACAGAATCTGTCCCTGGCTGGAGTGGGGAGGGGGGAGGAAAACCCAGTGATGTAGGAGCAGAAGGGGACGGTTCCTGAGCGTAGATAGGAGCCCATTGGTTGCTGGTCACCTGGGCTCATGCTTTAGAAGGAAGTATAAAAGGTGGGCACCATCTTAGATCAGGGTTGAGTTCAGTCAGAGAAGACAAGGAGCAGAGGCTCTGTAGGAGCTCTGCTCAGAGGCAGGCCTAGAGAAAAGGCCGGGGCCTGAGAAGAGAAGGAACAGGAAAGAAGAGAGAGAGAGAGAAACAGAAGGGCTCAGGAACAAGAAGGTGGAAGGGACCCTAAGAACCCATGAGAATACAGGGTGGAGGGTCAGGCAGATTAAGGGTACCGGATCCCAAGTTGGTGGAGGAGAAACTACCCTCAGCC
The DNA here is from genome assembly GCF_046119375.1 of Phyllobates terribilis. Classification (NCBI taxonomy): domain Eukaryota; kingdom Metazoa; phylum Chordata; class Amphibia; order Anura; family Dendrobatidae; genus Phyllobates; species Phyllobates terribilis. The sequence continues at coordinate 296,502,579 of NW_027362762.1, forward strand.
AAAGACCGGACGTCGTGATCATTTATTGGTGCGACACCTCATCAAACCTGCTAGGAAGGCACCATATAGGACAGAGGGGAACGGGGCCCATGTTTACCCGCGCAGATCCGTGGCAGCTGGACAAAAGTGGGTCACTGGTGAGGCAGGCCAGAGAAAGGACAAAAGGGGGTCCTGAGCCATACTTCTGAACTGCCTGGAAGTTGACCGAGCCCCACACCTGGTGGACGCAGCACGGCTCGGGCGGTCACTACTGGTGCCGAAGTGACCCGGAGCACATGAACTGTGAGTAAAAGACATTGGATTGCAGTACGTTGTCTCTGTACTTTCTCGCTCCTCCAGCACTACCGGTACTGGGACTCCCTGCACCATCACCCCCACCATCCACTGCACTGCCCTGGGGTTACACTCTTCCCGTGGGGAGTTATCCAATCTCAGCTGCACACACCATCAGCCTCAGGGGATTACCTTGCAGCGGCGGTTCATAATAACCGCAATCCACGGGTGGCGTAGTCGGACATTATCAACAGCACATAGCAGACTACCATTGGTCTGACCACCCTGAGCCACGGAACCGGGTGGCCACTACTACCCCCATCGTTCCCCTATTGCCCGGATCTGAGTGCTCCACGGCCCACGGGGCGAGTCACAAGGAGCTTACAATCTAATATACAATATACACCCTGATCCTGAGGGCACACAGAATAATGTACACCCTGTCCTAGGAGCTTACAATCTAATATACAATATATACCCTGCTCCTGAGGGCATGCAGAATAATGTACACCCTGTCCTAGGAGATTACAATCTAATATACAATATATACCCTGCTCCTGAGGGCATACAGAATAATGTACATCCTGCTTCTAGGAGCTTACAATCTAACATACAATATTCAGACTGCTCCTGAGGGCATACAGAATAATGTGCACCCTGCTTCTAGGAGCTTACAATCTAATATACAGTATACAGACTGCTCCTGAGGGCATACAGAATAATGCACACCCTGTTCTAGGAGCTTACAGTCTAATATACAATATACAGACTGCTCCTGAGGGCATGCAGAATAATCTACACCCTGCTTCTAGGAGCTTACAATCTAATATATAATATACACCCTGCTCCTGAGGGCATGCAGAATAATATACACCCTGCTTCTAGGAGCTTACAATCTAATATACAATATACAGACTGCTGCTGAGGGCATTCAGAATAATGCACACCCTGCTTCTAGGAGCTTACAGTCTAATATACAGTATACAGACTGCTCCTAAGGGCATAAAGAATAATTTGCACCCTGTCCTAGGAGCTTACAATCTAATATACAATATACACCCTGCTCCTGATGGCATACAGAATAATGTACACCCTGCTTCTAGGAGCTTTCAATCTAATATACAATATACACCCTGCTCCTGAGGGCATGCAGAATAATGTGCACTCTGCTTTTAGGAGCTTACAATTTAATATACAATATACAGACTGCTCCTGAGGGCATTCAGAATAATGTGCACCCTGCGTCTAGGAGCTTCCAATCTAATATACAGTATACAGCTGCTCCTGAGGGCATGCAGAATAATCTACACCCTGGTTCTAGTAGTTTACAATCTAACATACAATATACAGACTGCTCCTGAGGGCATGCAGAATAATCTACACCCTCCTTCTAGGAGCTTACAATCTAATATACAGTATACAGACTGCTCCTGAGGGCATACAGAATAATGTACACCCTGTCCTAGGAGCTTACAATCTAATATACAATATACAGACTGCTCCTGAGGGCATGCAGAATAATGTGCCGCTGTTTCCCGCCATTGTCCGCCATTTTCGGGTCGCCGCACGGGAAGAAGAGGGGCGTAACCACTGGAAGCGCGCGAAGTCCAAGCCCCGCCTCACGCACTGATGTAGCGCCAGGTCCTGGAAGGAGCTCCGGCGAGCGCTGACGTCAGACGCGTGCGACGCCAGGTCCTACAAGGAGACCATCACCTGCGGAACTGCGGCCTATGGAGGAAAAGTGAAAGAAGGTAGGCCACGGTTCACTAGGGGGGAAGAAGACGCCCAATATGGAGGAAACTTCAGCCGCAGGCGCGGCCGCTACCGCAGTAATGCCATTCTCCATGCCATATATACCAGGGGCGGCGTGGGTGCCCCAGTACTCAGGAGAGTCACACACCCTGAGTGACTTTAAAGAAAAACTGAGCAGCTTGTTTAAAGTGTACCCCCTGTCCGAGGAGCAGAAAGTGAGCATCCTCATAGGCCAGTTAATTGGAGCAGCCCAGAGAGAAGTGAAGTCCTGGTCAGCCAGAGACAAAGGGACTGTGAAAGAGATACTGGCCCGCCTAAAGGACACCTTTGACACCTGCACTACAGCTGAGATAAAAATGTTTTACGGGTGCAAACAACGGGCGCAGGACAGTGTACGGGACTATGCTTTAAACCTGCAGGAAGCGCTGAGGGCCACCAAACAGGTAGACCCCGACAGTGTGCGAGATGAGAACAGACTGTTAACTGAGCAGTTTATTGAGGGGCTCCTGTCCAGCGCTCACCGGACCCAGCTGCGCATACTGGCTCTGCAAAACCCTGATCTGAACTTTGCACAATTTAAAGACAGAGCCATCCGGGTGCTGCGAGAACCAACACCAGGTGGCGCTGCATCCCACTGGCGCCCAGCTATCACCTACCACCAGGAGGTGGCCCCCTTTTCCCCAAAGCCTGTAGGAGCTGATGCACAGACTCTGGACAATGCCCCGTCTACAGACCTGCACCTTCAGGTCCAAGAGTTGACTAAAAGTGTAGCTTCACTAACCAAAACTGTGCAGTCCTTCCAAGTGTCTCCCAAGGGAAAGGTCCAGCTGGCTTCCAGTCCGGAGGACGCCCCGTGGCGGCGACAGAGAAGGATTCCCCCAACCAGAGGGAGGAACAGCGACCGCTACGACCAGGACAGACAACCCATCTGCCGCTGCTGTCACAAGGCAGGACACTATGCAAGGTACTGTAATTTAACAAGCAAAACCTGGGGCAGAGGGCCAACCCCCAGGAGTAAGACCACCAGGCCCACAAAGCTGGCGAGATAAGTACGTGGGAGGACGGCCGGTCCTACCTGTCGTGCTTGATGGCATCCGAATGAGCGCGTTGCTGGACACTGGATCCCAGGTGACCACTATGCCATACATTCTTTACAAACGATACTGGACTGATTCAGACATTACCCGCCGTCCAGATGAACATTTAAGCATTTATGCCAGCAATGGTCAGCCTGTACCTCAAGTGGGGTATAAATAAGTGACCATAAAGGTTGGCAAAGTGGAATTGCCGTCGCAAGGAATGATAATTGTTGACATTGATCGCCGAGAAAGTCATCCCATGATAACCTTAGACACTAATGTCATTGAAAATTGTCTTTCAGAAATTATTGTCTTGTTACAGCAGGTTGCGGAGACCGCCAATTCCAGTCAGCAACGGGTTCTGCAGAGAGAAATCAGAGCCCTGATGAGAAGACAACAGGTAGAACTGTCTGGTGGTGAAATTGGCAGTGTCAGGATGAGTGACCCGTTCCCCATTGCCATGCCCCCAAGAAGTGAAATGTTGATATGGTGCCGGGCAGCAATCGGTCTCAGGGGTAGAGATTACCAGGCCCTGGTAGAGCCCAAATACTCTGACAGTAGGCCCACCATCTTGACAGCCAGGGGGGTGGTTGATGTCCGCCATGGGAGAGTGCCAGTCCGCATCCTAAATATTGGGGAGAAAGAAGTCCATTTGCCCCGTTATGCTACCCTTGCCAAATTATTCACCGTCAGCAACAATTCTATAAAAACAGTGGAACCCTTACCTCCATCCAAACCGGCGGAGGATAATGGCTCCAAGGGACAGATGGAGGACTGGTGTCAGAAGCTACATGTGGGCACCAAAAACATGGAGTATACCGGGTGGTCCAGGAGTATGAAAGGGTCTTCAGCAAACACCCACTCGACTTCGGGCAGGTGAAAGGGGTTCAACACCATATCCCCACGGGAGACCATCCACCCATTAAAGAAAGGTACCGGCCTGTACCACCAGCACACTACCAAAATGCCAAAGGGATGTTACGAGAGATGAAGGAGGCTGGGGTGATAAGAGATAGTTGTAGCCCCTGGGCAGCTCCATTAGTTCTCGTAAGGAAAAAAGATGGCACAATGAGAATGTGTGTAGACTACAGGCAAATTAACCGCATTACACATAAAGATGCATACCCATTACCCAGGATTGAGGAGTCACTAGCTGCATTAAGATCTGCTAATTATTTCTCTACTTTGGATCTCACTAGTGGGTATTGGCAGGTTCCTGTAGCAGAGGCGGATAAAGAAAAGACCGCATTCACAACGCCGATGGGCCTCAGCGAGTTTAACTGCATGCCATTCGGACTCTGCAACGCCCCAGGAACCTTCCAGCGGTTGATGGAGTGCTGTCTGGGACATAAGAACTTCGAGACAGTCCTGCTGTACCTGGATGACGTCATAGTATACTCCAAGTCCTATGAAGATCACCTAAAGCACCTGGCGGAGGAATTTGAAGCCCTAGCTGGTTTTGGCCTGAAGGTGAAGCCATCAAAATGCCACCTGTTGAAGCCCAAGGTACAGTACTTAGGTCATGTGATAAGCGCTGAAGGTGTAGCACCAGACCCTGACAAGGTCACAGTAATCAAGGACTGGCCAAGACCCTCCACTATTAAGGAAGTGCGGAAGTTCCTCGGGTTGGTGGGCTACTACTGAAGATTTATCCAGGGCTTCACCAAGATGGCGGCACCCATGCAGGACCTCCTAGTAGGCCAGTCCAGGAAGGCCAAAAACCCGAAGCCTCCATTCAAATGGGATAAGCCAGAAGACGAATCCTTCAGTAGGCTGAAGATGGCTCTCACAGGAGACGAGATCCTGGCCTACCCTGACTATGGCCAAGCCTTCATACTCCATACAGACGCAAGCAACGTGGGGCTAGGAGCGGTGCTGTCCCAGATACAGCAAGGCAGAGAAAGAGTGATTGCCTATGCCAGCGGGAAGCTCTGGCCCACAGAAAGGAACCCCGAAAACTACAGTTCTTTCAAGTTGGAGATCCTCGCCTTAGTTTGGGCTGTGACAGAACGTTTCAAGCACTATCTCGCCTCCTCCAAGTTTACAGTCTTCACGGATAATAACCCGCTGACGCACTTGGACACTGCAAAACTTGGTGCCCTGGAACAAAGATGGATGGCCCGACTGTCTAATTATGAGTTCACCATCAAGTAGCGGGCTGGGCGCAAGAATGCAAATGCTGATGCGCTGTCCAGGATGCCTAACTTGCCAGATGGGGGAGAAGACCCGGAGGAACTGGAGGAGATAGAGATCCCCGCTTTCCACCGTCATGGGGTAACTCAGTGCTCCCATTGTGTGAAGAACAGGTGCTCTGGCAACAGAGAGGCCACGTTCAATCCATTGCCCCACCATGGATGGGCAGAAACACAAGATAGTGACCCGGCTGTCCGCCTAGTCAAGGAGTTGCTGACACGAGCTGACTCGTACCCTGATCCAGATGCTCCAGAGGAGACCAAACAGTTGTGGAAGGAGAAGGGCAAACTATTCATCTATGAAGGGAAGCTGTGTTGGAGAGCCATCAACTCCCGGACACATGAACTGGTCTGGCAGGTGGTAGTCCCGAGGCGGGATGCGTCGATGGTCTTGGAAGCGTACCACGATGGAGCAGGACATTTTGGCTGGAAGAAGTTGGAAGTCCTGCTACGTGAACGGTTCTACTGGGCTGGCATGAGGAAAGCAATCGAGAGGTGGTGTCAAGAATGCGGACCATGCAACCTGAGGCGAAAAGACCGTGACAGCCAGAGGGCTCCCCTGCAGCCCATCACCACCAAACAGCCACTTGAACTGGTAGCCCTGGACCACGTGAAGCTATCCCCAAGCAGGTCAGGATATGTCTACGCTCTCACCATCGTAGACCACTACTCCCGGTTCCTGGTAGTATTGCCAGTAAAGGACCAGACGGCTCAGACGGCAGCCAAAGCCTTCCAGCAGCACTTCTGCCACCCGCACGGTTACCCTGAATGCGTGCTTACTGACCATGGTCCAGCCTTTGAGGCAGAGGTGTTCCAGGAGTTCTGCAACCTGTATGGCTGCAAGAAAATCAGGACAACGCCTTATCACCCCCAGACCAACGGGTTCTGTGAGAAGATGAACCAGGTGGTGATAGACCTGTTGAAGACGTTGCCCCTGGAAGAACGCAGTCTGTGGCCAGAAAAGTTGCCAGATCTGGTGGACCTCTATAACCATATCCTAGTGCATTCCACCAACTGCACACCTGCTTACCTGATGAGAGCAAGGCCTGGTAAGCTACCCATCGACCTGGACATGGGAGTCCTAACACCAGAGACCGCCTCACCGAATGCAGATTGGGATACTGAGCGGCAACTACAATACCGTAATGGGCAAGAGAGTGTTGAAAAGAGTCTGTCCCAAGCAAGACAAAGACAAGAGAAGACATACAATCAACACACACCTGCTGTTCCCCTGTCACCTGGAGAGCAAGTCCTTAAGAGAAAGAGATGCCTCCACAAACTAGATGACCAGTGGGAGGAAGAGCCATACACCATCCTACCCTCGTGTCATGATAACACCAAGGTGTGCCTCATTAGTAAGGATGGAGGAGAAGCATCAGCAACAGTTTCAAGAGACCACTTGAAGAAATGTCCCGAGCAACTGCAACACCCTAAGGAAGACCAAGATAGCCCTCAACCCACGGAGGAAGTGGAAGAAATTGTCAAAACAGTACTCGGAGAATTTCCCCGGTCGTGGACACAAGTGAACAATGCAATTGTTGTGCCAGTCCTTACCTTTCTCCAACCAGCCCCTCAGGAAGCTGCAGAAGTCCCAGAAGAGTTGGAAGAATAGTTGGCCCTGGAGGCAGAAGTTTCCCCATCAGCAGACCAGGAGAATCTACCCTCTGCTAGTAGCGAACCTGTCGTACCCACGGTAAGACAAAGAATCCGTAGGAAGTTGCCCAACCTACCAGTGTCACCTCAAAATACTAGTAATGCAGTTCACACTGAACCCACCACACCAGGGGTAGATACAAGGGACCAGGGTAGAGCAGTGACAGATAGTGTATTACTTAGATCTACCAGAGCTACAAAAGGTCAGCCCCCTGCCCGTTGGAGGATCTAGAAATGCAGAAATTTAAACTATAAACGTATTTAAATGGATACTGTATACAGTTACCCGTAAAGGTATACAAGAGACTTAAAAATTTGAAAAGTTTGATATATGTGTGTTTTTCCAGTGACCCGAAAGGGATCCAAAGACTTTTAGGTTATGGATAGTGAATAACCAAGAACTTTCACTTGTAAATAGTTGCACTTGTAAAAGTGCCCCTTTTGTGACAGACCACTGAACAAAAACTCGTGGAGGTGGCTGAAGATGTGGTCCAACATCCGGATCATCAATGCCCTGCAGCCACCCCAGGGCCTCCGTTGAGGGTTTTGGAAGGGTCCCTCAAATTGTACCTTGCTCAGTGGAATGGACACCTGGTTGTAGATTATACTGTAACCTGTCAAGGACTGTAAAGTTTGTAAATATGCTAATGTGCCTGTTATTGCTATTGTTATTGTTACCTGTTATTTTGCAAAATATTCTCAGTCCTGGAGTACTGAAATTAACTAGGGGGGAATGTGGCACCCCAGAGGGTCTGGTTGCCACACTGGTATTGCTTCCCTCAAAAGGAGTAATGCCATGTCTGGAAGCAAGCAGGGGTCCTTTTAGTCAGGTACACTATACATGCAAAAATTTCCTGGCTCCAGACCAGCAAGGGGAGGCCCCTCCCCTTGGCAACTGGATCTGGAGGCGGGGTTAGTCAGTCTAGTGTGAGGAGTCAAGTGGAGGACATCATGGAGTGAGGAGCTAGGGACTGGAGATGGAGATAGCTCGTCCTAGCCAGAATACACAGAGAACCGGACACAGGAGTCCAAAGCTGTGGGAGATTCCAGACCCAGCAGCAGATACCGTAGGGCAGGAGATTGCAGGTCTCCTGGCCCTCATCAGACGCCCGGAGGCTCAGCAGCACCGAGGGACCAGTACCGCCAAGGAGGAGGGAGGCATCCACAAGTCCCGAGCTGCCAGCCATACGGGCGAGCACAGCACGTTACACTGAGGGACGTGGGCTACAACACAGCTACAAGCAGAATAGCCAAAGAGTATAGTAAGAACGGCAGGCCTACAACTCCACCTGTCCAAGAGGACTCTTTGCTTGCTCCCAGACTGACCGGGCTCTTATCACAAGCCAGTACTCCAGTCCAGGCCTATTTAAAGTGTCATCAGTAAAGACCCTGGGACTGCACTGCACGGATTCTGTGGTTATTTCTGCACCGCGACACCCTGCACAACCACCATCATCCACACACACTGCCCTGAAGCTACACTCTTCCTGTGGGGAGTTATACCACCCTTGCAGCCAAACCACCAGCTTCAGAGGACTGTTCCGCAGCGGCGGCCTCATTAGCCGCACTCCACAGGTGGCGTAGTCGGACATTATAAAAACCCATATAAATAACCCCTTGGATTGACCGCCCTGGGTCACGGACCGGGTCACCGCCACAGTGACTACAACCCCCAGCATCTACCGGCCCGGGTCCGGGTATCCCACGGCCCAGGGGGCGCGTCACATACAGAATAATGTACACCCTGCTGCTAGGAGCTTACAATCTAATATACAATATACAAACTGCTTCTGAGGGCATGCAGAATAATCTACACCCTGCTTCTAGGAGCTTACAATCTAATATATAATATACAGACTGCTCCTGAGGGCATGCAGAATAATGTACACCCTGCTTCTAGGAGCTTACAATCTAATATACAATATACAGACTGCTCCTGAGGGCATGCAGAAAAATCTCCACCCTGTTTCTATGAGCTTACAATCTAACATACAATATACAGACTGCTACTGAGAGCATGTAGAATAATGTGCACCCTGCTTCTAGGAGCTTACAATCTAGTATACAGTATACAGACTGCCCCTGAGGGCATGCAGAATAATGCACACCCTGTCCTAGGAGCTTACAATCTAATATACAATATACAGACTTCTCCTGAGGGCATACAGAATAATGTGCACCCTGTCCTAGGAGCTTACAATCTAATATATAGACTGCTCCTGAGGACATGCAGAATCATGTGCACCCTGCTTCTAGGAGCTTACAATCTAATATGCAATATATAGACTGCTCCTAAGGGCATGCAGAATAATGTACATCCTGTCCTAGGAGCTTACAATCTAATATACAATATACAGGCTGCTCCTGAGGGCATGCAGAATAATCTACGCCCTGTCCTAGGAGCTTACAGTCTAATATACACTATACATTGCTGAGAGCATACAGAATATTGCACACCCTGCTTCTAGGAGCTTACAATCTAAAATATAATATACAGGCTGCTCCTGAGGGCAAACAGAATAATCTACACCCTGTCCTAGGAGCTTACAATGCAATATGCACTATACAGACTGCTCCTGAGGGCATACAGAATAATGTACACCCTGCTTCTAGGAGCTTACAATCTAATATACAGTATAAAGACTGCTCCTGAGGGCCTCCAGATTAATGTACATCCTGTCCTAGGAGCTTACAATCTAATATACAGTATACAGACTGCTCCTGAGGGCGTACAGAATAATGTACACCCTGCTTCTAGGAGCTTAAATCTAATATACAGTATACAGACTGCTGCTGAGGGCATACAGAATAATATACACCCTGTCCTAGGAGATTACAATCTAATATACAGTATACAGACTGCTCCTGAGGGCGTACAGAATAATGTACACCCTGCTTCTAGGAGCTTACAATCTAATAAATATACAGTATACAGGCTGCTCCTGAGGGCCTACAGAATAATGTACACCCTGTCCTAGGAGCTTACAATCTAATATACAATATACAGACTGCTCCTGAGGGCATGCAGAATAATGTACACCCTGTCCTAGGAGCTTACAATCTAATATACAGTATACAGACTGCTCCTGAGGGCATACAGAGCAATGTACACCCTGTCCTAGGAGCTTACAATCTAACATACAGTATACATGCTGCTCCTGAGGGCATGCAGAATAATGTGCACTCTGCTTCTGGGAGCTTACAATCTAATATACAATATACACATTGCTGAGAGTTTACAGACAAACATACAACCTGCTCCTAGGAGCTTACAATCTATACAATATCCGGATGTAGTTTACCGTGGGGTGGCTGCGGTGGAGCGGGGTCACAGGAGGTAGTGTCGCTGCTTCAGGAGGCCAGTGTCGGCGGGCCCTGGGCTCTCATAAGATGTCGCGCTGGTGAGCAGAGTCCCTTTTCACATTGATTGCCCTGCAGTGGGCTTTGGGAAAATGGCCACTGGAGGAGGCGCATGCGTCTCCCGAGATCTCAATCTGTGCATGCGCTGCCTCCAGCGGCCATTTTCCCAAAGCCCACTGCAAGGCAATCAATAGGAAAGGGGACTCTGCTCACCGGCGCCGACATCTTATGAGAGCCCAGGGCCCGCAGCATCGCCCCACTCCTGCTGCTGCCGTCCCCCTGAAACAGCGGCCCTGCCTCCTGTGACCCTGCTCTACCACCGCCACGCTCCCCGGTAGCCTACCGTTAAGCGGACTATAAGAGGCACCACCATTTTACTTAAAAAAAATTGTTTTCCACCCAAAAATTGGGGGTGTGTCTTATAGTCTGGTGCGTCTTATAGTCCGGAAAATATGGTAATGCCAATTCAAGTCTATGGGTCTGTGAAAAAATTGGATTGCACTTTGATGACAACTGACAGAAGGGAGAAGGTGAGAAACCTTTTTTTCTCCTCTCCACGTCGGAGAAAAACTGATGCCACTCTGATCAAAGTCTGATCAGAGTCTGTAACTCTATTACACCAGTTGCCGTTGCTTCAATTCTGCTCATGATATCCTGTGGTTCCAGTTCTGGTCCTCTGGTCAAGCTACTACGTTCTCCGTTGTTTCTGCTCGGCCATCCTGCTGCGCCACCATCATCTGTCCGTGCTTCATTACAGCAGCTCATCTGAACTAGATGAGACTTAACACCTATCATTACAAAAAAGAGGATTAAATGATATGTCCTATTTAAGGAATCATCCTGATACACAAGTGAGAAAACGTCACTCAGATGTTTGCTGAGATTTTTTAGGGGTAAATGGTGCAGTTCTAAACTTCACCACAAACACCCCACAGCTACACAATGTGTGAATAAGGCCTTAGTGTTAAGTGAACAGCTACCTACCCGGACTTGTCTTCCTCAAGTTGCCCAAAAATGGAGCCATATGGAGTGGTGTCAGCTGGCCCTCCCCTTTCTATATGCTTTTATTAGAGCACATGGCTGTCATAGAGGGCAAAGCCAGGCGATTGCTGAGGGTCTTTAAGACCTCTGACAGATGATCAGTTGATCAACCAGCAAGTCCTCATTTAGGGAAGGGTTTGTCCAGATTAGTAACCCCTGTTAGGCCGGGCTCATACTGCTTTACTAAAGCACCCAAATGTGCATATTTTCCTTAGAATCTGGTCAATAACATTTTCTTTAAATCATAGAATCATTATAACAATCACAGCACGGGACACATGATCCAGCGCCATTTGCTGAGATTTTCAGGTTAATGATGCAGTTCTGAATCCCACTACACTAACCCCCCATCTATACAATGTATGAGTGAGGTCATACGTGAAGAGTTCCCTACCTGGACTTGTCACCTTCAAGCTGTCAGCCTCTCATGAAACAAGATGGCTCAGGAGTTACACTTTGTACATTCTATACCAATTGTGATGTCATATGATGTCTATGATGTTTAAGTGCTTTGTGATGTCATCAGAACTGCCTGTTTAACCCCTTCCAACCCAATAACATACTTTGATTTTGTGAATGGGTTATTTGGATGCAATGGCGCAGACAATGAAGGGACAAAAGTAATAATCCAAAAATATTTATTTTTCTACCACCGAAAGGTATATATATATATACAGTACAGACCAAAAGTTTGGACACACCTTCTCATTTAAAGATTTTTCTGTATTTTCTTGACTATGAAAATTGTACATTCACACTGAAGGCATCAAAACTATGAATTAACACATGTGGAATTATATACTTAACAAAAAAGTGTGAAACAACTGAAAATATGTCTTATATTCTAGGTTCTTCAAAGTAGCCACCTTTTGCTTTGATGACTGTTTTGCACACTCTTGACATTCTCTTGATGAGCTTCAAGAGGTAGTCACCGGAAATGGTCTTCACTTCACAGGTGTGCCCTGTCAGGTTTAATAAGTGGGATTTCTTGCCTTATAAATGGGGTTGGGACCATCAGTTGTGTTGTGCAGAAGTCAGGTGGATACGCAGCTGTTAGTCCTACTGAATAGACTGTTAGAATTTGTATTATGGCAAGAAAAAAGCAGCTAAGTAAAGAAAAACGAGTGGCCATCATTACTTTAAGAAATGAAGGTCAGTCAGTCTGAAAAATTGGGAAAACTTTGAAAGTGTCCCCAAGTACAGTTGCAAAAACCATCAAGCGCTACAAAGAAACTGGCTCACATGAGGACCGCCCCAGGAAAGGAAGACCAAGAGTCACCTCTGCTTCTGAGGATAAGTTTATCTGAGTCACCAGCCTCAGAAATCGCAGGTTAACAGCAGCTCAGATTAGAGACCAGGTCAATGCCACACAGAGTTCTAGCAGAAGACACATCTCTTCAACAACTGTTAAGAGGAGACTTTGTGCAGCAGGCCTTCATGGTAAAATAGCAGCTAGAAAACCACTCCTAAGGACAGGCAACAAGCAGAAGAGACTTCTTTGGGATAAAGAACACAAGGAATGGACATTAGACCAGTGGAAATCTGTGCTTTGGTCTGATGAGTACAAATTTGAGATCTTTGGTTCCAAGCACCGTGTCTTTCTGCGACGCAGAAAAGGTGAACGGATGGACTCTACATGCCTGCTTCCCACCATGAAGCATGGAGGAGGAGGTGTGATGGTGTGGGGGTGCTTTGCTGGTGACACTGTTGGGGATTTATTCATAATTGAAGGCATGCTGAACCAGCAGGGCTACCGCAGCATCTTGCAGCGGCACGCTATTCCATCCGGTTTGCGTTAAGTTGGACCATCAATTATTTTTCAACAGGACAATGACCCCAAACACGCCTCCAGGCTGTGTAAGGGCTATTTGACCAAGACGGAGAGTGATGGGGTGCTACGCCAGATGACCTGGCATCCACAGTCACCAGACCTGAACCCAATCGAGATGGTTTGGGGTGAGCTGGACCGCAGAGTGAAGGCAAAAGGGCCAACAAGTGCTAAGCATCTCTGGGAACTCTTTCAAGATTGTTGGAAGACCATTTCCGGTGACTACCTCTTGAAGCTCATCAAGAGAATGCCAAGAGTGTGCAAAGCAGTCATCAAAGCAAAAGGTGGCTACTTTGAAGAACCTAGAATATAAGACATATTTTCAGTTGTTTCACACTTTTTTGTTAAGTATATAATTCCACATGTGGTAATTCATAGTTTTGATGCCTTCAGTGTGAATGTACAATTTTCATAGTCATGAAAATACAGAAAAATCTTTAAATGAGAAGGTGTGTCCAAACTTTTGGTCTGTACTATATATATATACATACACTCTGCAAAATAAAACCTAAGTAGATCCATTGGTTTTTATTAGGAAGTACATAAAGATTATATTAAAATTAGTATATTTTATTGAAAATCCAAGTAAAGCCAATTAAAATAATAAGATGGAGCTTTCACCAATCAGTGGCTCACTGACAGGGTCAAATAATAAATACAAGAGTGGAGATACACAAACAGGGGGATGTTATATATACTATATATGCTAATAAATATTATAGATTATACACAGTCCAATGATCTCATATAAATCAATGAAGTGCAAAGCAAGTGCCAAAAATAAAATACTATGGGGTAACAAAGGTAGCAACTTATCATGCATATAAAGACCTTATATATACACAGTAAAAGATAGCTCATATAGACCCCAAGTTAATATATATCCTCAGTGGAAAAATGTTCCCCTTAAAATCATAATTAATGGCCTACGTAGGTGGCCCTGACAGGTGCAGATTTAGATGTATACATTTATGTAAGTACTCCATCTCCATATGGAGATATATATACATATATATATATATACATATATATACATACATATACATACATACATACATATGGTCGGACTGGCCACCGGGGGGCCGGAGGATCCTCCGGTGGGTCCACGTGCTGGCACTGTCAGTTGTCTACAGACTACAGCTACAGGCACGACGGTGATAAAATGCCAGCTGATCGAAACAGTGTTCCGTTCAGTACACATGAGGTGCAGAAGAGGAAAATTCACCGATGGCAGCACCGCTCTCCCTGGTTGTTCCAGGTGCGGTATCGCAGAGTTCAGGATCCAGCAGGATTGATCAGTGTGAGAAGTGAGCTGCAGTCTGCAGGAGAAGAGATTCAGTGACCCATGCTTTGGTCTCCCAGGATGTCTAATGCTGGGAGGAGCAGTCAGCAGTACTCAGAGGCACATGTTAGTGCTACTGATTACAATTCACTACACCTGTCTGCATTAGACATCCCGGCAGACCAGAGCATGGGTCACTGAATCTCTTCTACTGCAGTGCAGATAGCATGTCACTTCTCATACTGACAGAACGCTGATCAATAATGCTGGATCCTTGTCACTGCAATACCGCACCTGGAACAACCAGGGAGAGCGGTGCTGCTGTTGGTAAGTCTAACAGTGATTGGCAGCAGCGCAGCCAATCAGTGTTCATTTTGTTTGTGGCCTCTTCCCCGCGCTGACCACACAGCTCAGGTGCTGAGCCATGCTGTGCTGAGTAACAACACCAAACAGTGAGAGTCATAGGGGGGCTTTACTCATTAGTGATAGAGAGTGAAAGGGCTCAGTCACTAAGGGAGGATTTGCCTCATTTTTTGTTTCACTCCTGACTGAGCCTCCCCTGTATCACCCCTGACTGAGCCCCCACTGTACCACCCTTGACTGAGCCCCTACTGTATCACCCCTGACTGAGCCCCCACTGTTTCACTGATATAATGTCCTCCATCCTGGTATAATGTCACCTATCCTGATATAATGTCCTCCATCCTGATATAATGTCCTCCATCCTGAAATAATGTCCGCCAGCCTGGTATAATGTCTGCCAGCCTGGTATAATGTCCGCCATCCTGATATAATGTCCGCCAGCCTGGTATAATGTCACCCATCCTAGTATAATGTCACCCATTCTGATATAATGTCCCCCATCCTGGTATAATGACCTCCATCCTGGTATAATGTCCTCCATCCTGATATAGTGTCACCCATCCTGATATAATGTCCACCATCCTGATATAATGTCACCCATCCTGGTATAAGGTCACCCAACCTGCTATAATGTCACCCATCCTGATTAGTGATGAGCGAGCACTAAAACTCGGGTACTCGTTGCTTGGGTCGAGCAAATTGGAATGTTCAAGTGCTCAGTCCGAGCAAGGTGCCCAATGTAAGTCTATGGGAAACTCAAGCATTTTTTCGGCGGCCCCCTGGCAGTCTGCAGAGGGCCTAAAAATTGCCCAAATCGATGGGAACAGTGCTCAAATGACATGGGTACAGCATGGGGAAGACCCCTGGAAGTATCTCTTACTCCCAGGTCACTGCTGTCAACATGTTGTCAAAGTATTACGCCACTTTTAAGGACTCACAATAAAACATACAAAAACGAAACCAAAATGGATTTTCTGGGAAAAATCTTAAAGAAGTTGTCTGGTACTTTATTTAAATTGCCCAATGTATTCAGCATGTGGGCATAAGTATATTTGTAATTACCTTGTGTTGCTAATAATGCCTGTGAGCAGCGCTATCGGTGGCCGCTCACAGGCATCACGTGACCCTGCGCTGATGTCACGACAAGTGAGGCGTGACTCAGCGCTGGGGTCCCCGCGGTAGCTGCTGGGGTTATTCCCCGCGTCACACCCTGCATTCACCGCCCGCTTTCCCAATGAATGGGGAGAGGGTAAGCGTGCAGTGGATGCCGGATGTGAAGCAGGGGAATAACCCCACCCACAATGCAGCAGCCACCGGAGGAACGCGGAAGAGGGACCCTCGGCTGAAGCCTGGACTTGCGTGACGTCAGCGGATATCAGCGCCGGCTGCAGCCGGGGGTCACGTAATGCCTGTGAACAGCCAGTGATAGCGTCGCTCACAGGCATTATCTGCAACACAAGGTATTTACAGAGATACAGAGATACTTATGCCCACATGCTGAGTACATTGGGCAACTTAAAAAAAAGTACCGGACAACCCCTTTAAGGAACATCTTTTTCAGGGTAATGACTTTTATATAAGGCAAAATAAATAACCAAAAAAAATAATGCTCCTCCACACCTTGGACTATGTTCATACGTAGCATTCTTGATACAGTTTTGCACTTTTGCATTGCTTTCAACGGTGAAAAATGCATTCAGTGGGAAATGTAATTTTAACATTTTACTACCTTATTTGGCCATGTGGTGTGTGAGACATGATCAGACACATCCTGTTTTATTTATGAAGGAGGGACTCTGAAAGTCAAAAATACTATTTTTATAGGGCCATCAGGCGGCCCTTAATATTCTTAAAGGGCCAGCAGTCGGCTATGCTTTGTTGTTCCCATTATTAAAGAGTGGGTCTCCTATACTGTTATTGCATATGCAGGAACTGCAAGGGCTGCCAAAAATTTGGACGCGCCCCAATACCCCTTTGAAGAGACATAGAGGAGGGCCTCAGTAAAAAAATGTTTCCATTGTAAAGGAGTGGGTCTCCTATAGTGGTAATGCCCATGCAGTGACTGCAAGGGCTGCCGAAATTTAGGAAAAAACCCAATAACAATTTAAAAACACATAGAGGTGGGCCTCAGTAATGAATATGACATGTTCCCATTAGAAAGGAGCAGGCGTGCTATACAGTTATAGGGTATGCAGTGAGTACAGCAGCTGCCAAAATGTAGGAAAAACCCAAATAACAATTTAAAGAGACATAAAGGTGAGCCTCAGTAATGACATGTTCCCATTAGAAAGGAGCGGGTCTGCTATACAGTTAAAGGGTATGCAGTGAGTCCAACGGCTGCCAAAATTTAGGAAAAATTTGGAGGTACTCCAATGCCCCTTGCACGAGACGTAGATATGGTGATATGGTAGATATGGTGGTGTTATGGTGGTGGAGGATGAGGATGAGGAGAAGGAGGAGGACAAGAGCAAATAGACAAAATCAGGAAGTGTATACCCTTGTCTGGGTATGAAGACAGAGGTGCATGGGAATAGAGTTAGACCTCCCAAAAAAAAGACACTTTATTTGAGTTTACATTACTCTGCTTTCATTTGGTGGTGTTGAGAAGTCTAGCCCAATCCAGCCCTTGTTCATTTTTATAAGAGTCAGCCTGTCAGCACTTTCAGATGACAGGCGAATGCGCCTATCGGTTATAATTCCTAAGTCCTCAAAATTTTGGAAGATGGTACAGATGTCAGACATCCATGTCCATTCCTAAAGTCTTATGTGTTGAGTATGACCTGAATACTGATGGCCTTGTTGATGCTGGTAGTCAACAACTTCCCTCTTCTGCTCACAAATCCATCCCAACATCTGCAATGTAAAGTTCCAATAAGTGGGGACATCGCACACCAGTCAGTGAGCTGGAAGCTGCAAACACTGCTGAAGCACGGCAAGGGCAGCAGAAGCTGTAGCTGACTTTCTAAAATGGGCACAAATGTGGCGTACCTTTGACAAGCAGATGCGGCAGATCTGCGAAACCGCTAAACCACGAGGTTAAGCACATGGGCCAGGCATGGTACGTGTGTGAGCTCGCCTCGCCTCAGATCCGCCACCAGGTTCCAGCCATTGTCACACATGATCATGCCTGGCTGTAGGGTCAGCGGTGTCAGCCACAGATCTGTCTGCTCTTTAAAAGCTGTCCAGAACTCTTTAGCATTGTGCGGTTTGTCACCTAAGCATATTAGCTTCAGCACAGCCTGTTGCCGCTTGGCCAAGGCAGTGCTGCAGTGCTTCCAGTTTCTGACTGATGTGGTCATTTTGGAGATGGAGGCTGAAGAGGAGGAGCAGGTACAGGAGCTGTAGAATGTGGGGGCAACCCTGATTGATCCAGGGCCCACAAACCTCGGCCTCGGGAGGACGTGTTCCGTCCCAAGTCCGACTAGGTCCCGGCCTCCACTATATTAACCCAGTGTGCCATCAGCGAGATGTACCATCCCTGCTGACAAGCACTTGTCCAAGTACCCGTGGTTAGGTGGACTTTCCCAGTAACTGCATTATTGAGGGCACGGCTAATGTTGTGGGACACGTGCTCGTGTAATGCGGGGACGGCACAACGGGAGAAATAGTGGCGACTGGGGACCGAGTACTGAAGGACGGCTGCCGCCATCAGGTTGTGGAAAGTTTCCATCTCCACGAGCCGAAAAGGCAACATTTTGAGTGCAAGCATTCATGAAATGTGTGAATTTAGTAGTGTGGCCTGTGGGGAGTTGGCTGCGTATTTGCATTTGCTTTCCAAGGACTGGGGTGGGGACAACTGAATGCTGCGCTGGGAAAAGAACATGGACGTGCTTGCTGATGGTGCTAGGTGAGAGTGTGCAATGACTCGTGCAGGGCGGGAGGCATCTTCGCATGTGCCATGGACAGGGGATTGGCGTGCACGCACAACAGTGGAAGAAGCAGTGGTGTCACCCGCAGACACTGTTACTGGACCCTGGGGTTCGGCCCACTTAGTCTGGTGCTTTGCTGCCATGTTCCTGATTATGCTGGTAGTGGTCAGGCTGCTAGTTTTGCTACCCCTGCTGATGCTGGCCTGGCAGGTGGTGCAAATGGACTTTTTGGGGATATCTGCAGTCTTTAAAAAACAACCAGATTCGGGAAGATCTAACAGCTGTACTGGCAACTTCAGTCGTGTTGGCGTTACGGGGAACGCTTTCCCACATTGTGTCTGCGGCCACCCCACTGCTTCTTCCTGCCTGTTGTGGTGCTACGTCTCCCTCCCCCTGTGTGCTGCTGTCCTCGCTCTGCATGACCCCTGCCAGGTTGGGTCAGTTACTATATCATCCACCACCTCGTCTTCCACTTCCACACCCTGGTCCTCCTCCTGACTTTCTGGCAATTGTGTCTCATCATCATCACCCACCCCTTGCGACCGTAATTGCACTGTCCCACCATTGCCTTCGTGTGACTGAGGCTGCTCAAATATTTGGGCATCGCTACACACGTTTTCCTCTTGACTCGCTTGAAGCTGGCCGGGCGAGAGGCCCGAATCTAATAGAAAAGTGAACAGCTCTTCTGAGTGTCTAAGTGTGGGATCAGTTGTCTCCGGGCACTCGGCATGGTGGGAGGAAGGAGGATCAGGGTGAGGAATATGCGGTCCAGACTCACGACTACTGAGCCTGGACCGTGTGGAAGACAGGGTGGTGGTGGTGGCAAAGTGACTGGAAGCATTATCCGCAATCCAACCAACAACCTTTTGACACTGCTCTGTGTTCAATATTGGTGCTCTGCGGTCCCCTAGTAATTGGGACAGGAAGGTCAAGCGACAAGATGTGGGTGTTTGTTGTGGCAAAATCTCAGCTTGCCCACGGCCACGGACCCAGCTTCTGTATGCATCTTCAAGTCCACTTCGCTGTCCCTTGCCACGCACCTTGCCCATTTTAAATGGAGGACAATATTTTCCACGTTCACTAGAAATGGCTGATTTTGGAACACAGTTATATGTGATACGTCTGACAGAGAATCACGGTTATAAAAAGCGTGCCTGTAGTTTACTAATACTATTCTTCACAGTGACCTTATGTGAATAGCTTAACTGACACACTGCAACAAAATGGAAATGAATGCCAGAAATGGCTGATTTTGGAATGCAGTTAAATGTGATATGTCTGACAGAGAACCATGGTTTTAAATTGCAGGCCTGTAGTTTACTAATACTATTCTTCACAGAGACCTCATGTGAATAGCTTGACTGACACACTGCAACAAAATGGAAATGGAAGCCAGAAATGGCTGATTTTGGAACGCAATTATATGTGATACGTCTGACAGAGAACCAAGGTTTTATATAGCAGACCTGTAGTTTACCAATACTATTCTTCACAGAGACCTTGTGTGAATAGCTTTACTGACACACTGCAAGAAAATGGAAATGGAAGCCAGAAATGGCTGATTTTGGAACGCAGTTATATGTGATACATCTGACAGAGAACCACGGTTTTAAATAGCAGGCCTGTAGTTTACTAATACAACCCCTGGCAAAAATTATTGAATCACCGGGCTCGGAGGATGTTCATTCAGTTGTTTAATGTTGTTGAAAAAAAGCAGATCACAGACATGGCACAAAACTAAAGTCATTTCAAATGGCAACTTTAGGGCTTTAAGAAACACTAAAAGAAATCAAGATTAAAAATGTGGTACTGGGTAAGGGTAATTTTTTTCAGACCAAGCAGAGGGAAAAAATGATGGAATCACTCAATTCTGAGGAAAAAATTATGGAATCATGAAAAACAAACACACAAAAGAACACTCCAATACATCACTAGTATTTTGTTGCACCACCTCTGGCTTTAATAACAGCTTGCAGTCTCTGAGGCATGGACTTAATGAGTGACAAACAGTACTCTTCATCAATCTGGCTCCAACTTTCTCTGATTGCTGTTGCCAGATCAGCTTAGCAGGTTGGAGCCTTGTCATGGACCATTTTCTGCAACTTCCACCAAAGATTTTCAATTGGATTGAGATCTGGACTATTTGCAGGCCATGACATTGACCTTATATGTCTTCTTTCAAGGAATGTTTTCACAGTTTTTGCTCTATGGCAGAATGCATTATCATCTTGAAAAATGATGTTCTCATCCCCAAACATCCTTTCAATTGATAGGATAAGAAAACTGTCCAAAATAATAATGTAAACTCGGGCATTTATTGAAGATGTAATGACTGCCATCTCCCCAGTGCCTTTACCTGACATGCAGCCCCATATCGTCAATGACTGTGGAAATTTGCATGTTCTCTTCATGCAGTCAACTTTATAAATCTCATTGGAACGGCACCAAACAAAAGTTCCAGCATAATCACCTTGCCCAATACAGATTCGCGATTCATCACTGAATATGACTTTCATCCGGTCATCCACAGTCCACGATTGCTTTTCCTTAGCCCATAGTAACCTTGTTTTTTTCTGCTTAGGTGTTAATGATGGCTTATCTTTAGCTTTTCTGTATGTAAATCCTATTTCCTTTAGGCGGTTTCTTACAGTTCGGTCACAGACATTGACTCCAGTTTCCTCCCATTCGTTGCTCATTTGTTTTGTTGTGCATTTCTTGTTTTGGAGACATATTGCTTTAAGTTTCCGGTCTTGACGCTTTAATGTCTTCCTTGGTCTACCAGTATGTTTGCCTTTAACAACCTTCCCGTGTTGTTTGTATTTGGTCCAGATTTTAGACACAGCTGACT
Organism: Phyllobates terribilis; assembly: GCF_046119375.1. Lineage (NCBI taxonomy): Eukaryota > Metazoa > Chordata > Amphibia > Anura > Dendrobatidae > Phyllobates > Phyllobates terribilis. The sequence goes on from NW_027362762.1 coordinate 296,524,119, forward strand.
GTGAACAACCAACATCTTTTGCAACATTGTGTGATGATTTACCTTCTTTTAAGAGTTTGACAATCCTCTCCTTTGCTTCAATTGACCTCTCTCGTGTTGGAGCCATGATACATGTCAATCCACTTGGTGCAACAGCTCTCCAAGGTGTGATCACTCCTTTTTAGATGCAGACTAACGAGCAGATCTAATTTGATGCAGGTGTTAGTTTTGGAAATGAAAATTTACAGGGTGATTCCATAATTTTTTCCTCAGAATTGAGTGATTCCATAATGTTTTCCCTCTGCTTGGTCTGAAAAAAATTACCCTTACCGAGTACCACATTTTTAATCTTGATTTCTTTTAGTATTTCTTAAAGCCCTAAAGTTGCTATTTGAAATGACTTTAGTTTTGTGCCATGTCTGTGATCAGCTTTTTTTCAACAACATTAAACAACTGAATGAACATCCTCCGAGCCCGGTGATTCCATCATTTTTGCCAGGGGTCGTACTATTCTTCACAGAAACCTTGTGTGAATAGCTTGACCGACACACTGCAACAAAATGGAAATGGAGGCAAATATTTTCCATGTTCAGTTCAAATTTCTGGATTTTTGTCGCAGTAATATGGAAAAGATCTGACTGTATTCTACAATGCTAGCAAGCAAATGGAGCAGAAAAATGGTATACTCTGGATTGCTTTTTAAGGAAATAATCAGTATTAAGCTAAAAAAAAATAGCCCTGCCCCCTTATATATGGGGCTATGCCTACAAATATTTGTCATAGCAGGATCAGTCAGAAGTTGAACGTGCAATGGACCCTCTTGTGCTGTATCATGCACTGCAGTCTGTCACATACCCTGCCTGCCTATCTCCTGCAATTACCTTCACCACTGAAAATATGCAGCTGGATTAGTCCTCAGAAGGACTGTTAGTTCAGATGGATACAGTGAATTGTGAAAGTATTTGGCCCCCTTGAACTTTTCTACCTTTTGCCACATTTCTGGCTTCAAATATAAAGATATAAAATTCTATTTTTTGGGGAAGAATCAACAACAAGTGGGACACAATCATGAAGTGGAATGAAATTTATTGGATATTTAAACTTTTTTAACAAATTCAAAACTGAAAAGTGGGGCGTGCAATATTATTCGGCCCCTTTATTTTCAGTGCAGCGAACTCATTCCAGAAGTTCAGTGAGGATCTCTGAATGATCCAATGTTGTCCTAAATGATTGGTAATGATTAGTGTTGAGCAAGCACTAAAATGCTCGGGTGCTCGAAGCTCGGGCCGAGCTCGCCGTGATACTCGGGTGCTCGACCCGAGCAACGAGCCCAATGTTAGTCTATGGGAGACTCGAGCATTTTTGCGGTGGCACCCCCGGCAGTCTTTTAAAAGCCTAACAAGTGCCCAAAACGATAGTGACAGTGCTCAAATGACATGGGGACAGCATGGGGATCGCACCAGGAAGCATTTCTGACCCCCAGGTCACTGCTGTCAACAACGTGGTCAGAGGTATTAAGCCAGGGGCATATGATGAGAACATTGTTCTTCCTCTGTATAAAGCGCTGGTAAGGCCGCACTTAGAATATTGTGCACAGTTCTGGGCTCCGGTGCTCAGGAAAGACATATTGGAGCTAGAGAGGGTACAAAGGAGGGCGACTAAGGTAATAAAGGGAATGGAGGGACTAGAATACCCAGAGAGGTTGTCAAAATTAGGCCTATTTACGTTGGAAAAGAGAAGGCTTAGGGGAGACCTCATAAACATGTATAAATACATCAGGGGGCAGTACAGAGATCTCTCCCATGACCTGTTTATACCAAGGATGGTGACAAAGACGAGGGGGCACACTATGCGTCTGGAGGAAAGGAGGTTCCTGCACCAGCATAGAAGGGGATTCTTTATGGTCAGAGCCGTGAGACTCTGGAACTCTCTGGGAGAGGAAGTGGTGATGTCCAACTCACTTAAAGAGTTCAAGAAAGGCCTGGACGCCTTTCTTGAGAACAATAAAATTACATCTTCTGCTTAGTTAATTAATCCAGGGATTTAATCTGACTGCCAGATTGGTGTCGGGAAGTGAATTTTTCCTCAATGATGTAAATTGGCCTATACCGCATGGTTTTTTTGTTGCCTTCCCCTGGATCAACGCTGCGGAATAGCTGCAGTGCACAAGAAATAGGCTGAACTGGATGGACGCTTGTCTTTTTTCGGCCTTATAAACTATGTAAGCCACTTTTACGGGCTCACAATAAAACGTTCAAAAACGAAAGTCAAACTTTTTTCCTGTGAAATATGTTAAGGAATAGTGTTGAGCCACCCCCGTAGTGTTCGAGTTCGGTTCGGTTCGTCGAACACCCGTGTGTTCGCCGAACAGTTCGTCGAACTGTTCGTCGAACACCTTCGAACACCGTTAAAACCAATGGCAGGCAAACAAAAACACATAGAAACACATAGAAAACACCTTCAAAGGTGTCCAAAAGCTGACAAACTGCTCAGAAGACACAACTAACACATGGAAAAGTGACAAGTACATATAGTCATGCGAAAAGAAAAGAGGTGGAGGAGTAAAAGGAGGGGGAGACACAGATATAGGCATGTCATGCCCTTCTAAAATCCAAAAAGTGAGAAGCCGAGACGGCCAGTCCGCTCCTGCCCGTGCCACCTCCGTGTCGCCGGGTTTGTGCTAGAGCCGCGGTGAACCCTGATGGCCAGCCCCCCTCTCCCAATACTGGTGCCTGTCCGCTGGTGGGTCGAGAGAGCCCCCCTGTGGTGGAGGCAGCTCTAAGCTTTTTAATTTAAATTGTCCCTCTAATTTGAATGAATACACTTTAAATCCATTTACAAGGATCTATTGGAGGGCAAGTCTCATGCCAGCAGCCGCGTAATTCCAGCTCCAGTAGCGTCCACTAAAGCTGCTGCAGTTAAAAAGCTTTTATAAGGATCGAGCTCGGCTGTCCACCGCAAGGCATCCTAGTGCCAGTCCCAGCCCCTATGCCTTGGGGTGCCTCCTGATGCTCTTCACTAAGTATCCCGTGGTCCCGAAGCATTTCCTTTGAAAAAATTAAGTGTCCAAACTACAGGTGGTGTAGCTTGCTTAACAGCCGGGATAATCCGCTGACTAGCAGACACTGCTACTAGGCACAAAGTATTTCCTGGGCTAGATGCAGTTAAAAATTTGTAAGTAGATACTCTCGTTGGATGCTGAGAAAGCATTCCATAGAGTCTCCTGGCACGCCATATATGATTCTCTTAAAAAGCTTGGGGTAGGGGTCTAGGGGACCCTTTTATAGCCAAAATCACGGCCCTGTATCACAATACGTCACCTAGGCTGAAGATAAATGGAACTGTAGCACCGAGGGCTCGGTTGCTACAGACGTATTGCACCTCACCCAGAGGTGTGATATCTCACTCTCAAATAAGGATGGAGTGTGGATCTGGACCCGACACCTGCATGCATTACACCACATTGCCGTGGGGCAGGGCGACCAATATGCCCCTGAGATGGGCACGACAGTCCCTGTCCCTGGCTGGAGTGGGGGGAGGGAACACTGAGGAAGGGGAACCCTGCAGTGCAGGAGCAGGGAGGAAGCAGTTCCTGGGTGCATTGAGAAGGGAGTATAAAAGGTGGGCACCATCTTAGTTCAGTGCAGAGAAGTCTGAGCAGAAGTGGCAGGGAGCAGGGGCTCTGCATGAGCTCTGCTCCGGAGGCGGGCCTAGTAACAGAGGCCCAGGCCTGCAAGAGGGAGAAGGAAGGAAGAGGAGCGGAGAAGGCTCCAGGAACGAGGAATGAAGGGATCCCAGGGGTGCGGACGGGCGAGTCGCCACCGCACGCCCGAATCCACCTGCGTGGAGGGGTCAGGCCAAAGGGGGAGACCAGTCCCCGAACTAGTGGAGGCAGGAAACGACCCTCAGCTAGAAACCGGAGGCTCTGACATTTTATGTGGCGCAGCCCCTTGCTCCACCCGCTAGGAAGGCACCACATAGGGTCAGGGAAACTGGCGCCAAGTTTACCAAGAGGAGGCCCGAGGCAGCCGGACAGAAGTGTTGGTAAGAAAGGCCAGACAAAGGACACACAAAGGGGGTCCTGTGAAGCGCTCCAAAGTTATCTGGGAGTTGTCTGAGCCCCTCACCTGGTGAGCACAGTACGACGTGGGCAGCCGTTACCTGCAGACGTGGTCTGGATAATAAGAACTGTGAGTAAAGGCCCTGAACTGCATCACTGACTCCGTGTCGTTACTGCTGCTGCCCTGCACCATCACCCCCATCCTCCGCATACACTGCCCTGAGGCTATACTCCTCCCGTGGGGAGTTATGCTACGCTCTGCTGCACCCACAACACCAGCCTTAGCGGTCTGCCCTGTAGCGGCGGTTCACTCTGACCGCAATCCACGGGTGGCGTAGTCGGACATTTAAACATCAAAACCACATAAATAGTTCCGCCACTGGTTTGACCGCCCTGAGCCACGGAACCGGATCGCCGCCACGAAGACTACAACCACCAGCATCCACCAAAAAGGGTCCGGCTCCGGGTGTCCCAAGGCCCAGGGGGTGCGTCAGAACATTTTCATCACCTTTCACAATCACCAATGGGACAAGGCAGGGATGTCCTCTGTCCCCTCTCTTATACATCCTAGTGACGGAGCACCTGCTCTCATCAATTCGCCATAACCCCAATATTAGGTGGATTGAGGTGGGAGGCACCGAGTACAAGTGCTCTCTATTTGCTGATGATGTCCTAGTATATATCACTCAATCACATATATCCATCCCTGCTGTTATGGCTGAAATAGATCACTTTGTTACATGGTAAAATTTTAAAATCAATGCAGCGAAGTCTGAGGCCCTCGATGTCTCCCTCCCTAAATCCATATAGGATTCCATCCAGTCCAACTTTCCCTTTGCCTGGCCCTCACAGGGTATCAAATACTTAGGAATTCCTATTCATAGAGACCTCTCCCATCTATGTTATCTTAATTTTGGGCCCTTTATTGAACAATTCCATACAGACCACGGTTGGCAAGTTAGAACTGTAAGATTCACTACGTGAACCACTGGTGTTTTGTGGAAAAGCACATGTAAGATTCTGCAACAGTCTCTGCTGATACTCCTGCATGCGTGCATCCCTTTCTATGGCAGGAATAATTTCTGCAAATTTACTTTTGTACCGGGGATCTAACAGTGTGGCAACCCAGTAGTCAGGATTATTTCTAATTCTCACAATTCGAGGGTCATGTTGCAGGTAGTGCAGCAAGAAGGCACTCATGTGTGTTGCGCATCCAGGAGCACCAAGTCCCTGTTGTGTTGGTGGCGAGGTAACAATCATGCTTCCTTCCTCTGTCCTCTCCCCCCAACCTCACACAACAGAAATGTGATCAAGGTCTCCCTCATCTGATGAGTCTTCCATCAGTTCGTCCTCCACTTCTTCCTGGGCTCCTGCACCTTCCTCACTAGTTTGGCTGCTACCATGCGCCCTGGTAAAATCATCTCCCCCACCCTCACATGCCTGCCGCCCTGGTGCTGCCGACCGTCTGGACCTTGCAGATGTTAGCCCTTCCGCATACAACTCCTCCTCCTCTACTTCCTCCACCTCCTCTTGTGCCACCACCTGACTCCGAATTCTGTTTAACATGTGCTCCAGCATGTAAATCACCGGAATAGTCATGCTGATAATGGCATCGTCAGCACTAAACATCTTCGTCGCCATTTCAAAACTGTGCAGAAGGGTGCATAGGTCCCTGATCTGAGACCACTCCTCCAGCGTGATTTGCCCCACCTCTGAATCTCGTTGGCCCAGGCTATACGTCAGAACGTATTGCACCAGGGCTTGTCGGTGCTGCCACAGTCGCTGCAACATGTGCAGAGTTGAATTCCACCGGGTAGGCACATCGCATTTTAGCCGGTGAAGTGGCAGGCAAAACGACTTCTGTAGAGATGTAAGTCGCTGAGCTGCGGGATGCGAACGGCGGAAGTGAGCACACAGCGACCGTGCCCTCTGCAGAAGGCCATCTAGTCTGGGATAGTGGGCTAAAAATTGCTGGACAACCAGGTTCAACACGTGAGCCATACAAGGCACGTGTGTGACATTGCCCCGGCGAAGGGCCGCACCCAGGTTTGCAGCATTGTCGCACACGGCCTTCCCTGGTTTCAGGTCCAGTGGAGACAACCATTCATGAAATTGGTTCTCCAGAGCTGACCACAACTCCTCAGCTGTGTGACTCACATTTCCCAGACATTTCAATGTAAAAACCGCCTGATGACGTTGAGCCCTACTGCCAGCATAGTAAGGAGGTGTGCAGGATCCCTTCTGCGCAGTTAGAAAGCTTGTGGCATGACCAGACAGGCTTTGGGTGCAGGTGGAAGACCGAGAGGAGGTTGAGGAGGCAGAAGCAGTGGAGGAAAAATGACATAAAGAGGATTGACGCACAACTCGTGGGGACGGCAAGACTTGGACAGCAGCCCCTTGTCCTGCTGTCACCATAGTTACCCAGTGCCCAGTCAGCGACATGTAACGCCCCTGTCCATGCCTACTCGTCCAAGTGTCTGTGGTGAAATGCACCCTGTCACACACAGAGTTTCTCAAAGAAGCGGTGATGTTGTGTGCGACATGCTGGTGGAGCGCAGGCACACCTTTCTTTGAGAAGTAGTGCCGACTGGGCATCTGGTACTGGGGCACTGCGACGGACATAAGGTCTCGAAAATCCTCTGTGTCCACCAGGCGGAAAGGCAGCATTTCTGTAGCCAAGAGCTTGCAGATGGTGAAATTCAACCTCTTAGCTTTCTCATGGCTAGGAGGAAATGGTCTTTTACTTGTCCACATCTGAGGGACCGAGGGCTGGCTATTGTGCTTAGACGGGGTTGATAAGGGTGTCCCCGGCAAACTGCCGGTCTGTGAGGAAGATGCAGGCGGACATGTTAGGTTGCCTTGATCCAAAGGTGGTGCTATCGATGTCGGACAGCGCTCAAGACCAGCTGGTGTTACCACCTCCAAAGAAAATGATGACCTGCCAATCACGCTGGCTGTTGCGGGTAAAGAGGTGGCAGGTCTGCGCCCCAAAACAGGTGTGACTGCTGTCCCCCCAGTCACAGAGGATGAAGAGGCCGCGGATGCACAAGATATGGCAGACGGTGGTTGGCCCGGCTGGCTAGACCGCATTGTAGCACACTGAGCTTCCCACTGCAACTTATGCTTCATGTCCATGTGCCGGTTCATGCATGAAGTACTCAAACTATGTATTTTTTGGCCTCTACTTAGCTTTTTCTGACAAATGTTACAGATAACACGAGTTGGGTCATCTTTATCGATCTGAAAAAATGCCCAGGCTATGCAAGGCTTAGCACCCATGCGACCTGAAGAGCCACCACGACTTGTGGTGAGAGGCAGAGTTGTGTTTGAGGATGCAGTTGTTGACGTGCTTCCAGTACTACGTCTCTGTCCAGGAAGGCGCAACCTGACCTCGTCGTCACTAGCATCTTCCTCCACCTCCTCTGCTGACCTCATCTCTTGGCTGACTGTGGGTTGACAGTAAGTGGGATCTCCGACCTCATCATCATCACCCTGTGCGTTATTACACCCGTCGTCCTCAGAGCCAACCTGTTCCTGCCCTGACAAAAAACTAAAGTTGTCGCTCCAATCAGGTATTTGAGTCTTATCATCGTCTTCCTCATTGTCTCCACCAACAGGAGTTACAGTTTGGGAATGAGGGTCTACATTATGGTCAGAACCTTCTGCGTCTGGTCCTGGATCCGACTCATAAAGATTCTGGGCATCAGTGCAGATCATTTCCTCGTCTGGATTCACAGAAGCGCTGGAGTCGACCTCTGATTCCCAGGCTATAGTATGAGTAAACAGCTCTGCAGACTCAACCATCTGTTCTACCTCATACTCAGACGGGCAGCTGGAGATTTGGGAGCTGTGAGGAAGCAAGTGCGATTTGGGTGACACCTTTGAGGACTGGAGTATTTGTGATGTTGAAGTTGATGTGGAGGAGAGCCCACTTAAAGGAGCACTTGATATCCGTTGAAGCACCTGCTGTTTTTGTGCCTCATCTGGAATTTGTAGCGATTGGCGTGGCCGTAAGAAAGGGATCTTATCACATTGTCCGCTAAAAGAAGTAGACATTTTAGTTTGGCTGGAAGATGGTCTTTCTTCTGCACCTACCCCACGGACACAACCTTTTTTCCCCTTCCCAACACGCCTATTCCCCTTTCCACCAGCAGCAGGCCTTTTTCCACTCATTTTGGTGGTTAACTAATTCACAACTCTGGAGTTGTTTGCACAAAAAAACAATGGATGGTAACCGAGCAGAGCTGAGTGGCCAAACTGTGGTATTAGGCCAAAACTATTGGCTGGGTTAGATGCAGAAAAAAATTATTTTTAATTTGCAACCTGATGGAGGTCAGTATAGATGGACTAATAGACCAAGTCCCACACACCGCTAGAAGCCCAAATATTTTTTCAGAGCTAGATGCAGAAAATTTTTTTATTCAATTTGCAACCTGATGGAGGTCAGTATAGATGGACTAATAGACCAAGTCCCACACACTGCTAGAAGCCCAAATATTTTTTCAGAGCTAGATGCAGAAAAAAATTATTTTTAATTTGCAACCTGATGGAGGTCAGTATAGATGGACTAATAGACCAAGTCCCACACACTGCTAGAAGCCCAAATATTTTTTCAGAGCTAGATGCAGAAAAAAATTATTTTTAATTTGCAACCTGATGGAGGTCAGTATAGATGGACTAATAGACCAAGTCCCACACACTGCTAGAAGCCCAAATATTTTTTCAGAGCTAGATGCAGAAAAAAATTATTTTTAATTTGCAACCTGATGGAGGTCAGTATAGATGGACTAATAGACCAAGTCCCACACACTGCTAGAAGCCCAAATATTTTTTCAGAGCTAGATGCAGAAAAAAATTATTTTTAATTTGCAACCTGATGGAGGTCAGTATAGATGGACTAATAGACCAAGTCCCACACACCGCTAGAAGCCCAAATATTTTTTCAGAGCTAGATGCAGAAAAATTTTTTATTCAATTTGCAACCTGATGGAGGTCAGTATAGATGGACTAATAGACCAAGTCCCACACACTGCTAGAAGCCCAAATATTTTTTCAGAGCTAGATGCAGAAAAAAATTATTTTTAATTTGCAACCTGATGGAGGTCAGTATAGATGGACTAATAGACCAAGTCCCACACACCGCTAGAAGCCCAAATATTTTTTCAGAGCTAGATGCAGAAAATTTTTTTATTCAATTTGCAACCTGATGGAGGTTAGTATAGATGGACTAATAGACCAAGTCCCACACACTGCTAGAAGCCCAAATATTTTTTCAGAGCTAGATGCAGAAAAAAATTATTTTTAATTTGCAACCTGATGGAGGTCAGTATAGATGGACTAATAGAACAAGTCCCACACGCTGCTAGAAGCCCAAATATTTTTTCAGAGATAAATGAAGAAAAAAATTATTTTTAATTTGCAACCTGATGGAGGTCAGTATAGATGGACTAATAGACCAAGTCCCACACACTGCTAGAAGCCCAAATATTTTTTCAGAGCTAGATGCAGAAAAAAATTATTTTTAATTTGCAACCTGATGGAGGTCAGTATAGATGGACTAATAGACCAAGTCCCACACACTGCTAGAAGCCCAAATATTTTTTCAGAGCTAGATGCAGAAAAAAATTATTTTTAATTTGCAACCTGATGGAGGTCAGTATAGATGGACTAATAGACCAAGTCCCACACACCGCTAGAAGCCCAAATATTTTTTCAGAGCTAGATGCAGAAAATTTTTTTATTCAATTTGCAACCTGATGGAGGTCAGTATAGATGGACTAATAGACCAAGTCCCACACACTGCTAGAAGCCCAAATATTTTTTCAGAGCTAGATGCAGAAAAAAATTATTTTTAATTTGCAACCTGATGGAGGTCAGTATAGATGGACTAATAGAACAAGTCCCACACGCTGCTAGAAGCCCAAATATTTTTTCAGAGATAAATGAAGAAAAAAATTATTTTTAATTTGCAACCTGATGGAGGTCAGTATAGATGGACTAATAGACCAAGTCCCACACACTGCTAGAAGCCCAAATATTTTTTCAGAGCTAGATGCAGAAAAAAAATATTTTTAATTTGCAACCTGATGGAGGTCAGTATAGATGGACTAATAGACCAAGTCCCACACACTGCTAGAAGCCCAAATATTTTTTCAGAGCTAGATGCAGAAAAAAATTATTTTTAATTTGCAACCTGATGGAGGTCAGTATAGATGGACTAATAGACCAAGTCCCACACACCGCTAGAAGCCCAAATATTTTTTCAGAGCTAGATGCAGAAAAAAATTATTTTTAATTTGCAACCTGATGGAGGTCAGTATAGATGGACTAATAGAACAAGTCCCACACGCTGCTAGAAGCCCAAATATTTTTTCAGAGATAAATGAAGAAAAAAATTATTTTTAATTTGCAACCTGATGGAGGTCAGTATAGATGGACTAATAGACCAAGTCCCACACACTGCTAGAAGCCCAAATATTTTTTCAGAGCTAGATGCAGAAAAAAATTATTTTTAATTTGCAACCTGATGGAGGTCAGTATAGATGGACTAATAGACCAAGTCCCACACACCGCTAGAAGCCCAAATATTTTTTCAGAGCTAGATGCAGAAAAAAATTATATTCAGTTTGCAACCTGATGGAGGTCAGTATAGATGGACTAATAGAATGATGCTATGCCCAAAAGATTTTACTTCACTAGGTGCAGTAAAAAAATTGGTATTCTATACACAGGTGGTATATCTTGCAACACAGATAGGCTACTCCACTGACTAACACACTCTGCAATAGGCCAAAAAGGATTAGCTTTGCTAGATTCAGCCAAATGCTGTGAAAAAAACTTGCACAGCACTGGCACAGACCTGCCTGGCAAAAACTGATAGGAACTGATGTAACCTAGTCCTGAAAAGGACTCCAATTACAATTAGTCTTTACTCCCACAATCTATCTATTTAAGAGCACAGACCTGCCTGATAAAAGTCGTAGGAAATGCTGTAACCTAGTCCTTAAAAGGACTGCAATCACAACTATTCCCTACTCCCAAGCTATCTGTATATTTGTGCGAAAATTGGCTTGAAATTAACAAGGTATAGCGCACACAGCAACAGCGGTGCCGTCTAACACGCAGCTGCAGCAGTGAGAAAATGGTGGCGACGGGGAAAATGGCTTGGTCTTATAGGGCAAGGACATGTGACATACACTGCCAATCACACATGCCCTTGCTTGTGTGAAAAAAAGCACTTCGCTCCGTGTGTGCGCTGCTGATAGGCTGACAGATTGCACCTCCCCACTGCAAATGCGGGAAAGAGAAAAAAAAATGGAGATCTTCATTGTTCCTGCAGAGATCCATCCCCTGCCCCTCCCCCCGCCCCGCTGTACACTCAAACTGCGTATTAACATTAATTTTCATCATTACTGAGAAAAAATCCAGTTATGATTTTGGTGCACGAACAGTTATCGAACATAACCTCGAACAGCCGAATTTTTCTCAAATTGTTCGTGTTCGCCGACCGGCTCGAACACCGCCCAAAACAGCTCGAATTTGAGATTGGCGAACAGTTCGAGTAGAACAATGCTCATCTCTATTAAGGAACATCCTTTCCAGGGAAAAGACTTGTGTATAAGTTAAAATAAATGACCAAAAACAAAAATACTCCTCCACACCTTCGGCTATGTTCACAAGTAGCATTTTCTATGCGTTTTTGCACTTTTGTATTGCTTTCAACTATGACAAATGCATTCACCGGGAAATGTCATTTTAACATTTTACAACCTTATCTGGCCATGTGCTGTGTGACACATGCATAAAGTGCTGAAAAGACATGGGAACAGCATGGGGAAGACTCCTGGAAGCATCTCTGACTCCCAGGTCACTGTCTAAAAGTGTGCCCATCATAAGTGATCCTTGTCGCATCAGAAGATGCAGACTTGCAACTATCCCCATGCAAGTTCTAGTCCCAGGGCAGTGTTCAATTGTACCTCCCCCATTCCTTGCAGTGCAAGCGCAAGTATGCAGCCTGCCACCCACCCACCCCCAGGCTGCAATACCATACTGCTTGCTTGCTTGAACTTGAAATTGGGCCTTTTAGGCATGTGGAGGCGGAATCTGGCCACCACATCATGGCTGTGTTGGCGGCCTGGAATCCATACTCAGTCCCCAGCTGCCCGGCGGCCGGGTGTCCATACTCGGTCACCAGCCGCCCCGCAGCCGGGTGTCCACACACGGTACCCAGCCGCCTGGGGGCAGTCGGGTGTCCATAAACGGTCCCCAGCCGCCCCTATTTCTCCTTGGAACATCCCCCCACACACTTTTCTTAGCCCGGCCTGCTTTAGGCAGCATTGGACGAGCCCACCAGAGAACCAGACTCCTCCAGTGGTGCCTGACTTCTCCATCAGTGGAGTTGAGAGTGCCAAGGTGAGGAGCATGATGATGATGACAGAAGTTAGCATCTGCTATGTTTTCTTTTAATGCAAGTGTAAGTGTGCAGCCTGCCACCCACCCACCCCCAGACTGCAATTCCATACTGCTTGCTTGCACTTGAAATGGGGCCTTTTAGTTTGGAGGAGGCCGAAGCTGGCCACTACCTCATGGCTGCTTCGGCAGCAAGGTATCCATACTCAGTCCCCAGCCGCCCCTATTTGTCCTGGTGTGACTTATACATAAGATTAAGCGCATATACCAAAACATTACCTGTACCCTCCCCAGTGCATTTAGTGGGAAGGAGAGCCTATTCCGCTGTAGTGTGTGCATGCCAAACCCCTGTTCATGGTACATGCAAAGATGCCTCCCACCTTGCACCTGTCATTGCAGACTTGCAACTATCCCCATTCAAGTCCTTGTCCCAGGGCAGTGTTCAATTGTACCTCTCCCATTCCTTGCAATGCAAGCGCAAGTATGCAGCCTGCCACCAACATACCCCCAGGCTGCAATACCATACTGCTTGCTTGCTTGCACTTTAAATTGGGCCTTTTAGGCATGTGGAGGCGGAATCTGGCCACCACGCCATGGCTGTGTCGGCGGCCTGGTATCCATACTCAGTCCCCAGCCGCCTGGTGGCCGGGTGTCCCCGCTTGCTCCCCAGCCTCCAGGGGGTGGCCGGGTGTCCATACTCGGTCCCCAGCCACCCCTATTTGTCCCGGTAACCTTTCCCACACTTTTCTTAGCCTGGCCTGCTTTAGGGCAGCATTGGCCGAGCCCACCGGACTATCAGACTCCTCCGGTGGGCCCTGGCTTCTCCATCAGGGGAGTTGAGAATGCCAAGGTGAGGAGCATGATGAGGATGATAGAAGTTAGCATCTGCTTTGTTTTGTTGTAATGCAAGCGCATATATGTAGTAGCGGCTAGGCCGGAGGTGGACAGCGTTTTGGCGCATATCTTACCTCCTCCGAGGATTGCTGGATGTTTTCCTGCTACTATCCAAGTTCTATGACTCCCGTTAAAACAAAGCTTCAGGAGATAAATGATGGATGAGGTAGTGGATAAGGAGAAAGAGCAGGAGGAACAGGGACCATTCACATCAATATCAGGCCAGTCAACCAGATATGTCTTGTAGGATATGTTTCTGTAACAAAAGGAGCGGTTCGGCTACACAGTTATAGGGCATACAGTGAGTGCAACGCCTATCAAAAATTTCGTGGCACTCCAATGCCCCTTGGAAATGACATGGAGGTCAGAGGGCGTTAACTAAACCTTTTTTCCATTTATAGCAACTGGGTCTACTGTGCACTGTTGGCCTAAGCAGTGAATGGAAGGCTTTCCAAAAATTATGAGGAACTGCAATGCCCCTTACAAGAGCCATGTGGTCTGGTCACCACAGTAATAGAGATATTACGTCGGAGAGCAAGTGGGAGGTTTCCTGGTCAGGATCCCTTAAACATGCAACATCCTCCTGCCCCAGTCCTGGGAGGGGAGAATTCTGCCCTTATAAACTGGATCTGGTGCGGGGTTGAGTGAGTCAGAGAACAGAGAACAGTCAGAGTCAGAGTGAGAGCAAGGGAAAGTAACAGCAAGGAGCTCTGTAGGAGCTAAGAGCTAAAGACCAGGGGCTGGAAGCTGAGCAGAGCTCGCCCTGGCAGAAGACAATAGGAACCGGACACAGGAATCCGAGTCTGTGAGGACTTATATATCCAGCAGCAGAAACCAGCCGGCAGGAGATTTCAGGTCCTCTGGCCATAGAAGCCCGGAGGCTCAGTCACAAGCAAGGGACCAGCACCGCCGTCGTGGAGCGGAGGCTAACAGAAGGCCCCAAGTCACCAGCCATACGGGTGAGCACTACACGGTACACTCAGGGACGTGGGCTACTTCTACCCGCTTACAGCAAGGTAGCCAGGAAGAGTGCAGACAGACGGGGAGGCCTACAACTCCACCTGGCCAGGGGAACTCCTGCTTGCTCACAGACTGACCAGGCCTCTTATGCTAGCCAGTACTCCCGGGAGGGTCTACCTTATAATCATCAGTAAAGACCCAGAACTGCACTGCAAAGACTCTGAGTCGTTCCTGCTGCGCTCGTGCACCATCACCCCCATCATCCACACTCACTGCCCTGAGGCTATACTCCTCCCGTGGGGAGTTATCCCATTCTCTGCTGCGCACACAACACCAGCCTCAGCGGTCTGCCTCGCAGCGGTGGTACTCCCTGACCACAATCCACGGGTGGCGCAGTCGGACAATTAACCTCAAAGCCTAAGAAAGATTGCCACTGGTTTGACCAGCCTGAGCCACGGGACCGGGTCACCGCCACGGAGACTACAGACCCCAGAGACCCGGCACCGGGTATCCCACACACGTGTACACAAGGCCCAGGGGGCGCGTCACATGTAGTACAGTATATTACAAACATAAGTCCCATTATTGGGGAGTGGGTGTCCCATAGCATTTGCTTATGCCTTGCAAGCAAAATCTGCCAAAAATTAGGACGGAGCAACTTGCAATGCCCCTTACAAGAGCCATGCAGTACAGCATATTACAAACATAAGTCCCATTATTGGGGAGTGGGTGTCCCATAGTATTTGCTTATGCCTTGCAAGCAAAAGCTGCCAAAAATTAGGACGGAGCAACTTGCAATGCCCCTTACAAGAGCCATGCAGTACAGCATATTACAAACATAAGTCCCATTATTGGGGAGTGGGTGTCCCATAGTATTTGCTTATGCTTTCCAAGCAAAAGCTGCCAAAAATTAGGATGGAGCAACTTGCAATGCCCCTTACAAGAGCCATGCAGTACAGCATATTACAAACATAAGTCCCATTATTGGGGAGTGGGTGTCCCATGGTATTTGCTTATGCCTTCCAAGCAAAAGCTGCCAAAAATTAGGACGGAGCAACTTGCAATGCCCCTTACGAGAGCCATGCAGTACAGCATATTACAAACATAAGTCCCATTATTGGGGAGTGGGTGTCCCATAGAATTTGCTTATGCCTTGCAAGCAAAAGCTGCCAAAAATTAGGACGGAGCAACTTGCAATGCCCCTTACAAGAGCCATGCAGTACAGCATATTACAAACATAAGTCCCATTATTGGGGAGTGGGTGTCCCATAGTATTTGCTTATGCCTTGCAAGCAAAAGCTGCCAAAAATTAGGACGGAGCAACTTGCAATGCCCCTTACAAGAGCCATGCAGTACAGCATATTACAAACATAAGTCACATTATTAGGGAGTGGGTGTCCCATAGTATTTGCTTATGCTTTCCAAGGAAAAGCTGCCAAAAATTAGGAAGGAGCAATTTGCAATGCCCCTTACAAGAGCCCTTACAAGAGCCATGCAGTACAGCATATTACAAACATAAGTCCCATTATTGGGGAGTGGGTGTCCCATAGTATTTGCTTATGCCTTGCAAGCAAAAGCTGCCAAAAATAAGGACGGAGGAACTTGCAATGCTGGCACCCTGGTGGTATAGTGGTGGTGGAGGCTGAGGATAAGGAGAAGAAGATAAAACAGCCGAAATGAGGAAGCGTATACCCATGTGTGGGTGTGAAGCGGTGCATGTGAATACACCTCCCGAAATAACACAGTGGATTTGACTTTATGTTACTCTGCTGTCATTTGGTGGTGATGAGAAGTCTGGCCCAATCCAGCCCTTGTTCATTTTGATAAGGGTCAGCTTGTCAGCATTGTCAGTTGACAGGCGGCACTAAAAACACGCTCCGATAACACGCTAGTGGCAGGGCAGGCCAGGACCTCCAAGGCGTACAGAGCGAGTTCATTCCAAGTGTCCAGCTTGGATACCCAATAATTAAAAGGCACAGAGGAATCACGGAGGACGCTGGTACGGTCGGCAAGGTACTCCCTCACCATCTTTTGAAACTTTCCACTCCTTGTGAGAGTATCCCGCGCCTCAGGGCCTGTAAGCTGGGCGGGTGTCAGAAAACTGTCCCAGAACGTTGACAGTGTTCCCCTGCCTCTGCTGGATTGGAGTTGCATCTCTCTTGCCTGTACGCCTTGGTTGGGCAACGAACTGTGACCTCTGCCGCTAGCGTGTTCAGATGGGAATTTTTTTAAGAGTTCTGCAGCAAGGGCCTTCTGGTACTGCCCCATTTTTGTAGACCTCTCCACCTCAGGAATAAGAGAGTGAAAGTTCTCCTTGTAGCCGGGGTCTACAAGTGTCACCAACCAGTAATGACTGTCACCCAACATTTTGACAACGCGAGGGTCACGGTTAAGGCAGCGTAACATAAAGTCAGCCATGCGTGCCAGACTGGTAACGGGCAAGATTTCTGTGTCCTCACCAAGATGACGACTGACCATGCTCTCCTCCTCCTCCTCCTCTTCCTCCTCCCCCCTGTCCTCAGGCCACCCACGCTGAACCGACGGTATTACACTTGTACAGGTACTACCGTCTACAACGCATGATAGAAGCTCCTTTTCTTCCTCATCCTCCTCCTCCTCTCCCTCATTGTCCCCCAATGCACGTTGGGATGAGATGAGGCTGGGCTGTGTGTAATCGCCCGCTACGGCTTCTTGATCCATCTCATCATACTCTGGCTGCAATGCCTCCTCTTTAATTCTCTGCAGAGAGCGTTGCAAAAGACAGACAAGTGGGATGCTGACACTAATGATGGCGTCATCGCCACTCACCATCTTGGTGGCCTCCTCAAAGTTTGTCAGGATGGTACATATGTCAGACATCCAGGTCCACTCCTGAGGTCTTATGTGTGGAGTCTGACCTGAATATCGACGGCCTTGTTGCAGCTGGTACTCCACAACTGCTCTCTTCTGCTCACAAATCCTTTGCAACATGTGGAGGGTAGAGTTCCAACATGTGGGGACATCACACACCAGTCGGTGTGCCGGAAGTTGCAAACGCTGCTGCAACACAGCAAGGGCGGTGGAAGCTGTAGCCGACTTGCGAAAATGAGCTGACAGGCGGCGTACTTTCACGAGCAGATCTGGCAACTCGGGGTACGATTTAAGAAACCGCTGAACCACGAGGTGAAGAACATGAGCCAGGCATGGTATGTGTGTGATCTCACCTCGCCTCAGAGCCGCCACCAGGTTACGGCCATTGTCACACACGACCATGCCGGGATGTAGGTTCAGCGGTCTCAGCCACAGATCTGCCTGCTCTTTCACAGCTGTCCACAACTCACAAGCAGTGTGAGGTTTATCACCTAAGCTTATGAGTTTCAGCACAGCCTGTTGCCGCTTGGCGGAGGCAGTACTGCAATGCTTCCAGCTTGTAACTGATGTGGTGATATCTGAGATGGAGGCTGAACATGAGGAGGAGCAGGAGGAGGAGGATGCGCAGGAGCTGTACACTGTGGGGGCAACTCTGACTGACATAGGGCCCGCAATCCTCGGTGTGGGGAGGATGTGTTCCGTCCCAAGGTCCGACTGGGTCCCGGCTTCCACTATGTTTACCCAGTGTGCCGTCAGAGAGATGTACCGTCCCTGGCCACAAGCACTTGTCCACGTGTCCGTTGTCAGGTGGACTCTCCCAGTAACTGCGTTGTTGAGGGCACAGCAGATGCTTTGGGACACGTACTTGTGTAGTGCGGGGATGGCACACCGGGCAAAATAGTGTCGGCTGGGGACCGAGTACCGAGGGACGGCCATCGCCATAAGATTGCGGAAGGATTCCGTCTACACCAGCCTAAAAGGCAGCATTTCCAACGCAAGCAGTCGTGAAATGTGCGAATTTAGGACTGTGGCCTGTGGGGCGTTAGCTGCGAATTTCCGCTTTCGCTCAAAGGTCTGGGATATGGACAATTGAACGCTGCGGTGGGACGTGGACGTGGACGTTGATGCTGTTTCTTGAGAAACTGCCATAACAAGTGAAGACTGAGAGGAGGGGGCATCTTTACATGCAGTTTGGACAGGGGATTGCCTTGCACACACAACAGGGGGTTCTATTGCACGCACAACAGTGGAAGAAGCAGTGGTGACACCCGCTGACACTGGTCGTGGACCCTGGGTTTCGCCCCACAAAGTCGGGTGCTTTGCTGCCATGTGCCTGATCATGCTGGTGGTGGTCAGGCTGGTAGTTTTGTCACCCCTGCTGATGCTGGCATGGCAGGTGGAACATATGGCCTTTTTGGGGTTATCAGCAGAGTTTTTAAAAAAATTCCAGACTCTGGAAGACCTACCGCTTGTACTGGCAACGTCCCTCGTGTTGGTGTTACGGGGAATGGTTGCCTGCCTTCTGTCTGCGGCCACCACACTGCTTCTTCCTGCCTGTTGGGGTACTCTGCCTCCCTCCCCCTGTGTGCTGCTGGCCTCACTCTGCATGTCCTCCTTCCACGTTGGGTCAGTTACTAGATCATCTACCACCTCCTCCTCTTCCACTTGCGCACCACGATCCTCCTCCTCACTTCCTGGCAATTGTGTCTCGTCATCGTCCACCTCTTGTGACAGATTGCCAACGTCGACTTCCTGTGGCCGTGGCTGTTCAAATATTTGGGCATCGCAACATGGGATCTCCTCTGCCACCACTTCAAGCGTATCAGGCGAGGGGCCCAAATATGGAAATGGACCAGTGAATAGCTCTTCAGAGTGTCCAAGTGTGGGATCACTTGCTGTCTGACGACATTCGGCATGGTGGGAGGAAGGAGCATCAGGGTGAGGAGGAGTATGCGGTCGAGACTCACGGCTACTAAGAGTTGACAGTGTGGAAGACAGACCGGAGGTGGTGGTGCCCAGGTAACTGGAAGTATTATCTGCTGTCCAATTAATAACCTGTTCACACTGATCAGTTCTCAATACTGGTGTTGTTCTGTGCTTCCCTAGTAATTCGGTCAAGAAGTGGGAGCGAGAAGATGTGGCTGTTGGTTGTGGCACATTTTCACCTTCGCCACGACCCCGTCCTCTGCACGAAACATCACCAGAACGTCCACTTCCACGTCCCTTGCCACGCGCCTTGCCCATTGTAAATGAAGTAAAAAAGCTTACACTTGCACTATCAATGGAAAAAGGGTAATAAAGAGTAGATTAGAACCGTGGAAGAGGAAAACCACAGTTATTGTTTACTGGGGTATACCACACTTTTTTAAATAGAGATATTTGCGGCTGAACAGTGAGCGACACATTCAAACTGCTTTTTTTTTAGATACCAAAGGCCCAAAACTGGATAGTACAGCGATTTGACCCGTGGAACTGCGAAACCACACTGGGATGTCGGGCCTACACAAGACTATTTTCAACAGATATATTTTTGTGTCACAACAGTCAGGAGACACTACTGTTTTTCTTTACGGAAAAAAACTACCAAAAGCTGAATAATAGAGATTTTTTACCGTGGGATGGCAAAACCACAGCTATTGTTTACTGGGGTATACCACACTTTTTTAAATAGAGATATTTGCGGCTGAACAGTGAGCGACACACTCAAACTGCTTTTTTTTTAGATACCAAAGGCCCAAAACTGGATAGTACAGCGATTTGACCCGTGGAACTGCGAAACCACACTGGGATGTCGGGCCTGCACAAGACAATTTTCAACAGATATATTTTTGTGTCACAACAGTCAGGAGACACTACTGTTTTTCTTTAAGGAAAAAACTACCAAAAGCTGAATAATAGAGATTTTTTACTGCGGGATGGCAAAACCACAGTTATTGTTTACTGGGGTATACCACACTTTTTTAAATAGAGATATTTGCGGCTGAACAGTGAGCGACACACTCAAACTGCTTTTTTTTTTAGATACCAAAGGCCCAAAACTGGATAGTACAGCGATTTGACCCGTGGAACTGCGAAACCACACTGGGATGTCGGGCCTACACAAGACTATTTTCAACAGATATATTTTTGTGTCACAACAGTCAGGAGACACTACTGTTTTTCTTTACGGAAAAAACTACCAAAAGCTGAATAATAGAGATTTTTTACCATGGGATGGCAAAACCACAGTTATTGTTTACTGGGGTATACCTCACTTTTTTAAATAGAGATATTTGCGGCTGAACAGTGAGCGACACACTCAAACTGCTTTTTTTTTAGATACCAAAGGCCCAAAGCTGGATAGTACAGCGATTTGACCCGTGGAACTGCGAAACCACACTGGGATGTCGGGCCTACACAAGACTATTTTCAACAGATATATTTTTGTGTCACAACAGTCAGGAGACACTACTGTTTTTCTTTACGGAAAAAACTACCAAAAGCTGAATAATAGAGATTTTTTACTGTGGGATGGCAAAACCACAGTTATTGTTTACTGGGGTATACCACACTTTTTTAAATAGAGATATTTGCGGCTGAACAGTGAGCAACACACTCAAACTGCTTTTTTTTTAGATACCAAAGGACCAAAGCTGGATAATACAGCGATTTGACCCGTGGAACTGTGAAACCACACTGGGATGTCGGGCCTACACAAGACTATTTTCAACAGATATATTTTTGTGTCACAACAGTCAGGAGACACTACTGTTTTCTTTACGGAAAAAACAACCAAAAGCTGAATAATTGAGATTTTTTACCGTGGGATGGCAAAACCACAGTTATTGTTTACTGGGGTATACCACACTTTTTTAAATAGAGATATTTGCGGCTGAACAGTGAGCGACACACTCAAACTGCTTTTTTTTTAGATACCAAAGGCCCAAAACTGGATAGTACAGCGATTTGACCCGTGGAACTGTGAAACCACACTGGGATGTCGGGCCTACACAAGACTATTTTCAACAGATAAATTTTTGTGTCACAACAGTCAGGAGACACTACTGTTTTTCTTTACGGAAAAACTACCAAAAGCTGAATAATAGAGATTTTTTACCATGGGATGGCAAAACCACAGTTATTGTTTACTGGGGTATACCACACTTTTTTAAATAGAGATATTTGCGGCTGAACAGTGAGCAACACACTCAAACTGCTTTTTTTTTAGATACCAAAGGCCCAAAACTGGATAGTACAGTCATGGCCAAAAGTATTGAGAATGACACCAAAATTATATTTTCACATGATCTGCTGGCCTCTGGTTTTTATTAGTGTTTGTCTGATGTTTATATCACATACAGAAATATAATTGCAATCATATTATGAGTACCAATAGGTTATATTGACAGTTAGAATGAGTTAATGCAGCAAGTCAATATTTGCAGTGTTGCCCCTTCTTCCTCAAGACCTCTGTAATTCTCCCTGGCATGCTCTCAATCAACTTTTGGACCAAATCCTGACTGATAGCAGTCCATTCTTGCATAATCAATGCTTGCATTTTACCAGAATTTGTTGGTTTGTGTTTGTCCACCCGTCTCTTGATGATTGACCACAAGTTCTCAATGGGATTAAGATCTGGGGAGTTTCCAGGCCATAGATCCAAAATCTCTATGTATTGTTCCATGAGCCATTTAGTTATCACCTTTGCTTTATGGCAAGGTGCTCCATCATGCTGGAAAAGGCATTGTTGGGCGCAAACTGCTCTTGGACGGTTGGGAGAAGTTGCTCTTGGAGGACTTTCTGGTACCATTCTTTATTCATGGCTGTGTTTTTAGGCAAGACTGTGAGTGAGCCGATTCCCTTGGCTGAGAAGCAACCCCACACATGAATGGTTTCAGGATGCTTTACAGTTGGCATGAGACAAGACTGGTGGTAGCGCTCACCTCTTCTTCTCCGAATAAGCTGTTTTCCAGATGTCCCAAACAATCGAAAAGGGGATTCATCAGAGAAAATGACTTTGCCCCAGTCCTCAGCAATCCACTCCCTGTACCTTTTGCAGAATATCAGTCGGTCCCTGATGTTTTTTCTGGAGAGAAGTGGCTTCTTTGGTGCCCTCCTTGAAACCAGCCCTTGCTCAAAGAGTCTCCACCTCACAGTGCGTGCAGAAGCACTCACACCAGCCTGCAGCCATTCCAGAGCAAGCTCGGCACTGCTGGTAGTCCCATCCCACAGCTGAAACAGTTTTAAGATACGGTCCTGGTGCTTGCTGGTCTTTCTTGGGTGCCCTGGAGCCTTTTTGACAACAATGGAAGCTCTCTCCTTGAAGTTCTTGATGATGCGATAGATTGTTGACTGAGGTGCAATCTTTGTAGCTGCGATACTCTTCCCTGTTAGGCCATTTTTGTGCAGTGCAATGATGGCTGCACGTGTTTCTTTAGAGATAACCATGGTTAACTGAAGAGAAACAATGATACCAAGAACCAGCCTCCTTTTAAAGTGTCCAGTGATGTCATTCTTACTTAATCATGACTGATTAATCACCAGCCCTGTCCTCATCAACACCCACACCTGTATTAATGGATCAATCACTAAAACGATGTTAGCTGCTCCTTTTAAGGCAGGACTGCAATGATGTTGAAATGTGTTTTGGGAGTTAAAGTTCATTTTCTGTGCAAATATTGACTTTGCAAGTACAGTAATTGCTGTTAAGCTGATCACTCTTTGACATTCAGGAGTATATGCAAATTGCCATTACAAAAAATGAAGCAGTAAACTTTGGAAAAATTATTATTTGTCTCATTCTCAATACTTTTGGCCATGACTGTACAGCGATTTGACCCGTGGAACTGCGAAACCACACTGGGATGTCGGGCCTACACAAGACTATTTTCAACAGATATATTTTTGTGTCAAAACAGTCAGGAGACACTACTGTTTTTCTTTATGGAAAAAACTACCAAAAGCTGAATAATAGAGATTTTTTACCGTGGGATGGCAAAACCACAGTTATTGTTTTCTGGGGTATACCACACTTTTTTAAATAGAGATATTTGCGGCTGAACAGTGAGCGACACACTGAAACTGCTGTTTTTTTAGATACCAAAGGCCCAAAACTGGATAGTACAGCGATTTGACCCGTGGAACTGCGAAACCACACTGGGATGTCGGGCCTACACAAGACTATTTTCAACAGATATATATTTGTGTCACAACAGTCAGGAGACACTACTGTTTTTCATTACGGAAAAAACTACCAAAAGCTGAATAATAGAGATTTTTTACCGTGGGATGGCAAAACCACAGTTATTGTTTACTGGGGTATACCACACTTTTTTAAATAGAGATATTTGCAGCTGAACAGTGAGCGACACACTCAAACTGCTTTTTTTTTAGATACCAAAGGCCCAAAACTGGATAGTACAGCGATTTGACCCGTGGAACTGCGAAACCACACTGGGATGTCGGGCCTACACAAGACTATTTTCAACAGATATATTTTTGTGTCACAACAGTCAGGAGACACTACTGTTTTTCTTTACGGAAAAAACTACCAAAAGCTGAATAATAGAGATTTTTTACTGTGGGATGGCAAAACCACAGTTATTGTTTACTGGGGTATACCACACTTTTTTAAATAGAGATATTTGCGGCTGAACAGTGAGCGACATACTCAAACTGCTTTTTTTTTTAGATACCAAAGGCCTAAAACTGGATAGTACAGCGATTTGACCCGTGGAACTGCGAAACCACACTGGGATGTCGGGCCTACACAAGACTATTTTCAACAGATATATTTTTGTGTCACAACAGTCAGGAGACACTACTGTTTTTCTTTACGGAAAAAACTACCAAAAGCTGAATAATAGAGATTTTTTACCATGGGATGGCAAAACCACAGTTATTGTTTATTGGGGTATACCACACTTTTTTAAATAGAGATATTTGCGGCTGAACAGTGAGCGACACACTCAAACTGCTTTTTTTTTAGATACCAAAGGCCCAAAGCTGGATAGTACAGCGATTTGACCCATGGAACTGCGAAACCACACTGGGATGTCGGGCCTACACAAGACTATTTTCAACAGATATATTTTTGTGTCACAACAGTCAGGAGACACTACTGTTTTTCTTTACGGAAAAAACTACCAAAAGCTGAATAATAGAGATTTTTTACCATGGGATGGCAAAACCACAGTTATTGTTTATTGGGGTATACCACACTTTTTTAAATAGAGATATTTGCGGCTGAACAGTGAGCGACACACTCAAACTGCTTTTTTTTTAGATACCAAAGGCCCAAAGCTGGATAGTACAGCGATTTGACCCATGGAACTGCGAAACCACACTGGGATGTCGGGCCTACACAAGACTATTTTCAACAGATATATTTTTGTGTCACAACAGTCAGGAGACACTACTGTTTTTCTTTACGGAAAAAACTACCAAAAGCTGAATAATAGAGATTTTTTACCATGGGATGGCAAAACCACAGTTATTGTTTATTGGGGTATACCACACTTTTTTAAATAGAGATATTTGCGGCTGAACACTGAGCGACACACTCAAACTGCTTTTTTTTTAGATACCAAAGGCCCAAAGCTGGATAGTACAGCGATTTGACCCGTGGAACTGCGAAACCACACTGGGATGTCGGGCCTACCCAAGACTATTTTCAACAGATATATTTTTGTGTCACAACAGTCAGGAGACACTACTGTTTTCTTTACGGAAAAAACTACCAAAAGCTGAATAATAGAGATTTTTTACCGTGGGATGGCAAAACCACAGTTATTGTTTACTGGGGTATACCACACTTTTTTAAATAGAGATATTTGCGGCGGAACAGTGAGCGACACACTCAAACTGCTTTTTTTTTTTATACTAAAGGCCCAAAACTGGATAGTACAGCGATTTGACCCGTGGAACTGCGAAACCACACTGGGATGTCGGGCCTACACAAGACTATTTTCAACAGATATATTTTTGTGTCACAACAGTCAGGAGACACTACTGTTTTTCTTTACGGAAAAAACTACCAAAAGCTGAATAACAGAGATTTTTTACCGTGGGATAGCAAAACCACAGTTAATGTTTACTGGGGTATACCACACTTTTTTAAATAGAGATATTTGCGGCTGAACAGTGAGCGACATACTCAAACTGCTTTTTTTTTTAGATACCAAAGGCCTAAAACTGGATAGTACAGCGATTTGACCCGTGGAACTGCGAAACCACACTGGGATGTCGGGCCTACACAAGACTATTTTCAACAGATATGTTTTTGTGTCACAACAGTCAGGAGACACTACTGTTTTTCTTTACGGAAAAAACTACCAAAAGCTGAATAATAGAGATTTTTTACCATGGGATGGCAAAACCACAGTTATTGTTTATTGGGGTATACCACACTTTTTTAAATAGAGATATTTGCGGCTGAACAGTGAGCGACACACTCAAACTGCTTTTTTTTTAGATACCAAAGGCCCAAAGCTGGATAGTACAGCGATTTGACCCATGGAACTGCGAAACCACACTGGGATGTCGGGCCTACACAAGACTATTTTCAACAGATATATTTTTGTGTCACAACAGTCAGGAGACACTACTGTTTTTCTTTAAGGAAAAAACTACCAAAAGCTGAATAATAGAGATTTTTTACCATGGGATGGCAAAACCACAGTTATTGTTTATTGAGGTATACCACACTTTTTTAAATAGAGATATTTGCGGCTGAACAGTGAGCGACACACTCAAACTGCTTTTTTTTTAGATACCAAAGGCCCAAAGCTGGATAGTACAGCGATTTGACCCGTGGAACTGCGAAACCACACTGGGATGTCGGGCCTACCCAAGACTATTTTCAACAGATATATTTTTGTGTCACAACAGTCAGGAGACTCTACTGTTTTCTTTACGGAAAAAACTACCAAAAGCTGAATAATAGAGATTTTTTACCGTGGGATGGCAAAACCACAGTTATTGTTTACTGGGGTACACCACACTTTTTTAAATAGAGATATTTGCGGCGGAACAGTGAGCGACACACTCAAACTGCTTTTTTTTAGATACCAAAGGCCCAAAACTGGATAGTACAGCGATTTGACCCGTGGAACTGCGAAACCACACTGAGATATGGGGCCAACACAAGACTATTTTCAACAGATATATTTTTGTGTCACAACAGTCAGGAGACACTACTGTTTTTCTTTACGGAAAAAACTACCAAAAGCTGAATAATAGAGATTTTTTACCGTGGGATGGCAAAACCACAGTTATTGTTTACTGGGGTATACCACACTTTTTTAAATAGAGATATTTGCGGCTGAACAGTGAGCGACACACTCAAACTGCTTTTTTTTTTATACCAAAGGCCCAAAACTGGATAGTACAGCGATTTGACCCGTGGAACTGCGAAACCACACTGGGATGTTGGGCCTACACAAGACTATTTTCAACAGATATATTTTTGTGTCACAACAGTCAGGAGACACTACTGTTTTTCTTTACGGAAAAAACTACCAAAAGCTGAATAATAGAGATTTTTTACCGTGGGATAGCAAAACCACAGTTATTGTTTACTGGGGTATACTACACTTTTTTAAATAGAGAAATTTGCAGCTGAACAGTGAGCGACACACTCAAACTGCTTTTTTTTAAGATACCAAAGGCCCAAAACTTGATAGTACAGCGATTTGACCCGTGGAACTGCGAAACCACACTGGGATGTCGGGTCTACACAAGACTATTTTCAACAGATATATTTTCGTGTCACAACAGTCAGGAGACACTACTGTTTTTCTTTACAGAAAAAACTACCAAAAGCTGAATAATAGAGATTTTTTACCGTGGGATGGCAAAACCACAGTTATTGTTTACTGGGGTATACCACACTTTTTTAAATAGAGATATTTGCGGCGGAACAGTGAGCAACACACTCAAACTGCTTTTTTTTTAGATACCAAAGGCCCAAAACTGGATAGTACAGCGATTTGACCCGTGGAACTGCGAAACCACACTGGGATGTCGGGCCTACACAAGACTATTTTCAACAGATATATTTTTGTGTCACAACAGTCAGGAGACACTACTGTTTTTCTTTACGGAAAAAAACTACCAAAAGCTGAATAATAGAGATTTTTTACCGTGGGATGGCAAAACCACAGTTATTGTTTACTGGGGTATACCTCACTTTTTTAAATAGAGATATTTGCGGCTGCCCAGTGAGCGACACACTCAAACTGCTTTTTTTTAGATACCAAAGGCCCAAAACTGGAAAGTACAGCGATTTGACCCGTGGAACTGCGAAACCACACTGAGATGTGGGGCCTACACAAGACTATTTTCAACAGATATATTTTTGTGTCACAACAGTCAGGAGACACTACTGTTTTTCTTTACGGAAAAAACTACCAAAAGCTGAATAATAGAGATTTTTTACCTTAGGATGGCAAAACCACAGTTATTGTTTACTGGGGTATACCACACTTTTTTAAATAGAGATATTTGCGGCTGAACAGTGAGCGACACACTCAAACTGCTTTTTTTTAGATAGCAAAGGCCCAAAACTGGATAGTACAGCGATTTGACCCGTGGAACTGCGAAACCACACTGGGATGTCGGGCGTACACAAGACTATTTTCAACAGATATATTTTTGTGTCACAACAGTCAGGAGACACTACTGTTTTTCTTTACAGAAAAAACAACCAAAAGCTGAATAATAGAGATTTTTTACCGTGGGATGGCAAAACCACAGTTATTGTTTACTGGGGTATACCACACTTTTTTAAATAGAGATATTTGCAGCTGAACAGTGAGCGACACACTCAAACTGCTTTTTTTTAAGATACCAAAGGCCCAAAACTTGATAGTACAGCGATTTGACCCGTGGAACTGCGAAACCACACTGGGATGTCGGGCCTACACAAGACTATTTTCAACAGATATATTTTCGTGTCACAACAGTCAGGAGACACTACTGTTTTTCTTTACAGAAAAAACTACCAAAAGCTGAATAATAGAGATTTTTTACCGTGGGATGGCAAAACCACAGTTATTGTTTACTGGGGTATACCACACTTTTTTAAATAGAGATATTTGCGGCTGAACAGTGAGCGACACACTCAAACTGCTTTTTTTTTAGATACCAAAGGCCCAAAACTGGATAGTACAGCGATTTGACCCGTGGAACTGCGAAACCACACTGGGATGTCGGGCCTACACAAGGCTATTTTCAACAGATATATTTTTGGGTCACAACAGTCAGGAGACACTACTGTTTTTCTTTACGGAAAAAACTACCAAAAGCTGAATAATAGAGATTTTTTATCGTGGGATGGCAAAACCACAGTTATTGCTTACTGGGGTATACCACACTTTTTTAAATAGAGATATTTGCGGCTGAACAGTGAGCAACACACTCAATTTGCTTTTTTTTTAGATACCAAAGGCCCAAAACTGGATAGTACAGCGATTTGACCCGTGGAACTGCGAAACCACACTGGGATGTCGAGCCTACACAAGACTATTTTCAACAGATATATTTTTGTGTCACAACAGTCAGGAGACACTACTGTTTTTCTTTACGGAAAAAAACTACCAAAAGCTGAATAATAGAGATTTTTTACTGTGGGATGGCAAAACCACAGTTATTGTTTACTGGGGTATACCACACTTTTTTAAATAGAGATATTTGCGGCTGAACAGTGAGCGACATACTCAAACTGCTTTTTTTTTTAGATACCAAAGGCCTAAAACTGGATAGTACAGCGATTTGACCCATGGAACTGCGAAACCACACTGGGATGTCGGGCCTACACAAGACTATTTTCAACAGATATATTTTTGTGTCACAACAGTCAGGAGACACTACTGTTTTTCTTTACGGAAAAAACTACCAAAAGCTGAATAATAGAGATTTTTTACCATGGGATGGCAAAACCACAGTTATTGTTTATTGGGGTATACCACACTTTTTTAAATAGAGATATTTGCGGCTGAACAGTGAGCGACACACTCAAACTGCTTTTTTTTTAGATACCAAAGGCCCAAAGCTGGATAGTACAGCGATTTGACCCATGGAACTGCGAAACCACACTGGGATGTCGGGCCCACACAAGACTATTTTCAACAGATATATTTTTGTGTCACAACAGTCAGGAGACACTACTGTTTTTCTTTACGGAAAAAACTACCAAAAGCTGAATAATAGAGATTTTTTACCATGGGATGGCAAAACCACAGTTATTGTTTATTGGGGTATACCACACTTTTTTAAATAGAGATATTTGCGGCTGAACAGTGAGCGACACACTCAAACTGCTTTTTTTTTAGATACCAAAGGCCCAAAGCTGGATAGTACAGCGATTTGACCCGTGGAACTGTGAAACCACACTGGGATGTCGGGCCTACCCAAGACTATTTTCAACAGATATATTTTTGTGTCACAACAGTCAGGAGACACTACTGTTTTCTTTACGGAAAAAACTACCAAAAGCTGAATAATAGAGATTTTTTACCGTGGGATGGCAAAACCACAGTTATTGTTTACTGGGGTACACCACACTTTTTTAAATAGAGATATTTGCGGCGGAACAGTGAGCGACACACTCAAACTGCTTTTTTTTAGATACCAAAGGCCCAAAACTGGATAGTACAGCGATTTGACCCGTGGAACTGCGAAACCACACTGAGATATGGGGCCAACACAAGACTATTTTCAACAGATATATTTTTGTGTCACAACAGTCAGGAGACACTACTGTTTTTCTTTACGGAAAAAACTACCAAAAGCTGAATAATAGAGATTTTTTACCGTGGGATGGCAAAACCACAGTTATTGTTTACTGGGGTATACCACACTTTTTTAAATAGAGATATTTGCGGCTGAACAGTGAGCGACACACTCAAACTGCTTTTTTTTTTATACCAAAGGCCCAAAACTGGATAGTACAGCGATTTGACCCGTGGAACTGCGAAACCACACTGGGATGTTGGGCCTACACAAGACTATTTTCAACAGATATATTTTTGTGTCACAACAGTCAGGAGACACTACTGTTTTTCTTTACGGAAAAAACTACCAAAAGCTGAATAATAGAGATTTTTTACCGTGGGATAGCAAAACCACAGTTATTGTTTACTCGGGTATACCACACTTTTTTAAATAGAGATATTTGCAGGTGAACAGTGAGCGACACACTCAAACTGCTTTTTTTTTAGATACCAAAGGCCCAAAACTGGATAGTACAGCGATTTGACCCGTGGAACTGCGAAACCACACTGGGATGTCGGGCCTACACAAGACTATTTTCAACAGATATATTTTTGTGTCACAACAGTCAGGAGACACTACTGTTTTTCTTTACGGAAAAAACTACCAAAAGCTGAATAATAGAGATTTTTTACCGTGGGATGGCAAAACCACAGTTAATGTTTACTGGGGTATACCACACTTTTTTAAATAGAGATATTTGCGGCTGAACAGTGAGCGACACACTCAAACTGCTTTTTTTTTAGATAGCAAAGGCCCAAAACTGGATAGTACAGCGATTTGACCCGTGGAACTGCGAAACCACACTGGGATTTCGGGCCTACACAAGACTATTTTCAACAGATATATTTTTGTGTCACAACAGTCAGGAGACACTACTGTTTTTCTTTACGGAAAAAACTACCAAAAGTTGAATAATAGAGATTTTTTACCTTAGGATGGCAAAACCACAGTTATTGTTTACTGGGGTATACCACACTTTTTTAAATAGAGAAATTTGCAGCTGAACAGTGAGCGACACACTCAAACTGCTTTTTTTTAAGATACCAAAGGCCCAAAACTTGATAGTACAGCGATTTGACCCGTGGAACTGCGAAACCACACTGGGATGTCGGGCCTACACAAGACTATTTTCAACAGATATATTTTCGTGTCACAACAGTCAGGAGACACTACTGTTTTTCTTTACAGAAAAAACTACCAAAGCTGAATGATAGAGATTTTTTACCGTGGGATGGCAAAACCACAGTTATTGTTTACTGGGGTATACCACACTTTTTTAAATAGAGATATTTGCGGCTGAACAGTGAGCAACACACTCAAACTGCTTTTTTTTTAGATACCAAAGGCCCAAAACTGGATAGTACAGCGATTTGACCCGTGGAACTGCGAAACCACACTGGGATGTCGGGCCTACACAAGACTATTTTCAACAGATATATTTTTGTGTCACAACAGTCAGGAGACACTACTGTTTTTCTTTACGGAAAAAAACTACCAAAAGCTGAATAATAGAGATTTTTTACCGTGGGATGGCAAAACCACAGTTATTGTTTACTGGGGTATACCTCACTTTTTTAAATAGAGATATTTGCGGCTGCCCAGTGAGCGACACACTCAAACTGCTTTTTTTTAGATACCAAAGGCCCAAAACTGGAAAGTACAGCGATTTGACCCGTGGAACTGCGAAACCACACTGGGATGTCGGGCCTACACAAGACTATTTTCAACAGATATATTTTTGTGTCACATCAGTCAGGAGACACTACTGTTTTTTTTTACAGAAAAAACTACCAAAAGCTGAATAATAGAGATTTTTTACCGTGGGATGGCAAAACCACAGTTATTGTTTACTGGGGTATACCATACTTTTTTAAATAGAGATATTTGCGGCTGAACAGTGAGCGACACACTCAAACTGCTTTTTTTTTAGATACCAAAGGCCCAAAACTGGATAGTACAGCGATTTGACCCGTGGAACTGCGAAACCACACTGGGATGTCGGGCCTACACAAGACTATTTTCAACAGATATATTTTTGTGTCACAACAGTCAGGAGACACTGCTGTTTTTCTTTACGGAAAAAAATACCAAAAGCTGAATAATAGAGATTTTTTACCGTGGGATAGCAAAACCACAGTTATTGTTTACTGGGGTATGCCACACCTTTTTAAATAGAGATATTTGCAGCTGAACAGTGAGCGACACACTCAAACTGCTTTTTTTTTAGATACCAAAGGCCCAAAACTGGATAGTACAGTGATTTGACCCGTGGAACTGCGAAACCACACTGGGATGTCGGGCCTACACAAGACTATTTTCAACAGATATATTTTTGTGTCAAAACAGTCAGGAGACACTACTGTTTTTCTTTATGGAAAAAACTACCAAAAGCTGAATAATAGAGATTTTTTACCTTAGGATGGCAAAACCACAGTTATTGTTTACTGGGGTATACCACACTTTTTTAAATAGAGATATTTGCGGCTGAACAGTGAGCGACACACTCAAACTGCTTTTTTTTTAGATAGCAAAGGCCCAAAACTGGATAGTACAGCGATTTGACCCGTGGAACTGCGAAACCACACTGGGATGTCGGGCCTACACAAGACTATTTTCAACAGAAATATTTTTGTGTCACAACAGTCAGGAGACACTACTGTTTTTCTTTACAGAAAAAACAACCAAAAGCTGAATAATAGAGATTTTTTACCGTGGGATGGCAAAACCACAGTTATTGTTTACTGGGGTATACCACACTTTTTTAAATAGAGATATTTGCGGCTGAACAGTGAGCGACACACTCAAACTGCTTTTTTTTTAGATACCAAAGGCCCAAAACTGGATAGTACAGCGATTTGACCCGTGGAACTGCGAAACCACACTGGGATGTCGGGCCTACATAAGACTATTTTCAACAGATATATTTTTGGGTCACAACAGTCAGGAGACACTACTGTTTTTCTTTACGGAAAAAACTACCAAAAGCTGAATAATAGAGATTTTTTACCGCGGGATGGCAAAACCACAGTTATTGTTTACTGGGGTATACCACAAATTTTTAAATAGAGATATTTGCGGCTGAACAGTGAGCAACACACTCAAACTGCTTTTTTTTTAGATACCAAAGGCCCAAAACTGGATAGTACAGCGATTTGACCCGTGGAACTGCGAAACCACACTGGGATGTCGGGCCTACACAAGACTATTTTCAACAGATATATTTTTGTGTCACAACAGTCAGGAGACACTACTGTTTTTCTTTACGGAAAAAAACTACCAAAAGCTGAATAATAGAGATTTTTTACCGTGGGATGGCAAAACCACAGTTATTGTTTACTGGGGTATACCACACTTTTTTAAATAGAGATATTTGCGGCTGCACAGTGAGCGACACACTCAAACTGCTTTTTTTTAGATACCAAACGCCCAAAACTGGATAGTACAGCGATTTGACCCGTGGAACTGCGAAACCACACTGGGATTTCGGGCCTACACAAGACTATTTTCAACAGATATATTTTTGTGTCACAACAGTCAGGAGACACTACTGTTTTTCTTTACGGAAAAAACTACCAAAAGCTGAATAATAGAGATTTTTTACCTTAGGACGGCAAAACCACAGTTATTGTTTACTGGGGTATACCACACTTTTTTAAATAGAGATATTTGCAGCTGAACAGTGAGCGACACACTCAAACTGCTTTTTTTTAAGATACCAAAGGCCCAAAACTTGATAGTACAGCGATTTGACCCGTGGAACTGCGAAACCACACTGGGATGTCGGGCCTACACAAGACTATTTTCAACAGATATATTTTCGTGTCACAACAGTCAGGAGACACTACTGTTTTTCTTTACAGAAAAAACTACCAAAAGCTGAATAATAGAGATTTTTTACCGTGGGATGGCAAAACCACAGTTATTGTTTACTGGGGTATACCACACTTTTTTAAATAGAGATATTTGCGGCTGAACAGTGAGCGACACACTCAAACTGCTTTTTTTTTAGATACCAAAGGCCCAAAACTGGATAGTACAGCGATTTGACCCGTGGAACTGCGAAACCACACTGGGATGTCGGGCCTACACAAGACTATTTTCAACAGATATATTTTTGGGTCACAACAGTCAGGAGACACTACTGTTTTTCTTTACGGAAAAAAACTACCAAAAGCTGAATAATAGAGATTTTTTACTGTGGGATGGCAAAACCACAGTTATTGTTTACTGGGGTATACCACACTTTTTTAAATAGAGATATTTGCGGCTGAACAGTGAGCGACATACTCAAACTGCTTTTTTTTTTAGATACCAAAGGCCTAAAACTGGATAGTACAGCGATTTGACCCGTGGAACTGCGAAACCACACTGGGATGTCGGGCCTACACAAGACTATTTTCAACAGATATATTTTTGTGTCACAACAGTCAGGAGACACTACTGTTTTTCTTTACGGAAAAAACTACCAAAAGCTGAATAATAGAGATTTTTTACCATGGGATGGCAAAACCACAGTTATTGTTTATTGGGGTATACCACACTTTTTTAAATAGAGATATTTGCGGCTGAACAGTGAGCGACACACTCAAACTGCTTTTTTTTTAGATACCAAAGGCCCAAAGCTGGATAGTACAGCGATTTGACCCATGGAACTGCGAAACCACACTGGGATGTCGGGCCTACACAAGACTATTTTCAACAGATATATTTTTGTGTCACAACAGTCAGGAGACACTACTGTTTTTCTTTACGGAAAAAACTACCAAAAGCTGAATAATAGAGATTTTTTACCATGGGATGGCAAAACCACAGTTATTGTTTATTGGGGTATACCACACTTTTTTAAATAGAGATATTTGCGGCTGAACAGTGAGCGACACACTCAAACTGCTTTTTTTTTAGATACCAAAGGCCCAAAGCTGGATAGTACAGCGATTTGACCCGTGGAACTGCGAAACCACACTGGGATGTCGGGCCTACCCAAGACTATTTTCAACAGATATATTTTTGTGTCACAACAGTCAGGAGACACTACTGTTTTCTTTATGGAAAAAACTACCAAAAGCTGAATAATAGAGATTTTTTACCGTGGGATGGCAAAACCACAGTTATTGTTTACTGGGGTACACCACACTTTTTTAAATAGAGATATTTGCGGCGGAACAGTGAGCGATACACTCAAACTGCTTTTTTTTAGATACCAAAGGCCCAAAACTGGATAGTACAGCAATTTGACCCGTGGAACTGCGAAACCACACTGAGATATGGGGCCAACACAAGACTATTTTCAACAGATATATTTTTGTGTCACAACAGTCAGGAGACACTACTGTTTTTCTTTACGGAAAAAACTACCAAAAGCTGAATAATAGAGATTTTTTACCGTGGGATGGCAAAACCACAGTTATTGTTTACTGGGGTATACCACACTTTTTTAAATAGAGATATTTGCGGCTGAACAGTGAGCGACACACTCAAACTGCTTTTTTTTTTATACCAAAGGCCCAAAACTGGATAGTACAGCGATTTGACCCGTGGAACTGCGAAACCACACTGGGATGTTGGGCCTACACAAGACTATTTTCAACAGATATATTTTTGTGTCACAACAGTCAGGAGACACTACTGTTTTTCTTTACGGAAAAAACTACCAAAAGCTGAATAATAGAGATTTTTTACCGTGGGATAGCAAAACCACAGTTATTGTTTACTCGGGTATACCACACTTTTTTAAATAGAGATATTTGCAGGTGAACAGTAAGCGACACACTCAAACTGCTTTTTTTTTAGATACCAAAGGCCCAAAACTGGATAGTACAGCGATTTGACCCGTGGAACTGCGAAACCACACTGGGATGTCGGGCCTACACAAGACTATTTTCAACAGATATATTTTTGTGTCACAACAGTCAGGAGACACTACTGTTTTTCTTTACGGAAAAAACTACCAAAAGCTGAATAATAGAGATTTTTTACCTTAGGATGGCAAAACCACAGTTATTGTTTACTGGGGTATACCACACTTTTTTAAATAGAGAAATTTGCAGCTGAACAGTGAGCGACACACTCAAACTGCTTTTTTTTAAGATACCAAAGGCCCAAAACTTGATAGTACAGCGATTTGACCCGTGGAACTGCGAAACCACACTGGGATGTCGGGCCTACATAAGACTATTTTCAACAGATATATTTTCGTGTCACAACAGTCAGGAGACACTACTGTTTTTCTTTACAGAAAAAACTACCAAAAGCTGAATAATAGAGATTTTTTACCGTGGGATGGCAAAACCACAGTTATTGTTTACTGGGGTATACCACACTTTTTTAAATAGAGATATTTGCGGCTGAACAGTGAGCAACACACTCAAACTGCTTTTTTTTTAGATACCAAAGGCCCAAAACTGGATAGTACAGCGATTTGACCCGTGGAACTGCGAAACCACACTGGGATGTCGGGCCTACACAAGACTATTTTCAACAGATATATTTTTGTGTCACAACAGTCAGGAGACACTACTGTTTTTCTTTACGGAAAAAACTACCAAAAGCTGAATAATAGAGATTTTTTACCGTGGGATGGCAAAACCACAGTTATTGTTTACTGGGGTATACCTTACTTTTTTAAATAGAGATATTTGCGGCTGCCCAGTGAGCGACACACTCAAACTGCTTTTTTTTAGATACCAAAGGCCCAAAGCTGGAAAGTACAGCGATTTGACCCGTGGAACTGCGAAACCACACTGGGATGTCGGGCCTACACAAGACTATTTTCAACAGATATATTTTTGTGTCACATCAGTCAGGAGACACTACTGTTTTTTTTTACAGAAAAAACTACCAAAAGCTGAATAATAGAGATTTTTTACCGTGGGATGGCAAAACCACAGTTATTGTTTACTGGGGTATACCATACTTTTTTAAATAGAGATATTTGCGGCTGAACAGTGAGCGACACACTCAAACTGCTTTTTTTTTAGATACCAAAGGCCCAAAACTGGATAGTACAGCGATTTGACCCGTGGAACTGCGAAACCACACTGGGATGTCGGGCCTACACAAGACTATTTTCAACAGATATATTTTTGTGTCACAACAGTCAGGAGACACTGCTGTTTTTCTTTACGGAAAAAAATACCAAAAGCTGAATAATAGAGATTTTTTACCGTGGGATAGCAAAACCACAGTTATTGTTTACTGGGGTATGCCACACCTTTTTAAATAGAGATATTTGCAGCTGAACAGTGAGCGACACACTCAAACTGCTTTTTTTTTAGATACCAAAGGCCCAAAACTGGATAGTACAGCGATTTGACCCGTGGAACTGCGAAACCACACTGGGATGTCGGGCCTACACAAGACTATTTTCAACAGATATATTTTTGTGTCAAAACAGTCAGGAGACACTACTGTTTTTCTTTATGGAAAAAACTACCAAAAGCTGAATAATAGAGATTTTTTACCGTGGGATGGCAAAACCACAGTTATTGTTTACTGGGGTATACCACACTTTTTTAAATAGAGATATTTGCGGCTGAACAGTGAGCGACACACTCAAACTGCTTTTTTTTTAGATACCAAAGGCCCAAAACTGGATAGTACAGCGATTTGACCCGTGGAACTGCGAAACCACACTGGGATGTCGGGCCTACACAAGACTATTTTCAACAGATATATTTTTGTGTCACAACAGTCAGGAGACACTACTGTTTTTCTTTACGGAAAAAACTACCAAAAGCTGAATAATAGAGATTTTTTACCGTGGGATAGCAAAACCACAGTTATTGTTTACTCGGGTATACCACACTTTTTTAAATAGAGATATTTGCAGGTGAACAGTAAGCGACACACTCAAACTGCTTTTTTTTTAGATACCAAAGGCCCAAAACTGGATAGTACAGCGATTTGACCCGTGGAACTGCGAAACCACACTGGGATGTCGGGCCTACACAAGACTATTTTCAACAGATATATTTTTGTGTCACAACAGTCAGGAGACACTACTGTTTTTCTTTACGGAAAAAACTACCAAAAGCTGAATAATAGAGATTTTTTACCTTAGGATGGCAAAACCACAGTTATTGTTTACTGGGGTATACCACACTTTTTTAAATAGAGAAATTTGCAGCTGAACAGTGAGCGACACACTCAAACTGCTTTTTTTTAAGATACCAAAGGCCCAAAACTTGATAGTACAGCGATTTGACCCGTGGAACTGCGAAACCACACTGGGATGTCGGGCCTACATAAGACTATTTTCAACAGATATATTTTCGTGTCACAACAGTCAGGAGACACTACTGTTTTTCTTTACAGAAAAAACTACCAAAAGCTGAATAATAGAGATTTTTTACCGTGGGATGGCAAAACCACAGTTATTGTTTACTGGGGTATACCACACTTTTTTAAATAGAGATATTTGCGGCTGAACAGTGAGCAACACACTCAAACTGCTTTTTTTTTAGATACCAAAGGCCCAAAACTGGATAGTACAGCGATTTGACCCGTGGAACTGCGAAACCAC
Source organism: Phyllobates terribilis (assembly GCF_046119375.1). Lineage (NCBI taxonomy): Eukaryota > Metazoa > Chordata > Amphibia > Anura > Dendrobatidae > Phyllobates > Phyllobates terribilis. Next base: position 296,562,545 of record NW_027362762.1, read on the forward strand.
ACTGGGATGTCGGGCCTACACAAGACTATTTTCAACAGATATATTTTTGTGTCACAACAGTCAGGAGACACTACTGTTTTTCTTTACGGAAAAAAACTACCAAAAGCTGAATAATAGAGATTTTTTACCGTGGGATGGCAAAACCACAGTTATTGTTTACTGGGGTATACCTCACTTTTTTAAATAGAGATATTTGCGGCTGCCCAGTGAGCGACACACTCAAACTGCTTTTTTTTAGATACCAAAGGCCCAAAGCTGGAAAGTACAGCGATTTGACCCGTGGAACTGCGAAACCACACTGGGATGTCGGGCCTACACAAGACTATTTTCAACAGATATATTTTTGTGTCACATCAGTCAGGAGACACTACTGTTTTTTTTTACAGAAAAAACTACCAAAAGCTGAATAATAGAGATTTTTTACCGTGGGATGGCAAAACCACAGTTATTGTTTACTGGGGTATACCATACTTTTTTAAATAGAGATATTTGCGGCTGAACAGTGAGCGACACACTCAAACTGCTTTTTTTTTAGATACCAAAGGCCCAAAACTGGATAGTACAGCGATTTGACCCGTGGAACTGCGAAACCACACTGGGATGTCGGGCCTACACAAGACTATTTTCAACAGATATATTTTTGTGTCACAACAGTCAGGAGACACTGCTGTTTTTCTTTACGGAAAAAAATACCAAAAGCTGAATAATAGAGATTTTTTACCGTGGGATAGCAAAACCACAGTTATTGTTTACTGGGGTATGCCACACCTTTTTAAATAGAGATATTTGCAGCTGAACAGTGAGCGACACACTCAAACTGCTTTTTTTTTAGATACCAAAGGCCCAAAACTGGATAGTACAGCGATTTGACCCGTGGAACTGCGAAACCACACTGGGATGTCGGGCCTACACAAGACTATTTTCAACAGATATATTTTTGTGTCAAAACAGTCAGGAGACACTACTGTTTTTCTTTATGGAAAAAACTACCAAAAGCTGAATAATAGAGATTTTTTACCGTGGGATGGCAAAACCACAGTTATTGTTTACTGGGGTATACCACACTTTTTTAAATAGAGATATTTGCGGCTGAACAGTGAGCGACACACTCAAACTGCTTTTTTTTTAGATACCAAAGGCCCAAAACTGGATAGTACAGCGATTTGACCCGTGGAACTGCGAAACCACACTGGGATGTCGGGCCTACACAAGACTATTTTCAACAGATATATTTTTGTGTCACAACAGTCAGGAGACACTACTGTTTTTCTTTATGGAAAAAACTACCAAAAGCTGAATAATAGAGATTTTTTACTGTGGGATGGCAAAACCACAGTTATTGTTTACTGGGGTATACCACACTTTTTTAAATAGAGATATTTGCGGCTGAACAGTGAGCGACATACTCAAACTGCTTTTTTTTTTAGATACCAAAGGCCTAAAACTGGGTAGTACAGCGATTTGACCCATGGAGCTGCGAAACCACACTGGGATGTAGGGCCTACATAAGACTATTTTCAACAGATATATTTTTGTGTCACAACAGTCAGGAGACACTACTGTTTTTCTTTACGGAAAAAACTACCAAAAGCTGAATAATAGAGATTTTTTACCATGGGATGGCAAAACCACAGTTATTGTTTATTGGGGTATACCACACTTTTTTAAATAGAGATATTTGCGGCTGAACAGTGAGCGACACACTCAAACTGCTTTTTTTTTAGATACCAAAGGCCCAAAGCTGGATAGTACAGCGATTTGACCCGTGGAACTGCGAAACCACACTGGGATGTCGGGCCTACTCAAGACTATTTTCAACAGATATATTTTTGTGTCACAACAGTCAGGAGACACTACTGTTTTCTTTACGGAAAAAACTACCAAAAGCTGAATAATAGAGATTTTTTACCGTGGGATGGCAAAACCACAGTTATTGTTTACTGGGGTATACCACACTTTTTTAAATAGAGATATTTGCGGCTGAACAGTGAGCGACACACTCAAACTGCTTTTTTTTTAGATACCAAAGGCCCAAAACTGGATAGTACAGCGATTTGACCCGTGGAACTGCGAAACCACACTGAGATGTGGGGCCTACACAAGGCTATTTTCAACAGATATATTTTTGTGTCACAACAGTCAGGAGACACTACTGTTTTTCTTTACGGAAAAAAACTACCAAAAGCTGAATAATAGAGATTTTTTACCGTGGGATGGCAAAACCACAGTTATTGTTTACTGGGGTATACCACACTTTTTTAAATAGAGATATTTGCGGCTGAACAGTGAGCGACACACTCAAACTGCTTTTTTTTTTTATACCAAAGGCCCAAAACTGGATAGTACAGCGATTTGACCCGTGGAACTGCGAAACCACACTGGGATGTCGGGCCTACACAAGACTATTTTCAACAGATATATTTTTGTGTCACAACAGTCAGGAGACACTACTGTTTTTCTTTACGGAAAAAACTACCAAAAGCTGAATAATAGAGATTTTTTACCGTGGGATAGCAAAACCACAGTTATTGTTTACTCGGGTATACCACACTTTTTTAAATAGAGATATTTGCAGCTGAACAGTGAGCGACACACTCAAACTGCTTTTTTTTTAGATACCAAAGGCCCAAAACTGGATAGTACAGCGATTTGACCCGTGGAACTGCGAAACCACACTGGGATGTCGGGCCTACACAAGACTATTTTCAACAGATATATTTTTGTGTCACAACAGTCAGGAGACACTGCTGTTTTTCTTTACGGAAAAAAATACCAAAAGCTGAATAATGGAGATTTTTTACCGTGGGATAGCAAAACCACAGTTATTGTTTACTGGGGTATGCCACACCTTTTTAAATAGAGATATTTGCAGCTGAACAGTGAGCGACACACTCAAACTGCTTTTTTTTTAGATACCAAAGGCCCAAAATTGGATAGTACAGCGATTTGACCCGTGGAACTGCGAAACCACACTGGGATGTCGGGCCTACACAAGACAATTTTCAACAGATATATTTTTGTGTCAAAACAGTCAGGAGACACTACTGTTTTTCTTTATGGAAAAAACTACCAAAAGCTGAATAATAGAGATTTTTTACCGTGGGATGGCAAAACCACAGTTATTGTTTACTGGGGTATACCACACTTTTTTAAATAGAGATATTTGCGGCTGAACAGTGAGCGACACACTCAAACTGCTTTTTTTTTAGATACCAGAGGCCCAAAACTGGATAGTACAGCGATTTGACCCGTGGAACAGCGAAACCACACTGGGATGTAGGGCCTACATAAGACTATTTTCAACAGATATATTTTTGTGTCACAACAGTCAGGAGACACTACTGTTTTTCTTTACGGAAAAAACTACCAAAAGCTGAATAATAGAGATTTTTTACCATGGGATGGCAAAACCACAGTTATTGTTTATTGGGGTATACCACACTTTTTTAAATAGAGATATTTGCGGCTGAACAGTGAGCGACACACTCAAACTGCTTTTTTTTTAGATACCAAAGGCCCAAAGCTGGATAGTACAGCGATTTGACCCGTGGAACTGCGAAACCACACTGGGATGTCGGGCCTACTCAAGACTATTTTCAACAGATATATTTATGTGTCACAACAGTCAGGAGACACTACTGTTTTCTTTACGGAAAAAACTACCAAAAGCTGAATAATAGAGATTTTTTACCGTGGGATGGCAAAACCACAGTTATTGTTTACTGGGGTATACCACACTTTTTTAAATAGAGATATTTGCGGCTGAACAGTGAGCGACACACTCAAACTGCTTTTTTTTTAGATACCAAAGGCCCAAAACTGGATAGTACAGCGATTTGACCCGTGGAACTGCGAAACCACACTGAGATGTGGGGCCTACACAAGGCTATTTTCAACAGATATATTTTTGTGTCACAACAGTCAGGAGACACTACTGTTTTTCTTTACGGAAAAAAACTACCAAAAGCTGAATAATAGAGATTTTTTACCGTGGGATGGCAAAACCACAGTTATTGTTTACTGGGGTATACCACACTTTTTTAAATAGAGATATTTGCGGCTGAACAGTGAGCGACACACTCAAACTGCTTTTTTTTTTTATACCAAAGGCCCAAAACTGGATAGTACAGCGATTTGACCCGTGGAACTGCGAAACCACACTGGGATGTCGGGCCTACACAAGACTATTTTCAACAGATATATTTTTGTGTCACAACAGTCAGGAGACACTACTGTTTTTCTTTACGGAAAAAACTACCAAAAGCTGAATAATAGAGATTTTTTACCGTGGGATAGCAAAACCACAGTTATTGTTTACTCGGGTATACCACACTTTTTTAAATAGAGATATTTGCAGCTGAACAGTGAGCGACACACTCAAACTGCTTTTTTTTTAGATACCAAAGGCCCAAAACTGGATAGTACAGCGATTTGACCCGTGGAACTGCGAAACCACACTGGGATGTCGGGCCTACACAAGACTATTTTCAACAGATATATTTTTGTGTCACAACAGTCAGGAGACACTGCTGTTTTTCTTTACGGAAAAAAATACCAAAAGCTGAATAATGGAGATTTTTTACCGTGGGATAGCAAAACCACAGTTATTGTTTACTGGGGTATGCCACACCTTTTTAAATAGAGATATTTGCAGCTGAACAGTGAGCGACACACTCAAACTGCTTTTTTTTTAGATACCAAAGGCCCAAAATTGGATAGTACAGCGATTTGACCCGTGGAACTGCGAAACCACACTGGGATGTCGGGCCTACACAAGACAATTTTCAACAGATATATTTTTGTGTCACAACAGTCAGGAGACACTACTGTTTTTCTTTATGGAAAAAACTACCAAAAGCTGAATAATAGAGATTTTTTACCGTGGGATGGCAAAACCACAGTTATTGTTTACTGGGGTATACCACACTTTTTTAAATAGAGATATTTGCGGCTGAACAGTGAGCGACACACTCAAACTGCTTTTTTTTTAGATACCAGAGGCCCAAAACTGGATAGTACAGCGATTTGACCCGTGGAACAGCGAAACCACACTGGGATGTCGGGCCTACACAAGACTATTTTCAACAGATATATTTTTGTGTCAAAACAGTCAGGAGACACTACCATTTTTCTTTATGGAAAAAACTACCAAAAGCTGAATAATAGAGATTTTTTACCGTGGGATGGCAAAACCACAGTTATTGTTTACTGGGGTATACCACACTTTTTTAAATAGAGATATTTGCGGCTGAACAGTGAGCGACACACTCAAACTGCTTTTTTTTTAGATACCAAAGGCCCAAAACTGGATAGTACAGCGATTTGACCCGTGGAACTGCGAAACCACACTGGGATGTCGGGCCTACACAAGACTATTTTCAACAGATATATTTTTGTGTCACAACAGTCAGGAGACACTACTGTTTTTCTTTACGGAAAAAACTACCAAAAGCTGAATAATAGAGATTTTTTACTGTGGGATGGCAAAACCACAGTTATTGTTTTCTGGGGTATACCACACTTTTTTAAATAGAGATATTTGCGGCTGAACAGTGAGCGATATACTCAAACTGCTTTTTTTTTTAGATACCAAAGGCCTAAAACTGGATAGTACAGCGATTTGACCCATGGAACTGCGAAACCACACTGGGATGTCGGGCCTACACAAGACTATTTTCAACAGATATATTTTTGTGTCACAACAGTCAGGAGACACTACTGTTTTTCTTTACGGAAAAAAATACCAAAAGCTGAATAATAGAGATTTTTTACCGTGGGATGGCAAAACCACAGTTATTGTTTACTGGGGTATACCACACTTTTTTAAATAGAGATATTTGCGGCTGAACAGTGAGCGACACACTCAAACTGCTTTTTTTTTAGATACCAAAGGCCCAAAACTGGATAGTACAGCGATTTGACCCGTGGAACTTCGAAACCACACTGGGATGTCGGGCCTACACAAGACTATTTTCAACAGATATATTTTTGTGTCACAACAGTCAGGAGACACTGCTGTTTTTCTTTACGGAAAAAAATACCAAAAGCTGAATAATGGAGATTTTTTACCGTGGGATAGCAAAACCACAGTTATTGTTTACTGGGGTATGCCACACCTTTTTAAATAGAGATATTTGCAGCTGAACAGTGAGCGACACACTCAAACTGCTTTTTTTTTAGATACCAAAGGCCCAAAATTGGATAGTACAGCGATTTGACCCGTGGAACTGCGAAACCACACTGGGATGTCGGGCCTACACAAGACAATTTTCAACAGATATATTTTTGTGTCAAAACAGTCAGGAGACACTACTGTTTTTCTTTATGGAAAAAACTACCAAAAGCTGAATAATAGAGATTTTTTACCGTGGGATGGCAAAACCACAGTTATTGTTTACTGGGGTATACCACACTTTTTTAAATAGAGATATTTGCGGCTGAACAGTGAGCGACACACTCAAACTGCTTTTTTTTTAGATACCAGAGGCCCAAAACTGGATAGTACAGCGATTTGACCCGTGGAACAGCGAAACCACACTGGGATGTAGGGCCTACATAAGACTATTTTCAACAGATATATTTTTGTGTCACAACAGTCAGGAGACACTACTGTTTTTCTTTACGGAAAAAACTACCAAAAGCTGAATAATAGAGATTTTTTACCATGGGATGGCAAAACCACAGTTATTGTTTATTGGGGTATACCACACTTTTTTAAATAGAGATATTTGCGGCTGAACAGTGAGCGACACACTCAAACTGCTTTTTTTTTAGATACCAAAGGCCCAAAGCTGGATAGTACAGCGATTTGACCCGTGGAACTGCGAAACCACACTGGGATGTCGGGCCTACTCAAGACTATTTTCAACAGATATATTTTTGTGTCACAACAGTCAGGAGACACTACTGTTTTCTTTACGGAAAAAACTACCAAAAGCTGAATAATAGAGATTTTTTACCGTGGGATGGCAAAACCACAGTTATTGTTTACTGGGGTATACCACACTTTTTTAAATAGAGATATTTGCGGCTGAACAGTGAGCGACACACTCAAACTGCTTTTTTTTTAGATACCAAAGGCCCAAAACTGGATAGTACAGCGATTTGACCCGTGGAACTGCGAAACCACACTGAGATGTGGGGCCTACACAAGGCTATTTTCAACAGATATATTTTTGTGTCACAACAGTCAGGAGACACTACTGTTTTTCTTTACGGAAAAAAACTACCAAAAGCTGAATAATAGAGATTTTTTACCGTGGGATGGCAAAACCACAGTTATTGTTTACTGGGGTATACCACACTTTTTTAAATAGAGATATTTGCGGCTGAACAGTGAGCGACACACTCAAACTGCTTTTTTTTTTTATACCAAAGGCCCAAAACTGGATAGTACAGCGATTTGACCCGTGGAACTGCGAAACCACACTGGGATGTCGGGCCTACACAAGACTATTTTCAACAGATATATTTTTGTGTCACAACAGTCAGGAGACACTACTGTTTTTCTTTACGGAAAAAACTACCAAAAGCTGAATAATAGAGATTTTTTACCGTGGGATAGCAAAACCACAGTTATTGTTTACTCGGGTATACCACACTTTTTTAAATAGAGATATTTGCAGCTGAACAGTGAGCGACACACTCAAACTGCTTTTTTTTTAGATACCAAAGGCCCAAAACTGGATAGTACAGCGATTTGACCCGTGGAACTGCGAAACCACACTGGGATGTCGGGCCTACACAAGACTATTTTCAACAGATATATTTTTGTGTCACAACAGTCAGGAGACACTGCTGTTTTTCTTTACGGAAAAAAATACCAAAAGCTGAATAATGGAGATTTTTTACCGTGGGATAGCAAAACCACAGTTATTGTTTACTGGGGTATGCCACACCTTTTTAAATAGAGATATTTGCAGCTGAACAGTGAGCGACACACTCAAACTGCTTTTTTTTTAGATACCAAAGGCCCAAAATTGGATAGTACAGCGATTTGACCCGTGGAACTGCGAAACCACACTGGGATGTCGGGCCTACACAAGACAATTTTCAACAGATATATTTTTGTGTCAAAACAGTCAGGAGACACTACTGTTTTTCTTTATGGAAAAAACTACCAAAAGCTGAATAATAGAGATTTTTTACCGTGGGATGGCAAAACCACAGTTATTGTTTACTGGGGTATACCACACTTTTTTAAATAGAGATATTTGCGGCTGAACAGTGAGCGACACACTCAAACTGCTTTTTTTTTAGATACCAGAGGCCCAAAACTGGATAGTACAGCGATTTGACCCGTGGAACAGCGAAACCACACTGGGATGTCGGGCCTACACAAGACTATTTTCAACAGATATATTTTTGTGTCAAAACAGTCAGGAGACACTACCGTTTTTCTTTATGGAAAAAACTACCAAAAGCTGAATAATAGAGATTTTTTACCGTGGGATGGCAAAACCACAGTTATTGTTTACTGGGGTATACCACACTTTTTTAAATAGAGATATTTGCGGCTGAACAGTGAGCGACACACTCAAACTGCTTTTTTTTTAGATACCAAAGGCCCAAAACTGGATAGTACAGCGATTTGACCCGTGGAACTGCGAAACCACACTGGGATGTCGGGCCTACACAAGACTATTTTCAACAGATATATTTTTGTGTCACAACAGTCAGGAGACACTACTGTTTTTCTTTACGGAAAAAACTACCAAAAGCTGAATAATAGAGATTTTTTACTGTGGGATGGCAAAACCACAGTTATTGTTTTCTGGGGTATACCACACTTTTTTAAATAGAGATATTTGCGGCTGAACAGTGAGCGATATACTCAAACTGCTTTTTTTTTTAGATACCAAAGGCCTAAAACTGGATAGTACAGCGATTTGACCCATGGAACTGCGAAACCACACTGGGATGTCGGGCCTACACAAGACTATTTTCAACAGATATATTTTTGTGTCACAACAGTCAGGAGACACTACTGTTTTTCTTTACGGAAAAAAATACCAAAAGCTGAATAATAGAGATTTTTTACCGTGGGATGGCAAAACCACAGTTATTGTTTACTGGGGTATACCACACTTTTTTAAATAGAGATATTTGCGGCTGAACAGTGAGCGACACACTCAAACTGCTTTTTTTTTAGATACCAAAGGCCCAAAACTGGATAGTACAGCGATTTGACCCGTGGAACTGCGAAACCACACTGGGATGTCGGGCCTACACAAGACTATTTTCAACAGATATATTTTTGTGTCACAACAGTCAGGAGACACTACTGTTTTTCTTTACGGAAAAAACTACCAAAAGCTGAATAATAGAGATTTTTTACTGTGGGATGGCAAAACCACAGTTATTGTTTACTGGGGTATACCACACTTTTTTAAATAGAGATATTTGCGGCTGAACAGTGAGCGACGTACTCAAACTGCTATTTTTTTTAGATACCAAAGGCCTGAAACTGGATAGTACAGCGATTTGACCCATGGAACTGCGAAACCACACTGGGATGTCGGGCCTACACAAGACTATTTTCAACAGATATATTTTTGTGTCACAACAGTCAGGAGACACTACTGTTTTTCTTTACGGAAAAAACTACCAAAAGCTGAATAATAGAGATTTTTTACCATGGGATGGCAAAACCACAGTTATTGTTTATTGGAGTATACCACACTTTTTTAAATAAAGATATTTGCGGCTGAACAGTGAGCGACACACTCAAACTGCTTTTTTTTTAGATACCAAAGGCCCAAAGCTGGATAGTACAGCGATTTGACCCGTGGAACTGCGAAACCACACTGGGATGTCGGGCCTACCCAAGACTATTTTCAACAGATATATTTTTGTGTCACAACAGTCAGGAGACACTACTGTTTTCTTTACGGAAAAAACTACCAAAAGCTGAATAATAGATATTTTTTACCGTGGGATGGCAAAACCACAGTTATTGTTTACTGGGGTATACCACACTTTTTTAAATAGAGATATTTGCGGCTGAACAGTGAGCGACACACTCAAACTGCTTTTTTTTTAGATACCAAAGGCCCAAAACTGGATAGTACAGCGATTTGACCCGTGGAACTGCGAAACCACACTGAGATGTGGGGCCTACACAAGACTATTTTCAACAGATATATTTTTGTGTCACAACAGTCAGGATACACTACTGTTTTTCTTTACGGAAAAAAACTACCAAAAGCTGAATAATAGAGATTTTTTACCGTGGGATGGCAAAACCACAGTTATTGTTTACTGGGCTATACCACACTTTTTTAAATAGAGATATTTGCGGCTGAACAGTGAGCGACACACTCAAACTGCTTTTTTTTTTTATACCAAAGGCCCAAAACTGGATAGTACAGCGATTTGACCCGTGGAACTGCGAAACCACACTGGGATGTCGGGCCTACACAAGACTATTTTCAACAGATATATTTTTGTGTCACAACAGTCAGGAGACACTACTGTTTTTCTTTACGGAAAAAACTACCAAAAGCTGAATAATAGAGATTTTTTACCGTGGGATAGCAAAACCACAGTTATTGTTTACTCGGGTATACCACACTTTTTTAAATAGAGATATTTGCAGCTGAACAGTGAGCGACACACTCAAACTGCTTTTTTTTTAGATACCAAAGGCCCAAAACTGGATAGTACAGCGATTTGACCCGTGGAACTGCGAAACCACACTGGGATGTCGGGCCTACACAAGACTATTTTCAACAGATATATTTTTGTGTCACAACAGTCAGGAGACACTGCTGTTTTTCTTTACGGAAAAAAATACCAAAAGCTGAATAATAGAGATTTTTTACCGTGGGATAGCAAAACCACAGTTATTGTTTACTGGGGTATGCCACACCTTTTTAAATAGAGATATTTGCAGCTGAACAGTGAGCGACACACTCAAACTGCTTTTTTTTTAGATACCAAAGGCCCAAAATTGGATAGTACAGCGATTTGACCCGTGGAACTGCGAAACCACACTGGGATGTCGGGCCTACACAAGACTATTTTCAACAGATATATTTTTGTGTTACAACAGTCAGGAGACACTGCTGTTTTTCTTTACGGAAAAAAATACCAAAAGCTGAATAATAGAGATTTTTTACCGTGGGATAGCAAAACCACAGTTATTGTTTACTGGGGTATGCCACACCTTTTTAAATAGAGATATTTGCAGCTGAACAGTGAGCGACACACTCAAACTGCTTTTTTTTAAGATACCAAAGGCCCAAAACTGGATAGTACAGCGATTTGACCCGTGGAACTGCGAAACCACACTGGGATGTCGGGCCTACACAAGACTATTTTCAACAGATATATTTTTGTGTCAAAACAGTCAGGAGACACTACTGTTTTTCTTTATGGAAAAAACTACCAAAAGCTGAATAATAGAGATTTTTTACCGTGGGATGGCAAAACCACAGTTATTGTTTACTGGGGTATACCACACTTTTTTAAATAGAGATATTTGCGGCTGAACAGTGAGCGACACATTCAAACTGCTTTTTTTTTAGATACCAAAGGCCCAAAACTGGATAGTACAGCGATTTGACCCGTGGAACTGCGAAACCACACTGGGATGTCGGGCCTACACAAGACTATTTTCAACAGATATATTTTTGTGTCACAACAGTCAGGAGACACTACTGTTTTTCTTTACGGAAAAAACTACCAAAAGCTGAATAATAGAGATTTTTTACTGTGGGATGGCAAAACCACAGTTATTGTTTACTGGGGTATACCACACTTTTTTAAATAGAGATATTTGCGGCTGAACAGTGAGCGACATACTCAAACTGCTATTTTTTTTAGATACCAAAGGCCTAAAACTGGATAGTACAGCGATTTGACCCATGGAACTGCGAAACCACACTGGGATGTCGGGCCTACACAAGACTATTTTCAACAGATATATTTTTGTGTCACAACAGTCAGGAGACACTACTGTTTTTCTTTACGGAAAAAACTACCAAAAGCTGAATAATAGAGATTTTTTACCATGGGATGGCAAAACCACAGTTATTGTTTATTGGGGTATACCACACTTTTTTAAATAAAGATATTTGCGGCTGAACAGTGAGCGACACACTCAAACTGCTTTTTTTTTAGATACCAAAGGCCCAAAGCTGGATAGTACAGCGATTTGACCCGTGGAACTGCGAAACCACACTGGGATGTCGGGCCTACCCAAGACTATTTTCAACAGATATATTTTTGTGTCACAACAGTCAGGAGACACTACTGTTTTCTTTACGGAAAAAACTACCAAAAGCTGAATAATAGAGATTTTTTACCGTGGGATGGCAAAACCACAGTTATTGTTTACTGGGGTATACCACACTTTTTTAAATAGAGATATTTGCGGCTGAACAGTGAGCGACACACTCAAACTGCTTTTTTTTTAGATACCAAAGGCCCAAAACTGGATAGTACAGCGATTTGACCCGTGGAACTGCGAAACCACACTGAGATGTGGGGCCTACACAAGACTATTTTCAACAGATATATTTTTGTGTCACAACAGTCAGGATACACTACTGTTTTTCATTACGGAAAAAAACTACCAAAAGCTGAATAATAGAGATTTTTTACCGTGGGATGGCAAAACCACAGTTATTGTTTACTGGGCTATACCACACTTTTTTAAATAGAGATATTTGCGGCTGAACAGTGAGCGACACACTCAAACTGCTTTTTTTTTTTATACCAAAGGCCCAAAACTGGATAGTACAGCGATTTGACCCGTGGAACTGCGAAACCACACTGGGATGTCGGGCCTACACAAGACTATTTTCAACAGATATATTTTTGTGTCATAACAGTCAGGAGACACTACTGTTTTTCTTTACGGAAAAAAATACCAAAAGCTGAATAATAGAGATTTTTTACCGTGGGATAGCAAAACCACAGTTATTGTTTACTCGGGTATACCACACTTTTTTAAATAGAGATATTTGCAGCTGAACAGTGAGCGACACACTCAAACTGCTTTTTTTTTAGATACCAAAGGCCCAAAACTTGATAGTACAGCGATTTGACCCGTGGAACTGCGAAACCACACTGGGATGTCGGGCCTACACAAGACTATTTTCAACAGATATATTTTTGTGTCACAACAGTCAGGAGACACTGCTGTTTTTCTTTACGGAAAAAAATACCAAAAGCTGAATAATAGAGATTTTTTACCGTGGGATAGCAAAACCACAGTTATTGTTTACTGGGGTATGCCACACCTTTTTAAATAGAGATATTTGCAGCTGAACAGTGAGCGACACACTCAAACTCCTTTTTTTTAAGATATCAAAGGCCCAAAATTGGATAGTACAGCGATTTGACCCGTGGAACTGCGAAACCACACTGGGATGTCGGGCCTACACAAGACTATTTTCAACAGATATATTTTTGTGTCAAAACAGTCAGGAGACACTACTGTTTTTCTTTATGGAAAAAACTACCAAAAGCTGAATAATAGAGATTTTTTACCGTGGGATGGCAAAACCACAGTTATTGTTTACTGGGGTATACCACACTTTTTTAAATAGAGATATTTGCGGCTGAACAGTGAGCGACACACTCAAACTGCTTTTTTTTTAGATACCAAAGGCCCAAAACTGGATAGTACAGCGATTTGACCCGTGGAACAGCAAAACCACACTGGGATGTCGGGCCTACACAAGACAATTTTCAACAGATATATTTTTGTGTCAAAACAGTCAGGAGACACTACTGTTTTTCTTTATGGAAAAAACTACCAAAAGCTGAATAATAGAGATTTTTTACCGTGGGATGGCAAAACCACAGTTATTGTTTACTGGGGTATACCACACTTTTTCAAATAGAAATATTTGCGGCTGAACAGTGAGCGACACACTCAAACTGCTTTTTTTTTAGATACCAAAGGCCCAAAACTGGATAGTACAGCGATTTGACCCGTGGAACTGCGAAACCACACTGGGATGTCGGGCCTACACAAGACTATTTTCAACAGATATATTTTTGTGTCACAACAGTCAGGAGACACTACTGTTTTTCTTTACGGAAAAAACTACCAAAAGCTGAATAATAGAGATTTTTTACTGTGGGATGGCAAAACCACAGTTATTGTTTACTTGGATATACCACACTTTTTTAAATAGAGATATTTGCGGCTGAACAGTGAGCGATATACTCAAACTGCTTTTTTTTTTAGATACCAAAGGCCTAAAACTGGATAGTACAGCGATTTGACCCATGGAACTGCGAAACCACACTGGGATGTCGGTCCTACACAAGACTATTTTCAACAGATATATTTTTGTGTCACAACAGTCAGGAGACACTACTGTTTTTCTTTACGGAAAAAACTACCAAAAGCTGAATAATAGAGATTTTTTACCATGAGATGGCAAAACCACAGTTATTGTTTATTGGGGTATACCACACTTTTTTAAATAGAGATATTTGCGGCTGAACAGTGAGCGACACACTCAAACTGCTTTTTTTTTAGATACCAAAGGCCCAAAACTGGATAGTACAGCGATTTGACTCGTGGAACTGCGAAACCACACTGGGATGTCGGGCCTACACAAGACTATTTTCAACAGATATATTTTTGTGTCACAACAGTCAGGAGACACTACTGTTTTTCTTTACGGAAAAAACTACCAAAAGCTGAATAATAGAGATTTTTTACCGTGGGATAGCAAAACCACAGTTATTGTTTACTCGGGTATACCACACTTTTTTAAATAGAGATATTTGCAGCTGAACAGTGAGCGACCCACTCAAACTGCTTTTTTTTTTAGATACCAAAGGCCCAAAACTGGATAGTACAGCGATTTGACCCGTGGAACTGCGAAACCACACTGGGATGTCGGGCCTACACAAGACTATTTTCAACAGATATATTTTTGTGTTACAACAGTCAGGAGACACTGCTGTTTTTTTTTACGGAAAAAAATACCAAAAGCTGAATAATAGAGATTTTTTACCGTGGGATAGCAAAACCACAGCTATTGTTTACTGGGGTATGCCACACCTTTTTAAATAGAGATATTTGCAGCTGAACAGTGAGCGACACACTCAAACTGCTTTTTTTTAAGATACCAAAGGCCCAAAACTGGATAGTACAGCGATTTGACCCGTGGAACTGCGAAACCACACTGGGATGTCGGGCCTACACAAGACTATTTTCAACAGATATATTTTTGTGTCAAAACAGTCAGGAGACACTACTGTTTTCCTTTATGGAAAAAACTACCAAAAGCTGAATAATAGAGATTTTTTACCGTGGGATGGCAAAACCACAGTTATTGTTTACTGGGGTATACCACACTTTTTTAAATAGAGATATTTGCGGCTGAACAGTGAGCGACACATTCAAACTGCTTTTTTTTTAGATACCAAAGGCCCAAAACTGGATAGTACAGCGATTTGACCCGTGGAACTGCGAAACCACACTGGGATGTCGGGCCTACCCAAGACTATTTTCAACAGATATATTTTTGTGTCACAACAGTCAGGAGACACTACTGTTTTTCTTTACGGAAAAAACTACCAAAAGCTGAATAATAGAGATTTTTTACTGTGGGATGGCAAAACCACAGTTATTGTTTACTGGGGTATACCACACTTTTTTAAATAGAGATATTTGCGGCTGAACAGTGAGCGACATACTCAAACTGCTATTTTTTTTAGATCCCAAAGGCCTAAAACTGGATAGTACAGCGATTTGACCCATGGAACTGCGAAACGACACTGGGATGTCGGGCCTACACAACACTATTTTCAACAGATATATTTTTGTGTCACAACAGTCAGGAGACACTACTGTTTTTCTTTACGGAAAAAACTACCAAAAGCTGAATAATAGAGATTTTTTACCATGGGATGGCAAAACCACAGTTATTGTTTATTGGGGTATACCACACTTTTTTAAATAGAGATATTTGCGGCTGAACAGTGAGCGACACACTCAAACTGCTTTTTTTTTAGATACCAAAGGCCCAAAGCTGGATAGTACAGCGATTTGACCCGTGGAACTGCGAAACCACACTGGGATGTCGGGCCTACCCAAGACTATTTTCAACAGATATATTTTTGTGTCAGAACAGTCAGGAGACACTACTGTTTTCTTTACGGAAAAAACTAAAAAAAGCTGAATAATAGAGATTTTTTACCGTGGGATGGCAAAACCACAGTTATTGTTTACTGGGGTATACCACACTTTTTTAAATAGAGATATTTGCGGCTGAACAGTGAGCGACACACTCAAACTGCTTTTTTTTTAGATACCAAAGGCCCAAAACTGGATAGTACAGCGATTTGACCCGTGGAACTGCGAAACCACACTGAGATGTGGGGCCTACACAAGACTATTTTCAACAGATATATTTTTGTGTCACAACAGTCAGGATACACTACTGTTTTTCTTTACGGAAAAAACTACCAAAAGCTGAATAATAGAGATTTTTTACTGTGGGATGGCAAAACCACAGTTATTGTTTACTGGGGTATACCACACTTTTTTAAATAGAGATATTTGCGGCTGAACAGTGAGCGACATACTCAAACTGCTTTTTTTTTTAGATACCAAAGGCCTAAAACTGGATAGTACAGCGATTTGACCCATGGAACTGCGAAACCACACTGGGATGTCGGGCCTACACAAGACTATTTTCAACAGATATATTTTTGTGTCACAACAGTCAGGAGACACTACTGTTTTCTTTACGGAAAAAACTACCAAAAGCTGAATAATAGAGATTTTTTACCGTGGGATGGCAAAACCACAGTTATTGTTTACTGGGGTATACCACACTTTTTTAAATAGAGATATTTGCGGCTGAACAGTGAGCAACACACTCAAACTGCTTTTTTTTTAGATACCAAAGGCCCAAAACTGGATAGTACAGCGATTTGACCCGTGGAACTGCGAAACCACACTGAGATGTGGGGCCTACACAAGACTATTTTCAACAGATATATTTTTGTGTCACAACAGTCAGGATACACTACTGTTTTTCTTTACGGAAAAAAACTACCAAAAGCTGAATAATAGAGATTTTTTACCGTGGGATGGCAAAACCACAGTTATTGTTTACTGGGCTATACCACACTTTTTTAAATAGAGATATTTGCGGCTGAACAGTGAGCGACACACTCAAACTGCTTTTTTTTTTTATACCAAAGGCCCAAAACTGGATAGTACAGCGATTTGACCCGTGGAACTGCGAAACCACACTGGGATGTCGGGCCTACACAAGACTATTTTCAACAGATATATTTTTGTGTCACAACAGTCAGGAGACACTACTGTTTTTCTTTACGGAAAAAACTACCAAAAGCTGAATAATAGAGATTTTTTACCGTGGGATAGCAAAACCACAGTTATTGTTTACTCGGGTATACCACACTTTTTTAAATAGAGATATTTGCAACTGAACAGTGAGCGACACACTCAAACTGCTTTTTTTTTAGATACCAAAGGCCCAAAACTGGATAGTACAGCGATTTGACCCGTGGAACTGCGAAACCACACTGGGATGTCGGGCCTACACAAGACTATTTTCAACAGATATATTTTTGTGTCACAACAGTCAGGAGACACTACTGTTTTTCTTTACGGAAAAAAATACCAATAGCTGAATAATAGAGATTTTTTACTGTGGGATGGCAAAACCACAGTTATTGTTTACTGGGGTATACCACACTTTTTTAAATAGAGGTATTTGCGGCTGAACAGTGAGCGACATACTCAAACTGCTTTTTTTTTTAGATACCAAAGGCCTAAAACTGGATAGTACAGCGATTTGACCCATGGAACTGCGAAACCACACTGGGATGTCGGGCCTACACAAGACTATTTTCAACAGATATATTTTTGTGTCACAACAGTCAGGAGACACTACTGTTTTTCTTTACGGAAAAAACTACCAAAAGCTGAATAATAGAGATTTTTTACCATGGGATGGCAAAACCACAGTTATTGTTTATTGGGGTATACCACACTTTTTTAAATAGAGATATTTGCGGCTGAACAGTGAGCGACACACTCAAACTGCTTTTTTTTTTTAGATACCAAAGGCCCAAAGCTGGATAGTACAGCGATTTGACCCGTGGAACTGCGAAACCACACTGGGATGTCGGGCCTACCCAAGACTATTTTCAACAGATATATTTTTGTGTCACAACAGTCAGGAGACACTACTGTTTTCTTTACGGAAAAAACTACCAAAAGCTGAATAATAGAGATTTTTTACCGTGGGATGGCAAAACCACAGTTATTGTTTACTGGGGTATACCACACTTTTTTAAATAGAGATATTTGCGGCTGAACAGTGAGCGACACACTCAAACTGCTTTTTTTTTAGATACCAAAGGCCCAAAACTGGATAGTACAGCGATTTGACCCGTGGAACTGCGAAACCACACTGAGATGTGGGGCCTACACAAGACTATTTTCAACAGATATATTTTTGTGTCACAACAGTCAGGAGACACTACTGTTTTTCTTTATGGAAAAAAACTACCAAAAGCTGAATAATAGAGATTTTTTACCGTGGGATGGCAAAACCACAGTTATTGTTTACTGGGGTATACCACACTTTTTTAAATAGAGATATTTGCGGCTCAACAGTGAGCGACACACTCAAACTGCTTTTTTTTTTTATACCAAAGGCCCAAAACTGGATAGTACAGCGATTTGACCCGTGGAACTGCGAAAACACACTGGGATGTCGGGCCTACACAAGACTATTTTCAACAGATATATTTTTGTGTCACAACAGTCAGGAGACACTACTGTTTTTCTTTACGGAAAAAAACTACCAAAAGCTGAATAATAGAGATTTTTTACCGTGGGATAGCAAAACCACAGTTATTGTTTACTCGGGTATACCACACTTTTTTAAATAGAGATATTTGCAGCTGAACAGTGAGCGACACACTCAAACTGCTTTTTTTTTAGATACCAAAGGCCCAAAACTGGATAGTACAGCGATTTGACCCGCGGAACTGCGAAACCACACTGGGATGTCGGGCCTACACAAGACTATTTTCAACAGATATATTTTTGTGTCACAACAGTCAGGAGACACTACTGTTTTTCTTTACGGAAAAAACTACCAAAAGCTGAATAATAGAGATTTTTTACCGTGGGATAGCAAAACCACAGTTATTGTTTACTCGGGTATACCACACTTTTTTAAATAGAGATATTTGCAGCTGAACAGTGAGCGACCCACTCAAACTGCTTTTTTTTTAGATACCAAAGGCCCAAAACTGGATAGTACAGCGATTTGACCCGTGGAACTGCGAAACCACACTGGGATGTCGGGCCTACACAAGACTATTTTCAACAGATATATTTTTGTGTTACAACAGTCAGGAGACACTGCTGTTTTTCTTTACGGAAAAAAATACCAAAAGCTGAATAATAGAGATTTTTTACCGTGGGATAGCAAAACCACAGCTATTGTTTACTGGGGTATGCCACACCTTTTTAAATAGAGATATTTGCAGCTGAACAGTGAGCGACACACTCAAACTGCTTTTTTTTAAGATACCAAAGGCCCAAAACTGGATAGTACAGCGATTTGACCCGTGGAACTGCGAAACCACACGGGGATGTCGGGCCTACACAAGACTATTTTCAACAGATATATTTTTGTGTCAAAACAGTCAGGAGACACTACTGTTTTTCTTTATGGAAAAAACTACCAAAAGCTGAATAATAGAGATTTTTTACCGTGGGATGGCAAAACCACAGTTATTGTTTACTGGGGTATACCACACTTTTTTAAACAGAGATATTTGCGGCTGAACAGTGAGCGACACATTCAAACTGCTTTTTTTTTAGATACCAAAGGCCCAAAACTGGATAGTACAGCGATTTGACCCGTGGAACTGCGAAACCACACTGGGATGTCGGGCCTACACAAGACTATTTTCAACAGATATATTTTTGTGTCACAACAGTCAGGAGACACTACTGTTTTTCTTTACGGAAAAAACTACCAAAAGCTGAATAATAGAGATTTTTTACTGTGGGATGGCAAAACCACAGTTATTGTTTACTGGGGTATACCACACTTTTTTAAATAGAGATATTTGCGGCTGAACAGTGAGCGACATACTCAAACTGCTATTTTTTTTAGATCCCAAAGGCCTAAAACTGGATAGTACAGCGATTTGACCCATGGAACTGCGAAACGACACTGGGATGTCGGGCCTACACAACACTATTTTCAACAGATATATTTTTGTGTCACAACAGTCAGGAGACACTACTGTTTTTCTTTACGGAAAAAACTACCAAAAGCTGAATAATAGAGATTTTTTACCATGGGATGGCAAAACCACAGTTATTGTTTATTGAGGTATACCACACTTTTTTAAATAGAGATATTTGCGGCTGAACAGTGAGCGACACACTCAAACTGCTTTTTTTTTAGATACCAAAGGCCCAAAGCTGGATAGTACAGCGATTTGACCCGTGGAACTGCGAAACCACACTGGGATGTCGGGCCTACCCAAGACTATTTTCAACAGATATATTTTTGTGTCACAACAGTCAGGAGACACTACTGTTTTCTTTACGGAAAAAACTAAAAAAAGCTGAATAATAGAGATTTTTTACCGTGGGATGGCAAAACCACAGTTATTGTTTACTGGGGTATACCACACTTTTTTAAATAGAGATATTTGCGGCTGAACAGTGAGCGACACACTCAAACTGCTTTTTTTTTAGATACCAAAGGCCCAAAACTGGATAGTACAGCGATTTGACCCGTGGAACTGCGAAACCACACTGAGATGTGGGGCCTACACAAGACTATTTTCAACAGATATATTTTTGTGTCACAACAGTCAGGATACACTACTGTTTTTCTTTACGGAAAAAACTACCAAAAGCTGAATAATAGAGATTTTTTACTGTGGGATGGCAAAACCACAGTTATTGTTTACTGGGGTATACCACACTTTTTTAAATAGAGATATTTGCGGCTGAACAGTGAGCGACATACTCAAACTGCTTTTTTTTTTAGATACCAAAGGCCTAAAACTGGATAGTACAGCGATTTGACCCATGGAACTGCGAAACCACACTGGGATGTCGGGCCTACACAAGACTATTTTCAACAGATATATTTTTGTGTCACAACAGTCAGGAGACACTACTGTTTTCTTTACGGAAAAAACTACCAAAAGCTGAATAATAGAGATTTTTTACCGTGGGATGGCAAAACCACAGTTATTGTTTACTGGGGTATACCACACTTTTTTAAATAGAGATATTTGCGGCTGAACAGTGAGCGACACACTCAAACTGCTTTTTTTTTAGATACCAAAGGCCAAAACTGGATAGTACAGCGATTTGACCCGTGGAACTGCGAAACCACACTGAGATGTGGGGCCTACACAAGACTATTTTCAACAGATATATTTTTGTGTCACAACAGTCAGGATACACTACTGTTTTTCTTTACGGAAAAAAACTACCAAAAGCTGAATAATAGAGATTTTTTACCGTGGGATGGCAAAACCACAGTTATTGTTTACTGGGCTATACCACACTTTTTTAAATAGAGATATTTGCGGCTGAACAGTGAGCGACACACTCAAACTGCTTTTTTTTTTTATACCAAAGGCCCAAAACTGGATAGTACAGCGATTTGACCCGTGGAACTGCGAAACCACACTGGGATGTCGGGCCTACACAAGACTATTTTCAACAGATATATTTTTGTGTCACAACAGTCAGGAGACACTACTGTTTTTCTTTACGGAAAAAACTACCAAAAGCTGAATAATAGAGATTTTTTACCGTGGGATAGCAAAACCACAGTTATTGTTTACTCGGGTATACCACACTTTTTTAAATAGAGATATTTGCAGCTGAACAGTGAGCGACACACTCAAACTGCTTTTTTTTTAGATACCAAAGGCCCAAAACTGGATAGTACAGCGATTTGACCCGTGGAACTGCGAAACCACACTGGGATGTCGGGCCTACACAAGACTATTTTCAACAGATATATTTTTGTGTCACAACAGTCAGGAGACACTACTGTTTTTCTTTACGGAAAAAAATACCAAAAGCTGAATAATAGAGATTTTTTACTGTGGGATGGCAAAACCACAGTTATTGTTTACTGGGGTATACCACACTTTTTTAAATAGAGGTATTTGCGGCTGAACAGTGAGCGACATACTCAAACTGCTTTTTTTTTTAGATACCAAAGGCCTAAAACTGGATAGTACAGCGATTTGACCCATGGAACTGCGAAACCACACTGGGATGTCGGGCCTACACAAGACTATTTTCAACAGATATATTTTTGTGTCACAATAGTCAGGAGACACTACTGTTTTTCTTTACGGAAAAAACTACCAAAAGCTGAATAATAGAGATTTTTTACCATGGGATGGCAAAACCACAGTTATTGTTTATTGGGGTATACCACACTTTTTTAAATAGAGATATTTGCGGCTGAACAGTGAGCGACACGCTCAAACTGCTTTTTTTTTTTAGATACCAAAGGCCCAAAGCTGGATAGTACAGCGATTTGACCCGTGGAACTGCGAAACCACACTGGGATGTCGGGCCTACCCAAGACTATTTTCAACAGATATATTTTTGTGTCACAACAGTCAGGAGACACTACTGTTTTCTTTACGGAAAAAACTACCAAAAGCTGAATAATAGAGATTTTTTACCGTGGGATGGCAAAACCACAGTTATTGTTTACTGGGGTATACCACACTTTTTTAAATAGAGATATTTGCGGCTGAACAGTGAGCGACACACTCAAACTGCTTTTTTTTTAGATACCAAAGGCCCAAAACTGGATAGTACAGCGATTTGACCCGTGGAACTGCGAAACCACACTGAGATGTGGGGCCTACACAAGACTATTTTCAACAGATATATTTTTGTGTCACAACAGTCAGGAGACACTACTGTTTTTCTTTATGGAAAAAAACTACCAAAAGCTGAATAATAGAGATTTTTTACTGTGGGATGGCAAAACCACAGTTATTGTTTACTGGGGTATACCACACTTTTTTAAATAGAGATATTTGCGGCTCAACAGTGAGCGACACACTCAAACTGCTTTTTTTTTTTATACCAAAGGCCCAAAACTTTATAGTACAGCGATTTGACCCGTGGAACTGCGAAAACACACTGGGATGTCGGGCCTACACAAGACTATTTTCAACAGATATATTTTTGTGTCACAACAGTCAGGAGACACTATTGTTTTTCTTTACGGAAAAAACTACCAAAAGCTGAATAATAGAGATTTTTTACCGTGGGATAGCAAAACCACAGTTATTGTTTACTCGGGTATACCACACTTTTTTAAATAGAGATATTTGCAGCTGAACAGTGAGCGACACACTCAAACTGCTTTTTTTTTAGATACCAAAGGCCCAAAACTGGATAGTACAGCGATTTGACCCGTGGAACTGCGAAACCACACTGGGATGTCGGGCCTACACAAGACTATTTTCAACAGATATATTTTTGTGTCACAACAGTCAGGAGACACTACTGTTTTTCTTTACGGAAAAAACTACCAAAAGCTGAATAATAGAGATTTTTTACCGTGGGATAGCAAAACCACAGTTATTGTTTACTCGGGTATACCACACTTTTTTAAATAGAGATATTTGCAGCTGAACAGTGAGCGACCCACTCAAACTGCTTTTTTTTTAGATACAAAAGGCCCAAAACTGGATAGTACAGCGATTTGACCCGTGGAACTGCGAAACCACACTGGGATGTCGGGCCTACACAAGACTATTTTCAACAGATATATTTTTGTGTTACAACAGTCAGGAGACACTGCTGTTTTTCTTTACGGAAAAAAATACCAAAAGCTGAATAATAGAGATTTTTTACCGTGGGATAGCAAAACCACAGCTATTGTTTACTGGGGTATGCCACACCTTTTTAAATAGAGATATTTGCAGCTGAACAGTGAGCGACACACTCAAACTGCTTTTTTTTAAGATACCAAAGGCCCAAAACTGGATAGTACAGCGATTTGACCCGTGGAACTGCGAAACCACACTGGGATGTCGGGCCTACACATGACTATTTTCAACAGATATATTTTTGTGTCACAACAGTCAGGAGACACTACTGTTTTTCTTTACGGAAAAAACTACCAAAAGCTGAATAATAGAGATTTTTTACTGTGGGATGGCAAAACCACAGTTATTGTTTACTGGGGTATACCACACTTTTTTAAATAGAGATATTTGCGGCTGAACAGTGAGCGACATACTCAAACTGCTATTTTTTTTAGATCCCAAAGGCCTAAAACTGGATAGTACAGCGATTTGACCCATGGAACTGCGAAACCACACTGGGATGTCGGGCCTACACAACACTATTTTCAACAGATATATTTTTGTGTCACAACAGTCAGGAGACACTACTGTTTTTCTTTACGGAAAAAACTATCAAAAGCTGAATAATAGAGATTTTTTACCATGGGATGGCAAAACCACAGTTATTGTTTATTGGGGTATACCACACTTTTTTAAATAGAGATATTTGCGGCTGAACAGTGAGCGACACAATCAAACTGCTTTTTTTTTAGATACCAAAGGCCCAAAGCTGGATAGTACAGCGATTTGACCCGTGGAACTGCGAAACCACACTGGGATGTCGGGCCTACACAAGACTATTTTCAACAGATATATTTTTGTGTCACAACAGTCAGGAGACACTACTGTTTTCTTTACGGAAAAAACTAAAAAAAGCTGAATAATAGAGATTTTTTACCGTGGGATGGCAAAACCACAGTTATTGTTTACTGGGCTATACCACACTTTTTTAAATAGAGATATTTGCGGCTGAACAGTGAGCGACATACTCAAACTGCTTTTTTTTTTATACCAAAGGCCTAAAACTGGATAGTACAGCGATTTGACCCATGGAACTGCGAAACCACACTGGGATGTCGGGCCTACACAAGACTATTTTCAACAGATATATTTTTGTGTCACAACAGTCAGGAGACACTACTGTTTTCTTTACGGAAAAAACTACCAAAAGCTGAATAATAGAGATTTTTTACCGTGGGATGGCAAAACCACAGTTATTGTTTACTGGGGTATACCACACTTTTTTAAATAGAGATATTTGCGGCTGAACAGTGAGCGACACACTCAAACTGCTTTTTTTTTAGATACCAAAGGCCCAAAACTGGATAGTACAGCGATTTGACCCGTGGAACTGCGAAACCACACTGAGATGTGGGGCCTACACAAGACTATTTTCAACAGATATATTTTTGTGTCACAACAGTCAGGATACACTACTGTTTTTCTTTACGGAAAAAAACTACCAAAAGCTGAATAATAGAGATTTTTTACCGTGGGATGGCAAAACCACAGTTATTGTTTACTGGGCTATACCACACTTTTTTAAATAGAGATATTTGCGGCTGAACAGTGAGCGACACACTCAAACTGCTTTTTTTTTTTATACCAAAGGCCCAAAACTGGATAGTACAGCGATTTGACCCGTGGAACTGCGAAACCACACTGGGATGTCGGGCCTACACAAGACTATTTTCAACAGATATATTTTTGTGTCACAACAGTCAGGAGACACTACTGTTTTTCTTTACGGAAAAAACTACCAAAAGCTGAATAATAGAGATTTTTTACCGTGGGATAGCAAAACCACAGTTATTGTTTACTCGGGTATACCACACTTTTTTAAATAGAGATATTTGCAGCTGAACAGTGAGCGACACACTCAAACTGCTTTTTTTTTAGATACCAAAGGCCCAAAACTGGATAGTACAGCGATTTGACCCGTGGAACTGCGAAACCACACTGGGATGTCGGGCCTACACAAGACTATTTTCAACAGATATATTTTTGTGTCACAACAGTCAGGAGACACTACTGTTTTTCTTTACGGAAAAAAATACCAAAAGCTGAATAATAGAGATTTTTTACTGTGGGATGGCAAAACCACAGTTATTGTTTACTGGGGTATACCACACTTTTTTAAATAGAGATATTTGCGGCTGAACAGTGAGCGACATACTCAAACTGCTTTTTTTTTTAGATACCAAAGGCCTAAAACTGGATAGTACAGCGATTTGACCCATGGAACTGCGAAACCACACTGGGATGTCGGGCCTACACAAGACTATTTTCAACAGATATATTTTTGTGTCACAACAGTCAGGAGACACTACTGTTTTTCTTTACGGAAAAAACTACCAAAAGCTGAATAATAGAGATTTTTTACCATGGGATGGCAAAACCACAGTTATTGTTTATTGGGGTATACCACACTTTTTTAAATAGAGATATTTGCGGCTGAACAGTGAGCGACACACTCAAACTGCTTTTTTTTTTTAGATACCAAAGGCCCAAAGCTGGATAGTACAGCGATTTGACCCGTGGAACTGCGAAACCACACTGGGATGTCGGGCCTACCCAAGACTATTTTCAACAGATATATTTTTGTGTCACAACAGTCAGGAGACACTACTGTTTTCTTTACGGAAAAAACTACCAAAAGCTGAATAATAGAGATTTTTTACCGTGGGATGGCAAAACCACAGTTATTGTTTACTGGGGTATACCACACTTTTTTAAATAGAGATATTTGCGGCTGAACAGTGAGCGACATACTCAAACTGCTATTTTTTTTAGATCCCAAAGGCCTAAAACTGGATAGTACAGCGATTTGACCCATGGAACTGCGAAACCACACTGGGATGTCGGGCCTACACAGCACTATTTTCAACAGATATATTTTTGTGTCACAACAGTCAGGAGACACTACTGTTTTTCTTTACGGAAAAAACTACCAAAAGCTGAATAATAGAGATTTTTTACCATGGGATGGCAAAACCACAGTTATTGTTTATTGGGGTATACCACACTTTTTTAAATAGAGATATTTGCGGCTGAACAGTGAGCGACACACTCAAACTGCTTTTTTTTTAGATACCAAAGGCCCAAAGCTGGATAGTACAGCGATTTGACCCGTGGAACTGCGAAACCACACTGGGATGTCGGGCCTACCCAAGACTATTTTCAACAGATATATTTTTGTGTCACAACAGTCAGGAGACACTACTGTTTTCTTTACGGAAAAAACTAAAAAAAGCTGAATAATAGAGATTTTTTACCGTGGGATGGCAAAACCACAGTTATTGTTTACTGGGGTATACCACACTTTTTTAAATAGAGATATTTGCGGCTGAACAGTGAGCGACACACTCAAACTGCTTTTTTTTTAGATACCAAAGGCCCAAAACTGGATAGTACAGCGATTTGACCCGTGGAACTGCGAAACCACACTGAGATGTGGGGCCTACACAAGACTATTTTCAACAGATATATTTTTGTGTCACAACAGTCAGGATACACTACTGTTTTTCTTTACGGAAAAAAACTACCAAAAGCTGAATAATAGAGATTTTTTACCGTGGGATGGCAAAACCACAGTTATTGTTTACTGGGCTATACCACACTTTTTTAAATAGAGATATTTGCGGCTGAACAGTGAGCGACACACTCAAACTGCTTTTTTTTTATACCAAAGGCCCAAAACTGGATAGTACAGCGATTTGACCCGTGGAACTGCGAAACCACACTGGGATGTCGGGCCTACACAAGACTATTTTCAACAGATATATTTTTGTGTCACAACAGTCAGGAGACACTACTGTTTTTCTTTACGGAAAAAACTACCAAAAGATGAATAATAGAGATTTTTTACCGTGGGATAGCAAAACCACAGTTATTGTTTATTCGGGTATACCACACTTTTTTAAATAGAGATATTTGCAGCTGAACAGTGAGCGACACACTCAAACTGCTTTTTTTTTAGATACCAAAGGCCCAAAACTGGATAGTACAGCGATTTGACCAGTGGAACTGCGAAACCACACTGGGATGTCGGGCCTACACAAGACTATTTTCAACAGATATATTTTTGTGTCACAACAGTCAGGAGACACTACTGTTTTCTTTACGGAAAAAACTACCAAAAGCTGAATAATAGAGATTTTTTACCGTGGGATGGCAAAACCACAGTTATTGTTTACTGGGGTATACCACACTTTTTTAAATAGAGATATTTGCGGCTGAACAGTGAGCGACACACTCAAACTGCTTTTTTTTTAGATACCAAAGGCCCAAAACTGGATAGTACAGCGATTTGACCCGTGGAACTGCGAAACCACACTGAGATGTGGGGCCTACACAAGACTATTTTCAACAGATATATTTTTGTGTCACAACAGTCAGGATACACTACTGTTTTTCTTTACGGAAAAAAACTACCAAAAGCTGAATAATAGAGATTTTTTACCGTGGGATGGCAAAACCACAGTTATTGTTTACTGGGCTATACC
Organism: Phyllobates terribilis; assembly: GCF_046119375.1. Lineage (NCBI taxonomy): Eukaryota > Metazoa > Chordata > Amphibia > Anura > Dendrobatidae > Phyllobates > Phyllobates terribilis. Next base: position 296,590,945 of record NW_027362762.1, read on the forward strand.
ACACTTTTTTAAATAGAGATATTTGCGGCTGAACAGTGAGCGACACACTCAAACTGCTTTTTTTTTTATACCAAAGGCCCAAAACTGGATAGTACAGCGATTTGACCCGTGGAACTGCGAAACCACACTGGGATGTCGGGCCTACACAAGACTATTTTCAACAGATATATTTTTGTGTCACAACAGTCAGGAGACACTACTGTTTTTCTTTACGGAAAAAACTACCAAAAGCTGAATAATAGAGATTTTTTACCGTGGGATAGCAAAACCACAGTTATTGTTTACTCGGGTATACCACACTTTTTTAAATAGAGATATTTGCAGCTGAACAGTGAGCGACACACTCAAACTGCTTTTTTTTTAGATACCAAAGGCCCAAAACTGGATAGTACAGCGATTTGACCCGTGGAACTGCGAAACCACACTGGGATGTCGGGCCTACACAAGACTATTTTCAACAGATATATTTTTGTGTCACAACAGTCAGGAGACACTACTGTTTTTCTTTACGGAAAAAAATACCAAAAGCTGAATAATAGAGATTTTTTACTGTGGGATGGCAAAACCACAGTTATTGTTTACTGGGGTATACCACACTTTTTTAAATAGAGATATTTGCGGCTGAACAGTGAGCGACATACTCAAACTGCTTTTTTTTTTAGATACCAAAGGCCTAAAACTGGATAGTACAGCGATTTGACCCATGGAACTGCGAAACCACACTGGGATGTCGGGCCTACACAAGACTATTTTCAACAGATATATTTTTGTGTCACAACAGTCAGGAGACACTACTGTTTTTCTTTACGGAAAAAACTACCAAAAGCTGAATAATAGAGATTTTTTACCATGGGATGGCAAAACCACAGTTATTGTTTATTGGGGTATACCACACTTTTTTAAATAGAGATATTTGCGGCTGAACAGTGAGCGACACACTCAAACTGCTTTTTTTTTTTAGATACCAAAGGCCCAAAGCTGGATAGTACAGCGATTTGACCCGTGGAACTGCGAAACCACACTGGGATGTCGGGCCTACCCAAGACTATTTTCAACAGATATATTTTTGTGTCACAACAGTCAGGAGACACTACTGTTTTCTTTACGGAAAAAACTACCAAAAGCTGAATAATAGAGATTTTTTACCGTGGGATGGCAAAACCACAGTTATTGTTTACTGGGGTATACCACACTTTTTTAAATAGAGATATTTGCGGCTCAACAGTGAGCGACACACTCAAACTGCTTTTTTTTTTAGATACCAAAGGCCCAAAACTGGATAGTACAGCGATTTGACCCGTGGAACTGCGAAACCACACTGAGATGTGGGGCCTACACAAGACTATTTTCAACAGATATATTTTTGTGTCACAACAGTCAGGAGACACTACTGTTTTTCTTTATGGAAAAAAACTACCAAAAGCTGAATAATAGAGATTTTTTACCGTGGGATGGCAAAACCACAGTTATTGTTTACTGGGGTATACCACACTTTTTTAAATAGAGATATTTGCGGCTCAACAGTGAGCGACACACTCAAACTGCTTTTTTTTTTATACCAAAGGCCCAAAACTGGATAGTACAGCGATTTGACCCGTGGAACTGCGAAAACACACTGGGATGTCGGGCCTACACAAGACTATTTTCAACAGATATATTTTTGTGTCACAACAGTCAGGAGACACTACTGTTTTTCTTTACGGAAAAAACTACCAAAAGCTGAATAATAGAGATTTTTTACCGTGGGATAGCAGAACCACAGTTATTGTTTACTCGGGTATACCACACTTTTTTAAATAGAGATATTTGCAGCTGAGCAGTGAGCGACACACTCAAACTGCTTTTTTTTTAGATACCAAAGGCCCAAAACTGGATAGTACAGCGATTTGACCCGTGGAACTGCGAAACCACACTGGGATGTCGGGCCTACACAAGACTATTTTCAACAGATATATTTTTGTGTCACAACAGTCAGGAGACACTACTGTTTTTCTTTACGGAAAAAACTACCAAAAGCTGAATAATAGAGATTTTTTACCGTGGGATGGCAAAACCACAGTTAATGTTTACTGGGGTATACCACACTTTTTTAAATAGAGATATTTGCGGCTGAACAGTGAGTGACACACTCAAACTGCTTTTTTTTTAGATACCAAAGGCCCAAAACTGGATAGTACAGCGATTTGACCCGTGGAACTGCGAAAGCACACTGGGATGTCGGGCCTACACAAGACTATTTTCAACAGATATATTTTTGTGTCACAACAGTCAGGAGACACTACTGTTTTTCTTTACGGAAAAAACAAACAAAAGCTGAATAATAGAGATTTTTTACCGTGGGATGGCAAAACCACAGTTATTGTTTACTGGGGTATACCACACTTTTTTAAATAGAGATATTTGTGGCTGAACAGTGAGCGACACACTCAAACTGCTTTTTTTTTAGATACCAAAGGCCCAAAACTGGATAGTACAGCGATTTGACCCGTGGAACTGCGAAACCACACTGGGATTTCGGGCCTACACAAGACTATTTTCAACAGATATATTTTTGGGTCACAACAGTCAGGAGACACTACTGATTTTCTTTACGGAAAAAGTACCAAAAGCTGAATAATAGAGATTTTTTACCGTGGGATGGCAAAACCACAGTTATTGTTTACTGGGGTATACCACACTTTTTTAAATAGAGATATTTGCAGCTGAACAGTGAGCAACACACTGAAACTGCTTTTTTTTTAGATACCAAAGGCCCAAAACTGGATAGTACAGCGATTTGACCCGTGGAACTGCGAAACCACACTGGGATGTCGGGCCTACACAAGACTATTTTCAACAGATATATTTTTGTGTCACAACAGTCAGGAGACATTACTGTTTTTCTTTACGGAAAAAAACTAAGAAAAGCTGAATAATAGAGAATTTTTACCGTGGGATGGCAAAACCACAGTTATTGTTTACTGGGGTATACCACACTTTTTTAAATAGAGATATTTGCGGCTGAACAGTGAGCGACACACTCAAACTGCTTTTTTTTTTATACCAAAGGCCCAAAACTGGACAGTACAGCGATTTGACCCGTGGAACTGCGAAACCACACTGGGATGTCGGGCCTACACAAGACTATTTTCAACAGATATATTTTTGTGTCACAACAGTCAGTAGACACTACTGTTTTTCTTTACGGAAAAAACTACAAAAGCTGAATAATAGAGATTTTTTACCGTGGGATAGCAAAACCACAGTTATTGTTTACTCGGGTATACCACACTTTTTTAAATAGAGATATTTGCAGCTGAACAGTGAGCGACACACGCAAACTGCTTTTTTTTTAGATACCAAAGGCCCAAAACTGGATAGTACAGCGATTTGACCCGTGGAATTGCGAAACCACACTGGGATGTCGGGCCTACACAAGACTATTTTCAACAGATATATTTTTGTGTCACAACAGTCAGGAGACACTGCTCTTTTTCTTTACGGAAAAAAATACCAAAAGCTGAATAATAGAGATTTTTTACCGTGGGATAGCAAAACCACAGTTATTGTTTACTGGGGTATGCCACACCTTTTTAAATAGAGATATTTGCAGCTGAACAGTGAGCGACACACTCAAACTGCTTTTTTTTTAGATACCAAAGGCCCAAAACTGGATAGTACAGCGATTTGACCCGTGGAACTGCGAAACCACACTGGGATGTCGGGCCTACACAAGAGTATTTTCAACAGATATATTTTTGTGTCAAAACAGTCAGGAGACACTACTGTTTTTCTTTATGGAAAAAACTACCAAAAGCTGAATAATAGAGATTTTTTACCGTGGGATGGCAAAACCACAGTTATTGTTTACTGGGGTATACCACACTTTTTTAAATAGAGATATTTGCGGCTGAACAGTGAGCGACACACTCAAACTGCTTTTTTTTTAGATACCAAAGGCCCAAAACTGGATAGTACAGCGATTTGACCCGTGGAACTGCGAAACCACACTGGGATGTCGGGCCTACACAAGACTATTTTCAACAGATATATTTTTGTGTCAAAACAGTCAGGAGACACTACTGTTTTTCTTTATGGAAAAAACTACCAAAAGCTGAATAATAGAGATTTTTTACCGTGGGATAGCAAAACCACAGTTATTGTTTACTGGGGTATACCACACTTTTTTAAATAGAGATATTTGCGGCTGAACAGTGAGCGACATACTCAAACTGCTTTTTTTTTTAGATACCAAAGGCCTAAAACTGGATAGTACAGCGATTTGACCCATGGAACTGCGAAACCACACTGGGATGTCGGGCCTACACAAGACTATTTTCAACAGATATATTTTTGTGTCACAACAGTCAGGAGACACTACTGTTTTTCTTTACGGAAAAAACTACCAAAAGCTGAATAATAGAGATTTTTTACCGTGGGATGGCAAAACCACAGTTATTGTATATTGGGGTATACCACACTTTTTTAAATAGAGATATTTGCGGCTGAACAGTGAGCGACACACTCAAACTGCTTTTTTTTTAGATACCAAAGGCCCAAAGCTGGATAGTACAGCGATTTGACCCGTGGAACTGCGAAACCACACTGGGATGTTGGGCCTACAGAAGATTATTTTCAACAGATATATTTTTGTGTCACAACAGTCAGGAGACACTACTGTTTTCTTTACGGAAAAAACTACCAAAAGCTAAATAATAGAGATTTTTTACAGTGGGATGGCAAAACCACAGTTATTGTATATTGGGGTATACCACACTTTTTTAAATAGAGATATTTGCGGCTGAACAGTGAGCGACACACTCAAACTGCTTTTTTTTTTAGATACCAAAGGCCCAAAGCTGGATAGTACAGCGATTTGACCCGTGGAACTGCGAAACCACACTGGGATGTCGGGCCTACCCAAGACTATTTTCAACAGATATATTTTTGTGTCACAACAGTCAGGAGACACTACTGTTTTCTTTACGGAAAAAACTACCAAAAGCTGAATAATAGAGATTTTTTACAGTGGGATGGCAAAACCACAGTTATTGTTTACTGGGGTATACCACACTTTTTTAAATAGAGATATTTGCGGCTCAACAGTGAGCGACACACTCAAACTGCTTTTTTTTTAGATACCAAAGGCCCAAAACTGGATAGTACAGCGATTTGACCCGTGGAACTGCGAAACCACACTGAGATGTGGAGCCTACACAAGACTATTTTCAACAGATATATTTTTGTGTCACAACAGTCAGGAGACACTACTGTTTTTCTTTACGGAAAAAAACTACCAAAAGCTGAATAATAGAGATTTTTTACCGTGGGATGGCAAAACCACAGTTATTGTTTACTGGGGTATACCACACTTTTTTAAATAGAGATATTTGCGGCTGAACAGTGAGCGACACACTCAAACTGCTTTTTTTTTAGATACCAAAGGCCCAAAGCTGGATAGTACAGCGATTTGACCCGTGGAACTGCGAAACCACACTGGGATGTCGGGCCTACCCAAGACTATTTTCAACAGATATATTTTTGTGTCACAACAGTCAGGAGACACTACTGTTTTCTTTACGGAAAAAACTACCAAAAGCTGAATAATAGAGATTTTTTACAGTGGGATGGCAAAACCACAGTTATTGTTTACTGGGGTATACCACACTTTTTTAAATAGAGATATTTGCGGCTCAACAGTGAGCGACACACTCAAACTGCTTTTTTTTAAGATACCAAAGGCCCAAAACTGGATGGTACAGCGATTTGACCCGTGGAACTGCGAAACCACACTGAGATGTGGAGCCTACACAAGACTATTTTCAACAGATATATTTTTGTGTCACAACAGTCAGGAGACACTACTGTTTTTCTTTACGGAAAAAAGCTACCAAAAGCTGAATAATAGAGATTTTTTACCGTGGGATGGCAAAACCACAGTTATTGTTTACTGGGGTATACCACACTTTTTTAAATAGAGATATTTGCGGCTGAACAGTGAGCGACACACTCAAACTGCTTTTTTTTTTTATACCAAAGGCCCAAAACTGGATAGTACAGCGATTTGACCCGTGGAACTGCGAAACCACACTGGGATGTCGGGCCTACACAAGACTATTTTCAACAGATATATTTTTGTGTCACAACAGTCAGGAGACACTACTGTTTTTCTTTACGGAAAAAAATACCAAAAGCTGAATAATAGAGATTTTTTACCGTGGGATAGCAAAACCACAGTTATTGTTTACTCGGGTATACCACACTTTTTTAAATAGAGATATTTGCAGCTGAACAGTGAGCGACACACTCAAACTGCTTTTTTTTTAGATACCAAAGGCCCAAAACTGGATAGTACAGCGATTTGACCCGTGGAACTGCGAAACCACACTGGGATGTGGGGCCTACACAAGACTATTTTCAACAGATATATTTTTGTGTCACAACAGTCAGAAGACACTACTGTTTTTCTTTACGGAAAAAACTACCAAAAGCTGAATAATAGAGATTTTTTACCGTGGGATGGCAAAACCACAGTTATTGTATATTGGGGTATACCACACTTTTTTAAATAGAGATATTTGCGGCTGAACAGTGAGCGACACACTCAAACTGCTTTTTTTTTAGATACCAAAGGCCCAAAGCTGGATAGTACAGCGATTTGACCCGTGGAACTGCGAAACCACACTGGGATGTCGGGCCTACCCAAGACTATTTTCAACAGATATATTTTTGTGTCACAACAGTCAGGAGACACTACTGTTTTCTTTACGGAAAAAACTACCAAAAGCTGAATAATAGAGATTTTTTACAGTGGGATGGCAAAACCACAGTTATTGTTTACTGGGGTATACCACACTTTTTTAAATAGAGATATTTGCGGCTCAACAGTGAGCGACACACTCAAACTGCTTTTTTTTTAGATACCAAAGGCCCAAAACTGGATAGTACAGCGATTTGACCCGTGGAACTGCGAAACCACACTGAGATGTGGAGCCTACACAAGACTATTTTCAACAGATATATTTTTGTGTCACAACAGTCAGAAGACACTACTGTTTTTCTTTACGGAAAAAAATACCAAAAGCTGAATAATAGAGATTTTTTACCGTGGGATGGCAAAACCACAGTTAATGTTTACTGGGGTATACCACACTTTTTTAAATAGAGATATTTGCAGCTGAACAGTGAGCGACACACTCAAACTGCTTTTTTTTTAGATACCAAAGGCCCAAAACTGGATAGTACAGCGATTTGACCCGTGGAACTGCGAAACCACACTGGGATGTCGGGCCTACACAAGACTATTTTCAACAGATATATTTTTGTGTCACAACAGTCAGGAGACACTACTGTTTTTCTTTACAGAAAAAACTACCAAAAGCTGAATAATAGAGATTTTTTACTGTGGGATGGCAAAACCACAGTTATTGTTTACTGGGGTATACCACACTTTTTTAAATAGAGATATTTGCGGCTGACCAGTGAGCGACATACTCAAACTGCTTTTTTTTTTAGATACCAAAGGCCTAAATCTGGATAGTACAGCGATTTGACCCATGGAACTGCGAAACCACACTGGGATGTCGGGCCTACACAAGACTATTTTCAACAGATATATTTTTGTGTCACAACAGTCAGGAGACACTACTGTTTTTCTTTACGGAAAAAACTACCAAAAGCTGAATAATAGAGATTTTTTACCATGGGATGACAAAACCCCAGTTATTGTTTATTGGGGTATACCACACTTTTTTAAATAGAGATATTTGCGGCTGAACAGTGAGCGACACACTCAAACTGCTTTTTTTTTAGATACCAAAGGCCCAAAGCTGGATAGTACAGCGATTTGACCCGTGGAACTGCGAAACCACACTGGGATGTCGGGCCTACCCAAGACTATTTTCAACAGATATATTTTTGTGTCACAACCGTCAGGAGACACTACTGTTTTCTTTACGGAAAAAACTACCAAAAGCTGAATAATAGAGATTTTTTACCGTAGGATGGCAAAACCACAGTTATTGTTTACTGGGGTATACCACACTTTTTTAAATAGAGATATTTGCGGCTGAACAGTGAGCGACACACTCAAACTGCTTTTTTTTTAGATACCAAAGGCCCAAAACTGGATAGTACAGCGATTTGACCCGTGGAACTGCGAAACCACACTGAGATGTGGGGCCTACACAAGACTATTTTCAACAGATATATTTTTGTGTCACAACAGTCAGGAGACACTACTGTTTTTCTTTATGGATAAAAACTACCAAAAGCTGAATAATAGAGATTTTTTTACCGTGGGATGGCAAAACCACAGTTATTGTTTACTGGGGTATACCACACTTTTTTAAATAGAGATATTTGCGGCTGAACAGTGAGCGACACACTCAAACTGCTTTTTTTTTAGATACCAAAGGCCCAAAACTGGATAGTACAGCGATTTGACCCGTGGAACTGCGAAACCACACTGAGATGTGGAGCCTACACAAGACTATTTTCAACAGATATATTTTTGTGTCACAACAGTCAGGAGACACTACTGTTTTTCTTTACGGAAAAAAACTACCAAAAGCTGAATAATAGAGATTTTTTACCGTGGGATGGCAAAACCACAGTTATTGTTTACTGGGGTATACCACACTTTTTTAAATAGAGATATTTGCGGCTGAACAGTGAGCGACACACTCAAACTGCTTTTTTTTTTTTATACCAAAGGCCCAAAACTGGATAGTACAGCGATTTGACCCGTGGAACTGCGAAACCACACTGGGATGTCAGGCCTACACAAGACTATTTTCAACAGATATATTTTTGTGTCACAACAGTCAGGAGACACTACTGTTTTTCTTTACGGAAAAAACTACCAAAAGCTGAATAATAGAGATTTTTTACCGTGGGATGGCAAAACCACAGTTAATGTTTACTGGGGTATACCACACTTTTTTAAATAGAGATATTTGCAGCTGAACAGTGAGCGACACACTCAAACTGCTTTTTTTTTAGATACCAAAGGCCCAAAACTGGATAGTACAGCGATTTGACCCGTGGAACTGCGAAACCACACTGGGATGTCGGGCCTACACAAGACTATTTTCAACAGATATATTTTTGTGTCACAACAGTCAGGAGACACTACTGTTTTTCTTTACAGAAAAAACTACCAAAAGCTGAATAATAGAGATTTTTTACTGTGGGATGGCAAAACCACAGTTATTGTTTACTGGGGTATACCACACTTTTTTAAATAGAGATATTTGCGGCTGACCAGTGAGCGACACACTCAAACTGCTTTTTTTTTTAGATACCAAAGGCCTAAATCTGGATAGTACAGCGATTTGACCCATGGAACTGCGAAACCACACTGGGATGTCGGGCCTACACAAGACTATTTTCAACAGATATATTTTTGTGTCACAACAGTCAGGAGACACTACTGTTTTTCTTTACGGAAAAAACTACCAAAAGCTGAATAATAGAGATTTTTTACCATGGGATGACAAAACCACAGTTATTGTTTATTGGGGTATACCACACTTTTTTAAATAGAGATATTTGCGGCTGAACAGTGAGCGACACACTCAAACTGCTTTTTTTTTTAGATACCAAAGGCCCAAAGCTGGATAGTACAGCGATTTGACCCGTGGAACTGCGAAACCACACTGGGATGTCGGGCCTACCCAAGACTATTTTCAACAGATATATTTTTGTGTCACAACAGTCAGGAGACACTACTGTTTTCTTTACGGAAAAAACTACCAAAAGCTGAATAATAGAGATTTTTTACAGTGGGATGGCAAAACCACAGTTATTGTTTACTGGGGTATACCACACTTTTTTAAATAGAGATATTTGCAGCTGAACAGTGAGCGACACACTCAAACTGCTTTTTTTTTAGATACCAAAGGCCCAAAACTGGATAGTACAGCGATTTGACCCGTGGAACTGCGAAACCACACTGAGATGTGGGGCCTACACAAGACTATTTTCAACAGATATATTTTTGTGTCACAACAGTCAGGAGACACTACTGTTTTTCTTTACGGAAAAAAACTACCAAAACCTGAATAATAGAGATTTTTTACCGTGGGATGGCAAAACCACAGTTATTGTTTACTGGGGTATACCACACTTTTTTAAATAGAGATATTTGCGGCTGAACAGTGAGCGACACACTTAAACTGTTTTTTTTTTTTATACCAAAGGCCCAAAACTGGATAGTACAGCGATTTGACCCGTGGAACTGCGAAACCACACTGGGATGTCGGGCCTACACAAGACTATTTTCAACAGATATATTTTTGTGTCACAACAGTCAGGAGACACTACTGTTTTTCTTTACGGAAAAAACTACCAAAAGCTGAATAATAGAGATTTTTTACCGTGGGATAGCAAAACCACAGTTATTGTTTACTCGGGTATACCACACTTTTTTAAATAGAGATATTTGCAGCTGAACAGTGAGCGACACACTCAAACTGCTTTTTTTTTACATACCAAAGGCCCAAAACTGGATAGTACAGCGATTTGACCCGTGGAACTGCGAAACCACACTGGGATGTCGGGCCTACACAAGACTATTTTCAACAGATATATTTTTGTGTCACAACAGTCAGGAGACACTACTGTTTTTCTTTACGGAAAAAACTACCAAAAGCTGTATAATAGAGATTTTTTACCGTGGGATGGCAAAACCACAGTTAATGTTTACTGGGGTATACCACACTTTTTTAAATAGAGATATTTGCGGCTGAACAGTGAGTGACACACTCAAACTGCTTTTTTTTTAGATACCAAAGGCCCAAAACTGGATAGTACAGCGATTTGACCCGTGGAACTGCGAAACCACACTGGGATTTCGGGCCTACACAAGACTATTTTCAACAGATATATTTTTGTGTCACAACAGTCAGGAGACACTACTGTTTTTCTTTACGGAAAAAACTACCAAAAGCTGAATAATATAGATTTTTTACCTTAGGATGGCAAAACCACAGTTATTGTTTACTGGGGTATACCACACTTTTTTAAATAGAGATATTTGCGGCTGAACAGTGAGCGACACACTCAAACTGCTTTTTTTTAAGATACCAAAGGCCCAAAACTTGATAGTACAGCGATTTGGCCCGTGGAACTGCGAAACCACACTGGGATGTCGGGCCTACACAAGACTATTTTCAACAGATATATTTTCGTGTCACAACAGTCAGGAGACACTACTGTTTTTCTTTACAGAAAAAACTACCAAAAGCTGAATAATAGAGATTTTTTACCGTGGGATGGCAAAACCACAGTTATTGTTTACTGGGGTATACCACACTTTTTTAAATAGAGATATTTGCGGCTGAACAGTGAGCGACACACTCAAACTGCTTTTTTTTTAGATACCAAAGGCCCAAAACTGGATAGTACAGCGATTTGACCCATGGAACTGCGAAACCACACTGGGATGTCGGGCCTACACAAGACTATTTTCAACAGATATATTTTTGGGTCACAACAGTCAGGAGACACTACTGTTTTTCTTTACAGAAAAAACTACCAAAAGCTGAATAATAGAGATTTTTTACCGTGGCATGGCAAAAGCACAGTTATTGTTTACTGGGGTATACCTCACTTTTTTAAATAGAGATATTTGCGGCTGCACAGTGAGCGACACACTCAAACTGCTTTTTTTTAGATACCAAAGGCCCAAAACTGGATAGTACAGCGATTTGACCCGTGGAACTGCGAAACCACACTGGGATGTCGGGCCTACACAAGACTATTTTCAACAGATATATTTTTGTGTCACAACAGTCAGGAGACACTACTGTTTTTCTTTACGGAAAAAACTACCAAAAGCTGAATAATAAAGATTTTTTACCGTGGGATGGCAAAACCACAGTTATTGTTTACTGGGGTATACCATACTTTTTTAAACAGAGATATTTGAGGCTGAACAGTGAGCGACACACTCAAACTGCTTTTTTTTTAGATACCAAAGGCCCAAAACTGGATAGTACAGCGATTTGACCCGTGGAACTGCGAAACCACACTGGGATGTCGGGCCTACACAAGACTATTTTCAACAGATATATTTTTGTGTCTCAACAGTCAGGAGACACTGCTGTTTTTCTTTACGGAAAAAAATACCAAAAGCTGAATAATAGAGATTTTTTACCGTGGGATAGCAAAACCTCAGTTATTGTTTACTGGGGTATGCCACACCTTTTTAAGTAGAGATATTTGCAGCTGAACAGTGAGCGACACACTCAAACTGCTTTTTTTTTAGATACCAAAGGCCCAAAACTGGATAGTACAGCGATTTGACCCGTGGAACTGCAAAACCACACTGGGATGTCGGGCCTACACAAGACTATTTTCAACAGATATATTTTTGTGTCAAAACAGTCAGGAGACACTACTGTTTTTCTTTATGGAAAAAACTACCAAAAGCTGAATAATAGAGATTTTTTACCGTGGGATGGCAAAACCACAGTTATTGTTTACTGGGGTATACCACACTTTTTTAAATAGAGATATTTGCGGCTGAACAGTGTGCGACACACTCAAACTGCTTTTTTTTTAGATACCAAAGGCCCAAAACTGGATAGTACAGCGATTTGACCCGTGGAACTGCGAAACCACACTGAGATGTCGGGCCTACACAAGACTATTTTCAACAGATATATTTTTGTGTCACTACAGTCAGGAGACACTACTGTTTTTCTTTACGGAAAAAACTACCAAAAGCTGAATAATAGAGATTTTTTACCGTGGGATGGCAAAACCACAGTTATTGTTTACTGGGGTATACCACACTTTTTTAAAGAGATATTTGCCGCTGAACAGTGAGCGACACACTCAAACTGCTTTTTTTTTTTAGATACCAAAGGCCCAAAACTGGATAGTACAGCGATTTGACCCGTGGAACTGCGAAACCACACTGGGATGTCGGGCCTACACAAGACTATTTTCAACAGATATATTTTTGTGTCACAACAGTCAGGAGACACTATTGTTTTTTTTTACGGAAAAAACTACCAAAAGCTGAATAATAGAGATTTTTTACCGTGGGATGGCAAAACCACAGTTATTGTTTACTGGGGTATACCACACTTTTTTAAATAGAGATATTTGCGGCTGAACAGTGAGCGACACACTCAAACTGCTTTTTTTTTAGATACCAAAGGCCCAAAACTGGATAGTACAGCGATTTGACCCATGGAACTGCGAAACCACACTGGGATGTCGGGCCTACACAAGACTATTTTCAACAGATATATTTTTGGGTCACAACAGTCAGGAGACACTACTGTTTTTCTTTACGGAAAAAACTACCAAAAGCTGAATAATAGAGATTTTTTACCGTGGGATGGCAAAACCACAGTTATTGTTTACTGGGGTATACCACACTTTTTTAAATAGAGATATTTGCGGCTGAACAGTGAGCAACACACTGAAACTGCTTTTTTTTTAGATACCAAAGGCCCAAAACTGGATAGTACAGCGATTTGACCCGTGGAACTGCGAAACCACACTGGGATGTCGGGCCTACACAAGACTATTTTCAACAGATATATTTTTGTGTCACAACAGTCAGGAGACATTACTGTTTTTCTTTACGGAAAAAAACTACCAAAAGCTGAATAATAGAGATTTTTTACCGTGGGATGGCAAAACCACAGTTATTGTTTACTGGGGTATACCACACTTTTTTAAATAGAGATATTTGCGGCTGAACAGTGAGCGACACACTCAAACTGCTTTTTTTTTTTATACCAAAGGCCCAAAACTGGACAGTACAGCGATTTGACCCGTGGAACTGCGAAACCACACTGGGATGTCGGGCCTACACAAGACTATTTTCAACAGATATATTTTTGTGTCACAACAGTCAGGAGACACTACTGTTTTTCTTTACGGAAAAAACTACCAAAAGCTGAATAATAGAGATTTTTTACCGTGGGATAGCAAAACCACAGTTATTGTTTACTCGGGTATACCACACTTTTTTAAATAGAGATATCTGCAGCTGAACAGTGAGCGACACACTCAAACTGCTTTTTTTTTAGATACCAAAGGCCCAAAACTGGATAGTACAGCGATTTGACCCGTGGAATTGCGAAACCACACTGGGATGTCGGGCCTACACAAGACTATTTTCAACAGATATATTTTTGTGTCACAACAGTCAGGAGACACTGCTGTTTTTCTTTACGGAAAAAAATACCAAAAGCTGAATAATAGAGATTTTTTACCGTGGGATAGCAAAACCACAGTTATTGTTTACTGGGGTATGCCACACCTTTTTAAATAGAGATATTTGCAGCTGAACAGTGAGCGACACACTCAAACTGCATTTTTTTTAGATACCAAAGGCCCAAAACTGGATAGTACAGCGATTTGACCCGTGGAACTGCGAAACCACACTGGGATGTCGGGCCTACACAAGACTATTTTCAACAGATATATTTTTGTGTCAAAACAGTCAGGAGACACTACTGTTTTTCTTTATGGAAAAAACTACCAAAAGCTGAATAATAGAGATTTTTTACCGTGGGATGGCAAAACCACAGTTATTGTTTACTGGGGTATACCACACTTTTTTAAATAGAGATATTTGCGGCTGAACAGTGAGCGACACACTCAAACTGCTTTTTTTTTAGATACCAAAGGCCCAAAACTGGATAGTACAGCGATTTGACCCGTGGAACTGCGAAACCACACTGGGATGTCGGGCCTACACAAGACTATTTTCAACAGATATATTTTTGTGTCAAAACAGTCAGGAGACACTACTGTTTTTCTTTATGGAAAAAACTACCAAAAGCTGAATAATAGAGATTTTTTACCGTGGGATGGCAAAACCACAGTTATTGTTTACTGGGGTATACCACACTTTTTTAAATAGAGATATTTGCGGCTGAACAGTGAGCGACATACTCAAACTGCTTTTTTTTTTAGATACCAAAGGCCTAAAACTGGATAGTACAGCGATTTGACCCATGGAACTGCGAAACCACACTGGGATGTCGGGCCTACACAAGACTATTTTCAACAGATATATTTTTGTGTCACAACAGTCAGGAGACACTACTGTTTTTCTTTACGGAAAAAACTACCAAAAGCTGAATAATAGAGATTTTTTACCGTGGGATGGCAAAACCACAGTTATTGTATATTGGGGTATACCACACTTTTTTAAATAGAGATATTTGCGGCTGAACAGTGAGCGACACACTCAAACTGCTTTTTTTTTTAGATACCAAAGGCCCAAAGCTGGATAGTACAGCGATTTGACCCGTGGAACTGCGAAACCACACTGGGATGTCGGGCCTACCCAAGACTATTTTCAACAGATATATTTTTGTGTCACAACAGTCAGGAGACACTACTGTTTTCTTTACGGAAAAAACTACCAAAAGCTGAATAATAGAGATTTTTTACAGTGGGATGGCAAAACCACAGTTATTGTTTACTGGGGTATACCACACTTTTTTAAATAGAGATATTTGCAGCTGAACAGTGAGCGACACACTCAAACTGCTTTTTTTTTAGATACCAAAGGCCCAAAACTGGATAGTACAGCGATTTGACCCGTGGAACTGCGAAACCACACTGAGATGTGGGGCCTACACAAGACTATTTTCAACAGATATATTTTTGTGTCACAACAGTCAGGAGACACTACTGTTTTTCTTTACGGAAAAAAACTACCAAAACCTGAATAATAGAGATTTTTTACCGTGGGATGGCAAAACCACAGTTATTGTTTACTGGGGTATACCACACTTTTTTAAATAGAGATATTTGCGGCTGAACAGTGAGCGACACACTCAAACTGCTTTTTTTTTTTATACCAAAGGCCCAAAACTGGATAGTACAGCGATTTGACCCGTGGAACTGCGAAACCACACTGGGATGTCGGGCCTACACAAGACTATTTTCAACAGATATATTTTTGTGTCACAACAGTCAGGAGACACTACTGTTTTTCCTTACGGAAAAAACTACCAAAAGCTGAATAATAGAGATTTTTTACCGTGGGATAGCAAAACCACAGTTATTGTTTACTCGGGTATACCACACTTTTTTAAATAGAGATATTTGCAGCTGAACAGTGAGCGACACACTCAAACTGCTTTTTTTTTACATACCAAAGGCCCAAAACTGGATAGTACAGCGATTTGACCCGTGGAACTGCGAAACCACACTGGGATGTCGGGCCTACACAAGACTATTTTCAACAGATATATTTTTGTGTCACAACAGTCAGGAGACACTACTGTTTTTCTTTACGGAAAAAACTACCAAACGCTGTATAATAGAGATTTTTTACCGTGGGATGGCAAAACCACAGTTAATGTTTACTGGGGTATACCACACTTTTTTAAATAGAGATATTTGCGGCTGAACAGTGAGTGACACACTCAAACTGCTTTTTTTTTAGATACCAAAGGCCCAAAACTGGATAGTACAGCGATTTGACCCGTGGAACTGCGAAACCACACTGGGATGTCGGGCCTACACAAGACTATTTTCAACAGATATATTTTTGTGTCACAACAGTCAGGAGACACTACTGTTTTTCTTTACGGAAAAAACAAGCAAAAGCTGAATAATAGAGATTTTTTACCATGGGATGGCAAAACCACAGTTATTGTTTACTGGGGTATACCACACTTTTTTAAATAGAGATATTTGCGGCTGAACAGTGAGCGACACACTCAAACTGCTTTTTTTTTAGATACCAAAGGCCCAAAACTGGATAGTACAGCGATTTGACCCGTGGAACTGCGAAACCACACTGGGATTTCGGGCCTACACAAGACTATTTTCAACAGATATATTTTTGTGTCACAACAGTCAGGAGACACTATTGTTTTTCTTTACGGAAAAAACTACCAAAAGCTGAATAATATAGATTTTTTACCTTAGGATGGCAAAACCACAGTTATTGTTTACTGGGGTATACCACACTTTTTTAAATAGAGATATTTGCGGCTGAACAGTGAGCGACACACTCAAACTGCTTTTTTTTAAGATACCAAAGGCCCAAAACTTGATAGTACAGCGATTTGGCCCGTGGAACTGCGAAACCACACTGGGATGTCGGGCCTACACAAGACTATTTTCAACAGATATATTTTCGTGTCACAACAGTCAGGAGACACTACTGTTTTTCTTTACAGAAAAAACTACCAAAAGCTGAATAATAGAGATTTTTTACCGTGGGATGGCAAAACCACAGTTATTGTTTACTGGGGTATACCACACTTTTTTAAATAGAGATATTTGCGGCTGAACAGTGAGCGACACACTCAAACTGCTTTTTTTTTAGATACCAAAGGCCCAAAACTGGATAGTACAGCGATTTGACCCATGGAACTGCGAAACCACACTGGGATGTCGGGCCTACACAAGACTATTTTCAACAGATATATTTTTGGGTCACAACAGTCAGGAGACACTACTGTTTTTCTTTACAGAAAAAACTACCAAAAGCTGAATAATAGAGATTTTTTACCGTGGGATGGCAAAAGCACAGTTATTGTTTACTGGGGTATACCTCACTTTTTTAAATAGAGATATTTGCGGCTGCACAGTGAGCGACACACTCAAACTGCTTTTTTTTAGATACCAAAGGCCCAAAACTGGATAGTACAGCGATTTGACCCGTGGAACTGCGAAACCACACTGGGATGTCGGGCCTACACAAGACTATTTTCAACAGATATATTTTTGTGTCACAACAGTCAGGAGACACTACTGTTTTTCTTTACGGAAAAAACTACCAAAAGCTGAATAATAAAGATTTTTTACCGTGGGATGGCAAAACCACAGTTATTGTTTACTGGGGTATACCATACTTTTTTAAACAGAGATATTTGAGGCTGAACAGTGAGCGACACACTCAAACTGCTTTTTTTTTAGATACCAAAGGCCCAAAACTGGATAGTACAGCGATTTGACCCGTGGAACTGCGAAACCACACTGGGATGTCGGGCCTACACAAGACTATTTTCAACAGATATATTTTTGTGTCTCAACAGTCAGGAGACACTGCTGTTTTTCTTTACGGAAAAAAATACCAAAAGCTGAATAATAGAGATTTTTTACCGTGGGATAGCAAAACCTCAGTTATTGTTTACTGGGGTATGCCACACCTTTTTAAGTAGAGATATTTGCAGCTGAACAGTGAGCGACACACTCAAACTGCTTTTTTTTTAGATACCAAAGGCCCAAAACTGGATAGTACAGCGATTTGACCCGTGGAACTGCGAAACCACACTGGGATGTCGGGCCTACACAAGACTATTTTCAACAGATATATTTTTGTGTCAAAACAGTCAGGAGACACTACTGTTTTTCTTTATGGAAAAAACTACCAAAAGCTGAATAATAGAGATTTTTTACCGTGGGATGGCAAAACCACAGTTATTGTTTACTGGGGTATACCACACTTTTTTAAATAGAGATATTTGCGGCTGAACAGTGTGCGACACACTCAAACTGCTTTTTTTTTAGATACCAAAGGCCCAAAACTGGATAGTACAGCGATTTGACCCGTGGAACTGCGAAACCACACTGGGATGTCGGGCCTACACAAGACTATTTTCAACAGATATATTTTTGTGTCACTACAGTCAGGAGACACTACTGTTTTTCTTTACGGAAAAAACTACCAAAAGCTGAATAATAGAGATTTTTTACCGTGGGATGGCAAAACCACAGTTATTGTTTACTGGGGTATACCACACTTTTTTAAAGAGATATTTGCCGCTGAACAGTGAGCGACACACTCAAACTGCTTTTTTTTTTAGATACCAAAGGCCCAAAACTGGATAGTACAGCGATTTGACCCGTGGAACTGCGAAACCACACTGGGATGTCGGGCCTACACAAGACTATTTTCAACAGATATATTTTTGTGTCACAACAGTCAGGAGACACTATTGTTTTTTTTTACGGAAAAAACTACCAAAAGCTGAATAATAGAGATTTTTTACCGTGGGATGGCAAAACCACAGTTATTGTTTACTGGGGTATACCACACTTTTTTAAATAGAGATATTTGCGGCTGAACAGTGAGCGACACACTCAAACTGCTTTTTTTTTAGATACCAAAGGCCCAAAACTGGATAGTACAGCGATTTGACCCATGGAACTGCGAAACCACACTGGGATGTCGGGCCTACACAAGACTATTTTCAACAGATATATTTTTGGGTCACAACAGTCAGGAGACACTACTGTTTTTCTTTACGGAAAAAACTAACAAAAGCTGAATAATAGAGATTTTTTACCGTGGGATGGCAAAACCACAGTTATTGTTTACTGGGGTATACCACACTTTTTTAAATAGAGATATTTGCGGCTGAACAGTGAGCAACACACTGAAACTGCTTTTTTTTTAGATACCAAAGGCCCAAAACTGGATAGTACAGCGATTTGACCCGTGGAACTGCGAAACCACACTGGGATGTCGGGCCTACACAAGACTATTTTCAACAGATATATTTTTGTGTCACAACAGTCAGGAGACATTACTGTTTTTCTTTACGGAAAAAAACTACCAAAAGCTGAATAATAGAGATTTTTTACCGTGGGATGGCAAAACCACAGTTATTGTTTACTGGGGTATACCACACTTTTTTAAATAGAGATATTTGCGGCTGAACAGTGAGCGACACACTCAAACTGCTTTTTTTTTTTATACCAAAGGCCCAAAACTGGACAGTACAGCGATTTGACCCGTGGAACTGCGAAACCACACTGGGATGTCGGGCCTACACAAGACTATTTTCAACAGATATATTTTTGTGTCACAACAGTCAGGAGACACTACTGATTTTCTTTACGGAAAAAACTACCAAAAGCTGAATAATAGAGATTTTTTACCGTGGGATAGCAAAACCACAGTTATTGTTTACTCGGGTATACCACACTTTTTTAAATAGAGATATCTGCAGCTGAACAGTGAGCGACACACTCAAACTGCTTTTTTTTTAGATACCAAAGGCCCAAAACTGGATAGTACAGCGATTTGACCCGTGGAATTGCGAAACCACACTGGGATGTCGGGCCTACACAAGACTATTTTCAACAGATATATTTTTGTGTCACAACAGTCAGGAGACACTGCTGTTTTTCTTTACGGAAAAAAATACCAAAAGCTGAATAATAGAGATTTTTTACCATGGGATAGCAAAACCACAGTTATTGTTTACTGGGGTATGCCACACCTTTTTAAATAGAGATATTTGCAGCTGAACAGTGAGCGACACACTCAAACTGCATTTTTTTTAGATACCAAAGGCCCAAAACTGGATAGTACAGCGATTTGACCCGTGGAACTGCGAAACCACACTGGGATGTCGGGCCTACACAAGACTATTTTCAACAGATATATTTTTGTGTCAAAACAGTCAGGAGACACTACTGTTTTTCTTTATGGAAAAAACTACCAAAAGCTGAATAATAGAGATTTTTTACCGTGGGATGGCAAAACCACAGTTATTGTTTACTGGGGTATACCACACTTTTTTAAATAGAGATATTTGCGGCTGAACAGTGAGCGACACACTCAAACTGCTTTTTTTTTAGATACCAAAGGCCCAAAACTGGATAGTACAGCGATTTGACCCGTGGAACTGCGAAACCACACTGGGATGTCGGGCCTACACAAGACTATTTTCAACAGATATATTTTTGTGTCAAAACAGTCAGGAGACACTACTGTTTTTCTTTATGGAAAAAACTACCAAAAGCTGAATAATAGAGATTTTTTACCGTGGGATGGCAAAACCACAGTTATTGTTTACTGGGGTATACCACACTTTTTTAAATAGAGATATTTGCGGCTGAACAGTGAGCGACATACTCAAACTGCTTTTTTTTTTAGATACCAAAGGCCTAAAACTGGATAGTACAGCGATTTGACCCATGGAACTGCGAAACCACACTGGGATGTCGGGCCTACACAAGACTATTTTCAACAGATATATTTTTGTGTCACAACAGTCAGGAGACACTACTGTTTTTCTTTACGGAAAAAACTACCAAAAGCTGAATAATAGAGATTTTTTACCGTGGGATGGCAAAACCACAGTTATTGTATATTGGGGTATACCACACTTTTTTAAATAGAGATATTTGCGGCTGAACAGTGAGCGACACACTCAAACTGCTTTTTTTTTTAGATACCAAAGGCCCAAAGCTGGATAGTACAGCGATTTGACCCGTGGAACTGCGAAACCACACTGGGATGTCGGGCCTACCCAAGACTATTTTCAACAGATATATTTTTGTGTCACAACAGTCAGGAGACACTACTGTTTTCTTTACGGAAAAAACTACCAAAAGCTGAATAATAGAGATTTTTTACAGTGGGATGGCAAAACCACAGTTATTGTTTACTGGGGTATACCACACTTTTTTAAATAGAGATATTTGCAGCTGAACAGTGAGCGACACACTCAAACTGCTTTTTTTTTAGATACCAAAGGCCCAAAACTGGATAGTACAGCGATTTGACCCGTGGAACTGCGAAACCACACTGAGATGTGGGGCCTACACAAGACTATTTTCAACAGATATATTTTTGTGTCACAACAGTCAGGAGACACTACTGTTTTTCTTTACGGAAAAAAACTACCAAAACCTGAATAATAGAGATTTTTTACCGTGGGATGGCAAAACCACAGTTATTGTTTACTGGGGTATACCACACTTTTTTAAATAGAGATATTTGCGGCTGAACAGTGAGCGACACACTCAAACTGCTTTTTTTTTTTATACCAAAGGCCCAAAACTGGATAGTACAGCGATTTGACCCGTGGAACTGCGAAACCACACTGGGATGTCGGGCCTACACAAGACTATTTTCAACAGATATATTTTTGTGTCACAACAGTCAGGAGACACTACTGTTTTTCCTTACGGAAAAAACTACCAAAAGCTGAATAATAGAGATTTTTTACCGTGGGATAGCAAAACCACAGTTATTGTTTACTCGGGTATACCACACTTTTTTAAATAGAGATATTTGCAGCTGAACAGTGAGCGACACACTCAAACTGCTTTTTTTTTACATACCAAAGGCCCAAAACTGGATAGTACAGCGATTTGACCCGTGGAACTGCGAAACCACACTGGGATGTCGGGCCTACACAAGACTATTTTCAACAGATATATTTTTGTGTCACAACAGTCAGGAGACACTACTGTTTTTCTTTACGGAAAAAACTACCAAACGCTGTATAATAGAGATTTTTTACCGTGGGATGGCAAAACCACAGTTAATGTTTACTGGGGTATACCACACTTTTTTAAATAGAGATATTTGCGGCTGAACAGTGAGTGACACACTCAAACTGCTTTTTTTTTAGATACCAAAGGCCCAAAACTGGATAGTACAGCGATTTGACCCGTGGAACTGCGAAACCACACTGGGATGTCGGGCCTACACAAGACTAATTTCAACAGATATATTTTTGTGTCACAACAGTCAGGAGACACTACTGTTTTTCTTTACGGAAAAAACAAGCAAAAGCTGAATAATAGAGATTTTTTACCGTGGGATGGCAAAACCACAGTTATTGTTTACTGGGGTATACCACACTTTTTTAAATAGAGATATTTGCGGCTGAACAGTGAGCGACACACTCAAACTGCTTTTTTTTTAGATACCAAAGGCCCAAAACTGGATAGTACAGCGATTTGACCCGTGGAACTGCGAAACCACACTGGGATTTCGGGCCTACACAAGACTATTTTCAACAGATATATTTTTGTGTCACAACAGTCAGGAGACACTATTGTTTTTCTTTACGGAAAAAACTACCAAAAGCTGAATAATATAGATTTTTTACCTTAGGATGGCAAAACCACAGTTATTGTTTACTGGGGTATACCACACTTTTTTAAATAGAGATATTTGCGGCTGAACAGTGAGCGACACACTCAAACTGCTTTTTTTTAAGATACCAAAGGCCCAAAACTTGATAGTACAGCGATTTGGCCCGTGGAACTGCGAAACCACACTGGGATGTCGGGCCTACACAAGACTATTTTCAACAGATATATTTTCGTGTCACAACAGTCAGGAGACACTACTGTTTTTCTTTACAGAAAAAACTACCAAAAGCTGAATAATAGAGATTTTTTACCGTGGGATGGCAAAACCACAGTTATTGTTTACTGGGGTATACCACACTTTTTTAAATAGAGATATTTGCGGTTGAACAGTGAGCGACACACTCAAACTGCTTTTTTTTTAGATACCAAAGGCCCAAAACTGGATAGTACAGCGATTTGACCCATGGAACTGCGAAACCACACTGGGATGTCGGGCCTACACAAGACTATTTTCAACAGATATATTTTTGGGTCACAACAGTCAGGAGACACTACTGTTTTTCTTTACAGAAAAAACTACCAAAAGCTGAATAATAGAGATTTTTTACCGTGGGATGGCAAAAGCACAGTTATTGCTTACTGGGGTATACCTCACTTTTTTAAATAGAGATATTTGCGGCTGCACAGTGAGCGACACACTCAAACTGCTTTTTTTTAGATACCAAAGGCCCAAAACTGGATAGTACAGCGATTTGACCCGTGGAACTGCGAAACCACACTGGGATGTCGGGCCTACACAAGACTATTTTCAACAGATATATTTTTGTGTCACAACAGTCAGGAGACACTACTGTTTTTCTTTACGGAAAAAACTACCAAAAGCTGAATAATAAAGATTTTTTACCGTGGGATGGCAAAACCACAGTTATTGTTTACTGGGGTATACCATACTTTTTTAAACAGAGATATTTGAGGCTGAACAGTGAGCGACACACTCAAACTGCTTTTTTTTTAGATACCAAAGGCCCAAAACTGGATAGTACAGCGATTTGACCCGTGGAACTGCGAAACCACACTGGGATGTCGGGCCTACACAAGACTATTTTCAACAGATATATTTTTGTGTCTCAACAGTCAGGAGACACTGCTGTTTTTCTTTACGGAAAAAAATACCAAAAGCTGAATAATAGAGATTTTTTACCGTGGGATAGCAAAACCTCAGTTATTGTTTACTGGGGTATGCCACACCTTTTTAAGTAGAGATATTTGCAGCTGAACAGTGAGCGACACACTCAAACTGCTTTTTTTTTAGATACCAAAGGCCCAAAACTGGATAGTACAGCGATTTGACCCGTGGAACTGCGAAACCACACTGGGATGTCGGGCCTACACAAGACTATTTTCAACAGATATATTTTTGTGTCAAAACAGTCAGGAGACACTACTGTTTTTCTTTATGGAAAAAACTACCAAAAGCTGAATAATAGAGATTTTTTACCGTGGGATGGCAAAACCACAGTTATTGTTTACTGGGGTATACCACACTTTTTTAAATAGAGATATTTGCGGCTGAACAGTGTGCGACACACTCAAACTGCTTTTTTTTTAGATACCAAAGGCCCAAAACTGGATAGTACAGCGATTTGACCCGTGGAACTGCGAAACCACACTGGGATGTCGGGCCTACACAAGACTATTTTCAACAGATATATTTTTGTGTCACTACAGTCAGGAGACACTACTGTTTTTCTTTACGGAAAAAACTACCAAAAGCTGAATAATAGAGATTTTTTACCGTGGGATGGCAAAACCACAGTTATTGTTTACTGGGGTATACCACACTTTTTTAAAGAGATATTTGCCGCTGAACAGTGAGCGACACACTCAAACTGCTTTTTTTTTTAGATACCAAAGGCCCAAAACTGGATAGTACAGCGATTTGACCCGTGGAACTGCGAAACCACACTGGGATGTCGGGCCTACACAAGACTATTTTCAACAGATATATTTTTCTGTCACAACAGTCAGGAGACACTATTGTTTTTTTTTACGGAAAAAACTATCAAAAGCTGAATAATAGAGATTTTTTACCGTGGGATGGCAAAACCACAGTTATTGTTTACTGGGGTATACCACACTTTTTTAAATAGAGATATTTGCGGCTGAACAGTGAGCGACACACTGAAACTGCTTTTTTTTAAGATACCAAAGGCCCAAAACTGGATAGTACAGCGATTTTACCCGTGGAACTGCGAAACCACACTGGGATGTCGGGCCTACACAAGACTATTTTCAACAGATATATTTTTGTGTCACAACAGTCAGGAGACACTACTGTATTTCTTTACGGAAAAAAACTACCAAAAGCTGAATAATAGAGATTTTTTACCGTGGGATGGCAGAACCACAGTTATTGTTTACTGGGGTATACCACACTTTTTTAAATAGAGATATTTGCGGCTGAACAGTGAGCAACACACTCAAACTGCTTTTTTTTTAGATACCAAAGGCCCAAAACTGGATAGTACAGCGATTTGACCCATGGAACTGCGAAACCACACTGGGATGTCGGGCCTACACAAGACTATTTTCAACAGATATATTTTTGTGTCACAACAGTCAGGAGACACTACTGTTTTTCTTTACGGAAAAAAACTACCAAAAGCTGAATAATAGAGATTTTTAACCGTGGGATGGCAAAACCACAGTTATTGTTTACTGGGGTATACCACACTTTTTTAAATAGAGATATTTGCGGCTGCACAGTGAGCGACACACTCAAACTGCTTTTTTTTAGATACCAAAGGCCCAAAACTGGATAGTACAGCGATTTGACGCGTGGAACTGCGAAACCACACTGGGATGTCGGGCCTACACAAGACTATTTTCAACAGATATATTTTTGTGTCAAAACAGTCAGGAGACACTACTGTTTTTCTTTATGGAAAAAACTACCAAAAGCTGAATAATAGAGATTTTTTACCGTGGGATGGCAAAACCACAGTTATTGTTTACTGGGGTATACCACACTTTTTTAAATAGAGATATTTGCGGCTGAACAGTGAGCGACACACTCAAACTGCTTTTTTTTTAGATACCAAAGGCCCAAAACTGGATAGTACAGCGATTTGACCCGTGGAACTGCGAAACCACACTGGGATGTCGGCCTACACAAGACTATTTTCAACAGATATATTTTTGTGTCACAACAGTCAGGAGACACTACTGTTTTTCTTTACGGAAAAAAACTACCAAAAGCTGAATAATAGAGATTTTTTACCGTGGGATGGCAAAACCACAGTTATTGTTTACTGGGGTATACCTCACTTTTTTAAATAGAGATATTTGCGGCTGAACAGTGAGCGACACACTCAAACTGCTTTTTTTTTAGATACCAAAGGCCCAAAACTGGATAGTACAGCGATTTGACCCGTGGAACTGCGAAACCACACTGGGATGTGGGCCTACACAAGACTATTTTCAACAGATATATTTTTGTGTCACAACAGTCAGGAGACACTACTGTTTTTCTTTACGGAAAAAACTACCAAAAGCTGAATAATAGAGATTTTTTACTGTGGGATGGCAAAACCACAGTTATTGTTTACTGGGGTATACCACACTTTTTTAAATAGAGATATTTGCGGCTGAACAGTGAGCGACATACTCAAACTGCTTTTTTTTTTAGATACCAAAGGCCTAAAACTGGATAGTACAGCGATTTGACCCGTGGAACTGCGAAACCACACTGGGATGTCGGGCCTACACAAGACTATTTTCAACAGATATATTTTTGTGTCACAACAGTCAGGAGACACTACTGTTTTTCTTTACGGAAAAAAACTACCAAAAGCTGAATAATAGAGATTTTTTACCATGGGATGGCAAAACCACAGTTATTGTTTATTGGGGTATACCACACTTTTTTAAATAGAGATATTTGCGGCTGAACAGTGAGCGACACACTCAAACTGCTTTTTTTTTAGATACCAAAGGCCCAAAACTGGATAGTACAGCGATTTGACCCGTGGAACTGCGAAACCACACTGGGATGTCGGGCCTACACAAGACTATTTTCAACAGATATATTTTTGTGTCACAACAGTCAGGAGACACTACTGTTTTTCTTTACGGAAAAAACTACCAAAAGCTGAATAATAGAGATTCTTTACTGTGGGATGGCAAAACCATAGCTAATGTTTACTGGGGTATACCACACTTTTTTAAATAGAGATATTTGCGGCTGAACAGTGAGCGACACACTCAAACTGCTTATTTTTATATACCAAAGGCCCAAAACTGGATAGTACAGCGATTTGACCCGTGGAACTGCGAAACCACACTGGGATGTCGGGCCTACACAAGACTATTTTCAACAGATATATTTTTGGGTCACAACAGTCAGGAGACACTACTGTTTTTCTTTACGGAAAAAACTACCAAAAGCTGAATAATAGAGATTTTTTACCGTGGGATGGCAAAACCACAGTTATTGTTTACTGGGGTATACCACACTTTTTTAAATAGAGATATTTGCGGCTGCACAGTGAGCGACACACTCAAACTGCTTTTTTTTAGATACCAAAGGCCCAAAGCTGGATAGTACAGCGATTTGACCCGTGGAACTGCGAAACCACACTGGGATGTCGGGCCTACACAAGACTATTTTCAACAGATATATTTTTGTGTCACAACAGTCAGGAGACACTATTGTTTTTCTTTACGGAAAAAACTACCAAAAGCTGAATTATAGAGATTTTTTACCTTAGGATGGCAAAACCACAGTTATTGTTTACTGGGGTATACCACACTTTTTTAAATAGAGATATTTGCGGCTGAACAGTGAGCGACACACTCAAACTGCTTTTTTTTAAGATACCAAAGGCCCAAAACTTGATAGTACAGCGATTTGACCCGTGGAACTGCGAAACCACACTGGGATGTCGGGCCTACACAAGACTATTTTCAACAGATATATTTTCGTGTCACAACAGTCAGGAGACACTACTGTTTTTCTTTACAGAAAAAACTACCAAAAGCTGAATAATAGAGATTTTTTACCGTGGGATGGCAAAACCACAGTTATTGTTTACTGGGGTATACCACACTTTTTTAAATAGAGATATTTGCGGCTGAACAGTGAGCGACACACTCAAACTGCTTTTTTTTTAGATACCAAAGGCCCAAAACTGGATAGTACAGCGATTTGACCCGTGGAACTGCGAAACCACACTGGGATGTCGGGCCTACACAAGACTATTTTCAACAGATATATTTTTGTGTCACAACAGTCAGGAGACACTACTGTTTTTCTTTACGGAAAAAAACTACCAAAAGCTGAATAATAGAGATTTTTTACCGTGGGATAGCAAAACCACAGTTATTGTTTACTGGGGTATACCATACTTTTTTAAATAGAGATATTTGCGGCTGAACAGTGAGCGACACACTCAAACTGCTTTTTTTTTAGATACCAAAGGCCCAAAACTGGATAGTACAGCGATTTGACCCGTGGAACTGCGAAACCACACTGTGATGTCGGGCCTACACAAGACTATTTTCAACAGATATATTTTTGTGTCACAACAGTCAGGAGACACTGCTGTTTTTCTTTACGGAAAAAAATACCAAAAGCTGAATAATAGAGATTTTTTACCGTGGGATAGCAAAACCACAGTTATTGTTTACTGGGGTATGCCACACCTTTTTAAATAGAGATATTTGCAGCTGAACAGTGAGCGACACACTCAAACTGCTTTTTTTTTAGATACCAAAGGCCCAAAATTGGATAGTACAGCGATTTGACCCGTTGAACTGCGAAACCACACTGGGATGTCGGGCCTACACAAGACTATTTTCAACAGATATATTTTTGTGTCAAAACAGTCAGGAGACACTACTGCTTTTCTTTATGGAAAAAACTACCAAAAGTTGAATAATAGAGATTTTTTACCATGGGATGGCAAAACCACAGTTATTGTTTACTGGGGTATACCACACTTTTTTAAATAGAGATATTTGCGGCTGAACAGTGAGCGACACACTCAAACTGCTTTTTTTTTAGATACCAAAGGCCCAAAACTTGATAGTACAGCGATTTGACCCGTGGAACTGCGAAACCACACTGGGATGTCGGGCCTACACAAGACATTTTCAACAGATATATTTTTGTGTCACAACAGTCAGGAGACACTACTGTTTTTCTTTACGGAAAAAACTACCAAAAGCTGAATAATAGAGATTTTTTACCGTGGGATGGCAAAACCACTGGGGTATACCACACTTTTTTAAATAGAGATATTTGCGGCTGAACAGTGAGCAACACACTCAAACTGCTTTTTTTTTAGATACCAAAGGCCCAAAACTGGATAGTACAGCGATTTGACCCGTGGAACTGCGAAACCACACTGGGATGTCGGGCCTACACAAGACTATTTTCAACAGATATATTTTTGTGTCACAACAGTCAGGAGACACTACTGTTTTTCTTTACGGAAAAAACTACCAAAAGCTGAATAATAGAGATTTTTACTGTGGGATGGCAAAACCACAGTTATTGTTTACTGGGGTATACCACACTTTTTTAAAGAGATATTTGCGGCTGAACAGTGAGCGACACACTCAAACTGCTTTTTTTTTAGATACCAAAGGCCCAAAACTGGATAGTACAGCGATTTGACCCGGGGAACTGCGAAACCCCACTGGGATGTCGGGCCTACACAAGACTATTTTCAACAGATATATTTTTGTGTCACAACAGTCAGGAGACACTACTGTTTTTCTTTACGGAAAAAAACTACCAAAAGCTGAATAATAGAGATTTTTTACCGTGGGATGGCAAAACCACAGTTATTGTTTACTGGGGTATACCACACTTTTTTAAATAGAGATATTTGCGGTTGCACAGTGAGCGACACACTCAAACTGCTTTTTTTTTAGATACCAAAGGCCGAAAACTGGATAGTACAGCGATTTGACCCGTGGAACTGCGAAACCACACTGGGATGTCGGGCCTACACAAGACTATTTTCAACAGATATATTTTTGTGTCACAACAGTCAGGAGACACTACTGTTTTTCTTTACGGAAAAAAACTACCAAAAGCTGAATAATAGATATTTTTTACCGTGGGATGGCAAAACCACAGTTATTGTTTACTGCGGTATACCACACTTTTTTAAATAGAGATATTTGCGGCTGAACAGTGAGCAACACACTCAAACTGCTTTTTTTTTAGATACCAAAGGCCCAAAACTGGATAGTACAGCGATTTGACCCGTGGAACTGCGAAACCACACTGGGATGTCGGGCCTACACAAGACTATTTTCAACAGATATATTTTTGTGTCACAACAGTCAGGAGACAGTACTGTTTTTCTTTACGGAAAAAAACTACCAAAAGCTGAATAATAGAGATTTTTTACCGTGGGATGGCAAAACCACAGTTATTGTTTACTGGGGTATACCACACTTTTTTAAATAGAGATATTTGCGGCTGCACAGTGAGCGACACACTCAAACTGCTTTTTTTTTAGATACCAAAGGCCGAAAACTGGATAGTACAGCGATTTGACCCGTGGAACTGCGAAACCACACTGGGATGTCGGGCCTACACAAGACTATTTTCAACAGATATATTTTTGTGTCAAAACAGTCAGGAGACACTACTGTTTTTCTTTATGGAAAAAACTACCAAAAGCTGAATAATAGAGATTTTTTACCGTGGGATGGCAAAACCACAGTTATTGTTTACTAGGGTATACCACACTTTTTTAAATAGAGATATTTGCGGCTGAACAGTGAGTGACACACTCAAACTGCTTTTTTTTTAGATACCAAAGGCCCAAAACTGGATAGTACAGCGATTTGACCCGGGGAACTGCGAAACCACACTGGGATGTCGGGCCTACACAAGACTATTTTCAACAGATATATTTTTGTGTCACAACAGTCAGGAGACACTACTGTTTTTCTTTACGGAAAAAAACTACCAAAAGCTGAATAATAGAGATTTTTTACCGTGGGATGGCAAAACCACAGTTATTGTTTACTGGGGTATACCACACTTTTTTAAATAGAGATATTTGCGGCTGCACAGTGAGCGACACACTCAAACTGCTTTTTTTTTAGATACCAAAGGCCGAAAACTGGATAGTACAGCGATTTGACCCGTGGAACTGCGAAACCACACTGGGATGTCGGGCCTACAAAAGACTATTTTCAACAGATATATTTTTGTGTCAAAACAGTCAGGAGACACTACTGTTTTTCTTTATGGAAAAAACTACCAAAAGCTGAATAATAGAGATTTTTTACCGTGGGATGGCAAAACCCCAGTTATTGTTTACTGGGGTATACCACACTGTTTTAAATAGAGATATTTGCGGCTGAACAGTGAGCGACACACTGAAACTGCTTTTTTTTTAGATACCAAAGGCCCAAAACTGGATAGTACAGCGATTTGACCCGTGGAACTGCGAAACCACACTGGGATGTCGGGCCTACACAAGACTATTTTCAACAGATATATTTTTGTGTCACAACAGTCAGGAGACACTACTGTTTTTCTTTACGGAAAAAACTACCAAAAGCTGAATAATAGAGATTTTTACCGTGGGATGGCAAAACCACAGTTATTGTTTACTGGGGTATACCACACTTTTTTAAAGAGATATTTGCGGCTGAACAGTGAGCGACACACTCAAACTGCTTTTTTTTTAGATACCAAAGGCCCAAAACTGGATAGTACAGCGATTTGACCCGGGGAACTGCGAAACCACACTGGGATGTCGGGCCTACACAAGACTATTTTCAACAGATATATTTTAGTGTCACAACAGTCAGGAGACACTACTGTTTTTCTTTACGGAAAAAAACTACCAAAAGCTGAATAATAGAGATTTTTTACCGTGGGATGGCAAAACCACAGTTATTGTTTACTGGGGTATACCACACTTTTTTAAATAGAGATATTTGCGGCTGCACAGTGAGCGACACACTCAAACTGCTTTTTTTTTAGATACCAAAGGCCGAAAACTGGATAGTACAGCGATTTGACCCGTGGAACTGCGAAACCACACTGGGATGACGGGCCTACACAAGACTATTTTCAACAGATATATTTTTGTGTCAAAACAGTCAGGAGACACTACTGTTTTTCTTTATGGAAAAAACTACCAAAAGCTGAATAATAGAGATTTTTTACCGTGGGATGGCAAAACCACAGTTATTGTTTACTGGGGTATACCACAATTTTTAAATAGAGATATTTGCAGCTGAACAGTGAGCGACACACTCAAACTGCTTTTTTTTTAGATACCAAAGGCCCAAAACTGGATAGTACAGCGATTTGACCCGTGGAACTGCGAAACCACACTGGGATGTTGGGCCTACACAAGACTATTTTCAACAGATATATTTTTGTGTCAAAACAGTCAGGAGACACTACTGTTTTTCTTTATGGAAAAAACTACCAAAAGCTGAATAATAGAGATTTTTTACCGTGGGATGGCAAAACCACAGTTATTGTTTACTGGGGTATACCACACTTTTTTAAATAGAGATATTTGCGGCTGAACAGTGAGCGACACACTCAAACTGCTTTTTTTTTAGATACCAAAGGCCCAAAACTGGATAGTACAGCGATTTGACCCGTGGAACTGCGAAACCACACTGGGATGTCGGGCCTACACAAGGCTATTTTCAACAGATATATTTTTTGTGTCACAACAGTCAGGAGACACTTCTGTTTTACTTTACGGAAAAAACTACCAAAAGCTGAATAATAGAGATTTTTTACCGTGGGATGGCAAAACCACAGTTATTGTTTACTGGGGTATACCACACTTTTTTAAAGAGATATTTGCGGCTGAACATTGAGCGACACACTCAAACTGCTTTTTTTTTAGATACCAAAGGCCCAAAACTGGATAGTACAGCGATTTGACCCGTGGAACTGCGAAACCACACTGGGATGTCGGGCCTACACAAGACTATTTTCAACAGATATATTTTTGTGTCACAACAGTCAGGAGACACTACTGTTTTTCTTTACGGAAAAAACTACCAAAAGCTGAATAATAGAGATTTTTTACCGTGGGATGGCAAAACCACAGTTATTGTTTACTGGGGTATACCACACTTTTTTAAATAGAGATATTTGCGGCTGAACAGTGAGCAACACACTCAAACTGCTTTTTTTTTTAGATACCAAAGGCCCAAAACTGGATAGTACAGCGATTTGACCCGTGGAACTGCGAAACCACACTGGGATGTCGGGACTACACAAGACTATTTTCAACAGATATATTTTTGTGTCACAACAGTCAGGAGACACTACTGTTTTCTTTACGGAAAAAAACTACCAAAAGCTGAATAATAGAGATTTTTTACCGTGGGATGGCAAAACCACAGTTATTGTTTACTGGGGAATACCACACTTTTTTAAATAGAGATATTTGCGGCTGCACAGTGAGCGACACACTCAAACTGCTTTTTTTTAGATACCAAAGGCCCAAAACTGGATAGTACAGCGATTTGACCCGTGGAACTGCGAAACCACACTGGGATGTCGGGCCTACACAAGACTATTTTCAACAGATATATTTTTGTGTCACAACAGTCAGGAGACACTACTGTTTTTCTTTACGGAAAAAACTACCAAAAGCTGAATAATAGAGATTTTTTACTGTGGGATGGCAAAACCACAGTTATTGTTTACTGGGGTATACCACACTTTTTTAAAGAGATATTTGCGGCTGAACAGTGAGCAACACACTCAAACTACTTTTTTTTTAGATACCAAAGGCCCAAAACTGGATAGTACAGCGATTTGACCCGGGGAACTGCGAAACCACACTGGGATGTCGGGCCTACACAAGACTATTTTCAACAGATATATTTTTGTGTCACAACAGTCAGGAGACACTACTGTTTTTCTTTACGGAAAAAACTACCAAAAGCTGAATAATAGAGATTTTTTACTGTGGGATGGCAAAACCACAGTTATTGTTTACTGGGGTATACCACACTTTTTTAAATAGAGATATTTGCGGCTGAACAGTGAGTGACACACTCAAACTGCTTTTTTTTTTATACCAAAGGCCCAAAACTGGATAGTACAGCGATTTGACCCGTGGAACTGCGAAACCACACTGGGATGTCGGACCTACACAAGACTATTTTCAACAGATATATTTTTGGGTCACAACAGTCAGGAGACACTACTGTTTTTCTTTACGGAAAAAACTACCAAAAGCTGAATAATAGAGATTTTTTACCGTGGGATGGCAAAACCACAGTTATTGTTTACTGGGGTATACCACACTTTTTTAAATAGAGATATTTGCGGCTGCACAGTGAGCGACACACTCAAACTGCTTTTTTTTTAGATACCAAAGGCCCAAAACTGGATAGTACAGCGATTTGACCCGTGGAACTGCGAAACCACACTGGCATGTCGGGCCTACACAAGACTATTTTCAACAGATATATTTTTGTGTCACAACAGTCAGGAGACACTACTGTTTTTCTTTACGGAAAAAACTACCAAAAGCTGAATAATAGAGATTTTTTACCGTGGGATGGCAAAACCACAGTTATTGTTTACTGGGGTATACCACACTTTTTTAAATAGAGATATTTGCGGCTGAACAGTGAGCGACACACTCAAACTGCTTTTTTTTTGGATACCAAAGGCCCAAAACTGGATAGTACAGCGATTTGACCCGTGGAACTGCGAAACCACACTGGGATGTCGGGCCTACACAAGACTATTTTCAACAGATATATTTTTGTGTCACAACAGTCAGGAGACACTGCTGTTTTTCTTTACGGAAAAAAATACCAAAAGCTGAATAATAGAGATTTTTTACCGTGGGATAGCAAAACCACAGTTATTGTTTACTGGGGTATGCCACACCTTTTTAAATAGAGATAT
This sequence comes from Phyllobates terribilis, assembly GCF_046119375.1. Classification (NCBI taxonomy): domain Eukaryota; kingdom Metazoa; phylum Chordata; class Amphibia; order Anura; family Dendrobatidae; genus Phyllobates; species Phyllobates terribilis. Next base: position 296,625,704 of record NW_027362762.1, read on the forward strand.
TTGCAGCTGAACAGTGAGCGACACACTCAAACTGCTTTTTTTTTAGATACCAAAGGCCCAAAACTGGATAGTACAGCGATTTGACCCGTGGAACTGCGAAACCACACTGGGATGTCGGGCCTACACAAGACTATTTTCAACAGATATATTTTTGTGTCAAAACAGTCAGGAGACACTACTGTTTTTCTTTATGGAAAAAACTACCAAAAGCTGAATAATAGAGATTTTTTACCGTGGGATGGCAAAACCACAGTTATTGTTTACTGGGGTATACCACACTTTTTTAAATAGAGATATTTGCGGCTGAACAGTGAGCGACACACTCAAACTGCTTTTTTTTTAGATACCAAAGGCCCAAAACTGGATAGTACAGCGATTTGACCCGTGGAACTGCGAAACCACACTGGGATGTCGGGCCTACACAAGGCTATTTTCAACAGATATATTTTTGTGTCACAACAGTCAGGAGACACTTCTGTTTTACTTTACGGAAAAAACTACCAAAAGCTGAATAATAGAGATTTTTTACCGTGGGATGGCAAAACCACAGTTATTGTTTACTGGGGTATACCACACTTTTTTAAAGAGATATTTGCGGCTGAACATTGAGCGACACACTCAAACTGCTTTTTTTTTGGATACCAAAGGCCCAAAACTGGATAGTACAGCGATTTGACCCGTGGAACTGCGAAACCACACTGGGATGTCGGGCCTACACAAGACTATTTTCAACAGATATATTTTTGTGTCACAACAGTCAGGAGACACTGCTGTTTTTCTTTACGGAAAAAAATACCAAAAGCTGAATAATAGAGATTTTTTACCGTGGGATAGCAAAACCACAGTTATTGTTTACTGGGGTATGCCACACCTTTTTAAATAGAGATATTTGCAGCTGAACAGTGAGCGACACACTCAAACTGCTTTTTTTTTAGATACCAAAGGCCCAAAACTGGATAGTACAGCGATTTGACCCGTGGAACTGCGAAACCACACTGGGATGTCGGGCCTACACAAGACTATTTTCAACAGATATATTTTTGTGTCAAAACAGTCAGGAGACACTACTGTTTTTCTTTATGGAAAAAACTACCAAAAGCTGAATAATAGAGATTTTTTACCGTGGGATGGCAAAACCACAGTTATTGTTTACTGGGGTATACCACACTTTTTTAAATAGAGATATTTGCGGCTGAACAGTGAGCGACACACTCAAACTGCTTTTTTTTTAGATACCAAAGGCCCAAAACTGGATAGTACAGCGATTTGACCCGTGGAACTGCGAAACCACACTGGGATGTCGGGCCTACACAAGGCTATTTTCAACAGATATATTTTTGTGTCACAACAGTCAGGAGACACTTCTGTTTTACTTTACGGAAAAAACTACCAAAAGCTGAATAATAGAGATTTTTTACCGTGGGATGGCAAAACCACAGTTATTGTTTACTGGGGTATACCACACTTTTTTAAAGAGATATTTGCGGCTGAACATTGAGCGACACACTCAAACTGCTTTTTTTTTAGATACCAAAGGCCCAAAACTGGATAGTACAGCGATTTGACCCGTGGAACTGCGAAACCACACTGGGATGTCGGGCCTACACAAGACTATTTTCAACAGATATATTTTTGTGTCACAACAGTCAGGAGACACTACTGTTTTTCTTTACGGAAAAAACTACCAAAAGCTGAATAATAGAGATTTTTTACCGTGGGATGGCAAAACCACAGTTATTGTTTACTGGGGTATACCACACTTTTTTAAATAGAGATATTTGCGGCTGAACAGTGAGCAACACACTCAAACTGCTTTTTTTTTAGATACCAAAGGCCCAAAACTGGATAGTACAGCGATTTGACCCGTGGAACTGCGAAACCACACTGGGATGTCGGGACTACACAAGACTATTTTCAACAGATATATTTTTGTGTCACAACAGTCAGGAGACACTACTGTTTTTCTTTACGGAAAAAACTACCAAAAGCTGAATAATAGAGATTTTTTACCGTGGGATGGCAAAACCACAGTTATTGTTTACTGGGGTATACCACACTTTTTTAAAGAGATATTTGCGGCTGAACAGTGAGCAACACACTCAAACTACTTTTTTTTTAGATACCAAAGGCCCAAAACTGGATAGTACAGCGATTTGACCCGGGGAACTGCGAAACCACACTGGGATGTCGGGCCTACACAAGACTATTTTCAACAGATATATTTTTGTGTCACAACAGTCAGGAGACACTACTGTTTTTCTTTACGGAAAAAACTACCAAAAGCTGAATAATAGAGATTTTTTACTGTGGGATGGCAAAACCACAGTTATTGTTTACTGGGGTATACCACACTTTTTTAAATAGAGATATTTGCGGCTGAACAGTGAGTGACACACTCAAACTGCTTTTTTTTTTATACCAAAGGCCCAAAACTGGATAGTACAGCGATTTGACCCGTGGAACTGCGAAACCACACTGGGATGTCGGACCTACACAAGACTATTTTCAACAGATATATTTTTGGGTCACAACAGTCAGGAGACACTACTGTTTTTCTTTACGGAAAAAACTACCAAAAGCTGAATAATAGAGATTTTTTACCGTGGGATGGCAAAACCACAGTTATTGTTTACTGGGGTATACCACACTTTTTTAAATAGAGATATTTGCGGCTGCACAGTGAGCGACACACTCAAACTGCTTTTTTTTTAGATACCAAAGGCCCAAAACTGGATAGTACAGCGATTTGACCCGTGGAACTGCGAAACCACACTGGCATGTCGGGCCTACACAAGACTATTTTCAACAGATATATTTTTGTGTCACAACAGTCAGGAGACACTACTGTTTTTCTTTACGGAAAAAACTACCAAAAGCTGAATAATAGAGATTTTTTACCGTGGGATGGCAAAACCACAGTTATTGTTTACTGGGGTATACCACACTTTTTTAAATAGAGATATTTGCGGCTGAACAGTGAGCGACACACTCAAACTGCTTTTTTTTTGGATACCAAAGGCCCAAAACTGGATAGTACAGCGATTTGACCCGTGGAACTGCGAAACCACACTGGGATGTCGGGCCTACACAAGACTATTTTCAACAGATATATTTTTGTGTCACAACAGTCAGGAGACACTGCTGTTTTTCTTTACGGAAAAAAATACCAAAAGCTGAATAATAGAGATTTTTTACCGTGGGATAGCAAAACCACAGTTATTGTTTACTGGGGTATGCCACACCTTTTTAAATAGAGATATTTGCAGCTGAACAGTGAGCGACACACTCAAACTGCTTTTTTTTTAGATACCAAAGGCCCAAAACTGGATAGTACAGCGATTTGACCCGTGGAACTGCGAAACCACACTGGGATGTCGGGCCTACACAAGACTATTTTCAACAGATATATTTTTGTGTCAAAACAGTCAGGAGACACTACTGTTTTTCTTTATGGAAAAAACTACCAAAAGCTGAATAATAGAGATTTTTTACCGTGGGATGGCAAAACCACAGTTATTGTTTACTGGGGTATACCACACTTTTTTAAATAGAGATATTTGCGGCTGAACAGTGAGCGACACACTCAAACTGCTTTTTTTTTAGATACCAAAGGCCCAAAACTGGATAGTACAGCGATTTGACCCGTGGAACTGCGAAACCACACTGGGATGTCGGGCCTACACAAGGCTATTTTCAACAGATATATTTTTGTGTCACAACAGTCAGGAGACACTTCTGTTTTACTTTACGGAAAAAACTACCAAAAGCTGAATAATAGAGATTTTTTACCGTGGGATGGCAAAACCACAGTTATTGTTTACTGGGGTATACCACACTTTTTTAAAGAGATATTTGCGGCTGAACATTGAGCGACACACTCAAACTGCTTTTTTTTTAGATACCAAAGGCCCAAAACTGGATAGTACAGCGATTTGACCCGTGGAACTGCGAAACCACACTGGGATGTCGGGCCTACACAAGACTATTTTCAACAGATATATTTTTGTGTCACAACAGTCAGGAGACACTACTGTTTTTCTTTACGGAAAAAACTACCAAAAGCTGAATAATAGAGATTTTTTACCGTGGGATGGCAAAACCACAGTTATTGTTTACTGGGGTATACCACACTTTTTTAAATAGAGATATTTGCGGCTGAACAGTGAGCAACACACTCAAACTGCTTTTTTTTTAGATACCAAAGGCCCAAAACTGGATAGTACAGCGATTTGACCCGTGGAACTGCGAAACCACACTGGGATGTCGGGACTACACAAGACTATTTTCAACAGATATATTTTTGTGTCACAACAGTCAGGAGACACTACTGTTTTCTTTACGGAAAAAAACTACCAAAAGCTGAATAATAGAGATTTTTTACCGTGGGATGGCAAAACCACAGTTATTGTTTACTGGGGAATACCACACTTTTTTAAATAGAGATATTTGCGGCTGCACAGTGAGCGACACACTCAAACTGCTTTTTTTTAGATACCAAAGGCCCAAAACTGGATAGTACAGCGATTTGACCCGTGGAACTGCGAAACCACACTGGGATGTCGGGCCTACACAAGACTATTTTCAACAGATATATTTTTGTGTCACAACAGTCAGGAGACACTACTGTTTTTCTTTACGGAAAAAACTACCAAAAGCTGAATAATAGAGATTTTTTACCGTGGGATGGCAAAACCACAGTTATTGTTTACTGGGGTATACCACACTTTTTTAAAGAGATATTTGCGGCTGAACAGTGAGCAACACACTCAAACTACTTTTTTTTTAGATACCAAAGGCCCAAAACTGGATAGTACAGCGATTTGACCCGGGGAACTGCGAAACCACACTGGGATGTCGGGCCTACACAAGACTATTTTCAACAGATATATTTTTGTGTCACAACAGTCAGGAGACACTACTGTTTTTCTTTACGGAAAAAAACTACCAAAAGCTGAATAATAGAGATTTTTTACCGTGGGATGGCAAAACCACAGTTATTGTTTACTGGGGTATTCCACACTTTTTTAAATAGAGATATTTGCGGCTGCACAGTGAGCGACACACTCAAACTGCTTTTTTTTTAGATACCAAAGGCCGAAAACTGGATAGTACAGCGATTTGACCCGTGGAACTGCGAAACCACACTGGGATGTCGGGCCTACACAAGACTATTTTCAACAGATATATTTTTGTGTCAAAACAGTCAGGAGACACTACTGTTTTTCTTTATGGAAAAAACTACCAAAAGCTGAAAAATAGAGATTTTTTACCGTGGGATGGCAAAACCACAGTTATTGTTTACTGGGGTATACCACAATTTTTAAATAGAGATATTTGCAGCTGAACAGTGAGCGACACACTCAAACTGCTTTTTTTTTAGATACCAAAGGCCCAAAACTGGATAGTACAGCGATTTGACCCGTGGAACTGCGAAACCACACTGGGATGTTGGGCCTACACAAGATTATTTTCAACAGATATATTTTTGTGTCACAACAGTCAGGAGACACTACTGTTTTTCTTTACGGAAAAAACTACCAAAAGCTGAATAATAGAGATTTTTTACCGTGGGATGGCAAAACCACAGTTATTGTTTACTGGGGTATACCACACTTTTTTAAAGAGATATTTGCGGCTGAACAGTGAGCGACACACTCAAACTGCTTTTTTTTTAGATACCAAAGGCCCAAAACTGGATAGTACAGCGATTTGACCCGGGGAACTGCGAAACCACACTGGGATGTCGGGCCTACACAAGACTATTTTCAACAGATATATTTTTGTGTCACAACAGTCAGGAGACACTACTGTTTTTCTTTACGGAAAAAAACTACCAAAAGCTGAATAATAGAGATTTTTTACCGTGGGATGGCAAAACCACAGTTATTGTTTACTGGGGTATACCACACTTTTTAAATAGAGATATTTGCGGCTGCACAGTGAGCGACACACTCAAACTGCTTTTTTTTTAGATACCAAAGGCCGAAAACTGGATAGTACAGCGATTTGACCCGTGGAACTGCGAAACCACACTGGGATGTCGGGCCTACACAAGATTATTTTCAACAGATATATTTTTGTGTCACAACAGTCAGGAGACACTACTGTTTTTCTTTACGGAAAAAACTAGCAAAGCTAAATAATAGAGATTTTTTACCGTGGGATGGCAAAACCACAGTTATTGTTTACTGGGGTATACCACACTTTTTTAAAGAGATATTTGCGGCTGAACAGTGAGCGACACACTCAAACTGCTTTTTTTTTAGATACCAAAGGCCCAAAACTGGATAGTACAGCGATTTGACCTGGGGAACTGCGAAACCACACTGGGATGTCGGGCCTACACAAGACTATTTTCAACAGATATATTTTTGTGTCACAACAGTCAGGAGACACTATTGTTTTTCTTTACGGAAAAAACTACCAAAAGCTGAATAATAGAGATTTTTTACCGTGGGATGGCAAAACCCCAGTTATTGTTTACTGGGGTATACCACACTGTTTTAAATAGAGATATTTGCGGCTGAACAGTGAGCGACACACTGAAACTGCTTTTTTTTAAGATACCAAAGGCCCAAAACTGGATAGTACAGCGATTTTACCCGTGGAACTGTGAAACCACACTGGGATGTCGGGCCTACACAAGACTATTTTCAACAGATATATTTTTGTGTCACAACAGTCAGGAGACACTACTGTATTTCTTTACGGAAAAAAACTACCAAAAGCTGAATAATAGAGATTTTTTACCGTGGGATGGCAAAACTACAGTTATTGTTTACTGGGGTATACCACACTTCTTTAAATAGAGATATTTGCAACTGAACAGTGAGCAACACACTCAAACTGCTTTTTTTTTTAGATACCAAAGGCCCAAAACTGGATAGTACAGCGATTTGACCCGTGGAACTGCGAAACCACACTGGGATGTCGGGCCTACACAAGACTATTTTCAACAGATATATTTTTGTGTCACAACAGTCAGGAGACACTACTGTTTTTCTTTACGGAAAAAAACTACCAAAAGCTGAATAATAGAGATTTTTTACCGTGGGATGGCAAAACCACAGTTATTGTTTACTGGGGTATACCACACTTTTTTAAATAGAGATATTTGCGGCTGCACAGTGAGCGACACACTCAAACTGCTTTTTTTTAGATACCAAAGGCCCAAAACTGGATAGTACAGCGATTTGACCCGTGGAACTGCGAAACCACACTGGGATGTCGGGCCTACACAAGACTATTTTCAACAGATATATTTTTGTGTCACAACAGTCAGGAGACACTACTGTTTTTCTTTACGGAAAAAGCTACCAAAAGCTGAATAATAGAGATTTTTTACCGTGGGATGGCAAAACCACAGTTATTGTTTACTGGGGTATACCACACTTTTTTAAATAGAGATATTTGCGGCTGAACAGTGAGCAACACACTCAAACTGCTTTTTTTTTAGATACCAAAGGCCCAAAACTGGATAGTACAGCGATTTGTCCCGTGGAACTGCGAAACCACACTGGGATGTCGGGCCTACACAAGACTATTTTCAACAGATATATTTTTGTGTCACAACAGTCAGGAGACACTACTGTTTTTCTTTACGGAAAAAACTACCAAAAGCTGAATAATAGAGATTTTTTACTGTGGGATGGCAAAACCACAGTTATTGTTTACTGGGGTATACCACACTTTTTTAAATAGAGATATTTGCGGCTGAACAGTGAGTGACACACTCAAACTGCTTTTTTTTTTATACCAAAGGCCCAAAACTGGATAGTACAGCGATTTGACCCGTGGAACTGCGAAACCACACTGGGATGTCGGACCTACACAAGACTATTTTCAACAGATATATTTTTGGGTCACAACAGTCAGGAGACACTACTGTTTTTCTTTACGGAAAAAACTACCAAAAGCTGAATAATAGAGATTTTTTACCGTGGGATGGCAAAACCACAGTTATTGTTTACTGGGGTATACCACACTTTTTTAAATAGAGATATTTGCGGCTGCACAGTGAGCGACACACTCAAACTGCTTTTTTTTTAGATACCAAAGGCCCAAAACTGGATAGTACAGCGATTTGACCCGTGGAACTGCGAAACCACACTGGCATGTCGGGCCTACACAAGACTATTTTCAACAGATATATTTTTGTGTCACAACAGTCAGGAGACACTACTGTTTTTCTTTACGGAAAAAACTACCAAAAGCTGAATAATAGAGATTTTTTACCGTGGGATGGCAAAACCACAGTTATTGTTTACTGGGGTATACCACACTTTTTTAAATAGAGATATTTGCGGCTGAACAGTGAGCGACACACTCAAACTGCTTTTTTTTTGGATACCAAAGGCCCAAAACTGGATAGTACAGCGATTTGACCCGTGGAACTGCGAAACCACACTGGGATGTCGGGCCTACACAAGACTATTTTCAACAGATATATTTTTGTGTCACAACAGTCAGGAGACACTGCTGTTTTTCTTTACGGAAAAAAATACCAAAAGCTGAATAATAGAGATTTTTTACCGTGGGATAGCAAAACCACAGTTATTGTTTACTGGGGTATGCCACACCTTTTTAAATAGAGATATTTGCAGCTGAACAGTGAGCGACACACTCAAACTGCTTTTTTTTTAGATACCAAAGGCCCAAAACTGGATAGTACAGCGATTTGACCCGTGGAACTGCGAAACCACACTGGGATGTCGGGCCTACACAAGACTATTTTCAACAGATATATTTTTGTGTCAAAACAGTCAGGAGACACTACTGTTTTTCTTTATGGAAAAAACTACCAAAAGCTGAATAATAGAGATTTTTTACCGTGGGATGGCAAAACCACAGTTATTGTTTACTGGGGTATACCACACTTTTTTAAATAGAGATATTTGCGGCTGAACAGTGAGCGACACACTCAAACTGCTTTTTTTTTAGATACCAAAGGCCCAAAACTGGATAGTACAGCGATTTGACCCGTGGAACTGCGAAACCACACTGGGATGTCGGGCCTACACAAGGCTATTTTCAACAGATATATTTTTGTGTCACAACAGTCAGGAGACACTTCTGTTTTACTTTACGGAAAAAACTACCAAAAGCTGAATAATAGAGATTTTTTACCGTGGGATGGCAAAACCACAGTTATTGTTTACTGGGGTATACCACACTTTTTTAAAGAGATATTTGCGGCTGAACATTGAGCGACACACTCAAACTGCTTTTTTTTTAGATACCAAAGGCCCAAAACTGGATAGTACAGCGATTTGACCCGTGGAACTGCGAAACCACACTGGGATGTCGGGCCTACACAAGACTATTTTCAACAGATATATTTTTGTGTCACAACAGTCAGGAGACACTACTGTTTTTCTTTACGGAAAAAACTACCAAAAGCTGAATAATAGAGATTTTTTACCGTGGGATGGCAAAACCACAGTTATTGTTTACTGGGGTATACCACACTTTTTTAAATAGAGATATTTGCGGCTGAACAGTGAGCAACACACTCAAACTGCTTTTTTTTTAGATACCAAAGGCCCAAAACTGGATAGTACAGCGATTTGACCCGTGGAACTGCGAAACCACACTGGGATGTCGGGACTACACAAGACTATTTTCAACAGATATATTTTTGTGTCACAACAGTCAGGAGACACTACTGTTTTCTTTACGGAAAAAAACTACCAAAAGCTGAATAATAGAGATTTTTTACCGTGGGATGGCAAAACCACAGTTATTGTTTACTGGGGAATACCACACTTTTTTAAATAGAGATATTTGCGGCTGCACAGTGAGCGACACACTCAAACTGCTTTTTTTTAGATACCAAAGGCCCAAAACTGGATAGTACAGCGATTTGACCCGTGGAACTGCGAAACCACACTGGGATGTCGGGCCTACACAAGACTATTTTCAACAGATATATTTTTGTGTCACAACAGTCAGGAGACACTACTGTTTTTCTTTACGGAAAAAACTACCAAAAGCTGAATAATAGAGATTTTTTACCGTGGGATGGCAAAACCACAGTTATTGTTTACTGGGGTATACCACACTTTTTTAAAGAGATATTTGCGGCTGAACAGTGAGCAACACACTCAAACTACTTTTTTTTTAGATACCAAAGGCCCAAAACTGGATAGTACAGCGATTTGACCCGGGGAACTGCGAAACCACACTGGGATGTCGGGCCTACACAAGACTATTTTCAACAGATATATTTTTGTGTCACAACAGTCAGGAGACACTACTGTTTTTCTTTACGGAAAAAAACTACCAAAAGCTGAATAATAGAGATTTTTTACCGTGGGATGGCAAAACCACAGTTATTGTTTACTGGGGTATTCCACACTTTTTTAAATAGAGATATTTGCGGCTGCACAGTGAGCGACACACTCAAACTGCTTTTTTGTTAGATACCAAAGGCCGAAAACTGGATAGTACAGCGATTTGACCCGTGGAACTGCGAAACCACACTGGGATGTCGGGCCTACACAAGACTATTTTCAACAGATATATTTTTGTGTCAAAACAGTCAGGAGACACTACTGTTTTTCTTTATGGAAAAAACTACCAAAAGCTGAAAAATAGAGATTTTTTACCGTGGGATGGCAAAACCACAGTTATTGTTTACTGGGGTATACCACAATTTTTAAATAGAGATATTTGCAGCTGAACAGTGAGCGACACACTCAAACTGCTTTTTTTTTAGATACCAAAGGCCCAAAACTGGATAGTACAGCGATTTGACCCGTGGAACTGCGAAACCACACTGGGATGTTGGGCCTACACAAGATTATTTTCAACAGATATATTTTTGTGTCACAACAGTCAGGAGACACTACAGTTTTTCTTTGCGGAAAAAACTAGCAAAAGCTGAATAATAGAGATTTTTTACCGTGGGATGGCAAAACCACAGTTATTGTTTACTGGGGTATACCACACTTTTTTAAAGAGATATTTGCGGCTGAACAGTGAGCGACACACTGAAACTGCTTTTTTTTTAGATACCAAAGGCCCAAAACTGGATAGTACAGCGATTTGACCCGTGGAACTGCGAAACCACACTGGGATGTCTGGCCTACACAAGACTATTTTCAACAGATATATTTTTGTGTCACAACAGTCAGGAGACACTACTGTTTTTCTTTACGGAAAAAAACTACCAAAAGCTGAATAATAGAGATTTTTTACCGTGGGATGGCAAAACCACAGTTATTGTTTACTGGGGTATACCACACTTTTTTAAATAGAGATATTTGCGGCTGCACAGTGAGCGACACACTCAAACTGCTTTTTTTTTAGATACCAAAGGCCGAAAACTGGATAGTACAGCGATTTGACCCGTGGAACTGCGAAACCACACTGGGATGTCGGGCCTACACAAGACTATTTTCAACAGATATATTTTTGTGTCACAACAGTCAGGAGACACTACTGTTTTTCTTTACGGAAAAAAACTACCAAAAGCTGAATAATAGAGATTTTTTACCGTGGGATGGCAAAACCACAGTTATTGTTTACTGGGGTATACCACACTTTTTAAATAGAGATATTTGCGGCTGCACAGTGAGCTACACACTCAAACTGCTTTTTTTTTAGATACCAAAGGCCGAAAACTGGATAGTACAGCGATTTGACCCGTGGAACTGCGAAACCACACTGGGATGTCGGGCCTACACAAGATTATTTTCAACAGATATATTTTTGTGTCACAACAGTCAGGAGACACTACTGTTTTTCTTTACGGAAAAAACTAGCAAAGCTGAATAATAGAGATTTTTTACCGTGGGATGGCAAAACCACAGTTATTGTTTACTGGGGTATACCACACTTTTTTAAAGAGGTATTTGCGGCTGAACAGTGAGCGACACACTCAAACTGCTTTTTTTTTAGATACCAAAGGCCCAAAACTGGATAGTACAGCGATTTGACCCGGGGAACTGCGAAACCACACTGGGATGTCGGGCCTACACAAGACTATTTTCAACAGATATATTTTTGTGTCACAACAGTCAGGAGACACTATTGTTTTTCTTTACGGAAAAAACTACCAAAAGCTGAATAATAGAGATTTTTTACCGTGGGATGGCAAAACCCCAGTTATTGTTTACTGGGGTATACCACACTGTTTTAAATAGAGATATTTGCGGCTGAACAGTGAGCGACACACTGAAACTGCTTTTTTTTAAGATACCAAAGGCCCAAAACTGGATAGTACAGCGATTTTACCCGTGGAACTGTGAAACCACACTGGGATGTCGGGCCTACACAAGACTATTTTCAACAGATATATTTTTGTGTCACAACAGTCAGGAGACACTACTGTATTTCTTTACGGAAAAAAACTACCAAAAGCTGAATAATAGAGATTTTTTACCGTGGGATGGCAAAACTACAGTTATTGTTTACTGGGGTATACCACACTTTTTTAAATAGAGATATTTGCGGCTGAACAGTGAGCAACACACTCAAACTACTTTTTTTTTAGATACCAAAGGCCCAAAACTGGATAGTACAGCGATTTGACCCGGGGAACTGCGAAACCACACGGGGATGTCGGGCCTACACAAGACTATTTTCAACAGATATATTTTTGTGTCACAACAGTCAGGAGATACTACTGTTTTTCTTTACGGAAAAAAACTACCAAAAGCTGAATAATAGAGATTTTTTACCGTGGGATGGCAAAACCACAGTTATTGTTTACTGGGGTATTCCACACTTTTTTAAATAGAGATATTTGCGGCTGCACAGTGAGCGACACACTCAAACTGCTTTTTTTTTAGATACCAAAGGCCGAAAACTGGATAGTACAGCGATTTGACCCGTGGAACTGCGAAACCACACTGGGATGTCGGGCCTACACAAGACTATTTTCAACAGATATATTTTTGTGTCAAAACAGTCAGGAGACACTACTGTTTTTCTTTATGGAAAAAACTACCAAAAGCTGAATAATAGAGATTTTTTACCGTGGGATGGCAAAACCACAGTTATTGTTTACTGGGGTATACCACAATTTTTAAATAGAGATATTTGCAGCTGAACAGTGAGCGACACACTCAAACTGCTTTTTTTTTAGATACCAAAGGCCCAAAACTGGATAGTACAGCGATTTGACCCGTGGAACTGCGAAACCACACTGGGATGTTGGGCCTACACAAGATTATTTTCAACAGATATATTTTTGTGTCACAACAGTCAGGAGACACTACAGTTTTTCTTTGCGGAAAAAACTAGCAAAAGCTGAATAATAGAGATTTTTTACCGTGGGATGGCAAAACCACAGTTATTGTTTACTGGGGTATACCACACTTTTTTAAAGAGATATTTGCGGCTGAACAGTGAGCGACACACTCAAACTGCTTTTTTTTTAGATACCAAAGGCCCAAAACTGGATAGTACAGCGATTTGACCCGGGGAACTGCGAAACCACACTGGGATGTCGGGCCTACACAAGACTATTTTCAACAGATATATTTTTGTGTCACAACAGTCAGGAGACACTATTGTTTTTCATTACGGAAAAAACTACCAAAAGCTGAATAATAGAGATTTTTTACCGTGGGATGGCAAAACCCCAGTTATTGTTTACTGGGGTATACCACACTGTTTTAAATAGAGATATTTGCGGCTGAACAGTGAGCGACACACTGAAACTGCTTTTTTTTTAGATACCAAAGGCCCAAAACTGGATAGTACAGCGATTTGACCCGTGGAACTGCGAAACCACACTGGGATGTCGGGCCTACACAAGACTATTTTCAACAGCTATATTTTTGTGTCACAACAGTCAGGAGACACTACTGTTTTTCTTTACGGAAAAAACTACCAAAAGCTGAATAATAGAGATTTTTTACCGTGGGATGGCAAAACCACAGTTATTGTTTACTGGGGTATACCACACTTTTTTAAATAGAGATATTTGCGGCTGAACAGTGAGCGACACACTCAAACTGCTTTTTTTTTAGATACCAAAGGCCCAAAACTGGATAGCACAGCGATTTGACCCGTGGAACTGCGAAACCACACTGGGATGTCGGGCCTACACAAGACTATTTTCAACAGATATATTTTTGTGTCACAACAGTCAGGAGACACTACTGTTTTTCTTTACGGAAAAAAACTACCAAAAGCTGAATAATAGAGATTTTTTACCGTGGGATGGCAAAACCACAGTTATTGTTTACTGGGGTATACCACACTTTTTTAAATAGAGATATTTGCGGCTGAACAGTGAGCGACACACTCAAACTGCTTTTTTTTTTAGATACCAAAGGCCCAAAACTGGATAGTACAGCGATTTGACCCGTGGAACTGCGAAACCACACTGGGATGTCGGGCCTACACAAGACTATTTTCAACAGATATATTTTTGTGTCACAACAGTCAGGAGACACTACTGTTTTTCTTTACGGAAAATATACCAAAAGCTGAATAATAGAGATTTTTTACCGTGGGATGGCAAAACCACAGTTATTGTTTACTTGGGTATACCACACTTTTTTAAATAGAGATATTTGCGGCTGAACAGTGAGCGACACACTCAAACTGTTTTTTTTTTAGATACAAATGGCCCAAAATGGATAATACAGAGGTTTGAACCGTGGAAGTGCAAAACAACACTTCTGTTTCTCTAGCCTACACCAGACTATTTTCAACAGTTATATTTGTGTTTGAAAAATCAGAGACACGCATTTTTTTTTGGGGGGGGGACGGACACACCAAAAGGTTAATAAGATGGGTATCTGTACAGTGTGAAGGAGGAAAAAAAAGGAGGATTTAGATGAAAAAAAAGGATTTTTCCTGGCCCCCGACACCTGGTGCTAAGTCCAGCAATTTCAGCAACAGGAGCACACAGGACTGTAATGCAGCGTTTGCTGGTATAACCACTGTGTCTCCTATACAGCCTGCCTGCCTGGTATCTGGGATGGATATTAGTCCTGAAAAGGACTGTTTATTTGTTCTGGCAGCCTTTACAGACCCTACACTAACTATTTCGCAGTTTCTATCTCTCCCTAAATCAGCAGCGCTGTCCCTACACTGTCTAATCCAGAGCGACTGTGTCCAAGATGGCGGCGCCCGGTTTTAAATACTCGAGGTGACGCTGTGCGGCCAGCTAATCACTGTAATGCCCACAACCAACATGGCTGAAGCGTTACAGTGACTGGCTGGCAATCCCTGCATGTTCATTGGCTCTGTAAAGAGCGCCAAACATGCAGTGCGGAGACCCGAGCTCCCGCCCAATTAACACGGAAATGCTCGGTGCTCGCCGAACATTTCGAGTAGCGTGATGCTCGGGCGAGTACCAAGCAGTGTCGAGCATGTTCGCTCAACACTAGTAATGATAAATAGAAACCACCTGTGTGTAATCAAGTCACCGTATAAATGCACCTGCTCTGTAATAGTCTCAGGGTTCTGTTTCAAGTGCAGAGAGCATCATGAAGACTAAGGCACACACCAGGCAGGTCCGAGATACTGTTGTGGAGAAGTTTAAAGCCAGATTTGGATACAAAAAGATTTCCCAAGTTTTAAACATTGCAAGGAGCACTGTGCAAGAGATCATATTGAAATGGAAGGAGTATCAGACCACTGGAAATCTACCAAGACCCGACCGTCCCTCTAAACTTTCATCTCGAACAAGGAGAAGACTGATCAGAGATGCAGCCAAAAGACCCATGATCACTCTGGATGAACTGCAGAGATCTACAGCTTAGGTGGGAGAGTCTGTCCATAGGACAACAATCAGTCGTACACTGCACAAATCTGGCCTTTATGGAAGAGTGGCAAGAAGAAAGCCATTTCTCAAAGATATCCATAAAAAGTCTTGTTCGAAGTTTGCCACAAGCCACCTGGGAGACACACCAAACATGTGGAATAGGGTGCTCTGGTCAGATGAAACCAAAATCGAACTTTTTGGCCATAATGCAAAACGATATTTTTGGCGTAAAAGCAACACAGCTCATCACTCTCAAAACACCATCCCCACTGTCAAACATGGAGGTGGCAGCATTATGGTTTGGGCCTGCTTTTCTTCAGCAGGTACAGGGAAGATGGTTAAAATTGATGGGAAGATGGATGGAGCCAAATACAGGACCATTCTTGAAGAAAACCTGTTGGAGTCTGCAAAAGACCTGAGACTGGGACGGAGATTTATCTTCCAACAAGACAATGATCCCAAACATAAAGCAAAATCTACAATGGAATGGTTAAAAAATAAACGTATCCAGGTGTTAGAATGGCCAAGTCAAAGTCCAGGCCTGAATCCAATCGAGAATCTGTGGAAAGAGCTGGAAATTGCTGTTCACAAATGCCCTCCATCCAACCTCAATGAGCTCGAGCTGTTTAGCAAGGAAGAATGGGCAAGAATTTCAGCCTCTTGATGTGCAAAACTGATAGAGACATGCCCCAAGCGACTTGCAGATGATATCGCAGCAAAAGGGGGCCGAATAATATTGCACTCCCCACTTTTCAGTTTTGAATTTGTTGAAAAAGTTTAAAATATCCAATAAATTTCGTTCCACTTCACGATTGTGTCCCACTTTTTGTTGATTCTTCCCCAAAAAATTAGAATTTTATATCTTTATGTTTGAAGCCAGAAATGTGGCAAAAGGTAGAAAAGCTCAAGGGGGGCAAATACTTTCACAATGCACTGTATATATATATATATATATATATATATATATATATATATATACATATATATACAATACAGACCAAAAGTCTGGACACACCTTCTCATTTGAAGATTTTTCTGCATTTTCATGACTATGAAAATTGTACATTCACACTGAAGGCATCAAAACCATGAATTAACACATGAATTAACACATGTTTACTTAACAAAAAAGTGTGAAACAACTGAAAATATGTATTATATTCTAGGACCTTCAAAGTAGCCACCTTTTGCTTTGATGACTGCCTTGCAGACTCTTGGCATTCTCTTGATGAGCTTCAAGGGGTAGTCACCGGAAATGGTCTTCCAACAATCTTGAAGGAGTTCCCAGAGATGCTTAGCACTTGTTGGCCCTTTTGCCTTCACTCTGCAGTCCAGCTCACTCCAAACCATCTCGATTGGGTTCAGGTCTGGTGACTGTGGAGGCCAGGTCATCTGGCGTAGCACCCCATCACTCTCGTTCTTGGTCAAATAGCCCTTACACAGCCTAGAGGTGTGTTTGGGGTCATTGTACTGCTGAAAAATAAATGATGGTCCAACTAAACGCAAACCGGATGGAATAGCATGCCGCTGCAAGATGCTGTGGTAGCCATGCTGGTTTAGTATGCCTTCAATTTTGAATAAATCCCCAACAGTGTCACCAGCAAAGCACCCCCACACCATCACACCTCCTCCTCCATGCTTCACCATGGGAACCAGGCATGTAGAGTTCATCCGTTCACCTTTTCTGCGTCGCACAAAGACACGGTGGTTGAAACCAAAGATTTCAAATTTGGACTCATCAGACCAAAGCACAGATTTCCACTGGTCTAATGTCCATTCCTTGTGTTCTTTAGCCCAAACAAGTCTCTTCTGCTTGTTGCCTGTCCTTAGCAGTGGTTTCCTAGCAGCTATTTTACCATGAAGGCCTGCTGCACAAAGTCTCCTCTTAACTAGTGTTGAGCCACCCCCGTAGTGTTCGAGTTCGGTTCGGTTCGTCGAACACCCGTATGTTCGCCGAACTGTTCGTCGAACACCTTCGAACACCGTTAAAACTAGTGTTGAGCGATACCTTCCGATATCAGGAAATATCGTATCGGATTGGATCGGACCGATACCCAAAAAGTATCGGATATCGCCGATTCCGATACCGGAAACCAATGCCAGTCAATGGGACACAAATATCGGAATGAAAATAAACCCTTTCTTTCCTTGTAGGTTAATTCTACATGAAGTAAAACAACTAAGAATAATGTAGAATGTATTACACGAAAAGCCGGCAATTCAGCAGCGGCATACACCGGTACCCGACAATTTACAACAGAAAGAATAGAGCTTCACACATAGATTAGATAGATAGAAACATGTCAGTCACATGTATATGAAGTACAGTGACAGTGTTGCTTACTGTACTTGTCATTTAGTGTAAAGGATTTATTAAAAAAAATAATAGTGTTTTCATGCACCGTCTCTTTAAAAAAGCCGGCCGGCAATTCAGCAGCGGTACCAGACAATTTACAACAGAAAGAATAGAGCATCACACATAGATTAGATAGATAGAAACATGTCAGTCACATATATATGAAGTACAGTGACAGTGTTGATTACTGTACTTGTCATTTAGTGTTAAAATAAAGGATTTATTTAAAAAAAAATTGGCGTGGGGTTTCCCGTAATTTTAGGCTCTAGCGGAGGTTAAGCAGACGGCTGGGGCAGATGTTTGAAGCCTGGGAAGGGGTTAATACCCACGGAGCTTCCCAGGCTTCTAATATCAGCCCCCAGCTGAATACCTAGCCTTTACTAGCTATTAAAATGGGAGACCCCCCAAAAAAATGACGTGGGGTCCCCCCTATTTTAGTAGCTAGCAAAGGCTAGGCAGACAGCTGGGGGCTGATATTAATAGCCCAGGAAGGGTGCCATGAATATTGGCCCCCTCCCAGGCTAGAAACACCAGCCGTCAGCCGCCCCAGAAATGGCGCATCCATAGGATGCGCCAATTCTGGCACTTAGCCTCGCTCTTCCACGCTGCCCTGGTGCGGTGGCAGGGGGTAATAGGGTTGGGGTTCATGTCAGCGCCAGCTGCCATGAAGCCCAGGTTAGTAATGATGGGCGTCTATAAGACACCCCCATTACTAACCTACAAAGTGTTAAAAATAAAAAACACACTACACCCAGAAAAAAATTTTTTATTTGAAATAAAACACACCATTTCATTTAATTCTTAGTTTACTAAAAAAAAATAGTTACCTGTCCACGTTCCTGCGCTGATCTCCCATGCACAGCTGTCACATCTGGAGATGGTGACAGCTGTGCATGGCTGCTGTAAGCTCACGCTGCCGGGAACACGTCCGCTCCCAGCAGCATGAGCCCCTGAGTGAGTGTCACGCTGTCTCTGTATACTGGAGGTAGGGGGCCTAAGCTGACCCTAAGCTGGGGCCCTGACTAATCCCTCAACCTGGAGGTACTGTTAAAGGTACAGAGGTCCAGGCCGCCAGCGTAACCCCTACCTCCTGAGGATCCCTGCACCTAAGTAATCTAGTCCTGAGAAGGACCCCGATCACAACAAAAGGGGACAAGTAATAATATGCCCACACACAGTACTAAGACGAACGAGACAGTACAAGGGAAAAACCAAAACCACCTTGCATACAAAAACTACACAACTACAACAGAGGGAACACCAACGGGAAAGGAGATAAATGATAAAGCGAGGAAGGGAAAAAACACTCCAAATACACTTATCTCTGAAACTCCAAATACCACGATCCGCTCTGTTAGTCTGCATGAAATGCTTTCACCGACACTTCCCTAACAGACCAGCAGGCATTTGAAGGAGTCTCACTACAGCAGCATTGATTGCAGCTGGGCGAGGCTGGACCTCGTCTAGCACAGAGAGAGAGAGAATTAACTCCCTCACTACCGAAAAACACAAAGCTCCAAAAAGTCAGCTGCGAGAAGTCAGGCTGTGTAATCGTGACGATCTTCGTGGCGACACACCCGTGACAGTGAGGTCACCAGAGTGCATTCAGTCAGCGCAGCTCCGTAGACCTCCTTTACGGCACGGCTGTACCGTGGGAATTTCTCACGGTACAGCAGGGCCGTAAAGCAGCTAACAAGAGCAGCGCTGCCTGAACTCCGGCAAACCCGCTTATGCAATGACGGGGCTGCTTTACGGCCCCATCATTCTAGCGGTGGCGACGGTTCAGAGCGGTCACATTCTATGTGGCAGCTCTAAACTGGAGATCTTCGTGGGACACTCGTGGACTACTACGGAGGGGTAAGGATAAGGTTGTGGTTTATTATTTTATATTTTATTACAGGAAATCGATGGCTTCGGGGAATTAGGTGTCTAGGTGAGTATAGGTGTAGTTTTTTATTTTTTACTTTATTTTAGGTGGCGATCGGCGGGGACAGGTAATGTATAAACTAATTTATTGTAGGTAACCACTGGCCACCAATGACATGTATTTAAAATTTATTGGGGACCATGGGGCAGTTTAAATAGCAGGATCAGGCTGATGGGAACTGCTGCTCCCATCGAGCTGATCCTGTTGGCACGAGTGGACGGGGGACAGACATAGGCCGATGGGAGTAGTAGTGTCACATCGGCCTATATCTGCCTGCACGCGCACACCAGCACACATCGCACAGACACCGCGCACACCCGCACACACCCGCAGACATCGCACAGACACCGCGCACACCCGCACACATCGCACAGACACCGCGCACACCCGCAGACATCGCACAGACACCGCGCACACATCGCACAGACACCGCGCACACACCAATCATGATGGGTCTGATCGTCTGGGAGGTGAGGCTGACCTGTGCGGCCGTGGGAAAGTTCATGTGAGTTCATGCAATGCAGTCAAGCATGAACTCACATGAACCCTCCGAGGGCACCGCGGCTACTTCAAATGAACAGCTGATCGGCATCACCTGATACCTCAGCTGTTCATTTGAAATAACCGGCGGGAAAGCCGGCGGTGAAGTCTTTTCACTGCCGGCTTCCCCGCCCGGGTCCTTCGCTCCCCGCTCCTTGGTGCTGTGCTCCCCGCCCGGTCCTAACTTACGATCGGGATGGGAGGTGGCGAGGGGAGCGGAGGATCGGGGTGGGAGGCTGCGGGGAAGCAGTATGGGGCTGTGTGATTGTTTAAAAGCCGGCGGCTTTTTACCACCCGCCGGCTTTTAAACAATCAGGAGAATTCTCTCACGCTGGGATGGCATTCTGATGACAGGCTGGATCGCAGCTGAGCGCTGCCATCCAGCTTGTCATCCTTCAGAGACACTGCAGAGCGCAGGCATTATGGGAACTTCCGATTCCGGTATTCGATATTCTAAAAGTATCGGAATTAAGTATCGGAATTCCGATACCGCAAATATCGGCCGACACCCGATATTTCAGTATCGGAATGCTCAACACTAGTTAAAACCAATGGCAGGCAAACAAAAACACATAGAAACACATAGAAAACACATAGAAAACACTTCAAAGGTGTCCAAAAGCTGACTAACTGCTCAGAAGACACAACTACCACATGGAAAAGTGACAAGTACATATAGTCATGCAAAAAGAAAAGAGGTGGAGGAGTAAAAGGAGGGGGAGACACAGATATAGGCATGTCATGCCCTTCTAAAACCAAAAAAGTGAGAAGCCGACACGGCCAGTCCGTTCCTGCCCGTGCGACCTCCGTGTCGCCGGGTTTGTGCCAGAGCTGCGGTGGACCCTGACGCCAGCCCCCCCTCTCCCAATACTGGTGCCTGTCCGCTGGTGGGTCGAGCGAGCCCCCCTGCAGTGGAGGCAGGTCTAAGCTTTTTAATTTAAATTGTCTCTCTAATTTGAATGAGTACACTTTAAATCCTTTTACAAGGATCTATTGGAGGGCAAGTCTGATGCCAGCAGCCACGGGAATTCCAGCTCCAGTAGCGTCCACTAAAGCTGCTGCAGTTAAAAAGCTTTTCTAAGGATCAAGCTTGGCGGTCCACCGCAAGGCGTCCTACCGCCAGTCCCAGCCCCTGTGCCTTGGGGTGCCTCCCCGATGCTCTTCACTGAGTGTCCCGGGGCCCAAAGCATTTCCTTTGAAAAAATTAAGTGTCCAAACTACAGGTGGTGTAGCTTGCTTAACAGCTGGGATAATCCGCTGACTAGCAGACACTGCTACTAGGCACAAAGTATTTCCTGGGCTAGATGCAGTTAAAAATTTGTAATTAGATACTCTAGTTGGATGCTGAGAAAGCATTCCATAGAGTCTCCTGGCACACCATATATTATTCTTTTAAAAAGCTTGGGGTAGGGGTCTAGGGGACCCTTTTATAGGCAAAATCACGGCCCTGTATCGCAATATGTCACCTAGGCTGAAGATAAGTGGAACATTTTCATCACCTTTCATAATCACCAATGGGACAAGGCAGGGATGTCATAGAATCATAGAATGGTAGAGTTGGAAGGGACCTCCTGGGTCATCTGGTCCAACCCCCTGCTCAAAGCAGGATTCACTAGATCATCTCAGACAGATGTCTGTCCAGCCTCTGTTTGAAGACGTCCATTGAAGGGGAACTCACCACCTCTCGTGGCAGCCTGTTCCACTCATTAATCACCCTAACTGTCAAAAAGTTTTTTCTAATATCTAATCTGTGTCTCCTCCCATTTAGTTTCATCCCATTGCTTCTAGTCTTTCCTTGTGCAAATGAGAATAAAGATGATCCTTCTACAATGTGACAGCCCTTGACATATTTGTAGACAGCTATTAAGTCTCCTCTCAGTCTTCTTTTTTGCAAGCTAAACATTCCCAAATCCTGCAACCGTTTCTCATAGGACATGGTTTGCAGACCAGTCACCATTCTGGTCGCTCTTCTCTGAACTTGCTCCAGTTTGTCTATGTCTTTTTTAAAATGTGGTGCCCAAAACTGTACACAGTATTCCAGATGAGGTCTGACCAAAGAGGAGTAAAGACCGATAATGACTTCACGTGATCTAGACTGTATGCTTCTGTTAATACATCCCAGAATTGTATTTGCCTTTTTTGCTGCTGCATCACACTGCTGACTCATGTTCAGTCTATGATCTATTAGTATACCTAAGTCTTTTTCACATGTACTGTTGCTTAGCTCTATTCCTCCCATTCTGTATATGCTTTTTCATTTTTATTGCCCAGATGTAGTACTTTGCATTTTTCCCTGTTAAAAAACATTCTGTTGGTTGCTGCCCACTGCTCCAGTTTATTTAGGTCTTTTTGAATCCTCTCTCTCTCTTCTCTAGTATTAGCTATCCCTCCTAGCTTTGTGTCATCAGCAAATTTAATCAGTTTACCCTCAATTCCTTCATCTAAATCATTGATAAAGATGTTGAACAATACAGGTCCCAGGACGGAGCCCTGTGGTACCCCACTTGAGACATTCATCCAGCTGGATGTGAAGCCATTTACAACCACCCTTTGAGTCCGATCACTAAGCCAGTTATGAATCCACCTAACAGTTGCCTGGTCCATTGCATACTTGGTCATTTTTTCAATAAGGATGGTGTGAGATACTTTGTCAAATGCTTTGCTGAAGTCAAGATATACTATATCTACAGCATTTCCCTGATCCACCCAGTCAGTGATTCTGTCATAGAAGGAAATTAAGTTAGTCTGACATGACTTGTTAGTTACAAACCCATGCTGACTCTGGTTAATCACTTCATTCTTATCCATGTACTTACATACATGTTGTTTAATAATTTGTTCAAAGATCGTTCCTGGTATAGAAGTCAGACTCACCGGCCTATAGTTCCCTGGGTCCACCTTCTTCCCCTTTTTGAAGATAGGAACAACATTTGCTCTTCTCCAGTCTTCTGGGACTTCTCCTGTTCTCCAAGAATTTTCAAAGATTATGGAGAGTGGTTCTAAAATTTCTTCTACGATCTCCTTCAGTACTCTGGGGTGTAATTCATCTGGACCTGGAGACTTGAACTCATTTATGTTAGCTAAATATTCCCTCACAATCTTTCTGTTTACAGATAACTTGGATTCCTCTATTCCTTTAAAAGGACAGTGAAGATCAGTTGATGTTACATTTTCTTTCTGAGAGAAAACAGATGCAAAATAGGAATTAAAAAGTTCGGCCTTCTCAACATCCTCTCTTACCATTTCTCCATTTTCATCCTGTAAAAATCCTATAGCATCTTTGACTTTTCTTTTACTTTTGACATACCCCCAAAATCCTTTTTTATTGCTTTTGACATCTCTTGCAAGCCTTAATTCATTGTCAGCTTTAGCTAACCTGATACGTGCCCTGCAGGATCTGCAGACTGCATTATAATCTTCTTTAGATATGCCTCCCTCTTTCCATTTAATAAACATTTCTTTCTTTCTTTTTAGCATGTGTTTAAGTTCTGTGTTCATCCATCCTGGTTTCCTTAAATGCTTCCCATTCTTCCTACTTTTCGGGATTGTTAACGATTGTGCTTTGAGAATCTCATTTTTAAAAATTTCCCATCCTTCCTGGACATTTTTGTCCTTAAGGACATCCAGCCATTGGATCCCTCCTATTCTCTTTCTGAGTCTCTTAAAATCTGCCTTTCTAAAATCTAACCTTGAAGTTTGAGTCTTCACATGTCTTCCTCCTCTAGTTATCCAAAATTCTATAATAGCATGATCGCTGCCTCCTAGGGTCCCAGCCACCTTTACCTCCTCAACCATTTCCTCCCTGTTTATAAGGATTAGATCCAAAGTAGCAGATCCCCTTGTTTTCTCCCCTACCTTTTGGAAGATAAAGTTGTCAGCAAGAGAGGATAAGAATTTGCTTGACCTGTTAGTTTTACTTGAGAGAGATTCCCAACAAATGTCTGGATAGTTGAAATCTCCCATGACCACTACGTCATATTTTTTGGAGAACTTGGTCATTTGATACATAAAGAGTTCATCCATATCTTCAGCTTGCCCAGGTGGCCTGTAGTAAATGCCTACAATGGTGTCCTTTCCGTTGTTCTCTCCTTGTATTCTTACCCAAACAGTTTCCACAGAACTCCCAGTCTCTGAAGCTTCAATCTCTGTGCAGATATACGCTTTTCTAACATACAATGCAACACCTCCTCCTTGTTTATCAAGTCTGTTTCTTGCAAATAAGTTGTATCCTTTTAGCCTTTTATTCCAATCATGTGTATCGTCCCACCAAGTTTCAGTGATTCCAATGACATCATATTCCTTTTCCTGCATTAGTAGTTCCAATTCTCCTTGTTTGTTGCCCATGCTTTGTGCATTTGTATAAAAACATTTTAGTTTGTGATTGGTTTCTCTTCCTCCCATATTTTTATTATTTAAATTGTTTTGTCTTTGTTCTTCCTTTCCACTTCCAGTAGCAGAGATCTCAATAGTATTTGTCAGCTGTATGGCTTTTTCTGGCCTTTTGCTTCCCTTCCCACATTGTTCTAGTTTAAAGCTTTTCTGATGAGTGTAGCAAGGCGACTTCCAAATACATGTTTTCCAGTCTTCGTAAGGTGCACCCCATCTCTAGCAAGTAGTCCATCATATAGGTAATTCATTCCGTGATCCAGAAATCCAAATCCTTGTTGACGGCACCATCGATGTAGCCAGTTGTTCACCTGTAGAATCTTATTCCACCTCATTGTTCCATGGCCATCCACTGGGAGGATGGATGAGAAGACCACCTGCGCTCCCAATTCTTTCACTTTCTTGCCTAAGTCTTCAAAGTCACTGCAGATGGTTTCCAGGTCCTTTCTTGCGGTGTCATTTGTCCCCACATGTATTAGCAGGAATGGGTAGTGATCTGTAGGTCTGAAGAGTCTTGATATCCTGTCAGACACATCTTTAATTTTTGCTCCTGGAAGACAGCACATTTCTCTTGAGGTTATGTCTGGTCTGCAGATAGCGGCCTCTGTTCCTCTTAACAGGGAATCCCCCATGACCACCACTCTCCGTTTTTTCTTCACAACATTCTTCTTTCTCCATCCAGGAGGATTCTGAGGGCTTACAAGGTTATTCATTGCTGGCAAAGTCTTATTTTGCTGTATTTCTTCATGGTTCTCCTGCGTGAGAGCCTGGTACTGGTTCCTGAGCAGTATGGGTGCTGACTGCCTCTCGATCCTCCTGCTTCTGTGGGTCACATGCTTCCATTCCTCTGTTTCGTCAGGTGCAGTTCGAATTTCTTCTCTTACTGAATCATGAAGAGATAATTCTGCTCTGTCTAAGAACTCTTCACCTTCCTTAATGATTTTCAAGGTAGTTAACCTCTCTTCTAGATTTCGCAACTTTTCCTCCAACAGGGACACAAGCTTGCATTTCTGGCATGTGAAGTTTGGCTTTTCCACTGGCAAGTCTGTGAACATGTAGCAGGATATGCAGCTCACCAAATGGCTCCTGGACTCTTCCATGTTCTTATTGTTAATGTTCTGAAAACAGTGAAAAAAGCTTAAAAAAAAAAGAAGCTTCAAAATGCGCGCGCCGGCCGGCGCACGGTTTACCGATGTCCTCTTTTCAGCTCCAACAGCCAAAATCCAGTGTTCTTTGAGCTCGCGGAGACTCTTCACTTACCCCAAAATGCAGTGGGAATATGCAAATTATCTCCTCAGGACTCCTCCCCTAGTTTGCCGATGTCCTCTTTTCAGCTCCAACAGCCAAAATCCAGTGTTCTTTGAGCTCGCAGAGACTCTTCACTTACCCCAAAATGCAGTGGGAATATGCAAATTATCTCCTCAGGACTCCTCCCCTGGTTTGCCGATGTCCTCTTTTCAGCTCCAACAGCCAAAATCCAGTGTTCTTTGAGCTCGCGGAGACTCTTCACTTACCCCAAAATGCAGTGGGAATATGCAAATTATCTCCTCAGGACTCCTCCCCTGGTTTGCCGATGTCCTCTTTTCAGCTCCAACAGCCAAAATCCAGTGTTCTTTGAGCTCGCGGATGTTATGTTCTGCTACCAGAGCTAAGGAAAGAGAGGAGATCTGTCCCTACGATAGAACTCAGCTGAATCCCTACGATGTAACAGGGAACCTGATCCTGCGATCAGACCTGCTAAAGTCCTAAGCTAGTCTGTACGAAGACCTATAGATGTGGGGGAGGAATCCCTACAAGTACTAAGGACTGGGAGGAATATGGGACACCTCCTAACAGAAATAGTAGCAGACAGACGAACAAACAAAATATAAAGAACATAGAGGTCAGTAAACCAAGCAAACTAACAGAGCAAGACACAGAGCACAGGCTAGCTAGAAAGTAGATATACAATGAAGTCCAGCAAAGCCAGAAGGGCGGAGCAGGATTAAATAGGCCAACAAGGTCATGTGACCAGCAAAGGAAAAAAAACCTAACAGCAAGGTTCTAACAGTACCCCCCCTTCTAAGAGGATCCTCCGGATCCCCTAGGACCAGGCTTATCAGGAAATCTCCTGTGAAACGCTCTGATAAGTCTGGACGCGGAAACATCATCTGACCTCACCCAAGAGTTATCCTCGGGTCCGAAACCTTTCCAGGCCACAAGATACTGCAAACTACCTCTATACCGTCTAGAGTCAAGGATGCGAGAAATTTCATATTCCCCGTCCTCCACCACCGGAGGAACAGAGGCAGAGGCGTCACCATCCGACACAACAGCTTTTTTTAACAGAGAGACATGAAAGACCGGATTAATTCTCCAGGAGGTAGGAACCTCCAACCTAACAGCAGATTGGTTGACAACCTGAAGCACCTTAAAGGGCCCTACAAACTTGGGACCCAATTTCTTAGAAGGAATCCTCAACCGCAGATTCCTAGAGGACAACCAAACCATGTCACCAACAGCGAACAAAACCTCCTGTCGTTTCCTATCAAAGTAGTCTTTAGATTTTCTGTTGGCCTCCTGAAGATTACCATGCACATCCGTCCAAACTCTCTCCAAATCACCGGAAAAATTCTCCTCCTCAGGCACGGCAG
This sequence comes from Phyllobates terribilis, assembly GCF_046119375.1. Taxonomy (NCBI): domain Eukaryota; kingdom Metazoa; phylum Chordata; class Amphibia; order Anura; family Dendrobatidae; genus Phyllobates; species Phyllobates terribilis. The sequence continues at coordinate 296,653,273 of NW_027362762.1, forward strand.
ATCCCAACTTGGAGAACGACCCAAACGACGGATGTCTCCCAGAACAACAAAAAAAAGGCGAACAACCAGCAGAAGAAGATGTATGATTGTTCAGAGCAAATTCGGCAAGTGGCAGAAACTCAGACCACCCCTCTTGATTGTCTGCCACAAAACAACGCAAGAACTGCTCAACATCCTGGTTTTTCCTTTCTGTCTGGCCATTAGATTCAGGATGATATCCGGACGAAAACGACAAATGAATTCCCAACCTGTCACAAAAGGCACGCCAAAAACGAGCCACGAACTGAGGACCCCTATCAGAAACAATGTCAGTAGGAACGCCATGAAGTCTGACAATTTCCTTGACAAAGGCCTTAGCGAGAGTTTTAGCGCAGGGCAGTTTGACGAAGGGAACCAAGTGACACATCTTGCTAAAACGGTCCACGACCACCCAGATGACAGTAAAACCCTCAGAGGGGGGAAGGTCAGTTATAAAGTCCATAGCCAAATGTGTCCAAGGAGCACTGGGGACCTCCAAAGGACAAAGTAACCCCGCAGCAGGAGTATGTGAGGACTTAGATCTAGCACATATAGTACATTGGCGCACCCACTTAATGACTTCCTTCTGCCATCCAGGCCACCAAAAACTGCGACCCACCAGTCTCTTGGTCTCAGAGATTCCGGGATGACCTGCCAACCGAGATTCGTGACACTCAACAAACAAATCTCTCCTAAAGGTCCCAGGCACAAACAACCTCCCATGAGGAGTGTTAGATGGGGCATTCTCCTGAGCTTTAAGAATCTCATCTTCCAAAACGGAGTCTAAAGCAGCAATCACAACACCTTCTTGTAAAATGTTTTCCTCTTTCTCAGCACCGACTATGGGAGAAAAACTGCGAGACAAGGCATCCGCCTTAACATTCTTAGTACCAGGGATGTAAGTAACGGAGAAATTAAACCGCGAGAAAAACAGTGCCCACCTAGCCTGACGGGCATTCAGGCGCTTGGCAGCATCAAGATATATCAGATTTTTATGATCCGTAAGAACCTGAACGGGAAATTCCGCACCTTCCAAGAAGTGGCGCCAGTGTTCAAATGCGAGTTTAATAGCCAATAATTCCCGATTACCAATATCGTAATTCAATTCAGTCTCCGAAAATTTTTTTGAAAAAAAGGCACAGGGATGTAATCCATCCCCGTTATCCTGAGACAATACTGCGCCAACCCCCACAGAGGAAGCATCAACCTCAACCAAAAACGGCCTAGTAACATCAGGCTGCATAAGGATGGGAGCAGAGGTGAACCTCTCCTTGAGATACACAAAAGCTTCAATGGCCTCAGAAGACCACTGAACCGCATCAGCACCTTTCCTGGTGAGATCAGTCAGAGGTTTGACAATACTAGAAAAAATTTTTATGAATTTTCTATAGTAATTGGCGAAACCCAAAAACCTCTGTATCGATTTCAAACCAATAGGCCTAGGCCATTCCTGCACAGCCTGAACCTTAACCGGATCCATCTCAAAACCTTTGCTGGAGATAATGTAGCCCAAAAAACTAATTCTCTGTACAGCGAACTCACATTTCTCCAGCTTAGCAAAAAGCGAATTGTCCATTAATAACTGTAATACCTCACGCACGCTCCGCCAATGAGACTCCAGATCTGGCGAATAAATCAAAATGTCATCCAAATACACAACCACATTTTTACCGATCAAAGGTCTAAGGATGTCATTAATCAGATTCTGAAAAAATGCAGGAGCATTAGTAAGACCAAAAGGCATAACCAGATTCTCAAAATGACCCACAGGAGTGTTAAAAGCAGTCTTCCATTCATCACCCTCCTTCATGCGCAACAGATTGAATGCCCCCTTAAGGTCAATTTTAGAGAACCACTTGGCCCCCAATAACTGGTTAAACAGATCAGGAATCAATGGCAGTGGGTAAGGATTGCGTACCGTAATTTTGTTAATCTCACGAAAATCCAGACAAGGACGTAAACCGCCGTCCTTTTTTTTTACAAAAAAAAATCCAACCGCCACAGGAGACTTAGAGGGCCTAATGTGACCAGCGGCCAAACTTGTCTGTATGTATTCCTCCAAAGCCTTCCTCTCAGGAATAGTAAGGTTAAATAAACGACTTTTAGGAAGAGTCGCTCCAGGGACAAATTCAATAGAACAATCATAGTCTCTATGGGGAGGCAAAACCTGCGATTCCTTCTCAGAAAAAACTCTCCAAAAATCCTGAATAGGAACAGGCAATTCTCCCCTATCCAAAGCTGCAATACGCCCGTTACAACACTTGTCATAACATTTATGGCTCCAGGATTTAATTTCACTGGTAGACCAATCCAGTACAGGATTGTGACATTTTAACCAAGGCAATCCCAATATTACTGGAGAAGGCAAGTTATTCAACACTACCAAATCCAATTTCTCATGGTGAACACCATTAATAGTGAAAGGAAATTCACAGACCTTGAGAGTAATATTCTTCAAAGGGGAGCCATCCACAGAAACCACAGCAATGGGGGATGATAAAGGTTCAGGTTTTAAATTGAGTTTTTCCACGAATCCCCCATCAATTACATTCAGTGTAGACCCGCAATCAACAAACACCCGAAATTCCATTAATTTTTCCTGAGCAATCGTGGAAGCAGCTAAAAATATACCCTTGGAATTTAAACAGGCAATACGGGCGTGACTGACCATTTTTTTTTCTTTCTTCATACGAAGCTCACAGCCTTTAATCAAATGACCAGATTTTCCGCAATAGAAACACAAGCCTTTCGAAAAACGACGGTCTTTTTCTTGAGAGCGAGGTGCCACCGATCCAATCTCCATCGGTTCACCACTGTTAGTACACACATTATCATAACCAGAAACTGACATAGCAGAGGATTTGCTCTCATTAACCCTAGCACGCAGTCTTCTATCCACCCGTATAGCTAATTGCATAGCCTGTTGCAAATCCTCAGGTGTAGGATAAGCAATTAGCAGGTCTTTAACCCTTTCACTGAGCCCAGCAAGAAATAGACTTTTCAGAGCAGAATCGTTCCACCCTGTTTGAGTGGACCAACGACGAAAATGTGTACAATATTTTTCGACATTACCTGATCCTTGTTTTAAACGTCTCAACTCAGTCTCAGCTGATGCGACACGGTCAGGATCATCATATAATAGTCCTAAAGCAGAAAAAAAACTATCCACTGATCTGAAGCATGTATCACTAGGTTGCAAAGAAAAGGCCCACTCCTGAGGCTCTTTGCGCAAAAGTGACATTATGAACCCTACGCGCTGGGATTCATCCCCAGAGGACTTGGGTCTCAAACGAAAATACAATAAGCAAGCATTTTTAAATGAAAAAAATTCTCGATGTTCACCAAAAAATAAATCCGGCAAACATACCTTAGGCTCCAAGAAATGTGCTCCAGAACAGTTACTCACGTGCTGACGGAGCTCGGCCACTTCCAGAGAGAGTCCCTGCAGGCGATGAGCCAAATCCTGAACCGACACCATGATGGAACAGAAAAATCTTTCCTTAGAGAATTTGCTGGCTGGACTTACTGTTATGTTCTGCTACCAGAGCTAAGGAAAGAGAGGAGATCTGTCCCTACGATAGAACTCAGCTGAATCCCTACGATGTAACAGGGAACCTGATCCTGCGATCAGACCTGCTAAAGTCCTAAGCTAGTCTGTACGAAGACCTATAGATGTGGGGGAGGAATCCCTACAAGTACTAAGGACTGGGAGGAATATGGGACACCTCCTAACAGAAATAGTAGCAGACAGACGAACAAACAAAATATAAAGAACATAGAGGTCAGTAAACCAAGCAAACTAACAGAGCAAGACACAGAGCACAGGCTAGCTAGAAAGTAGATATACAATGAAGTCCAGCAAAGCCAGAAGGGCGGAGCAGGATTAAATAGGCCAACAAGGTCATGTGACCAGCAAAGGAAAAAAAACCTAACAGCAAGGTTCTAACAGCGGAGACTCTTCACTTACCCCAAAATGCAGTGGGAATATGCAAATTATCTCCTCAGGACTCCTCCCCTGGTTGTCCTCTGTCCCCTCTCTTATACATCCTAGTGATGGAGCACCTGCTCTCATCAATTCGCCATAACCCCAATATTAGGTGGATTGAGGTGGGAGGCACCGAGTACAAGTGCTCTGCATTTGCTGATGATGTCCTAGTATATATCACTCAATCACATATATCCATCCCTGCTGTTATGGCTGAAATAGATCACTTTGTTACATGGTCAAATTTTAAAATCAATGCAGCGAAGTCTGAGGCCCTCGATGTCTCCCTCCCCAAATCCATACAGGATTCCATCCAGTCCAACTTTCCCTTTGCCTGGCCCTCACAGGGTATCAAATACTTAGGAATTCGTATTCATAGAGACCTCTCCCGTCTATGTTATCTTAATTTTGGGCCCTTTATTGAACAACTCCATACAGACCACAGTTGCCATGTTAGAACTGTAAAATTCACGTGAACCACTGGTGTTTTGTGGAAAAGCACATGCAAAAAGTGTTTAGGAGTGATAAGGTAAGATTTTTTTTGTTTGTCAGTTAAACTCATTGATGGTGATGTGTGTCAGGGCTCTTTATATCACTGTAAGCAATTGCAGACACCTGTGCTAATTAGTAGTGTTGAGCCACCCCCGTAGTGTTCGAGTTCGGTTCGGTTCGTCGAACACCCGTGTGTTCGCCGAACAGTTCGTCGAACTGTTCGTCGAACACCTTCGAACACCGTTAAAACCAATGGCAGGCAAACAAAAACACACAGAAACACATAGAAAACACCTTCAAAGGTGTCCAAAAGCTGACAAACTGCTCAGAAGACACAACTAACACATGGAAAAGTGACAAGTACATATAGTCATGCGAAAAGAAAAGAGGTGGAGGAGTAAAAGGAGGGGGAGACACAGATATAGGCATGTCATGCCCTTCTAAAATCCAAAAAGTGAGAAGCCGAGACGGCCAGTTCGCTCCTGCCCGTGCCACCTCCGTGTCGCCGGGTTTGTGCCAGAGCCGCGGTGAACCCTGACGGCCAGCCCCCCTCTCCCAATACTGGTGCCTGTCCGCTGGTGGGTCGAGAGAGCCCCCCTGTGGTGGAGGCAGCTCTAAGCTTTTTAATTTAAATTGTCCCTCTAATTTGAATGAATACACTTTAAATCCATTTACAAGGATCTATTGGAGGGCAAGTCTCATGCCAGCAGCCGCGTAATTCCAGCTCCAGTAGCGTCCACTAAAGCTGCTGCAGTTAAAAAGCTTTTATAAGGATCGAGCTCGGCTGTCCACCGCAAGGCATCCTAGTGCCAGTCCCAGCCCCTATGCCTTGGGGTGCCTCCTGATGCTCTTCACTAAGTATCCCGTGGTCCCGAAGCATTTCCTTTGAAAAAATTAAGTGTCCAAACTACAGGTGGTGTAGCTTGCTTAACAGCCGGGATAATCCGCTGACTAGCAGACACTGCTACTAGGCACAAAGAATTTCCTGGGCTAGATGCAGTTAAAAATTTGTAAGTAGATACTCTCGTTGGATGCTGAGAAAGCATTCCATAGAGTCTCCTGGCACGCCATATATGATTCTCTTAAAAAGCTTGGGGTAGGGGTCTAGGGGACCCTTTTATAGCCAAAATCACGGCCCTGTATCACAATACGTCACCTAGGCTGAAGATAAATGGAACTGTAGCACCGAGGGCTCGGTTGCTACAGACGTATTGCACCTCACCCAGAGGTGTGATATCTCACTCTCAGATAAGGATGGAGTGTGGATCAGGACCCGACACCTGCATGCATTACACCACATTGCCGTGGGGCAGGGCGACCAATATGCCCCTGAGATGGGCACGACAGTCCCTGTCCCTGGCTGGAGTGGGGGGAGGGAACACTGAGGAAGGGGAACCCTGCAGTGCAGGAGCAGGGAGGAAGCAGTTCCTGGGTGCATTGAGAAGGGAGTATAAAAGGTGGGCACCATCTTAGTTCAGTGCAGAGAAGTCTGAGCAGAAGTGGCAGGGAGCAGGGGCTCTGCATGAGCTCTGCTCCGGAGGCGGGCCTAGTAACAGAGGCCCAGGCCTGCAAGAGGGAGAAGGAAGGAAGAGGAGCGGAGAAGGCTCCAGGAACAAGGAATGAAGGGATCCCAGGGGTGCGGACGGGCGAGTCGCCACCGCACGCCCGAATCTACCTGCGTGGAGGGGTCAGGCCAAAGGGGGAGACCAGTCCCCGAACTAGTGGAGGCAGGAAACGACCCTCAGCTAGAAACCGGAGGCTCTGACATTTTATGTGACGCAGCCCCTTGCTCCACCCGCTAGGAAGGCACCACATAGGGTCAGGGAAACTGGCGCCAAATTTACCAAGAGGAGGCCCGAGGCAGCCGGACAGAAGTGTTGGTAAGAAAGGCCAGACAAAGGACACACAAAGGGGGTCCTGTGAAGCGCTCCAAAGTTATCTGGGAGTTGTCTGAGCCCCTCACCTGGTGAGCACAGTACGACGTGGGCAGCCGTTACCTGCAGACGTGGTCTGGATAATAAGAACTGTGAGTAAAGGCCCTGAACTGCATCACTGACTCCGTGTCGTTACTGCTGCTGCCCTGCACCATCACCCCCATCCTCCGCATACACTGCCCTGAGGCTATACTCCTCCCGTGGGGAGTTATGCTACGCTCTGCTGCACCCACAACACCAGCCTTAGCAGTCTGCCCTGTAGCGGCGGTTCACTCTGACCGCAATCCACGGGTGGCGTAGTCGGACATTTAAACATCAAAACCACATAAATAGTTCCGCCACTGGTTTGACCGCCCTGAGCCACGGAACCGGATCGCCGCCACGAAGACTACAACCACCAGCATCCACCAAAAAGGGTCCGGCTCCGGGTGTCCCAAGGCCCAGGGGGTGCGTCAGAACATTTTCATCACCTTTCACAATCACCAATGGGACAAGGCAGGGATGTCCTCTGTCCCCTCTCTTATACATCCTAGTGACGGAGCACCTGCTCTCATCAATTCGCCATAACCCCAATATTAGGTGGATTGAGGTGGGAGGCACCGAGTACAAGTGCTCTCTATTTGCTGATGATGTCCTAGTATATATCACTCAATCACATATATCCATCCCTGCTGTTATGGCTGAAATAGATCACTTTGTTACATGGTAAAATTTTAAAATCAATGCAGCGAAGTCTGAGGCCCTCGATGTCTCCCTCCCTAAATCCATATAGGATTCCATCCAGTCCAACTTTCCCTTTGCCTGGCCCTCACAGGGTATCAAATACTTAGGAATTCCTATTCATAGAGACCTCTCCCATCTATGTTATCTTAATTTTGGGCCCTTTATTGAACAATTCCATACAGACCACGGTTGGCAAGTTAGAACTGTAAGATTCACTACGTGAACCACTGGTGTTTTGTGGAAAAGCACATGTAAGATTCTGCAACAGTCTCTGCTGATACTCCTGCATGCGTGCATCCCTTTCTATGGCAGGAATAATTTCTGCAAATTTACTTTTGTACCGGGGATCTAACAGTGTGGCAACCCAGTAGTCAGGATTATTTCTAATTCTCACAATTCGAGGGTCATGTTGCAGGTAGTGCAGCAAGAAGGCACTCATGTGTGTTGCGCATCCAGGAGCACCAAGTCCCTGTTGTGTTGGTGGCGAGGTAACAATCATGCTTCCTTCCTCTGTCCTGTCCCCCCAACCTCGCACAACAGAAATGTGATCAAGGTCTCCCTCATCTGATGAGTCTTCCATCAGTTCGTCCTCCACTTCTTCCTGGGCTCCTGCACCTTCCTCACTAGTTTGGCTGCTACCATGCGCCCTGGTAAAATCATCTCCCCCACCCTCACATGCCTGCCGCCCTGGTGCTGCCGACCGTCTGGACCTTGCAGATGTTAGCCCTTCCGCATACAACTCCTCCTCCTCTACTTCCTCCACCTCCTCTTGTGCCACCACCTGACTCCGAATTCTGTTTAACATGTGCTCCAGCATGTAAATCACCGGAATAGTCATGCTGATAATGGCATCGTCAGCACTAAACATCTTCGTCGCCATTTCAAAACTGTGCAGAAGGGTGCATAGGTCCCTGATCTGAGACCACTCCTCCAGCGTGATTTGCCCCACCTCTGAATCTCGTTGGCCCAGGCTATACGTCAGAACGTATTGCACCAGGGCTTGTCGGTGCTGCCACAGTCGCTGCAACATGTGCAGAGTTGAATTCCACCGGGTAGGCACATCGCATTTTAGCCGGTGAAGTGGCAGGCCCAACGACTTCTGTAGAGATGTAAGTCGCTGAGCTGCGGGATGCGAACGGCGGAAGTGAGCACACAGCGACCGTGCCCTCTGCAGAAGGCCATCTAGTCTGGGATAGTGGGCTAAAAATTGCTGGACAACCAGGTTCAACACGTGAGCCATACAAGGCACGTGTGTGACATTGCCCCGGCGAAGGGCCGCACCCAGGTTTGCAGCATTGTCGCACACGGCCTTCCCTGGTTTCAGGTCCAGTGGAGACAACCATTCATGAAATTGGTTCTCCAGAGCTGACCACAACTCCTCAGCTGTGTGACTCACATTTCCCAGACATTTCAATGTAAAAACCGCCTGATGACGTTGAGCCCTACTGCCAGCATAGTAAGGAGGTGTGCAGGATCCCTTCTGCGCAGTTAGAAAGCTTGTGGCATGACCAGACAGGCTTTGGGTGCAGGTGGAAGACCGAGAGGAGGTTGAGGAGGCAGAAGCAGTGGAGGAAAAATGACATAAAGAGGATTGACGCACAACTCGTGGGGACGGCAAGACTTGGACAGCAGCCCCTTGTCCTGCTGTCACCATAGTTACCCAGTGCCCAGTCAGCGACATGTAACGCCCCTGTCCATGCCTACTCGTCCAAGTGTCTGTGGTGAAATGCACCCTGTCACACACAGAGTTTCTCAAAGAAGCGGTGATGTTGTGTGCGACATGCTGGTGGAGCGCAGGCACACCTTTCTTTGAGAAGTAGTGCCGACTGGGCATCTGGTACTGGGGCACTGCGACGGACATAAGGTCTCGAAAATCCTCTGTGTCCACCAGGCGGAAAGGCAGCATTTCTGTAGCCAAGAGCTTGCAGATGGTGAAATTCAACCTCTTAGCTTTCTCATGGCTAGGAGGAAATGGTCTTTTACTTGTCCACATCTGAGGGACCGAGGGCTGGCTATTGTGCTTAGACGGGGTTGATAAGGGTGTCCCCGGCAAACTGCCGGTCTGTGAGGAAGATGCAGGCGGACATGTTAGGTTGCCTTGATCCAAAGGTGGTGCTATCGATGTCGGACAGCGCTCAAGACCAGCTGGTGTTACCACCTCCAAAGAAAATGATGACCTGCCAATCACGCTGGCTGTTGCGGGTAAAGAGGTGGCAGGTCTGCGCCCCAAAACAGGTGTGACTGCTGTCCCCCCAGTCACAGAGGATGAAGAGGCCGCGGATGCACAAGATATGGCAGACGGTGGTTGGCCCGGCCGGCTAGACCGCATTGTAGCACACTGAGCTTCCCACTGCAACTTATGCTTCATGTCCATGTGCCGGTTCATGCATGAAGTACTCAAACTATGTATTTTTTGGCCTCTACTTAGCTTTTGCTGACAAATGTTACAGATAACACGAGTTGGGTCATCTTTATCGATCTGAAAAAATGCCCAGGCTATGCAAGGCTTAGCACCCATGCGACCTGAAGAGCCACCACGACTTGTGGTGAGAGGCAGAGTTGTGTTTGAGGATGCAGTTGTTGACGTGCTTCCAGTACTACGTCTCTGTCCAGGAAGGCGCAACCTGACCTCGTCGTCACTAGCATCTTCCTCCACCTCCTCTGCTGACCTCATCTCTTGGCTGACTGTGGGTTGACAGTAAGTGGGATCTCCGACCTCATCATCATCACCCTGTGCGTTATCACACCCGTCGTCCTCAGAGCCAACCTGTTCCTGCCCTGACAAAAAACTAAAGTTGTCGCTCCAATCAGGTATTTGAGTCTTATCATCGTCTTCCTCATTGTCTCCACCAACAGGAGTTACAGTTTGGGAATGAGGGTCTACATTATGGTCAGAACCTTCTGCGTCTGGTCCTGGATCCGACTCATAAAGATTCTGGGCATCAGTGCAGATCATTTCCTCGTCTGGATTCACAGAAGCGCTGGAGTCGACCTCTGATTCCCAGGCTATAGTATGAGTAAACAGCTCTGCAGACTCAACCATCTGTTCTACCTCATACTCAGACGGGCAGCTGGAGATTTGGGAGCTGTGAGGAAGCAAGTGCGATTTGGGTGACACCTTTGAGGACTGGAGTATTTGTGATGTTGAAGTTGATGTGGAGGAGAGCCCACTTAAAGGAGCACTTGATATCCGTTGAAGCACCTGCTGTTTTTGTGCCTCATCTGGAATTTGTAGCGATTGGCGTGGCCGTAAGAAAGGGATCTTATCACATTGTCCGCTAAAAGAAGTAGACATTTTAGTTTGGCTGGAAGATGGTCTTTCTTCTGCACCTACCCCACGGACACAACCTTTTTTCCCCTTCCCAACACGCCTATTCCCCTTTCCACCAGCAGCAGGCCTTTTTCCACTCATTTTGGTGGTTAACTAATTCACAACTCTGGAGTTGTTTGCACAAAAAAACAATGGAGGGTAACCGAGCAGAGCTGAGTGGCCAAACTGTGGTATTAGGCCAAAACTATTGGCTGGGTTAGATGCAGAAAAAAATTATTTTTAATTTGCAACCTGATGGAGGTCAGTATAGATGGACTAATAGACCAAGTCCCACACACCGCTAGAAGCCCAAATATTTTTTCAGAGCTAGATGCAGAAAATTTTTTTATTCAATTTGCAACCTGATGGAGGTCAGTATAGATGGACTAATAGACCAAGTCCCACACACTGCTAGAAGCCCAAATATTTTTTCAGAGCTAGATGCAGAAAAAAATTATTTTTAATTTGCAACCTGATGGAGGTCAGTATAGATGGACTAATAGACCAAGTCCCACACACTGCTAGAAGCCCAAATATTTTTTCAGAGCTAGATGCAGAAAAAAATTATTTTTAATTTGCAACCTGATGGAGGTCAGTATAGATGGACTAATAGACCAAGTCCCACACACTGCTAGAAGCCCAAATATTTTTTCAGAGCTAGATGCAGAAAAAAATTATTTTTAATTTGCAACCTGATGGAGGTCAGTATAGATGGACTAATAGACCAAGTCCCACACACTGCTAGAAGCCCAAATATTTTTTCAGAGCTAGATGCAGAAAAAAATTATTTTTAATTTGCAACCTGATGGAGGTCAGTATAGATGGACTAATAGACCAAGTCCCACACACCGCTAGAAGCCCAAATATTTTTTCAGAGCTAGATGCAGAAATTTTTTTTATTCAATTTGCAACCTGATGGAGGTCAGTATAGATGGACTAATAGACCAAGTCCCACACACTGCTAGAAGCCCAAACATTTTTTCAGAGCTAGATGCAGAAAAAAATTATTTTTAATTTGCAACCTGATGGAGGTCAGTATAGATGGACTAATAGACCAAGTCCCACACACCGCTAGAAGCCCAAATATTTTTTCAGAGCTAGATGCAGAAAATTTTTTTATTCAATTTGCAACCTGATGGAGGTCAGTATAGATGGACTAATAGACCAAGTCCCACACACTGCTAGAAGCCCAAATATTTTTTCAGAGCTAGATGCAGAAAAAAATTATTTTTAATTTGCAACCTGATGGAGGTCAGTATAGATGGACTAATAGAACAAGTCCCACACGCTGCTAGAAGCCCAAATATTTTTTCAGAGATAAATGAAGAAAAAAATTATTTTTAATTTGCAACCTGATGGAGGTCAGTATAGATGGACTAATAGACCAAGTCCCACACACTGCTAGAAGCCCAAATATTTTTTCAGAGCTAGATGCAGAAAAAAATTATTTTTAATTTGCAACCTGATGGAGGTCAGTATAGATGGACTAATAGACCAAGTCCCACACACTGCTAGAAGCCCAAATATTTTTTCAGAGCTAGATGCAGAAAAAAATTATTTTTAATTTGCAACCTGATGGAGGTCAGTATAGATGGACTAATAGACCAAGTCCCACACACCGCTAGAAGCCCAAATATTTTTTCAGAGCTAGATGCAGAAAAAAATTATTTTTAATTTGCAACCTGATGGAGGTCAGTATAGATGGACTAATAGAACAAGTCCCACACACTGCTAGAAGCCCAAATATTTTTTCAGAGATAAATGAAGAAAAAAATTATTTTTAATTTGCAACCTGATGGAGGTCAGTATAGATGGACTAATAGACCAAGTCCCACACACTGCTAGAAGCCCAAATATTTTTTCAGAGCTAGATGCAGAAAAAAATTATTTTTAATTTGCAACCTGATGGAGGTCAGTATAGATGGACTAATAGACCAAGTCCCACACACCGCTAGAAGCCCAAATATTTTTTCAGAGCTAGATGCAGAAAAAAATTATATTCAGTTTGCAACCTGATGGAGGTCAGTATAGATGGACTAATAGAATGATGCTATGCCCAAAAGATTTTACTTCACTAGGTGCAGTAAAAAAATTGGTATTCTATACACAGGTGGTATATCTTGCAACACAGATAGGCTACTCCACTGACTAACACACTCTGCAATAGGCCAAAAAGGATTAGCTTTGCTAGATTCAGCCAAATGCTGTGAAAAAAACTTGCACAGCACTGGCACAGACCTGCCTGGCAAAAACTGATAGGAACTGATGTAACCTAGTCCTGAAAAGGACTCCAATTACAATTAGTCTTTACTCCCACAATCTATCTATTTAAGAGCACAGACCTGCCTGATAAAAGTCGTAGGAAATGCTGTAACCTAGTCCTTAAAAGGACTGCAATCACAACTATTCCCTACTCCCAAGCTATCTGTATATTTGTGCGAAAATTGGCTTGAAATTAACAAGGTATAGCGCACACAGCAACAGCGGTGCCGTCTAACACGCAGCTGCAGCAGTGAGAAAATGGTGGCGACGGGGAAAATGGCTTGGTCTTATAGGGCAAGGACATGTGACATACACTGCCAATCACACATGCCCTTGCTTGTGTGAAAAAAAGCACTTCGCTCCGTGTGTGCGCTGCTGATAGGCTGACAGATTGCACCTCCCCACTGCAAATGCGGGAAAGAGAAAAAAAAATGGAGATCTTCATTGTTCCTGCAGAGATCCATCCCCTGCCCCTCCCCCCGCCCCGCTGTACACTCAAACTGCGTATTAACATTAATTTTCATCATTACTGAGAAAAAATCCAGTTATGATTTTGGTGCACGAACAGTTATCGAACATAACCTCGAACAGCCGAATTTTTCTCAAATTGTTCATGTTCGCCGACCGGCTCGAACACCGCCCAAAACAGCTCGAATTTGAGATTGGCGAACAGTTCGAGTAGAACAACGCTCATCTCTACTAATTAGTTTGGCAGGTGTGTCCAATGAAAGGCAAGACTACTTAATGGGAAAGAAAAAGGATGCGTCGGCTGCTGAGAAGCAACAAATTGTGGAGTGTTTAGGTCAAGGCATGACTATAATCAACATTGCCAAGACACTTCATCCTGATCATCGCACAATCAAGAAGTATGTAGCTGATTCACAGTACACACGTGTGCGTGCTGATAAGGGAAAATTGAGGACTCTTTCCTACAGGCAATTATGTCAGGTTAAAAGAGCAGTGGCAAAAAAGCCTTGTCATAGCAGCAGACAAGTTTTGGAAGCTGCTGGTGCCTCCAACGTCCCCCGAACAACAAGATGCAGGGTCCTTCAGAGGTTTGTAGCTGTGCGTAAGCCATCCTGTCGACCTCCTTTATCCACTGTACACAAGGAGAAAATGCTCCAGTGGGCCAAACAATACATGAAGACTGACTTCAAAACTGTTTTGTTCACCGATGAGTGCCGTGCAACGCTCGATTGTCCAGATGGATGGAGTGGAGGATGGCTGGTTGATGGACACCCCATGCAAACACAGCTACGGCGCCAACAAGGAGGAGGTGGAGTAATGTTTTGGGCTGGAATCATGGGGAGAGAGATTGTCGGCCCCTTTAGGATCCCTGAAGGGGTAAAGATGAACTCCATAATGTATGTGGAGTTTCTCAAACAGCACTTCCTGCCATGGTTCAAGAAGAAGAACCGTGTATTCCGCAGCAAGATCATTTTCATGCATGATAATGCACCGTCTCATGCTGCACATAACACATCTGCATCTCTGGCTGATATGGGCATAAAAGGGGACAAACTTATGGTGTGACCCCCATGCTCCCCTGACCTCAACCCCATTGAGAACCTCTGGAGCATCATCAAAAGGAGTGTCTATGATGGCGGGAGGCAGTTCACATCTAAGCAACAGCTCTGGGAGGGTATTCTGTCCTCATGCAAAACAATTGAAGCAGAAACCATCCAAAACCTGACAAATTCAATGGACGAGAGAGTTCAGAAGCTCCTTTCGTACAAGGGGTCCTATGTGCAAATGTAACATCACCTAGAATAAAGTTTTGAGTTGAAAACTGTTTGATTTCATTTTCTAATAAGCTGCTAATGCTTATAATTTCAAAAATGACCATTTTTTTTGTTCTTTATTAAAATTAAAAGGTTGATCGAAGAGTGTGGGGGATCTAAGAGTGTGGCAACCCAGTAGTCAGGATTATTTTGAATTCTGACAATCTGAGGGTCATGTTGCAGGTAGTGCAGCAAGAAGGCACTCATGTGTCTTGCGCATCTAGGAGCCCCAAAATTATTTTCCGGGCTAGATGCAGCTAAAAATTATTATTAATTTGAAAGCTGGTGGAGCTTAGTATAGATGGCCTAATAGAATCAGTACTGCAAACTGCTACAAGGCCCAAATTATTTTCCAGCCAAGATACAGATAAACATGATTAGTAATTTTAAATCTGGTGGAGTTTAGTATAGATGGCCTAATAGTATCAGTACTGCAAACTGCTACAAGACCCAAATTATTTTCCAGCCAAGATACAGATAAACATGATTAGTAATTTTAAATCTGGTGGAGTTTAGTATAGATGGCCTAATAGAATCAGTACTGCAAACTGATACAAGGCCCAAATTATTTTCCAGCCAAGAAACAGATAAACATGATTAGCAATTTTAAATCTGGTGGAGTTTAGTATAGATGGCCTAATAGAATCAGTACTGCAAACTGCTACAAGGCCCAAATTATTTTCCAGCCAAGATACAGATAAACATGATTAGTAATTTTAAATCTGGTAGAGTTTAGTATAGATGGCCTAACAGAATCAGTACTGCACACTGCTACAAGGCCCAAATTATTTTCCAGCCAAGATAGAGATAAACATGATAAGTAATTTGAAAGCTTAAAATGGTTGGTGAGGTGATTTTAACAAATCATCAAGCTTTTACTCCCCCCAGGATGACACAGGGGTAGAAAAGTCCTTTCAGATCCATAATTTGTTCATCTTTATGAACGTGAGTCTGTCTACATTATCAGTGGAGAGCCGCGTGCGCTTATCTGTCAGCACACCACCAGCAGCGCTGAACAAACGTTCAGACAGAACGCTGGCTGCAGGGCATGACAAGATCTCCAAGGCGTAAGTGGCGAGCTCTGGCCATTTATCCAGATTAGAAGCCCAAAAAGAGCAAGGGTCCAGTGACACAGTCATGGCTTCAATGTTTACTTGGAGATACTCCTGTACCATCGTCTCTAGGCGTTGACTATGTGTCAGACTTCTTGTCTCCTGTGGCCTTGCAAAGGATGGGTAAAAAAGTGGTGAAATGATTCCGCAAAATTGATGTTACCAGCAGATACTGTGTTTCTGTTACGTTTTGAGTACTGAACACTCGACGGTCCCACGGTTGGCAAGTTGGAACTGTGAGATTCACTACGTGCACCACTGCTGTTTTGTGGAAAAGCACATGTAAGATTCTGCAACAGTCTCTGCTGATACTCCTGCATGCGTGCATCCCTTTCTATGGCAGGAATAATTTCTGCAAATTTACTTTTGTACTGGGGATCTAACAGTGTGACAACCCAGTAGTCAGGATTATTTCTAATTCTCACAATTCGAGGGTCATGTTGCAGGTAGTGCAGCAAGAAGGCACTCATGTGTCTTGCGCATCCAGGAGCACCAAGTCCCTGTTGTGTTGGTGGCGAGGTAACAATCATGCTTCCTTCCTCTGCCCTCTCCCCCTAAGCTTGCACAACAGAAATGTGATCAAGGTCTCCCTCATCTGATGAGTCTTCCATCAGTTCGTCCTCCACTTCTTCCTAGGCTCCTGCACCTTCCTCACTAGTTTGGCTGCTACCATGCGCCCTGGTAAAACCATCTCCCCCACCCTCACATGCCTGCCGCCTTGGTGCTGCCGACCATCTGGACCTTGCAGATGTTAGCCCTTCCGCATACAACTCCTCCTCCTCTACTTCCTCCACCTCCTCTTGTGCCACCACCTGACTCCGAATTCTGTTTAACATGTGCTCCAGCATGTAAATCACTGGAATAGTCATGCTGATAATGGCATCGTCAGCACTAAACATCTTCGTTGCCATTTCAAAACTGTGCAGAAGGGTGCATAGGTCCCTGATCTGAGAGCACTCCTCCAGCATGATTTGCCCCACCTCTGGATCTCGTTGGCCCAGGCTATACGTCAGAACATATTGCACCAGGGCTTGTCGGTGCTGCGACAGTCGCTGCAACATGTGCAGAGTTGAATTCCACCGGGTAGGCACATCGCATTTTAGCCGGTGAAGTGGCAGGCCCAACGACTTCTGTAGAGATGTAAGTCGCTGAGCTGCGGGATGCGAACGGTGGAAGTGAGCACACAGTGACCGTGCCCTCTGCAGAAGGCCATCTAGTCCGGGATAGTGGGCTAAAAATTGCTGGACAAACATGTTCAACACGTGAGCCATACAAGGCAAGTGTGTGACATTGCCCCGGCGAAGGGCCGCATCGAGGTTTGCAGCATTGTCGCACACGGCCTTCCCTGGTTTCAGGTCCAGTGGAGACAACCATTCATGAAACTGGTTCACCAGAGCTGACCACAACTCCTCCGCTGTGTGACTCACATTTCCCAGACATTTCAAAGTAAAAACCGCCTGATGACGTTGAGCCCTGCTGCCAGCATAGTAAGGAGGTGTGCAGGATCCCTTCTGCACAGTTAGAAAGCTTGTGGCATGACCAGACAGGCTTTGGGTGCAGGTGGAGGACCGAGAGGAGGTTGAGGAGGCAGAAGCAGTGGAGGAACTTCGAGATAAAGAGGATTGATGCACAACTTGTGGGGACGGCAAGACTTGGACAGCAGCCCCTTGTCCTGCTGTCACCATAGTTACCCAGTGCCCAGTCAGCGACATGTAACACCCCTGTCCATGCCTACTCGTCCAAGTGTCTGTGGTGAAATGCACCCTGCCACACACAGAGTTTCTCAAAGAAGCGGTGATGTTGTGTGCGACATGCTGGTGGAGCGCAGTCACACCTTTCTTTGAGAAGTAGTGCCGACTGGGCATTTGGTACTGGGGCACTGCGACGGACATAAGGTCTCGAAAATCCTCTGTGTCCACCAGGCGGAAAGGCAGCATTTCTGTAGCCAAGAGCTTGCAGATGGTGAAATTCAACCTCTTAGCTTTCTCATGGCTAGGAGGAAATGATCTTTTACTAGTCCACATCTGAGGGACCGAGGGCTGGCTGTTGTGCTTAGACGGGGTTGAGAAGGGTGTCCCCGGCAAACTGCCGGTCTGTGAGGAAGATGCAGGCGGACATGTTAGGTTGCCTTGATCCAAAGGTGGTGCTATCGATGTCGGATAGCGCTCAAGACCAGCTGGTGTTTCCACCTCCAAAAAAAATGATGACCTGCCAATCACGCTGGCTGTTGCGGGTAAAGAGGTGGCAGGTCTGCGTCCCAAAACAGGTGTGACTGTTGTCCCCCCAGTCACAGTTGATGAAGAGGCCGCGGATGCAGAAGATGTGGCAGACGGTGGTTGGCCCAGCCGGCTAGGCCGCATTGTAGCACAGTGAGCTTCCCACTGCAACTTATGCTTCATATCCATGTGCCGGTTCATGCATGAAGTACTCAAACTATGTATTTTTTGGCTTCTACTTAGCTTTTGCTGACAAATGTTACAGATAACACGAGTTGGGTCATCCTTATCGATCTGAAAAAATGCCCAAGCTATGCAAGGCTCAGCACCCATACGACCTGAAGAGCCACCACGACTTGTGGTCAGAGGCAGAGTTGTGTTTGAGGATGCAGTTGTTGACGTGCTTCCAGTACTACGCATCTGTCCAGGAAGGCGCAACCTGACCTCGTCGTCACTAGCATCCTCCTCCACCTCCTCTGCTGTCCTCATCGACTGGCTGACTGTGGGTTGACAGTAAGTGGGATCTCCAACCTCGTCATCATCACCCTGTGTGTTATCACACCCGTCGTCCTCAGAGCCAACCTCTTCCTGCCCTGACAAAAAACTCAAGTTGTCGCTCCAATCAGGTATTTGAGTCTCATCATCGTCTTCCTCATTGTCTCCACCAACAGGAGTTACAGTTTGGGAACGAGGGTCTACATTATGGTCAGAACCTTCTGCGTCTGTTCCTGGATCCGACTCATAAAGATTCTGGGCATCAGTGCAGATCATTTCCTCGTCTGGATTAACAGAAGCACTGGAGCCGACCTCTGATTCCCAGGCTATAGTATGAGTAAACAGCTCTGCAGACTCAACCATCTGTTCTACTCCATACTCAGACGGGCAGCTGGAGACTTGGGAGCTGTGAGGAAGCAAGTGCGATTGGGGTGACACCTCTGAGGACTGGAGTATTTGTGATGTTGAAGTTGAGGTGGAGGAGAGCCCACTTGAAGGAGCACTTGATATCCGTTGAAGCACCTGCTGGTTTTGTGCCTAATCTGGAATTTGTAGCGATTGGCGTGGCCGTAAGAAAGGGATCTTATCACATTGTCAGCTAAAAGAAGTAGACATCTTAGTTTGGCTGGAAGATGGTCTTTCTTCTGCAGATGTTACTGTTTCTTTAACACCTACCACACGGACACAACTTTTTTTTCCCTTCCCAACACGCCTATTCCCCTTTCCACCAGCAGCGGGCCTTTTTCCACTCATTTTGTGGTTAACTAATTGACAACTCTGGAGTTGTTTGCACAAAAAACAATGGATGGGAACCGAGCAGAGCTGAGTGGCCAAACTGTGGTATTAGCCCAAAAGTATTGGCTGGGTTAGATGCAGTAAAACAATTTTATTACATACACAGGTGGTGGAGGTTAGTATAGATGGACTAATAGAACAAGTCCCACACACTGCTACAAGCCCAAATATTTTTTCAGAGCTAGATGCAGATAAAAATTATTTTTCATTTGCAACCTGGTGGAGGTTAGTATAGATGGACTAATAGAAAAAGTCCCACACACTGCTACAAGCCCAAATACTTTTTCAGAGCTAGATGCAGATAAAAATTATTTTTAATTTGCAACCTGGTGGAGGTTAGTATAGATGGACTAATAGAACAAGTCCCACACACTGCTGCAAGCCCAAATTTTTTTTCAGAGCTAGATGCAGATAAAAATTATTTTTAATTTGCAACCTGGTGGAGGTTAGTATAGATGGACTAATAGAACAAGTCCCACACACTGCTACAAGCCCAAATATTTTTTCAGAGCTAGATGCAGATAAAAATTATTTTTAATTTGCAACCTGGTGGAGGTTAGTATAGATGGACTAATAGAACAAGTCCCACACACTGCTACAAGCCCAAATTTTTTTTCAGAGCTAGATGCAGATAAAAATTATTTTTAATTTGCAACCTGGTGGAGGTTAGTATAGATGGACTAATAGAACAAGTCCCACACACTGCTAGAAGCCCAAATATTTTTTCAGAGCTAGATGCAGATAAAAATTATTTTTAATTTGCAACCTGGTGGAGGTTAGTATAGATGGACTAATAGAACAAGTCCCACACACTGCTACAAGCCCAAATTTTTTTTCAGAGCTGGATGAAGATAAAAATTATTTTTAATTTGCAACCTGGTGGAGGTTAGTATAGATGGACTAATAGAATGATGCTATGCTCAAAAGGTTTTACTTGGCTAGGTGCAGTAAAAAAATTTGTATTCTATACACAGGTGGTGTAGCTTGCAATACAGATAGGCTACTCCACTGACTAACACACACTGCAAGAGGCCAAAAAGGATTTTCTTAGCTAGATTTAGCCAAATGCTGTGAAAAAAACTTGCACAGCACTGGCACAGACCTGCCTGGCAAAAAGTGATAGGAACTGATGTAACCTAGCCCTCAAAAGGACTGCAATTACAATTAGTCCCTACTCCCAACCTATCTATTTAAGAGCAGAGACCTGCCTGATAAAAGTCGTAGGAAATGATGTAACCTAGTCCTCAAAAGGACTGCAATCACAACTATTCCCTACTCCCAAGCTATCTGTATATTTCAGAGAAAATTGGCTTGAAATGAACACTCAAAGTATAGCGCACACAGTAACAGCGGTGCCGTCTAACACACAGCTGCAGCAGTGAGAAAATGGTGGCTATGTGGAAAATGGCTGGGTCTTATAGGGCAAGGACATGAGGCATACACTGCCAATGACACATGCCCTTGCTTGTGTGAAAAAAAGCAGTTCGCTCCGTGTGTGCGTTGCTGATAGGCTGACAGATTGCACCTCCCCACTGTAAATGCGGGAAAGAGAAAAAAAATGGAGATCTTCATTATTTCTGCAGAGATACATCCCCTGCCCCTCCCCCCGCCCCGCTGTACACTCAAAATGCGTATTAACATTAATTTTCAGCATTACTGAGAAAAAATCCAGTTATGATTTTGGTGCACGAACAGTTATCGAACATAACCTCGAACAGCCGGATTTTTTTCAAATAGTTCGTGCTCGACGAACGGCTCGAACACCGCCCAAAACAGCTCGAATTTGAGATTGGCGAACAGTTCGAGTTGAACACCGCTCAGCTCTACTCTTAACAGTTGTTGAAGAGATGTGTCTGCTGCTAGAACTCTGTGTGGCATTGACCTGGTCTCTAATCTGAGCTGCTGTTAACCTGCGATTTCTGAGGCTGGTGACTCGGATAAACTTATCCTCAGAAGCAGAGGTGACTCTTGGTCTTCCTTTCCTGGGGCGGTCCTCATGTGAGCCAGTTCCTTTGTAACGCTTGATGGTGTTTGCAACTGCACTTGGGGACACTTTCAAAGTTTGCCCAATTTTTCGGACTGACTGACCTTCATTTCTTAAAGTAATGATGGCCACTCGTTTTTCTTTACTTAGCTGCTTTTTTGTTGCCATAATACAAATTCTAACAGTCTATTCAGTAGGACTATCAGCTGTGTATCCACCTGACTTCTGCACAACACAACTGATGGCCCCAACCCCACAGGTTGTTTTCCTCCCCCCCATACTGCGCACAGTTTTCCTCCCCCCCATACTGCGCACAGGTTCCCTCCCCCCCATACTGCACACAGGTTCCCCCCATACTGCGCACAGGTGTCCCCCTCCCCATACTGCGCAAAGGTGTGCACAGGTTCCCCCCCATACTGCGCACAGGTCCCCCCCCAAATACTGCGCACAGGTGTCCCCCCCAGATACTGTGCACAGGTGCTTCCCCCCGATACTGCGCACAGGTGTTCCCCCCCCCATACTGCGCACAGGTGTTCCCCCCCATACTGTGCACAGGTGTTTTCCTCCTCCCCATACTGCGCACAGGTGTTTTCCTCCCCCCCATACTGCGCACAGGTGTCCCCGCCCATACTGTGCACAGGTGTCTCCCCCCCATACTGTGCACAGGTACCTCCCACATATGGCATTTCACATAGACATGACAGAAAAAAAAAAAGATTCTTCTCACCTGCTGTTCGACCAGCTTTTATTGGTGGTGGCATACGCTTGGGCAAATCTAGTAAAATGGTCCATCACCAACAATATGTATTCGTAACCACCCTTGCACGTCTCGAGATGTAGAAAATCTATTGAGACCATCTCAAACGGATACATAGTTTGGATGTTGCCCATAGGTGCCCGGGTTGATGTGCTGGGACGTTTATCTTTCAGACACTCACAGTAACTGGTCACGTACCTCTCAATATCTCTCTGCATGTATGGCCAGAAGAAACATTCACGGATCAAGTTGGTTGTCCTTTCCACTCCCAGGTGTCCCATGTTTTCATGGAGTTCTTTGAAGACCAGCCTACGGAATACTCTGGGTAGTTCAAACTGCCGGTTTTGTCCTCCTTTATGATACAGGATACTGTCTTCACTGAGGTAGAGCTTCACCCATTATTTAACTAAAACAGATTCTGCTGGTGACTCATTATCTCTCTCCCGGTTACCTCCGAACTGATTTTGGTCCACATAAAGTAGTATTCTACAATTATCTGATCTTTCCGTTGTGCTCTACGGATTTTTCCCTTTGGTAGTTGAATGGACAGGGGGTGATCTTATTCTATCGCTTTTATAGTGGTTTCCACCGTCAATGGACATCACAATGGTGTATCTTCTTCTTGATAACCTTGCACTGCTTGGGTAGTGCTCTCCATTGCTTCCAGACTGACTTCCTCCGAGCATTCTTGCATGAACTCCTCAGGCTCTAGTGGCATTCTCGACAATCCGTCAGCATCCACATTGCATTTTCCTGGCCTGTACTTGATGCTGAAATTGAAGTCAGCTGGTTCAGCGACCCATCTCTGACCCATTGCATTCAGTTTGCCTGTAGTAAGGACATAGGTCAAAGGGTTGTTGTCAGTGTATACCTCAAACTCTTTGCTGTAGTAGAGATAATCTCTAAATCGTTCACAGATAGTCCATTGCAATGGAAGGAACTCCAATTTTCCGGAATGTAGATGGTAATTTTTCTCAGCATCTGTCAACGTTCTAGAACCGTAACCAATGAATCTCAATTTTCCATCTTGATGCTGATACAGGGCAGCTCCCAGTCCATCTTGAGAAGTGTCACAATGAAGAACAAATGATAAGTTGAAATCAGGATATCCCAAGATGGATGGTTTTACCAGGTAGTCTACTAGTTCTTCCAATTAATCCTGGTGGTCTGCTGTCCAGAGAATGGGCTGTTGGGATGAAATGGCGTTGTTTCTTTTAAGCCCGGTCCTACCCGATCTTCTTTTTCTCCGTGGGTGTTGCTGACTCTGTCGTCCCCCTCAAAAGTAGGTATAGCGGGGCGGTAATCCTGAAGAAGTTCCGAACGTAAATACGATAGTAGGAGAGGAATCCTAAGATCTGCCTCAACTCCCCGACAGTAGAGGGCCGCTTGTCTTTTAAGGCCAGTACCGGGGCGATTTCTGCTGTGTCCATGGTATATCCTTCTCCGGACACAATTTTCCCTAGAAATCTGACTTGCCTTTTGAACAGTTCACACTTCTTTTGGGTCAACTTAACTCTGTGTTGTTGATACCTCTGTAATACAGTCCTCACGTGTTCAACATGCTCCGGGAAGGTTTTGCTGTGTACCACATTGTCATCCAAGTACGGCAGGCAGATATCATCCCTCAATCCTTCTAAACATGTCTCCATGCTCCTCTGAAATTCTGCTGGAGCTGAACTGAGCCCAAACGGTATGCGGATCCACTCATATAACCCCCACGGTGTGATGAATGCTGTCAAGGGTCTATTGGACTCTTCAACAAACCCTTGATGGTATGCTTTACCCTGATCGAGGACATAGAACCAGGTGCTTCCAGATAGGCTATCCAGCATATCTTGAATCTTTGATATTGGGTGCCAATCAGGTACTGACTTTCGGTTTAGTTCCCGGTAATCACAACAGAGTCTCAACGTACCGTCCTTCTTCCTAACACAAACAATAGGAGAGGAATAAGATGACTTTGACTTTTGTACCCAACCTCTGTTGATTAGATTTTGTAAATACTCTTTCACTTCATTGTGTAATGGTTTTGACACAGACATGTAACTTCTGGTTACTGGGGTCGTGTCTTTCAAATTGATTTTCAATTGCAATGAAGAAATACAGCCTATATCAGAGTCATCTTTAGAGAATCCATGACACTCTTCTCTCAGTATCTGTTTTGCTATTGCTATATCTTCAGCACACAAGTGTTCCAGGGATACTGGGGTATCCCAGGACCCTGAGGTGGGTCGTGCAATTTCCTCCCCTGGACAACTCCTATTCCTTGGGGGGAGACTGAATTCACAGTAGACCCCTGGGCGGGTCTCATTCTGGCAGGATATAGCATTTTAACGGTTTCAATGTGACCTAACACAGTCTTTGGATCCATTCTAATTTCGTGTTTCGTAGTATTCATCACCAGTACTGTTAGTCGAGCAAACCCACCAGTAGGGATCGTAAGCAAAGTCTCACCTTGAACTAGGCCTTCCGGAAGTTCTGAGGAGTCTTTTGACATGAACAGTCTTTTCTAGAATTTTCTTCCCGGTTCTACCCGGACTACACACCTCACCCCCACCATTTGGTTTGCAGGGAGGATGGTTGGGCGCCAGCTTACCTTGACTTCTTTTAGGTCCATTGTATTCTGTGCTTTCTTTACTCTATGAATCACATTTTCCGCCACAGCATTAGGTATGGCAAGTGATGTGGCAATTACATCCACCACCAGCTCCCTGACTTGTGTTTCGCGATGACCTCACTTTTTACATTATAACCCAGGATATAAAGGAAAAAAATCAAGATCCTGGGACAGATTGGAGAGTGTGAACAGAAAGAGAAACTGTCTTATATGAACTTGTTGCACCAGATCAATGCAGGCTTACAGAAAGGCTACCAGCCAGATGAGTTAATCGAGGGGGTGGTGAAAGCGATCAGCCCAGGACTGAACCTCCGTAGTATGCTAGAAATGAAGAGTCAATTGACCTTGCAACAGCTGAAGATGATTTTAAAAGGGCACTATAAAGAAGAGAGTACTTAAGAATTGTTCCACCGACTCATTAGCTTCTCACAGAAAAATAATGAATCACCCCAAAATTTCTTGTTCAGAGCAATTGAACTTAAGGATAGACTGTTGTTTGCATTCAGAGATATAGAAACGGAAGAGAAGTTTGATGCTGGACTAGTCCAGAAGAAGTTCTTGAGATTATTGGGAACGGGATTAATCAGCAAAGATATCAAGTTGCAGCTGAAACAGTAACTAGAAGATA
This sequence comes from Phyllobates terribilis, assembly GCF_046119375.1. NCBI lineage: Eukaryota > Metazoa > Chordata > Amphibia > Anura > Dendrobatidae > Phyllobates > Phyllobates terribilis. Next base: position 296,678,382 of record NW_027362762.1, read on the forward strand.
CTGGCATTTTGGATGAAGTCCTAATTGAAAAAATGAATGAGACCGAAAGTTTGGAGTCAGAGAGCGAACAGAAGTTAAAGAAAGGCTCTGCTCCTAAAATCACCAAAATGAGTCAGCTGAAGTTGGAGACTCCCGGTGGCCAGTCCGAAGATCATCATGGAGACCCTCCAGTGCCACCTCCAAGAGGGAACCTTAATCACCAACAAAAGAGAGGCCTGCCAGCGCTGACTGGGAGGAAGTAATAGGAGAACTGCGAGCCGAGTTGATTGAGGTGAAAAAGTTGATTCGTTCCAGGCCAGGACCCGTATCATTCAGACCCAGGAGTGGGTTCCAAAACAGAAGATACCCGGCTTGTGAAGAGTACCGTTCATCAAATCAGAGTACGGTGTGTGTCCACTGTCTAAGATGTGGTGAGGAAGGACATTATGCCAAGGAATGCCAATGGTCATGGTCGTTTGGGTTAAAAGACAGGAGGTTACCAGTGCGGGGCGACTGGTAACCGCGACACGGAGGAGGCCCCAGAAGCAAATCCAAATCTCACCAAACCCCAAAAAGGCGCATGAGGTAAAACGGCTGCATCAGTACTATCCCCAAGTGTGTTCCCATCTACAACAGCTGCAAGGAGACAGGGGCATCAGTTACTTAATGCCGAGTGCGGAGGTCAAACGATGTACTCCTGGGAGGAGGATTCCTCAGCCAGTAAAGATAGCCTCATCAGCCTAATCAGTGAAAGGTGCTTTATACAGTGCCAGCTAGATGGACTCCTAGTAATGGCACTGTGGGACACAGGAGCACAAGTGAGCCTTTTAAATGAAGAATGGAGAAGGCGCTACCTGCCACACACTTGCCTTTGGTCACTAAAAGAACTCTTGGGACCAGTAGAACTCCATGGCAAAGCTGTCAACCCGACCGAACTCCCTTTCATATGCTGGGTGGAATTGACTTTCCAACCCAGAGCCACGAAGAAGAGAAACACCATCAAGCTTTTGGTACCTTTTCTTATGCCCAGTGATCAGAACATGGCAGAGGATCCTATCCTGGGTTATAATGTAATCAGTGAGGTCATCACGAAACACAAGACAGGGGCGTTGGTGGTGGATGCAATTGCCACATCGCTCGCCATACTCAATGCCGTGGTGGAAAATGTGATTCATAGAGTAAAGAAAGCACAGAATACAATGGACCTAAAAGAAGTCAAGGTAGGCTTTCGCCCAACAATCATCCCTGCAAACCAAATGGTGGGAGTGAGGTGTGGAGTCCGAGTAGAACCAAGAAGAAAGTCCAGAAAAGGCTGTTCATGTCAAAAGACTCCTCAGAATTTCCGGAAGGCCTAGTTCAAGGTGAGACTGTGCTTACAATTCATACTAGTGGGATTGTGCGAGTGACAGTACCGGTGATGAATACTATGAAACACGAAATTAGACTGGATCCAAAGACTGTTTTAGGTCACATCAAAACTGTTAAAACGGTATATCCAGCCAGTGTGAGACCCGCCCAGGGGTCTACCGTGAATTCAGTCTCCCCGCAAAGGAACAGGAGTTGCCCAGTGGAGGAAATTGTGCAACCCACCTCGGGGTCCTGGGATTCTCCAGTACCCCTGGGACACTTGTGTGCTGAAGATCTAGCTGTAGCAATACAGATGCTGAGAGAAGAGTGTCATGCGTTCTCCAAAGGTGACTCTGATATAGGCTGTATCCCGTCGTTGCATTTGAAAATCAATTTGAAAGACATGACCCCAGTAACCAGAAGTTACATGTCTGTGCCAAAACCATTATATCGTGAAGTGAAAGAATATTTACAAGATCTCATCAACAGAGGTTGGGTCCAAAGGTCGAAGTTGTCTAATTCCTCTCCTATTGTCTGTGTTAGGTAGAAGGACGGTACGTTGAGACTCTGTTGTGATTACCGGGAACTAAACCGAAAGTCAGTACCTGATCGACACCCTATACCAAAGATCCAAGACAAGCTGGATAGCCTATCAGGAAGCACCTGGTTCTCTGTCCTCGATCAGGGTAAGGCATACCACCAACGGTTTGTCGAAAAGTCCAGTAGACCCTTGACAGCATTCATCACACCATGGGGATTATCTGACTGGATCCGCATACCGTTTGGGCTCAGTTCAGCTCCAGCAGAATTCCAGAGGAGCATGGAGACATGTTTAGAATGATTGGGACGATATCTGCCAGCCGTACTTGGATGACAATTTGGTACACAGCAAAACCTTCCCGGAGCATGTTGAACACGTGAGGACTGTATTACAAAGGTATCAACAACACAGAGTTAAGATGACCCCAAAGAAGTGTGAACTATTCAAAAGACAAGTCCGATTTCTAGGCTAAATTGTTTCCGGAGAAGGATATACCATGGACCCAGCAGAAATTGCTCCGGTACTGACCTTAAAAGACGAGCGGCCCTCTACCGTGAGGGGAGTTAAGGCAGATATTAGGATTCATCTCCTACTATCGTACTTACGTTCGGAACTTCTCCAGGATTGCCGCCCCACTATACCTCCTCTTGGGGACGACAACATAGTCAACAACACCCACGGAGAAAAAGAAGATCGGGTAGGACCGGGTTTAAAAGAAACAACGCCGGTTCATCCCAACAGCCCATTCTCTGGACAGCAGATCACCAGGAGGTATTGGAAGAACTAGTAGACTACCTGGTAAAATCACCCATCTTAGGATATCCTGATTTCAATTTACCATTTGTTCTTCATTGTGACGATTCTCAAGTTGGACTGGGAGCTGCCCTGTATCAGCACCAAGATGACAAAATGAGAGTCATCGGTTACGGTTCTAGAACGTTGACAGACGCCGAGAAGAATTACCATCTACATTCTGGAAAATTGGAGTTCCTGGCATCGAAATGGGCTATCTGTGAACGATTTAGAGATTATCTCTACTACAGCAAAGAGTTTGAGGTATACACTGACAACAACCCTTTGACCTATGTCCTTACTACAGCCAAACTGAATGCAATGGGTCAGAGATGGGTTGCTGAACTAGCTGACTTCAATTTCAGAATCAAGTACAGGCCAGGAAAATGCAATGCGGATGCTGACGGATTGTCAAGAATGCCACTAGAGCCTGAGGAGTTCATGTATGAATGCTCAAAGGAAGTCAGTCTGGAAGCAATGGAGAGCACTACCCAAGCAGTACATGCTTATCAGGAGGAAGTCACACTATTGTGGTGTCCGTTGACGGAGGAAACCACCATAAAAGCGAGAGAACAAGAACACCCCCGGTCTATTCAACAACTACCAAAAGGGAAAATCCGTAGAGCACAACAGGAAGATCGGATAATTGGTAGAATACTACTTTATGTGGACCAAACTCGGCTTCCAAGTAAACGGGAGAGAGACAATGAGTCACCAGCAGTATCTGTTTTAATTAAAGAATGGATGAAGCTCTACCTCAGTGAAGATGGTATCCTGTATCGTAAAGGAGGACAAAACCAGCAGTTGGTACTACCCAGAGTATTCCGTAGCTTGGTCTTCAAAGAACTCCATGAAAACATGGGACACCTGGGAGTGGAAAGGACAACAAATTTGATCTGTGAACGTTTCTTCTGGCCGTACATGCAGAGAGATATTGAGAGGTATGTGACCAGGGAGTGTCGGTGTCTGAAAGATAAACGTCCCAACACATCAACCCGGCACCTATGGGCAACATGCAAACTACGTATCCATTTTAGATGGTCTCAATAGACGTTCTACATCTCGAGACGTGCAAGGGTGGTTACAAATACATCTTGGTGGTGATGGACCATTTCACTCGATTTGCTCAAGCATATGCCACCATCAATAAATTGAGTTGAACAGCAGCAGAGAAGATCTTCAATGATTTTACTTAGAGGTTTGGGTTCCCTACGAGGTTACACCACGACCAAGGAAGAGAATTTGAGAACCAGCTCTTTGCCAAGCTAGGAAGGTACTGTAGAATTCAGAGATCCCACAAAACGCCCTATCACCCAGAGGGTAAGGGACAAGTGGAACATTTTAACTGGACATTATTGTCGATGTTGCGCACTTTAACAGCTGATGAGAAGAAAGACTGGAAGAGTTCTCTGTCAAAAGTGGTACATGCCCATAACTGTACAAAGAGCGATGCAACGGCTTAATCACCCTTTTTTCTATTGTATGGACGATCGCGAAGACTGTCAATTGACATCATGTTCGATACTCCGGTGTGTAATGCAGCGGCTTGCTGCATTGCTAGAATGTCCAGGGGGTGCGCTCTAGCTGACCATTTACCTCCCCCTCAGGTGACTGATCACAGGTCCTGTGTGCACAAAAGGATATATAAACCCTGGTAGTTTTGAAAAAGGGAGAGAAAGAGTGGCCTGGTGAGGCCTAGAGAAAGAGTGGCCTGGTGAGGCCTAGAGAGAGAGGCCCGGTGAAGCCTGGAAGGCAGAGGCTGGATCCCCGGTGTTTGAGATACCAATAGCCTTGGAGGACGAGAGGCCTGGTCCCTGTGTGGGACTCCACTAGCCTGGAAGGCAGAGGCTGGATCCCCTGTGTTTGAGATACCAGTAGCCTTGGAAGGTACGTGGCCCGGAGGCCCCATCTGGGAAGCCTTAAAGCCACAGCTGTGGCAGAACCGAGCTGACTGAAGCAGCTACGACCCGGCAAAGGTAAAAACGCTGCTTGATGTGGACATTGATATTGTTACCTTGCTGAAGGCTGTATCTGGAGCCAAGTGGGCATGTCTGTCACTAGAAAGGCTCTGGGATATTATGTGTAACATGTCGGCGAGCCACTGAGATGGACTATGTTATGAGTGGTTTATGGGATGTAATAAACTGCTGGACTGTGAATTACCGTTAAAACGTTGCATGTGTGCTTTAATTGACCCGGTGAAGCGAGTGCCCCCAGCGTGATGAATAGCGCTACCTTACAGGTGTCAGAAACTTACAGAATGTATCCGGAGTACGTTAGGAAATGGAAGGAACGGATGGCAGAGGCATACAACATAGCATCCAATGTGGTTACGCAAGGACAGAGCAAGAGTAAGGAGTACTATGATCGAAAATGTTATGGAGCAGAATTGGCACCGGGAAGCCGGGTGCTAGTCAAGAACGTACGTGAGAAAGGCGGTCCAGGAAAACTTTGTTCGTACTGGGAAGACAAGGTGCATGTGCTCGCTAGGAGGAAAGCTGATGACAGCCCAGTGTATGAAATCCGATTGGAAACGGAAGACAAGAAAACCAGAATAGTTCATCGGAATTTACTACTACCCTGTGATTATCTCCCACCACAACAAGTCTTCCCAGAAGTAGACCGACATCGTCCGAGATCGACTAAGGGACCACCATAGATTGAAGCTCCAGAGGTGGATAGTCACCTTGAAAGTTCCGATGGAGAAGAACACACAGTTGTATTTCTCAGACCGGCAAGGAGAGGGGTGTACCAACCTCAGGAGAGTGAACTAGGTCCTGAGGCTCCAGAGTTCGAAAGTTCGTACTAAGGAGTACAGATGAAGTCCAATTCAGATCTGATGATTGAACACCGGTCCCTGAAGAAACCGATCGACACTCAGGAGGAGCAGAATTATCAGACCGTGCGGAAACAGGTGACTCAGGAGAAGTACAGGCAGCTCCAAGAGCATCTGAGGATGCACGGGAAATGACTGCGGCGGAAGAAACTCCTGTGATTGAAGAACCCCTGGTATCTGAGGAACAACCCACCAGAAGGATGTCGACTCCAGAAGTGAGGAGGCCCGTGATGCTGACGTATGAGACACTTGGTGAACCGAGTCAAGTGCCAAGGACTGTTGACTGGAAACAGCTATCTCTGCCTGTGGACCAGGTAAGCCCACTTGAGTGGTACTCACCACTGAGAGGCAGTATGGGAGATGTTGCCTAGTGGAAAGACTTGTTTTCATGCTTTGATTTTCCTTAAAAGACTTTGTAGAAACAAAGAACTGTTAAAGCATAGAGACAGAGCTGGTTGAAGACGTACGAAAAGCTCCAGCTGAAGAGATGGTGATTGTTTTGTGTTAATTGTTTATTTCTTACAGGCATCCTACAAGAAAAAGGTTGTAAGATAATGGTTGTTATCAATGTTTATGAACGTTATACCAATTTCATAATGCCAATTTGTATATAAAGTTATCCAAGTTTCACCATTGTCTCAGAATTGGTCAGATTAACCAATTAAGACGAATGTCGAGGACGACATTCAAATAGGAGGGAAGAGTGTGACAGGCAGAAATAGTGCTGTTGCTTTAAAAGCATTCAGCAACTATTAGAAGTAACACAAGCACATGAAACAGGAAGTGTTGTGCTCCAGAAGCATCCAGCAACTAGAGGGGTTAACACAGTCACAGGAGAAGGGGAGTGTTTTAGCAGAGCCCCAGGGGGATTGTGGGGAAGTTGTTTACTGTCTGGCTGGTGCCGAAAAGAAAGGTGGTGTGTGAGTTCTGTATCTCACAGAAGCGCCCCTGCAAGTGAAAAAGATTCAAGTCAGAAGTAAAGCTAAGCACAGGTCAGGTAGAGTTCCTGACCTAGCAGTGCAGAGTATTGTCAGGCAGAAAGATAAGGACTGGAAGAAATGGAGTCACAGGGATCATCTCCCTCAGCAAACCCTCCCCCCTCCTCCATCTCACGGTGCTGTAAAGAATGCTGTGTTCATTAATGTGCCTTTGCATTAGAACTGTGCTGTCCTGTACTACTGGGAAGACTGTGAACTGCTGCGCTGCTAAGGAAACTGTACTGTTTGTCACTGGCGCCTGTTGCTCATAAGACTTAACTTGCACTGGCTGTGCGGCTTCTTATTAAATGCTACTGTTCTACCGTTTATGAGGACTCTTGACAAGTGTGTCTACCTACAACCTACATGTCTGTGCCTGAAGGTCAATACCCCTGTGTGCCTGAGAGAAGCTGCAGCACATGGTCTACGGTCGCCCTGAGTAACGGTTTCCCCAGGATTCCAAAGAATTCATGTAACCTGTCTCACCCCTATCTGAACCTAGTGGCATGCGTGTAACATATTCCTGGACCTGGGTGAAAATGGTGTGAGAATGCCAAAAATCACAACATTTTAGCACAGATTCAAATTGCTCCAAAATTATACGACTTTTCAAAGCATTTTACATCAGAATGCTGGCATAAAAGCTGTGATGAATCGCTCGCAATGGTTTTTTTTTCTACTCTTGACAGGTGCCTTTATTTTCACTTTAACAAAGGTGGTTTTAATGTGCTAGAGATAGGTAAGAGAAGAGATAGGGCTGGGGCGGCAAGGTGACTATAGCTTAGGCCCTTCACACACACACACACACACATATATATATATATATATATATGGATAATAGATAGGTGATATAGACAGATGATATATGCAGATAGATAGACAATAGATAGCGATGTGGATACAGCTAGATATGGACAGATAGATAATAGATGATATAGATAGATATGGGGTAGATAGATAATAGATAGATAGAGCTATGAATATAGATAGATATGGACAGATAGGGGAGATAGACTGGCTGCAGACAGACAGCTCCTCACTATACTGGGCATATGTGGCAGATTAGGGCATAGTGTCCCTAGCGCCCCTCCAGAGGAGCAGAGCCCGCTGTGTGGCTGGGAGCCTGCTGCTGACAGGAAGCAGCCCCTCTCCTCGGCTGTACGAGGACTGTGCGCCTGATGTGAGGAGGAAGGAGCCGCGCACACGCCGCCGCCGCCTCATCACCTGCTCCTCAGACTGACAGAGCATGAGGAGCCGCCACTAGAGCCGCAGCCCTGCAGATGAGCCCCGAGCACTAGGTAGGTTGTTCTCCCCCCTGCTCTCTGTGCTATCGCTCATCTCCTGTGCCCACCGCTGTGTGCCCATCTTTGCTGCCCATCCCCTGGTGTGTTGTGGGAAGGTCCACCTGATGGTATATTGGGTGGTAAGGGGGAGAGCAGGCTGCAGGCCCTGTGCACGTCAGTGTGTCTGTGTGGTGCCTTCCATACTACAGTGGGCTGTGTACATTGCTGTGGACGTCATGTGCTCGGGACATAAGCGCTGTGTGCAGGAGCCATCTCTCTGGTTTAGATAATATGTGTGAGCGCAGCTACAGGTGAAGGATACAGCACTCCGGTCCCCTCCCCCAAATCACAGTGGTTGTCATGACGACGGAGCTACCAGCTGCAGCATCCAAGTTATATGCGGGGAGGAGGAGACGCGGGGAGGGCAAGGTTCAGCTGCGGCGGGCGAGACGTGCGCACTACCTACTGCACAGGGAAGCCGGGCTGGGCATGTGACCTGCTGAGGAGCACTGCCCTGGGGATGTACCACTGTAAACCAGTGACCTGCTGAGGAACACTGCCCTTGGGATGTTCCACTGTAAATTAGTGACCTGCTGGGGAACACTGCCCTGGGGATGTACCACTGTAAACCAGTGACCTGCTGAGGAACACTGCCCTTGGGATGTTCCACTGTAAATTAGTGACCTGCTGGGGAACACTGCCCTGGGCATGTACCACTGTAAATTAGTGACCTGCTGGGGAACACTGCCCTTGGGATGTTCCACTGTAAACTAGTGACATGGTGGGGAGCACTGCCCTGGGGATGTACCACTGTAAACCAGTGACTTCCTGGGGAACACTGCCCTGGGAATGTTAAACTGTAAACCAGTGACCATCTGAGGAACACTGCCCTGGGGATGTACCACTGTAAACTAGTGACCTTCTGGGGAACACTGCCCTGGGGATGTTCCACTCTAAACTAGTGACTTGCTGGGGAACACTGCCCTGGGGATATACCACTGTAAACCAGTGTCCTTCTGGGGAACACTGCCCTGGGGATGTACCACTGTAAACCAGTGACCGTCTGAGGAACACTGCCCTGGGGATGTACCACTGTAAACCAGTGACCATTTGAGGAACACTGCCCTGGGGATGTACCACTGTATACTAGTGACCTTCTGGGGAACACTGCCCTGGGGTTGTACCACTGTAAACTAGTGACCTACTGAGGAACACTGCCCTGGGGATGTTCCACTGTAAACTAGTGATCTGCTGGGGAACACTTCCCTGGGGATGTACAACTGTATACTAGTGACCTGCTGAGGAACACTGCCCTGGGGATGTACCACTGTATACTAGTGACCTTCTGGGGAACACTGCCCTGGGGATGTACCACTGTACACTAGTGACCTTCTGGGGAACACTGCCTTGGTGATGTACCATTGTAAACTAGTGACCTACTGAGGAACACTGCCCTGGGGATGTTCCACTGTAAACTAGTGACCTGCTGGGGAACTCTGCCCTGGGGATGTACCACTGTATACTAGTGATCTTCTGGGGAACACTGTCCTGGGGATGTACCACTGTATACTAGTGACCTGCTGGGGAACACTGCCCTGGGGATGTACTACTGTAAACCAGTGACCTGCTGGGGAACACTACCCTTGGGATGTACCACTGTAACCAGTGACCTGCTGAGGAACACTGCCCTGGGGATGTACCACTGTAAACCAGTGACCTGTTGGGGAACACTGTCCTGGGGATGTACCACTGTATACTAGTGACCTGCTGGGGAACACTGCCCTGGGGATATACCACTGTAAACCAGTGACCTGCTGAGGAACACTGCCCTGGGGATGTACCACTGTAAACTAGTGACCTGTTGAGGAACACTGCCCTGGGGATGTTCCACTGTAAACTAGCGACCTGCTGGGTAACACTCCCCTGGTGATGTACCACTGTATACTAGTGACCTGCTGGGGAACACTGTCCTGGGGATGTACCACTGTATACTAGTGACCTGCTGGGGAACACTGTCCTGGGGATGTACCACTGTAAACCAGTGACCTGCTGGGGAACACTACCTTTGGGATGTACCACTGTAAACCACTGACCATTTGAGGAACACTGCCCTGGGGATGTACCACTGTAAACCAGTGACCATTTGAGGAACACTGCCCTGGGGATGTACCACTGTATACTAGTGACCTTCTGGGGAACACTGCCCTGGGGTTGCACCACTGTAAACTAGTGACCTACTGAGGAACACTGCCCTGGGGATGTTCCACTGTAAACTAGTGACCTGCTGGGGAACACTTCCCTGGGGATGTACGACTGTATACTAGTGACCTGCTGAGGAACACTGCCCTGGGGATGTACCACTGTATACTAGTGACCTTCTGGGGAACACTGCCCTGGGGATGTACCACTGTACACTAGTGACCTTCTGGGGAACACTGCCTTGGTGATGTACCATTGTAAACTAGTGACCTTCTGAGGAACACTGCCCTGGGGATGTTCCACTGTAAACTAGTGACCTGCTGGGGAACTCTGCCCTGGGGATGTACCACTGTATACTAGTGATCTTCTGGGGAACACTGCCCTGGGGATGTACCACTGTATTCTAGTGACCTGCTGGGGAACACTGTCCTGGGGATGTACCACTGTATACTAGTGACCTGCTGGGGAACACTGCCCTGGGGATGTACTACTGTAAACCAGTGACCTGCTGAGGAACACTGCCCTTGGGATGTACCACTGTAAACCAGTGACCTGCTGGGGAACACTGAGCTGGGGATGTACCACTGTATACTAGTGACCTGCTGAGGAACACTGCCCTGGGGATGTACCACTGTATACTAGTGACCTTCTGGGGAACACTGCCCTGGGGATGTACCACTGTATACTAGTGACCTGCTGAGGAACACTGCCCTGGGGATGTACCACTGTATACTAGTGACCTTCTGGGGAACACTGCCCTGGGGATGTACCACTGTATACTAGTGACCTGCTGAGGAACACTGCCCTGGGGATGTTTCGCTGTAAACCAGTGACCTGCTGAAATATAATGCACTGGGGATGTATCACTGAAAGCTAGTGGCCTGCTGAGGTATACTGCATTAGGGTTGGGAAAATGTATTTTGGTTCCCTAGGCTGATGAAGCCAATAGTGTTCCACCACCCACTTCCCAGCAAATGAATTGGTCAGTAACTAAGGTAACAAGACCCCTAACACAAACCTCCTTTTGGTCAGGTAACAAGCTCAGACGACCAACCACCACTTCCACTAGATTTGTTACCTTTTTTTTACCCAAAAAGATCAGCAAAAGTAAAAAAAAAAAAAAAAGTGCTGTACTCTAGGTGTGTGACTTAACAGGAAGTGCAATTTCACAGTTAGATATTGAATCATTCATTATTTGCGGACCATTTACACTATACTAGGAGCAAATAGCGATATTCATATTTGACATCCTATATTTTAAATGTCCCAAAAATAGTAATGGAAACTAATATAACTTAATTATAATGGCTTCTCAGTCTGAGTATTTGCTCCATTAAAATAAAAACACTTACCGGTATACTCACTTTCCGTGCTGGCGCCATTCCATCAGTGATGGTACTTGTTTACTCTCGGGGCTCACGTGAGGTTGTTACATCATGTGAGCCCTGTGCTCAATCAGCGCCTTCTTCATTGTTTCCGCCTTCGAACATCGGCAGGAAATCAGGGCTGCGGCTGCTCTCTGACTTCCTGTTGATGTTCAATATGTCCGAAAGAGGGGACAGTGAAGATGGCGCTGATTGGGCTCAGTGACATAACAACCAATCATGAGCCCCGGGAGAAAGCAAGTATCATCACCGAAGGAATGGCGCTGGCACGGAAAGTGAGTATAAGGTTATGTGCACACGGTGCGTTTTTGGTGCGTTTTTTCAGCGCAGAAGTGGGCCAAAAACGCATTGCATACCTTATTCCATGACTTTCTATGACATTTTGCAAGTACTGTGCACATGATCAGGAATTTTCCTGAGCGGATTTCATGTGCGGAAAAAACGAAGCATGTCCATTCTTTGTGCTTTTCCGCATGCGTTTTTGCCTATAGAATGCACTGGAAAAAACGTATGGCAAACCCGCAGGCAAAAACGCACAAAGAACACATGTAAAACGCTGCAGATTTTCCACAGCGTTTTTGCTGCCAAGAGGTGCAAAAACGCTGTAGAAATTTCTGCAAGCAATTCCTGAATGTGCGCACATAGCCTTAGTGTTTTTTCATTTTCACAGGGCAAACACTCTGATTGAAAAGAGGTTGTCTGAGTAGTGGACAACACCTTTAAGGTGTCCAGCATTCGGTAGATGCACTAATAGAATCTTTCCAGATCCCATTATAGATAAATGGATATATCTGATAATTTTTGCGTCCATCATGCCACAAATACAGCTTGCAACAAAACTGATTGTGGTTCCGTATTTCTGTACTGATAGTGGTTCTCGTGACGTATTTCTGTACTGATGGCAGTTCTAGTGCCTTATTCCTGTCTTGTTGGTGGTTCTGGTGATATATTCATGTAGTAGTGTTTGTTCTGGTGCTGTTTTCATGTACTACTGGTAGCTTTAATGATGTATTCATGTAGTGATGATGGTTCTGCTGTTATAATCATCATCATCAGTGCAAAACAAAATCATCATTAGAACATAAATAGATCTCCAGAGCCATCAATAGTACATGAATACGGCACCAGAGTAATTAAATAGGGCACTAGAACCACCATCAGCACATGAATACATGAATCTCACCAAAGCCATCATCAATACATGAATTTATCACCAGAACCACCATCACTAAATTAATACGTCACCAGAACCACCGTAAGTCTTTGAATGCAAGAACCAAGCTTAGTACAGCAATCAATCTTAATGTCAAGTCAGCCCCATATACATTTGTATTGTATGAACCTACAAGTCTCAGTATGTCCTTAACAGTCACAAGGAGATACTAGGATTTGTTTTTAACAGCCATCATCAGATAGTGGACCATCCAGGAACCACTGTGTTGACATGCTGGCTATATCACAAATAAAAATTCTCTGATTAGAGCCATTCTTTCTTTTCTGCTTCATCTTGCCCAGACGCCATGATGACTATTCATATCCACAGTTTGTCTCTGCAGAGTTCCCTCTCCTTTAGTTTTCTGCAGCACACCCAGACACGATGTTCGTAAAAATAAGATTGCTATTAAAATGCCCTCTGCATAAAAACATCTGTCTATTCTATGCCCTAAATATACCACCTATGGTATATGGTCTTCACAATGTACACCTTTAAAGGGGTTGTCCAGTCTGATTCTACAAGTCTGCAGTCACTTTGTGACTTTGTACAGTTCCCCCACAGGACCAAACACCATAGCCCCCAGCATACAGTATGATCACCACAGCCCCATTTATAGTATGGTCACCACCACCCCCTCTTCAGTATAATGTCCTCCACAGCCCCCTATGCCATATGGTTACCACAGACCCTATACAGTATGGTGTTCCCAGAGCCCCCTATACAGAATGATGTCTCCGCATCCATTCATATAATGTTTCCCACAGCATCCAGTATAATGTTCCCCTTAGCCTCCTGTATAGTATTCTTTAATCTACCCAAAGCCCCCTATATAATATGGTGTCTCCATAGCCCAGGTATAATGTCCTCCACAGCCCTCCATTTAGTGGCCAATTAATATAATTAAAAAAAAAAAGAAAAGCTTACACTTGCCTAATCCTGACTACCCGTCCACCATGGCCGCTGCCTCCTCTTCTATCTGGTATAGCAGTGGGCGCTGGACGGTGCGATGTAGTGATGTTATTGTACTGCCTGCAGTCCTCCAACAGACCACAGTCCGGAAGTAGCTTGCGTCTTGCTGGAGTTACAGGCAGAGCAGGGAGCTGATTAGCGTGCTCCTCTGCTCCAGTACTGGCGCTCACATCAGTTGTATCTGCTTCTTAAAATGGCTGATTGGTGGAGGTGATGTGTGTTGCACCCCCACCAATCACATATTGATGACCATCCTAAGGATAGGCCATCAGTATAAAAGTCCCGGATAACCTCAAGAGTGAAAAAAGAAAAAAAATTCCGCCATGTTTTTTGGGTCTTGTTTTTACTGCAAACATTGTGTGGCAAAATTACTCTTCAGGTCAGTACTATTACAGTGATACCAAATATCTTTATATATTTATGTGAACAAAAAAGGTTCAAAAAAAGTTTTTTTATATATTAGTAAAAAAAAATTGTAATTAAAAAAATAATTGTGTTATCGTTTCTGAGACACATAACTTTTTTGTCAGTCAATGAAGCTGTATGAGAGTGTGTGTTTTTAGAATACAATGATCTGATTGTTTTTATTGCACATTTGTAATTTCTGGCATTTCAATATTCTTTTTTTTTAATGCTGTTTATTGTTCAAGTTATTTTATATATTCATAGATCAGACTTTTACAAACACGACAGTACAAAACGCTTATTTTAATCATTTTCTGATTTGGAAAAGGAAAGTGATTCAAACTTTTATGATTTTTTTTTTTTTAATTTAAAAAAACAAACACTTTAAAGGGAATCCCTCATTAGGATTTCGTCCCCCAAACTAATTATATGAACATGTAGCTCTTTCATAACAAGTCCAGCAATACTTTTACATGGCCAGTCCTTTCCTTTATTACTGAGAAATCAGCGTTTGAATTTATATACAAATGATGCTGTAGATCTGAAGCCTCTGTCACTCCAGCTCTATTCTATGCCCAGCACCGCCTCCTCCTGCTTGACTGACAGCTCCTTTGCCTGAAGTCACACAGCATAGAGGCTGTGGTGGGAATAGAGCAGGAGTTACAGAGGCTTCAGAACTACCGTAACTCTTCAGCCTCATTTGCATGTTAATTCTATAGCTGATTTTTCAGTAATGGAGGAGCCGACTGCTCATGTAAAGATATTTATGGACTTGTCTTTGAAAGAGCTACATGCACATATAAATAGTTTGGGGTGTGAAATCCTGCTCACAGTTTAATTACTTTTCATTTATTTTTTTCTCTATTTGTTTGCTTGTGTTGTATACTGCAATACTTACAATATATAGTAAAAATTACAATCTCCCATAAACGCCAGCCACAAGGCTTCACAGGCCCACTGGAAAGTTGGAATGCTGGGAGTTGAAAGATGGTGACGATGAAGGAGGCACTTTGCTGTTAGAGGCAGTTGCCGGCTGTCTTTGTATGGCGCTCTGTAGCCCACTCAATAGACCCCCACTGGACATGTGGCGTAGTACTTATACGTCGCACATCGGAAGGTCTTAAGAATGCCAGAAAAAAATGTATGTTCAAAATAACACATAGTAAAATGCTTTTTAATATACAGATCTAAACCCTTTGTGAAAAGGGACACCCAACAAACGTTCATTTGACACTACACTTGCTATATCGGCAGAGCTGTATGGCCAAGTTCAAACCAGGTTATGCTCCGTGCATTTGAATGCTAGAGGTAAATATAGTCTAAGGGTATATATAGTCTAAGGGTATGTTAGCACGACATCTTATAGACTCCAGAGTACCCACCTAACTGTGCAAGAGAAAGATGCTTCAGGAAAATGCCAGCGGTGTCTTTCCTTGCCGTCGGGCATGTTTCTTTTTTTGTTTTGTTGTTTTGACATTATGTTTACAATAGTGAGCAGCTTCCAAGCCAAAGAATAGTCAGGGATCTTTTTTATAACCGCTTTGCCACTTTCAAAGACCGAAGAGGTTAAAAGTAGATGAAAAAAATGAAACATCTACATAGACATTTGCACGAACCTTAAAAAGATAAAAGTTTTGACTCTGACCTCCTTACTATTGCTTTTTTCTGGATACAATAGCACCACAAACTCAGCAGAGAGCATAAAATGATGTGAACCTTCATTTTCTTTTAATTTTTATACATAATTAAAGCACCACTTTTTTTTTCAGCGCTAGCTTATCGCTTTAAATGGCAGGTCTCCAAATGGAGACTTTTGTGAGTAGCTCTGCACAGAAGAGCAGATCTAGATTCACATCTACTGGCTTAAGAGTTGGAGAGAGAAGTTAAAGGGGTTGTGCCACGAACAAAAGTACATTTTAATCAACAGATCTTGGAATAAAAATGAACTCCACAATTGGATGTTTTTAAAAAAATGTTCCTGTGCTGAGATAATCTTATAATCACCATTTCCACCCCTGATGAAGCCACCCTGGTAGTGGCGATACTCTTGGGGTTGAAGGTTTTCTCGTACCTCCTTTGTGTATATTGCTACACTGTCACCTATGGTTACTACCTTTTCCTTGTGACCTTTTGATTGCATTATTGCTATAGCCTATTCCCATTTTTTTTCATCTGTCTGGTGTTCTAATTATTTTTTTGTGAATTGTGCCTACAGCATACTATCTGCACTTTTGTGAGTATCACCTTGTATCAGAACACGTGATCTTTAATATTGATGGGATGGGTTGCTACATGTACAGTGGTGGCCAAAAGTATTGGCACCCCTGCAATTCTGTCAGATAATACTCAGTTTCTTCCTGAAAATGATTGCAATCACAAATTCTTTGGTATTATTATCTTCATTTAATTTGTCTTCAATGAAAAAACACAAAAAGAATTGTCCTAAAGCCAAATTGGATATAATTACACACCAAACCTAAAAAAGGGGGTGGACAAAAGTATTGGCACTGTTTGAAAAATCATGTGATGCTTCTCTAATTCGTGTAATTAACAGCACCTGTAACTTACCTGTGGCACCTGACAGGTGTTGGCAATAACTAAATCACACTTGCAGCCAGTTAACATGGATTAAAGTTGACTCAACCTCTGTCATGTGTCCTTGTGTGTACCACATTGAGCATGGAGAAAAGAAAGAAGACCAAAGAACTGTCTGAGGACTTGAGAAACCAAATTGTGAGGAAGCATGAGCAATCTCAAGGCTACAAGTCCAGCTCCAAAGACCTGAATGTTCCTGTGTCTTCCGTGCGCAGTGTCATCAAGAAGTTTAAAGCCCATGGCACTGTGGCTAACCTCCCTAGATGTGGACGGAAAAGAAAAATTGACGAGAGTTTTCAACGCAAGATTGTGCGGATGGTGGATAAAGAACCTCGACTAACATCCAAACAAGTTCAAGCTGCCCTGCAGTCCGAGGGTACAACAGTGTCAATCCGTACTATCCGTCGGCGTCTGAATGAAAAGGGACTGTATGGTAGGATACCCAGGAAGACCCCACTTCTTACCCTGAGACATAAAAAAGCCAGGCTGGAGTTTGCCAAAACTTACCTGAGAAAGCCTAAAACGTTTTGGAAGAATGTTCTCTGGTCAGATGAGACAAAAGTAGAGCTTTTTGGGAAAAAGCATCAACATAGAGTGTACAGGATAAAAAAAGAGGCATTCAAAGAAAAGAACACGGTCCCTACAGTCAAACATGGCGGAGGTTCCCTGATGTTTTGGGGTTGCTTTGCTACCTCTGGCACTGGACTGCTTGACCGTGTGCATGGCATTATGAAGTCTGAAGACTACCAACAAATTTTGCAGCATAATGTAGGGCCCAGTGTGAGAAAGCTGGGTCTCCCTCAGTGGCATGGGTCTTCCGGCAGGACAATGACCCAAAACACACTTCCAAACCCGGCAGGTCCGTCTGCCCCGTCTCATGCTGCACATAACACATCTGCATCTCTGGCTGCTGTGGGCTTAAAAGGGGACAAACTTATGTTGTGGCCCCCATGCTCCCCTGACCTCAACCCCATTGAGAACCTGTGGAGCATCATCAAAAGGAGTGTCTATGATGGCGGGAGGCAGTTCACATCTAAGCAACCGCTCTGGGAGGGTATTCTGTCCTCATGCAAAACAATTGAAGCAGAAACCATCCAAAACCTGACAAATTCAATGGACGAGAGAGTTCAGAAGCTCCTTTCGAACAAGGGGTCCTATGTGCAAATATAACATCACCTAGAATAAAGTTTTGAGTTGAAAACTGTTTGCTTTCAGTTTGTAATAACCTGCTAATGCTTATAATTTAAAAAATGACCATTTTTTTGTTCTTTATTAAAATGAAAAGGTTGAAAACTCTGCTGTGCATAATAATTTGGAACATGCATTTTGAGTGCATTTTGAGTTTTTTATTTTTTTAAAAATATACTGTTATCATAGGCAGTTTGTACGAAAAACTTTCAATTGTACTCTAATAGTTATTTGACTGGAAAATTACAATGACTGCAATTCATATAGGTAATTTGGGAAAATCTGAGAAAATATTATTTGCATAATAATTTGGAACACAGTGTATAGTGTGACCAAGTTGACAAGCACTTTCCAAGTGATGCTAAAATTGCTTGGAAAGCGCTTGTCAACCCGCATGCGGAAATGCATGTGAAGAACGCTTCACATCCGCATGTCCCTGGCAGGAAAACGCATGTACAATCCGCATGTACAACCCGCATGTGTTTTTTTCTGCCAGGGAGATGCAGAAACGCTCAGGAAAAAATCCGGAGCATTTCTGCATCGTGGGCACATAGCCTAAAAGAAGGCAGTGAAATGTTTTACTCTCAAAAGGAATCAGCTGTGATCCCCTGCTGTCCTGTCTGTATACTCTTTTGCTTTCCCCCTCTGCCCAGGAGCTGTGGTATGATCAGACCATGTTCCTGCACGGTCAGACACAGCCATTACACAGTACACAGCCGGGGCACATTTATAAGATTATCTCAGCGCAGGAACATTTTTTTAAACACATCCAATTGTGGAGTTTATTTTGATTTCAAGATCTGTTGATTAAAATATACTTTTGTTCATGGCACAACCCCTTTAAGTATGGTAAGCTGGAGGAAGGATGATACCGCCAGTTAAAGGGTTGCTTGAAGCTGAATGTGACCGTGTGGTGTGAGTGCCTGATGCGGGATAAGACGAGAACCACTGGATGTAAATATATTGCTTCAGTGTGATTTCTATGGGGAAGTTTTTTCTGTTATTATACTGGTTTTGGTGGATCTGGATGTTATTACTCGGGGGATTCTGGATGTTGCTTGCAACCATCTCTCAGAGCTGTATGTGGCTCTCAAGGTAAGAAAGTTTGTGGCGCACTATCATAGGGTATGTGCACACAATGTGTCTTAGATTCTGGCATATGCACCTAGTTTTGCAAGAGGAAGACGCTAAAGGGGTATTCCTAGCTCCAAGATCCTATCCCAATATGTAGTAGGTGTAATAATAATAATATTAGCAAATACCTCCAATTAGAAATGTATCATAGTTCTTCTGATTCACTATGTCGCTTACCCTAATGTGCAGGGCATTGCAGTAGCTTAGGTATCCATGGTTACGAGCACTAAACCATTAACTGTCTCTATATGAGTGCTTGTAACCATGGATAGATAAGCTACAGTACTGCCCTGCACATGACGTAAGCTACATAGCGAATCAGGCAAACTATACTACATTCCTAATTGGAGGTATTTGCTAATGTTAATATTATTACGCCTACTACAGATTGGGATAGGATCTTGGAGATGGGAATACCCCTTCAAGGAAACACTGGAGGTGTATATATTATTTATACAGTAGTGAGCTGTTTCCAAGAGGAAGCAGCCTTAGAAAGGACCAGTCATTTATTTTACCGGCTTTGTGGCTTGCAAAGCCTGAGGCAGTTAAAAGGAGGTCAAAAGACTGAACATATGCAGTGCAATGCCAAAATAACTTGCTGTGCACATGTTCATACTTTTTTGCACTTATAAGTGCTTCTTCAGGCTGGTTTTGGATCATACCTGCCTGAATATGAAATCATGTTCACATACTATTTGGCCATGTTCCCACAATGAGTAATTGGTGAGATTTTGATGTTGCAGATTTTCGGTAGCATTTTTCATCTTTTACCTAAATTAGGTTACTTGCATTTTTTTCAGTGCATATGTTTTTTTTACCTACAAATTTTCAGCATCTATTGCAATTATTTAGGGAAAATGTGCACAAAGCTTAACATACCACATGAGAAATTGACATGCCGCAGATTTCAAAAAACGTAACCCAGATGAGTTTACGCAGCGTGAAAAAAAGATGCATCATGGGCATGAGTTTTCTATGAATCCCAACCACATTTCTGGTACTGTAAGATACTGCATTTTTTGCTCAGTGAAAATATAAAGCATCAAAAACTCGTGGGAACATAATCATAGTCTACTTCTCTGGATTTTCTCTGATATGATATGAACTCTGGAAATGGAGGGGGAAGCACCGTAGAAGTGTGCTGACATCCCTGCAAGTTATTCGGAGTAGATATCTTCCTCTTAGGAGGATCATGCTGTGTGTCCTACAATAAGCATACTACATTGAGTGTCTCCTGCACTGTACGATCAGTAGTAACTCCTCCAGCACGCATCTACCTAGTGCAGTTGATATTAAGCAGCACAGCAAGGCCAGCTTTTGAAACCAATAGAGCTGCCTATCCACCTAGCGCTGGGTACAGCTGTGCTGCAGGATTTAATGCTGATCGCACAGTGCAGGAGACACTTGATGTAGTAATGCTTATGCAGGAGACACAAATACTGTATATACACAAGATAAAAACACTATGTGTAGGCACATTGCATCGGTTGCCATTGCAGGCGAGGAGGAAGGGTCAAAAAGCCCCACCCTGGTGATGAGTAGAGATGGTCAGCTGGCAAGGGACAGCAGCATCTTTACTTGGTTACCCTCCAAATAAGCACAGAGATCAATTCTTGCATGCTGTACACTCATGGCAGTTTGTGGTAACTTGCTGGACATTGTACAGTACATGTGCAGTGGATGTCAGTAACTTATACGGTCAACGCTAGAATTTACATGTTTAGGTCACCACACTTCCTAAAAAAATGCATTAAAAAGGGATCAAAATGTTGTATTTATCCCAAACACTACAGCTCACCAAGAAAGACTTGATACAGCTACATTGATGGAAAAATAGGAAAGTTATGAGTCTTAGAAAATGGAGACAAACTAATTTTTTTTTTTGCGAAGTTCTGAATTTTTTAGATCCAATAAAATTTTAAGTGACCTAAATAATTATATTACCAGGTAGCTGTTATTTCACATTAAGCACTGTGAAAATAAAGTCTGTAAAACAATGGCAGACTCTTTTTTTTTTTAACTATTCAATACCATTTGAAGTTTTTCCATTCTTGAGTGCAATATATGATAAGGGGAATGTAGTTTTAAGTTAAACCAACTCGTTCCACAACAACTAAGCCTCTTATTGCTATGTTGAAGAAAAAATAAAACCTATGACTTTTGGAAGAAGGGAGGAAAAACAAAGTGCAGAAATAAAAATTGCTTGTCCCTAATGTTTTGCTTGCTTCCTACACAATATATCCAAGTCATGAATACGCTTCAATTTCTCATTTCTCCTCATATCTCCATCACCCAACACACACTCCCTTAAATTGAAGATCAGATAGTAGGGTAAACATTTATCTGTGTACTACAGTATTGCACATGCAGTGGCTCTTTGTCTGTTGTGAAACTACCTGAATTTCAAATTGTTTTCAGATATCGGAACTGTAGAGTTAGGCCTCATTCACACTTTAGTTTTTCCTCATACAAGTTCTGTCTATGTTTTTCTCAGATCGCACTTGTACCCATGAAAGTCTATGGGGCTGTTCACATGTTCAATTTCTTCCTCGGACTGAGTGATTTGTTTAAAAAAACAGACATTTTGGTCCACGTGTCATCAGTTTTTCTCGTATTTGAAAATAGAATAGCTTCTCTATTTTCGTAACAGTCCGCACTCGCATAGCATCACAGACCCATAGATAGACTTGCATTGCCGGTTTTGTTCCAACACTTGTCTGATTTTGATCCATGTCTATGCGATTTTGCACAGACCACTTTGTCCGTAGAAAATAATGGACTGGTGGATGACCCCGTTCACTATTATAGGAACCCAGAGAGCGTGAAAAACACGGATAGCACTTGTACGCAAAAAAATGCACATCTGAATGAGGCCTTTGAACAGCTGTAATACTGCGGGTTGTGCGCTACTGCTCTATGGTGTACAATTTTGCTGAGTGAATTGTTAGTGAGCTGATCCCCATAGGTAAGGTATGCTTAGGTATCATTACAACTAAAATTTTTCATAAAATACATAGAAAAATCACGACAGATTAGTAACATGTGAATATTGCCTGGTTTTGCGTCTTGGCTTTATTTATTTCAAGTGGTTGAGAAAGATTTATTTTGCAAATACATATTTTCTTTCCTAAGAGGTTAACATATTTTTCTTTATTAACCATAGAATGTATACTGTAGCTAGTATTCATTTTAGGCCACAGCTCCACCAAAACCAGGAGTGGGTGATAAATGCAGAATTGGTGACTTGTTTCTATTATACCTTTTCTCTGATTGTTCCTCACCTGGTTTTGGCTCCCACTCCTGAAAAAAAATACTGACCGAATACTGATAGTGGGGCCGTGGGCTTTGATTGTGATAAACTTGATAAATGTAGTAAATATATACACTGATCAAATTGAAATCAAGAATGACCTGTCGATAGCACGCCATTCATTTCATTTTACTGCATATAGTTTCATAATTGATTTGGTTTATACATTTCAGCAACCAATAATCCATTTAATACATTACAAATGTGTGTGATAATTCTAATAGTGAATTACGACTTTCAAGGAGGTGTGCATAGCAAATCATTTTACAGATGACCAAATTAAATTGACTGTGCAAAATAAGATGTTTCTTTACATCATAGCCATACACTAAGGCTATGTTCACACATTGCATTTTCTCAGCAGCAAATTTTTTCTGCTTGTTTTTTGGTGCATTTTTGCTGCATTTTTTTCACTGTCCTTTTGTCTCTTTTTCATGTACATAAAGTTCAGTGAAAAAAAAATCTCATTCTGGTTTTGGCACAAAAAACGCTGAAACACCTGACACCTGTGTTTTTGGTGCGTTTTTTCAGCGTTGTTTTCACCACCCCTTACTTCCAATGGGTGAAAAAACGCTGAAAGAAGTGACATGCTCTATTTTGCAAAAAAACATACAAAACACAAAATACTGATCAAAAAAAAATCAAGGCGTGTGCATGAGATTTCTGGAATCTCGTAGACTTTGCTGGTACTGTAAAAGGCAGGTGAAAATTTGCATAAACCGCTGAAAAAACACAATGTGTGAACATAGCGTAATAGTGAATTTGTTAATTTATTAGAATAGTCATTTTTGTCCATAAGAAAGCACGCCATGAATAACATTATTACTTTAAAGAATGATTAAGATCATGGAGGGAGGAGGGTTAGAGAATAGACTTGTTAGAAACAAAGAAATACGTCCAGGGATGAGATTTTCTAAAATAACAAAAACTCTATTGAAATAGAGGTAACTAGAATGTGTGTAAACATGAAAAAAACCTCTAAAAAAATCTTTTATTAAATTTTTCTTAAAAACACACCAAAAACCCTTGTGATACACGAGTAAGAAGCTCCATAGTTATATCAAGAACCATCCAATATCCTTTAAGGACTATTTAGCATTAAATAAAAAAAATGGAAGTAGATGACAACAAATGGGCCAGTAAAGTCTTAGACATGATAAATATCCATATACAATATAGACTTAAAACTGCCCTATCTCAAAAAGCCTCAACTGATACTGCCTGTCATGGAGGTTGGCACCCTAATATACGAGTTTGGCGCCCCCATTCAACGGTAGCTGTCCCTCACTTTCCCTGCTATACCCTGATAATGTGAGTTAAACAGGTAATGAGTGACTGCCTGCTCTAATACAATTTTCATACTATACTAATCGATAAATGAAGAGAATGCAACATGATGGCAGACTTATCTCATATTCTGGAATTCCCCCAACGCGTTTCCCCTTCCTGTGGGTTCATCAGGAGGCCAAATGTACAGGACTCCAGAACGTCATGTAAACAGATGCAGTTCAATGGAGGATGTGGCAAGCTATGCTGGTATATGCCCCGGCTGTGTTTAAATATCGTGCTCAATCATAGCCCCGTGAATCTCATACACCTACTTCCAATAATGTCCTCCCCACCTTATGTTGTCTCCTGTCTAAAAATTAGGACTGCGCATGCCCAGTTCCCCGGACACTAGAGGTTGCGTCGTCAGCGAGCAGAGCGCATCCCTTTCTAAACCGGAAGTGATGTTTGCGTTCCATCGATGACCCGCAAGGAAATGGAGTCGGCTAAGCTCACACCTGTATCCCATCGTCACTTCCGGAAATATCTCACTGCTTGCGTTCCAGGGTGAGGCGCAAAAGAAAATTGCTGCGTACACACCACCCTCTGCGTTCAACCTTGCGGCGATAAAAGAGGACTCCCCCGCCTATATTTTTTCTCTCAGGGCTTAATCACTATGATAAGAAATAACTCCCCATAATCCAATTGTGGGGAAAATAGTATAATTATCAAGTATATTGATATATATAGAAACATACATATCAAGCCCATTAAGGACCAGGGAAGTTCTTATCCCTACAGGGGACCACATATATAAAAGGGGGAAAGGAGAGTAGATTTTATAGATCCACACAAGGAGATAGAATTAATCGATATGTAAATTTAATATATAGATAGTCATCCCCCAATAGGGAACCTCCAGCTTGGAGGTATAGAGAAGACATCCTTTCAGCAATATATCCTCATAACAGGACATGGGCGGAGGCAGGCCAAACAAAAACCTGGTCAGGCACTAACATGTGGACATATAGAGAACCATACCAAGGGGGTCTACAGGAAGCATGTATAGGAAAGCTGCTCATTTAGCCCCTAGAGGCCACAGATTTTAATCTAAAAATCCATTCGGTTTATTTTCTGAGGATTATTTTATTCATGTCACCCCCCTTGTTTTTGGTCTTATGCGTTCAATCATAGTGAATGATATTTCTTTAAGTCGTCCACCATGTGTCCCATTCATATGACGTGCGATGGGGGTGTCACGCTTATTCCTAATGTCTCCTAAATGCTCACCCACCCGTACTCGTAACTCTCTAGTGGTTTTACCCACATAGTCCTTTGGACAAGTACATGTCCTTTATACACAACCCCCGATGACCTGCAGTTGCCAAAATCCCTCAAGGAGAAATGCCTGCCAGTAGTTGAGCTAGTAAAGGTTTTGCAAACATCCATCCACTCACATCTACTACAACTACCACATCTGTAATACCCACAAGGCTTTCTATCTAGCCAAGTGCCTGGTTTGGTTGGTTTCTGATACAGGCTATGTACCAGGCGGTCACCAATAGATTTACCCCTTCTATATGTAATACTTGGGACAAGGGGGATTAGGTCCTTGACGTTTGGGTCTGCTAACAAAACCACCCAATGTTTTCTAAGAATTCCAGACACCCTCTCTGATTGATTATCAAAGGTGCCTATTATTCTCAAAATGTCCTTCCCCTGGGGTTTATCTTTTTTAGAGTTTACAAGAAATGACCCTCTGCTCCTGCCCAAGGCCTCAGAATAGGATCTATCCAGGACTTGGGACGGATATCCCCTTTCATGAAACCTGTTGTACAGATCTGTGGCCTGTTCTCTAAAAATGCCGATATTACTGCAATTTCTCCTCACACATAAGAATTGGCTTTTTGGAATGCCACGCTTTAGTGCCTCAGGATGGTGGCTATCCCACTTAAGAAGGCTATTTGTTGCGGTTGGTTTACAATACGTACATGTACTGATCGATCCATCCTTCTCCTTCCTTAATCTAAAGTCAGGAAAGGCTATATTATCAATCTGGCATTCATATGTGAAGCTAAGTCCCAGTCCGTTGATATTAATGATACCAATGAACCGTTTAAACTCAGCCTCTGTTCCCGAACAGAATACCAAAATATCATCAATATATCTGGCCCAATATACAGTACAGACCAAAAGTTTGGACACACCTTCTCATTTAAACATTTTTCTGTATTTTCATGAATATGAAAATTGTACATTCACACTGAAGGCATCAAAACTATGAATTAACACATGTGGAATTATATACTTAACAAAAAAGTATGAAACAACTGAAAATATGTCTCATATTCTAGGTTCTTCAAAGTAGCCACCTTTTGCTTTGATGACTGTTTTGCCCACTCCTGGCATTCTCTTGATGAGCTTCAAGAGGTAGTCTCCGGAAATGGTCTTCCAACAATCTTGAATGAGTTCCCAGAGATGCTTAGCACTTGTTTGCCCTTTTGCCTTCACTCTGCGGTCCAGCTCACCCCAAACCATCTCGATTGGGTTCAGGTCTGATGACGGTGGAGGCCAGGTCATCTGGTGTAGCACCCCATCACTCTCCTCCTTGGTCAAATAGCCCTTACACAGCCTGGAGGTGTGTTTGGGGTCCTTGTCCTGTTGAAAAATAAATGATGGTCCTACTAAACGCAAACAGGATGAAATAGCATGCCGCTGCAAGATGCTGTGGTAGCCATGCTGGTTCAGTATGCCTTCAATTTTGAATAAATCCCCAACAGTGTCACCAGCAAAGCACCCCCACACCATCACACCTCCTCCTCCATGCTTCACGGTGGGAACCAGTCCACCTTTTCTGCGTCGCACAAAGACACGGTGGTTGGAACCAAAGATCTCAAATTTGGACTCATCAGACCAAACCACAGATTTCCACTGGTATAATGTCCATTCCTTGTGTTCTTTAGCCCAAAAAAGTCTCTTCTGCTTGTTGCCTGTCCTTAGCAGTGGTTTCCTAGCAGCTAATTTACCATGAAGGCCTGCTGCACAAAGTCTCCTCTTAACAGTTGTTGAAGAGATGGGTCTGCTGCTAGAACTCTGTGTGGCATTGACCTGGTCTCTAATCTGAGCTGCTGTTAACCTGCGATTTCTGAGGCTGGTGACTCGGATAAACTTATCCTCAGAAGCAGAGGTGACTCTTGGTCTTCCTTTCCTGGGGCTGTCCTCATGTGAGCCAGTTTCTTTGTAACGCTTGATGGTTTTTGCAACTGCACTTGGGGACACTTTCAAAGTTTTCCCAATTTTTCGCACTAACTGACCTTAATTTCTTAAAGTAATGATGGCCACTTGTTTTTCTTTACTTAGCTGCTTTTTTCTTGCCATAATACAAGTTCTAACTGTCTATTCAGTAGGACTATCAGCTGTGTATCCACTTGACTTCTGCACAACACAACTGATGGTCCCAACCCCATTTATAAGGCAAGAAATCCCACTTATTAAACCTGACAGGGCACACCTGTGAAGTGAAAACCATTTCCGGTGATTACCTCTTGAAGCTCATCAAGAGAATGCCAAGAGTGTGCAAAGCAGTCATCAAAGCAAAAGGTGGCTACTTTGAAGAACCTAGAATATAAGACATATTTTCAGTTGTTTCACACTTTTTTGTTAACTATATAATTCCACATGTGTTAATTCATAGTTTTGATGCCTTCAATGTGAATGTACAATTTTCATAGTCATGAAAATACAGAAAAAATGTTTAAATGAGAAGGCGTGTCCAAACTTTTGGTCTGTACTGTATCTGGTTTTTGTTTGGCCTGCCTCCGCCCATGTCCTGTTATGAGGATATAGTGCTGAAAGGATGTCTTCTCTATACCTCCAAGCTGGAGGTTCCCTATTGGGGGATGACTATCTATATATTAAATTTACATATCGATTAATTCTATCTCCTTGTGTTGATCTATAAAATCTACTCTCCTTCCCCCCCTTTTATATATTTGGTCCCCTGTAGGGATAAGAACTTCCCTGGTCCTTAATGGGCTTGATATGTATGTTTCTATATATTTGAATATGCTTGATAATTATACTATTTTCCCCACAATTGGATTATGGGGAGTTATTTCTTATCATAGTGATTAAGCCCTGAGAGAAAAAATATAAGTGGGGGTGTCCTCTTTTATCGCCGCAAGGTTGAACGCAGAGGGTGGTGTGTACGCAGCAATTTTCCTCAGCGCCTCACCCTGGAACGCAAGCAGTGAGATATTTCTGGAAGTGACGATGGGATACAGGCGTGAGCTTAGCCGACTCCATTTCCTTGCAGGTCATCGATGGAACGCAAACGTCACTTCCGGTTTAGAAAGGGATACGCTCTGCTCGCTGACGACGCAACCTCTAGTGTCCAGGGAACTGGACATGCGCAGTCCTAATTTTTAGACAGGAGACAACATAATGTGGGGAGGACATTATTGGAAGTAGGTGTATGAGATTCACGGGGCTATGATTGAGCACGATATTTAAACACAGCCGGGGCATATACCAACATAGCCTGCCACATCCTCCATTGAGCTGCATCTGTTTACATGACGTTCTGGAGTCCTGTACATTTGGCCTCCTGATGAACCCACAGGAAGGGGAAACGCTTTGGGGGAATTCCAGAATATGAGATAAGTCTGCCATCATGTTGCATTCTCTTTATTTATCGATTAGTATAGTATGAAAATTGTATTAGAGCAGGCAGTCACTCATTACCTGTTTAACTCACATTATCAGGGTATAGCAGGGAAAGTGAGGGACAGCCACAGTTGAATGGGGGCGCCAAACTCGTATATTAGGGTGCCAATCTCCATGACAGGCAATATCAGTTGAGGCTTTTTGAGATAAAACTGCCCTGAGTCTATATTGTATATGGATATTTATCATGTCTAAGACTTTACTGGCCCATTTGTGGTCATCTACTTCCATTTTTTTGATTTAATGCTAAATAGTCCTTAAAGGATATTGGATGGTTCTTGATATAACCATGGAGCTTCTTACTCGTGTATCACAAGGGTTTTTGGTGTTTTTTTTAAGAAAAATTGAATAAAAGATTTTTTTAGAGTTTTTTTTCATGTTTACACACATTTTCTAAAAGAAGAAAGATTTTACCTGAAACAACAGGTTACTATGGTTGTGCAAATGAGGTGGTCTCCAATTGAATATTGTACTCAATATTTTTTTTACTGTAGCTCCAGGAAGCACTGCAAATTGAGGCAGAAAACCGTGTCCAGTGGATTATAGTTTAAGATTTTCTTTATTGTACAGTGGACAATATACAGTGGGGAAAATAAGTATTTGATACACTTCCTATTTGGCAAGTTTTCCCACCTACAAATAATGGAGAGGTCTGTAATTTTTATCGTTGGTACACTTCAACTTTGGGAGACAGAATCTAAAAAAAATCCAGAAAATCACATTGTATGATTTTTTCATAATTTGCATTTTATTGCATTAAATAAATATTTGATACAATAGAATAACATAATTAATATTTGGAACAGAAACCTTTGTTTGCAATTACAGACGTCAGACGTTTCCTGTAGTTCTTTACCAGGTATGCACACACTGCAGCAGGGATTTTGGCCCACACCTCCATACAGATCTTCTCCAGATCTTTCACGTTTCGGGGCTGTCGCTGCGCAACATTGAGTTTTCACCTCCCTCCAAAGATTTCCTATTGGGTTCAGGTCTGGAGACTGACTAGACCACTCCAGGACCTTGAAATGCTTCTTACGGAGCCACTCCTTAGTTGCACTGGCTGTGTGTTTCGGGTCATTGTCATGATGGAAGACCTAGCCACGACCCATCTTCAATGCTCTTACTGAGGGAAAGAGGTCACTGACTAAGGGTGTAAGCCAGAAACGCGTCGAGATTGCATCTCCGCTATCATGGACCTTTATATATTTTAATATTTTGCACAAATAAAGTGAGAAATTTATTTTTATTAGAGACTTTTCCCACTTTTTCTTTATGTATGAGGGAAGGAGGTTTTTGAGATACATGTCGCCATCCATCATCCCTTCAATAGAGTGCAGTCGTCCTGTCCCCTTTGCAGAAAATCACCCCCAAAGTATGAGGTTTCCCTCACCATTCTTCATGGTTTGGGACAGTGTTCTTGGGGTTGTACTTATCCTTCTTCCTTCAAACACAGCGAGTGAAGTTGATACCAGAAAGTTCTATTTTAGTCTCCTCTGACCACATGACCTTCTCCCATGCCTCCTCTGGATCATCCAGATGGTCATTGGTGAACTTCAAACGGGCCTCGACATGTCCTGGCATGAGCAGGGGAACCTTGCGTGCCCTGCTGGATTTTAATCCATGATGGCGTAGTGTGTTACTAACGGTAATGTTTGACACTGTGGTCCCAGCTCTCTTCAGGTCATTGACCAGTTCCTCACGTGTAGTTCTAGGCTGATTTCTGACCTTTCTCAGAATCATTCTTATCCCACGAGGGGGAATCTTGCATGGAGCCCTAAATCGAGGAAGATTGACAGTCATCTTGTATTTCTTCCATTTTCTAATAATTGCGCCAATAGTTGTTGCCTTCTCACCAAGCTGCTTGCCTGTTGTCCTGATGCCCATCCCAGCCTTGTGCAGGTCTACAATTTTGTCCCTGGTGTCCTTTGGTCTTGGCCATTGTGGAGAAATTGGAGTGTGATTGAGTGTGTGGACAGGTGTCTTTTATACAAATAACGAGTTCAAACTGGTGCAATTAGTACAGGTAATGAGTGCACAGTATGAGGGCTTCTTAAAGAAAAACCTTCAGGTCTGTGAAAGCCAGAATTCTTGCTGGTTGGTAGGTGATCAAATACTTATTCCATCAAATAAAATGCAATTTAATTATGTAAAAATTATACAATGTGATTTTCTGGTTTTTATTTTTCGATTCTGTCTCTCACAGTTGAAGTGTACCTACAATAAAAATTACAGACCTCTCCACTCTTTGTAGGTGGGAAAACTTGCAAAATCGGCAGTGTTTTTTGAGGGACAAGATGACATTTTTATTTACATTCAGCTTTTTTAACATGTTTTATTACACAATTTTTTTTTGGGCGGTATGATGAAAAAGCATTATTTTTTTTTTTACGATATTCACTAAAGGGGTTAAAGAAGCACTCTCATCAAAGTTTTTCCTCTTAGTATATTGCAGTCATCATATTATACAGCACTGTGTACTTACAATTGCCCTACTACCAGCTAATTCTTCTCTTCTCTCTGCTCTATGTAGAAACAGAAAGTCTCTTGTCCTTGCAGTTATCATCCCCCTCTTCAACTCCTGAGCTGACTGATCTCTCCTCTCCTCTGTCATGGACTTTTGCAGTGAAGCTGTGTGCTCACTATGCGTTTTTTAAGCGTTTCCGCAGTGGCAATTCCGCTGCAGAAACGCTTAAAAAACGCTTGGTAGAAGGCGTGCCATGTTCCCCAATGATAATCCGCATTTGCTGTGCACATGCTGCTGAAATTTCCGCTGTGGGTTATCATTGCCGAAAAAAACGCAGCACTGCCAATTATTTTGTGGAAGCGCTGCGTTTTCGCCGCCATTGACTTGCATTGTAACGCTTGGATTCCACATCACTGCATCTGCACATGTGGAATCCAAGCGTTTCAATGTGCGGATGGTACCTGCATAGGCGGATTATAATGAGGGCAATCCGGGCTACCGCCCGGGGCCCCGAGCCTGCAGGGGGCCTGCGGCTCCGGGCGGGGTGTCTAATGCCCTCATTATATGTGCGGGCCGCCGCAGCACATACCGGTAGCAGTGGCGGGAGGGGGGGCCCCGGACCGCTCCCCCAGCAGCGGCCTCCGCTACTTCTTCTCCGGCCGGGCCAGCACTGCAGCAGTTAACTTCCCTGTGCTGGCCCGGCCGCGTCACTGCTAGGAGACAGGGCCCTGTGCGCGGCCGTGTCTCCTAGCTGTGATGTCACGCAGTGCGCGCCCTGCCTGCGCTGCTGCAACGGAGAAGAGAGAGCAGGCAGGAGGAATGGAGCCGGGGGGGATGGTGAGTCTGTGTGTGTGTATGTGTGTGTGTGTGTGTGTGTGTGTGTGTGTATATGTATGTATGTGTGTATGTATATATGTATGTGTGTATGTATATGTGTATGTGTGTGTGTGTATGTATATATGTATGTGTGTATGTGTGTGTATGTGTGTGTGTGTGTGTGTATGTATATATGTATGTGTGTGTGTATGTGTATGTATATATGTATGTGTGTATGTATGTATGTGTGTGTATGTGTGTGTGTGTATGTGTGTGTATGTATATATGTATGTGTGTGTGTGTATATGTGTGTGTGTATGTGTATATGTGTGTGTGTATATGTGTGCGTATGTGTGCGTATGTGTGTGTATGTGTGCGTATATGTGTGTGTATATGTGTGTGTGTATGTATGTGTGTGTGTGTATATGTGTGTATGTATGTGTGTGTATGTATATGTGTGTGTGCAGGCAGATATCATTGTGTGATGTCTGTTTATATGTATTTTTGTGTTTCAAATGTGTTTATGCGTGTATGTATATGTCTGTATATGTTTGTGTGTGTGCGTGACTGCATGCGTGACTGCGTGCGGCCTCCTTCTGAGTATAGTTGGCGCCGTTCGGCCTCCTGCTGTCTCTGGGGGGGGCGCCGTGCGGCCTCCCGCTGTGTATAGATGGCTACGTGTGGCCTTCTGCTGAGTATAGATGGCGCCGTTCGGCCTCCTGCTGTCTCTGGGGGGGGCGTCGTGCGGCCTCCTGCTGTGTATAGATGGCTACGTGCGGCCTTCTGCTGAGTATAGATGGCGCCGTGCGGCCTCCTGCTGTCTCTGGGGGGGGCGCCGTGCGGCCTCCCGCTGTGTATAGATGGTGCCGTGCTGCCTCCTGCTGTGTATAGATGGCGCCGTGCTGCCTCCTGCTGTGTATAGATGGCGCCGTGCGGCCTCCTGCTGTGTATAGATGGCTACGTGCGGCCTCCTGCTGAGTATAGATGGCACCGTGCGGCCTCCTGCTGACTCTGGGGGGGGCCTCCTGCTAAGTATAGTTGGCGCCGTTCGGCCTCCTGCTGTCTCTGGGGGGGGGCCGTGCGGCCTCCCGCTGTGTATAGATGGCGCCGTGCGGCCTCCCGCTGTGTATAGATGGCGCCGTGCGGCCTCCCGCTGTGTATAGATGGCTACGTGCGGCCTCCCGCTGTGTATAGATGGCTACGTGCGGTCTCCCGTTGTGTATAGATGGCTACGTGCGGCCTCCCGCTGTGTATAGATGGCTACATGCAGCCTCCCGCTGTGTATAGATGGCAACGTGCAGCCTCCCGCTGTGTATAGATGGCTACATGTGCTCAATATTGAGTCATACAATTAATACAATACAATTAATTGAGTCATACAATTAATGTAAGGCTATGTGCCCACGATACAGAAATGTTCCGGATTTTTTTTTAGCGTTTCTGCATCTCCCTGGCAGAAAAAACGCATGTGGATTTTACATGCGGATTGTACATGCGGACTTTACATGCGTTTTCCTGCCAGGGACATGCGGATGTGAAGCGTTCTTCACTTGCATTTCCGCATGCGGGTTGACAAGCGATTTTAGCATCACTTGGAAAGTGCTTGACAACTTGGTTACACTATATAAATCCATGCAACCAGCATGGATTTATATAGTGTGCCCGTAAAAGAATGGTAAAAAATAAAAAATATATACTTACCTTCTGATAGCCTACCGACGTCAGCGGTCGCGTGACGCGTCACATGACTAAATGACGTCACGGCTGGTCCTTTTCAGACCATCGCGAGCTGCCGGCAAGCCAGGACGCATCGGATAAAGACACCGGGGGCCATCAGAAGGTAAGTATAATGTATATTTTTTATTTTATTCTTTTTTTTACAGGTTCTATGGTACCCGGGTCCGGAGGAGAGTCTCCTCTCCTCTAGACCTGGGTACCATCCGCACATTGAAACGCATGGATTCATCATCTACAGATACAGGGATGCGGATTCTATGCGTTCTAATGCAAGTCAATGGCGGCGAAAACGCTGCGCTTCCGCAAAATAATTGGTAATGCTGCGGATTTTTCCGCAGCGGAAATTTCCGCAGCATGTACAGTCATGGCCAAAAGTATTGAGAATGAGACAAATAGTAATTTTTCCAAAGTTTACTGCTTCATTTTTTGTAATGGCAATTTGTATATACTCCTGAATGTCAAAGAGTGATCAGCTTAACAGCAATTACTGTACTTGCAAAGTCAATATTTGCCCAGAAAATGAACTTTAACCCCCAAAACACATTTCAACATCATTGCAGTCCTGCCTTAAAAGGAGCAGCTAACATCGTTTTAGTGATTGATCCATTAACACAGGTGTGGGTGTTGATGAGGACAGGGCTGGCGATCAATCAGTCATGATTAAGTAAGAATGACATCACTGGACACTTTAAAAGGAGGCTGGTTCTTGGTATCATTGTTTCTTTTCAGTTAACCATGGTTATCTCTAAAGAAACACGGGCAGCCATCATTGCACTGCACAAAAATGGCCTAACAGGGAAGAGTATCGCAGCTACAAAGATTGCACCTCAGTCAACAATCTATCGCATCATCAAGAACTTCAAGGACAGAGCTTCCATTGTTGTCAAAAAGGCTCCAGGGCGCCCAAGAAAGACCAGCAAGCGCCAGGACCGTATCTTAAAACTGTTTCAGCTGCGGGATCGGACTACCAGCAGTGCCGAGCTTGCTCAGGAATGGCAGCAGGCTGGTGTGAGTGCTTCTGCACGCACTGAGAGGCGGAGACTCTTTGAGCAAGGGCTGGTTTCAAGGAGGGCAGCAAAGAAGCCACTTCTCTCCAGAAAAAACATCAGGGACCGACTGATATTCTGCAAAAGGTACAGGGAGTGGACTGCTGAGGACTGGGGCAAAGTCATTTTCTCTGATGAATCCCCTTTTCGATTGTTTGGGACATCTGGAAAACAGCTTATTCGGAGAAGAAGAGGTGAGCGCTACCACCAGTCTTGTCTCATGCCAACTGTAAAGCATCCTGAAACCATTCATGTGTGGGGTTGCTTCTCAGCCAAGAGAATCGGCTCACTCACAGTCTTGCCTAAAAACACAGCCATGAATAAAGAATGGTACCAGAATGTCCTCCAAGAGCAACTTCTCCCAACCGTCCAAGAGCAGTTTGGCACCCAACATTGCCTTTTCCAGCATGATGGAGCACCTTGCCATAAAGCAAAGGTGATAACTAAATGGCTCATGGAACAAAACATAGAGATTTTGGGTCCATGGCCTGGAAACTCCCCAGATCTTAATCCCATTGAGAACTTGTGGTCAATCATCAAGAGACTGGTGGACAAACAAAAACCAACAAATTCTGGCAAAATGCAAGAATTGATTATGCAAGAATGGACTGCTATCATT
This sequence comes from Phyllobates terribilis, assembly GCF_046119375.1. Lineage (NCBI taxonomy): Eukaryota > Metazoa > Chordata > Amphibia > Anura > Dendrobatidae > Phyllobates > Phyllobates terribilis. Next base: position 296,713,214 of record NW_027362762.1, read on the forward strand.
CAGGATTTGGTCCAAAAGTTGATTGAGAGCATGCCAGGGAGAATTACAGAGGTCTTGAAGAAGAAGGGGCAACGCTGCAAATATTGACTTGCTGCATTAACTCATTCTAACTGTCAATATAACCTATTGGTACTCATAATATGATTGCAATTATATTTCTGTATGTGATATAAACATCAGACAAACACTAATAAAAACCAGAGGCCAGCCGATCATGTGAAAATATAATTTTGGTGTCATTCTCAAAACTTTTGGCCATGACTGTACACAGCACATGCGGATTATCATTGGGGAACATGACAGACCTTCTACCAAGCGTTTTTTAAGCGTTTCTACAGCGGAATTGCTGCTGCGGAAACGCTTAAAAAACACATAGTGGGCACACAGCCTAAAAAAAAACATTATAATTAATATTGTGCCAAATTAATTTCACGTGAACTATCACATGATCTATCACAGGGGATCATGTGACATGTCACGTGATAAATCAGGTGTGTGGGGGGGGGCCCGCGCCTTCTAAACTGCCCGGGGCCCTTGCTACTCTTAATCCACCACTGGGTACCTGGGTCTGGAGAAGAGGAGACTCTCCTCCGGACCCGGGTACCATGGAACCTGTTAAAAAAAAAAGAGTAAAATAAAAAAAAATATTATATTTACCTTCTGATGGCCCCCGGTGTGCTTGTCTTCGCTTGCCGGCAGATCGCGGTGGACTGAAGGACCTGCGCTGACGTCATTTAGTCATGTGATGGGTCACGCGACCGCTGACGTCGGGAGGTCCTTCAGTGTACTGCGAGCTGCGGGCATACCGAGACGCATCGAATCAAGACACCGGGGGCCATCGGAAGGAAAGTATAGATTTATTTTTTTATTTTTTAACATTCTTTACGGTCACACTATATAAATCCATGCCGTTTGCATGGATTTATATATTGTGACCAAGTTGTCAAGCACTTTCCAAGTGATTAAATCATGTAAGTTAAAAACAAATTTAAGAAGATAAGGGGATAGGGGGTGAAGACTGAATTAGAGGATACGGAGGGGCTCACATGTATAACAGCTGTGTCCATAAACAAGATTCCTTTTAGAAAGAGTATGTATGGCTGCTAGCAATATACACTGACATAAGCCAAAATTAAGATTGGGGCAACAGTGTGGGAAGAAAAATGAATAAATATACATATATATACAGTGGGTACGGAAAGTATTCAGACCCCTTTCAATTTTTCACTCTTTTGTTTCATTGCAGCCGTTTGGTAAATTCTAAAAAGTTCATTTTTTTCTCATTAATGTACACTCTGCACCCCATCTTGACTGAGAAAAACAGAAATGTAGAAATTTTTGAAAATTTATTAAAAAAGAAGAAAAACTGAACTATCACATGGACATAAGTATTCAGACCCTTTGCTCAGTATTGAGTAGAAGCACCCTTTTGAGCTAGTACAGCCATGAGTCTTCTTGGGAATGATGCAGCAAGTTTTTCACACCTGGATTTGGGGATCCTCTGCCAATCTTCCTTGCAGATCCTCTCCAGTTCTGTCAGGTTGGATGGTGAACGTTGGTGTACAGCCATTTTTAGGTCTCTCCAGAGGTGCTCAATTGGGTTTAGGCCAGGGCTCTGGTTGGGCCAGTCAAGAATGGTCACAGAGTTGTTCTGAAGCCACTCCTTTGTTATTTTAGCTGTGTGCATAGAGTCATTGTCTTGTTGGAAGTAGAACCTTCGGCCAAGTCTGAGGTCCAGAGCACTTTGGAAGAGGTTTTCATCCAGGATATCTCTGTACTTGGCCGCATTCATGTTTCCTTCAATTGCAACCAGTCGTCCTGTCCCTGCAGCTGAAAAACACCCCCATAGCATGATGCTGCCACCACCATGTTTCACTATTGGGATTGTATTGGGCAGGTGATAAGCAGTGTCTGGTTTTCTCCACACATACCGCTTAGAATTATCACCAAAAAGTTCTATCTTCGTCTCATCAGACCAGAGAATCTTATTTCTCATAGTCTGGGAGTCCTTCTTGTGTTTTTGAGCAAACTCTATGCGGGCTTTCATATGTCTTGCTCTGTTGGGCCACTCTGCCATAAAGGCCCAACTGGTGGAGGGCTGCAGTGATAGTTGACTTTGTGGAACTTTCTCCCATCTCCCTACTGCATCTCTGGAGCTCAGCCTCAGTGATCTTAGGGTTCTTCTTTACTTCTCTCACCAGGGCTCTTCTCCCACGATTGCTCAGTTTTGCTGGATGGCCAGGTCTAGGAAGACTTCTGGTAGTCCCAAACTTCTTCCATTTAAGGATTAAGGAGGCCACTGTGCTCTTAGGAACTTTGAGTACTGCAGAAATTCTTTTGTAACCTTGGCCAGATCTGTGCCTTGCCACAATTGTGTCTCTGAGCTCCTTGGGCAGTTCCTTTGAGCTCATGTTTCTCATTTGGTCTGACATGCACTGTGAGCTGTGAGGTCTTATATAGACAGGTGTGTGCCTTTCCAAATCAAGTCCTATCAGTTTAATTAAACACAGCTGGACTCCAATGAAGGAGTACAACCATCTCAAGGAAGATCACAAGGATATGGACAACATGTGACTTAAATATGAGTGTCTGAGCAAAGGGTCTGAATACTTATGACCATGTGATATTTCAGTTTTTCTTTTTTAATAAATTTGCAAAAATTTCTACATTTCTGTTTTTTTTCAGTCAAGATTGGGTGCACAGTGTACATTAATGAGAAAAAAAATTAACTTTTTAGAATTTACTAAATGGCTGCAATGAAACAAAGAGTGACAAATTTAAAGGGGTCTGAATACTTTCCGTACCCACTGTATATATATATATACCCACTGTATATATATATATATATATATATATATATATATATATATATATATATATATATAAGTGCACAGTGCTACATATGAATTGATGTTGCCCACAGCCAAATATCAGAAGGTATAGAGAATAGCAGGTATCAAAATATACAGCCAACAACCACTTAACAGTCTTTAAGGGATAGCCTAAATCACGACAAGCTAATAAAACATAAATAAACACATATGTGTATATAAATACTTATGTGTTTATTTATGTTTTATTAGCTTGTCGTGATTTAGGCTATCCCTTAAAGACTGTTAAGTGGTTGTTGGCTGTATATTTTGATACCTGCTATTCTCTATACCTTCTGATATTTCGCTGTGGGCAACATCAATTCATATGTAGCACTGTGCACTTTATATATATATATATATATATATATATATATATATATATATATTTAGTCATTTTTCTTCCCACACTGTTGCCCCAATCTTAATTTTGTCTTATGTCATTGTATATTGCTAGCAGCCATACATACTCTTTCTAAAAGGAATCTTGTTTATGGACACAGCTGTTATACATGTGAGCCCCTCCGTATCCTCTAATTCAGTCTTCACCCCCTATCCCCTTATCTTCTTAAATTTGTTTTTAACTTACATGATTTAATAAATATAATGATTTTATCAATATATTTTGGATTGATGTGTCTATTTTTGGGCTGTGCATTTTGATTGACACACAAGCATTGGTTTTGGTGTTTTAATAGCTAATTTTTGTGGTTATACTTTCCAAGTGATGCTAAAATCGCTTGGAAAGCGCTTGTCAACCCGCATGCGGAAATGCATGTGAAGAACGCTTCACATCCGCATGTCCCTGGGAGGAAAAACGCATGTACAATTCGCATGTACAATCCGCATGCGTTTTTTCTGCCAGGGAGATGCAGAAACACTCAGGAAAAAATCCTGAGCATTTCTGCATCGTGGGCATATAGCCTGACTCATGACTCATACAGGGAAAATTTACCTCCTTTTTCTACATAGAGCTTAGAACGATTCAGCTAGTCAGTTTTTAATCACGTAATGTCATAGACCTAAAGGAAAAGAGCAGAATTAACTGGGTAGAAAGGAAAAATTAGCAATTGTAAGTACACAGTGCTAGATAATATGATTGCAATATATTAAGAGGATAAAAATTTTAATGGGAATGCTTCTTTAACTAGTGTGACAGTTTTATAGATTGGGTCGTTCTAGACGCAGCAATAATAGATATGTGTATTTTGTTTATTTTTGTTTTTATATTAGTATATGTATTTATTGGCAGAATTGTTTTTCTTTTTTTTTTGTTTTTCCATTTTTTTTTAAACTTTTTTATATTTACTTTTTTTACCTAGTCCCTGCCCTGATCGCTGATTAAATACTCTGCAATGATTTTGCATTGCAGGGTATTAGATCAGTCAATCGCACACAGGCAGGAGAGTTGTCCTGCTCAAGCCAGGAACTTATAGGCCACAGTAACGGGATGACCCTGCGACCATCTTTTGGTCTGTGATTCTCATAGAGATCATCGGCACAGCACAATCACGTTGTGCTAATCGGAGCAGACAGGAAGCTCCCTCCCTCTACAAGCAGATCGATTCCATTGTCACTATTGACAACCACACCAGAGGGGTTAAACGCCCACGATCGATGCTAGCACCGATTGTGGACATTACTGCAGAGTGTCAGCTATGATGTATCGCAGACACCTGCTGATGATTGTGTCTGCTCTACTAATGAGTATTAAACCGTACTTCCCGCAGCACCGCTCATGTACAACGAAGTCATGAAGGGGTTAAACATGGATATGTGAATGAGGCCTCACAGAAAGAATCAGCTGCAATCCCATGCTACCTGTATATTCTCTTTTGTGTCCTTTTCTGCCCAGGATCTGCGGTATGTTCAGGCCATGTTCCTGCTTGGTCAGACAAAGCCATTACACAGTGCATATACGGGGTGCATTTATGTGATTAGCTCAGCACAGGAAAAAAAAAATGTTCACACATCCATTTGTAGAATTTATTTTTATTTCAAGATTTATTGATTTAAAATGTTCTTTGTTCGTGGTAAAAACCCTTTAAGGCTGAATAACATGAGCTGTATGATTTGCTGCATTTTATAAACTTTCTAAAAAGTCGTAAATTATATGGTATTGATTAGTTGCTACAGGTTAGAATACATGTTATAATAAACTATCATAATAATGTATTAGTATTTTCTGATCAATATAATTAATTTTGCTTAATATTAATATAAAATATTAATAAAGAACAGAATTAAAGAGGTATTCTCATCTCCAGGGTCCTATCCCAATATTAGTAGTAATAATAATAATAATAATAATAATAATAATATTAGCAAAGATCTCCAATTAGAAATGTAGTATAGTTTTTCTGATTCGCTATGTCTTTTTCCTCATGTGCAGGAATTGCAGGACCTTAGGGATCCATGGTTACGACCACTGATACATTGACAGTGACTTAGCTAGTTGCTAGTGGTCGTAACCATGGATACCTAAGGTCCTGCAATGCCTGCACATGAGGATAGAGACATAGCGAATCAGAAAATACTATACTATATTTCTAATTGGAGGCATTTGTTAATATTATTATTATTACACCTACTACATATTGGGATAGGATCTTGGAGATGGGAATACCCCTTTAAGTTCAGCCAATTGGTTTGACCTTCCACAACGGTCAGGGTCTCCTGAAGACCCCCTGGGTAAATTAACTGTCCACCCCTGGTCTAATTAGAAGAGCAGATACAGGGAGAAAAGGAAATTGATGACGACTAAACACTGCCATCTGTATCGCCCAACTCTGTTTATTTGTAGATTACAGCTGCAAGGACGTAACTTTTTTTAGCTGATAGGTTATCTTTAAACATCTTGACATGTCCAGAAAAACTATTCACCTACAGATGTAGGAGCAATCTGCAGGTAAATAGTGTTTAAATCCGGTGTAACCGGCTTACTGGAAGTGTGCCTATGGGGAGAAATTGAAGCTTAAGGCTGCGTCCTTACAATGAGCATTTGCTGAGTTTTTGAATTTGCAGAATTTATGCAGCATTTCTGCACCTATTAAGTAAATTAGGTTACTTGTGTTTTTTTCATTGCATTGTTGAGTTCATTTTTTTACATTTGTTTTTTTTTTCTCTTTTTGGTATGTCATTTTTTGGATAAAATTGCTTTGTTTTTGATACTTTATGGTAATTTGCTTTGACAAAACTTTATTGATACAGTCTTGTGTGGATTACATCCGTTTTTAACCTGCAGATTTTAGCAATAATTCTATTGATAAATTCTCCACATATAACTCAGTGTACTCACAAGAGATATTGGCATGTTGTGGATTTGAAACACGCACTGCAGGTCAGTTTAAGTAGAGTAACAAAATAGCACAGTGGGCATGAGAAGTTCCATCCACTTTGCTGGAATGGTAGGCTGCCGCATTTCTGATGCAACCAAAATACACACTGTCAATAATTCATTGTTGGCACGTAGCCTCTGTAAATGCTCTCTCATAGTCACAGTTTAGAAAAACGAAGGCTTAGGGGTGATCTTATTACTATGTACAAATATATGAGGGGACAGTACAAAGACCTTTCTACTGATCTTTTTACTCTGAGGCCTGAGACGGGGACAAGGGGGCATCTTCTATTTCTGGAGGAAAGAAGGTTTAATCATAATCACAGACGCGGATTCTTTACAGTAAGAGCAGTGAGACTATGGAACTCTCTGCCGCAGGATGTTGTAATGAGTGATTCACTACTAAAATTTAAGAAGGGCCTGGATGCCTTTCTTGAAAAGTATAATATTGCAGGTTATATATACTAGATTCCTTGATAGGGCGTTGATCCAGCGAACTGGTCTGATTGTCGTATAGAGTCAGGAAGGAATTTTTTTCCCCAATGTGGAGCTTAGTGTTTGCCACATGGTTTTTTTTTGCCTTCCTCTGGATCTACATGTTAGGCTATGGGTTGAACCAGATGGACTTACACACGTGGTCAAAATTGTTGGTACCCCTCGTTTAATGAAAGAAAAACCCACAATGGTCACAGAAGTAACTTGAATCTGACAAAAGTAATAATAAATTAAAAATCTATGAAAATGAACAAATGAAAGTCAGACATTGCTTTTCAGCCCTGCTTTCACAGAATTTAAAAAAAAATTAAACTCATGAAGCAGGGTTGAAAAGAAATGTCTGGCTTTCATTTGTTCATTTTCATAGATTTTTAATTTATTATTACTTTTGTCAGATTCAAGTTACTGGTCTTGTTACTGGTTGTCTTGTGCAGAAGTCAGGTGGATACACAGCTGATAGTCCTACTGAATAGACTGTTAGCTGCTTTTTTCTTGCCATAATATAAATTCTAAGTAAAGAAAAACGAGTGGCCATCATTACTTTAAGAAATGAAGGTCAGTCAGTCCGAAAAATTGGGCAAACTTTGAAAGTGTACCCAAGTGCAGTTGCAAAAACCATCAAGCGCTACAAAGAAACTGGCTTACATGAGGACCGCCCCAGGAAAGGAAGACCAAGAGTCACCTCTGCTTCTGAGGATAAGTTTATCCGAGTCACCAGCCTCAGAAATCATAGGTTAACAGCAGCTCAGATTAGAGACCAGGTCAATGCCATACAGAGTTCTAGCAGCAGACACATCTCTACAACAACTGTTAAGAGGAGACTTTGTGCAGTAGGCCTTCATGGTAAAATAGCTGCTAGGAAACCACTGCTAAGGACAGGCAACAAGCATTAGAGACTTGTTTGGGCTAAAGAACACAAGGAATGGACATTAGACCAGTGGAGATCTGTGCTTTGGTCTGATGAGTCCAAATTTGAGATCTTTGGTTCCAACCACCGTGTCTTTGTGCGACGCAGAAAAGGTTAACGGATGGACTCTACATGTCTGGTTCCCACCGTGAAGCATGGAGGAGGAGGTGTGATGGTGTGGGGGTGCTTTGCTGGTGACACTGTTGGGGATTTATTCAAAATTGAAGGCATACTGAACCAGCATGGCTACCACAGCATCTTGCAGCGGCATGCTATTCCATCCGGTTTGCGTTTAGTTGGAGCATCATTTATTTTTCAACAGGACAATGACCCCAAACACACCTCCAGGCTGTGTAAGGGCTATTTGACCAAGAAGGAGAGTGATGGGGTGCTACGCCAGATGACCTGGCCTCCACAGTCACCAGACCTGATCCCAATCGAGATGGTTTGGGGTAAGCTGGACCGCAGAGTGAAGGCAAAAGGGCCAACAAGTGCTAAGCATCTCTGGGATCTCCTTTAAGATTGTTGGAAGACCATTTCCGGTGACTACCTCTTGAAGCTCATCAAGAGAATGCCAAGAGTGTGCAAAGCAGTCATCAAAGCAAAAGGTGGCTACTTTGAAGAACCTAGAATATAAGACATATTTTCAGTTGTTTCACACTTTTTTGTTAAGTATATAATTCCACATGTGTTAATTCATACAAGAGAATGCCAAGAGTGTGCAAAGCAGTCATCAAAGCAAAAGGGCCGCTGATCTCCCGACGGCAAGTGTGAAGGGAGGACCGGGGAGCGGCGCCGCCTAGGCCGCCGGTCGGGGTACTTCGGCTTTGAGTTGCCGGGAGATGTCCGGCTGCATCGCCGCTGACCTCCATGCGGCAGATGAGCCGCTAACGGCCGCTATCTTGTTCTGAAATCCCGCGTCGCTGATGGGCCGCGGCCGGACCAATCAGCGACGCGGGATTTCCTGGACGGACAGACAGACGGGATAAGCCGATTATATAGTAGATATTTTCAGTTGTTTCATACTTTTTTGTAAAGTATATAATTCCACATGTATTAATTCATAGCTTTGATGCCTTCAGTGTGAATGTACAATTTTCAAAGTCATGAAAATACAGAAAAATCTTTAAATGAGAAGGTGTGTCCAAACTTTTGGTCTGTACTGTACATGAACATGGTATGTTTGTTTGCTGTGAGCTCCAGAGCTGACCATAGCCAGCAGTCAATGGAGCTCCCAACAGTTATCCCCTAAACCCGTTAGTGACCAAGTCACTATAGCTGGGAAATCCATTACTTGGTCTTGGATTGCCATGGCAAAGATCAGGACTAGTGTTGAGCGATACCTTCCGATATCAGGAAATATCGGATCGGATTGGATCGGGCCGATACCCAAAAAGTATCGGATATCGCCGATTCCGATACCGGAAACCAATGCAAGTCAATGGGACACAAATATCGGAATGAAAATAAACCCTTTCTTTCCTTGTAGGTTAATTCTACATGAAGGAAAACAACTAACAATAATGTAGAATGTATTGGGGGAGGTGGTTGCCCAAATCGATGGGAACAGTGCTCACAGTGAAACATGAAAAGCCGGCAATTCAGCAGCGGCATACACCGGTACCCGACAATTTAGAACAGAAAGAATAGAGCTTCACACATAGATTAGATACATAGAAACATGTCAGTCACATATATAAGAAGTACAGTGACAGTGTTGCTTACTGTACTTGTCATTTAGTGTAAAGGATTTATTTAAAAAAAAATTAGTGTTTTCATGCACCGTCTCTTTAAAAAAGCCGGCCGGCATTTCAGCAGCAGTACCCGACAATTTACAACGGAAATAATAGAGCATCACACATAGATTAGATAGATAGAAACCTGTCAGTCACATATATAATAAGTACAGTGATAGTGTTGGTTACTGTACTTGTCATTTAGTGTTAAAATAAAGGATTTATTAAAAAAAAAATTGGCGTGGGGTTCCCCGTAATTTTAGTCTCTATCGGAGGTTAAGCAGACGGCTGGGGCAGATGTTTGAAGCCTGGGAAGAGGATAATACCCACGGAGCTTCCCAGGCTACTAATATCAGCCCCCAGCTGAATACCTAGCCATTACTAGCTATTAAAATGGGGGACCACCCCCCAAAAAAATGACGTGGGGTCCCCCCTATTTTAATAGCAAAGGCTAGGCAGACAGCTGGGGGCTGATATTAATAGCCCAGGAAGGGTGCCATGAATATTGGCCCCCTCCCAGGCTAGAAACACCAGCCGTCAGCCGCCCCAGAAATGGCGCATCCATAGGATGCGTCAATTCTGGCACGTAGCCTCGCTCTTCCCACTGCCCTGTAGCGCTGGCAGTGGGCTAATAGGGCTGGGGTTGATGTCAGCTTATAATGCCAGCTGACATCAAGCCCAGGTTAGTAATGGAGAGGCGTCTATAAGACACCCCCATTACTAACCCCATAGTCAAAGTTAAAAAAAAAAACACAAACACCCAGAATAAAGTCCTTTAATTGAAATAAAGACACAATTCTTTATTGTTCTAAATTAAACCATACTTACCATCACGCCCATTCCAGCTGAAGCCAACGATCTCCTGCAATAAAAGTAAAATAATAAAGCAACATCATCCTTACCTTTCCATGGTTCCCAGGACAGCTCCAGCTCTGCTACATCGAGATGACAGGCTGGACCGCAGCAGAAAGCTGCCATCCAGCCTGTCATCCCGCAGACACTGAGAAGCGCAGGCATGCTTGCGCTCCTCAGTGTCTGGCTGTGACGGCATCCAGATGAGCCGACAATGAACTCAGCTCACCTCATGCATGTCACTGACAGCGTGGGAGAATTCTCCTGCGCATGCGGTGAGCGTGAGAGACTCGGCTCATCGGGATGCCGTCACAGCCTGACACTGAGGAGCGCAAGCATGCCTGCGCTTCTCAGTGTCTGCGGGATGACAGGCTGGATGGCAGCTTTCTGCTGCGGTCCAGCCTGTCATCTCGATGTAGCAGAGCTGGAGCTGTCCTGGGAACCATCGAAAGGTAAGGATGATGTTGCTTTATTATTTTATTTTTATTGCAGGAGATCGTTGGCTTCAGCTGGAATGGGCGTGATGGTAAGTATGGTTTAATTTAGAACAATAAAGAATTGTGTCTTTATTTCAATTAAAGGACTTTATTCTGGGTGTTTGTGTTTTTTTTTAAATACTTTACTAGAAATTCATGGCGGTCATGTCTAATATTGGCGTGACCCCATGAATTTCGGGCTTAGGGCCAGCTGATAATACCAAGCTGGCCCTAACCCCTTTATTACCCAGTGAGCCACCGCACCAGGGCCCTGGATGAGTTGGGTACAGCGCCAGAAGATGGCGCTTCTATGAACGCGCCATTTTCCGGGGTGGCTGCGGACTCCAATTTGCAGCGGGGGGGGCCCAGAAAGCTTGGGCCTCCCTGCGCTGCAGATTCCAGTCCCCAGCTGCCTAGTTGTACCTGGCTGGACACAAAAATAGGGCGAAGCCCCACGTATTTTTTTTTTTAATTATTTCATGAAATTCATGAAATAATTAAGAAAAAAAGGGCTTCCCTATATTGTTGTGTCCGGCCAGGTACAAATAGGCAGCTGGTGATTGGGGGCAGCCCGTTCCTGCCTGCTGTACCTGACTGGACACAAATATAGTGCGAAGCCCCACGTCAATTTTTTTTTAATTATTTCATGAAATAATTTAAAAAAAGGGCTTCCCTATATTGTTGTGTCCGGCCAGGTACAAATAGGCAGCTGGTGGTTGGGGGCAGCCCGTTCCTGCCTGCTGTACCTAGCTGGACACAAATATAGTGCGAAGCCCCATGTCAATTTTTTTTAAATTATTTCATAAAATAATTAAAAAAAAGGGCTTCCCTATATTGTTGTGTCCGGCCAGGTACAAATAGGCAGCTGGTGGTTGGGGGCAGCCCGTTCCTGGATGCTGTACCTGGCTGGACACAAATATAGGGCAAAGCCCCACATCAATTTTTTTTAATTATTTCATGAATTTCCTGAAATAATTTAAAAAAAATTGACGTGGGGCTTTGCACTATATTTGTGACCAGCCAGGTACAGCAGACAGGAACGGGCTGCCCCCAACCACCAGCTGCCTATTTGTACCTGGTTGGGCACAACAATATAGGGAAGCCCTTTTTTTCTTAATTATTTCATGAATTTCATGAAATAATTTAAAAAAAAAATACGTGAGGCTTCGCCCTATTTTTGTGTCCAGCCAGGTACAACTAGGCAGCTGGGGGCTGGAATCTGCAGCGCAGGGAGGCCCAAGCTTTCTGCCCCCCCCCCCGCTGCAAATTGCAGTCCGCAGCCACCCCGGAAAATGGCGCGTTCATAGAAGCGCCATCTTCTGGCGCTGTACCCAACTCATCCAGGGCCCTGGTGCGGTGGCTCACTGGGTAATAAAGGGGTTAGGGCCAGCTTGGCATTATCAGCTGGCCCTAAGCCCGAAATTCATGGGGTCACGACAATATTAGACATGATCGCCATGAATTTCTAGTAAAGTATTTAAAAAAAACACAACACCCAGAATAAAGTCCTTTAATTGAAATAAACACACAATTCTTTATTGTTCTAAATTAAACCATACCTACCATCACGCCCATTCCAGCTGAAGCCAATGATCTCCTGCAATAAAAGAAAAATAATAAACCAACATCATCCTTACTTTTCGATGGTTCCCAGGACAGCTCCAGCTCTGCTACATCGAGATGACAGGCTGGATCGCAGCAGAAAGCTGCCATCCAGCCTGTCATCCCGCAGACACTGAGAAGCGCAGGCATGCTTGTTCTCCTCAGTGTCAGGCTGTGACGGCATCCAGATGAGCCAAGTCTCTCACGCTCACCGCATGCGCAGGAGAATTCTCCCACGCTGTCAGTGACGTGCATGAGGTGAGCTGAGTTCATTTTCGGCTCATCGGGATGCCGTCACAGCCAGACACTGAGGAGCGCAAGCATGCCTGCGCTTCTCAGTGTCTGCGGGATGACAGGCTGGATGGCAGCTTTCTGCTGCGATCCAGCCTGTCATGTGAATGTAGCAGAGCTGGAGCTGTCCTGGGAACCATGGAAAGGTAAGGATGATGTTGCTTTATTATTTTACTTTTATTGCAGGAGATCGTTGGCTTCAGCTGGAATGGGCGTGACGGTAAGTAGAGTTTAATTTAGAACAATAAAGAATTGTGTGTTTATTTCAATTAAAGGACTTTATTCTGGGTGTTGTGTTTTTTTTTAAATACTTTACTAGAAATTCATGGCGGTCATGTCTAATATTGGCGTGACCCCATGAATTTCGGGCTTAGGGCCAGCGGATAATACAAAGTTGGCCCTAACCCCTTTATTACCCAGTGAGCCACCGCACCAGGGCCCTGGATGAGCTGGATACAGCGCCAGAAGATGGCGCTTCTATGAACGCAACATTTTCTGGTGTGGCTGCGGACTGCAGTTCGCAGCAGGGGGGCCCCACAAAGCTTGGGCCACCCTGCGCTGTGGATTCCAGCCCCCAGCTGCTTAGTTGTACCTGGCTGGACACAAAAATAGGGCGAAGCCCCACGTATTTTTTTTTTTTACTTATTTCATGAAATTCATGAAATAATTTAAAAAAAGGGCTTCCCTATATTGTTGTGTCCGGCCAGGTACAAATAGGCAGCTGGGAGTTGGGGGCAGCCCGTTCCTGGATTCTGTATCTGGCTGGCATACAAAAATATGGCAAAGCCCACGTCCAAATGTTTGGTAAAAATTAATTAAAAAATAAATAATAAATTAGGGACTGCATCTTTATTAACCCCTCAAGTGTCATTTAGTGTTAAAATAAAGGATTTATTAAAAAAAAATTGGCGTGGGATCCCAATAATTTTAGTCTGTAGCGGAGGTTAAGCAGACAGCTGGGGAAGATGTTTGAAGCCTGGGAAGGGGGTAATACCCACGGAGCTTCCCAGGCTACTAATATCAGCCCCCAGCAGAATACCTAGCCTTTACTAGCTATTAAAATGGGAGACCCCCCCAAAAAAATGACGTGGGGTCCCCCCTATTTTAATAGCTAGCAAAGGCTAGGCAGACAGCTGGGGGCTGATATTAATAGCCCAGGAAGGGTGCCATGAATATTGGCCCCCTCCCAGGCTAGAAACACCAGCCGTCAGCCGCCCCAGAAATGGCGCATCCATAGGATGCATCAATTCTGGCACTTAGCCTCGCTCTTCCACGCTGCCCTGGTGCGGTGGCAGGGGGTAATAGGGTTGGGGTTCATGTCAGCGCCAGCTGTCATGAAGCCCAGGTTAGTAATGATGGGCGTCTATAAGACACCCCCATTACTAACCTACAAAGTGTTAAAAAGAAAAAACACACACTACACCCAGAAAAAAATAATTTATTTGAAATAAAACACACCATTTTATTTAGTTCTTAGTTTACTAAAAAAAATAGTTACCTGTCCACGTTCCTGCGCTGATCTCCCATGCACAGCTGTCACATCTGGAGATGGTGACAGCTGTGCATGGCTGCTGTAAGCTCACGCTGCCGGGAACACGTCCGCTCCCGGCAGCGTGAGCCCTGACTGAGGTCACCGGAGTGCATTCAGTCAGCGCAGCTCCGGAGACCTCCTTTACGGCACTGCTGTACCGTGGGAATTTCTCACGGTACAGCAGGGCCGTAAAGGAGCTGACCGGAGCAGCGCTGCCTGAACTCCGGCGAATGACGGGGCTGCTTTACGGCCCCGTCATTCTAGCGGCGGCAGCGGTTCAGAGCGGTCACATCCTATGTGGCTGCTCTAAACTGGAGTTCATCGTGGGACACTCGTGGACTACTACGGAGGGGTAAGGATAAGGTTGTGGTTTATTATTTTATATTTTATTACAGGAGATCGATGGCTTCGGGGAATTAGGTGTCTAGGTGAGTATAGGTGTAGTTTTTTATTTTTTACTTTATTTTAGGTGGCGATCGGCGGGGACAGGTAATGTATGAACTAATTTATTTTAGGTAACCACTGGCCACCAATGACATGTATTTAAAATTTATTGGGGACACAGTAGGGCAATTTAAATAGCAGGATCAGACTGATGGGAACTACTGCTCCCATCGAGCTGATCCTGCTGGCACGAGTGGACGGGGGACAGACATAGGCCGATGGGAGTAGTAGTGTCACATCGGCCTATGTCTGCCTGCACGCACACACCCGCAGACATCGCACAGACACACCCGCAGACATCGCACAGACACCCGCACACACCAATCATGACCGGCTGATGGTCTGCCAGGTGTGGCTGACCTGTGCGGCCGTGGGAAAGTTCATGTGAGTTCATGCAGTCAAGCATGAACTCACATGAACCCTCTGAGGGCACCGCGGCGACTTCAAATGAACAGCTGATCGGCATCACCTGATACCTCAGCTGTTCATTTGAAATAACCGGCGGGAAAGCGCAGCACAGAACGGGAAAGCCGGCTGTGAAGTCTTTTCATTGCCGGCTTCCCCGCCCGGGTCCTTCGCTCCCCGCTCCTTGGTGCTGTGCTCCCCGCCCGGTCCTAACTTACGATCGGGATGGGAGGTGGCGAGGGGAGCGGAGGATCGGGGTGGGAGGCTGCGAGGAAGCAGTATGGGGCTGAGTGATGGTTTAAAAGTCGGCGGGCGGTAAAAAGCCGCCGGCTTTTAAACAATCAGGAGAATTCTCCCACGTTGGGATGGCATTCTGATGACAGGCTGGATCACAGCTGAGCTCTGCCATCCAGCTTGTAATCCTTCAGAGACACTGCAGAGCGCAGGCATTATGGGAACTTCCGATTCCGGTATCCGATATTGTAAAAATATCGGAACTCAGTATCGGAACTCCGATACCGCGAATATTGGCCGATACCCGATATTACAGTATCGGAATGCTCAACACTAATCAGGACCACACAATTATGATCACAGAGTGCCAATGGAGTTAAAGGGGTTGTCCGGTCAAAAATGATAAGTCTGCAGTCACTCTGTGTGACTGCAGACTTGTATATCCCTCCAGCGCAGGCACTGTGCGCTGCGGGGATTCACTGGTATGAGACCCGCTAACGGGTATGTATGTGTTATACATACCCCCGGCCAGTGAGCGTGGCCTCGCTCTCCATACATTTGTATTGAGCGAGGCCTCGCCTTCAAGTCGGACGCGCCCACTGGATGTCCACGTCACTAGACGGGGCGTGACCTCGCTCCATACAAGTGTATGGAGCGAGGTGGCGCTGAATGTCCTGGGGTATGTATAACTTATACATACTCTCCTTTACCAGATCTGAAACCGGCGAATCCCGGCAGCGCACAGTGCCTGCGCTGGGGGGATTCATAAGTCTGCAGTCACAGAATGTAACTGCATACTTATCAGTTTTGACCGGACAACCCCTTTAAAGAAGGAGCCCACAATCTCTGTTAACCATCTAGATGCTGTTTTCACTATTGACAGCAGAATCTAAGGGGTTAAGCAGGTATGGTCAATGTCAAGACTGATTGTGGCTGATCCAGCAGGGTGTCTGCTGTGGTGTAAGGGGATCGCTCACATGAGTGTCGATTTTCTCTTCCAAGAGAGGATTAATTATGTAAATGACACTCGGATCAAACTCTCATCAGAGTTTGATCCGTATGTCAGCTTAGTGTGATCCGAATCTCTCGGATGAAAGAATCATAACGCAGGTGAATCTGAATCTATAAATCCACGGAAATCTGACTGCACTCGGATGTCATCCGAGTGCAAATAAAAAATAGTACACAGCGTCCAAACGTGGGTGATGCAAAAAATTTGCTTCTTTTTATTCCGACAAACAAAATACAATGTTTCGACCTAATACAGGCCTTTTTCATGTTGTTTCTAAGTGAGCTTATTCTGTCCCCATGGCCTGTGGCTGTAAATATGGTGCTGTGAGACGGGGTCTCTTCACCTTACTTACAATGGCGAAGGTCGCAGATAGCTTCAACTCAGCTGCAGGCACACATGTGAAGAATCCAGAAGAGGGTTTATTTTCTTACAGGAAACTTGTGAAAATGCATACATAACAGCAGGTAAAAAGGAACTTTCCTCAGACAGGCTGAGAGCACATGAGCTTCAGATGGAGCCAAGATGGTGAATGAGGAAGAGACAGGGGAAAAAGAAGGGAGGGGTTAGCTACATCAAGTCACATGAGAGGGAGACAGGGAGAGAGAAGGGACAGACTTAAAGAAACACTACAGCAATGCAATAAAAACTGTAGTGCATAGCAACTGTAAGAAGGTCCATTATAGTCTGTAAATGTCCCAATCATGGGACAGAAAACTCCCCTTCTGAAATCTTTAGATTTCAATAATTCCTTGACGTGATGTCCTATGGGGATGTCACGGTTGACCTGAAAGATAAGAAATAAACATACGGGTATGCAACAATAACAACAGTTATTCAATTTTCCATTGGAAGCCTAAAGTCCTAAACAGCCGGATAGTCCGAGTCCAAATGGAAACCCATCTTCGGCTTGGGGAAGCCACAATGTGCAAACACTTCCACCAACCCAACAATCCGCTGGAGAAAGTTCCAACGTCCTAACACAGCTGGAGGCATATGGTGGTAGGCTCCCCGCCGTAAGCTGTGTCCAGAATCAATGTCTTTCATGTGATGCCTTCTCTCATGAAGCACTTGGCAGTACACGGCAGGTGAATACCAGCCTGCACAACCGGTGACCAGCTCAAGAAGCGTCCGGAGAGATAAGGCCTCAGCTTCAACTTTTGGAGTCACAGGTATTCGGTGTGTAGAGATGACCGGTCTGGTCTCTCCGTCAGCGACTGGTTCGTCAAGTTTAAGTGTGTTGCCAGCATTGACAGAACAAGGGTCCTCAGGAACAAAACTTGGAAATGACAGCCAGGTGTTGTTACAAAGGCTGGGTGCAGCCATGAGTCCTATTTCTGGGTGAGTTAGATATAAGTCAGTGGAGATGTGTTGCCACTGTTCAGGAGCAACTTCGGCAACCTCCACGACTAGTACAGCAGCACAAAGACCAAGTCTTGGTGTACTGTGAGTATGCCTTGAGGCTAGTTTGGTCCTGTCCAGGACAAATTCACTATGCACCTTGTTGATGGTTTCTCAGGTCTTAAGGTAGGCCACTGCAGCTTTGACCCTTGTAGGTGCGCCAGAGAAAATGTGGACTTCTTTTCTAGTGGCAGCTGAAAGGGATTTTAAGGCGGAACCAGATAGAAACGAGATGGAATGTTCTAGGATCTTCAGAGACGTCTTCAGTGTCTCCCACCTTTGTGGTTTCTGGGACGGTAGTGGAGTGTTCCAATCCGTGTTCGGCGGTCAACTGTCTCAACAGAATCTTGCCTTGAATGGTGATGGGTGCTATAAACCCGAGAGGATCGTAGATGCTTTTCACAACAGGTAAGACTCTTCTTTTGGTAAAGGGTTTAATGCTGACAGACACCTGGAATGAGAATGTGTCCTGTTTAATGTCCCAGAGCAGACCAAGGCTGCGTTTTATAGAAGGAACGTCAGAACCTAGATCAAGATCCTTTAAGCTCGTTGTACTGTCCTCAGATGGAAATGCCTTCATTATCTCCTGGCTGATGGAGACGATCTTATGAGGTCTGAGGTTTGCTGCTAGTAACATTTCCTGTGCAGAGAGCCAGATCAATTGTCTCTTCACTTGTGGGTAGAGATTTAAGCACATCATCTACATAGAAGATCTCCACAGAAAGAGGAGCATCAGATCCATACTCTCTCTCAACTTCTTGGGCTGTCTATCTTGGTCCACAGATTGCTGCAGCAGGTGAGGGGCTGGTCCCGAAACATGTACCTTCATCCGGTAGTCCATGAACTCTTTGTGGATGTCATTGTCCTTGTTCATAGAAACCTGAGATAGTTTCCACTGTCTTCTCTTGCAGGTACCAGCCGGTTGTCTTCACTTAAAGAATTGAACACCGTTGACCCAAGGTTGTCATCACAGGACGGAAACGTGTTTATGATGTTAGGGTTTTCTTGCTGCCACTCACAGTTACTCGGCTTCTCTTTCACCCAGTAATGATGCTGGCATGGTTGAGATTGAGTGTTGCAACCATTTGGTGAGACATGAGTCTTAAATGAGAAGATCCTTGCAAGTCTCTTTGTCCTTTCCATGCTGACATCACCTATGATAACCCAGCCTAGATCAAAGCATTGAGCAAATGGAGCATCATGTGGCCCGTTGATTTGCCAACAAACCTTGTGTAGCTGCAGAATCAGGATGTTTGCGCTGTTGTCAAGAGCTGGAATCTTGTTGGCTATAGTCTTTAGATGGGGGTGACGAAAAGCAGCCTCTGGAGTAGGGATTTCCTTTAAGTTACATGGTATCTGGTTGCACTCGACCAAAGTGGGTAGGGGTAGCTTCACATTATTCTCAAAAGAAGATACTATGAGTCCATTGGCTCTTCTCCCAGAGACCTCTGTAACACCACTGCAGGTGCCCAGTGTGTAGGGGTGAGTGTTTCCCTTTAAGTCAAACAGATCAAAGAGTTCTGACCTTGCAAGGGATCGGTTGCTCTGATCGTCCAGAACGGCGTACATCTTTACGGTTTTATCTGGATGGCCCTTAGGATGCACGTCCACCAGACATATCTTCACACAGGACTTGTCACACAGGTCTTCAGCGCAGACTTCTGTACATGAAGAAGATATTGTGGTAGGACTTGCTGGTTGCACTGCATTCTCCCCGCCATGCCTTGTGGTGGGGGACGTTGTAAGCGGTGCAGAGTCAGGTTGGGATGGATGGAGCGCTTGTACATGGTCCTCATTGTTGCACTCAAAACACTTAATAGAGATTTTACAGTCTTTAGCAAAGTGATGACTTGCCTGCATATTGGCCTGCACGTGTGCTTCTGTGTATAGGGTTTGGTGAGGTGCAGGGGCCTGGTACGTTCTGGTGCACTGAGGAGGATCAGGATGAAGGGTTGGCAGCATATTGTACTGACCTTGAATGCAGGATGCTGATACATGTTCTGCGCCCTGATGCTTTAGAGGAATGCATGTGGCGTCATGAATGATTGCTGGAATCAGAGGTGCACTATTTTGGCTTTGTACATAGTCTCTTGTACGCTTAATGGGGTATTCAGTATCAAATTCACTTAAACTGATGCTGTCTCTTTGGCTCCCATTGATAGCTTGTTCCAGGACCTTTAACCTTGCCATGGCTGTGGCGTGCTCACATTCCTTTTCTAGGGTCTCTATTTCTTCCTTCTTGTGTGCTGCGCTGGCTTCAATTTCTGCCTTCTTGCATGCTGCTTCGGCTACCATTTCTGCTTCCATTTCTGACTTCTTGCGTGCTGCTTCGGCTTCTATTTCTGCCTTCTTGCTTGCTGCTTTGGCCTCTGCGCTCACTTCCATTTCTGTTTTCTTTTGCGCAAAAGCGGCTTGTACCTTAGTTGCTTCAGCTTCTGCATGTACTCTTATAAGCTGTTCGCTAAGGATTTTGAAGAGCGTGCCTTAGATGATCGCTTTGACTGCCTGGCTGAGCCAGAAAAGCAAGATGACATCTCGGCCATTAGTGCAATTCTTACCTCTGTCTTGGCTTTATTAACACACACCATTCATTCTCTCTCAGAGTTAAGTTGTTGGAAAGCTTGCAGCTCTTTACAGGAAACAGAAGGGTTACGTTTTTGTAAAATGGTGACATATTCATCTGTTGTTTCTACATACAGTTGATAATCTGAACACAGTTGTGCAAGGGCTCCCTCTGGTGGTAGTTTGAGAGAAGCAGGCTGAGACAGGCTGTCAATGTGACTAAGCAGTTTTTGCCATAAGTCTGCTATAACGCAGGAAAGTTCATGTTTACTGATTTCCAAGGTTCTTTCTAACCTTCCATGTAGGCTTTGTGGGACGTTTAGCCTTCTCACTAGACAGTGGATTAAGTTCTATTCATTCTTCCTCTAGCAATGGGTCTGGCAGAGACCGTGTAGTCATTCCTTCCGCCATCTTAATTCACAGGGAGAAGGAACACTGTATAGTCTCTTATATGCTGAGGTGCTCTGCTGAATGTTCTGTGACTTTATAGAAGCTGTGGCTGGCTTTACAGATGAATCTGGGAAGTTCCTTTTTACTATTCTGTCCCCATGGTCTGTGGCTGTAAATATGACTTTGTGAGAGGGGGTCTCTTCACCTTACTGACAATGGCGATGGTCGCAGATAGCTTCAACTCAGCTGCAGGCACACACGTTGTGAAGAATCCAGAAGAGGGTTTATTTTCTTACAGGAAACTTGTGAAAATGCATACATAACAGCAGGTAAAAAGGAACTTTCCTCAGACAGGCTGAGAGCACATGAGTTTCAGATGGAGCCAAGATGGTGAATGAGGAAAAGACAGGGGAAAGAAGGGAGGGGTTAGCTGCAAGAAGTCACATGAGAGGGAGACAGGGAGAGAGAAGGGACAGACTTAAAGAAACACTACAGCAATGCAATAAAAACTGTAGTGCATAGCAACTGTAAGAAGGTCCATTATAGTCCGTAAATGTCCCAATCATGGGACAGAACAGAGCTCCTTGTGATTTTAGACAGCGCATCACCATATGGGTAAAATTATCCGGATCCATACTTATCCAAGATGAGTGCTACGGGCAATTTTCTCTACTATTGCTGGTCATCCGAGTGTAGTCTGACGTTTTCCATGCACCCATAGACATGAATGGGTGAGTGTGATCTGATTTGCACTGCAAATCACAGCATTCTGTGATTTTTTTTCCTCATGCATGAGAAAAAAAAAAGAACTGATCAGCACTGCTCCATAAAACATCCGTCCGATGTATATGCTTCTGTAAGCGAGCCCTAAAGCTGACAGCTGTTGTATTTTCACCTATCAGAGGATTCTATTCTCTTATTTCTCAGGTCAGTAAAAAGGCATAGTCTTTGTCATTAAGGGGTTAAATTCTACTATCAATCTCCGTCAATGGCAATCAAGGCATATGATTTCAAGGCACATTATTCCACAACCCCATGACAGCCGTGTTTGTACCCCTGTGAAGCACAACCACAGCCTTCACAGGAGCTGTTTACTACAATAGTAGTGCTGCAGTATATAGATCAAGTGAACAGATGATCGCAGATTTGTATCCTATAAGGGGACCAATAAAAGATAAAGTTTTTAAAATATATTAAAAAAATATGTCCATACATATTCGAATCACCCAGAGGCGTAACTAGGGTTTTGGTTCAGGGGGGGCAAAACTTCTGAGTGGGCCCCTAACCAGGTAATCCTGATTACAGCTATGGTGGCGCACCCAGATAGTGGATGTAGGAGAACCTCAGCAGATGACCGCACTGTTACTAAAAATAGTCTCTATACAAAAATCAGCACTGATACTACCGCCATATGGTGACCATATATTGATAGATGCCAGTCCTGCAGAACATATAAGAGATCGCAGCACAGTTATATATAGTAACTTACAGATGACATTCTTTCTGATTAAATTGTTCACTTTTCCCGTCTTTTCCATCTGGCCCAGACCGACACGACGACTTCTACATCCAGGACTCAGAGTCTCAGGTCTGCAAAGATCACAACAAAAACACATTTGACTTCTTACATTTCAGGCACCGTCCACATCTATTCCCAACCTGCACAAACCCCTCTTCCTGCTTATAATCCAATACTGAGCCGCTGCTGCCATGTCCCTATTACTGCACCTGCTGTGTGCTCTCTAAATGGTAAAACAAACCTCTAGAATATAGTAATGTCGTGTGTAAGTGTCCTAAAAAACAGTGCCCACATTTTGCCCCCTAGAGAGTAATAATGCCCTCTGTGTGCCCCTCTGACAGTCACAATAACCTGAGTTTCCCTATAACAATAAGTGCCCACTTAACATTTAATAATGTCCTGAGTCTCCCCCCATGTACAGCTCCTCCCCTCTATACAGTATGATGCTCTCCTATAAACAGTATAATGCCCCCTCACTCTATGGTACCCCCCACACAGTATACTGACCCCTTGGTAGCCTCCAAACTGATGGCTCCCACACTGCATGATGACCCCCACACTGTGCAAAGACCCCACATTATCTCCCACACTGTATTATGGCCCCCACACTATACAAAGACCCCACATTATCTCCCACACTGTATGATGGCCCCCATACTATACAAAGACCCCACATTATCTCCCACACTGTATGACTCTAACTGTAATCCCCACACTGCATAAATAGTCCTTCATATAGTATAATGCAGTCCCCATAGGCAGAGTCTGTAGGTAGTATAATGTCCCCCCCATAGGCAGAGTCTGTAGGTAGTATAATGTCCCCCCCATAGGCAGAGTCTGTAGGTAGTATAATGTCCCCCCCATAGGCAGAGTCAGTAGTTAGTATAATGTCCCCCCCATAGGCAGAGTCTGTAGGTAGTATAATGTCCCCCCCATAGGCAGAGTCTGTAGGTAGTATAATGTCCCCCCCATAGGCAGAGTCTGTAGGTAGTATAATGTCCCCCCCATAGGCAGAGTCGGTAGTTAGTATAATGTCCCCCCCATAGGCAGAGTCTATAGGTAGTATAATGTCCCCCCCATAGGCAGAGTCTGTAGGTAGTATAATGTTCCCCCTCCTCCATAGGCAGAGTCTGTAGGTAGTATAATGTCCCCCCCCATAGGCAGAGTCTGTAGGTAGTATAATGCCCCCCCCATAGGCAGAGTCTGTAAGTAGTATAATGTTCCCCTCCCCATAGGCAGAGTCTGTAGGTAGTATAATGTCCCCCCCACCATAGGCAGAGTCTGTAGTATAATATGTCCCCCCCCGGCAAAAAATGAATAAACACAATACTCACATTTTCCCCTCGTTCCCTCGCTGCTCCGTGCGCCCGGCCCGCACACCTTCAGAACAGGGGGTCGGGTGCCAACTGATGACGTCAGTCGCAGAGGGGACTGATAGAAGAGGGAGCGTCGCGCTCCCTCTCTCATCAGTTAACTTGCGGTGACGGGCTGGGGGCTTGATGCTGGCTTCAGGGCCCCCCTCCTGCTCAAGTGCCCCATAGAGGCCACCGGGCAGTGCAGGGACATCGAGTCTCCCTGCTCTGCCCGGAGTGTAATTGTATCGGGTGCTGTGCACGCCGATACAATTGCACTAGCGTAGCTCCGGGTGGGCCCCCTAAGAGCGCAGGGCCCGGGGCCACCGCCCCTTCTGCCCCCACGGTAGCTACGCTACTGGAATCACCCTTTGTACCCTTTAAAAATAATGACATTAAAAATATATATATATTGCCACATCTATAAAAATTTGATCTATCAAAATTATAAAAAAAGCTACTGGTCTTAGGAAATGCTGATACGATTTTTTTCAGTCTACATATTTCTGTTTTTCTTTTTTCCAACTGAAACAAACAAAAAAAATATATAAGTTTTGTATTACTGTAACAGTCCTGAAGAATCATGTTGGCAGGTCTTTTCTCTGCACAATGAAAGCCATAAAAAGAAAACCCCAAAAACAATTACTTGAGTTTTTTTCACCATTTCAGCACATTTTTAATTTTTTAATTCTTTTCTAGTTTTTAATTTTATGGCAAAATGAGTAGTTTCTTTCAAAACTACAACTTGTCCTGCAAAAATGAGCCCTCATACAGTTATATTGATGAAAAAATAAAAAAGTTCCCAAGAATGGGAGCAAAAAATGAAAGTGAAAAAAAAAGAAAATAATAAAATGTCCTCAGCAGGGAGGGGGTTCATATGTGATGCAGTTAACTACTGTATGCACTTTATCAATCAGAGCGGGAAATGTGTAAAATAGCCTGGCTTTAATGTTGGAAACTGAAATTAGTGAAATTGTGGCCAAAATTATATGATAGAGGTTTATTTAGCAAGGTTTGAGATCTCTAAAGGTTTATAACAAACAGTCTAGTTACATTATGTTCCACCTTTTGAACATATTTGGGGACTAATATTGTGACTTATTCCAATGAACAAATATAAATCGCTGGGAGGATTTTGATGTAGTATTTCTCAATTTCTCCAAGGCATTTGATATTGCTCCAAAGATTAGCATAGAAAATAAGACTGTTGGACTTGTTAAGAACCAAGTGGTAAATCTTATTGAATTCAATATACCTTGACGTGCCAGAGCTGGTGTGTCACTCTCCATAAAGAGAAACGTTACCCCTTAGACCTCAGTCCAGAGCCTCTCACCTAGCCAAATCAGTTCTCATACTTTGCACTGACGAGGGCCAACAGCCCGAAACACCCTGTCTGCAAATTGAGATTCTGATTTGGCTTTTATCCTAAGTCATATTGCACGATTCGTTAAATGGTTGATTGTAACTTGTAGGATTGCTGCTTCCAATAGGTGGCGCTGTAGAGTACAAGTCCTCTTTTTCTCTGAAGAGGCAATTTGCATAATATATTTGTTAAAAACCTTGCATCAACTTAGTGAGTAAAGTTTACATGTTGGCTGATAACCGTACAGTGTTCAGCTATTGATAGAAAAGTATTTGAGCTCTGCTCTTCCAGATATTGGAAACAAAAGGCTGTAAATAACAAGTTGGCAAAAAATGTTGAAAAGGTTTATCAACTATAGTAAATACAATTAGACAACTATTACTGATGACACATTCAACCGACTGTTCATTGTTGTGGATGAAAAAAAAGAATCCTTTAACAATGGATGGAGCCTCAAACATTAAATGGCCAATTTCTATCTTCATAAACGGTTCAGAATTAGACATGCACTGATTTTAATGTGGATCTGTAACCAGATTTCACAATACCAGCTGCATACATTGTTATATACTGTAGATCTCTAGGACTTTATGTACTTACCTTGAGAGAGCTGGCCAGGACAAAAGCTATTATACTTTTACAGCTTAAAGGGCTCCTGTCAGCGGTATTGTGCTCAGTAAACTACATACACTGTCAGATGGGCGACATTACACTGATTAATATGATACCTTGGTTGATGAAATCCGTCCTGTGGTTCTTGTGTAATCTTTACTTTCAGTTTGGAGATAATGATATGCTCATGCTTCGGGGCGGCCTGTGGGAGGCGCTCTATCTGGTGCTCTGCTTTCATATTCATCTGTATGCTCTTATGACAGGTAAAATAGGAGGCAGGTCAGTGAAGGCACAGTGAGCATTCTTCTTGTGAGAAGAATGCATTGCAATCCTCGGACTGACCATCAACTCTTCTGACCTGAGCGTGACAGCTGCATAGAAATACATGAACCTGTCATGTTCAGGTCAGGAAAGGTGCTGGGCCAGTCTGTGCACTGCAATGCAATCCTCGCACGAGAAATATGGCCGTCTGTCTCCGCCCTTAAGCAAAGTAACAGGAGAATAAAAATTTACTACATATGCTCGGCCACCCATGAATAGTTAAATAAAAAGAGCTAGAAGACAGACAGTATTGTGAACTCTTAGGGTATGTTCCCATGGTCAGGAGCCGCTGTGGGTTTGACACTGTGTGTTATGCAGTTTCAAACCCACAGCGGCCAGCTGTTACAGCATAGTGGATGGGATTTGTAGAAATCCCATGTCCAATATGCGTCTCCTTGCACCTGGAGATCACCCGCGGACATAGACATGCGGCTCTTCTTTCCAGACTGCAGCATGTCAATTTCTCTTGCGGAGTCGCAAGTCTCCGCAAGAGAAATCTGATCACTACAATTTATTGGATGCGTTGAATCCGCATGGTTCAATGGACACATGCAGATTCACCTGCATTCATATAACGTAACACTTTGTACGCAGCATAGAGTATGCTTGTTTCCAAAGCGCTGCCTGTCTGGATCGTGTGCACATACCCTTAGGCTACATTTCCTCAATGAGTATTTGGTGCGTTTTTGTCACTGCACATTTTTACTTTGTCAAAAACACAGCATGTTAGAGTTCCAGCAAAGTGGAAGGAGTTATAGAAATTTCATGCCCACTGTACTTTTATTTTACTTAGCGTAAGCGGACCTGCTGTGCGTGGTTCAAATCTGCAGCATGACAATTTATTTTGCGGATACGCTAAGTTTTCTGTACAAATTTTCCCCGTAGACTTGCAATAGATGTGGAAAATCTGCAGGTTAAAAACGCAAATGCATTTTTAGTGCCTCTCCGTGGCGACAATGTATCAAACACTCATGTAATCTGCACATAAGTACATCAATAACGATTTCTCAAAGCCAAATACCAGAAAGTGTCAAAATAAAATTAATAGTGATAGAGAACTCAGCACTACTGGACCAGGGTGCATGAGTAGGGTCCAAACCGCATATAATATACTAGATGGTGGCCCGATTCTAACGCATCAGGTATTCTAGAATATGTATGCGGCCGACCGGGCGCGACTAATCAGCGAAGCAGTGTTTAAATGGGTTGTGCACTACTTTAAATTAACCCCCCAATGTATGCCCCCGGGGTCCCAAATTAATTTTGTAATTATGTCATGTTGTCAATACTGCTTGTGACAACATCGCTGACCACGCACAGCCAGCACGTAATTCCCCTGGCTGCAGCATGCTCTTGCTTCCGCTTACATCACGACGATTTGCGGCTGCAGCCAGGGGTCTCCTGTTCCGCGTACCACGGTGAATGACGGGCTGTGGGCTGGGTTATCCCCCATCGTGTCACACCCAGCATCCACCGCGAGCTCTGTCAATGAACGCGCGTGCGGTGGATGCCGGGTGTGACGGGATGGGGGATAACCCCGCCCACAGCCCATCACTCACCGTGGAACAGTGGCCTGCGTGTTTCAAATTCGGCACCAATTCGCGGCCGGACTGCGCTCGTTGCTGATTGGTGGCGGCCGCTGGCCGCGACCAATCAGGACAGCGGTGTTTTAAATTTCACGCCAATATCGCTGAATATCAGCGAACCGTGTTAGTGAGGACCGGGGAGCGGCGCTGCCTGTGCGGGTACTTCCGCTGCAAGCAGTCGGGAGATGACTGGCTAGCGCTGGTCATCTCCCGGCTGCATCGCCGCTGACCTCCATGCGGCTACCGTCGGGAGATCAGCGGCTAGCTGATCTCCCGACGGCAAGTGTGAAGGGAGGACCGGGGAGCTGCGCCGCCTAGGCCGCCGGTCGGGGTACTTCTGCTGCGAGCAGCAGGGAGATGACCGGCTTGCGCCTGTCATCTCCCGGTGCATCGCCGCTGACCTCCGTGCGGCAGATGAGCCGCTAACGGCCGCCATCTTATTCTGAAATCCCACGACGCTGATTGGCCGCGGCCGGACCAATCAGCGACGCGGGATTTCCTGGACGGACAGACAGACGGGATAAGCCGATTATATAGTAGAAGAGAAATCTTGGCACTCAGATAATGAATTTCAGCAAAAGTGATTTTAATTGCAGTCCACAGCAAAAAAACGTATTGGTCTATTTGACCTTCATCAGTCATCCACTTGCTGGGAATGACAATAGGAAAGAAGGGTGAGGACGCAGTGTCTCAGGTACGTGATCCCTTATTACCAGTAGAATTGGGAGCATGGGCTGACAAGACTAGTGAATGGTGTGCTCGCATTCCCAGCAAGTGGTACCCTGATAAAGGTCGCATAGACCGAAAAGTTTTTTTGCTGTGGACTGCAATTAAAATCACTTTTGCTGAAATTCATTATCTGAGTGCCGAGATTTCTCTAATAAATACAAAGCACGACACACCAGAAAGAGACAAAACATGCAGCGTCAAAAACGCAATAAAACGCATGTTAAAAAAAATACACACAAAAACACAATGAGAGTACTGTATTTTTTGGACTACACACCTAGGTTTTAGAGGAGCAAAATAGAAAAAAATTGAAGCAAAAAATGTGGTCATGATGCACTGTTATGAGTGGGGGGGAAGTCTGCTACTGACACTCTTATAGGGGTAATGTCCTGGTATACACATGACCCCCCATCCCCATCCTGGTATACATGGCCCCCCATCCCCATCCTGATATACATGCCCCCCCATCCTGGTATACATGGCACCTATCCCCATCCTGGTATACATGGCCCCCCATCCTGTTATACATGGCCCCCCATCCCCACCCTGGTATACATGGCCCCCCATCCCCATCCTGGTATACATGGCCCCCCATCCTGTTATATATGGCTCCCCATCCTTTTATACATGGCCCCCCATCCTGATATATATGGACCCCTCACACCGCACAACTAAAAAAAATAAAGGATTCTACTCACCTTCCCTCTGCTCCAGCGGCGTTCTTTTCCGATGCCAGCAGCTGACATCAGAGTTTAAGCAGCGCATGATATCACTGACATGCACCCTCACATGCTGAGGTCAGCTGCCAGAATATTCACTGCTCCCCTCGCCCGGGACTGTGGGCGTGGGGAGCATTAAATATTAATTTTCTTTAATAGCGGACACATTTATAGCCGCAGCCGCTGGCTCCTGCAGCTGCTAGGCGATCACATGTACCCTCTATTATAGAAAATGGATATTCCTGCTCTCTATTCCCATGGGCGTGGGGAGCAGTGAATATTCATTCTCTTTAATAGGAGGCACACGTGATCGCTCAGTTTTTTTGTAATAAACCCTCACATTCCAATTCTACTTTGTTTCTATAGTTTTTTCGGTTCCCCCCCTCCTTTTTGTTCTCAGATGGGGTAGCAAAAACGTGGTAATAGATTCCCTTTAAGGCTACATTCCCACAATGAGCTTTTGGCGAGTGTTTGACACTGCAGAATTTCTGCACTTATTATTTAGACTAGATTACCGTATTTTTTGGACTATAAGACACACTTTTTTCCTCCAAAATTTTGGAGGAAAGTGTGGGGTTCGTCTTATAGTCCAGATGTACGGTACCTTATAGTCCGACTGTGAATGGTGGGGGGGAGCGGCAGTGGAGGAGCGGGTCACAGGAGGCTGGAGCTGTCTGCTACAACTAACTCTGTGCCCGCTGTTAAAGAAAATGAATATTCACTGCTCCCCACACCCATAGTCCTGCCCACCTCTATGCACTGAAGCCGGCGGTAGTAGGGACTACCGGCGTGGGAAGCAGTGAATATTAGTTTTCTTGTATATTCATTTTCCTTAATAGCGGACACATTTACAGAGAGTAAACAGGGGACCTCAAGAAGCGTGGCACCCACCCTGACTTACGTTTCGCCGTAAGCCTTCGTCAGGCCCCTGACAAATGCTTATGCCGAAACGCGCGTCGGGTTGGAGCCACGCTGCTTGAGGTCCCCTGTTTGCTCTCTTGTAGTAAGTATAGTGACACATTACTTGTCTACCTACATTTTAGCTTGGTCATTTATATGCCTTACTATACCCTGCACTTACTGATTCTAGGATACGAGCAGCTCCCCATGCGTGACCAATGAAGTTGTGCGTAGTTCCCAGCTTCACTGTGTGTGGCCGGAGCCGCTCATCACAGCGCATGCGCGGCTCCCAGACCTACAAGCGCCGATGGCCAGTATACACACTGCGCAAGCACGGCTGGCCAAGACATACTGCGCAAGCGCGGCATGCTGGTGACATCAGCGCAAACCAGGCACCAGAATTCAAATGGCGTGGGCTGTGCCAACCAAGACTAAATGCGATGAATGACACCCCTATGACTAAATGAGCAGGTATGATATAAATATTTAAAGTGCTTTATACACATTATATTAGCGCCAATTTTAATGAAAAAAGCATATTAGTGATGCACATTTCATCACTAACAACGCAATGGGGGCTGTTTAGATAGTACAAAGGCTATAATAGGTTCCCTTTAAGCTATAATATTGTTTTTCATGGGTTTATCTAGGCTCCTTAGTTCCATTGAATAAAACTCTTAAAGGGAATCTGTCAGCAGGTTTTTGCTACCTCATCTCATCCATTTACTGGGTGCAGCTAACCCCACCCACACCAGATTATAGACCCTGAGCCTCTTATCACAGAAAGGGGCGGAGACGGACTTGGGCAATGATAAGCTCCTGGTGGTAAAACAATCATTGCAAGTAAACAAAACCACAGAGCTTGATAAGAGAGACATTGCTGAAATCTGTGTTTTAACCCCTACAGCATGCTGTCTGCAGATTACATAGCAAAAACCTGCTGACAGATTCCCTTTAACCCCTTAACAACATTAGACGTACTAATACGCGTCTGTGCCCTGGGACTTAAGAGCCAGACCCGTATTAGTACGTCATCGCGATCGCGCGCGCACACAGGCTGTGCGGGCGCGATCGCCACCGGGTGTCAGCTGATTGTCACAGCTGACACCCGGTACTATGTGCAGGGAGCGGTCCCGCACCGCTCCCATTACATTAACCCCCGCAATGCTGCGATCGAAGTCTATCACAGCATTGCGGTGGCAATGGGAGGTAATCGCAGTTACTCACCTCCTCTTCCGGCCTCCAGCGCTGTCTGCCGTGGCTTCCAGGATGTTGCCATGACGACCCGATGTCGTCATGACAACATCCGGGTCACCAGACAGCAGTAAGATTTTTTGGACATGCGCAGTGCATCTCCAAACTATCTTCTCCCTGTCCAGCGCTGACAGCCTGCACGGCACAGGGATGGTGCTCCATTCCTATGCCATGCAGGTGATCAGAATAAAAAAAGTGAAAGTCCCAGAGTGGGACAGAGTAACAAAGTGTAAAAACTGTCAGAAAGTGAAAAAAAAAATTTGTAAAAATATAAAAAAAAAATAATCCACCAAAAATAAAAATATAATGTACCATCAATAAATATTATTATAAAAAAAAACAAAACAATAAAAGTACACATATTTGGTATCGCCGCGTCCGGAACAACCTGACCTATAAAACTGTCCCACTAGTTAACCCCTTCAGTGAACACGGTAAAAAATAAAAATAAAAAACGAAGCAAAAAACAATGCTTTATCATCATACCGCCAAACAAAAATGGAACAACGCGCGATCAAAAAGACGAATATAAATAAAAATGGTACCGCTGAAAACGTCATCTCGTCCCACAAAAAACAAGACGCCATACAGCTCCATCAGCCGAAAAATAAAAAAAAGTTATGGCTCTCAGAATAAAACTATGCTAAAAAATATTTTTTTCTATAAAATTGCTTTTATTATGTAAAAGTGCAAAACATAGAAAAACGATATAAATGTGGTACCGCTGTAAACGTACTGACCCGAAGAATAAAGCTGCCTTATCAATTTTACCACATGCGGAACAGAATAAAAAAAAAAAAAAAAAAAAACGATTCCTGAATTGTTGGTTTTTGTTTATTCTGCCTCCCAAAAATCGGAATAGAAAGCGATCAAAAAATGTCACGTGCCTGAAAATGGCACCAATAACAACGTCAACTCATCCCGCAAAAAACAAGCCATCACATGACTGTCTGCCAAAATCTGGAAAAATTATAGCTCTCAAAATATGGCGATGCAAAAACTAGATTTTACAAAAAATGCGTCTTTTAGTGTGTGACAGCTGTCAGTCATAAAAACCCCATATGATTTTGGTATCACTGTAATCGCACCGACCTGAAGAATAAAGTCGTCTAATCACTTATACCGCACGAGGAACGGCGTAAAAAATAAACTCTCGGGTTAGGGTTGAGCTAGGGTTAGGGCTAGGGTTAGGGCTGGGTTTGGGGTTAGGGTTGTGATGGGGTTGGGATTTTTTTCAAAAGTAAGAAAAAAAGATGACGATATGGTGACTAGTGTTGAGCGCAAGTGCTCGCTACTTGAGTTTGCATCGGGTGCTCGGGTATGCATTGAGTATCGTGGGTATTTGAGTGACATGCTCGAGTCTCCGCCCCATATGCTTCGCGGCCAAAATAACTTTGCGGGGATTGCCTGCCATGCACGAGCGATCCCCGCATGTTTTTTTTTGGGTGTCTAATAACCGTGAAACATGCGGGGCAGGGACTCGAGCATGTCACTCGAGCACACGCAGTACATGGTGCATACCTGAGTACCCGATGCAAACTCAAGTAGCGAACACTTGCGCTCAAGACTAATGACAACTTATTCAATATGATGACCTAATGTTATCAAATTCTGTGTCGTACCTCTGGGTTCAAAATGTTCACTATACACCTTAATAAAATCCTTGAGGGGTATAGTTTCCAAAATGGGGTCACTTGTGGGGGAGCTCCACTGTTTAGGCACATCAGGGGCTCTCCAAACGCGACATGGTGTCGCTAACAAATTGAATGGAAAATCGGCTCAAATTGTTAGCGGACGCCATGATGCGTTTGGAGAGCCCCTGCGTGCCTAAACATTGGAGCTCCCCCACAAATGACCCCATTTTGGAAACCAGACCCCCCAAGGCACCTATCTAGATGCATAGTGAGCACTTGGAACCCCCAGGTGCTTCACAAATTGATTCGTAAAAATGAAAAAGTGGAAAAAAAAATACTTTTTCATTTTTACGAATCAATTTGTGAAGCACCTGGGGGTTCCAAGTGCTCACTATGCATCTAGATAGGTGCCTTGGGGGGTCTAGTTTCCAAAATGGGGTCACTTGTGGGGGAGCTCCAATGTTTAGACACACAGGGGCTGTCCAAACGCGACATGGTGTCCGCTAACAAATTGGAACCATGTCGCGTTTGGAGAGCCCCTGTGTGCCTAAACATTGGAGCTCCCACACAAGTGACCCCATTTTGGAAACTAGACCCCCCAAGGCGCCTATCTAGATGCATAGTGAGCACTTGGAACCCCCAGGTGCTTCACAAATTGATTTGTGAAAATGAAAAAGTGGAAAAAAAAATACTTTTTCATTTTTACGAATCAATTTGTGAAGCACCTGGGGGTTCCAAGTGCTCACTATGCATCTAGATAGGTGCCTTGGGGGGTCTAGTTTCCAAAATGGGGTCACTTGTGGGGGAGCTCCAATGTTTAGACACACAGGGGCTCTCCAAACGCAACATGGTGTCCGCTAACAATTTGAGCCGATTTTCCATTCAATTTGTTAGCGGACACCATGTTGCATTTGGAGAGTCCCTGTGTGCCTAAACATTGGAGCTCCCCCACAAGTGACCCCATTTTGGAAACTAGACCCCCCAAGGCACCTATCTAGATGCATAGTGAGCACTTGGAACCCCCAGGTGCTTCACAAATTGATTCGTAAAAATGAAAAAGTGGAAAAAAAAATACTTTTTTATTTTTACGAATCAATTTGTGAAGCACCTGGGGGTTCCAAGTGCTCACTATGCATCTAGATAGGTGCCTTGGGGGGTCTAGTTTCCAAAATGAGGTCACTTGTGGGGGAGCTCCAATGTTTAGGCACATCAGGGGCTCTCCAAACGCAACATGGCGTCCGCTAATTATTCAAGCAAATTTTACAATCAAAAAGTCAAATGGCGCTCCTTCCCTTCCGAGCCCTGCCGTGCGCCCAAACAGTGGTTTTTCCCCACATATGGGGTATCTGCGTGCCCAGGGGAAATTGCACAACACATTTTGGGGTCCATTTTTTCTTGTTACCCCTGTGAAAATAAGAAAAATTGGGTCTAAAGTAACATTTTTGTGAAAAAAGTTAAATGTTCATTTTTTTCTTCCACATTCAAAAAATTCCTGTGAAGCACCTGAAGGGTTAATAAAGTTCTTGAATGTGGGTTTGAGCACCTTGAGGGGTGCAGTTTTTAGAATGGTGTCACTTTTGGGTATTTTCTGTCATAAAGACCTCTCAAAGTGACTTCAAATGTGATGTGGTCCCTAAAAAAATGGTTTTGTAAATTTTGTTGGAAAAATGAGAAATCGCTGGTCAACTTTTAACCCTTATAGCTCCCTAACAAAAAAAAATTTTGGTTCCAAAATTGTGCTGATGTAAAGTACACATGTGGGAAATGTTATTTATTAAGTATTTTGTGTGACATATCTCTCTGATTTAAGGGCATAAAAATTCAAATTTTGAAAATTGCTAAATTTTCCAAATTTTCGCCAAATTTCCATTTTTTTCACAAATAAATGCAAGTGATATCGAAGAAATTTTACCAAAATCATGAAGTACAATATGTCACGAAAAAATAATCTCAGAATCAGGGGGATCCGTTGAAGCGTTCCAGAGTAATTACCTCATAAAGTGACAGTGGTCAGAATTGTAAAAATTGGCCTTGTCATTAACGTGCAAACCACCCTCGGGGGTTAAGGGGTTAATGCCTCAGCATACCAAGACATTTTTTAGGTGAAGTGGATTCAATAAGCTGCAGGTTAGGATGAATACATAGATCGAAGAAGACGGCACAGCGGAGAGAACTAGCTTCATCGTAATGTGTACAAATACAGAGGAGAGTTCGTTATGCATTAAGCCAATTAAGCTACATTCCCATGATGCGCTTTTGGTCCATTTTTGACCGTGCGTATTTTTGCTGCATTAGGCTACGTTCCCACCATCTGGAGCCTGCTGTGATCCCGACTGCGGCGGATTCCACTCAATATGCTAATGAGCTGTACCATTTTTTTTTTTTCACATGCGGACTTTCCTCATAGAGGTTAGGTCTATGGGGAAAGAAAGCCCACATGTGGACCCGCCAGAGAAATTGACATGCTGCAGTCTGAAAAGACGCGCCGCATGTCAGTTTCCGCAGGTGTGCCGCAGACGTATAATGAACATGGGACTTCTAGAAATCCCATCCACTATGCTGTAACATCTGGCCGCTGCAGGTTTGACGCTGCATAAGTCCGCAGCATCAAACCCGCAGCGGTTCCGGATTGTGTGCACTCAGCCTTAAAAATGCAGCATCTTACTGTTCCATCAAAGTGGATGGGATTTAAGGAAATCTCAGGCCCACTGTGCTTTTTTTTTTAACTCAGCGTAAACTCTCCTTTGGTACATGTTTCAAATCTGCAGGTTGTCAATCTCTCTTGCTGGTACACTGAGTTTTCTGTGCGGATTTTCCCCATAGACTTGCATTAGATGGAAAATGTGCAAGTAAAAAAACGCACAAATGCGTTTTTAGTGTGTTTCCACAGCGGAAATGCATCAAAAAGGCATGTAATCCACTCTTAATATTATCAGTAAAGTTTTCTGAAAGCCAAATGCCAAGAAGTATCAAAAACAAAGCAGCTTTATTTAAAACATGACACACCAAAAAGAGACAAAAAAAGCGCAGTGTCAAAAATGCTATAAAAAAAGCAGTATTGCCATGTGAACTAGTCCAAGGATTAATTCATGCTTACAGCAGACAAAGGGTTATTCAACAAATCTGAACGAGAAAATAGGTAAAGATTGTGAAAACACAGCATTTTGCAGAGAAGATAGCCAGATGGGAGAAATGATGAAGCAACCTATGAAGAAAAGGGTAACCGAACACTAGCTTACTCAATACTCAGACACACATCATTGAGAGAGTCGGCCTTGGGCAATGATGTTGCTGGAGTTCACCAGGCATCCAATGAAGCCTGCTGTGGACCAGAGAAAGAACAGTGGTTAAGAGAAGGGAACAGATGCCGAAGCCGAGTGTTAGACTCACCTGGTCAGGTGGAACACAAGCCACAGGTGAGGGTGGACACAGGAAGTTGGCAAGGCTGGGTGGATGGGCACATGGAATAGCAAGGACTCAGACACACTGGGAACCACAGAACCAGGAGGACAGACTAAGAGGAAAATGGCACTTCTGAAGCAGCACACCATTTAAGACAGAAGAATCACAAGAGTTTTGAAAATATTAATCCACAATATTAACAGAGTGCAATAATAGTTTGTGATATAATGACACCGATGGTTTAACCAGGAGGAAGCAAGCAGAGAGTTAACCAACAGGGTTGAAAGTCCAATAACAGTTCTTTATGGTTGCTGCAACTGATTATGAATCACTAGAGTTTTCCAATATGACTGCACAGTGTGAACAGCTGGTAAAGCACGCCAAACAACAATTGAACTCTAAAAAACTAGATTCAAAACTAAAACAAGGGTGTGTCTCTAGCTGTTGCTTAAGAGGCCTAAAGAGCTGTCACAGAAATACGCTGAGCAACTTGTAAAAAAGGACGTGGAGCACTACAGTGACTGCAGACATAGGGGAAGGGAGTCAACTTAGCCGGGCCAGGTTCGTAACACAGATTTTGGTGTGTAGCAACACTTTAGAAAAGTGTATGCTTCTAACTTAGTGGGAACAATTTGGGGGCCCCTTTACTTCTTATAACTGAAGTAAAGTTTTGTTTATGCTAACAACTTTTTAGGATAGTTTATTTGACTGGTTAGATTGAAGAAGGGAAGGGATTATTGAGGTGAAAGGCAAGTTTCACTTTATTGCAGTTTTTGGAGGCCATGGAGCAGAGGTGAGAAACCATTAGGGATCAAATACTGAATGGAGCATATGTGAGAGGGGTTTAACCCTCATTTGCATCTCTGCACAGGAGTAACAACACAAAGGAACACCACACAAGCTGGATATAGAAGTTAACCCTTTTACACATAGAAAGGTTAGGTGGAACTGATCTGACATTTTATTATTCAAGGACAGGTGAAATGGAGGGAAGAACAGGAGTTACAGATAGCATATTTTAGTACTGAGGAGTGGAAGAGAAAGTGAACCAGAGAAGATTTTATCTTGAAAGGCTGCAGGGACTGCACACAAGTGGGGAGGCTTACCTACCGGTTGGGCACATTATTTATCAGGAATATTCCGCCCAAGCTTTAAATTGCTCTATTTTACATACAGTCAGTTTGTGTTGACAGGTTAAGTTGCAGGAGAACCAGAAACTACTTCCTTACTACCTCTCCCTGCATTTAAAGAGGACATTTCACCATTTTTTTCACGTTGAACTGGACACATGATGTAATTGTGGCTGAAGAGCAGAATGAAAAACATTTTATTTTTTAATTTCACCTCTGCATAATAGCAGTCAAAGTATTTGACACCTAATAAATTTGACTTTTTTTAAGCTCAAGTTGGTGTTATCATAAAGTTTTTACTGGGGGTGTGTACTTCTTCTTCTTGTATGATGTTGACCAATCATAAGCAGCCAGCAACACTGAAGGAAAGAAGAACATGCTCCACTATAGCTGAGAGCAGGTTTCTAAGAGTGTGAGATGTAATCACACTTATGTCTGTGGTGCCTAAGCAACTTGTTCTCACTATGCAGTGAGATCAGGGTTATCATTATTTCTCACATAGTAGTAACCTTGATATTCTGGATTAATCCTGTGTGCAGTGGTGTAACTACAGTCTGATGGGCCCCAATGCAAAATGTGGACCTGGGCCCCCACCTGCATATTCGTCAGTTGTATTGCCCCTTGTAGCATTCCAGATCCTGTGAAAACATACATGTTCACTCTTTCATGTAACAATGTCCTCCATCCTGTGCCCCTCTTTTGTAATAATGTCCCCCATCCTCGGCCCATTACAGATATAATGTCCTCCATCCTGGGCCTTTTCCTGTTATCATGTCCCCCATCCTGGGCCCTTTCCGATAATAGTGTCCCTCATCCTGGTATAATGTCTCCATCCTGGGCACTTTCCTGGTATAATGTCTCCCTTTCCTGGTATAAGATCTCCATCGTGTGCCATTTCCTGGTATAATATCCTACTTCCTGATATAATGTCTCCATTTCCTGGTATAATGTCATCCATCCTAGGCCTTTTCCTGTTATAATGTCCCCATCCTGGGCCCTTTCCAATAATAATGTCCCTCATACTGGTATAATGTCTCCATCCTGGGCACTTTCCTGGTATAATGTCTCCCTTCCTGGTATAATGTCTCTATTTCCTGGTATAATGTCCTCCATCCTGGGCCCTTTCCTGGTATAATGTCTCACTTTCCCGGTATAATTTCTCACTTTCCTGGTTTAATGTCCTCAACCCTGGGCCCCTTA
The DNA here is from genome assembly GCF_046119375.1 of Phyllobates terribilis. NCBI lineage: Eukaryota > Metazoa > Chordata > Amphibia > Anura > Dendrobatidae > Phyllobates > Phyllobates terribilis. The sequence continues at coordinate 296,751,477 of NW_027362762.1, forward strand.
GTGGTATAATGTCCCCCATCCTAGGGACCTTTCAGTAATATATGTTCCTCATCCTTGGCCCCTTCCAGTAACATATGTACCGCATCATGGTATAATGTCTCCTATCCTGGTATAATGTGCCCCATTCTGGGAATGCTTCAGTAATAATGTCCCTGTTCTGCGGCTCTTCAACAAATATAAAAAATAAACAAAAAAGCAGCCTCACCCTGTCCTATTTATATGACTCAGTCCGTCTTACAATGTTGTGGGTCTCCAACCAGTAGCTGGCTTCACATAAGAAAATAATTTTGGTGAGTCCCAAAAATAATTAAAATCCTCGATTTATTACAAGATAATTTAAAAGATCATACGGGTTGGGAATACATCTCAAGATGTATTCCCAACCCGTATGATCTTTTAAATTATTTTGTAATAAATTGAGGATTTTAATTATTTTTGGGACTCACCAAAATTCTTTTCTTATAAAAAAATAAAATAGACGATTCTACTTAATTTCCTCTGCTCCCACTAGGTGCAGCGTCCTCTTCCATAGCCGGTGGAGAAGTCAGCAGCTGACTTCATATTGTCACTGCCATGTGCCGCCAGTGGATTGCACACCAACGTCAGCTGCTAGCCTCTAATTGACTGCCAGTGTCTATTTAAGGCTGTGTGCCCACGATGCGTTTTTTAAGCGTTTCTGCAGCGGCAGAAACGCTTAAAAAATGCATGGTAGAAGGCCTGCCATGTTCCCTAATGATAATCCGCATGTGCTGTGCACATGCTGCGGAAATTTCCGCTGCGGATTATCATTGCGGAAAAAAACGGAGCACTACCAATTATTTTGCGGAAGTGCTGCGTTTTCGCCGCCATTGACGTGCATTAGAACACGCCAATTCCGCAAGACTGCATCTGTACTTGCGTAATTGGCGCGTTCTAATGTGCGTATGGTACCCGGGTGTGGAGGAGAAGAGACTCTCCTCCACACCCAGGTACCATTAAAAGCTGTAAGAAAAGAATAAAATAAAAAATAAAGATTATATTCACCTTCCGATGGCCCCCGGACTCCTTCCCTGTGCTTGCCGACAGATCGCGCAGGACTGAAGGACCTGCGGTGACGTCACAGTCATGTGACGGCAGGTCCTTCAGTACAGCGTACCGCGATCTGCCGGCAGCCAGCACAGGAACGCAGCAAGACTGCGGGGGCCATCAGAAGGTAAGTATAGATTTATTTTTTACCATTCCCTCGGGTCACACTATATAAATCCATGCCGTTTGCATGGATTTATATAGTGTGACCAAGTTGTCAAGCACTTTCCAAGTGATGCTAAAATCGCTTGGAAAGTGCTTGTCAAACCGCATGCAGAAATGCATGTGAAGAACGCTTCACATCCGCATGTCCCTGGCAGGAAAACGCATGTACAATCCGCATGTACAATCCACATGCTTTTTTTCTGCCAGGGAGATGCAGAAACGCTCAGGAAAAAATCCTGAGCATTTCTGCATCGTGGGCACATAGCCTAAAGGGGTTTTCCCACAAACAAAAGTTAATTTTAATCAATGGCTGTGTCTGACCGTGTACGCAGCATGGTCTGATCATACCACAGCTCCTAGGCAGGGGAGGAAGCAAAAGAGTGTACATATATTTCAGCATGGAATATAATCTGATTCTTTCTTTGAAGTAAAACATTTTTAAAAACAGGCAGTGAAAAGTTTTGTCTCACAAAAAGAATCAGCTGCAATCCCCTGCTATAATGTCTGTATATTCTTTTGCTTCCCCCTCTGCCCAGGAGATGTGGTATGATCAGACAGTGTTCCATACACGGACAGACACAGACATTACACAGGGGAACATTTATAAGATTATCTCAGCACAGGAACATTTTATTTAAACACATCCAATTGTAGAATTTATTATTATTCCAAGATCTATTGATTAAAATCAACTTTCATTTGTGGGAAAATCCCTTTAAGTGCAGGGATCCTGCGGACGCACATTCAGCTGAAATAGCTGCTAGTGTCGGTGGGCCCCCCTCCCGCACAGTCCCTGTCGCACTCTCTGCAAACGCCATTGTTAAGCACCTGCCTGTTGAGTACAACAGTTATAAGTTTAGTAACTGATGCATCTCTAGACAGACACTGTGGGGGGAGGGGCAGAATAGCAGAGGTAAGGAGGAGAGCTGGTAGAAGGGCTTGTAATGTGACACCACTAACTCAGCTGTGCTACACCTCCCCCACAGGGACGTTTTCTGAAAGGTGCTTAGTGCCCACGATGCAGAAATGAAACAGAAATGAGCATTTCTGCATCTCCTTGGCAGAAAAACGCATGCGGTTTTTACATGCGTTTTTGACGCGTATTTGCATGCATATTTGCCATGCGTTTTTCCAATGCATTGTATAGGCAAATACGCATGCAGAAACGCACAAGAATTGGTCATGTCCGTATTTTTTCTGTGAGTAAAATCTGCGCAGAAAAAATCCTGACCATGTGCACAGAACTTGCAGAATGTCATAGGAAGTCATGGGATAAGGTATGCAATACTTTCTGGAGCGTTTATGCGCTGCAAATACGCACCAAAATATGTACCAAAAACGCATCGTGGGCACACAGCCTTACTTATTCCTGCTTTCTAATAATGCAGGAGATTAGATTAAGAGATCAGAGCTGTCTGTCATACATCTAATACATTGAGAAACCTGGTGTCAGATATTGTCAGGATCATACTGGAAGAAGTAAATGCCCCAACTTGGACTTTAAAAAAAAGTTAACTCATTGGGTGCCAAATAGTTTGATTTCCGCATCAGTGAGGTGAAATAAAAAAAAGTGTTTTATTCCACTCTGCAGCCAATATTAAATCCTGTGTCCAGTTCAATATGAAAAATTTGGTGAAAAGTCCTCTTAAAACAAGCATTAGAACTGTTCTCGTGTCCGCTCCAGAAATTGACATGCTGTGGGTGAGTTTGGGTATGTGGCCATGGTCAAGAGCTGCTGCAGGTTTGACACTGCGTTCTTATGCAGCGTCAAACCCGCAGTGTCCAGATGTTACAGCATAGTGGATGGGATCTCTAGAAATCCCATGTCCACTATGCGTGCATCAGAGGCTGCAGATCACCCGCGGATACTGACATGCGGCACGTCTTCCAGGACCGCAGCATGTCAAATTCTCTTGCGGAGTCGCTAGTCTCTGCAACAGAAATTTGACCACTAGAATATATTGAATGCGGTAAATACGCATGGTTCAGTGAACACGTGGATTTACCTGTGTTCAATAGAATGCAACGTTTTGGACGCGGCAAAAAATATGTGTCCAAAGTGCTGCTACGTCCGGATCGTAGGCACAGAGCCTAATATTTTTTTTAAAAAATGGCGTGGACTCTCTTCATTTTTATAGCTAGCAGAGGGAAAGCCGACCGCTGGGAGCTGATATTAGTAGCCGGAGAAGGGGCCATTAGCCAACAATTTTCCCTGGCTATTAACCCCTTAAGCCCCGGAGCATTTTTAGTTTTTACATTTTCGTTTTTGCTCCCCTTGTTCCCAGAGCCATAGCATTTTTATTTTTTGGTCAATATGGCCATGTGAGGGCTTATTTTTTGCGGGACGAGTTGTACTTTTCAACGCCATTACTAGTTTTACCATATCCTGTACGGGAAAAAAATTCCAAGTGCGGTAAAATTGCAAAAAAAGTGCAATACCACAGTTGTTTTTTATTTATTTTTTTTACCACGTTCACTGAATGCTGAAACTGACCTGCCCTTCTCATTCTACAGGTCATTACGAGTTCATAGACACCAAACATGTATAGGTTCTTTTATATTTAAGTGGTGAAAAAAAATTCCAAAATTTGGTAAAAAAAAAAAAATAGCGCCATTTTCTAAGACCCGTAGCGTCTCCATTTTTCGTGATCTGGGGCTGGTTGATGGCTTATTTTTTGCGTGCCGGGCTGACGTTTTTATTGATAACATTTGGGGTAGATCCGATGTTTTGATCGCCTGTTATTGCATTTTATTGCAATTTTGCGGCGACCAAAAAACGTAATTCTGGCGTTTAGAATTTTTTTCTCGTTACGCCGTTTACCGATCGGATTAATTCTTTTTTTATATTGATCGGGCGATTCTGAACGCGGCGATACCAAATATGTGTATGTGGTTTTTTTTTTTATATATATATTTTATTTTGAATGGGGCGAAAGGGGGGTCATTTAAACTTTTATATTTTTTTATTTTTTTTTATATTTTTAAAAACTTTTTTTTTTTTACTTTTTGCATGCTTCTATAGTCTCCATAGGAGACTAGAAGCAGCAACTATCCGATCGCCTCTGCTACATACAGGGGACGAGCAGGTCCCCTGCATGCAGCAGAAATGGTCCTGTGCTATGAGCGCCGACCACTAGGTGGCGCTCATAGCGACAAGATCATGACAACCACAGGCGTCTGCTGCAGACCCTGGGTTGTCATGCACGCCCATCGGCGACCCGCGATCACGTGACGGGGTCGCCGGTGGGCGGGGCTTATGACGCGCTACCCGGAAGCGCGCGTTAAATGCTGCTGTCGGAGATTGACAGCGGCATTTAACATGTTAACAGACGCGGGTGGATCGCGATTCCACCCGCGGCTGTTGCGGGCACATGTCAGCTGTAAGAATCAGCTGACATGTGCTCCGTTCAGTGAGGGCTCAGCGCAGCAGCCCTCACTGAACGGGCAGTACGCAAATATGCGTACTAATACGTCCCCGGTAAGTAAGGGGTTAATATCAGCCCACAGCTGTTTGTTTAGCCTTTACTGCATAGATTACAGGGGGACCCCAGAAAAAAATTACGTGGGTTTCCCCTATAAAATCTAACCAGAAAAGGCTAAACAGACAGCTGCAGGCTGATATTAATAGCCAGGGAATCCGCCATGAATACTAGCCCCCGGCGCGGCTATTAATATCACCCCTCAGCAGTCCCAATAATGGCACATCCATAAGATACGCCAAATCTGGCGCTTAGCCTCCGCTCTTCCCACTGCCCTGTACCGGTGGCGAGTGGGGTAATGGGGTTGGGGTTCACGTCAGCCTTGTATTGGTGGCTGACGTGAAGCCCAGGTTAGTAATGGAGGGCATCTATAAGACGCCCCCATTACTAACTGCGTAGTAAAGTTATCGCCGCCTTTTCAATAAATACACGGCCAGAATAATGTAACACATGGTTTTAAAAAAAAAATTATTGCGCTGTCAGTCCCCGAAGCCTTCGATCTTCTGAAAAAAAAGTGAAAAAAACAAACAACCATATCCCTCACCTGTTCACTGTCACGACTCTGTCCAAGATTATCACCAACGATTGTCCCTCGGTGATTCGGGTCACTTCTACAGCAGTGACATTAGCAATCACTGATGTCACTGCTGTAGAATACAGCAATGTATACTGACAGGAGTGTAAAATCACTCCTGTCAGTATACATTGCTGCTGGAGTGAGGTCACTGGGGTTCATCAGTTGAAGATCAGCTGATCGCTCACGTGGCCGCAGGTCCTGGCCGCGCAGTACACTGCTGGAAACGAGTATTCTCCCAGCAGTGTACCACCGGCCGCTGGACTGAAGACATCGCCTGGGACCAGGAGGACACTGGGGGACGCCGGACAGGTGAGTATAGTGTTTTTTTTTTTTTACTTTTTTTCTTTTTTTAACTGCGGGCACGCCGGCTCGGCTGAGGAAACTGCTGCTCCCTCCAGCCGCGCCGCTCTCGCTGTTATCAGTGGGAGCGCCGGTCGGATGAGAGGAGTAGTAGTCCTCCTCTGCCGACCTGGGTACCACCCGCAGCGCATTTCCGCCGCGAATTCGTGCCCATTGGCTTTAATTGAAATGCAGCAAATCCGCATGCTGTTGTTTGTTCCTCAATGGTAATCCTGAGCGGAAATTTCCACATCATGTGCACAGCACATCAGGATTACCATTGCAATAGCTGGCAGACCGATTGGCAAACGTTTTTGCTAGCAAGCCTAGCACAGATCCCTTTGATACCTCACTGCTGACTATATCCCATTTAGAGAATGAAACATTTATGACAACTCTTTTTTTTCTTGTCTTTTAGCCAGTTCCTTACCCATCTACATATAGTTTCCCCTAGTCCTTGCTTCTGTAGCTTTAGTATAAGGCTGTTATGTGGTACAGTATCAATTGCCTTTGCAAAGTTCAAATAAATCACATCATCGCATTACCAACATCCAGATTTGCACTTACCTCCTCATAAAAATCCAACATGTTGGTTAGACACGACTTATTGTTCACGAATCCATGCTGATGTCAGTTATTAGATTATTCTCTGCAATATATTTTTGCATATAATCTCTTATAGTGTCCTCTAAAACTTTGCACACTGCTCATGTTAGACGAACCAAACAGTTGTTGCCTGGATCCACCTTCTTACCTTTATTAAACTTGTCGCTATCAATTTTGTACCGTCTGCGTATTTCAGATTTTTGATGATTCGTTCAGCAACTTTGCTTCCATTTTTTTGGGAAGTCCAGCCTTCTTAAAAATAGCTTTTGCATATAAATTGAAGAGAAATGGTGACAGGATGCAGCCTTGTCTGATGCCTCGTTCTACTTTGAGCCTTGCCATGTCGTATTCTGTTCAGACTGTTGCTTGTTGGTCGATGTAAAGGTTCCTCATGAGGCTTGTAGATTGTTCGGCACATCCATATCCTTTATGGTATTCCAAGGTTTCTGGTGATCAACACAGTCGATCATGTTGTATTCTTTGACCTTTTCCATTATCCACCTAATGTTAGCAATCACATATCTTGTTCCTCTGCCTTTTCTGAATCCTGCTTGTTCCTCTGGCAGTTCTTTGTCAAAGTAAGGCTGTAAACGTCTTTGTAGGATTTTCAGCAGTATTCTGCTGGCATGAGGTATGAGTGCAATAGTCCATTAATATCCACAGTCGGTAGCATCTCCCTTCTACGGAAAAGGAATAAACACTGTTCTTGTCCAGTCTTTGGGCCATTTACCAGTTGTCCATATCTGTTGACACAGGCATGTAATGACATCAACTACTGCTTTTGAAAACTTTTAGCTCTATTGGAATATTGTGACATCTAGGCACTTTGTTGTTTGACGGAAGCTTCATCGCAGTAATGACTTTGTCTTTCAGGATTTTCGGCTTTCTATCATTTCCATTCTCAGTTTCTTGCCGCATCACTGTGCCTTTCTTGTAAAGGTGCTCCATGCATTCTCTCCAACTTTCCTTGATGTGTTCTAGCTCAGTTAGTTTGTTCCTGTTGACGTCTTTGAACATGTCCACTCTTGGCTGAAATTTTAGTTGTATCTCTTTAATATCTAGGTATGTCTTCTTGGTCTTGTCCCCCAGATGTTTGCCTTCTATTTCTGTGCAAAAAAGAGGATGTAAAGAACAGCACTATTTAATTACTAACAACGGGTACCAAGCCTCCTTACAAGAGTCCAAATTGTTCCATAATATAGACAAAAAAGCACAGTCACACTCTAACAGGAAAATTTCTTTTGAAAAAATGGACCTTTATTTAGCCCACATTTTAACAGCAACATTTCGGTTCAAAGAACCTTTCACAAGCTAGGTGACAATACAAATTACAATCAACATGATCCCATTTTATTAAACATAATTAGATCATTCTAGATCATTACAACCATGATATATGCAAAATATTTTATCATATATTAACATTCCATTATGCTAATCCATGTGCAAAAACCGCATTAAAATAGTGTAAACATTTCTTAAGATAAAGTGCTTTGTGCTTAGAATTACTTAGTTCAACACCAGGTGCATTTCATAATCGTATTAGGGCGACTTACCCAGCAACAGTCATAATCATAATAGTAAGGCATGCTGCACCGCGTTATTCTCGGAGTCCTGTGTTATCAGCTGCACATGTCCGCTACAACATACATACTATTTACTTAAAAAAACAATAGGAGATCATCCTCTGATAGTGTCACCCCTGCGCATGCGCATACCGCATTCTAACATTGCGGTCGCCATCTTGAAACATGGAACGTCCGTCCCAGAGTGCCAGCACTTAATTTTATCGCTTTTAAACATTATCAATGCCTTTTATATAAATAATAAGACACATAGCTGATCTTTTTAATCCTATACTGCCACTTTTTGGGAATCTAGGAACCATATTAAGGCCCACATTTTTTGTCCAAGGATGTCCCCATTTCTGGGTACGTCCTAGGAAATGGCATCAAGTCAGAGTCAGAGCTTTGTCAAAGCACTATCCTCTTTCCTTAGCCCTATAAAATGCATACTGGCTTACTATATGTTGTTCCACCTTCCTTTACTGTAGCAGGGATAGTCATTCTGGGACCTCCATTATATATATTGACGTATTCATTAATGAAACAATTTTTCACATTACATTTTCAGAAAAAACATAATTGATTATGCAAATACTCATGCTGGATGAGTCGTCCATTTCACCATCTTTATTCATGGAAGTGTTGATCTACAAAAAGGGAACAAAATATATCTTTAAAAAAACGTTTGATGATTTCATCATTATTAAAAACCTCTAAAAGAAACAGACACTACTGAATTGTTAGATCAAATTCTAAGTTATCACTGTAGTATTGAATTCCACATTCAATCCGTTTGGTTTAAGTGTATTTAACCTACCGGTATATATCCATTCTAATTCTTTTTTCTTTAACAACTTAACTCTATCTCCCCCCTCCTTTGGGGTAAGATTACATGTATTATTCTGAATTTTAATTGTTTTTCTACATGACCAGCTTCCACAAAATGTTTCGACACTGGAAAGTCCATCCGTTTTTTCCTTATTGTGTATCTATTGTGATTGATACGGGTTTTAAAATCACACATTGTCTCTCCGACATACCAAAGTAAACAAGGGCATTCCAATAGATATGTCACGTGATCCAAGTCGCAGGTCAAATAATGTCTAATATTGTACATAATCCCCAATCTTGGGTGGGTAAACTTCTCACCCTTCATCATCAAATTACAATTTACACATGAGAGACAAGGGTAACATCCCTTTTTGCCCCTACCTGTAATAAATGTCTGTCATAGTTTTTAATGTTCCAATATCCGAATGGACCAACTTGCCTTTAATGTTCTGTGCCCTTTTGTAAGAAAATAATGGATGATTTTTAAGTTCTGGTACATTTATTAGACAATTTCTTGGCATTTTCCAGTGACTTTTAACAATTTTATCTACCTCCCCACTTTCCTCTCAATACCTTGTCACCAGGGGTATCCTACCCATACTCTCCCTCTCTTTCTTGGATTTAATCAAATCCCTCCTTTCCACTTGTTCAACTTTAGCCTTTTGTTGCTCCAGTAATTTTTTTGGGGATAACCCCTATCCTCAAATTTTTTTGTTAATATTTTAAAATTGGTTTCCAAACCACTCTCCTCACTTTCAATTCTTTTAATTCTCAAGTATTGGCTATATGGCAAACATTGTATCATCTTTTTTGGATGGTGGCTATTGAATTTTAACATATCATTACAATCCGTGGGTTTAGTAAAAAAGTGAGGTTTGCAAACGCCCATTTTTTTGTGAAACAAGAAAATCCAGAAATTGTATGTTTTCTCCGGAGCTAACCAGAGTGAATTTAATGGTTTCATGAGGTTTAATGAGGCTTGTAGATTGTTCAACACATCAATATCCTTTATGGTATTCCAAGGTTTCTGGTGATCAACACAGTCGATCATGTTGTATTCTTTGACCTTTTCAATTATCCACCTAATGTTAGCAATCACATATCTTGTTCCTCTGCCTTTTTTGAATCCTGCTTGTTCCTCTGGCAGTTCTTTGTCAAAGTAAGGCTGTAACCGTCTTTGTAGGATCTTCAGTAGTATTCTGCTGGCATGAGGTATGAGTGCAATAGCCCTTCTTCAGAAAATGAATAAACAATGATCTTGTCCAGTCCTTAAGCCATTTACCAGTTGTCCATATCTGTTGACACAGGCATGTGATGACATCAACTACTGCTTTTGAAAACTTTTAGCTCTATTGGAATATTGTGACATCTAGGCACTTTGTTGTTTGATGGAAGCTTCATCGCAGCAATGACTTTGTCTTTCAGGATTTTCGGCTTTCTATCATTTCCATTCTCAGTTTCTTGCCGCATCACTGTGCCTTTCTTGTAAAGGTGCACCATATACTCTTTCCAACTTTCCTTGATGTGTTCTAGCTCAGTTAGTTTGTTCCTGTTGACGTCTTTGAGCATGTCCGCTCTTGGTTGAAACTTTAGTTGTATCTCTTTAATTTGTAGGTATGCCTTCTTGGTCTTGTCCCCCAGATGTTCGCCTTCTATTTCTGTACATATCTTTTTGTAATAAAGTTCTTTGTCTTCTCGAATGACTCGCTTTAGTCTTTAACTAATGTGGTCTGCGTCCTGCTTGTTACCTTTTGCTTTTGCCATTCATCCTTTTTCAATGATCTTTATAGTCTCTTCTTTTGACCATCGCTGCGGGCGTCTCTTCTGCTTCTTGTTTATTGTCTTACTAGCTTCTTCAGTATTAATGGTCTTTATATGTGTCCATAATTCCTCAGGCTTTCTTTCATTCGTGTCCAATGATGTAAATTGGTTGTACAGACCATTTAAAAAAACTTCAGGTATGTTGGTCAAATCGAAGTTGGAAGCAGCCTTTTGTCTAGTCCTTTTGCGCAGCTTGACACTATTCCTTGATGTCAAAAGTTCATGATCAGTTCCACAGTCAGCTCCTGGCCTTGTTTTCACGGTAATGATCATCTTTGCTGAACAAATATGTAGTCAAGCTGATTAGGGAATACTGATACATATTCCCTAATGAGACTACACATGACATACTGATAGGGGATTTCATTTATGAGCCCCAATGGGATGGAAGGGATAATACTGTGAAGTTGTTTTTCAGTGGTTGGTCTAGACTCCTTAGTTCCAGTGAACAGAAATTTTAATTCTTTAGCATAACATAACATTTTTGACAATTTAATACTTCCAACTTGTTGGCAAGTTTTTGAAAGACTCTCTTCTGTTCTAGTAAAATTGTGCTCCAGTGAACAAAGAAAGGTCCATGATGACATGGTTGAGTGTATTTCTGCGGCCCTTCAAGTTTTTCCACACCATAGTCCCGACCTCAACCACATCGAACACCTTTTTGGGATGAATTTGAGCAGCGATTGCATACCAGACACTCTAACCTTATATCTTTTTCTGACCTCAGAAATGCTCTTATTGATGACTGACAAAAAATTCCCACAGACCCCAAAATCTTAAAGAAATTCTTCCCAGAGGAGTGGAAGCTGTTATAACTGTAAATGGGGTACCAAGTTCATATTCATACTTATAGATTTAGAATGGCATGGCATAAAATCTCCTTTTGGTGTAATGTGTAGGTATCCTAATACTTTTGACAATATATGGACAGTTATCTGTGGAGCTCCATCAGGTGGAAATGTGTTGATCACTTAATGCAGGTGCAAATGTGTTGATCACTTAATGCTTGCATCTCCTTGCAGTTGGTGACTATTGTATACATGGTCTCTTCCTCCTATCCATTAGTTAGTTTGTGTTTGAGATCATAGAGTCATAAAAGTCTGCACAGTATACTTTCGACAACCAGGGCCTGAGTTGATGAGTGTGAGAGTATAGTTTGCAGTCATCATAACAAGTCCGCTTCCTGGCTTTGCTATTTGGGGAATTCAGTTATGATTGTGCAGCTTAAAAAAGATAACACTACACCACTGCAGTGATCCTTTAAAGGGGTTGTCCTGCAAAGAATACAAAAAAAAATATTAAAATATTTTCATGTGCTGAAATAATCTTTTAAATGTGCCTCTGCTGTGTACTTTTATTTACTGTGTTTGACCATGCAGAATTGCTCCAGTTCATGGTTGACACATACAACATCTCCTGGCCATGATAAATTAGTATACAGATGAAACAGCAGATGCATGCAGCTGCTGCTTTATGAGGGAACAGATTTCCCTGCCTGAGGAGTGAGTGTTTCTGCAGCATCTCCAACCCCGTGAGGTCATCATAAATCAAGTCAGTGAGGTAGGAGCTGTAGCAGCCGCTGAGCTTATATGTCATAGGCTTTATTTATGATAAGCTCACGGGACTGGTGAAGAAGCTGAAAAACTCCTGTGATAAAACAGACAGGGAAATGTGTTACCTCAGAGAGTAGCAGCTGCAAGCCCCCGCTGTTTCATCTGTGTATTCACTTATCATTAGAGACTTATTCTTTCCCCATCCACCCTGGCCTGGAGCTGTGGTATTTGCTGACCATGAAATGGAGCAACTCTGCATGGTCAGTCACCACCATTACATAGCACATAGCAGAAACATACTGATAAGATGATCTCAGTACAGTTACATTGCTTTAACACATCCAATTGTGCAACTTATTATTATTACAAGATCCATTAATTAAAATGTACTTTGTTCATGGGACAAGACAAGATGGATAGAATCATGTCTATTATGTCTGCTTTTCTCAACTTGCAGAATGCAAAGTAATGGAACCTGCTGAACGCCATTCTTATAATCTAAATTCCATAAAACAAATATTAAGGGAGTTTGACCATTGCTCAAACTTCCTTGAGAATGCTGCATTTGCTGCAAAATTCCAAAATGGCTTTGAGTTTAAGGTTTTTATCAGTAGCAATCTTTTTGGGATCTAGATTACAAGCATTCCGTTCTGCAGGTGCCATTACTATCAAAACATTAGGGCATCTAATACAGTAATAGTAGTTGGTACTATTAGACTGCAAATCATAATACAATGCAGAGCTAACCATATATTCAGTCACAGACATTACTTAGGATTTTAAAATGTATGCTCAAGTAATGAAGTTATAAAGAAGTGAAAATATTAATTTTATTACAATTTGAAGATGTTGGAAATACGTTTTTTAGGATAGAAAGGAAATGATTAATACCATTATTACCCTTCAAAATTAAAGAGTCTTTTTCCTAGTTTTGAACTCTTAAACAGTATGGGATGTATTGAAACTGCAGTCTGTAGGATGTGTGTTATTTTTTCTTAACCCTGGGTCAGGAGCATATCTGACACTCCCAAGTGCAGGCGCAGTACTCCCGACAGGCACAGGTTAAAGAACCACCTATAATATCTTAATACCTACATTTCTGGGCTCTAAAAGTAAGCAGTAACCATCACAGGGAAGTATTAAAAGAGAGTACACAAAATCAGGTGGAAAAACAAACATTTAATAACCATAAACATAATAAAGCAAAAAGTACCCAAATTTCACAACTTCTGCCAAATAGGCTCCAGTTTTCAGGACATAACTATTACTAAACATTAAAATTAGGAATAAACTTAATTGTAAGGCACTTACAGTTGTGCTCAGAAGTTTACATACCAAAAAACTTTTTCTCCACTCATGGTTATTGATTGAGTGAAGCCATTTATTGTCAAACTACTGTGTTTTCTCTTTTTAAATCTTAATGACAACCAAAAACATCCAAATGACCCTGATCAAAGTTCACATACCCCAGTACTTAATACCGTGTATTGCCCTCTCTAACATCAATGACAACTTGAAGTCTTTAGTGGTAGTTGTGGATGAGGTTCTTTAATTTTTCAGATGGTAAAGCTGCCCATTCTTCTTGGCAAAAAGCCTCCAGTTCCTGTAAATTCCTAGGCTGCCTAGGATGAACTGCGCGCTTGAGATCTCCCCAGAGTGGCTCAATGATATTGAGTTCAGGAAACTGAGATGGACACTCCAGAACCTTCACGTTGTTCTGCTGTAGCAAATGACAGGTCGACTTGGCCTTGTGTTTTGGATCGTTCTCATGTTGGAAAGTCCAAGTACGTCCCATGCGCAGCTTCCGGGCTCATGAGTGCAAATTTGCCTCCAGTATTTTCTGATAACGTGCTGCATTCATCTTTCTTTCAACTTTTACCAAGTTTCCTGTGCCTTTGTAGCTCACACATCCTCAAAACATCAGCGATCCACCTCCGTGCTTTACTGTAGGAATGGTGTTCCTTTCATCATAGGCCTTGTTGACCTCTCTCCAAATGTAACTTTATGGTTGTGGCCAAAAAGTTCAATTTTAGTCTCATCACTCTAAATTACCTTGTTCCAGGTGTTTTGAGGCTTGTCTCCTCTGGGCTGTTTGGCATATTGTAGGCGAAAAACTTTGTGGAATTTGCATAGTAATCGTTTTCTTCTGGCGACTCAACTATGCAGCCCATTTTTCTTCAAGTGCCTCCTTATTGTGCATCTTGAAACAGCCACACCGCTAGTTTTCAGAGAGTCCTGAATTTCAGCTGGTGTTATTTGTGGGTTTTTCTTTGCATCCCGAACAATTTTCCTGGCAGTTGTGGCCGAAATTTTTGTTGATCTACATGACCGTGGTTTGGTTTTTACATAGCCCCTGATTTTCCATTTGTTAATCACAGTTTGAATGCTGCTGACTGGCATTATCAATTCCTTGAATATTTATTTTGTATTCCTTTCCTGTGTTATACAGTTCAACTACCTTTTCCCATAGATCCGTTGACAATTCTTTTGTTTCCCCTATGACTCACAATCCAGAAACTTCAGTGGCTGGATAAAAAATGCAAAAGTCTGTCTGGATCCCAGAAACTCACTCAGCTTTTATACACACACACTGATTTCAAGCAAACAGGTCACAGGTGAGGATGTTACCTTTAGCAGCCATTCAAACCCATTTGTGTCAAATTCTGTGCATGTTATCAGGCCAACATCACAGGGTATGTGAACTTTTGATCAGGGTCATTTGGATGTTTTTGGTTGTCATTAAGATTTAAAAAGAGAAACACAGTAGTTTGACAATAAATGGCTTCACCCAACCAATAACCATGAGGGGAGAAAAAGTTTTTTTGTTATAATTCATATTCTCTGAAACAAGGCCAAGAAAGGAAAAATTCTGCCGGGGTATGTAAACTTTTGAGCACAACTGTAGATGCTACTGGAGTCATATTCACTCAGACGTTAAAAGTTCAGCAGAAGAAACACATTGGCAGAGAGAAAGGCAAGGTTGGCAGATCATATTATCATATCAGAGATAATTATTATGTGTTCGCGTGCAATGTGCCTGAGAGGCCATTTCTAAAAAAAAACCCTCTTATTTTTAAGATATCCCTACTTATTTCTACGAAATATCCACAAACTTTGCATTATTCATTCATAAAATGAGCAAAATAAACAATTGTAATGAAAAAGCCCCAGAAAGTACGAATCTTTAAAAGTGAGAACCTTCAGGCGCAATGAGCCTGAGAGGCCATGGAGGTCACACCTGCAAGGATGGCGGTAAAACTGAGTGAGGGGGTTTCAAGCTGCACCTAAAGATAGGAAGGTACTGAGTGGGGCGGGATCCCCTGCTGCCTTGGAGAAGAGGGGGAAGAAAAAATGTGTGCGCTGTGCCTGTCAGGCCTATTGCGTCTGACGCAGGGTTAAAAGTGTAGTCACAAGTTTGAAAGTTATCTCCTATCCATCCTTATTGCTGGGGGTTTGACCTTTGGGACTCCGACCTATTCAGAGAACCAGGGCTCTGAAGTACCTCATGTAAATAGAGTGTAAATCGATCATGAAGACTTCTGCTCTCTTCATTCTCATGGGAGTTCCATAGACTAGATTAGCACAGCCCTCAATTATCTCCAGAGGTCCCATTATGAATGAAGCTGCAGTGCGCATGATTGACTACTGCTCCATTCATACCTGGATCTTTAGGTCAGTGGGTGTATCTTATTATGGATAGGGTATTATTTTCAAACTTGAGAATACCCCCTTTAAGTTTTGATTGCTCATGTATTTTATGTACTGATATGCATCTCGCTACATTTATGTGTGGTTCCCTCTATTTGTGCTTGTGTAACAGTGCAAAACTAATACATCCCCATAGTGGTCACCATGTCGTAGTACAGGTATAGTGCTTTTAGTGGCGGCACAGCAAAGAAAGAATGTTAAAAAATATTCTAAAGTACATTCATTGGTCTCCCGGTGATCTCAAGTTATTTTCCATGCTCTTTTATCATCCATAGTGGCTAGTAACTACACCTTTGAGTAAAGGACTCCCCTTACCAGTTCTAGAGCAGATACTTTACCTGCTACTTTGATAACTACCTTGATACAGTCATCTATGTAAAAGCTGAACGTTTGTCTAAAAAAGTGAATGTTTCAAGCTAACATCATTGCACAATTGCAAAAGTTTACCACCGTTGCAGGACAAGTGGATCTAGACCTTTTAATCCTCTATTAATCACACATATTATCTAAGCCTTGGAAATTTGATTTGTGCGTTTGCCAAGTGACACTGTAATTGCTGCTCTAGAAGCAGTAGTAAAGGGCTTTCAGTGGTAATTACATATTTTTACCAATAACAACACGCTAACCCAAAGAATACAGTTTTTTTTAACAGCTTGATTAACAGCTGTGGTTGTAAATGGCACTGGGGCTGTGGTGACAACAAAAACGACATAATCAGAGAGCTATTGATTGGTAGATTTCATGGGAAGACTACAGCGGCTACCTATTGAATGCAGGTGCAAACAAAGAAGCTTGTAATTTGTATCATTGTGTTCTGGGTATAAATAGTGCAGTTAATATAGAAACTGATGCCTTTTACTCTATAAACATTAAGTTATTTAATTTTGGGATCATGGAGTATTGATGAGCCTGTATTCAAAACATCATATAAAGTTGTAACATAGTTTCTTCAAAACTTTAACGTGCATTGTTCACCTGCAATAAAGTATTAGTTCTTGAGTTGCCTTATCTTGACTAACTGTAAAAACTCATATGTAACCAGTTCTTACAGTAGTTCTGTTCCATCCTTCTCTAAAAAACTACCACCCATTAAAGCTTTTATAGTGGTTTTCACCTCTCTTCCGTAGACTCCTGAATCATAATTCTGCACAACTCGGGAGATTTGACCTTCAGGAGATTACACATTTTGATTTAGTGGAGTGGAGAAGTTGATTGTTGATGTTAGGATTATTCTATTATGAGATCCAAAAAAAAGAAGTTAATGTATATTTGAATTCATTGTAATGTTTGTTATCTGTTACACGTGTTAGGTTCTTGGTTGTTCATCATTGCATATATGTACTTGTTGGGAGGGAAACGGGTTTGTGGGTTTTAATGTTTGTTGTTTTATTTTACATGGTTCGTTGTGTTGCTTGGGGTGGGAGGCTATAATTTGATCTGGGGGTTAGTGGTACTCTGTGAATATTGCCCACTTCCTGCCTTATTGTCAGCTACTACACAGAGCATGGAACTGGGCTGGCTGCTCGTTCTCTAATCTTATGACATCTGCAAGGCCCCGCAGGAAGAAGCCAGAGGGAGGGAGACGGACTTGCATACAATAAGACGAAAAGCTAGAGAAGAGCAAGAGAATCAAATAAGCATGGTATGTGCTGTTGTATACGTATGTATAGTACATTGAAGTATTTTTCTAAAATGTGTATACTTGCATTGTATTTAGTGCTTCAACATTGCTTCGTTTTAGCCATACTACACTACTTATATTCAAACAAACCATTAACAAGAATATTTTAATTTCTGCATTATTAATATTTTGTTCTAGCATTTTTTAAAGGTCATTGATATTTTAAAACATTCCCATTTGATTTAGAATTCCGTTATACTCATTCAAAGTTGTTGTTTTTTTCTCTTTTGTGGCAATGCTTTAAATACTGAATATTTTATGTCCCTTGAAAATGACAATAGGAGTGGTTTACTGTGGAAGTCTAATCTGTTACAGTGGCTTGTGAAAGTAGTCACCCCTTTGGCATTTTTTGTCTTTTGCTATGTCACAACCTGAAATTTCACTGTTTTTTTGAGGGTTAGAACATGCCTACAACTGTGAACATTTGGTTTTCTTTTTTTTGTGAAGCAAACAACAAATAGGACAAAATAACTGAAAACTTCAGTGTGCATAAATATTCACCCCCCTAAAGTCAGTACTTTATAGAGCCTCCTTTTGCAGCAATTACAGCTTTGGATAAGTCTCTGAGCATTCTACAACTTGCCACTGGGATTTTTGACCATTCTTCAATGCAAAACTGCTCTAGATCCTTCAGGTTAGATGGTTTCCTTTGGTGAACAGCAATCTTCAAGTCTAACCACAGATTCTCAATTGGATTACAGTCTGGGCTTTGACTAGGCCATTCCAAAACATTTATATGTTTCCCCTTAAACCACTCGTTTATTGCTTTAGCAGTATGCTTTGGGTCATTGTCTTGTTGGAAAGTGAGCCTCCGTCCCAGTCTAAAATCACTGAAAGAGGTTTTACTCAAGAAAATCCCTGTTTTTGGCATCTTCCATCTCCCTGTCGATTTGGAACATTTTCCCTGTCTCTACTGCGAAAAAACATCCCCACAGCATGATGCTGTCACCACCATATTTCACTGTGTGGATGGTGTTCTTGGGTTGATGAGCTGTGGTGGTTTGGCACCAGACATAGCATTTACCTTGGTAGTCCGTTTTGGTCTCATACAACGACAGTACCTTCCTCCATACATTTAGGGAGTCTCCCACATCTCTTTTGGCAAACTAAAAATGAGTCTTACAATTTTTGTGTGTAAGTAAAGGCTTTTTCTGCCCACTCTTCCATAAAGGCCACCTCTATAGAGTGTATGGCTTATTGTTGTCGTATGTACAGATACTCCAGTCTCTGCTTGGGAACTCTGCATCTCCTTCAGGGTTGCCTTTGGTCTCTGTGCTGCCTCTCTGATTAATGCCCTCCTTGCCTGGGCTGAGAGTTTTGGTGGCCGGTTTTCTCTTGGTAGGTTTGTTGTGGTACCATGTTCTTTCCATTTGATGATAAAGGATTTGATAGTGCAGCGGGGGATCATCAGAGATTGGGTTATTCTTTTATATCCCAACCCTGACTTGTACTTCTCAACAACTTTGTCCCTGACTTGTTTGGAGATCTCCTTGGTCTTCAAGGTGTTGTTTGGTTAGTGGTGCCTCTTGTGTAATGGTGTTGCTGCCTTAGTGGCCTTTCAGAAAAGGTGTACAGTTGAAACCAGAAGTTTACATACACTATATAAAAAGACACATATGCATGTTTTTCTCAGTATCTGACATGAAATCAGAATAAACCTTTCCTGTTTTAGGTCAATTAGGATTACCATCACTTTTAATATTTGCCAAATGCCAGAATAAAGAGAGAGAGAGAATGTTTTAAGGCATTTTTATTACTTACCGCAAAGTCAAAAGTTTACATACACTAAAATTACTATGCCGTAAAACAATTCTGGTAAAAATAACCTTGGCACTCAAGAATATGTTCCAGTAAATGAAAATTTATTGCAGTCCATTACAAATAATGACAAAACGTTTCGGTCACTTAGGACCTTCTTCAGTTGACTGCAGAAAACGCAAAACATTGTAAGTAAATCATATCAAAAAAACTTTTTCACAAAATCATATAAATCCAACATAATGTCAATAAACATCTATGTATCAATACTTGTTGGGGATTCAGGAGCAAGGGAAGAGGAAAAGGACCTGAGGGATTCTTACATGTGAATAAAGCTATCTCTATCCATTCGTGGTTGTAAGGGGAAAAAAAGTATGGCGACAGTTACCTACCAGTAAATAGACTGTGGTAGGATTAATGGACAAAAGCAAGTATCTTAAGAGGGTCCATAAAGGACTGCCTGGGAGTGAAAAAATAGTGGAGTGAATTTATAAGTGAAGCCAAAACAGTTAACTTGTAAAGGTAGAAGGCACAAATACCTGGTTCAAGTGGGATAGACACTGATCTGATGGCACCGCAGTACCCTTTTGTAATATCGACAACTGAGCTATACTAAGAGTCTTTGAAGAAATATTTACCACCAAGGGTGCTGCGTCTGTGACCGAGTTATCCTGTTGAATTCCACATTTCCTGTGGTGCTGGCCGCCTCTCCTCGTCTTCTTCTTCGTGGGTATCTCCGCTGTTGCCCTAAAAAATGATGGGAAGAGGTGGTAAAATGGTCCCTCCTCTCTGGTTCCGAGCCAGAAGAGGACATTTCTGTGGATGAGCGGGTAAATCTTTGGAAATTTCCACCCTGATGTTGTTTTTCTTGCCATTTATATACTCTTTTTAACTCGTAATCTTCTGTGTCTCGTTGGAATTTGTTTCTCTTTCTAGATTCTGTGTCCCTCCTGTGTTGATCAATGTTATTTTGGATTTTAGCTTTTAAAGCGGTCCACTCATCTGGACTCGCTGAAGAAATCAGCTGGGTTTCAATGTTGCCAATAAGTTCTTTTGTAGATGTTATAGCTTTATGGAGTGAGTCGACGGTCAAAACCATTAAATCAAAAGAGCATTTGTTAAGGATTTGTTCAAATTTGTTACAATAGTCGGGTATATCGGCAAAGAGAGTGGGTCTCAACGGAACCCTGAGGCCCCTGGGAATCCTTTGTACCCTCAAATATTCAGTCAGGGTTGTGCAGTGCAGTTCTAGGTTGACTAGATGGCGGTGTTCCTTCTCCAAGTTCCGTCCCCTTATCTCACCTGGAGGAACTCTCAGGAAATCACTTGATTCTTTTCCCTTGTCCTCCATTGGGATCCCCGAACCACTAAGCACCTTCTTGTACCGTTACGCACAGTCATTTATCCAGCGCAGACATTTCCTGCACTTTGGAACGCAAGCGCACCTCCCGTGGACCGCACACGTGATCTTGAAACGTCACTTCCGGTAGAGTAAGGACGTCACTTCCGGTTTCGCGAAAACCGCGTCATTTAAACCACAACAGCGATTGGTGTGTCCTGCTATTCCCTCCCCTATTTAAGGGATTCCCCCATAGTCAGATGGTCAGCATAACCAGCGGTGGATACCGCGGTGCCATCAGATCAGTGTCTATCCCACTTGAACCAGGTATTTGTGCCTTCTACCTTTACAAGTTAACTGTTTTGGCTTCACTTATAAATTCACTCCACTATTTTTTCACTCCCAGGCAGTCCTTTATGGACCCTCTTAAGATACTTGCTTTTGTCCATTAATCCTACCACAGTCTATTTACTGGTAGGTAACTGTCGCCATACTTTTTTTCCCCTTACAACCACGAATGGATAGAGATAGCTTTATTCACATGTAAGAATCCCTCAGGTCCTTTTCCTCTTCCGTTGCTCCTGAATCCCCATCAAGTATTGATACATAGATGTTTATTGACATTATGTTGGATTTATATGATTTTGTGAAAAAGTTTTTTTGATATAATTTACTTACAATGTTTTGCGTTTTCTGCAGTCAACTGAAGAAGGTCCTAAGTGACCGAAACGTTTTGTCATTATTTGTAATGGACTGCAATAAATTTTCATTTACTGGAACATATTCTTGAGTGCCAAGGTTATTTTTACCAGATTGAGGGCACGGTCCCTTCTTGAGCACCACATAACGGGAGTGCAGCGATTATATTATAAAAAAGTAAAACAATTCTGGACTGCTCATATGATGATGACTGCCCATATAATGATGTCATGTGTTTGGAAGCTTCTGATAGGTTTTTTGGCAACATCTGAGTTAATTAGAGACACACCCATGGATGTATTTTAATGCACACCTGAAACACACTGCTTCTTTGTGTAGCATTATGGGAAAGTCTAAATAAATCAGCCAAGATATCAGGAAGAGAATTGTGGACTTGCACAAGTCTTGCTCATCCTTGGGTACAATTTCAAGATACCTGAAGGTGCCTCATTCATCTGTACAAACAATTATACGCAAGTACAAACAAGATGGGAATGTCCAGCTATCATACCTCTCAGGAAGGAGACTTGTTCTGTGTCCCAGAGATGAACGTGCTTTGGTCCGACATGTGCATATTAACCAAATGACAAAAGCAAAAGACCTTGTGAAGATGATGGCGGAAGCTGGTAAGATTGTGTCAATATCCACAGTGAAATGAGTATTGTATTAACATGGGCTGAAAGTCAACTCTGCCAGGAACAAGCCATTACTCCAAATGAAACATAAAAAAGCCAGATTAATGTTTGCAAATGCAAATAGTAACAAAGACCTTAATTTTTGGAGACATATCCTGTGGTCTGATGAAACTAAAATTGAACTTTTTGAGCATAATGACCATCATTGCGTTTGGAGGAAAAAGGGAGAAGCTTGGAAGCCTAAGAACTCCATCCCAACTGTGAAACACGGGGGTGGCAGAATCATGTTGTGGGGTTGTTTTGCTGCAGGAGTGACTGGTGCACTTCACAAAATAGATAGCATCATGAGAAAAGAAGATTATGTGGCAATACTTAAGCAACATCTCAAGACATCAGCCAGGAAGTTAAAGCTTGGGCAGAAATGGGTCTTCCAGTTGGGCAATGACGCGAAGCATTCTGCATCTGTCAGCAGGATTGTGCTCAGTAAACTATATAAACTGTCAGTTGGACGACATTACACTGTTTGAAATGATACATTGGTTGATGAAATCCGTCCTGTGGTTTTTGTGTAATCTTGACTTTCAGTTTGGAGATAATGATATGCTTGTGCTTCGGGGCGGCCTGTGGGGGGGGCTCTATCTAGTGCTCTGCTTACATATTCATCTGTATGCTCTTATGACAGGTGACTGTGCCTTCATTGACCTGCCTCCTATTTTACATAATGCATCTAGTAGTGCGGGGTTAGGTAAAGTAGGAGGCAGGTCAGTGAAGGCACAGTGACCTGTCATAAGAGCATACAAATAAATCTGTAAGCAGAGCACCAGATAGAGCCCACCCCACAGGCCACCCCGAAGCACGAGCATGCCATTATCTCCAAACTGAAAGTAAAGATTGCACAAGAACCACAGGACGGATTTAATTAACCAAGGTATCATTTTAAACAGTGTAATGTCGCCCAGCTGACAGTGTATGTAGATTACTGAGCACAATCCTGCTGTCAGGTGCTCTTTAAGGATAATAAAGTCAATGTTTTGGAGTGGCCATCACAAAGCCCTGATCTTAATCTTATTGAAAATTTATGGGCAAAGCTGAAAAGGCAGGTGCGAGCAAGGCAACCTACAAACCTGGATCAGTTACACCAGTTTTGTCAGGAGGAATGGGCCCAAATTCCAACCAACTATTGTGAGAAGCTTGTGGAAGGATATCCCAAACGTTTGACCCAAGTCATTCAGTTTAAGGGCAATGGTATAAAATGCTAATGAAATGTATGTAAACTTTTGACTTAGCAGTAAGTAATAAAAATGCCTTAAAACATTCTCTCTCTTTATTCTGGCATTTAGCAAATATAAAAAATTATGGTAATCCTAATTGACCTAAAACGGGAAAGGTTTATTCTGATTTCATGTCAGATATTGAGAAAAACATGCATATGTATCTTTTTATATAGTGTATGTAAACTTCTGGTTTCAACTGTGTATATGCTGACAGGTCATGTGACACTTAGATTGCACACAGGTGGACTTCCTTTCACTAAGCATGTGACTTTTGAAGGTAATTGCTTACACCAGAAATTTTTAGGGGCTTCATAGCAAAAGGGATGAATACATATGCACATGCCAATTTTTATTTATTTTATCCCATACATTTTAATTTTTGCCTATATTTTTTTCAATTCACCAGCTTAGACTATTTAGTGCCCATGCATCACACATAGATCAGATTAAAAAAAATATTTAAACACCGATTGTAATGTAAAAAAATAGGTAAAAAGTCAAGACGGTGAATACTTTTGCAAGCCACTGTAGCTGTTGTGTATAGCAGACATATAAGCTAGTGGAGCATATGCACCAACCAATTAATTCTAACCTTCTTTCTAACCTTCCTTTTATAAATCCTGACAATATTGTAATTCTGTTATTACATTACTGATAAAAATCAATATTAAAATAAAAAACACCTTATCCTCACTTGTCCGGCGTCCCTCAGTGTCCTGCCTCTTCCACTGATAACAGCAGAGGCTTAGCGCCAGATTTGGTGCATCTTATGGATGAGCCATTTCTGGGACTGCTGAGGGGTGATATTATTAGCCACAGAGGGGGCTAGTATCCATGACCCCTTCCCTGGCTAGTAATATCAGCCCGCAGCTGTCTGTTTAGCCTTTTCTGTTTCGATTTTAGAGGGGGACCCACTGTAATCTAGCCAGTAAAGTCTAAGCAAATAGCTGTGGGCCATTATTAATAGCCAGGGAACATTTTTCCTAATGGCCCCTTCCTCGGCTACTAATATCAGCTGTCTGCTTTCCCTCTGCTGGTTATAAAAATGACGCAGGAGCCCACGCTATTTTTAAAAAATTTTTTAGGCTATGTGCCCACAATCCAGTCATAGCAGCACTTTGGATGCAGCATATTTTTGCTGCATCCAAAACGCTGCATTTTATTGAACGCAGGTAAATCCACATGTGTTCACTGAACCATGCGGATTTACCGCATTCAGTACAGTCTAGTGGTCACATTTCTGTTGCGGAGACTTAGCGAATTTGAGAATTTGACATGCTGCGGTTCTGAAAGACGTGCTGCATGTCAATGTCTGCAGGTGATCCGCAGCCTCAAATGCATGCATAGTGGACATGGGATTTCTAGAAATCCCATCCACTGTGCTGTAACATCTGGACGCTGTGGGTTTGATGCTGCATAAATACACAGCTTCAAACCTGCAGTGGTTACTGACCGTGGCCATGTACCCAAACTCACCCACAGCATGTCAATTTCTGTAGCGGACACGCTAGTCTACGCTGCAGATTTTGACAGATTGAATTGTTGCTATATGCGATGGATCTGCCTGTATTGACAACAAAAGTGTGGCATTAGAGCACAGCGTTTTGGACGCAGCGAAAATACGCTGCTTCCAAAGTGCTGCTTGTTGCTGTTCATGAGGACTTACCGGCTAACAAAACAGCTGTGAGCTGTTATTAATAGCCAGGGAACATGTTTGCATAATGGCACCTCACTAGGCTAAAAATAGCATCTCTCAGCTGCCCCAGAAATGACTTGAATAGAAATGCTAATGAAGAAAGTAAAGCGTTAAATAAACACACAGACACAGAGTAAACACTTTATTTGAAATACAACAGACACATTCTTTAATCATTTAAATTAAACAGCATACTCCCCCAAGGCCTGACGGTAATCCAAGGGTTAAAGAGATGTCCCACGGTTCTCCAAAAAGCATCCATTGATGTCCCAAAACGCAAAAAAAAAGCATTAAAAAATACATCAAAATTGCGGCAAAACACTTGTTTTTTCCCGCAGCTTTTTTCCAGCCAAGAGATGCAGAAACGCTGCAGAAATTTCTGCAGTCAAACCCTGCGCACATAGCCTAAGGATATGTGCACATGATCTGTAATCACTGAGGATTGGACGTAGCACACTTGCGCTGCGTGCAATCCGCAGCGATCGGATGTTAGAGCATAGTGGATGGGATTTCAAGAAATCCCATTCCCACTATGCGTCTCCATGCTCCTGCTTATCACCCGTGGACACGGACATGTGGCACGTCTTTACAGACCGCAACATGTCTATTTCTCTTGCGGAGACGCTGGTCTCCTCAAGAGAAATGATATCACTTTAATGTATAGGATGCGGTGAATCCGCATAGTTCAATGAACACATGCCGATTCACCTGTGTGCAGCGCTTTGGATGCAGCATAAAGTATGCTGTGTTCAAAGAGCTGCCGATACCTACCGTGTGCACATACCCTAATACATACTAAAGTTGATCAGAAATATTTGTGGTGCCTTGCTCCAGGTCCTGTCTGGTCCTCCATGGCAGCTGGACCAGGAAAATCTTCACTTCTGCTGCTGGCATCCTTAGCCTGGAATCATGTACAACTCTGGCGATGACGTCACAAGATCTAATTAACGCCTTAGGTGCCCAGGTTACCAGCCAAGGATGCTTTCTGTAGAAGTAGAGGCTGCTTCCATGGAGTACCGTACTGGAAGCCAGACAATGGCAACGTTAATCTTTTTGCTCAATTCTAATACAAACTACAACTGAAGTTCAGTATAAGGCCACAGCCCGACTATCAGTAATTGGTCAGTATTTTTTCTCAGGAGTGGGAGACAAAACCAGGAGTGCGTGATAAATGCAGAATTGGTGCACTTGTTTCTATTATACTTTTTCTATGATTGTCCCTCACCTGGTATTAGCTCCCACTACTGAGAAAAAATACTGACCGAATACTGACGAAATACTGATAGTGTGGCCTAAAATGACTAATGTGATCTGTTAACAAAGTAACTGCTGTATATACTCAAATATATCAAGCCGACCCGAATATAAGCCGAGGCACCTAATTTTACCACAAAAAACTGGGAAAACTTATTGACTTGAGTATAAGCCTAGGGTGGGAAATGCAGCAGCTACTGGTAAGTTTCCCCATCCTGGTAAGCATTGCCCACTCATCCCCAATCCTGGTATGCATGGCCCCCTCAGCCCCAATCCTGGTATGCATGGCCCCCTCTTCCCCAATCCTGGTATACATGGCCCCCTCCTCTCCAATCCTGGTATGCATGGCCCCCTCATTCCCAATTTTGGTATGCATGGACCCCTGTCCTGGTATGCATGGACCTTTGTCCTGGTATGCATGGATCCCTCATCCCCAATCCCCATCCTGGTAAGCATGGCCCCCCCCATCACTGCACACATGAAAAAAATAAACACTTCTACTCACCTTCCTCCCCTCTGCTCCAGCGCTGTGTCCTGTCCTGCTAGCAGCGAATCTCAGCATCTGAGCAGCGCATGACATCACTGCCATGCACCCTCAGACGCTGAGGTGAGCTGCGGGGATATGCACTCCTCTCCACGCCGGGACAATGGGCGTGGAGAGGAGTGAATATGCATTTTTTTAATAGCACGCAGTGTCAGCAGCGGCCGCAGATCCTGCTGCTGCTCAGCGATCCTCTGTGCCCGCTACTAAACAGAATGAATATTCACTCATCTCCACGCCCATGGGAGTGGAGAAGAGTGAATATTCATACTCTCTAATAGCAGGCACAGGAGTTCGCTGAGCCGCAGCAGGAGTTGCGGCTACAGTGTGCTCTATTAAAGAAAATGCATATTCACTCCCGTGGGCGTGGAGAGGAATGAATATTAATTCTCTTTAGCAGCGGGCACACGTGGTAGCTGCAGCAGCCGGCTACTGCCTGTGGCCCTGCTCCTCTGCCGCCGCAACCCTTTCACAGCCGGTATATATATACTCGAGAAGTACAGTACAGACCAAAAGTTTGGACACACCTTCTCATTTAAAGATTTTTCTGCATTTTCATGACTATGAAAATTGTACATTCACACTGAAGGCATCAAAACTATGAATTAACACATGTGGAATTATATACTTAACAAAAAAGTGTGAAACAACTGAAAATATGTCTTATATTCTAGGTTCTTCAAAGTAGCCACCTTTTGCTTTGATGACTGCTTTTCACACTCTTGGCATTCTCTTGATGAGCTTCAAGAGGTAGTCACCGGAAATGGTCTTCCAACAATCTTGAAGGAGTTCCCAGAGATGCTTAGCACTTGTTGGCCCTTTTGCCTTCACTCTGTGGTCCAGCTCACCCCAAACCATCTCGATTGGGTTCAGGTCTGGTGACTGTGGAGGCCAGGTCATCTGGCGTAGCACCCCATCACTCTCCTTCTTGGTCAAATAGCCCTTACACAGCCTGGAGGTGTGTTTGGGGTCATTGTCCTGTTGAAAAATAAATGATGGTCCAACTAAACGCAAATCGGATGGAATAGCATGCCGCTGCAAGATGCTGTGGTAGCCATGCTGGTTCAGTATGCCTTCTATTTTGAATAAATCCCCAACAGTGTCACCAGCAAAGCACCCCCACACCATCACACCTCCTCCTCCATGCTTCACGGTGGGAACCAGGCATGTAGAGTCCATCCGTTCACCTTTTCTGCATCTCACAAAGACACGGTGGTTGGAACCAAAGATCTCAAATTTGGGCTCATCAGACCAAAGCACAGATTTCCACTGGTCTAATGTCCATTCCTTGTGTTCTTTAGCCCAAAAAAAGTCTCTTTTGCTTGTTGCCTGTCCTTAGCAGTGGTTTCCTAGCAGCTATTTTACCATGAAGGCCTGCTGCACAAAGTCTCCTCTTAACAGTTGTTGTATAGATGTGTCTCCTGCTAGAACTCTGTGTGTCATTGACCTGGTCTCTAATCTGAGCTGCTGTTAACCTGCCATTTCTGAGGCTGGTGACTCGGATAAACTTATCCTCAGAAGCAGAGGTGACTCTTGGGCTTCCTTTCCTGGGGCGGTCCTCATGTGAGCCAGTTTCTTTGTAGCGCTTGATGGTTTTTGCAACTGCACTTGGGGACACTTTCAAAGTTTTCCCAATTTTTCGGACTGACTGACCTTCATTTCTTAATTTAATGATGGCCACTCGTTTTTCTTTACTAAGCTGCTTTTTTCTTGCCATAATACAAATTCTAACAGTCTATTCAGTAGGACTATCAGCTGTGTATCCACCAGACTTCTGTATTCAGTAGGACTATCAGCTGTGTATCCACCAGACTTCTGCACAACACAACTGATGGTCCCAACCCCATTTATAAGGCAAGAAATCCCACTTATTAAACCTGAAAGGGCACACCTGTGAAGTGAAAACCATTTCCGGTGACTACCTCTTGAAGCTCATCAAGAGAATGCCAAGAGTGTGCAAAGCAGTCATCAAAGCAAAAGGTGGCTACTTTGAAGAACCTAGAATATAAGACTTATTTTCAGTTGTTTCACACTTTTTTGTTAAGTATATAATTCCACATGTGTTAATTCATAGTTTTGATGCCTTCAGTGTGAATGTACAATTTTCATAGTCAAGAAAATACAGAAAAATCTTTAAATGAGAAGGTGTGTCCAAACTTTTGGTCTGTACTGTATGTACTCGAGTATAAGCCAAGGGGGGCTTTGCTAATACTCGAGTATATACGGTACCTTTTTATGCAAATTATTTTTGTATTAAAAAATACTAAATTTTGTTAAAACATGAAACCAATTTTTTTTATTTCGCACATAAAAAATAACTGTGCAAAAATGCATATAATATTATCTGTTTTTTTACCTGTTGGCATAGAAAGCAAATAACAATAAGGAAATTATCCTTAATTAGATTGAGTTTATATTATTATTTTTTTGCTCAAAGGGAATTTGTCAGCAGAATTTCACCACTCAAACCACTTATATAGATCTTTCAAAGAGAAGATCAGCAGTATATTTACAATCTGTTTCTCCTTAACTAAGAAATCAGCATTTGAATTGATATGCAAATGAGGCTGAAGAGCTATTGCAGACCAGAAGCCTCTGTCACTACAGCTCTATTCCCGCCCAGAGCCACCTCTTGCTTGACTGACAGCCTCTTTGTTGTGTGACTTCAAGCAAAGGAGCTATCGGTCAAGAGACTTCAGATCTACCATAGTCTTTCAGGCTAATTTGTATAATATTTCCAATGCTGATTTCTCAGTAACTGAGGAATGGACTGGCCATGTAAAGGTATTACAGGACTTGTAT
The DNA here is from genome assembly GCF_046119375.1 of Phyllobates terribilis. Lineage (NCBI taxonomy): Eukaryota > Metazoa > Chordata > Amphibia > Anura > Dendrobatidae > Phyllobates > Phyllobates terribilis. The sequence goes on from NW_027362762.1 coordinate 296,780,865, forward strand.
TTGAAATAGCTACATGTGCATAAAAGTACATATTTAGGCTGCGTGCCCACTATGCGTTTTTCAAGCATTTTTGCCGCAGAATTTACGCAGCGAAAACGCTTAAAAAATGCTTGGTAATACGTGCCCCATGGTCCCCAATGATAATCCACATGGGCTGTGCACATGCTGCGGAAATTTCCGCTGCGGATTAACATTGCGGAAAAATACGCAGTATGTCCATTAATTTTGCGCACACGCAGCGTAATTGCCACCATTGACTTGCATTGAATAGCATAATATCCGTATGAGCACATTTGCACAAGCGGATATTATGCGATTCAATGTGCGGATGGTACCCGGGTTTGGAGAAGAGGATACTCTCCTCCAGACCCAGGTACCATAGAACCTGTTAAAAAAAAGAATTTAAGATAGAAAATAAAGATTATACTTACCTTCCGATGGCCCCCGGTCTCCTTAGCGAAGCGTCCGGTCTGTTGTATGGGTCGCAGTGATGTGAAAGGACCTGCCATGACGTCATTTAGTCATGTGACAGGTCACGCGACCGCCGACGTCAGCGGTCGAGTGACCTGTCACATGCCTAAATGACGTCATGGCAGGTCCTTTCACACCACCGCGACCCATGCAACAGACCGAACGTAGCAGAGAAAACACCGGGGGCCATCGGAACGTAAGTATAATCTTTAATTTTTACCACTTTTATTCTTTTTTTTAACTATTACTTGGTCACACTATATAAATCCATGCCGGTTGCATGGATTTATATAGTGTGACCAAGTTGTCAAGCACTTTTCCAAGTGATGCTAAACTCGCTTGGAAAAACGCTTGATAACCCGCATGCGGAAATGCATGCAAAAACGCTTGACAAACGCTTCTACCTGGCAGGAAAAACGCATGTAAAATCCGCATGCATTTTTCCTGCCAGGGAGAAGCAGAAAAAATCTGCAACATTTCTGCATAGTGGGCACTTAGCCTGAGGGTGTAAAATCCTGTTACTGACAGATTCCCTTCAACCCCTTCGCAACATATGACGTACTGCAGACCATAATTTTTGCTATACACAGCAGTACTGTGGTATTTTGTATACAGCACAAGTGATCAAATGATTGCAGGTTCAAGTACCCTAAACGGACTAAAAAATCTAACAAAAAATAAAAAAAAATATGAAAAACATTAAAAATATATAAAAGTTTGAATTAACTTATTTCCCTCATTAAAAATGAAGAAATGGAAAAATATACATATGTGGTATTGCTACGTCCATAAAATGTATTTATCAAGATATAAAATTACTTGACCCGATCAGTAAGCGCTGTAATGGGAAAAAAAATCTAAACTCCAGAATTGTGGGGTTTTTTGGCCACTGCAACACCTGAAAAAAAAGTGCAATAAGAGGCAATAAAAGTATCTTATCTACCCCAAAATAGTTTAAATACAGACTTCAGCTCACAGCACAAAAAACAAGCTCTCACACAGCTCCATTAACCAACATTTTAAAACGTTACAGGTTTCGGAAAATGGTAACACATGCAAAAGATTTTTGAATTTATGATTTTTTTTTGTCACTTAACTCCTGTATGAACTATGACATATCTATAAATCATAGGTCGTCTCCCCCAGTCTTCGATGTGGGCTCCGGAGCTGAGCCCGCATGTTTTCTGGGACATGACAGCTGATCTGATCAGCTGTCATGTGCCCCTAACAGTTGCGGGTTAACATGTTAAGTGCTGCTGTCAATCTCTGACAGCGGCATTTAACATGCCTGCCCCGGAAGCATGTAACTAGCTCCGTCCATCGGCGTCCCAGTCACACAGTCACATGATTGTGGATGGCAAGCAACACAGTGGTCAGAGATGTCAGCAGTGAGGTATAATTTTTTATTTTTTACTTGCCGGCCCTGTTCCAACCTGCATACAAATTCGGGTTACAAACAAACCTACAGAGCCTATCTAGTTTGTAACCCAGGGACTGCTTACAGTGGCTTAAAAAAGTGTTCATACAACATGACATTGTCTATATTTTTTCACATTACACCCACAAACTTAAATGTATTTTATATGATATACCAACACTAAGTAGCAAGTATTTGTGAAGTGTAAAGGAAATGATACATGGTCTAATTATTTTACGAATATAAATCTGAAAATTGTGACATGCATTTATATTCCGCCCCCCTGAGTCAATACTTTGTAGGACCACATTTCACTGCAATTACTGCTGCAAATGGTTTGCGGCATGTCTCTACCAGCTTTGCACATCTAAAGGCAAAATTTTTTGCCAATCCTTCTTCGCAAACTAGCTCTAGTTCAGTGAGATTGGATAGAGAGCGTCTGTGAACAGCAGTTTTCAAGTCTTGCCACAGATTCTCAATGGGATTTAGGTCTGGACTTTGACTGGGCTATTCACACACATGAATATGCTGTGATCTTAACCATCCCATTGTAGCTCTGGCAGTAAGTTTAGGATCGTTGTCCTACTGGAAGGTGATTCTATGCTCCAGTCTCAAGTCTTTTGCAGCCTTTAACTGTTTTTTTCTCCAGGTTGGCCCTGTATTTAGCTCTATCCAACTTCTCATCAACTCTGACCAGCTTTCCTGTCCCTGCTGAAGAAAGGCATCCCCACAGCATGATGCTGTCACCACCATATTTGACAGTGGTGATGGTGTTTTCAGGGTAATGTGTAGTGTTAATTTTCTGCTACACATTTCCATTTAGCACCAAAAGTTCTGTCTTGGTCTCATCTGACCAGAACACCTTCTTCCACATGCTAGCTGTGTCCCCTAGAAAGCGAGAACAATTAGCTTCCCAACAAGAAGGGAAAGAAACATACTTTAAAGGAAGCTGTTAGGTCGGATAACGGTATTAACCTGCAGATGTTGGGTTAATCTGCAGGTTACTAGCGTTATAAGGTGCCCGTCCGCCGTACTGAAAGTGTAGAAATAAAGTAAATTTTCTCCCAGGAGCCCCCGGCCTTCAGCCATACTGGCATGCCACTCACCGCTCAGTACACAGTGAGTGGCAGCTGTACGCACAGCCCGACACTATGTCTGACAGCTGGCTCTGCATTGATGCACTACAAAACCTGCTGTCAGTCAAAGTGCTGGGCATGCTTATAGCCGCCACTCACCTGCATGACTGAAAACCGGGGACTCTCTGGAGAGGTAAAGTTAATTTTCTCCTAGCTGCTGCATTTTCAGTTCCGCCAAGCACCTTCAGAATGCTCTTAGTTTGCAGATTAACCCTATATCTGTAGGTTAATAGTGTTATCTGACCTGACAGGTTTCCTTTAAGATTCCAGAGACATGTGAAAGACTGGATAGGATAATAATTTTATTTTTAAAGAGTAACCAAATTTTTTACTTTTTTTCAATTTAACATGCATTCTAATTGCCTACAGATTCGTTGTGATATAGGTCCTGAGTAGTGTTGAGCCACCCCCGTAGTGTTCGAGTTCGGTTCGGTTCGTCGAACACCCGTGTGTTCGCCGAACTGTTCGTCGAACTGTTCGTCGAACACCTTCGAACACCGTTAAAACCAATGGCAGGCAAACAAAAACACATAGAAACACATAGAAAACACCTTCAAAGGTGTCCAAAAGCTGACAAACTGCTCAGAAGACACAACTAACACATGGAAAAGTGACAAGTACATATAGTCATGCGAAAAGAAAAGAGGTGGAGGAGTAAAAGGAGGGGGGGACACAGATATAGGCATGTCATGCCCTTCTAAAATCCAAAAAGTGAGAAGCCGACACGGCCAGTCCGTTCCTGCCCGTGCCACCTCTGTGTCGCCGGGTTTGTGCCAGAGCCGCGGTGGACCCTGACGGCCAGCCCCCCTATCCCAATACTGGTGCCTGTCCGCCGGTGGGTCGAGGCCCCCCACGGTGGGGGGGAGTAACATCTGCAGAAGAAAGACCATCTTCCAGCCAAACTAAGATGTCGACTTCTTTTCGTGGACAATGTGATACGATCCCATTCTTACGGACACGCCCATCGCTACAAATTCTAAATGAGGCACAAAAACAGCAGGTGCTTCAACGGATATCAAGTGCTCCTTCAAGTGGGCTCTCCATCACCTCAATTTCAACATCACAAATACTCCAGTCCTCAGAGGTGTCACCCCAATCGCACTTGCTTCCTCACAGCTCCCAAGTCTCCAGCTGCCCGTCTGAGTATGGGGTAGCACAGATGGTTGAATCTGCACAGCTGTTTACTCATACTATAGCCTGGGAAACGGAGGTCTGCTCCAGAGCTTCTGTTAATCCAGATGAGGAAATGATCTGATCTGATGCCCAGAATCTTTATAAGTCTGATCCAGGACCAGATGAAGAAGGTTCTGAGCATAATGTAGACCCTTGTTCCCAAACTGTAACTCCTGTTGGTGGAGACAATGATAAAGACGATGATGAGACTCAAATACCTGATTGGAGCGACAACTTGACTTTTCGGTCAGGGCAGGAAGAGGTTGGCTCTGAGGACGACGGGTGTGATAACACACAGGGTGATGATGACGAGGTTGGAGATCCCACTTACTGTCAACCCACAGTCAGCCAGTCGATGAGGTCAGCAGAGGAAGTGGAGGAGGATGTGACTAGCCCTGGGGATGGGGATGACTCGGTACCCGGGCATTTGCCTGGCCTTGGGGATGTCGCGGTGGTCGGCTCCCTGGCCCGTACCCTGGGGTCTCTCTTTAAAAGGGTGGATAATTGTTAATTTTATAAGAGTTCATGACGCCACCTGTGGTATCTGGTGACAAGCACCAGCGCTGCAGCAGTCCACTGAGGCCGGTGATAAGGCAGCTCGATGGTATAGCTCCCCACAGGTGGACCTAGGTCTCAGGGCAGCGTATGCAGGGGGAATGCAGGACAGGCAAGACCCAGCTGGGTCAGAGCAAGAACGGGAACGGACACGGTAGTCACTTCAGTACCTTTTACTGGTGGAAATTCAGGCACATCCCGGAGCACTGTAGGGTGAAGGGTGCATATCAGGATCCTCCCCAATGAGCGGGTGTAGGGCCTCCTGTTTCTTGCCTCTGCGTAGTAAGTTTCTGACCTGCCTGGAGCTAGGCCTAACTTTGTCTCTGTCCTGCGCTGGCTGACCTTGTGGTAGGGCCTTCTCTTGGAGTTCACGCTCCCAGTATGCGGGGCCTAAGCGTCTCCTGGCTCTGTTACATATCAGCACCTTAGCGATCCTGGGACTTTTAGTTCTCCAGGGATTCCGGTTATGCCTTACTGGGTCATAGAGATACCGGTAAGCTCGGATCCTGTGTCCGGTAAATGCTTCGGGGTGAGCTGGTTAAGCTCCTCTGCCCCTTATGTACTAACTCGCCACTCGCCTTCGGCCTACTCGGGCCCTCACTAGGCTATACACACTAACGGCAGCTTGCCGCGCTTCACTGATCTTACGGCACCGGCACACCTTAAGCTCTATCTGGGCTCCCTGAATCTAGCAAGCAGGAGCCTCGTGCTCCACTGCTGAACTATTAACTGCGTTCTCTAGACTAGACTGAGCTCCACTGCAGACTGACCTCGCTTAGGCTTCTCTACTGCAGGAACTCTTCAGAGGAACTGAACTGCCTAGCTCCACCTTCCCTATTTATATCCCTAACGGGCTCCCTCTGCTGGTCAGAGGTGGAAGGTGGAGATGTGTGAATGTTTATGGGGGCCTCTTGTGGAGGATTCCATCAATGCACTCTTCTAGGATCTGTGATACCAAGCGCAGCGGGGCATCACAGATGCTATTGACGACGAGGTTAGGTTGCGCCTTCCTGAACAGAGACGGAGTACTGGATGCACGTCAACAACTGCATCCTCAACCACAACTCTGCCTCTGACCACAAGTCGTAGTGGCTCTTCAGGTCACATGGGCTCTAAGCCTTGCATAGCCTGGGCATTTATTCAGATCGATAAGGATGACCCAACTCGTGTTATCTGTAATATTTGTCAGCAAAAGCTAAGTAGAGGCCAAAAAATCCATAGTTTGAGTACTTCATGCATGTACCGTCACATGGATATGAAGCATAAGTTGCAGTGGGAAGCTCACTGTGCTACAATGCGGCCTAGCCGGCTGGGCCAACCACCGTCTGCCCCATCTTGTGCATCCGCAGCCTCTTCATCCTCTGTGACTGGGGGGACAGCAGTCACACATGTTTTTGGACGCAGACCTGCCACCTCTTTACCCGCAACAGCCAGTGTGATTGGCAGGTCGTCAGTTCATTGGGAAGTGGAAACACCTGCTAGTGTTGAGCGCTCTCCGACATCGAGAGCACCACCTTTGGATCAAGGCAACCTAACATGTCCGCCTGCATCTTCCTCACAGACCGGCAGTTTGCCGGGGACACCCTACTCAACACCGTCTAAGCACAACAGCCAGCCCTCGGTCCCTCAGATGTGGAAAAGTAAAAGACCATTTCCTCCTAGCCATGAGAAAGCTAAGAGGTTGAATTTCACCATCTGCAAGCTGTTGGCTACAGAAATGCTGCCTTTCCACCTGGAGGACACAGAGGATTTTCAAGACCTTATGTCCGTCACAGTGCCCCAGTACCAGATGCCCAGTCGGCACTACTTCTCAAAGAAAGGTGTGCCTGCGCTCCACTAGCATGTCGCACACAACATCACCGCTTCTTTGAGAAACTCTGTGTGTGACAGGGTGCACTTCACCACAGACACTTGGACGAGAAGGGATGGACAGGGGCGTTACATGTCGCTGACTGGGCACTGGGTAACTATGGTGACAGCAGGACAAGGGGCTGCTGTCCAAGTCTTACCGTCCCCACGAGTTGTGCGTCAATCCTCTTTATCTCGAAGTTCCTCCACTGCTTCTGCCTCCTCAACCTCCTCTCGGTCCTCCACCTGCACCCAAAGCCTGTCTGGTAATGCCACCTGCTTTCTAACTGCACAGAAGGAATCCTGCACACCTCCTTACTATGCTGGCAGCAGGGCTCAACGGCATCAGTGTTTACTTTGAAATGTCTGGGAAATGTGAGTCACACAGCTGAGGAGTTGTGGTCAGCTCTGGAGACCCAGTTTCATGAAAGGTTGTCTCCACTACACCTGCAACCAGGGAAGGCCATGTGCGACAATGCTGCAAACCTGGGTGCGGCACTTCGCCGGGGCAATGTCACACACGTGCCTTGTATGGCTCACGTGTTGAACCTGGTTGTCCAGCAATTTTTAGCCCACTATCCCGGACTAGATGGCCTTCTGCAGAGGGCACGGTCGCTGTGTATTCACTTCCGCCGTTCGCATCCCGCAGTTCAACGACTTAAATCTCTACAGAAGTCGTTGGGCCTGCCAGTTCACCGGCTGAAATGCGATGTGCCGACACGGTGGAATTCAACTCTGCACATGTTGCAGCGACTGTGGCAGCACCGACAAGCCCTGGTGCAATACGTTCTGACGTATAGCCTGGGCCAACGAGATCCAGAGGTGGGGCAAATCACGCTGCAGGAGTGGTCTCAGATCAGGGACCTATGAAGTTGACGCGCCCCCTGGGCCATGGGGTACCCTGAGCCGGGCCGGTAGACGCTGGGGGTTGTAGTCACTGTGGCGGTGACCCAGTCCGTGACCCAGGGCGGTCAATCCAAGGGTAATTTGTATATATGGATTTTATAATGTCTGACTACGCCACCTGTGGAATGCGGCCAAAGGGGCCGTCGCTGCGGAACAGTCCTCTGAAGCTGGTGGTTTTGCAGCAACGGTATTATTACTCACCACAGGAAGAGTGTAGCTTCAGGGCAGTGTGGGTGGATGATGGTGGTTGTAGTGCAGGGAGTCAGTAATGAACACAGAGTCCGTGTGATGCCGTCTCAAGATATTACTCACAGTTGTTGTAGTCCAGATTACAGGTACCAGAGCAATCTCCCCCGTCGTGCTGTGCATACTCAGTGAGGGGCTCAGTCCACCCCCAGATAGCTCCGGAGTACTTAGCAGGACCCCCTTCTGTGTGTCCTTTCTCTGGCCTTCTCCCTGCACCTCACACCCAGTGACACTTCTATCCGGTATCCTCGGGCCTTGGTGGGTGACGGGTGTTCCGTCCCCTGGGTCCTATGTGGCTACCTTCTTAGTGAGACTGGTGTGGACTTTGGCCTGCAGTACATGAAATGCAGCAGCCTCCGGTTTCTAGTTGAGCCTTGCTGTTTCTCCGCTAGTTGAGGGACCGGTTCCCCTTATCTGGCCTGACCCCTCTACCTCCTGGTAGCAGCGGGAGTACGGGTGGCCTTCTGCACGGCCCGTAGCCGTAGGGTCCCTTCGGTTCCTGGAGCCTTCCAGCTCCCACTCCTCTCTTCTCTCCTTCAGTCCTGGGCCTCCCAGGCTAGGCCCGCCTCCGGAGCAGAGCTCATGCCTAGTCTCTGCTCCTGTCACTTTTCCTCCTCTGTCTGGCTTGCTCTTTCTAAGATGGCTTCCTATTTATACTCTCCTTGTCATGTGCTCCCCTAAGCTGCTCCCCTAAGCACCCACTACATAGGACCCTCAAACCAGCTAGGGACCTGGGACTGTGCTCTCCCTTAGGAGCAATCTCGCCCTACCCCCACTGCGGGTATGTGTTGGATGCAGGAGTCAGGGTCCCGAGCTATACGCCTTCCTTACCTGAGGGTGAGATACCACACCTCTGGGTGAGATCCAGTAACTCTGTGGCGACTGAACCCTCAGGGGCGCCACACACCCTTCTGCACAGTTTTGAAATGGCGACGAAGATGTTTAGTGCTGACGACGATGCCATTATCAGCATGACTATTCCGGTGATTTACATGCTGGAGCACACATTAAACAGAATTCAGAGTCAGGTGGTGGGACAAGAGGAGGTGGAGGAAGTAGAGGAGGAGTCGTATGCGGAAGGGATAACATCTCCAAGGTCCAGACGGCAGCACCAAGGCGGCAGGCATGGGAGGGTGGGGGAGAGGGATTAACCAGGGCGCATGGTAGCAGCCAAACTGTTGAGGAAGGTGCAGGAGCCGAGGAAGAAGTGGAGGACGAACTGGCGATGGGCATGGAAGACTCATCAGATGAGGGAGACCTTGATCACATTTCTGTTGTGCGAGGTTGGAGGGAGAGGGCAGAGGAAGGAAGCATGATTCTTACCTCGCTACCAACACAACAAGGACTTGGTACTTCTGGATGCGCAAGACATATGAGTGCCTTCTTGCTGCACTACCTGCAACATGACCCCCGGATTGTCAGAATTCGAAGTAATGCCGACTACTGGGTTGCCACACTCTTAGATCCCCGGTACAAAAGTATATTTGCCGAAATAATTCCTGCCATAAAAAGGTATTGACGAATGCAGGAGTATCTGCAGACGCTGTTGCAGAATCTTACATGTGCTTTTCCACAAAACACCAGTGGTGCACGTAGTGAATCTCACAGTTCTAACTTGCCAACGGTGGGACTGTCGAGTCTTCATCACTCAAACAGTAACAGTAACACAGTATCTGCTGGTAACAGCAATTTTGTGGAATCGTTTCACCACTTTTTTAGACCATCCTTTGCAAGGCCACAGGAGACAAGAAGTCTGACACATAGTCAATGCCTAGAGAGGATAGTACAGGAGAATCTCCAAGTGAACGTCGAAGCCATGACTGTGTCACTGGACCCTTGCTCATTTTGGTATTCCAATCTGGAATAATCGCCGGAGCTCGCCACTCACGCCTTGGAGATCTTGTCATGCCATGCAGCCAGCGTTCTCTCTGATCGTGTGTTCAGCGCTGCTGGTGGTGTGCTGACAGATAAGCGCACGCGGCTGTCCACTGAGAATGTAGACAGACTCACGTTCATAAAGATGAACAAATCATGGATTCGCAAGGACATTTCTACCCCTGTGTCATCCTTGGGAGACTAAAAGCTTGGGGATTTGGTAAAATCACCTCACCAACCGTTTTAAGCAACAGTGGGGCAATTGATGCCACTTAACCCTAGAACGCATGACCATAAAAATCTACACTTTCACATACCTGGGGCCCTTTAGGCCCGTGTGCAAATAACATGGAATAACTCAAACTCAAATGACAAACAACTATATACATGAAGAATACCTAGAGTTTCAAAATTCTAACTAAAGTAATCTTGCAGAAAATAGAAAACAATTAACTGGGCGGGTCTGCAAGGCCACAGGTATGCGTTCTAGGGTTAAGTGGTGTCTGTGCCACAATTTTGGGAGTCCCCTTGCTGTGTCTTACGTGACGTTGGCATCGTCAATTCCAGGTGGGTTGGGTCGCACCCCCCCCTTTTAACTGTAAGAAACTACATACACTATGGCTTGGGGTAACACAGATGGTTGAGTCTGAAGAGCTGTTTACTCAGAGGTCTGCTCCAAATCTTCAGTGTCTGCTAGTCAGCGTAGAATTTTTAACTGCATCTAGCCTAGGCAATACTTTGGGCGTAGTAGCCCAGCTGCGAAGCAAGCTGCACCGCCTGTGTATCTAATAAGAATTTTTAAATGAATCTAGCCTAGGCAGACTGTGGGGACCCCCAACCAAACCCAGACGCTCAGCCCCCTACCGCCCCCCTTTCATGGACAATACAATAATGTAACTCTTACAACTGGATGGGTGAGGATCGGTCCCAGCTTTATTAACTCTTTATACTCATTCCATTAGAAAGGCATTTTATTTCTAAAATAATTCAGCTTGTTGCAGCATGCCCTGGGTCCCCACTCCGGCAAGTTGGCCAACAAGTGTAACTCTCCAACATGTCCTTTCTATTTCCAGGCCACGGAGGATCCAGCGTACTCGTATGCAGGACTCTGACCCCCACCCATCACTCTTAACGCTTGTTCCACTCCGTCCTGGAGTCCTGACAGGAATATGTCCAGTCCAATATCTATTAAGTGAACACCGTCGGGCCGTATGAGGCCTGCTTTATCTCCTTCCAGTTGTCGGTGTCGTATCACTACACCGCCTCTGTCTCTTCTAAATTTTGCCATCCGAATATTTATTATCCGCCTTGTCCATTCGATGGCCGTGATGTCTCGCGCACCTTGCCATACCGCTATCGGCACAATCTCTGACCATACTATAGCTAATTTTGTGAAAAATTCTCTGAAGCGCTCAGTGTCTAGTTTCATTATTGCCATTAGTTATGCGCTCTTGTGATGACCTAGGTTGTTTCCCCCGGCCTGTATAACTAAGATGACCGGACCTCTTGCCTCTCTCCCTACCTTGATTACCTCCATTAGTACCTGTGGCCATAGCAGGCCTCTAATACCTCTCCAGTTGAAATATGTGTTACAGTTGAAATATGTGTTATGAAACTCTAATTTCCTCCCGCCTGGGCGGACTTTCGCCCTTTTTTGTGCCCAATATATATACGAGTGGCCTATCACTCACACTGTTGGCTTAGCGTCACCTGTAAAAGAAACAAACCACGTTAGGATAACAAGTCTGGTCTTATGTATCTCGCCAAACACGTGGATCGCCATCTCCCTATCCTCTGAACTTCCGTTTCTGACAGTCCTGCTCTTGCTGCTTCCGTGGCCGCACCTATGCGGAATGAGTGTGTCCCGTAATCTTTGGGGTGGTTCCCTGCCGATGTTATGCATTTATTAAATATAGCTTGGAACAGGTATCTTGATAATGGCGTTCCATCAATGTGTGATAGGAAGAAATTACTTTGTGATCTGATGGTTAGATATGTTTTTACTATTGTTACCCGACTCAGTGTACCGTTTGTGGGTTGTAGAAGTACCCAAGTACCCCTGCCCACTGGAACCGTTTTCGATTGGTGTATGCGTAGACGTATTGCATTATTGGCTATGACTACGTCCTGGTGTAATAAGCCTCCACTGGTGGTAATTTTGGATTGAGGGACTAATTCGCTTATACATAGCGCCCCGAAGAAGGCGATCACAAATGCAGTAGACATTAGTGTTGCTTCAAATTGTGAGTGTCATGTTAATGGTGTTAGGGATATGATGTGAGAAATCAGTTTTAGTGACACGGGACGGGACGTCTACATTCCTGACTTGGCTGACCCCTTTTCCACCCTTTTATGGATTGTCTGATGAGGAATCTTTGTCACATCTCCCCAATTCAGTAGTTGGAAGTGAAATGCTACTCCGGTCAGACACCGCTGCGCTGACGCTCCTGATATGTCCCTCATCATTAGCTGGTGGAGAAATTCTATGGTGACTTGTGATCTGGCTTGTTCACATTGGTCAACCCGTCTGCCTGCTACTAGTCGTGCCCACTCTTCCCATGCCTTACCGTATGCTTGCCACGTTGACGGGGCAACTGACGCTCTGATTAATGGCATCAACTATTCGCCACTAGATCCCATAGGGAGGGTGGGCAACTGTTGCCCGATGGGTGGGCGTTGTGGAAGAGCTCTGTGAAAATCTGCCAATTGAATTGTTATAAAGCATTAGCAGCAGCTTTATACCCCTCAGCATAGTGGCTAGCGCGGACCCATACATTGTGTTTTAGGCACAGGAATGCTAGCCTGCGTAGTAGGCCTAGCACTGGGAGAGACGATGATGCCATCTTATTAATGCAGTGCGCTAGGCTGGTGTTTTGTGTTATGAAGCGTATATTTTTGTTAGCCAGGCGCGCGCCCCATATTTCTATTGCTACCACTATTGGGAAAAATTATTTTCAGGGCTAGATGCAGCTAAAAATTATTATTAATTTCAAAGCTGGTGGAGCTTGGTATAGATGGCCTAATACAATGAGTCCCACACATTGCTAGAAGCCCAAATATTTTTTCAGAGCTAGATGCAGATAAAAATTATTTTTAATTTGCAACCTGATGGAGGTCAGTATATATGAACTAATAGACCCAGTCCCACACACTGCTAGAAGCCCAAATATTTTTTCAGAGCTAGATGCAGAAAAAAATTATATTCAATTTGCAGCCTGATGGAGGTCAGTATAGATGGACTAATAGAACAAGTCCCACTCACTGCTAGAAGCCCAAATATTTTTTCAGAGCTAGATGCAGAAAAAAATGATATTCAATTTGCAACCTGATGGAGGTCAGTATAGATGGACTAATAGACCAAGTCCCACACACTGCTAGAAGCCCAAATACTTTTTCAGAGCTAGATGCAGATAAAAATTATTTTTAATTTGCAACCTGATGGAGATCAGTATAGATGGACTAATAGACCAAGTCCCACACACTGCTAGAAGCCCAAATATTTTTTCAGAGCTAGATGCAGATAAAAATTATTTTTAATTTGCAACCTGATGGAGGTCAGTGTAGATGGACTAATAGACCAAGTCCCACACACTGCTAGAAGCCCAAATATTTTTTCAGAAGTAGATGCAGAAAAAAATTGTATTCAATTTGCAACCTGATGGAGGTCAGTATAGATGGACTAATAGAACAAGTCCCACACACTGCTAGAAGCCCAATTTTTTTTTCTGAGGTAAATGCAGAAAAAAATGATATTCAGTTTGCAACCTGATGGAGGTCAGTATAGATGGACTAATAGAACAAGTCCCACACACAGCTAGAAGCCCAAATATTTTTTCAGAGCTAGATGCAGATAAAAATTATTTTTAATTTGCAACCTGATGGAGATCAGTATAGATGGACTAATAGACCAAGTCCCACACACTGCTAGAAGCCCAAACATTTTTTCAGAAGTAGATGCAGAAAAAAATGATATTCAATTTGCAACCTGATGGAGGTCAGTATAGATGGACTAATAGAACAAGTCCCACACACTGCTAGAAGCCCAAATATTTTTTCAGAGCTAGATGCAGAAAAAAATGATATTCAATTTGCAACCTGATGGAGGTCAGTATAGATAGACTAATAGACCAAGTCCCACACACTGCTAGAAGCCCAAATACTTTTTCAGAGCTAGATGCAGATAAAAAATTATTTTTAATTTGCAACCTGATGGAGGTCAGTATAGATGGACTAATAGAGAAAGTCCCACACACTGCTAGAAGGCCAAATATTTTTTCAGAGCTAGATGCAGATATAAATTATTTTTAATTTGCAACCTGATGGAGGTCAGTATAGATGGACTAATAGAGAAAGTCCCACACACTGCTAGAAGGCCAAATATTTTTTCAGAGCTAGATGCAGAAAAAAATTATATTCAGTTTGCAACCTGATGGAGGTCAGTATAGATGGACTAATAGAACAAGTCCCACACACTGCTAGAAGCCCAAATATTTTTTCAGAGCTAGATGCAGAAAAAAATTATATTCAATTTGCAACCTGATGGAGGTCAGTATAGATGGACTAATAGAATGATGCTATGCCCAAAAGATTTTACTTCACTAGGTGCAGTAAAAAAATTGGTATTCTATACACAGGTGGTATGTCTTGCAACACAGATAGGCTACTCCTCTGACTAACACACTCTGCAATAGGCCAAAAAGGATTAGCTTTGCTAGATTCAGCCAAATGCTGTGAAAAAAACTTGCACAGCACTGGCACAGACCTGCCTGGCAAAAACTGATAGGAACTGATGTAACCTAGTCCTGAAAAGGACTGCAATTACAATTAGTCTTTACTCCCACAATCTATCTATTTAAGAGCACAGACCTGCCTGATAAAAGTCGTAGGAAATGCTGTAACCTAGTCCTTAAAAGGACTGCAATCACAACTATTCCCTACTCCCAAGCTATCTGTAGATTTGTGCGAAAATTGGCTTGAAATTAACAAGGTATAGCGCACACAGCAACAGCGGTGCCGTCTAACACGCAGCTGCAGCAGTGAGAAAATGGTGGCGACGGGGAAAATGGCTTGGTCTTATAGGGCAAGGACATGTGACATACACTGCCAATGACACATGCCCTTGCTTGTGTGAAAAAAAGCACTTTGCTCCGTGTGTGCGCTGCTGATAGGCTGACAGATTGCACCTCCCCACTGTAAATGCGGGAAAGAGAAAAAAAAATGGAGATCTTCATTATTCCTGCAGAGATCCATCCCCTGCCCCTCCCCCCACCCCGCTGTACACTCAAACTGCGTATTAACATTAATTTTCATCATTACTGAGAAAAAATCCAGTTATGATTTTGGTGCACGAACAGTTATCGAACATAACCTCGAACAGCCGAATTTTTCTCAAAATCGTTCGTGTTCGCCGAACGGCTCGAACACCGCCCAAAACAGCTCGAATTTGAGATTGGCGAACAGTTCGAGTAGAACAACGCTCATCTCTAGTCCTGAGTCCTCAACCAAATGTTCATTTGAACTGCGCACACAGAGTGGACTTCACAGGCTATACTTTATATTCAACCCATACCCTGTTCTGTGTATGTGCTCTTCAAAGTTTTTAGTTACTTTTTAATCATTTGATTACCCAGGTCAGCAAGGGTAAAACTGTAAGGTGATTTTTATATACTTTTGATCGCTGAACTCAGTAAAAATATCAACAAAATTCCATCACATACAGTTTTTTCACAAACTCTGACTCCATAGGCTTTTTCTTGCACCATACTTTGACCCCTTTGCGTGACCTTTGGTGAATAATTTTGGTGTCATTAAATTGGTTGAAATTAATGGACACTGTGATGCGATTGGCTGCTGTGGGCAGAGAAAATTTTCTTAACCCATCTTCCAACGAGTGTGGTGTTGTCCATATCATCCAATCATAGCATAGCTTTCATTTTACCTCGCCTGTATAAGAAGTGAAAGCTGTGCTGTGATTGGTTGTTATGGGCAGTAAAGACCGATATGTTTTTTTTAGTCAAAGTTCATAACAGTGTGGTGGTGTCCATGGCAACCAATCAGGGCACATCTTTCATTTTACCTCAGCAGTATAAGAATTGAAAGCTGCACTGTGATTGATTGCCACGGGGAGCAAAGGCAGATTTTCTGTTCATAAGAGTGTGGTGGTGTGTTTACCACGATTCCTTTCAGTATTTAGTGGTTGTGGTGAGTTAAGCTTATGTTTCTAACAACGTGATTGATATGGCTAAAGCGGGTGTTGTAAGTCACCCGACAACTTTTGCTACATTTGCGGTTGTTTTGTAGTGAAGAAACAAGAAGGAAAATTACGGATTTCTTTAGAATAGTGTATTATGCATACTTTGGAGTAAAACTAGGTGACCAGGACAACTCATGGGCTCCACATGTAATGTGTTCTGTTTGTGTAGAAGAACTACGACAGTGGTCTAAATTGAAGACAGAGAGCTTTCGTTTTGGCGTGCCTATGATCTGGAGGGAAGCACAAATTTATAGTGATGACTGCTCCTTTTGTACTTGAATCTTGGAGGGATTCAAATTTAAAAATAATAAGAAATTACCCGGACTTCCTGTCAGCTATTTGCCCTGTGCCTCACAGTCCAGGACTACCTGTCCCTTCACCTCTGGAGAAACTTGAAGATACACCTGATTCAGAACATGAAGAGCAGGATACTGATTAAGACTTTCACGCTAGTCCCAACGAGCCAAAGCTTTTTTCACTGCTCGAATTAAATGATTTAATCAGGGACTTGGACCTTCCTGAACATTCTGCAGAACTTTTAGGCTCTAGACTAAAGGAAAATAACTTGCCAGCTCCTGGAAGCAGAGAAAAGGAATTCCTTCCATACTTTTCTCAAGGTGGTGCTCTAGCATATTGCAGTGATGATCCAATGTGAATAAGTGCAGGCTCTTTATTTAACCCCTTTGCAACCAATGCCGTATTAGTACGCACATTTGCGTACCCCCCGTTCAGTGAGGGCTGCTGCGCTGAGCCCTCACTGAACCGAGCACATGTCAGCTGATTCTTACAGCTGACATGTGCCTGCAACAGCCGCGGGTGGAATCGCGATCCACCCGTGGCTGTTAACATGTTAAATGCCGCTATCAATCTCCGACAGCGACATTTAACGCGCGCTTTCGGGTAGCGCGTCATAAACCCCGCCCATCGGTGACCCTGTCACGTGATCGCGGGTCACCGATGGGTGGGCATGACAACCCAGGGTCTGCAGCAGACGCCTGTGGTTGTCATGATCTGGTCGCTATGAGCGCCACCTAGTGGTCGGCGCTCATAGCACAGGACCATTTCTGCTGCATGCAGGGGATCTGCTCGTCCCCTGTATGTAGCAGAGCCGATCGGATAGTTGCTGCTTCTAGTCTCCTATGGAGACTATTGAAGCAAGCAACAAGTGAAAAGAAAACGTTTTTAAAAATATTTAAAAAATTAAAAAAATATAAAAGTTTAAATCACCCCCCTTTCGCCCCATTCAAAATAAAATATATATATAAAAAAACCTACATAGACATATTTGGTATCGCCGCGTTCAGAATCGCCCGATCTATCAATATAAAAAAAGAATTAATTCGATCGGTAAACGGCGTAACGAGAAAAAAATTCTAAACGCCAGAATTATGTTTTTTGGTCGCCGCAAAATTGCAATAAAATGCAATAACGGGCGATCAAAACATCGGATCTACCCCAAAATGTTATCAATAAAAACGTCAGCCCGGCCCTCACCCAGCCCCAGATCACGAAAAATGGAGACGCTACAGGTCTCGGAAAATGGAGCTATTTTTTTTTTTTTTTTTACAAAATTTTGGAATTTTTTTTCACCACTTAAATATAAAAGAACCTATACATGTTTGGTGTCTACGAACTCGTAATGACCTGGAGAATAAGAATGGCAGGTCAGTTTTAGCAGTCAGTGAACGTGGTAAAAAAAAGAAATAAAAAACAACTGTGGTATTGCACTTTTTTTGCAATTTTACCGCACTTGGAATTTTTTTCCCGTTTTTCCTTACACAATATGGTAAAACTAGTAATGGCGTTGAAAAGTACAACTCGTCCCGCAAAAAATAAGCCCTCACATGACCATATTGACCAAAAAAATAAAAACGCTATGGCTCTGGGAACAAGGGGAGCAAAAAACGAAAAAGCAAAAACGGAAAAAGCTCTGGTCCTTAAGGGGTTAAAAAAAGTTTGAAAGCTGTGCTGCTGCTTAATGGCAGCAAGTATACTTCAGTGCCTGTAGGGCATTCTCTGCACTTGAGGGAAAGCTATGAGAATTTAGACTTTATTCTCAAGAAACTTAACTACGAGGGTCAAGGATGGTCAATATGTGGTGGTCTGAAAGTTCTCTCTTTGCTCCTTGGCAGCAAGGAGGATACACAAAGTACCCATTCTTTTTGTGTGAATGGGACAGCCTGGAAAAGACTCATCACTGGAACCAAAAAAGTTGGCCAACGAGAACATATTTGCAACCTGGACTCAAGAACATACAGTCATGGCCGAAAGTGTTGGCACACTTGAAATTTTTCCAGAAAATGAAGTATTTCTTACAGAAAATTATTGCAAACAGACGTTTTGTTATACACATGTTTATTTCCTTTGTATGTATTGGAACAACACAGAAACAGAGAAAAAAAGGCAAATAGGACATCATTTCACACAAAATCCCCAAAATGGGCCAGACAAAATTGTTGGCACCTTCAACTTAATATTTTGTTGCACATCCTTTGGAAAAAATAAATTCAATCAATCGCTTCGTATAACCATCAACAAGCTCCTTACACTTCTCAACTTGAATTTTAGACCAATCTTCTTTTGCAAACTGCTCCCGATCTCTCATATTTGAAGGTTATATTTGTAGTTGTGGAAAGTTTAATTGATCCCACTAAAGTTGTCCTGCCACCACCCCACATTAAGCTTGGACTGATGAAGCAATTTGCGAAAGCTCTACCAAAAGAAGGAGAGACTTTTAAGTATCAAGTTTCAGGACTGTCCAACGCTAAACTGAAGGAAGGCATTTTTGTGGGTACGGATATTCGGAAACTCATGAAAGATGATGTGTTCAAAACAAAAATGAAAGCTGTTGAGAAAAGGGGTTGGGATTCTTTTAAAGAAGTAATGAAGATATTTCTAGGTAACAACAAAGATCCAAAATTTAAGTCTATCATGGAGAACATGAGAACATGCTGAAACGTTTCAAAGCCCTGAGTTGTCTGATGAATTTGAAGTTGCATTGTTTACATTCCCATTTGGACTACTTTCCTGAAAACCTTGGTGCTGTTAGCGAAGAGCAAGGAGAAAGATTTCATCAGGATATCAAGGAGATGGAATAATGATACCAAGGTAGATGGAAAGTGAACATGATGGGGACTACAACATGCTTCACAGAGAAGATCAGCAGGCCTTCTATAAGAGAAATGGTATCAAAAGAAGCTTTGAAGAGAAAAGGAAAAGAGGCAAGAATTAATTTCCAATAAAGTTACAGAATGACTTCAATAAATTTTTATATATAATATTGTGTACATTTTTTGCTACAATAAAGATTGTTCTTGTTTATCTCGCTTGTACATAATTTCATGCACCTTTTGTACAAAACGTGATGGTTAAAAATAATAGTATTTTTTCAAATTGGGGATTTTAAAATGTTTTCATAAATACCTGTGTTATCAAAGTCTTTTATTTTCAGGAGAATGGAACAACTAGTTATGCACATAATGCCAGTTTAATACATCCGTGTTTGGCAGTCCTTACACTGACTGCAATATACAAACTGACCGTGGGTCTTCGAACCCTACCTTGATAATCTCAAGTGCATGAGGCTAAATTCGGGTGAGACTTACAGCTGGTCTATGCATCAATTTCCTTTTATGGATTGCAAAAAGGGATGCGTGAAATCTACTGAAAGGGTATACGCACACAACCTCGTTTTCAGGCTGAGTCCTCTTAGAATCAGCCTGAAAAAAAGATCTAAAAAATCCACCAATGAATATATGAACAGCATATCTTTTTTACATTGCTGTGCGTATGTTCTTTCTTATGTAACTTTTTTATCCACTTCAGGCTTTGAAAGAAGTGACCACTAGCATTTACTTCAAGCGTCTTCTGCTTCCAAAACGATGGGGGAATGCCAACGTCTAGAAGATGCACTATGCAGATACCATGATACTGATAATTGTTAGCCATTATAAACATGAATAAAAAAATGTTTATGAATTTGTACTAAATCCATTATTCTTCCTTAAGAGGAACTTTCACCACTTTTTTCATATTGAATTGAGCATGCAAAGTAATAGTGACTTAAATGAACATAAACATTTTTTTTAGATATGGATCTGCTCCATTGACCATCAGAGAGCCCATGGATACATTTGGGGAGACCAGCTTGGGATGATGAAGTCACCTGGCCCCATGGATATGTTGTTTGGGGTTGCCAGGTGGGAACCTCTGGTCGCCTGGAATTCATGGAGACATTCGAAAAAGCCAGATTGGGACCAGCCGGTCATCTGGCCCCATTGAAACTCTCGGAGAGGCCGGGTGGGACCCTCGGGTCTTCTGGCCTTGTACCTTGATGGACTGCTAAGCTTCCTAAGCTTGCCGCTACCTTCTCTCTGTGGGGGCCCGCCAGAAGCAGAGGGCCAATGGTTGAGATAGTTGGCCCTGGAAGTCCCAAAGTCGCAGCTGTTCTATTCCCAGGCGGGCCAGCGGAAGGGTGAGGACTGTCTAATGTTGTACCATCTTGGGTATTTACTGGGACTGTTCTTTGTGTTTATTGCCCACTTTGTGGTTCAATAAATTATTGCCACACTGTTTTACCCTCACCCTGTGTGTCTGAGTGTTATTACGCCCACGGAAGACCCAGTGTCTTCACAGCTTAGAACAGGTTGCTTCTGTGTGAGATGTAATGAAAGCATGCTCTGCTTTCACTGAGAGCCGTGCTGTGAGCACAGCAGACCTGTGTCATAACTGAAACCTTTTGAACTTTTATCTCCAGACAGTCCATATGGGGGAGGGGCAGTACAGCTAAGTATAGCTGTGTCAAATTACAAACCCTTCTATCAACTCACCTCTCATAGTGCTGCCAGCTCAGCTGTACTGCATCTCTCCTACAGGGACTGTCAGGAAATGAAAGCTCAAAAATATCAGTAATGACACTTAGGTCTACTGTGCATCTCACATCAGGAGTAACCTGTTCTAATCCATTGTAGGGCATGTTCTTCTTTCTCCTGTGTGTTGCTACCTGCTTGTTTGTTCAAGGACATACAGTGGGAAGTACACGCCCCAAGTGAAAAATTTCTGATAACGCCCACTTGGAAATTACAACAATTAACTTATTACATATCTCTACATCTCAGCAAGTTTTAGTCTGCTCTGCAGCCACTATTACATCATGTATCCAGATTGTTAAAAATTTGGTGAAAGGTGCTCCTTAGCTGCATTTCCAAACGATTGACATATAATGTAAAACATTCTAGATATAGGGCACTCTGAAATAGACTATAATACATAATCCTCTTACTATATATCCATAGAGATTGTAAAATAATTCTGACATCATAATTGTACCTGGAAGCTTATACATGATTTTTAAGGTTCATTAGGGAGAACTTGCAGAGTACAACACTCTTTTCTTTTTTCAGTGTAATGGTATCTTATCAACCATGAGAGAAAACTGTGAAAAATATTTTAAATGATAGCACAATTAGAAAAAAAGACATCATAGACACAACTCAGCTTTTTTATTTTTTACATTTTGTTAGAGACTCCTGTTAAGAAAAAAAAAATATTGTGATATGTAAAACCCTTGCTAGACTGCAATCCATATTACAACCACTAGGTGGCCACAGGTAGACACACAGAGCATATCATCTCATATCACAATATAACATAATATTAACTGTTTTTTTAAAATCTGGTAATCACTCATCTATTGAGCCAAGAAATATGTCCATCAAGTTCAACCAAAAGATGGGAAAAGATGTGGAGGAAGGAAAGCATTCTGTGTAACCTTTAGACTTTGTTTCCGCCTATAGATTCAAAAGAAAGTTTAAAAGAAAAAAAAAACATAAACTGCCTCTGTCTGGAGAAGGGTTTTACATGTAACAGCTGTTCCCCGTATGCGCCATTTGTCTCAGTTTAGACATCCCTTAAACACCAGTAACTCTTCTATTCTTTCCTCATAAATAACATTCTCCATGCCCTGTATTAGCCCCCTTGGCTTCTTTCTAACTTTAGTGCATCGTTTCTACTAACTGGTGCCTAGAACTGAACCGCATATTCCAGATGATGTTTAACAAGTGTATTTATTGTCATATAACAATAATATTTGGTCCCTGTCGAACAACTCTGTTAATTTTAATTAATCCATGCCATAAAAGTAGCTAATTGATTACTGGTAATTAGTTGATGACAGGGGTGGGCAATTAATTTTACCAAGGGGCCACATGAGAGATTGGTGCTGTTGTGGAGGACCAAACCAACTTGCCGTACTTAATTCTGCTTATTACTATTGTTTTATATTCATTTTTATAACTTTATATTGAGCAAAATTAAGTATATTGACATGCTGCTACTGCTAATGCATATTACGGTAGGGTTATTGTAAAATATATTCTTTCCTGTAGCAGCTAATGAAAACCATATAATTCACAGTTTTTTTATGAAGTTTATAGAAAATAAATCATACTGCTCCTGTTATTCCGCTTTTGTACCTGGATCAACAGCTCCCAACAGAATATGCTGCCCCCACAGTCTCCACACACAGTATGATGTTCTCATAAAATCCCTCACACAATGAAGCCAAAAATCCCCCCACACACAGTATGATGTCAACCCACAAACTTCCCCACACAATATGACCCTAGAAAGCTCCACATGCAATATGATGTCACCCCACAAAGCCCACCACACAGTATGATGTCCCAGCAAAGTCCTCCACACAGTATACAGTGGGGAAAAAAAGTATTTAGTCAGCCACCAATTGTGCAAGTTCTCCCACTTAAAAAGATTAGAGAGGCCTGTAATTGACTTCATAGGTAGACCTCAACTATGAGAGACAAAATGGGAAAACAAATCCTGGAAATCACATTGTCTGATTTGGGAAGAATTTTTTTTTAAATTTTGGTGGAAAATAAATATTTGGTCAATACTTCATCTCAATACTTTGTTATATATCCTTTGTTGGCAATGACATAGGTGAAACGTTTTCTGTAAGTCTTCACAAGGTTGGCACACACTGTTGCTGGTATGTTGGCCCATTCCTCATACAGATCTCCTTTAGAGCAGTGATGTTTTGGGGCTGTCTCTGGGCAACACGGACTTTAACTCCCTCCAAAGGTTTTCTATAGTGTTTAGATCTGGAGACTGGCTAGGCCACTCCAGGACCTTGAAATGCTTCTTACAAAGCCACTCCTTCGTTGCCCTGGCGGTGTGCTTGGGATCATTGTCATGCTGAAAGACCCAGCCATGTTTCATCTTCAATGCCCTTGCTGATGGAAGGCGGTTTGCACTCAAAATCTCATGATACATGGCCCCATTCATTCTTTCATGTACACAGATCAGTCGCCCTGGTCCCTTGGCAGAGAAACAGCCCCAAAGCATGATGTTGCCACACCCATGCTTCACAGTAGGTATGGTGTTCTTTGGATGCAACTCAGCATTCTTTCTCCTCCATACACGACGAGTTGTGTTTCTACCAAACAGTCCTACTTTGGTTTCATCTGACCATATGACATTCTCCAAATACTCTTCTGGATCATCCAAATGCTCTCTAGCAAACTTCAGATGGGCCCGGACATGTAATGGCTTAAGCAGGGGGACACGTCTGGCACTGCAGGATCTGAGTCCCTGGCGGCGTAGTGTGTTACTGATGGTAGCCTGTGTAACGTTGGTCCCAGCTCTCTGCAGGTCATTCACTAGATCCCCCCATGTGGTTCTGGGATTTTTGCTCACCATTCTTGAGATCATTTTAATCCCACGGCGTGAGATCTTGCCCCAGATCGAGGGAGATTATCAGTGATCTTGTATGCCTCCCATTTTCTAATTATTGCTCCCACAGTTGATATCTTCACACCAAGCTACTTGCCTATTGCAGGTTCAGTCTTCCCAGCCTGGTGCAGTGCTACAATTTTGTTTCTGGTGTCGTTTGACAGCTCTTTGATCTTCTCCATAGTGGAGTTTGGAGTGTGACTGTTTGAGGTTGCGGACAGGTGTCTTTTATACTGATAACAAGTTCAAACAGGTGCCAGTACCACAGGTAATGAGTGTAGGACAGAGGAACCTCTTAAAGAAGAATTTACAGGTCTGTGAGAGCCGGAAATGTTGCTTGTTTGTAATTGGCCAAATACTTATTTTCCTTCAAAATTTGAAAAAAAAATCTTTCCAAATCAGACAATGTGATTTCCAGGATTTGTTTTCTCATTTTGTCTCACAGTTGAGGTCTACCTATGATGTCAATTACAGGCCTCTCTCATCTTTTTAAGTGCGAGAACTTGCACAATTGATGGCTGACAAAATACTTTTTTTCCCCACTGTATCACCACTTAGTATGATGTCTCCGCAAAACCACTCACAGTATAATTTAACGACAGAGCCCCCCATGTAAGTACGATGTTCCCGCAACACTCTACACAGTGTTATGTCCCCACACAGCCCCCCTACTCAGTATGACATCTCCACACAGCTCCCCTACACATAATGACTTTCCCACAAAGCTCACTTACACAGTATGACATCCCCACACAGCCCCCACACAGTATGATGTCCCCACAGAAACCCCTTACACAGGAATATGTCCCTACACAACACTCTTGCACAGTATGATGTCCCCACACAGGCCCCCATTCACAATAACATTCCCACACAGCTCCCATTCAAAATGATGTCCATACACAGCTACATTACACAGTATGATGTCCCCACATAGCCCCCCACATAGAATGATGTCCCCACCCACCACTTTTACACAGTATTTTGTCCCCTCACAGCCACCTTATACAGTATTATGTATCCACATAGCCCACCCCTACACAGTATAATGTTCCCACAGTTTACAGTAACAGTTAAATAAAATAAAACTACTCACATCACCCCCAGTGCTCTGTTCTCTGCTGTGTACTGAGGCACACGTGGTGCGATGTAGTATTGTCATTGGGCCTACAACGCTATCAGACATACAGGCTCAACAATTGATTCTGCCAGTTTTATTCCCCCAAGAACATATGATGTATGCAGATTCTTAGTGCGCAGATGCATAACTTACATTTTTCCATATGTTGGTGCAGAACATGTACATACATTTATGAACATATACATATGTATATCAGAGATTTGAGTATCAAGGGTAAAATTAACTTGGATCACTTCTATACGCCACTAGATTCCAGTCATCTGGATGAAGCTGCACCACTGAAAAGCCCTGGTGGTACTCAATGTCTCTTCTGAATTCATGTGCACTGATCCTGAATGTCAGTCTAAGAGCAGTGGGCGTAATTAAGGCAAAGTCACTGATTACAGTGTCCATAAAGTTAATTTTTTTCAAATATGTTTTAGATTCATGAAATGTGATTTTTCCAAATTTCACATTTTTTTTCGCATCTCACTCCAGTTCCTACTTGGAGTAAGATTTCTGTTGAATTTATTTTTTCAGCTCAGGTGAAGATTAATGTGCAACACTAACCCTAACTCCTTCACACCTAAGCCAGTTTTCACCTTCCTGACCCTGCCAAATCTTTCAAATCTCACCTGTGTCACTTTATGGGGTAATAACTGTGATACTGCATCTCAGTGATTGTAAGATTGTTTTTTTGTTTTTTTTTCAGAACACATTGTGCTGTATGTTAGTGGTAAATTTAGGTCAATATGATTGGCATTTACTTATAAAAATACACCACAGTAAAAGGTTAATAAATAAGATTTACCACATGTCTACTTTTCAATCAGCATCATTTTTGAAAATACCGAATTTTTTGGACTATAAGACGCATCTAGGTTTTAGAGGAGAAAAATAGAAAAAGAAAATTTAAGCCAAAAATGTGGTCACGATGCACTGTTAAGGGGGAGGGGGTCTGCTGCTGACACTGGTATAGGGGTAATGTCCCCCAATACTGATAATATCCCCCATCCTGGTATATATGCCCCCCTTCCTATTATACATAGTCCCCAGCCCCATCCTGGTATGCATGGCACCCCTCCA
The DNA here is from genome assembly GCF_046119375.1 of Phyllobates terribilis. NCBI lineage: Eukaryota > Metazoa > Chordata > Amphibia > Anura > Dendrobatidae > Phyllobates > Phyllobates terribilis. The sequence continues at coordinate 296,806,700 of NW_027362762.1, forward strand.
GCCTGGTTTGCATGGCACCCCTCCATCCTGGTATGCATGGCACCCCTCATCCCCATCCTGGTATGCATGGCACAGCAATGCCCATCCTGGTATGTATGGCACAGCAATGCCCATCCTGGTATGCATGGCACAGCAATCCCCATCCTGGTATGCATGGCACCGCAATCCCCATCCTGGTATGCATGGCACCCCTCATCCCTATCCTGGTATGCATGGCACCCCTCCATCCTGGTATGCATGACACCCCTCCATCCTGGTATGCATGGCACCCCTCCATCCTGGTATGCATGGCACCCCTCCATCCTGGTATGCATGACACCCCTCCATCCTGGTATGCATAGCACCACTCATCCTTATCCTGGTATGCATGGCACAGCAATCCCCATCCTGGTATTCATGGCACCCCTCATCCCTGTCGTGGTATGCATGGCACCCCTCCAACCTGGTATGCATGGCACCCCTCCATCCTGGTATGCACATAGCCCATGGGCATGGAGAGGGGGTGAATTTTCATGCTCTTTAACAGCGGGCACATGCAATTGCTCATCAGCAGCAGGAGACGCGCTGCGTCTACACTGTGTGCCGCTATTAAGGAGCATGAATATTCAGTGCTCCACATGCCCATGGGCGTGGGGAGCAGTGAATATTCATTTTCTTTAGCAGCTTGGACAGTGTAGGCTGCAGCAGGCGGCTGCTGCCTACTGTGCCCAGCTCCTCTGCCGCTACCGCTCCCCCCACACCGTGTATATATATATACCCCTCCCCCCAACATTCAGACTATAAGACGCACCCCCCATTTTCCTCCAAAATTTTGGAGGAAAAAAGTGCGTCTTATAGTCCGAAAAATATGGTACTTCTTTTTTGTTTGGATATTGGAAGGAGTAAAAGTTTAGCAGTAAGTTCTCATTATTTCAATAATTATTAAATTTTTTCAAAATCTACATTTTTAGGGATGACTTCACTTTTGAAATGACTTTGAAGGGCATATGTGTCACACAAACCCACAAACAAGTTATAACCACATTCAGAAAGTTTGTTAGCCCTTCAAGTGTTTCACGAGACTTGACGCAAAATAGAATAAAAAAAGAAAAGAAAAGAAATACTTTTTTTTTTTTTTTTCCTAAAATGGTTCTTTACCCTCAAATATTTCATTTTTACAAGGCTTAAAGGAGGAAATAAAATTAAAAGGGATACGCCATATGTGGTTATAAACTACTGTTTGGGCAAACTTCAGGATGATTTTTGCATCGCATTTGCGGAGCCTGTGAGGTACAAAAACAGCAGAAACATGCCACAAGTGATCATTTTAAAACTCCAGGTGATTCCCAGAATGTTGTAGCATTGGGCTATGAAAATGAAAAATTTTATTTTTTCCATTAAAATGTTGTTTTAGCCCCAAGTTTTTAATATTCAAAAGAGCTAATAGAAGAAAATGGACCACATGATTTGTTTCGCAGTTTCTTCTGAGTACGATGATACCCCTTATGTGGACAGAAACTTCTTTTCAGTCACTGTGTAAAGCTCAAAAGGGAAGAAGTACCCTATTAGAGTGCAGATTTGTGAGAATGGTTGCAGGTGCAATGTCACATTGGCAGAGTCCCTGAGGGGCGAACTGTTGACAAACTGTACAAATCATCTCTTAGTGCAATGAGCATATTGACACCACAGGTATGTCACAGAATTATATACTATTGGGTGGTGAATAAAAAATAATTACATTGTTACCATTAAAATGTAGTTTTAGCCCTAGATTTTACATTTTTACAAGGGGAAATGGGTAAAACTAGCCCCAAAGTTTGTCATATATTTTCTCCTGAACATGAAAATATCCCATATATACAGTTATATGAAAAAGTTTGGGCACCCCTATTAATCTTAAGCTTAATGTTTTATAAAAATTGGTGTTTTTGCAACAGCTATTTCAGTTTGATATATGTAATAACTGTTGGACTCAGTAATGTTTCTGCCTTGAAATGAGATTTATTGTACTAACAGAAAATGTGCAATCTGCATTCAAACAAAATTTGACAGGTGCATAAGTATGGGCACCTCACCAGAAAAGTGACATTAATATTAAGTAGATCCTCCTTTTGCAAAAATAACAGCCTCTAGTCGCTTCCTGTAGCTTTTAATGAGTTCCTGGATCCTGGATGAAGGTATTTTTGACCATTCCTCTTTACAAAACAATTCCAGTTCAGTTAAGTTTGATGGTCGCCGAGCATGGACAGCCCTCTTCAAATGATCCCACAGATGTTCAATGATATTCAGGTCTGGGGACTGGGATGGCCATTCCAGAACATTGTAATTGTTCCTCTGCATGAATGCCTGAGTAGATTTGGAGCAGTGTTTTGGGTCATTGTCTTACTGAAAGATCCATCCCCTGCGTAACTTCAACTTTATCACTGATTCTTGAACATTATTGTCAAGAATCTGCTGATACTGAGTGGAATCCATGCGTCCCTCAACTTTAACAAGATTCCCGGTGCCGGCATTGGCCACACAGCCCCAAAGCATGATGGAACCTCCACCAAATTTTACTGTGGGTAGCAAGTGTTTTTCTTGGAATGCTCTGTTTTTTTGCTGCCATGCATAACGCCTTTTTGTATGACCAAACAACTCAATCTTGGTTTCATCAGTCCACAGGAAATTCTTCCAAAAAGAAATTGGCTTCTCCAAATGTGCTTTTGCATACCTCAGCTGACTTTGTGGTGTGCTTGCAGAAACGGCTTCTTTCACATCACTCTCCCATACAGCTTCTCCTTGTGCAAAGTGCGTTGTATAGTTGACCGATGCACAGTGACACCATCTGCAGCAAGTTGATGCTGCAGCTCTCTGGAGGTGGTGTGAGGATTGTCCTTGACTGATCTCACCATTCTTCTCTGCCTTTCTGATGTTTTTCTTGGCCTGCCACTTCTGGCCTTAACAAGAACTGTCCCTGTGTTCTTCCATTTCCTTACTATGTTCCTCACAGTGGAAACTGACAGGTTAAATCTCTGAGACAGCTTTTTGTATCCTTCCCCTGAACAACTATGTTGAATAATCTTTGTTTTCAGATCATTTGACAGTTGTTTTGAGGAGCCCATGATGCCACTCTTCAGAGGAGATACAAACAGGAGAACAACTTGCAAGTGGCCACTTTAAGTAGCTTTTCTCATGATTGCATACACCTGGCTATGAAGTTCAAAGCTCAATGAGGTTACAAAACCAAAAAAAGTGCTTTAGTAAGTCAGTAAAAAGTAGGTAGGAGTATTTAAAAGAAGAAAATGATAAGGGTGCCCATACTTATGCATCTGTCAAATTTTGTTTGAATGCAGATTGCACATTTTCTGTTAGTACAATAAACCTCATTTCAAGGCAGAAACATTACTGTGTCCAACAGTTATTACATATATCAAACTGAAATAGCTGTTGCAAAAACACCAATTTTAAGAAAACATTAAGCTTAAGATTAATAGGGGTGCCCAGACTTTTTCATATAACTGTAGTTGTACAGTACTGTTTGGACACATAGCAGGGCTCAGGGAAAGAATTCTGTTTGACTTTTGAGGTTCAAATTTTCTCAGAATACTTTGCAGATTCCATTTGCAGAGCTCCCAAGTGTCAGAACAGTAGAATGCTCACTCACGTGACCCCATTTTGAAAATTACACTCCTTGGTGAATTCATCTACAGGTGTAGTGATGATTTTGATACCATAGGTGTTTTCCAGAAACAAGCCGCAATTAATGTTGCAGAGTGAAAATTGCAAATATGCCATTGTAGTGCCCAATGCATTGTGCCCAGCTTGTGTTTCTGGAGACATGCACCCCATAACTTAAGTGGACTCTCCTCGCTACAGTAATGCCAGACATGTGGACGCTAACTGTGCGTTAGGTACACTGTGGGATGGAGGAGGGCATTTGGATATGGGAGCGCATATGTCACTGTATGTCTTTTGGGGGAGCCATGTTGCTTTTCCAGACCCTTTATGTTACCAGTAACATGGAAACCCCTTACATTTCTGTTAACAGATGATGGACCTGAGTGGGGACTTGATTTTTGTGGGTGGAGTTAAAACTTTTATTGGTACAATTTTGGGGTACACAACATTTTGGAATGGTTCACATTAATCCTGTGCTCTACGCTGAGCACCTACAACCCCTGGGAAAAATTATGGAATCACCGGGCTCGGAGGATGTTCATTCAGTTGTTTAATGCTGTTGAAAAAAAGCAGATCACAGACATGGTACAAAACTAAAGTCATTTCAAATGGCAACTTTAGGGCTTTAAAAAACACTAAAAGAAATCAAGATTAAAAATGTGATACTCAGTAAGGGTAATTTTTTTCAGACCAAGCAGAGGGAAAAAATTATGGAGTCACTCAATTCTGAGGAAAAAATTATCATTTCCAAAATTAACACCTGCATCAAATTAGATCTGCTCGTTAGTCTGCATCTAAAAAGGAGTGATCACACCTTGGAGAGCTGTTGCACCAAGTGGACTAACATGAATCATGGTTCCAACAGGAGAGATGTCAATTGAAACAAAGGAAAGGATTATCAAACTCTTAAAAGAAGGTAAATCATTACGCAATGTTGCAAAACATGTTGGTTGTTCACAGTCAGCTGTGTCTAAAATCTGGACCTAATACAAACAACATGGGAAGGTTGTTAAAGGCAAACATACTGGTAGACCAAGGAAGACATCAAAGCGTCAAGACTGGAAACTTAAAGCAATATGTCTCCAAAACAGGAAATGCACAACAAAACAAATGAGGAACCAATGGGAGGAAACTGGAGTCAATGTCTGTAACCGAACTGTAAGAAACCGCCTAAAGGAAATGGGATTTACATACAGAAAAGCTAAACATAAGCCATCATTAACACCTAAACAGAAAACAACAAGGTTACAGTGGGCTAAGGAAAAGCAATTGTGGACTGTGGATGACTGGATGAAAGTCATATTCAGTGATAAATCGTGAATCTGCATTGGGCATGGTGATGATGCTGGAACTTTTGTTTGGTGCCGTTCCAATGAGATTTATAAAGATGACTGCATGAAGAGAACATGCAAATTTCCACAGTCATTGATGATATGGGGCTGCATGTCAGGTAAAGGCACTGAGGAGATGGCTGTCATTACATCTTCAATAAATGCCCAAGTTTACATTGATATTTTGGACAGTTTTCTTATCCCATCAATTGAAAGGATGTTTGGGGATGATGACATCATTTTTCAAGATGATAATGCATCCTGCCATAGAGCAAAAACGGTGAAAACATTCCTTGAAAGAAGACGCATAAGGTCAATGTCATGGTCTGCAAATAGTCCGGATCTCAATCCAATTGAAAATCTTTGGTGGAAGTTGAAGAAAATGGTCCATGACAAGGCTCCAACCTGCAAAGCTGATTTGGCAACAGCAATCAGAGAAAGTTGGAGCCAGATTGATGAAGAGTACTGTTTCTCACTCATTAAGTCCATGCCTCAGAGACTGCAAGCTGCTATTAAAGCCAGAGATGGTGCAACAAAATACTAGTGATGTATTGGAGTGTTCTTTTGTGTGTTTGTTTTTCATGATTCCATAATTTTTTCCTCAGAATTGAGTAATTCCATAATTTTTTCCCTCTGCTTGGTCTGAAAAAAATTACCCTTACTGAGTACCACATTTTTAATCTTAATTTCTTTTAGTGTTTCTTAAAGTTGCCATTTGAAATGACTTAAGTTTTGTGCCATGTCTGTGATCTGCTTTTTTTCAACAACATTAAACAACTGAATGAACATCCTCCGAGCCCGGTGATTCCATAATTTTTGCCAGGGGTTGTATATCGGGATTCCAACTAAATTTTCAATATAACTTCTTCAGACAGAACCCCTGCCTATTCACTAAAATGAGGTAGGCAGAGTTACTCTGGACTCCATCTGGCCTTTGCTTAGCAGTGTCCATCTTTTCAGAGCTGCACAAAGCTGTGGACGACCTCGCTTTTGTGCATGTCCAAATTGACTGACAACGCCAGATTATAAGCAAAAGTGGCTTCATTTGCCTCATTACAGTGAATTTTCCGTTGGGGGTTTTGTCAGAATCACATATTTTGGAGATTTAGATGGAAACCTCTATATAGGTGCTCAGTGTAGAGTACAGAGTAAATGTGAAACAAGATTTATTGTGAGATTCGGGAGGCAGAATGAACAAATCTACATCAGTTCAAGAATTTTTGCTTTTATTTTTTTTATGCTGTTTACATGTAGTATAAGTGATAAGATGACTTTATTCTTTGGGTCAGTTCTATTCCAGTGATACCAGATTTATATTGGCTTTTGGGGGTTCCACTTTTACACAATAAACACGTGTCTGACACAAGGCATGACCTTGGTGAAAAGGGGTGTGGCTTATCTGAAAGTGGGTACGGACTTGCGAGTGACAACGTGTGACGAAATTGTGACACAAATTTCTAGACAAAGCCAACTAATAAATGATGTAAACTTGGACAAGACGGTTCAAAAATACTATAACATGATCCACGTTGATAAATCTGGCTTATTTTAAGACTGTCTAGTCTAAAGGTCCATTTACACTTCACAATTATTGTGATCAACCGTTTCTTAGGAACTCTCGTTTCACGATAATTTTGCAGTATAAACAGGCTGCCGATCACCCAACGAACCAGTGTGGAATGAATGGATGCAATGATCTTTTGGTGTTTGTACAAAAGATCATCGTTCTCAGCAGCATATCATCCTGCGTAGCTGGGGCCTGTGCTGCCAAGAATAATGGCAGTCTATGCACTGAATAATCTGTTACAGATCGTAAAGTGTGAATCTGCAGCATGGTCTGCCTATGGAAATAGGTTATTGAACTAACCCCAATCAATAACCAAGTAGCAGATCAGCGGTCATTTAGTACCACCACTTAGCTAATGTAAATGGACTTTTATAGGGGTATTCTGATGTTATTAAATTGCTTTAGTTAGTTAGATAACATGAAAATAAGCAAGTTTGTAATTGATTTGCTTTATCTATCTGCATTGATTATTTTGTGTTAAGAGCTTTTAAGTTATGTAGTGCACAGCTTGTTTCCATGGAGAGGAGCCCATTGATTTCTATGCCAGAACTTCTACCCCAAGAATCATCTTTCGGATGCCCCCATGCACATTATATTGTGTATATACATTGATATTGGCAGGTTTGTTCAGTGGCGTAACTTGAAGTTTCTGGGCCCCAATGCTGAATGTCCATTCATACCTCCAACAGGGCCTTCAACTATTTCAGGTTGTTATTAGTAATAGTCTTTTCATATAGGCTTAAGGGACCATTTTGGCCCCCTAGGATCCAGGGCCAGGGTGCAGTTGCAACCCCTGCACCTTTTATAGTTATGCCCCTGCCATCGTTAGTGTAATGTGTATGGTTGCCTTAAAAAATAGTATTCATAAATTTGTCCCATTATGTAATAAGAGTCTACTGCAAGATAGCCTTTGGTCGGCAGTAAATACGTGATTTGCATATCACCTCATATGTTAGACCAATTCCCATCACTGTAAAGATTCAGATCCATTCTTCTTACTTCTTTCTAACATATTGATGACCTAACCTTAGAACACCCTGTACCTCCACTGATCTGCTGTTGCCAGGTTCCACAGCTGTTAGATATATACAATTGGTCTGTTTCATCATCATGTTGTTGTTCTTATTTTTTTTTAGAGTACCATTAAGTCCATGGGTGCTGTACATGAGATTGGGTTACATACAAAATACAGATATAAATTACAGTAAATAAACTAACAATGACAGACTGGTACCGAAAGGAGAGCGCCCTGTCCTTACGGGCTTATGGTGTACAGGTTGATGGAAAAGGATACTGTATGTTGAGGGGTTGCTGCAGCTCCAGTGGTGGTGAGGTGTGCTATTGCAGGCTGTAAGATTTCTTGAAGAGATGCATTTTCAAGTTCTGTCTTAATGTGGTGAATGATCGGATGTGTTGGGGCACAGAATTCCAGAGGATGGGGGTTCCTCAGGAGAAGTTTTGGAGACAATTTGTTCAGGAACATATAAGTGTGGTGGAGAAAAGGAGGTTTTGGGAAGACCGATGATTACACATTGGAAGATATCGGGAGATTAGTTCGGAGATACTGTATACGGAGGAGACAGATTATGGATGGCTTTGTAGGTCAATGTTGGTAATTTGAATTGGATACATTGGGGAATTGGGAGCCAATTAAGAGATTCGCAGAGGGGGGAAGTGGAGGAGTAGCGAGGAGAGAATTAGTTTGCTGCAGAGTTAAGAACGGACTGGAGAGATGCGAGAGTGTTAGTAGGAAGGCTATAGTGGAGGATATTCCAGTAGTCGAGGCTTGAGATGAGGGATTCACCAACATTTTACTACGTTGAGGAATGGACGGATTCTGGATATACAGTGCATTGTGAAAGTATTTGGCTCCTTTGAACTTTTCTACCTTTTGCCACATTTCTGGCTTCAAACGTAAAGATATAAAATTCTAATTTTTTGGGAAGAATCAACAACAAGTGGGGCACAATCGTAAAGTGGAACAAAATTTATTGGATATTTTAAACTTTTTTAACAAATTAAAAACTGAAAAATGGTGGGTGCAATATTATTCGGCCCCCTTGAGTTAATACTTTGTAGCGCCACCTTTTGCTGCGATTACAGCTGCAAGTCGCTTAGGGTATGTCTCTATCAGTTTTGCACATCGAGAGGCTGAAATTCTTGCCCATTCTTCCTTGAAAAACAGCTCGAACTCATTGAGGTTGGATGGAGGGCGTTTGTGAACAGCAGTTTTCAGCTCTTTCCACAGATTCTCAATTGGATTCAGGTCTGGACTTTGACTTGGCCATTCTAACACCTGGATATGTTTATTTTTGAACCATTCCATTGTATATTTTGCTTTGTGTTTAGCATCATTGTCATGTTGGAAGATAAATCTCCGTCCCAGTCTCAGGTCTTTTGCAGACTCCAACAGGTTTTCTACCAGAACGGTCCTGTATTTGGCTCTGTCCTTCTTCCCATCAATTTTAAGTATTTTCCCTGCCCCTGATGAAGAAACGCTGGCCCAAACCATGATGCTGGCACCACCATGTTTGACAGTGGGGATGGTGTTTTGAGGGTGATGAGCTGTGTTTCTTTTACGCCAAACATATCGTTTTGCATTGTGGCCAAAAAGTTTTTGGTTTCATCTGACCAGAGCACCTTATTCTACATGTTTGGTGTGTCTCCCAGGTGGCTTATAGCAAACTTCAAACGAGACTTTTTATGGATATCTTTGAGAAATGGCTTTCTTCTTGCCACTCTTCCATAAAGGCCAGATTTGTGCAATGTACGACTGATTGTTGTCCTATGGACAGACTCTCCCACCTCAGCTGTAGATCTCTGCAGTTCATCCAGAGTGATCATGGGCCTTTTGGCTACATCTCTGATCAGTCTTCTCCTTGTTCGAGATGAAAGTTTAGAGGGACGACCGGGTCTTGGTAGATTTGCAGTGATCTGATACTCCTTCCATTTCAATATGATCGCTTGCACAGTGCTCCTTGAGATGTTTAAAACTTGGGAAGTCTTTTTGTATCCAAATCCGGCTTTAAACTTCGCCACAACAGTATCTCGGACCTGCCTGGTGTGTTCCTTGGTCTTCATGATGCTCTCTGCACTTGAAACAGAACCCTGAGACTATCACAGAGCAGGTGCATTTATACAGAGACTTGATTACACACAGGTGGATTCTATTTATCATTACCAGTCATTTAGGACGACATTGGATCATTCAGAGATCCTCACTGAACTTCTGGAGTGTAAGGGGGCCGAATAATATTACACGCCCCACTTTTCAGTTGTTAAAAAAGTTTAAAATATCCAATAAATTTCGTTCCACTTCACTTTCTGCACACAGCAGGGGCAGATTTATAAGATTATCTCAGCATAGGAACATTTTATTTAAATACATTCAATTGTGGAACTTAGTATCATTCCAAAATATATAGATATATTGATTAAAATGTACTTTTGTTCGTGGGAAAACCCCTTTTAACTCATTAGGTGCCAAATACTTTGATTGCTAACATCTTCGCAATTGAGAGGCAAAAATAAAAAATAAGAAAAACTTTTTATTCCACACTGTGGCCACTATTACACTCTGTGTCCAGCTCAGCATGAAAAATTTGGTGAAAGGTCCTCTTTAAATGAGCTGTGTGCAGCAGAGACAGTGGGAAGGCCACGCTGCAATATTAGGAAAACAAATGAAAATCAACACCAGTATGTTATGACTGGTGAGGACTGCTATATAGTATTTTCTATATAAAACTGGATGTCCTTTTACCATGCCCAGTGACATTTAACATTGTCCTTAAATTCACTATATTATGAATAATTCATTGAGATCAAATTGTAGTTTAAATAAATGCAGAAAGACAGACATCTCTAAATAATTTACAGACTTTCTTGTAGCACAGAAAAAAAATGTTGCTTTCATTTGATCATACGAACATGAAGGTTTCATGAAAGCAAAACATTTTCTGTCCTTAGGTAGAACAACTTTTTACATAGTCATGCAGTAACATCCGATTTAGAGAAAGATACCTACCGTACGTATATGGCTATTTGCTAAAAGTAAAGCTGACTATACACGTGAGTTAGCTGTTGGCTACTTGTCCATTTGGCAGACAGCCAACTCTCCTGACTCTCCCATACATGTGAGTGCTTGGCCCATTACTCATGGTTTTTTTTTGGCGAGAGAGGAGAAAGCCGCTGCCAGAATTATTTCCATTGAAAACAAAAGCAATGAACATTGAAATTCTATATTATATTGAGGGAAAGTCAGGAGGCCCCATATGTATGGGGGTCTTAACTTTTTATTGTGGCTTAGGTTTTAGGATATATTGAGGACATCAAGATAATGGCACAGCATAAATATGGAAAATAGGATAAGGTATCAGGCAATAAACGGAAACTAGGAATTGTTTACTATACTACATTAAATAATTTACATTAATTACTGACAAAGCTGACTGCAACACTAGTTTTCTCAAGAAGAGGAGCTTTCAGATGATATACACAGTAATATAATCCAGAAAATCTTTAACTTAAAGGAGGAGAACAGTTTATGGAAATCAAAAGGTTGGGACCAGTCTGTGATCTTAAAGAAAGATTGCCCCAGCACTCAGTATTCTATCAGTATTTCCAGTCTGGTAAGATACTTAGAAATATACTAAGATACTTAAGGAAGCAATCATATAGAGTAAAAAACACATTACTCTTCAGCAATAATTTACATACAATATTGAGAGTTCCATTGTCAAACAATTAGAAAATAATGTCATGACTGCAGTTACAGTATGCTGTAGTATCTTCACTGTAAAAATTTATCAACATTGACTGTAATTTGTGAGATATTATTGCATTTTGTCTGATTTATTACAGCTACATTATTTTTTACTGCAAAATCTATATGTTAAAGGGAACCTTATTACAGTCATGCTGCCCAAATCTAGGGCGGCATGAATTAGAACGAGGCTTAACAATTCAGAGAGAACATAGTTTGAAAAACTGGGGACAATGCTCAATTTCTTCCTTTAGTACCGAACTGGCTTCTCCCTAACCCCGCTCTACTCGATTAATAGGTCTCTCCCTATGTACACACAGAGGAAAGACCTAGCAATCAACTGGAGCGAGGCGAGAAAAATCTGGCTGAGGGCCGTGCCGGACTATTTGGGTCTCTCTCTTTAGTTCAAGATCGGTTCTCCAAGCTATATCTTCTCCGAAACACAGCATCATTTCAGGGTTCCTCAAACCTTGCTGCAATTATGCAGCCAGGCTCTGATTCTTGCTACCTTTGATTTGAGCCAAATAAATTTATTGACAAGTTCCCTTTAAAATTTTTTCCAATTTTAGTGTCAAAATTCCTTACAAGTTATCATAAGATATAGAGAGCTTAGCCCCAATGCGAAATCTCCCTCGCCTTCTTTGTGCTATTTATAATACTAGTATTTTTGTACATGACACATAGACATTTGGGTCCCCTCAGACACCAGGGCCAGGTTGAGACTGCTACATCCCCCTACAGCTGTGCCTTTTATGTTTCTCATGATAATGATTGAGATACTACAGTCAGGTTTCACAGAGGTTTGGCGAAAACATTATGGAAAATTCATCTCAAAAACGTCTTTCACCCACAAAATGTACACAGTTACTACATTTCAAAACCTCTTGTGCTTGCTGAATGCCTTTTTGAATGCCATGAGTGAATATATTGTATATTTGAACCCTAATATACTGGTGTTTAAAAACTACATCTAAGTGGATCCAGGTACAGTTGTGCTCAAAAGTTGACATATCCCGGCAGAATTTTTCCTTTCTTGGCCTTGTTTCAGAGAATATGAATGATAACAAAAAAAACTTTTTCTCCACTAATGGTTATTGGTTGGGTGAAGCCATTTATTGTAAAACTACTGTGTTTTCTCTTTTTAAATATTAATGACAGCCAAAAACATCCAAATGACCCTGATCAAAAGTTCACATACCCCAGTTCTTAATACCGTGCATTGCCTCCTGTAACATCAATGACAGCCTGAAGTCTTTTGTGGTAGTTGTGGATGAGGTTCTTTATTTTCTCAGATGGTAAAGCTACCCATTCTTCTTGGCAAGATCTCCCCAGAGTGGCTCAATGATATTGAGGTCACGAGACTGAGATGGCCACTCCAGAACCTTCACTTTGTTCTGCTGTAGCCAATGACAGGTTGACTTGGACTTGTGTTTTGGATTCTTTATCATGTTGGAACGTCCAAGTATGTCCCATGCGCAGCTTCCGGGCTGATGAGTGCAAATTTGCCTCCAGTATTTGCTGATAAAGTGCTGCATTCATCTTTCCTTCAACTTCTACCAAGTTTCCTGTGCCTTTGTAGCTCACACATCCCCAAAACATCAGCGATCCACCTCCATGCTTTACTGTAGGAATGGTGTTCCTTTCATCATAGGCCTTGTTGACCTCTCTCCAAATGTAACATTTATGGTTGTGGCCAAAAATGTAAATTTTCGTCTCATCACTCCAAATTACCTTGTTCCTGAAGTTTTGAGGCTTGTCTCTGTGCTGTTTGGTGTATTGTAGGTGAGATACTTTGTGGTATTTTCTCAGTAATGGCTTTCTTCTGGCGACTCGACCATCAGCCCATTTTTCTTCAAGTACCTCCTTATTGTGCATCTTGAAACAGCCACACTAATTTTCCATTTGTTAATCACAGTTTGAACGCTGCTAACTGGCATTATCAATTGCTTGGATATTTTTTTGTATCCCTTTCCTATGTTACACAGTTCAACTACCTTTTCCCGTAGATCCGTTGACAATTCTTTTGCTTTCCCCATGACTCACAATCCAGAAACGTCAGTGGCTGGATGAAAGATGCAAGAGTCTGTCTGAATCCCAGAAACTCACTCAGCTTTTATGCACACACACTGATTACAAACAAACAGGTCACAGGTCAGGATGTTACATTTAGTGGCCATTCAAACCCATCTGTGTCAAATCCTGTGCATGTTATAAGTAGAGATGAGCGGTGTTCGACTAGAACTGTTCGCCAATCTCAAATTCGAGCTGTTTTGGGTGGTGTTCGAGTTGTTCGACGAACCCGAACGATTTGCAAAAAATTCGGCTGTTCGAGGTTATGTTCGATAACTGTTCGTGCACCAAAAGCGTGTCCTGCATGTCTGGCGCTATTTAGAGCACCAATCATGCAGGGATTGCCTGCCACTCACTGTAATGCCACAGCCATGGTGGTTGTGGCATTACAGTGATTGCCCAAATCGATGGGAACAGTGCTCACAGTGAAACATGAAAAGCCGGCAATTCATCAGCGCATACACCGGTACCCGACAATTTAGAACAGAAAGAATAGAGCATCACACATAGATTAGATAGATAGAAACATGTCAGTCACACATATAAGAAGCACAGTGACAGTGTTGCTTACTGTACTTGTCATTTAGTGTAAAGGATTTATTAAAAAATATAATAGTGTTTTCGTGCACCGTCTCTTTAAAAAAGCCGGCCGGCAATTCAGCAGCGGTACCCGACAATTTATAACAGACAGAATAGAGCTTCACACATAGATTAGATAGATAGAAACATGTCAGTCACATATATATGAAGTACTGTGACAGTGTTGCTTACTGTACTTGTCATTTACTGCAAAGGATTTATTAAAAAAAATAATAGTGTTTTCATGCACCGTCTCTTTAAAAAAGCCGGCCGGCAATTCAGCATCTGTACCCGACAATTTATAACAGACAGAATAGAGCTTCACACATAGATTAGATAGATAGAAACATGTCAGTCACATATATAATAAGTACAGTGACAGTGTTGGTTACTGTACTTGTCATTTAGTATTAAAATAAAGGATTTATTATTAAAAAAAATTGGCGTGGGGTTCCCCGTAATTTTAGTCTCTAGCGGAGGTTAAGCAGACAGCTGGGGCAGATGTTTGAAGCCTGGGAAGGGGGTAATACCCACGGAGCTTCCCAGGCTACTAATATCAGCCCCCAGCTGAATACCTAGCCTTTACTAGCTATTAAAATGGAGGACCCCCCCCAAAAAAAATGACGTGGGGTCCCCCCTAATTTAATAGCTAGCAAAGGCTAGGCAGACAGCTGGGGGCTGATATTAATAGCCCAGGAAGGGAGCCATGAATATTGGCCCCCTCCCAGGCTAGAAACACCAGCCGTCAGCCGCCCCAGAAATGGCGCATCCATAGGATGCGCCAATTCTGGCACTTAGCCTCGCTCTTCCACGCTGCCCTGGTGCGGTGGCAGGGGGTAATAGGGTTGGGGTTGATGTCAGCTTATAATGCCAGCTGACATCAAGCCCAGGTTAGTAATGGAGAGGCGTCTATAAGACGCCCCCATTACTAACCCCATAGTCAAAGTTAAAAGAAAACACAAACACCCAGAATAAAGTCCTTTAATTGAAATAAAGACACATTCCTTTATTGTTCTAAATTAAACCATACTTACCGTCACGCCCATTCCAGCTGAAGCCAACGATCTCCTGCAATAAAAGAAAAATAATAAAGCAACCTCATCCTTACCTTTCCATGGTTCCCACGACAGCTTCAGCTCTGCTACATCGAGATAACAGGCTGGACCGCAGCAGAACGCTGCCATCCAGCCTGTCATCCCGCAGACACTGAGAAGCGCAGGCATGCTTGCGCTCTGCAGTGTCTGGCTGTGACGGCATAAAGATGAGACGAGTTCATGTCCAATGAACTCGGCGCACCTCATGCACGTCACTGACAGCGTGGGAGAATTCTCCTGCACTCAGCACTTCAGCGTGAGAATTCTCCCACGCTGTCAGTGACGTGCATGAGGTCAGCTGAGATCATTGGACATGAATGAGCTCACCTCATGCACGTCACTGACAGCGTGGGAAAATTCTCCTGCACTCAGCGCTTCAGCGTGAGAATTTTCCCACGCTGTCAGTGAAGTGCATGAGGTGAGCTCATTCATGTCCAATGAACTCAGCTGACCTCATGTACGTCACTGACAGCGTGGGAGAATTTTCACGCTGAAGTGCTGAGTGCAGGAGAATTCTCCCACGCTGTCAGTGACGTGCATGAGGTGCGCCGAGTTCATTGGACATGAGCTTGTCTCATCTTTATGCCGTCACAGCGAGACACTGAGGAGCGCAAGCATGCCTGCGCTTCTCAGTGTCCGCAGGATGACAGGCTGGATGGCAGCGTTCTGCTGCGGTCCAGCCTGTCATCTCGATGTAGCAGAGCTGAAGCTGTCGTGGGAACCATGGAAAGGTAAGGATGAGGTTGCTTAATTATTTTACTTTTATTGCAGAAGACATTGGCTTCAGCTGGAATGGGCGTGACGGTAAGTATGGTTTAATTTAGAACAATAAAGAATTGTGTGTTTATTTCAATTAAAGGACTTTATTCTGGGTGTTGTGTTTTTTTAAATACTTTACTAGAAATTCATGGTGGTCATGTCTAATATTGGCGTGACCCCATGAATTTCGGGCTTAGGGCCAGCTGATAATGCCAAGCTGGCCTTAACCCCTTTATTACCCAGTGAGCCACCGCACCAGGGCCCTGGATGAGTTGGGTACAGCGCCAGAAGATGGCGCTTCTATGAACGCGCCATTTTCTGGGGCGGCTGCGGACTGCAATTTGCAGCGGGTGGGGCCCAGAAAGCTTGGGCCTCCCTGCGCTGCGGATTCCAGCTCCCAGCTGCCTAGTTGTACCTGGCTGGGCATAAAAATAGGGCGAAGCCCCACGCATTTTTTTTAAAAATTATTTCATGAAATTCATGGAATAATTAAGAAAAAAAGGGCTTCCCTATATTGTTGTGTCCAACCAGGTACAAATAGGCAGCTGGTGGTTGGGGGCAGCCCGTCCCTGCCTGCTGTACCTGGCTGGACACAAATATAGTGCGAAGCCCCACGTCAATTTTTTTTAAATTATTTCATGAAATAATTTTTTTAAAAAAGGGCTTCCCTATATTGTTGTGTCTGGCCAGGTACAAATAGGCAGCTGGTGGTTGGGGGCAGCCCGTTCCTGCCTGCTGTACCTGACTGGACACAAATATAGGGCGAAGCCCCACGTCAATTTTTTTAAAATTATTTCAGGAAATTCATGAAATAATGAAAAAAAAATTGATGTGGGGCTTCGCCCTATATTTGTGTCCAGCCAGGTACAGCAGGCAGGAACGGGCTTCTCCCAACCACCAGCTGCCTATTTGTACCTAGCCGGACACAACAATATAGGGAAGCCCTTTTTTTCTTAATTATTCCATGAATTTCATGAATTTAAAAAAAAAATACGTGGAGCTTCGCCCTATTTTTGTGTCCAGCCAGGTACAACTAGGCAGCTGGGGGCTGGAATCTGCAGCGCAGGGAGGCCCAAGCTTTCTGGGCCCCACCCGCTGCAAATTGCAGTCCGCAGCCGCCCCGGAAAATGGCGCGTTCATAGAAGCGCCATCTTCTGGCGCTGTACCCAACTCATCCAGGGCCCTGGTGCGGTGGCTCACTGGGTAATAAAGGGGTTAAGGCCAGCTTGGCATTATCAGCTGGCCCTAAGCCCGAAATTCATGGGGTCACGCCAATATTAGACATGACCACCATGAATTTCTAGTAAAGTATTTAAAAAAAACACAAACACCCAGAAAAAAGTCCTTTAATTGAAATAAACACACAATTCTTTATTGTTCTAAATTAAACCATACTTACCGCCACGCCCATTCCAGCTGAAGCCAATGATCTCCTGCAATAAAAGTAAAATAATAAAGCAACATCATCCTTACCTTTCCATGGCTCCCACGACAGCTTCAGCTCTGCTACATCGAGATGACAGGCTGGACCGCAGCAGAACGCTGCCATCCAGCCTGTCATCCCGCAGACACTGAGAAGCGCAGGCTTGCTTGCGCTACTCAGTGTCTGGCTGTGACGGCATCCAGATGAGCCGAGGTCATGTCCAATGAACTCGGCTCACCTCATGCACGTCACTGACAGCGTGGGAAAATTCTCACGCTGAAGCGCTGAGTGCAGGAGAATTTTCCCACGCTGTCAGTGACGTACATGAGGTGAGCCGAGTTCATTGTCGGCTCATCTGGATGCCGTCACAGTCAGACACTGAGGAGCGCAAGCATGCCTGCGCTTCTCAGTGTCTGCGGGATGACAGGCTGGATGGCAGCGTTCTGCTGAGGTCCAGCCTGTCATCTCGATGTAGCAGAGCTGAAGCTGTCCTGGGAACCATGGAAAGGTAAGGATGAGGTTGCTTTATTATTTTTCTTTTATTGCAGGAGATCGTTGGCTTCAGCTGGAATGGGCGTGATGGTAAGTATGGTTTAATTTAGAACAATAAAGAATTGTGTCTTTATTTCAATTAAAGGACTTTATTCTGGGTGTTTGTGGGTTTTTTTTTACTTTGACTATGGGGTTAGTAATGGGGGTGTCTTATAGACGCCTCTCCATTACTAACCTGGGCTTGATGTCAGCTGGCATTATAAGCTGACATCAACCCCAACCCTATTACCCCCTGCCACCGCACCAGGGCAGCGTGGAAGAGCGAGGCTAAGTGCCAGAATTGGCGCATCCTATGGATGCGCCATTTCTGGGGCGGCTGACGGCTGGTGTTTCTAGCCTGGGAGGGGGCCAATATTCATGGCTCCCTTCCTGGGCTATTAATATCAGCCCCCAGCTGTCTGCCTAGCCTTTGCTAGCTATTAAATTAGGGGGGACCCCACGTCATTTTTTTTTGGGGGGGTCCTCCATTTTAATAGCTAGTAAAGGCTAGGTATTCAGCTGGGGGCTGATATTAGTAGCCTGGGAAGCTCCGTGGGTATTACCCCCTTCCCAGGCTTCAAACATCTGCCCCAGCTGTCTGCTTAACCTCCGCTAGAGACTAAAATTACGGGGAACCCCACGCCAATTTTTTTTAATAATAAATCCTTTATTTTAATACTAAATGACAAGTACAGTAACCAACACTGTCACTGTACTTCTTATATATGTGACTGACATGTTTCTATCTATCTAATCTATGTGTGAAGCTCTATTCTGTCTGTTATAAATTGTCGGGTACAGATGCTGAATTGCCGGCCGGCTTTTTTAAAGAGACGGTGCATGAAAACACTATTATTTTTTTTAATAAATCCTTTGCAGTAAATGACAAGTACAGTAAGCAACACTGTCACAGTACTTCATATATATGTGACTGACATGTTTCTATCTATCTAATCTATGTGTGAAGCTCTATTCTGTCTGTTATAAATTGTCGGGTACCGCTGCTGAATTGCCGGCCGGCTTTTTTAAAGAGACGGTGCACGAAAACACTATTATATTTTTAATAAATCCTTTACACTAAATGACAAGTACAGTAAGCAACACTGTCACTGTACTTCATATATATGTGACTGACATGTTTCTATCTATCTAATCTATGTGTGATGCTCTATTCCTTCATGTCTAAATTGTCGGGTACCGGTGTATGCCGCTGCTGAATTGCCGGCCGGCTTTTTTAAAGAAAGCGTCTTCTGAGCAGTTTGTCAGCTTTTGGACACCTTTGAAGGTGTTTTCTATGTGTTCCTATGTGTTTTTGTTTGCCTGCCATTGGTTTTAACGGTGTTCGACGGTGTTCTAAGGTGTTCGACGAACAGTTCGACGAACAGTTCCTCGAACATCCCGGTGTTCGACGAACCGAACCGAACCCGAACACTACGGGGGTGGCTCAACACTAGTTATAAGGCCAAAATCACAGGGTATGTGAACTTTTGATCAGGGTCATTTGGATGTTTTTGGTTGACATTAAGATTTAAAAAGAGAAAACACAGTAGTTTGACAATAAATGGCTTCACCCAACCAATAACCATGAGTGGAGAAAAAGTTTTTTTTTGTTATCATTCATATTCTCTGAAACAAGGCCAAGAAAGGAAAAATTCTGCCCGGGTATGTAAGCTTTTGAGCACAACTGTATATGACTTGTAAATGACTTCCATATTTCGCTACTGTACTATACTGTGTGTGCAATATGTGAGAATGAAGTTAAAGGGGTTTTCTCACCTGATCGTTGGTGAGCCTGCCTGTTTGACTGCTCACCAGAGATCACATAGCGATGCAGCAACGATCCCTGACAGGTTGTATCGTTGTCAGGATCGCTGTAGCGTCGCTAAGTGTGACGGGGCCTATAACCTCAGAATGATCAGGGATTTCAATGAAATAACACTGTAAATGCTAAATGTTTTCCCACAAACCTGTATATCTACTCACCTCTTTCTACTCTTGAACATGCTGCCCATAGATTGTATATGATTTCCTAGATGACAGGTCCACTTTAAATAGCATGAGTAAGGAGTAGAATTATTTATTGTTATGACTATCCATTGTTCTAGCATACTCATCCAATCATTTACTGTTGTCAAAATATATAAAAAGTCATAACAAATTTTTACACTAAAAATATAACTGTTAAATAATGATATGAAATTATCTTCCATAACTTAAGGTGGGTTCACACCACCTGACTTGCATCATTAAATGATTGCCCATCATTAAATATTTACCAATCGGCTGTTTGATAGCATTTTTACACAGGCAGACAGCGCTTAGGGATGCACACTGTGTCGATCTGTAATAGATTGCTCAGTGTGAATATACTGCCTAGTTTCCAGCAGCGCAAGTCTTGTTTACACAGGACGTTGCACTGCCGAGAATGATGGTCTTCTGTGCAGCACAAAAGATCATGTCTCCCGAGCGTTTTGCTTGTTCAACAGGTTATCAGCAGCATGTCTACACAGCAAGATTATCATGAAACAACAAGCATTCCTGGAAACATTAATTTACGATAATCTTACAGTGTAAATGGACCTTACACATCTAAACGTTGTATTTATGGGGACACTTCTAACATTGCTTATTTTGTGTCAATATTTTCTTTTTTTTTATTTACAGAAAACCAAAAGTGATAATAGTATGCTGAAGCGAAAGCAAAGCTCAAGAGTTGAGGCTCAGCCGGTTACAGATTTTGGTCCTGATGAATCCCTCTCTGATAATGCTGATATCCTATGGATCAACAAGCCAGTGAGTTCTTTTTTTTTCATTTATTTAATTGTGGGCCTTGTAAAAAAGTAATAAAAAATTAGGGATCCAACTCTGAGATTTAAATTTGATGGATTCTTGTTCACTTGCAATTTTTTGTTGCTACTTTGTTATTTCACACTATTGTCACTGGATAACAACAAAGCAATTTACAAGCTTAATAATACCTGTGCCTTTTAAAAATATAAGAATAACTTGTATTTTCTTTGTGAGATTTTTTATTTGTTTACATTATTATTACATTATGATTAACTGGTCTCTGTCATTTAAACAAAAAAAATTGTTTAACCACTTCGCGCCAGAGCCTGTTTTTGCCTTCGTGACCAGGCCAATTTTTTCAATTCTGACCACTGCCAGTTTATGAAGTAATTACTCTGGAACGCTTCAACGTATTCCCCTGATTCTGAGATTGTTTTTTCGTGACATATTGTACTTCATGATAGTGGTAAAATTTCTTCAATATAACTTGTGTTTATTTGTGAAAAAATCGGAAATTTGGCGAAAATTTAGAAAATTTTGCAATTTTCAAACTTTGAATTTTCATGCCCTTAAATCAGAGAGATATGTCACACAAAATAGTTAATAAATAACATTTCCCACATGTCTACTTTACATCAGCACAATTTTGGAACCAAAATTTTTTTTTGTTAGGGAGCTATAAGGGTTAAAAGTTGACCAGCGATTTCTCATTTTTCCAACAAAATTTACAAAAACATTTTTTTAGGGACCACATCATATTTGAAGTCACTTTGAGGGGTCTTTATGACAGAAAATACCCAAAAGTGACACCATTCTAAAAACTGCACCCCTCAAGGTGCTCAAAACCACATTCAAGAACTTTATTAACCCTTCAGGTGCTTCACAGGAATTTTTGGAATGTGGAAGAAAAAAATTAACATTTAACTTTTTTCACAAAAATGTTACTTTAGACCCAATTTTTTTTATTTTCACAGGGGTAACATGAAAAAATGGACCCCAAATTTTTTTGTGCAATTTCTCTTGAGCGTGCTGATACCCCATATGTGAGGGAAAACCACTGTTTGGGCGCACGGCAGGGTTCAGAAGGGAAGGAGCGCCATTAGACTTTTTGAATGTAAAATTTGTCTGAATAATTAGCAGACGCTATGTTGCGTTTGGTGAGCTCCTGATGTGCCTAAACAGTGGAAACCCCCCACAAGTGACACCATTTTGGAAACTAGACCCCTTAGGGAACTTATCAAGATGTGTGGTGAGCACCTTGAACCCCAAGGTGCTTCACAGAAGTTTATAATATTGAGCTGTAAAAATAAAATTTTCACATTTTTCCCACAAAACCGTTTTTCATCCCTTAATTTTACATTATCATAAGGGTAATAGGATAAATTGCACCATGAAATTTGTTACGCAATTTCTCCTGAATACGCTGATACCCCATATGTGGAGGCAAATTACTGTTTGGGCACATGGCAGGGTTTGAAAGGGAAGGAGCGCCATTTGACTTTTTGAATGTAAAATTTGTTTGAATAATTAGCGGACGCCATGTCACATTTGGGGAGCCCCTAATGTGCCTAAACAGTGGTAACCCCCCACAAGTGCCACCATTTTGGAAACTATACCCCTTAGGGAACTTATCTAGATGTGTGGTGAGCACCTTGCACCCCCAGCTGCTTCACAGAAGTTTATAATATTGAGCCGTAAAAATAAAATTGTCACATTTTTCCCATAAAAAATGTTTTTCATTCCCTAATTTTGCATTATCATAAGGGTAACAGGATAAATTGCACCATGACATTTGTTGTACAATTTCTCCTGAGTACGCCGATACCCCATATGTGGGGGAAAACCACTGCTTTGGTGTACGGCAGGGTTCGGAAGAGAAAGGAGCGCTATGTTGGCTGGGATAGGCAGCAGACACCATGTCACATTTGAAGAGTCGCTGACATGCCAAAACAGCAGAAACCCCCACAAGTGACCCCATTTTGTAAACTACACCTCTCAAGGAATTCATCTAGGGAAGTAGTGAGCATTTTTTAATTTTTAAATTTATACCATTGGGCAGTGAAAAAAGCATAATTATATTTTTACCACAAAAAAATGTTTTACCCTCAGATTTTACATTTTCACACAGGGCAATGGGTAAAAATGGTGCCGAAATGTGTCACACAATTTCTTCTAAAAGTGTCAATACCCCATATGTGGCTGTATCATACCGCTCAGCCATACGGCAAGATCTGGGGGGGACGGAGCACTATTTGACAATTGGAGAACAAATTATTGTAGAATAGGCATTTGGATTTGGGAGCACAAAATTTTCTGAATTTCTTTTGGGGGGCAAGGACCATTTTGCTTTTCCAGAGCCTTTCTGCTACCAGTAACTTGGAAGTCCCTTATATTTTTAACAGATGACGGACCTGAGTGGGGACTAGCTTTTTTTGAGGACTGAGTTGAAGCTTTTATTGGGAACATTTTACGTAACATTTATCCGGCTCTCTAGGCTGAGCACTTACATCGGGGTTTCCATCTAAATTTCCAAGTGATGTAATTCAGATGAAACCCCTGCAGGATCCATTCACTATAATGAGGCAGCAGAGTTACTCTGGACTCCGTCTGGCCTCTGTTTAGTGGTGTCCTTTTTTTCAGAAGTGCACAAAACTGTGGCCAACCGCACTTTTATGCACGCCTAAAACAAATGACACCGTGGGATCCCAGGCTAGACGGCGTCCACAGTGGCCTATATCTGCCTCATCACAGGGAATCTTCCATCATGGGTTCTGGCTGAATCACGTATTTCAGAGATTTACACGGAAACTCTGGTGTAAGTGCTCAGCGCAGAGCACAGGATAAATGTGAGCAGAGCCTTACTGGGATCTTTGGGAGACATAATAAACAAATCAGTAGCAGGTGAATAATATTTGTTTTATTTATTTTTTATGCTGTTCCTAGTGTGATATAACTGATTAGATTACTTTATTCTTCGGGTCGGTGCGATTACAGAGATACCAGATTTATATCGGGTTTTTATGACTGACAGCTGTCACACACTAAAATACGCTTTTTTTGCAAAATCTAGTTTTTGCATCACCATATTTTGAGAGCTATAATTTTTCCATATTTCGGCCGATAGAGTCATGTGACGGCTTGTTTTTTGCGGGACGAGTTGACATTTTTATTGGAACCATTTTTGGGTACGTGACATTTTTTGATCGCTTTCTATTCCGCTTTTTGGGAGGTAAAGTTAACAAAAACAAACACTTCAGGAATAGTTTTTTGAGTTTTTTTTTATGCCGTTCTGCGTGTGGTAAAAGTGATCAGGCAGCGTTATTCTTCGGGTCAGTACGTTTACAGCGATACTACACTTACTGTATTTTTTTTATGTTTTGGCGCTTTTACACAATAAAACAATTTTATAGAAAAAAAAATATTTTTTTTGCATTGCTTTATTCTGAGCGCTATAACTTTTTTATTTTTCGGCTGATGGAGCTGTATGGCGGCTTTTTTTTGCGGAACAAGATGAAGTTTTCAGTGGTACCAATTTTATTTCTATTCTGCTTTTTGATCGCATTTTTTTCCACTTTTTGTTTGGCGATATGATGAAAAAGCATATTTTTTTGCTCCGTTTTTTATTTATCTTTATTACGGTGTGCACAGAAGGAGTTAATTAGTGTGACAGTTTTATAGCTCGGGTTGTTTCGGACGCGGCGATACCAAATATGTGTACTTTTTTTGGTTTTGTAATAATATACGGATTTATTGGTTTAATATTTTATTTATTTTTATTTATTTTGTGATTTTTTTTTTTAATAGTTTAAAAACTTTTTTTTTACTTTTTTTTACATTTTTACTTAGTCCCTGTATGGGACATTAATTTTTATTTTTCTGATCACTGATCTCATGTAATGTAATAGACATATATTACATTACATGAGATCTTCACTGACTGTTTCAGTCAGTCTCCTGTCTGGCATCAGCTACATACAGGCTGAAGCCAGACAGGAAGGACACCATATATAGCAGAGCTGGAGGCGGTCATGTGACCTCCAGCTGCCATAGCAACCCCAGGTCCTCAAACGAAACGGAGGTCTTCGGAGGTAAGTAAGACGACCCCCTCTCCTCCTGCTGTCTCCTATATGCCGCGATCACTATAGATCGCAGCATATAGAAGACAGCAAAGGGTTAACATCACTGGGACCTGATCTAATCAGGTCCCGATGATGTACCCTGTCAGAGCTAACGCTCTGCACCGGAATCGCAGTGCTTGCAGGACCCTGGGGGTCCTGAGCACTGCGAGACCACCCACCGTTTTTAAACGTCGGCGCTGCACAGAGCCCAGGCAGTGCGGACGTTTATCTACAGTGGGCAGTCGGGAACCGGTTAAATCAATAATACACGTGAATATAAGAAACTTTGTAAGGCTACGTTCCCATGATGAGCTTTTTGGTGAGTTTTTGATGTTACAGATTTTCTGCAGCATTTCGGCACCCATTAAGTTAGCTAGGTTACGTGCATTCTTTCAAAAATATGCAGCTTCAAAAACTCATTGTGGAAACCTAGCTTAATATATCAGAGTTATATGCTTTTTTCCCACTTTGAGGCTCTATTTCCCTTCATGCTCCTGAACTCATCATACACTCTTAAAAACAATTCAAATCCATCTTGGTCAAAGCACTATGGACTGCCAGCTGACTGCTTCTATTAAAACTTATGTAGGGGGGAGGTTGGTGGAGCAGGGAAAGGCACTGACATTGGCTGAGAAACAGATAAATTCTGAAGCTTTTAATGCGTGTGTTATTTCACTCTAGTCTTGGATTCACAGCTACACTTCTCAGTTCTGCTGCATAATGTCCTACATGCTGAATATATTTTACATAGAGGCAAGAAAGCAGAAAGCCATCATGCTTGTATGTACAGTGTGTGGAAGACAACATAAATGTGATGTTCAAAAGTCCTGCATAGGCATAGGATAAATTGATTTTTCAAGTTTTAAACCTTTTCTGCCAATTATCTTTGACACTAATACGACATATCAATTTTGAATTCTCTCCCTGTACTACTTTTAGCTTTCTGAAGCCGTTTTGCCTGAAATTTCTGCAACAATATGAGGATTAAAAGCACAACTAAATATTGTACAAATTCAGATCCGAAATTAGCCAATCACAGACGTGACCAATCATAAGCTAGATGGGGTAGCCAGTCACATTGCATCACATCTGCTGCTTTAATCTTTGTTTGTTTTATTTGTTGGTCAATCTAGAGAAGAGAACTGGTTATGATGGATGTCTTCAGATTTTTGTTAGCGGAGGATCATGTGCAAGTTGTGGTACTGCATTATAGCCCTCTTAATGCAGTACCACAACTTGCACATGATCCTCCGCTAACAAAAATCTGCAGGCAATTTACAGAGTACAATGTACAGAGTACAGTTGTAAGAATTTTGCAGAAACATAAACAACTTGAAATATCTCGGATCGGCCCAGAAAGTCAACGGAAAGGGAGGATAGAGTACTAATAAGAACATCCCTTGCCAATGGAAAGCTCACCTCTCCTCGGCTTCTGCGAGAACGGCAAGAAAAGTGCAATGTTGCAACATCAAATGTTAGGCCACGGTCCCACTATCAATATTTGGTCAGTATTTTTTCTCAGGAGTGGGAGCCAAAACCAGGTGAGGAACAATCAGAGAAAAGGTACAATAGAAACAAGTCACCAATTCTGTATTTATCACCCACTCTTGGTTTTAGTTCCCACTCCTGAGAAAAAATACTGACCAAATACTGATAGTGGCGCCGTGGCCTTAGGAAGAGATGATTGAGAGGATGCAAGGCCTGAAAGAAGCTATTGATGATAGCCATACGAAGACAAAGGCGAAAACTCTAGGCATTGATATATTCAAAATGGATAAAGGAGGAGTGTGAGAATGAACTATTTAGTGATGAAAGCACTTTTTGCATTTTGGGAAATGATGGCAAGTGTCATGTGAAAAGGATCCTACATGAAGAGTACAAGCCAGAGTGTTTGAGCTTCTCTGTGAAACATCTGATGAAAGTAATGGTCTGGGTCTGTATGGCAGACAATGATGTTGGAAGGCTTTGTATTGTGGAGTGTATGGTTAATGCAAAATAATACATAGACATCCTCCATAGAAACATGCTGCCTTCTGCTCAACACCTGTTTTCAGGGAATTACATCTTCCAGGATGATAATGCTCCTTGTCACAGAGCTAAGACAGTAACGAAGTGGAAAAAATAGAACAAGGTGGCTATTATTGACTGGCCAGCTCAGTCCCTGGACCTCAATCCAATTGAAAATTTGTGGCACAAGGTATTATTAGAGACATCTAGAAAACAGCCAAAGATCAAGCGTGAGTTGATTGAGCCTCTGACACAGGCCTGAAAACACATCATCACTTGCGAACATATGCAGAAGCTTGTTCACTCAAAGCCAAAGAGATGCAAGTTGGTTCTCAATAGCAAAGCCTGGCCAATAAAGTATTAAAAGCTAAATATGGACTTAAAAGGCCTGTTTCAGGGCCCTGAATTAAATAAAAAATTATAAATTTAAAGTAACATGCAAATCTGTGTGAACTTGCGCTGGAAATTAATGAACTTACAAACCTGTTCTACACACTTTACTGGTGTAGGTAAGGTTATGCTGTAAAAAAAATTATCAAAAATGCACCTGCCATAACAAAATATAAATGAGGAATTACGAAAACAAACATGTTCCACCAGTTTCACTGGGGAGATGCAGAAGTATGAAAGATACAGTTTTCTTCAAGCCTATGCAGAACTTTTGAACATCACTGTAGCAGCTAGTCTCCACCCACCAGCTCAGAGAAATACAGTCTGCAATGGAGAAAATACAGAATATATGTAACATCCCTGGCGGCGTGCTTGCATGGCTTACCACCTCCCACCATGCAAGACTGCAATCTTACCTATCAGGCCAGGCTGCACACTTTGCTCCAGTACCTGCTGTTTGTATGTCTCTTGTCTGCTGGCTTAGGGCGGCGGCACTGTTACTTCCTGATTCTTAAAGCTACAGTGTGCGCAGTCCTAATGCCTCCCCAGCCTATTGCTGTGAGTCACTGGATACTTAAACACCCTCCACCCAGTAGGGGGTGCCTGAGCAACACTTTCACTCAGTGTGTTCTGTGCAGCTGAGTTGCCAGGTCCTGTCCTGTATCTTGTCTGTTCCGCCACCCTGGGGGCTGTATACCCAGGCCTGTATCTGTGACTTCTAGTCTGTTTCCGCCACCCTGGGGGCTGAGTTCCCAGGCTCGTTCCTGTATCTTGTTCCTGGTTCAGTTCCTGTCTGAACAGTTTCCTAGCCCGTTACCTGTTTGTCTCTATGTCCGACCCTTCCCTTTTCCTGCAGTGTCTGAACCTGCACCTAACTCCAACTCGTTGTCTCTGTACTTCTGTTTGTGAGTTTTGTGTCCACTCGCTACTTCATTGTAAGTACCTTGTGTGTATCTGGTTCTGCTTGTCCCATTTCCCTGCCTCCGTATCTACCTCCTGTGTTCTAACTATCTTCCTGTATTTTCCAGTCTGTTCCATGTGAACAGAGCCCTGTCCTTTCTACCTGCGGTTCCGCTCTGCTTGTTCACCGCACCTGTGGTTCCGCTCTGCTCTGCTTGTTCACCGCACCTGCGGTTCCGCTCTGCTCTGCTTGTTCACCGCACCTGCGGTTCCGCTCTGCTCTGCTTGTTCACCGCACCTGCGGTTCCGCTCTGCTCTGCTTGTTCACCGCACCTGCGGTTCCGCTCTGCTCTGCTTGTTCACCGCACCTGTGGTTCCGCTCTGCTCTGCTTGTTCACCGCACCTGCGGTTCCGCTCTGCTCTGCTTGTTCACCACACCTGTGGTTCTGCTCTGCTCTGCTTGTTCACCGCACCTGCGGTTTCGCTCTGCTCTGCTTGTTCACCGCATCTGCGGTTTTGCTCAGCTCTGCTGTCCACCGCACCTGCGGCTCTGTTCCTGTGTCCCAGTCTGTACTGGTCTCTATCCTGCCTGCGTTCCTACTTGCCAGTACCCGCCTGTCTGCATGCCAGCTTTGCCTGCCAGTGCCCACCTGTCTGCATTCCAGCCGTGCCTGCCAGTGCCCACCTGTCTGCATACCAGCCGTGCCTGCCAGTACCCACCTGTCTTCATACCAGCCGTGCCTGCCAGTACCCACCTGTCTGTATGCCAGCCTAACTTGCCTGTTCCTGCATTCCCCGGTGTGGGTCAACAGCTGTGACAGGGGTCTGACCTGGAGTAGCACCTGGTCCCTCTGCTCGGTTCCTCCCTGGTTCACGGAGTCGACTGAGCTGCCGTGTGACCTTGGTCAGACCGAGTTGATACTTAGTTACGCCCCTCCAGGCACTCCTCGATTCATGGTCCAGTGGGATCACTAATCATGCTCACGCCAGTCAGTCCGGGCGCGAGCGTAACAATATAAATCATATAATTACCAGAATTAAGTGTTATTCCTCATGCACACACATAACAGCTTACTTTGAAAAACACCTGAAATGTCAGGTACATAAGTGATTGTGGATTCTTATGTTCTGATTGTGTTGCTATATTGGATTAGTGTTTTAGAGGGGTACATGGGTGCAGTTGGGGGGACCTACCACTACC
This sequence comes from Phyllobates terribilis, assembly GCF_046119375.1. Lineage (NCBI taxonomy): Eukaryota > Metazoa > Chordata > Amphibia > Anura > Dendrobatidae > Phyllobates > Phyllobates terribilis. Next base: position 296,835,861 of record NW_027362762.1, read on the forward strand.
TATCATCCAGTGCTTGTCCTAAATGTCCAGGTCAGTAGAGTGAATTGGGGTCGTCCCTTTTTATTATACACTAATGGATTACCTAATCGCAGTTGGAAATAATAAAAGGCTAAGATCCCAATTCATCAAGACCGGCATTTTATAAGCTGGTCTTGAGGAGGCTTGCTTGAGTCAGATGCCTCTTAATGAATCGGGACCGTGGACAATTTCGTGCACATTCATGTGCATCTAGACACAAATCCTACTCCACTAGAGGACCATAGTAAGATTTGTGGCGTAAGGAATGCCGCTGTACTTACTGAAATTTGATTAGCGAGAGTTGCTGCAAAATTTTAGTTCACCTCCCATTGCACCATATTTTTGCAACTTTTCAAAGCTTTTAACCCCAAAATTTTGGCAAAAAAGCTTTGATGAATCAGGCTCTTGATTTCTAAGAATAAAATATAAATTACACACAGATTTACCATTGTGTGTTGAAGATTTTTTTACTTTTGAATTTCAAATCCACTGTCACTCATATAGTTCTGCAAAACTCTTAAGAAAAGATAAAGTACACTATAGCTTGTGCTTGGTTGAAATTATACTTGTCATGTAGCGTTAACCGTTCACATTAAGAAAATTACCTTAAACTGTTCTCTTTTTTCCAGTGGGTGCACTCGTTACTACGCATTTGTGCAATTATCAGTGTCATTTCCGTTTGTATGAACACCCCAAAGACCTTTGAACATTATCCTCCTCTTCAGTATGTGACAATTGCCCTTGATACCCTATTGATGTTTCTTTACACTGCAGAGATGATTGCAAAAATGCACATCCGAGGAATTGTCAAGGTGAGATTAATTTTACATAATTACATAGCATGGTGTTTTTGTTGTCTTTCCCTTCACGGTTCAGAGGTTTACTGGATCCAAAGCCTTAACCTGCAATGGAAGTGTAAAATGTGAAAAGCTAGATTTAGTCATTTGTATCTCTTTAATGCTTCCTTACAACTGTTTACTCTCCTTATATTTTACAACAGAGAAACACCAAAGAAATGTCAGAAAGATTATTATTATTTAAAGGGAACTTGTCATCTGATCATCCCTACAAAAGCCATTGCCACCAGGGTCTCCAGCCTTCCTAACAAGCCTGCTATATTTACCAGTGAGGGCTGTTTACCTTAAAAAAAGGCGTTGAAGTTATCCAGCGCTGCATAATAAGCGCCGAGTGATCCGATGGGCGTCTTGCTCAGTGTCCACTCTCTGCCTTGTAATGTCACCGCTGTACACAGCAGCCATTAGAACGTTAAAATGCCAAAGGGCGTTGTGGTAGTGACTTTTAGAAGAAAAAACTCATGAATGATTCCCTTTAACTGGCTATATATTTTAAATACTTTGCACTCACATTTTGGGTGTTTTTATAAAATACTTACACAAAAACAGATATTTATTTTTATAGCTGTTCATAATTAAAAATAACTTGCTGGGGTTAAAAATCTTATCATATAGTTAAATGCGTCATCAAAAAACTGATGTGCTATATCATCTTCAACTCCGATTTTGCAGTGTGCTTTGTATTTTCCCAAATATAGTAATTATATGTTAAAAAGATGACAGATGCACATAGGATCTAATTTCAATACTATCTTTCTACCATCTAGCTTCATGATAAATTTGTGTATTGTTTGTTTTAACCCCATAATGACTTAACAACTGTTAATATGCTTTTTTAAGGCTGTCATTAAGGGGCCTCCTCACCAGGGCAAAAATGCAAAGGGGGTCAGGTGTATACTATAGCTGACTCCCTGCTGCATTGACCACGATTAGTGTTTGCTCCGATCATGGCTCTTTAATCTCCCTGATTAACCCCATCGATGCATTGTGATTGTGGGGTCCAGATAATAGCATTGGGTTATTGTGGCCTTGTTATGTGTGGTACTGTTAGGTCCTACCATGAACTGGGTCTAACAGGCCTAGTGTTCATGAACAACTTAAGAAAAAAATAAGTAATTGTTGAGCGGTTGATCATTTTTTCATTCTGCCTACTGTGCTTTTCACTGTGCATATAAATAGCTGTTTCCATCTAAATCCCAAAACTGAATGATCCAGATGAAACTCCCTACAGAACCATTCACTATAATGAGTAAGATGAAGACATTTAGACTCTATCTGGTCTCTGTCCATCCATTTAGACACTTTTTTTAGTGCATAAAAGTGTGGTCGACCCCAGTAGCGTGCATGATTATTAGGACGGGACGTCACTGTAACATGGGCCAGACGGAGTCTAAAGTGTCTCAATCTTCCTCATAATAGTAAATGCTTCCATTAAGGGCTTCATCTGAATAACGTCGGGTTTTCGTCTAAATGTAAAAAAATGTAAGTGCTCAGCATAGAGCCCAGGATGTGAAACTAGCCTTAAAAACGATAAAAAATTTAATTCATGTCAAAATGTTACCAATAAAAATGTCAACTCATCCTGCAAAAAAACAAGTCCCCACTCAGAGGTTTTTACTGCTATCTCAAAGGCCTTTGAAAAGCGACATGACTCCCCCTCCCCAAATAAAATCCAGTGAAATTTGTGCTCCCCAATTCAAATAATCCCTCTTCCCTTCTCAACCCCACAGTGTGTCTAAAACACAGTTAGCATCAGTATGTATGGAAATGCTGTAGCAGGAAGGACCCACTTAATTTACGGGGCGCAGGTCTCCAGTAGAAAAAGTAGAACATTATTTATTGGGCACTAAGCTGGCATATTTGCAGTTTTCACTCCGAAACATCCAGTCCATGCTTTTTTCTGGAAAACACCTGTGAGGACAAAATAGTCAATGCTTTTCTGCTACCTTATAGGCTCTCTAGATGGTGCCTGTAAGCTATTATAGCAAAATCTGTGCTTTAAAAGTCAAATGTCTCCCCTTCCTTCTAATTTCTGTCATGTGTCCAAACTGTAGTTTCCGGTGATATATGGGCTTTTACTGCGGTTGGGAGAAATTGCATAACAAATTATGGTGTCCACTTTCTCTTATTACCCCTTGTATGAATTCAAAATTTTCAGCCAATACAAAATTATAGTGGTAAAAATGTAATTTTTTATTTCCACAGCTCAATTTTATAAAATTTTGTAAATATTAATTACACCCATAGATAAATTTCTTGAGGATGTAGTTTCCAAAATGGGCTCAAATGTATTTTTTAGCTGTTCTGACACTGCAGGGGCTTTTCTAATGGCACCCACATTATATTCTATCAAAATCTGCTTTCCTAAAGTCAATAGCTCCTTCTCTCCCAAGCCCTGCCATGTAGAGTACAACCACATGGGGTATTACCGTATTCAGGAGAAATTGTTAAACAAATTATGAGGACAATATTCTCCTATTACCATTTGTGAGATATTTGAGGCTAAAGTAACATTTTAGCAGAAAAAAACTTGATTTTTAGATTTCATGGCCCATTCTTATAAAATTGTGTGAAGAACCGTTAGGGTAAAAATGATCACTGCACCCCTAGATTAATTTTTTAAGGGTTTAGTTTCCAAAATAGGGTCACTTGTAGAGGTTTCTGCTTTTTTTGGCATCTCAAAGCAACATGGCATCTGCAATCCATTCCAGCCAAATTTGTGCTCTAAAAAATCAAATAATGTTTCTTCCTTGCTGAACCCTGCAATGTGCCCAAAACGTAGTTATCGACTACATGGGGTATATGCATAATAAGGAGAAATTAAACAACAAATTGTGGTGTCCATTTTCTTCTGTTACCTCTATGAAAATGAAAAAATTGGGGCTTAAGCAACATTTTACTGGAAAAACTTTGTTTTCACCTCCCAATGTTATACAGTTCTGAGAACAGCCTGTGGCATTAAGATGCTCACCACACCTCTAAATAAGTTCTTTGAGGGGTCTAGCTTCCAAAATGGGATCACTTGTGGTGTTTTTGCCATTTTGGCACTGCAGAGACTCTGCAAATGCAACATGGCATTTGCAAATTTCTGCTCCAAAAGTAATTTAGCGCTCTTTCCATTCCAAACCCTATCAGGTGCTCAAACAGTAGTTTTTAACCGCATTTGGGGTACTTCGAGAGATATTGCATAACAAATTGCGGTGTCCATTTTTCCTAATACCCCTTGGGAAAATGAAAAAATTGGGGCTTAAACAATATTTTGGTAGAATTTTTTTTTTTATTCCACTTTGCATTAATTCCTGAGAAGCACCTGACAAGTTACCAAACTTTCTAACATCAATTTTGAATAAATTGAGGGGTGCAGTTTTAAAATATTATCACTTTTAGTTTTCTAATATATAGGTACCTGGAAGTCGATCCAAAACTGAATAGATCTGTTAAAAGGGAGGGTTGGTAAATTTCCTTGAAAAAATAAAAAATTGCTCCAAACTTGTAACCCTTTTAACTTCCTTAGAAAATAAAATGATGTAGTTTTATTAACTATTATATGTGGTATGTCCACGTCTTCGGCATATTCGTAATAGTGTCTCACAGGTCAGTTCCCCATGTATGAAGAGGACTCAGGGGCTGAGTCCGCACCATACCAGAAGGATGCCGTCTGTTTTACACAGCTGACATCTGTCTGTAACTGCAGCAGCTGGAGTGAGTTCTGATCGCTGTTTTACTACTTAAATGCTGCTGTCAATCACTGACAGCAGCATTTAAATAGTATGACCAGCCCTGTGACAATATTGCTGGGAGCCAATGGCTTAGCAAAGCAGCTGGAGGCCTGCTGAAGGCTCCTGTAACTGTCATCTTAGAGCTCTTGTGATGCTCAGCGGGGTTACAGGAGGCTGGCGGCTCTCTAGATCTCATCTCCAGAGAGCTCAGCCAGCCTCTGGTAGCCATTTTCTTGAAGCCCACTGCATAGAAATCTACGACATCTTCTGAGAGCCCTGGCACCGCGGCATCGTCCTGCTCCTGCCACCGTCGGCCTCCTGAAGCAGAGCGCCTGCCGCCATGCCCCAGTAAGCTCCCTTCGGATTGTAAGCTGCACCCCAATTTCCTCCAAAATTTGTCTTAAAAAATGCTTATTTAGTGCATTACACTATTCTGTCAATGCCTGACTGACAACCGATCAGGCTCCGCTTGCTTTGGGATCTGATTGACTATGGTGTATGGCAAACCTGCCATAGCAACCCATCGTTACCATGATTACTATGTAGGGGTGCTGATGGGATTTCCACAAATCAAACTCCTCATGTGCTGCTGTCACGACAGCAGCATATGATGGTTTACACTGCGAGAATGCTGATCCTAGCAGTTACAGCAGGAGCCATGCTGTGTATATCAGTCAGACTCCTGCAGCTGATTACATCAGTACATAAGTTGTACCATGCAATCAGCATGATGTAAATATCTGTCATGGAGCACTAAGCCATATGTGCCTATGACGAATTTATATGTTAAATAGAGTTAAGTGGTTAAACATATTGAAATGAAAAAAATGTGTTTTGCTGTGTCCATAAAAGTCTAATGTATCCAAATATAAAATTAATCAACCTGATCTGTAAACACTGTAAAGAGAAAAAAATCAAAATACCAGAATAGCAGTTTGTCAGTCACCGCAACTCCATCAAAAAATGCAATAAGAAGCAATCAAAACATCACATAAACCCCAAAATGGTAGTAATAAAAAGATCAGCTTGCCACACAAAAAGTAAATCCTCACACAGCTCCATCAAACCAAAAATGAAAACATTACAATTTTTTTTTAAAAATGGCAAAACCTGTAACTTTTCAAGTTTCCAATTGTTTTTTATCGCTTAAATATAACTATACAAGTTTTATACTGACATAACCTACAATATAAAACATAAGTAGATCAATAGTAACAAATGTAAACAACATAGGATATTTTGATTATATTGTTGATTTTTTTTGTTCAAAAAAGGTATAAAAGCCATTTCACCTGGACAAATTGTACTCAACCAGGATGGTCCCTATCTTGGTAGAATCTTGTTGCCAGGTCAATTGTACAGCACAATGAATGACGCTAAAACAAAACCCAAAAAACAATTGTTTAGTTGTAAGTTTTCTTTTTTTGCAATTTCATTACACTTAGAATTTTTTTTCCATTTTCCAGTACATTGTATGTATTTATTTTTTTAAATAAAGCACTTTTTTTAATTGGCTTTATAATAATATACCCTACACTTCTCCCTAGCCTGCTAATTATTAATCCCTTACAGACATATGACAGACATACAGTCACATCATATGCCGGCTCCCTAACTTTGATGTGGGCTTGCATCTTCCCCGGCACATGAAGGCTGTGTTATTCAATCATCATCTGTGGCTTTTAACCTGTTAAATGCCACTGTCAATCTCTGACAGTGGCATTTACTGCGTGTCGGCAGGGAGGCACGTCATTCTGTACACCCATGACGCAATTGCAAGGCATCAATTGGTTGCCATGACAGTGTGGGGACTGCTTAAGACCCCTGTTCCTGTCATGACGCTTCTCTTATGAAAAGCCAGCCCTTCACTGGTGTTCATAGAAGACCATGATTTTTGCTATACACAGCAGTCCCCTATGGGGACTAACAATTACAGTACAAAGTAAAAAAAGTTTTTAAAAATATGTTAAAAAATAACAGTTCAAATCACCTCCTTTTTCCCTCATTAAATGTAAAAAAATACTCATATTCGTAAAAGTCCGATCTATAAAAATATATGGTTAATTAATTTGATCAGTAATTGGCTTAATCAGAAATAAAAGGAGATCAAAACACTTCATCTACCTAAATTTTGTATCACTAAAAATGTTGGCTCAGGGCACAAAAAATAAGCTCTTACCCAACACCATCAACCAAAAATGTAAAACGTTATGGGTCTCAGAATAGGGCGAAATTTTTGTTGGGCACTTAAATAAACAAAACAAAATACATGTTTGGTATCTTTGTACTAACTTGAAGAATGATATTGCTAGGTCACTTTTACCATATTTTGAACATGGCAAATAAAAAAGCAATTGTAGAATTGCACTTTTTTCGCAGTTTCTTCACACTTGGAATTTTCTTCCAGCTTTGTAGTATATCACATGATAAAATGAATGGAGTTATTCAAAAATACAACTCGTCTCTCAAAAAACAAGCCCTCATATGGCTATTTTCACTGAAAAATAAAAAAGTTATGGCTCTTGGAAGAAGAAGAGGAAAAAACAAAAGCACAAAAAACGAATCGCCTTGTCGGGAAGGGGTTAACTCTTTTTTTTTTTCCCTTAAGTTCATGTGATATTTTGTTTGAGCTCTGTCATGCAAGCTGTGGGAAATACTTAGTGCAACACAAAGGGAAGAGGGAAAGGGAGCCCAGACTCTAGGGAAAGGGCGGAAAGTGGAGACCTCCTAGGTTGATCTAGTGTCACCCTGTCTCCCCTAACGTCCCTGTATTGGCTCTTAACCACTCGCCGCACACGTACCTCGCCCTGTCTTTCGCTGGTGTTTGGCTCATGCTAGGGAAGGGAGGAGATGAGCACTAGTCCATCTCCACTAAACACTATAGACAACAAGGAAGGACAAACAGGGGAAAAGTGCTTAGCTTTAGATGACTCCAGACAAATGCACAAACACATCCTCAAGCTCCAGAGAGGAAAAGGTACTGCTCTTACTAAGGCTTCACAAGGAATAATGAATATCGTCGGCACCTCCCTCTAGAACACACCAGGTATTTATGCACCCAGGCCAGGGAGTTAATTAGCCAGAGGGAGGTAGCCGCTGGGTCCTAGAGACAGCCTCTAAGAAGATGTCTGTAATTCCAAATGTAGAGATCTCCTGCAACCAACTGCAGGGCAACTGTCTGTCACCTTTGACACACCAGTACTCCCCCTCTACAAGTGGCCTCCGGACACTCGGGACCGGGTTTCTTGGGATAAAAGGTGTGGAATGAGCGAACCAATCTGGGAGCGTTCACCTCTGACGCTGAAACCCACATCCTCTCCTCTGGACCATAGTCTTTCCAGTGCACCAAGTATTGTAGAGAACGACGTTGGAGACGAGAATCTATAATCCTCGAAATCTGGAACTCCAGATTACCATCAACCATTACTGGGGGCGGTGGTAGAGGCGAGGGCTCAAGAGGTTCCACATACTTTTTGGATAAGGACCTATGGAACACGTTGTGGACCTTAAGGGCCTGAGGAAGTTCAAGACAAAATGCTGCTGGGTTAATAACGGCGGTTATTTTATAGGGACCAATAAACCTAGGTCCCAGCTTCCAAGAAGGAACGTTCAATCTTATATTCCTGGTAGACAACCACACAAAGTCATTCACATTCAGGTCTGGACCTGGCAAGCGTTTTCTATCAGCCATACGTTTGTATCTGTCTCCCATGATCTTTAAATTACTCAGAACACCCTGCCTTACCGAGGAGAGCGACGAAGCAAACCGTTCCTCCTCAGGCACTCCTGAAGCTCCTCCCCCACTAAAGGTACCAAACTGTGGGAGATAACCGTATGCACCGAAGAACGGTGATCTGCCAGTGGATTCTTGACGATGATTATTAATAGCAAATTCTGCCAGCGGTAGGTAGGATGTCCAATCCTCCTTGTTTTCGGAAACGAAACACCTGAGGTAGGTCTCCAAATTCTGATTGACACGCTCGGTCTGTCCATTCAACTGAGGGTGGAAGGCAGAGGAAAAGGACAGCTGCATCCCCAGTCGAGAACAGAATGCCTTCCAGAACTTGGAAACAAACTGGGTCCCCTGATCTGACACCACATCGGAGAGAACCCCGTGAAGCTTCACAATCTCATTTATGAACACCTGAGCAAGTGTCTTGGCAATTGGAAGTGCAGGCAGTGCAACGAAATGAACCATTTTACTGAACCTATGTACTACCATCAAAACCACCATTTTGCCTGCAGAAACCGGTAGGTCAGTAATAAAATCCATGGACAAGTGTGTCCATGGCCTACTAGGGATAGGTAGCGGAAGAAGAGTACCAGACGGACAGGTATGTGAAACCTTAGAACGCGCGCAAATAGTACAAGCAGCTACGTGTTCAATCACATCCCGATGCAACCCCGGCCACCAAAATTTAGGAGAGAGGAGGTCCGCGGTTGCCTTACCACCCAGATGACCAGCAAGCACAGAGTTATGATATTCCTTAATTACTTTGCGGCGCAGAACAGATGGTACAAATAACCTTTCTGAAGGGCAGGAGGCAGGGGCGTCCCCCTGAACCTCCAACACCTCACACTCCAGTTCAGGGAACAGTGCTGAAATGACTACCCCTTTCTGTAATATTGGGGCAGGGTTCTCAGGGTCACCACCACCAGGGAAGCTACAGGACAAAACATCAGCCTTGACATTTTTGACCCCTGGATGAAAAATGACAACAAAATTGAACCTATTAAAAAACAGGGACCATCTGGCTTGCTTACGGTTGAGACGTTTAGCTGACTGGAGGTATGGCAGGTTCTTATGGTCAGTAATAGCAGTAATAGGATGGACAGCCCCCTCCAACCAATGTCGCCATTCTTCGAACGTCAATTTGATCGCCAAAAGTTCCCAATTACCCACGTCATAATTTCTCTCAGCCGAAGACAATTTTTTAGAAAAGAAGGCGCACGGACACCATTTACCAGGGGGCGGACCCTTAGACAACACAACCCCAACCCCGACATCCAACGTATCAACCTCCACAATAAGGGTTGGGAAACATCGGGTTGACTGAGTATAGGTGCAGTGGCAAAATGATTCTTTAAGGAAGAAAAAGCCTGGAGGGAAGCATCCGACCATTTGGAAAAATCAGACCCCTTCTTTGTCATGTCAGTAAGGGGTTTCACAATAACAGAGTTATTTTGGATGAATTTCCGGTAAAAAATAGTAAAGCCCAGAAAACGTTGTACAGCCTTTAGGTTCTCGGGACGTTTCCAATCAAGGACTGCACGGATCTTCTCCGGATCCATCCAAAAACCTGAAGATGACAACAAGTGCTCCAAAAACTGCACCTCCTGAACAGCGAAAACACATTTTTCCAGTTTGGCATAAAGTTTGTTATCCCTTAATATCTGGAGCACCTGCTTAACATGCCCCCAATGTGTCTTAAAATCAGGTGAGTAAACCAAAATATCGTCCAGATAGACCACCACAAACCTCCCCACCAAATGATGGAAAATATAATTTATGAAATGCTGGAATACCGCAGGTGCATTGGTCAAACCAAAAGGCATAACCAGACTCTCAAAATTTCCTTCCAGGGTATTGAACGCTTTTTTCCATTCATCCCTCTCTCTAATGCTAACCAGATTGTAGGCTCCCCTTAAATCCAACTTGGAGAATACCTTAGCTCCTACAACCTGGCTGAACAAATCAGGAATCAGAGGAAGAGGATGTGGATCACGGATGGTTATTTGATTTAATTCCCGGAAATCTAAACAGGGACGTAGACCGCCATCTTTTTTCTTCACAAAGAAGAACCCTGCCACCACGGGCGAAGATGAGGGTCTGATATGTCCCTTCTCCAGACTTTCCGCAGTGAAATCCTTCATGGCTTGTCTCTCAAGCCTAGAAAGGTTATACAGTCTGGACTTCGGTAGTTTAGCTCTGGAGGTCAGGTTAATAGTACAGTCATAAGCATGATGAGGAGGCAAATCCTGACACCCCCTCAGAAAAAACGTCCTCAAAACCAGACAGAAAAGCAGGTAATATTTCCATAGAGACAGTAACAAGGGAAATATTTAAACAGTTCTCATGGCAGTAATCTCCCCATTCAATAATCTCCCCGGTTTGCCAATCCACCAATGGATTATGTTTAACAAGCCAAGGAATACCCAAAGCAATAGGTGTGGAAAGATTGTCCAGGACATAGCAAGGGATTATTTCACAATCAACTGACCCCACCCTCAGTTTTACATTATGTACAATTTGAGTAAATGCTTTCTGTGCAAGTGGCGCCAAGTTGATGGCAAAGATGGAAATAGGTTCAGCTAAAGCACAGCAAGCAAGACCATGAGTTTTCACAAACTCAGCATCAACCATGCTGACTCCGACTCCACTGTCAACAAACACAGAAATTTTCTTGATTTTGCTCTCTAGCACCACCTCTGCTGACAGGACAAAGTGGGAACTGCAGGTTGGTAACAAATGAACCCTTTGTTTATCCAACTCCAGACTACCAAGAGTTAGTCGAGTCTCCTTTTATTTAGAAATTGAAGGACAGGTCCCAACAAAATGTCCCTTTTTTCCACAAAAAAAACATACGCCTTTTTTCCTGCAAATCTCTGGGGAGATGTATGATGTAGAGACACCCCCTAACTGCATGGGTTCCTCTACCTCCCCCAGGACTCGTTCACCTCCAGACCGCTTCCCCGGCAGAGGTGCACAACCCCGACAAGAATTCCCCGGAGAAGGTGGTCTCACCCATCTATCCCGTAGGTGTCTATCAAGACGTATGGCTAATGACATGGCGGATTCCAAGGACTGAGGGGTTTCGTATACTGCCAAGGCATCTTTCAACCTTTCAGTAAGCCCCTCACAAAATTGACTTCTAAGGACTGAGTCATTCCATTTGGAATCCTTTGCCCATGTACAGAATTCCGAACTGTACATTTCCACTGACTAAATCCTCTGCTGAAGGCGACGTAGCCTAGATTCAGCGAAGGCTACTCAGTCAGGGTCATCATAGATGAGGCCCGAAAAACCCCTCCACAGACTGGAGACAAACCAAGTCCTGCAGTAAGGAAAATGCCCACGACTGAGGATCTCCCTGCAATTGTCACGGGTGTGTCAGAGGAGTCACCCTGCTGTGGGTTGCAGGATATCTCTACGTTTGGCATTGCAGACAGCTTCTTAGATAAGAGGCTGTCCTTAGGGCCGCGCGGCTACCTCTCCCTTGCTAATTAGCTGTCTGGCCTGGGTGTATATATACCTGTTGTGCCTGAGAGGGAGTCGCCGACTATATTAATTTCTACTTGTGAAGCTTAGCAGGAGCAGTACTTCGTCCTCTCTGGAGCTTGAGGCGTGTGCTTATTTGGAGTTCATCTAAAGCCATTTCCCCCTGTTTTGTCTACCCTTGTTGTCTATAGAGTTTAGTGGAGGTTGACTAGTGCTCATCTCCTCCCATCCCTAGCTGTAGCCATACGCCAGGGAGAGCAGGGCGACGCATGCGTGCGGCGATTGCTGAAGAGGCAATATAGGGATGGTAGTTGAGACAGGGTAACTAGGAGGTCTCCACTTCTCTCTTTCCCTAGTATCTGGGTTCCCTTTCCCTTTTCCCTCTGTGTTGCACTAAGTCTTTCCCACACCTGGCGTGACAGCAATAGAGAGATCACAATAACAACCCATTGCTCCTCATTTCCGGAGGAGTAAGGATGAAGTTTAAAATACAATTTGCATGCCTCCTTAAATACTAAAAATGTGAATGCAGCCCCAGCCTCCTCATTATGCTTCATTTGAGTCTCCTCTGAAATGAAACATTTCACAGGAAGTGAAGCAAAAAAAAAAAAAACATTTGGAAATTAGCTAGATAGGAAGAAGTGTACGACATTTTATAATAAAGCTAATTCTAAAAGTGTATAGAGTGTAAAAAATAGATATTTAGAAAGGACATTCTAGGTATTGGACCTCCCCTTTAAGGGTATAAGCATTCAAAGTTTGAAAATTGCTAATTTCTCAAAATTTTTCTCAAATTTCAAGCACCACTCCAGCGATTTTTTTTTTCACCGCTGGAGTAGTGCTTTAAGTGTAAGTCCCCTGCCCCCGTTCATATACTCACCATAGTGCCCTTTGACGTGCAGTTGCCGTGGCCAAATCCGTGCCTGCGCACTTCACCTTTTACGCAAGGCGCACTTCTTCCTGCACAAGATTCCTGCTCTACAATGATACATAGATGGCAGAAAGAAGTGCGGCTTGCGTAAAAGGTGAAGTGCGCAGGCACGGGATCTGGTGCAGGTGAAGGGGGAAACATTATAATTAAAACAGTAGTCGGGATTTCTTGCAGGCCCTGGGAGGGGAACAGATCAGAAACCAGAATGAATAAAAAGACATTTCACAGCAACAAGACCTTTAATATGAGGCATACAGGTAGGAATAGATTTACATTTCTATCACCTGTATGCCCATATTAGAGGTCAGATATGTCCCAGGGGGTGACAGATTTCCTTTAATTCAACTTCTCAGTTACTCAGTCACTAAGTTTACTTTTGTCAACTTTTCTTTATTATTCAATTGTAATTTTGTTTGTAAGTTATCTTAATTATTGTAACTATCTTTAAATCATGGGCATTTGTGGGTGCAGCAGATTGTCAGAATTTTTACCTCTTTTTTTATCATTTTTACCTGTACTATAAATTGGTAATTTCCCCTTTACATCAGTGAGCCTCAGTTGTTTTCAGTAGACATTAGCCTGCTTACAGGGCAGAGAGCTTGTGGATCTTGATATGATATGTGATATGCTACACGACTTTAAAGGGAAATGAGTTCTCTGAATAACAAATCCTTCAAGTGTCCCGTTTCCTGATCACTAACACAGACCAAAATATTGTTGAAATTCTTTCAAATTGATTGATGCTTGGTGTTGACACTAAGGAAAACTTTAGAATTTACTGAGTACTGCTTTAATATACAGTTCAATGAACTGAATAAACAGAATTTAGTATGCTGTTATGCTGCCTCTAGTGGTGACTGCAGACAGCCTGCATGCTAGCATTGCTTTACATGCCAGTTCAGGGGATTTGGAGCTATGTATTAGTGTAAAGTATTTGCTGTAAAATCATTTAGCAAAAAAGTTCTCACATCTTTTTGTTACAACGGTTTATTCTTATTGGCAATAGATGTTACTGGCTTAGTCAATGATTAAGTCGATGACTTACAATGATTATCTTGATAGAAGATCATAAATACTTTCTCAACGCTGCCATTTTCCTTTACTATTATTTTTACTACAGAACATATTAACATTTTTAAAATACTTGTTTTATATCTGATATTTTACGGGTTAATCTTTTTCCGCACATGTGTTTGTGTTTCCAGTTCGTGTGAGTTAAGTTTTTGGAACAGTTCAGCTGAAATGACAGCAATGAACTCTCAGGGAAGCACAAGACCTAGAAATGCACCATATGTTATCATAGAGCTGAATGCACCATGCTGTCACAAGATGTGAGGGTAAAGCACATCAGGCAGCCACTGCCCTTCCGAGACAGGTGGCATCTGTCTTTGTTCTTACCTTTAGTAATCGAAAGAATAAAAAAAAAATCTAATGCCATGTTGCATCAACCAGGTTATACAGGGTTGGCCATTTATATGGATACACCTAAATTAAATGGGAATGGTTGGTGATATCAACTTCCTGTTTGTGGCACATTAATATATGGGAGGGGGAAAACATTTCCAGATGGGTGGTGACCATGGCGGCCATTTTGAAGTTGGCAATTTTGGATCCAACTTTATTTTTTTCAATGGGAAGAGGGTCATGTGACACATCAAACTTATTGAGAATTTCATAAGAAAAAGAATGGTGTGCTTGGTTTTAGCGTAACTTTATTCTTTCATGAGTTTTTTACAAGTTTATGACCACTTATAAAATGTGTTCAAAGTGCTGCCCATTGTGTTGGATTGTCAATGCAACCCTCTTCTCCCACTCTTGACACACTGATAACAACACCGCAGAAGAAATGCTAGCACAGGCTTCCAGTATCCATTGTTTCAGGTGCTGCACATCTCGTATCTTCACATCATCAACAATTACCTTCAGATGACCCCAAAGATAAAAGTCTAAGGGGGTCAGATCGGGAGACCTTGGTGGTCATTCAAATGGCCCACGACGAGCAATCCACTTTCCAGGAAACTGTTCATGTAGGAATGCTCGGACCTGACATCCATAATGTGGTGGTGCACTATCTTGTTGGAAAAACTCAGGGAACGTGCCATCTTCAGTGCATAAAGAGAGCAACCCATCATCATGTAGCAATTTCAGATATCCAGTGGCATTGAGGTTTCCACTGATGAAAAATGGCCCCACTATCTTTGTACCCCATATACCACACCATACCATCAAGATACGAGCTGTGCAGCATCTGAAACAACGGATACTGGAAGCCTGTGCTAGCATTTCTTCTGCGGTGTTGCTATCAGTGTGTCAAGAGTGGGAGAAGAGGGTTGCATTGACAATCCAACACAATGGGCAGCACTTTGAACACATTTTATAAGTGGTCATAAGCGTGTAAAAAACTAATGAAAGAATAAAGTTACGTTAAAACCAAATACACCATTAGTTTTTCTTATGAAATTCTCAATAAGTTTGATGTGTCACATGACCCTCTTCCCATTGAAAAAAATAAAGTTGGATCCAAAATGGCCAACTTCAAAATGGCCACCATGGTCACCACCCATCTGGAAAAGTTTCCCCCCTCCCATATACTAATGTGCCACAAACAGGAATTTGATATCACCAATCATTCCCATTTAATTTAGGTGTATCCATATAAATGGCCCACCCTGTATATTAAGTTTAAATTTGTAATTTATAAAAAATATATTGAGCCCTATAATATTATCTGAAATTTATAGAAGAAATTCAGTACTATGCACTTCATTCTTTATTGCCCAAATTCTGATTTAATTTGGCATGTAACATATAAAACTCATACCATTATTGCCATTTAATGCATCAAAATTATAATTATCATATGTAGCAAAAAATATTTCCGGTAATTTCAAAGCAGCTTTGACATTTTCCATTCTCCTGAAACAGTATATTAGTGTTGTCATTTTACTGCAGTTTTCATAAGAAAGGTCCCAAAAAACATATGAAATCACCTGCCTATGAAGTTATAAACACTGACAAGAGAATAGGTTAGATGTCCCAATAAAATTAAAGAGGCTGTCCACTACTTTTACATTGATGACCTCTTCTTAGGATAGGTCATCCATATCTGATCGGCCGGGATTCGGCACCTGTCACTCTTGCCGATCAGCTGTCATTGGTTGCGGCGACGGAGGCCGCCAGCCGGAAGTACTCACTTACCGAGCTGCTCCGTCTACTTGTAGTGGCCGGGCTTGGTACTGCACATCCACCTCCTATTCAAATCAATAGGGGGCAGATATTTAATACCCTGCGGCAGCCACTACAAGTGGACGGAGCAGCTCGGTACGTGAGTACTTCCCTTCGGCAGCCGCCAAAACCGGTAACAGCTGATCGGTGGGAGTGCCAAGAATAGGTCATCAATGTAAATGTAGTGGACAACCTCTTTAAACTTTCTCTTTATACACTGTGCGAATTGTCAGAAGCAGGTAACACATAAATACCGTTTCATTATTGCTCTCTAGGCTGATATCACTTGCAACAATGTAACATTGCGGTGCAGCTGATCTGATAGTAACTAAAGTGAGTTGTGGAATCTAAGGGAACCCCTATTCTTCATCAGAGACCGCCTCATGACAGTTTGGACTTAAGCAGTCAGAGTCCCTGATACTGGACCTTAAGGTAGTCAGAGGTTAAGGCAACGCCCCACTATCAGTATTTGGTCAGTATTCGGTCAGTATTTTTTCTCAGGAGTGGGAGTTAAAACCAGGTGAGGAACAATCAGAGAAAATGTATAATAGAAACAAGTCAGTAATTCTGCATTTTTCACCCACTTCTGGTTTTGGCTCCCACTCCTGAGAAAAAATACTGACTGAATACTGATCTCATACTGATAGTGGAGCTGTGGCCTTACAGTGAGATACAACAGTGATGATGAAACTGATTAGTAGCAAGACAGAGTCAAGATTCAGAACAATTCAGAGTAACAGATTACCCAAGGGGTAAATAAACCCTACTTAAGGTATTGTAATAGAACTCGACTTTTATTTAATTGCATTAATAAAGGTGGTCAAACTATTAAAAGACACTAAAGTGATCCTGTATTTTTTCAATAGACCCAGCCCCCTGAGGAAGCCTCTCTAGGCGAAACTTGTTGGGGTGGCTTATGAGTCTCTTTTAATGAGCTTTAGTGATTCTTGTATACATTGTGAATGATACTTACCCTGGGTTTGTCATATTAGCTCATGGAGTGCAGCCATGACCTAGGTAGGACAACACAATAATTTGCCTTGGGATAGATAGCCAATAGAGCACGGTCCTTTATCCTCAGGAATTTAATTAAATATAGAAAAAATACAGGGTCACTTTGGTATCTTAATAGTTTGACCACCTTTATTAATCTAATTAAATAAAAGTCAAGTTTTATTACAATCCCTTAAGGGTTTATTTACCCCTTGAGTAGTCTGTTAATGTGAATCTTCCTCTCTTAAGGGTTGTTAAAACACCTGCTAGTCTGTTTAAGGTTCAGAACAATTGGCACTGCAATCTAAAAACAGCAAATGAAGGCAGAATCTAAGTTCAGTAAAGGAGTCAAAACCATAGAGACAAATTTGATAGCAATAAATCCAAAGGTCAAGTCCAAAAGCAGAGTTAGAATACATGAGTCAATGTAGAATAATGGAGGCTGCAGGTAATAACAAATGGCAAATTGATACTTTAGCAATGATTGAGAGTCCTGAGTTCAATGAAGCATTCCCAACAAAAATATTAGGCTCATGTGACTTCAAATATGACTTGCTGGATTACACAGGAGTTTATGTGTGGACCAGAAGTCGCTCTTACAATGTGAGTGTATGGAGTCTCGTTTTGAGTCTCTATAGGCTTACTTTGATGGAAGTAACTCCACCCCGCTCAATGGTCCCTGTTTGAGCTCACAAAGGAGAGACGTGCTCACATGACCCAAAAGAGGACCGGAGTGGCGAAGCTGGAAACAGAGTAATATGGCGATCGGCAAGTATTTTAATGCATCTATACTACATTAAACATTGCGTATTTTTTGGATAATAAGAATCACTTTTTTCTTCTCAAATTTGGGAGGAAAAAGGGGGTGCGTCTTATAATGTGAACTTAAGGTATTTTACCTGGGGATAGCGGCGTCGGATCGGGGTCTCAGATACAGGAGGTTGGTGGCGGCTGCAGCGGTAGCGGGGTGATGCTGCGGGCCCCATCCTCAGAAGTGTTGCTGGTTCAAGGCGGTGGTGGTGGCGGCGGTAGCGGGGCGATGCTGCAGCCCCGTCCTCAGAAGTCGGCGGTGAGCAGAGGCGAGGTTCCCTATCCCGTACATAGTCCGGCGCTGTGCTTCGGCAAAATGGCTGCTGGAGCATGCACAGATCAAGATCTCGGAAGATGCAGCATCACCCGACTCTTGCCTCTGCTGCCAATTTCCAGTATGTGTGACCCCCGCTCCACCACTGCTGCCCCCCAGGTAAAAAGGATTATAAGGTACACCATTTTATTTAACAAAAAAAAAAAAAATCCTATTTTGCACCCCAAAATTTGGGGTGCGTCTTATAATCCGGTGCGTGTTATAATCCGCAAAATACAGTAATTAGAAAGGTTTAAGGGATAACATTTTTGGAGAAAATACTGTTTTAAATAATTAACCGTGATGATGTCATCAGAATAAGACCAAAAGCTACCAATCTGGTGCATAGCAACAGCACACAGCAATAAGAAGAACAATAAGATGTGGTTATACTGGAGGGGCAGAGTAACGTCTTGACAGATGTGAAACAGTTTTGTCAGTTCTATGTGTTATTTACTGTAATTGCACCTATTTCAGCAGGATATCTTGCGCGACTAAAATGGTTTGTCTCACGTTCCTCTCTTCAAGAGCACACTGCTCTCCTGCCTCCCGGCTTACTGCTTGCTGAAAATTGAGAGTTCAGGAAGGTGGCATGGCTGAGCTGCTAGCTGAACTGCCCACTCTGATGGTTCAAGCATAGGCAACGTTACCTCTGCAGCATTGAAGGAGCGCAAGGGCACTGAAGTTGGAGAGATCCAGCGATCAGAGTGGCACTTGAACGCAAGCATTCTATGCCTAGGAAACCACCCAACTCAGTAACTTTGGCAAAGAGATGTACACTATAGATTAAATTCTTGACAACAATGAGGATTTTTAATAAGAGATAAATTGCAAAGTTGCTTGTTTCTGCCAGCTCAAAATCTACTACAATATGCAATGAATGAAGACTATCGGGCCTCCTACTGATTCTCGGAAAGAGGGAACCACCGGCTGTGCGGAGTACTGCAACAAAGCAGCTATCATTTGACCTTAGTCCTTTCATTCTCGGGACCACCAGTTCTAATATTATGGTGCATCCTACCAATATACTGTTGCAAGATGGAGAAAGTATTCTAGTTTATGCTTTTGAACATACATTTTTGTCATAATAGGCCACTGCAGTTCCAATGTCTGTCATCAGTCTATTGCCAAAGAGTAGTTTTTTTCTAATACAGTGACAATGTCTTTTAGAAATTCATTATTTTCACAGTTTGGTATTATAGGCTTATATTTGTTGCCTAAAAGGAAACAGAACAAATATAGGTCTCCTTTCTTTCTTGCAAAAATAAATTGGTCTTAAATGTTATGTGAAAAAAGTGAATCTTTCTACAGTACATGATAAATGTTTTAGATAAGAAGATGGAAAATAAAAAAGTAATATGAACTAAAGTCTGAAGGACATATTTTAGCAGCAGCGTATATTCACTTTATTTGATGAATTGCAATTAATTTTTACAGAACAAATCTTCTAATTAAAAAATGGAACTTGCAAGGACAGAACATCATATCGAATGTAAGCCACAGATGAATATCTCTTTATAAAGGGATTCCCACAAAAAAATGAATTCACAAACAGATGGCTTAGACGGAAATGAACTGACCCCGGGGAATGAGATATGAATAGAGAGAGTTCTCATGCTGTGATAAAGAAATGGGGAAACCCTTTCATATCTTTTCTGTAGATTAATTATTCATATTTATGTCACAGGCACAAAACGCATTAAAAGTAGATTGCTGCAGGTCTAGAAATAAATATTGTTTTACATTCCCTAGATTTTAAAAATTAATCATTAATATTTTCAAGAAAAAAAAAGTAAGTTCATTATTTTCAACTACTAGCTTTATATGTTATGATTTAGTGGCATAATAAAGATACTGAATATACTAACAAGCTATAAATGTTATTCTGCTATTTGTTTAAAAGAAAACTATACTTTGAATTGAAGCAATTCAAGGTAAATAATGAACAATTTACCGAATACAAATATATAAAGGCTTAACACTTTGAATATTGCATAATAGTAGAAATAAATTTACTTTTTCTTAAAGAGCTAGTCTGTTTTGGACAAAGGGCTAAGGAACAATAAGCTTGTTATATAGTATATAGTATATATATGATGTAATGTGGTACACTGGTGGGCTGGTTGATAGGCTTTCATCAGAGGGTCTAAGAAGGTTAAGATTCTCTTTAAGGAGAGCACTAAATTGGTTAGCAAACAGCCAATTAGTTTCGTACAATGCACTCAAAAGATGCTATTACCCGAAACAGCTGTGTGCAATTGGAGGTCTTTTCTTTTTGGAGAAGATTCTGGTTTGGCCTTTTATCCTAAAATATATGGCAAGGCTGTTTTAAGAGTCAGTAATGACTTCTTGGGTTGCTGCCTGCCACAGTTGGCACCAGAGGCCATGACCAAATGTATAACATGAATACAGTAATTTACCATACTGATATCTTGTGAGGACAGTATCCAAGTTAGCATAAGACCAATGCATTTTTTACACTTGTAAATATTAAACAGTCAGTTATAGTTTACCCAAAAAAGTCCAGGACAACAAAAAGCATGGTGCGGACTAGGAACATGGTGATGTTTTTCCTCGACCACAAAGCTGTTTCACAGCAACTTTTCAAGGTCAGAGAAAAATTGAAGGCTAATTTTAAGATTGCGTGTTGGAGTTAGTGCTGACACTGTACGTGAAGTAACAGAACAGCCACGCTATGTAAGGTTTCCTTTTCCTAAAATATTCAGTTTAGCCCAGGGACAGCCATGAAAATTTCATTGTCTAAAGCAAAACGTCATTTATAGCTGATATCAGTTATTGTAACCATGTCAATTTCTAGGTTATCTTATATTATTAAATGCTATTAAATATAACCTGACGGGAGATTCATACTGCTCCCAACCATAGCCAGAATAAGACTGGAATCACACCAGTGTATTGCATCAGATGCGATATCCTAATAACATTCGGCTCCCGCTCTGCTGCGACTGTGAGCCGAGTGTCAGTGCTCTGTGCTCCGATCCTCTCGCATGAGACAATCACAGCTCAGATGCGGAGGAGACAGAGAAAGTACTTTCTCCATCTACTCAATTGCTTGACTCGGGGTATATCGGAATGCACTGGGATGACATCCGAGTGCAGCTCAATGTTTCACTGCCATCATTGTTCTCTAATGCCGAATCGGCATGAGAAAATAATCACAGATGTGAGCTGCCCCATAGTATAACATTGGTCCAAGTGCTATGCAATATTTTATCACATAGCACTCGGCTGTGTTATACGCTTGCGTGACCCAGGCCTAAGTGGGAATCTGGCTGCATTATTGCTGTTGCATTATAGAGAAAACATACTTTGAAAAACTCTTCAGGGACTCAGTGCCTCAGATGACTAGTCCGAGGCAGGTCTCGCTGACTGCTTCTTCCGGACAATTGGTGCGTGAATTGGGAAGGCAGCATAAACCTCAGGTCATGTTCCCTTTTAAGAATTTACTTGTTATCCACTTGTTGCCTGAAAATAGGCAACAAAACCTGTTTTAACCCTGTTATACCCATAATTTTGTACATAAATACAGCTATGGAAATAAGTTTTATTATAATGATTATTTTCACAAATCAATCTTAGTACTGCATTGCCACAGAAATATCACAAATATCTAAGGTTTACCATGATTTCCATTTATATACTGTATATAAAAAATTAGCTTAATTTATGATTATCGCTAACTTCATTTGCTTTTTTTGTTTGATAAAGACTTAAACAGCTGGTCTTTTGAATAATTTATAGGTATTGTCAAATTAGTGCATGCAGCCAACTCTTTGCAAAAGTACTAAAATGTTCGAACTAATTCGCTATTATGGTCAAAAAAATGTGGAAAATGATTCCTAAATGAACTTTGTAGAAATCCAAATCCAGAGCCATTAGCCAAAAGAGCATTTGTAAGGTTAGACACTAATGTTGGATGAGAGTCTGACTTGTGGTCAATGTTTTTATTCATTCCAAAAGTACTTGATGAAGGCTGACATCAATGTATTATTGTGCAAAGAGTTGCAAAAACAAACTGTTGAATTAATGCATTAGGTTATGAGAAAAAATGTAGAAGATGACGGCGATAAAGGAAACAGATTAAGGCTGGTTTCACACGTCCGGATATTTCCGGTACCGGTGAAACCCGTACCGGAGACGTTCGTGTGTCCGTATGCACCTATGTGGCACACGTGTAACGAATCAGGAGCACATGTACCGGCTTTTGGGAATTAGCGCTGTTTCCAAGCGCCTGGTGCTGAACGCTGCCCTCATTGTTCCCTGCTGGCACTGCGATCAGTACTAGCAGGGGACCATGATGAGAGTAGTAGTCTGCTCCCGCAGTGTCCACCTGTAAAAATAAGAATAAAATAAAAAAAATCCATATATTCACGTGTCCTAAGTGTCCACTGCTGTAATCCATGAGACCGCTCAGCAGAGGAGCCAGGGAGACTCCTGACTCCTGCAGCGAGCTGGCCCTGGAGCTGCGATCAGCGTGCGGTGTCCTGTCACTCACTGAGGGCAGCCACTACATGAGCCACTGAGATCCATTCTGATATTTTAAGACTAGTCTAGACTAGGTTTACGCTATCTAGAAATTGCCCCGCTGTGCAAACGAGCCGAAAAAGTGAGTAAGGATCCAATTCATCAAGGTGATTATGCCTAATTTCTGGTGTAAAACACCTAATAAGTCACAATATTTTTTCACACTTCGGAAGTTGCACAAAAAATTGTGACTTGTTTTCACACCAGTCCAGGCAAGCAAAGGCAATATGGGCGGGTTGGGGAGTGGCTTCACCCACACATCAAATTTATGAAAAGGTACCCCTCTAGCGTAATTTACTCCAGAAATGTACTCTCGTTTCTGACTAAAGTACATTTCTGCTGAAGGCGCACTGCATTTGTAAGGTGTGCCTAATTCATTAAGTGGTGTGCGTCTCTTAATGAATTGGGCACATATTACTCCAGTGGCCCTGTTCCGTAACAATGGCGTGCACAATGCCAACTTTGAATCAGGGCCTTTATTGTATCTACAGTGCTATCATTTTTCAAAAAATTAGTCATCTAATATCAGATATTTAATATGAGTTTTCAGTAGAATTTTAGGTTAACATTTTTTCAACAACTATCTTTCCAATCCTCAAATGTTGACAATATGACAAAAGAAGGTTGTGCACATGAGAGAGCAGCAACAGCAATTTTGGTTGGTCATTTGGTTGTTTTGTACAACAAAATGCATTGCCTTGAAATTCCAAATGGTCCTATATTTTCTGATTGTTCTGATACATTTAACAGTTATTTTCTTTACTTTTACACAGCATTCCAACTTTTTTGGAATTAGGGTTGTAAAAATAAAAAGTAATAAGTAACTATAAAAATTTAACCAAAATGTTTTTTTTTTACCGTGTTTCATTCTGTAGACAAACAGATAAAAAATGGCAAAATTCTTAAAAGTTATTTTTTTTCTTAACAACTAGCGGTAATTTTCCTTAATTTCGACAAAGGAAAAACATTTGATTTTTGATATTTAGCTTTCATGATGAAAATGATGGGTATCCAGCCCTTTATTTTAAACCCTTTCAATTACTCTTCATGTTAATTGGGTTATATTTCAAAGACCGTTATCTTTCCTTCTTTACTATAGAATGACTAAGCCAACAGGTATGCTCACCTCTTTGCCGTTGCAGGGGAGCTTTTTGCCCACACCACTCTGCTCACTAAATCTCTGAAATTTCAGGATCCTGTTTGGGATTTCAAATTTACTATGTGTGCCGATGACATGCTCTTATCTCTTGTGTGCACACTGTGCCTTTTCGCTGCGTTTTTTCCGGAAGTGGGCCAAAATTGCTAGGGAATCCTTGTGCCAGCTAATGCAATGACAATCCTGAAGTGCTGTGCACATGATCAGGAATTTTCTTGTCAGGATTGTCATTGCGTTTAAATCTGCAGCATGTCAATTCTTTGTGCGTTTTTGCAGTGTTTTTCATCCATTGACTTCAATTGAGTAAGTTAAATTTGCAGCAAAAATGCAGGTATAAAAATATTTGCGTATTTGCTGCATATTTTTGCTGCGTATTTGACTGACTCAATTCAAGTCAATGAGTTAAAAACGCAGCAAAAATGCATAAAGAATTGACCGCGGGAGATCACTCTTCCCATCAGCCTATGGCTGCTCCCACTGATAATACCGAGAGCAGGCGCGGTTGAGAGGAGAAGTAGTCTCTTCAGCTGGCGTCTGTGCTCAGTGTAAAAAAAAAAGTTAAAATAAATCGATATTAAAATAAAAAACACTTTGTACTCACCTACCACTGTAATCCCAATGTCCCACGGCGATCGGTCACCCTGCAGCACCCTATACACTGAAAGGAGTGTGATCGCTCCCAGCAGTGTATAGCGCTAAGCTGCCAGGAGTCAGGTCACTGGAGTTCAATCAGCTGACGAGCTCCGGTGACCTCACTTCCTGCACAGATGCTGCTTGAGAATTTTCTCACGCTGCACTGGTGCAGTAAGTGAGGTCATCGGAGCTGATTATCAGCTGATTGAACTAAAGTGACCTCACTCCCGGCAGCTCAGCGCTATAGACTGAAAGAAGCGATTACACTCCTGGCCCCTTCCCTGGCTAGTAATATCAGCCCCAGTGGTCGGCTTTCCCTCTGCTAGTTATGAAAATGACACGGGAGCCCACACCATTTTTTTAATTTAATTCTTCATTTTCTTTCATTTATAAGAAATCCCATGCCCATTGTACTTGTTTTAAACTCACCCCCAGCATGTCAACTTCTGTAGCACAGATGCTAGTCTCCGCTGCAGATTTTGACCGATTGAAATGTCATTACATGCAGTGGATCTGCATGTACTGACAAAACAAATGCGACATTAGAACGCAGCGTTTTGGACACAGAAAAATACACTGTGTCCAAAGCGCTGCTGGTTGCTGATCATGGGGAAGTAGTGGCTAACCAAACAGCTGTGAGCTGTTATTAATAGCTAGGGAACATGTTGGCCTAATGGCTCCTTCCTAGGCTAGAAAAGGCACTTTATAGTTTAATGGGATTAAGGTTTATGGGATTAGGTGTCGCTGACTCCAAGCCCTTTGTTTAACGATGAAGAGGTGTCAACCAGACACCCTCATTACTAGACCTTTAAGTAAAGAGTTAAATAAACACACACAGAGAATAAAACACTTTTTTTGAAATACAACAGACACATTGTTTAATCATTTAAATTAACCAATATACTCACCCCAGGTCTGACGGTAATTCAAGGGTTAAAGCGATGTCCCACGTTTCTTTTTTCAAATATCTTTATTTAGATCCAAAAAGCATTCATTGCTGTACAAAAACGCATGCAAAAAACACATGCAAAAACGCACGTTTTTGCTGCCAAGAGGTGCAGAAATTTCTGCAGTCAAATACTGAACGTGCGCACATATCCTTAGAAACCTGCAGATCTCCCTTCCAAATATTTGTTATATTTTTGACAAACCCAAGCAAGCTTAAAATTGACCTATCAGCCCTTCTAAGTTAAAAGCCATGGACTTAAATATTCTCAGTTAGGCTGGAGACACACTAGCGAATTTAAAATCTTAGAGAGTGTTCTGCGATTTTGTTTCAGATTTTTCTGCGATTGCAATGCGATTCTGCGTTGGTTTTTTTCCTACTCTCAGTGTATGTGATGCTATTTCCATCCGTCGTGGGATTGTGATGCAATTTCCTGGGACAGTGAAGAATGTTACTACAAAATCGCATGGCATTCAGATTACTCGAGTGCCGTCCGATTTAAAATCGCATCCATTGATTTTTACCGCTGAATGCGATCCGATTTGAGATTACAATCACAGCATGCTACGATTTTTTTCCAGACCGATTGCAATCCGATCCGAGCTGGATAAAAAAACCACAGATGAACACATAATCATAGAATAACATTGGTCCAAATGCAATCCGATTTTTTATCTGATTGTATTCGTCCGATTTCATCGCAAGTGGGAGCGAGCCCTTATCTAGCATGTCTGATTTCACTGAAATCTGGCTTTAAATGGAAATCCTGCAGGATCACAAGCCGTGTTCTGAGATTGCTATTCGTAAGGATCGTACATTTCTCTATATACATATGAAATTATCCCAAATTACAGTATTCTTTGGAATAAAAAAACATCAGAAGAATTGTTTTGATATCATATATTGTTTGGACAGCTATCGTGGTCCTTTGATATATCAAAAGCTTTTACACCTTTTATGATCCTTACAGGTCATTAGGAGAGCATTGTTACATATTCAGGGAAACATTGATAAATTTACTTGGACTGCACCTCCGAGCCCGTAGACAATCCCTATACTGATAACATTAGACCTGAAGCTTTATTTTAAAAAAAAATATAGCATTCAGGAAATTCTTCACAAAACATTACGATTTTTTGTAACCATGTTAAACTCCCCATACAGAGTGAAACATTTCAGACTGTATCAGTCAAAGCCTTGAGTAAAGACTGTCCAGTCCAAAGCATGTTGGTCAAGTTCCATATGTTTATTTTAACATGGTTGGAATAAACCTGAATTTATATGAAGACCTACCTGAATGCAAGACAGTTTGATTTTCTGGTTGTTGCTGATGCCCTGTCTCGGGGCTTCAATGCTTCAGCAGTGGTGAGCTAACAAAAGTGGTTGCCCTTTCTTTGCAATTATGTTACCTGCATAGGTATAATTTAGAACTAAAGTCAGAGTCTCCATCGTTCCAATTCTTTTTTAATAATCCTGACTTTCTCCCTGTCCAACTTACCACAGATTTTAGCTGATGGGTAGGCCAAAACCTTGCTACATTCTTTGCCCTATCCTGGGCAGATTAAGTAAGTTCCTTTGAGAAGCTTAGAAATAGGTTTTGAATTACTTGAAGGGAATTATAAAGGATGATATAGATCCACCCATATTTATACTCCTTTCCCATGTCTTTATCCAGAGCATTATCCTCATCATTTCAAGACTTGGGTTGCTTCCAAGATCTCTCAGTGGAACGAATTAGGCCCCGTTACAGATGTTATTTCTTAGCACCAATGATGGGATAATTAATGTACATACTCCTAGACATAACCTGCAACCTTTTGTGCAGGTGGTATTTCTCCAGTTAAAATAGACATTTTCTTATCCATTTTTGAGGATATGTAGATGTCGGCACAAAGACCCACATTTGATGAGCTTGTCCTGCTGCAAGAACATATTGGAGTGAAGTGATTGATTTTGGCCAGTTCAAACCTCTGGCTCAGCCCAACTACAGGACCACTTTATTTAACTCTTCTATACCTGGTGTTCCTAAACAATAATCTGATCTAATTACCCATTTTTTATCTGCAACCAACTGGAGTATCACATTAAACTGGAAATCCCAAATCCTTCTCAATTACAGAAATTAAAAAATAATTGGAATTTTTAATGTATAGTTGCCCTACTAGAAGATAAATAACCTCAGTACGAGACCATTTGATCCCAATAGCAAAGCACCCTCGCATGATATTACAGAACATTGCTGGGAGCATTCCCGACATGTAGGCTCCTTATTCGCTTTACATTACTTTTTGTACACCATCCATCATGAACTACACTCAGGTATATTTTTCTCATTATATTATCTGTGGTACTCATAGAATGATATACCTTTTCTTCTTTCCCCTCTTTCCTTTCTGACTTCCCTGACATCCTTGTAAACGCTAACCATTTAGAGATTGCTTACCCAAATACATTTTGGGTATGAGGAAAAAATAGCAAAACAATCCTTAAGGCCATTTTTAGACATATTATTAAGGGGTTAAGCAAGTTATGGTGGATAACTATAATAATTCCTGAAACATGTACACAGGTTGATTTCGGATAGTCATGGAATATCGTATTTGCAAGCGGCTTATTTTAAACACTACCAAAAAAAGTGTTTTATAGCATAAAACAGCATATTTAGAGTCTGCAGAAGTGATTATTTGTACTTACATGGTAACTGCCTCAAGCTGTCACTTGCAATGTATAAGCCAAGCTTGCAACAAAGCTGATGGTTTGGGCAGAAGCGCCATTCTCTGTGTAGATGATTTTCATGTTAAAATGCAGAGATGTAAAATACATAATGCAAACCTAGGGCGACAACGCTAAAACCTTTACTATAAATATTTCTGTACTGGATGCTAACAGGAAGAATATTCAACCCATCTTTTTTAAGAGTCTGTCACCAAATGACTTCAGGCGAGCAGACGCTTTACATGGGTGATGACTAAAACATTAAGAAGTTTTATTTTCTGACAGCTGGTACAAAAGGAGCGAGGCATCACAGAAAGACAAACTTTCATACAAACAGTTTTCCTATGACAGTACAGATTCTTCAAACGTGTTGCAGTAATTATACAGAGATTTACAAGTATATAGACATTGCAAATTACATATATCTTACTTTATTCTGGCAGATAAAATAAATGTGGTATTTTATCCATAGAGAGATATTTTAGTTATACATGGCCTAAATTATGACTTTCAGACATGAAAAACATACATTTAGAGAGGAATATTTTGAAACTTTTGCATTCTGATGGGAAATAAACTAGGACTGGCATGGCAGACTCCATACCGGCAATCGGGTTCTGTTCACATCTGCATTGTAGATATTGGAAACTGTGCGGCTAGACCAGATCTGTCATACTGTGGATCCTAACAACACCTGAAGAATCTGATTGGTTTGGAAGATTTTACTTCTGTATTTTTGTGTGATTCACCAAAGGTATTTGAATCCAAATTAAAGAGGCATTTGTTTCTTCATTTAAGATGATAAAAAATCCTATCATAGCAAATGTCCTGTGGTGAGAATGGGAATAACAACACTCAAATGCGATAATAGAAAAAAAATACATTACTTCGTTATATAAATGTAATATTTACTTGTATTGTATAGTGAGTAATAAGGTGGAGTGTGTATATTTTTTTTTAGCAAAGTGATTAATTTATTGCTTTTGAACATTACAGGGAGACACATCCTATGTCAAGGATCGTTGGTGTGTTTTTGATGGATTCATGGTGTTTTGTCTATGGGTATCCTTAGTGCTACAGGTAAATTTAAAGATCACAATTTTAGCTTGTTCAGAATATAAGAAGTCAAATATTTTTTCTTTAAGACACCATAGACACCTTTTTAGGCCTAGGATATTGTCCATCTTTATCAGAACACACAGTACATAACCAAATGCTACATGGTGCCTTTGTACAGCACCATATTACAGAGTTAGCATGGCAATTAATAGACCATGAGCAATGTATATGGGTGCCATATTATGTGCTTGCACAACCCAGAATGGAGTCATAATATGGTCATGTATGACTCTGGTATGAGGCCTGTTCAATGGTAATAGAGATGGTCTGAGTTGTATTGTGAAACTTCTGGGCCCTGGTAACAATTTATATAATATACCGCGCACAACTACTGTGTATTCACCTGGCAACATTTTGCATGAATGTGCAACTACCTGCTTTAATGTTAGAGTAGTATCACTTAAATTTAAAGCACCATGCGATCATAGGTGATCCACAGATTATCGCAGGAACAACATGGCAAAGTAACATCTTTCTATAGCATAATTCCATAGTTACCAAGAAAGAAAAAAAAAATCTCATATAATTAACATACTCCAGGCACCTCAGAATCGTTACGCCATCCAAAAAGTAGCTTAATTTAAAAATATAGCAAGTGTGAGCGCTTGAGGTCGGAAAACATATATATATACAGTACAGACCAAAAGCTTGGACACACCTCATTTAAAGATTTTTCTGTATTTTCATGACTATGAAAATTTTACATTCACACTGAAGGTATCAAAACTTTGGATTAACACATGTGGAATTATATACTTAACAAAAAAGTGTGAAACAACTGAAAATTTGTCTTATATTCTAGGTTCTTCAAAGTAGCCACCTTTTGCTTTGATGACTGATTTGCACACTCTTGGCATTCTCTTGATGAGCTTCAAGAGGTAGTCACCGGAAATGGTTTTCACTTCACAGATGTGCCCTGTCAGGTTTAATAAGTGGGATTTCTTGCCTTATAAATGGGGTTGGGACCATTAGTTGTGTTGTGCAGAAGTCAGGTGGATACACAGCTGATAGTCCTACTGAATAGACTGTTAGAATTTGTATTAATGCAAGAAAAAAGCAACTAAGTAAAGAAAAACGAGTGGCCATCATTACTTTAAGAAATGAAAGTCAGTCAGTCTGAAAAATTGGGAAAACTTTGAAAGTGTCCCTAAGTGCAGTTGCAAAAACCATCAAGCGCTACAAAGAAACTGGCTCACATGAGGATTGCCCCAGGAAAGGAAGACCATGAGTCACCTCTGCTTCTGAGGATAAGTTTATCCGAGTCACCAGCCTCAGAAATCGCAGGTTAACAGCAGCTCAGATTAGAAACCAGGTCAATGCCACACAGAGTTCTAGCAGCAGACACATCTCTACAACAACTGTTAAGAGGAGACTTTGTGCAGCAGGCCTTCATGGTAAAATAGCTGCTAGAAAACCACTGCTAAGGACAGGCAACAAGCAGAAGAGACTTGTTTGGGCTAAAGAACACAAGGAATGGACATTAGACCAGTGGAAATCTGTACTTTGGTCTGATGAGTCCAAATTTGAGATTTTTGGTTTCAACCACCGTGTCTTTGTGCGAAGCAGAAAAGTTGAACGGATGGACTCTACATGCCTGGTTCCCACCGTGAAGCATGGAGAAGGAGGTGTGATGGTGTGGGGGTGCTTTGCTGGTGACACTGTTGGGGATTTATTCAAAATTGAAGGCATACTGAACCAGCATGGCTACCACAGCATCTTGCAGCGGCATGCTATTCCATCCGGTTTGCGTTTAGTTGGACCATCATTTATTTTTCAACAGGACAATGACCCCAAACACACCTCCTGGCTTTGTAAGGGCTATTTGATCAAGAAGGAGAGTGATGGGGTGCTACGCCAGATGACCTGGCCTCCACAGTCACCAGACCTGAACCCAGTCGAGATGGTTTAGGGTGAGCTGGAACGCAGAGTGAAGGCAAAAGGGCCAACAAGTGCTAAGCATCTCTGGAAACTCCTTCATGATTGTTGGAAGACCATTTCCGGTGACTACCTCTTGAAGCTCATCAAGAGAATGCCAAGAGTGTGAAAAGCAGTCATCAAAGCAAAAGGTGGCTACTTTGAAGAACCTAGAATATAAGACATATTTTCAGTTGTTTCACACTTTTTTGTTAAGTATATAATTCCACATGTGTTAATTCATAGTTTTGATGCCTTCAGTGTGAATGTACAATTTTCATAGTCATGAAAATACAGAAAAATCTTTAAATGAGAAGGTGTGTCCAGACTTTTGGTCTGTACTGTACATATAATCTATATTGTGGTAGATCAGCTCACTCGGCTGCACACGAAGGTAGGTTCAGGAATGGTTTCTCTTTAAGTTTCTTGTTGGTTTATTAAAAGATGACATAAATCAATATAAAGTTCATCAAATCAAGCATGGCCCTTCTGGCATAACGGCAAAACAAAAGAAAATGTACAGCATAGTCCATACGTCAGAGGGAATCTGGCCGCTCAGGGTTAGCAAAACACACGGTTCAGGTTAGCACAAAAACACAAGCTCCTCTCTCTGGAGCTAGCCTCTCCAGATACATTGAGCAACAAATGATTCAACAGGTTGGCTGTTTGTATCCCAGACCACACCCCGGGGTGGAGATATGGTGAACGACCTCCCGCACTATGGTTATTCACAAAAAACCAAGCCTTTTTAAAATGGCTGATTAACCCCTCTCAACACTTAGTGTGCTGGAGAAAACGTCAAGGTTTTAAATCACTGAAGCTAATAACCTCAGTGAAACATATCTCCCCTCCAGTACTTTGCCAGTGACTTTGTCACAATATATATATTTATAAGATTACATAGGGGACGGACACCACCAAGACATGGTCTACTGCACCTTGCTGTCCTGCTCCAGTAGGGGTATAAGGCCGAAGATGATGCACGGAAGAGCACACGGTGACCCTGTCTGCACCATTATACTCCATAGCCCCATTGCCGCATGCGCCCAAATCCCGTTTTGCAAGGGGTTTGGACGTAAACCCAGACAAGGCCACTAAACATAGGATAAAACGCAGTATGAAAGGGGCCCAACCATTTTAAAGATGGCAATTAATATTTATGCACTATGTCAAATGAAGAAGAGTTATAAAGATATTCTGTATTGTACTTTGTTAGAATTTGATGCACTTCATTTGGTAACTTGGGATTTTACCAATTTTTTAGTCTTAGCTATCCATTAACGCAACTACCAATACGATATCCTCATCTTTCCCGTGAGACGGTCGTCCCATAATTACATTTACAGTGAAATGAAGTCTCATTTTTATGTATCACTTAACTTTGTTTTGTCTTTTTCCGCAATCAGGTGTTTGAGATTGCAGAAGTAGTTGATCAGATGTCTCCATGGGGAATGTTACGGATTCCTCGTCCTTTGATAATGATTCGTGCTTTTCGCATTTATTTCCGATTTGAACTGCCAAGAAGTAGAATAACAAACATTTTAAAGTAAGTCATCTTCTAGTTTCTTTCTTATTGCTGCCATGGCAACTGTATATATTTAAAGATGCTGAATAATACTGTATTTATTTTAAAAAGCATGATTTATTTTGTATAATAAGTATATACACTTTGAAATTCGGATTATTCACAATCTCTTCATTTCTAAAACTATAATTTATTGAGAATTTAAATTATTCCGATTTTTTTTCACTGAGTTTTTAATATGTGTTATTTTAAATTGGCTTTTCTATAAATGTTTTTAAAGAGTCTATCAGACCCGACCCCCACCTGATCCTACAAAGGATGAGGCCACAGCAATAGTTAGGTGTCTTGACAGTATGTCACGGCACAACAAAATGTATGCACATACAGGGCAGAACAATCTCATTCTCTTGTATGGAGCAGTGCTGCAGTTCCCTGCGCAGCTGGGATTTAGTAGTGGCATTGTGCAAGAGAAATCCTGAAAGGAACTCGTCTTCATTTTTTTAGGATCAGTGGGGTCCCAAAATTCCCAGTATCGTATTATAACTCATGATACCAACACGCAATAACATTAGTAGATGGAATACTTTTTATTGCTAATTTCCAATAATCATTACCTGAGATTTTCAATTGATAGACTGAAAAAACATGTATTGTGCAGAAAAGAGGCTGTTGATTTTTTCAGTTCAGAGATATTGATCATTGTTTGGGTGCAGCCACACAGTTTTGTTTCTTAATTGTGGCCCAGGGTGAGGAATGTTGGTGGACTTTCTGCCACATGGCCAGCCTTACCATATTGGCCTCACCATGTCCATTGCAAAATGTACAAATGTGTTTAGGCATCGAAAGGGTGAATAAAATAAAGCAGCAGGGGGCTTAAGGGTGGATTCTTTCCTTGTATCTATGTACTCTCATTACTTATTCAATAATTTTTATTTCAGACTTATTGGAGCGATTAAAAAGCGCACATAGACTTTAATTAATTACAAATTTTAGTCATTATTAGAATAGTAATTGGGACAACATCTGTAGCAATAGCGCTACATGACAGGGCCATAAGCTTCAAGTTTCAACCTTCAATAAGATTCATTTTGGGGCCAGTTTTCAAGCACTACTCCAGCCTTTTTATTTTCATTTCACTGCTGGAATGGTGCTTTAAATGTAGTTCCCCTGCCCCCTGTCTGATACTCGCCTGCCGACATTTTCATCTGTTTTCACCGCCGCTACCGCCGGTCTCCGGTGAAAAGTGACCTGCCTGCAGCTCCAGTGTTTCATGAAGCTGCGCGGAGGTCACTTTTCAATACAAGTCTAGGAGGGCCTCGTTCTGGTTCTCATAGAATTGCATTGAGCTCTTGAGACGTAGATTCTGACTTCCGGCCAGTCAGAAGCTACTGTCACCAGATGGCGCGGTGGGACTACAGCAGTGCCGAAAAACGGGAAAGATGCGAAGGGTGAGAATATGAACCCGCAGGGGGCTTGCATTTAAAGCGCCACTACAGCGCTGAAAAAAAACTAAACAGCGGAGTGGTGCTTTAAATAGAGAAGGGAAGTTGTAAGGACAAGTTTAAAGCAATTCTGCTACTTTAAAATTGTGCAGTATACAGTTATATGAAAAAGTTTGGGCACCCCTATTAATCTTAAGCTTATTGTTTTATAAAAATTGGTGTTTTTGCAACAGCTATTTCAGTTTGATATATGTAATAACTGTTGGACACAGTAATGTTTCTGCCTTGAAATGAGGTTTATTGTACTAACAGAAAATGTGCAATCTGCATTCAAACAAAATTTGACAGGTGCATAAGTATGGGCACCTCACCAGAAAAGTGATATTAATATTTAGTAGATCCTCCTTTTGCAAAAATAACAGCCTCTAGTCGCTTCCTGTAGCTTTTAATGAGTTCCTGGATCCTGGATGAAGGTATTTTTGACCATTCCTCTTTACAAAACAATTCCAGTTCAGTTAAGTTTGATGGTCGCCGAGCATGGACAGCCCTCTTCAAATGATCCCACAGATGTTCAATGATATTCATGTCTGGGGACTGGGATGGCCATTCCAGAACATTGTAATTGTTCCTCTGCATGAATGCCTGAGTAGATTTGGAGTGGTGTTTTGGATCATTGTCTTGCTGAAAGATCCATCTCCTGCGTAACTTCAACTTTATCACTATTTCTTGAACATTATTGTCAAGAATCTGCTGATACTGATTGGAATCCATGCGTACCTCAACTTTAACAAGATTCCCGGTGCCGGCATTGGCCACACAGCCCCAAAGCATGATGGAACCTCCACCAAATTTTACTGTGGGTAGCAAGTGTTTTTCTTGGAATGCTGTGTTTTTTGCCGCCATGCATAACGCCTTTTTGTATGACCAAACAACTCAATCTTGGTTTCATCAGTCCACAGGACCTTCTTCCAAAAAGAAATTGGCTTCTCCAAATGTGCTTTTGCATACCTCAGCCGACTCTGTTTGTGGCGTGCTTGCAGAAACGGCTTCTTTCGCATCACTCTCCCATACAGCTTCTCCTTGTGCAAAGTGCGTTGTATAGTTGACCGATGCACAGTGACACCATCTGCAGCAAGTTGATGCTGCAGCTCTCTGGAGGTGGTCTGAGGATTGTCCTTGACTGATCTCACCATTCTTCTTCTCTGCCTTTCTGATGTTTTTCTTGGCCTGCCACTTCTGGCCTTAACAAGAATTGTCCCTGTGTTCTTCCATTTCCTTACTATGTTCCTCACAGTGGAAACTGACAGGTTAAATCTCTGAGACAGCTTTTTGTATCCTTCCCCCGAACAACTATGTTGAATAATCTTTGTTTTCAGATCATTTGACAGTTGTTTTGATGAGCCCATGATGCCACTCTTCAGAGGAGATTCAAACAGGAGAACAACTTGCAAGTGGCCACTTTAAGTAGCTTTTCTCATGATTGCATACACCTGGCTCTGAAGTTCAAAGCTCAATGAGGTTACAAAACAAAAAAAAGTGCTTTAGTAAGTCAGTAAAAAGTAGGTAGGAGCATTTAAAACAAGAAAATGATAAGGGTGCCCATACTTATGCACCTGTCAAGTTTTGTTTGAATGCAGATTGCACATTTTCTGTTAGTACAATAAACCTCATTTCAAGGCAGAAACATTACTGTGTCCAACAGTTATTACATATATCAAACTGAAATAGCTGTTGCAAAAACACCAATTTTTATAAAACATTAAGCTTAAGATTAATAGGGGTGCCCAAACTTTTTCATATAACTGTATATAAATATATGTGTTACTGTTGGCAACTTTGATATTTATTAGCAAATCAGGTAATGACATACCTATGCCTAATGGAGAAATATTGATAAGTTTGGGTTGGGTTTTTTCATTTTAGTTGCTTTACATGAGAATTAATATTTTTCCCTTCTCACACCTCAAAAAAATGCATGTGCAACCAAGTCACAAAAAGGAAGTATTACTATAAAATACCATCTATTAGATTCTTTTGTACCGAACTAAAGGAGCCACTCTTCTTTATTGGCTGAGCACATCAGTTGACAATTACA
Organism: Phyllobates terribilis; assembly: GCF_046119375.1. Lineage (NCBI taxonomy): Eukaryota > Metazoa > Chordata > Amphibia > Anura > Dendrobatidae > Phyllobates > Phyllobates terribilis. Next base: position 296,872,033 of record NW_027362762.1, read on the forward strand.
ATTTATTGCAATACAGTACATAAAATATCTCCTAATATAGCTGTTGTTAAAAAACTGGTAAATACACAATGAAACAAATACAGCATAAATATAATGTAATCTCAATCCGGTCCAAGAAAAAATATTAAACAAATTCTAAAATTATTTATTTATTTTACTCGCATATATAGCGCCATTAATTCCACAGCGCTTTACAGACATTATCAGCACTATCCACATTGGGGCTCACAATCTAAATTCCCTATCAGTATGTCTTTAGAGTGTGGGAGGAAATCTATGCAAACATACAAACTCCTTGCAGTTGTTGTCCTTAACCACTTCGCGCCAGAGCCTGTTTTTGCCTTCGTGACCGGGCCAATTTTTTCAATTCTGACCACTGTCACTTTATGAGGTAATTACTCTGGAACGCTTCAACGGATCCCCCTGATTCTGAGATTGTTTTTTTGTGACATATTGTACTTCATGATAGTGGTAAAATTTCTTTGATATCACTTGCGTTTGATTGTGAAAAAATCGGAAATTTGGCGAAAATTTTGAAAATTTTGCAATTTTCAAACTTTGAATTTTCATGCCCTTAAATCAGAGAGATATATCACACAAAATAGTTAATAAATAACATTGCCCACATGTCTACTTCACATCAGCACAATTTTGGAACCAAAATTTTTTTTTATTAGGAAGCTATAAGGGTTAAAAGTTGACCAGCGATTTCTCATTTTTACAACAAAATTTACAAAAACATTTTTTTTAGGGACCACATCTTATTTGAAGTGACTTTGAGGAGCCTTTATGACAGAAAATACCCAAAAGTGATACCATTCTAAAAACTGCACCCCTCAAGGTGCTCAAAAACACATTCAAGAAGTTTATTAACCCTTCAGGTGCTTCACAGGAATTTTTGGAATGTGGAAGAAAACAATGAACATTTAACTTTTTTTCACAAAACTGCTACTTTAACCTCAAATTTTTAATTTTCACAAGGGCAGCCAGAAAAAATGGACCCCAAAATGTGTTGTGTAATTTCTCCTGAGCACGCTGATACCCCATATGTGGTGCAAAGCCACTGTTTGGGTGCACGGCATGGCTTGGAAGGTAAGGAGCGCCATTTGACTTTTGGAATGGAAATTTGACTGGAATGGATAGCGGACGCCATGTTGCATTTGGAGAGCCCCAGAGGTGTCTAAACAGAGGAAACCCCCAACAAGTGACCCCATTTTGGAAACTAGACCCCTCAAGGAACTTATCTAGATGTGTGGTGAGCACCTTGAACCCCCAGGGGCTTCACAGAATTTTATAATGTTGAAGTGTGAAAATAAAAAAACACATTTTTAACACAAAACTGCTACTTTAGCCTCAAATTTTTAAGTTTCACAAGGGCAGCCAGAAAAAATGGACCCCAAAATGTGTTGTGCAATTTCTCCTGAGCACGCTGATACCCCATATGTGGTGCAAAGCCACTGTTTGGGCGCACGGCATGGCTTGGAAGGTAAGGAGCGCCATTTGACTTTTGGAATGGAAATTTGACTGGAATGGATAGCGGACGCCATGTTGCATTTGGAGAGCCCCTGAGGTGCCTAAACAGATGAAACCCACAACAAGTGACCGAATTTTACAATCTACTCCTCTGTATAAATTAATCTAGTGGTGGGAAAATAAGTAGATAGGTAAATGGTCACTAAACCCATAGATGAATTCCCACAGAGGTGTCATTTCTATAATGGGGTCACTTCAGGGGGGATTATGCTGTTCTGGCACTTTTCAGAGTACCAGAGCTAAAGAATCCCCCCTGAAGTGACCCCATTTTGGAAATGAAACCCCTCTGGGAATTCATCTATGGGTTTAGTGACCATTTTAACTCAATGGATGATTTCCAGAAACAAGCACGCAATGGAAGGTTTAGATTCTGGAGAACCCCCCCTGGAAATTAAGTGAGCTCTACTCGAATGTGTCATTCACTAAATGAAGCAAATGTTTGAATGACAAATTGGGATACATTTTTACAGTTTAAAAACGTGGTTCTGTGTGGAAGATTTTAAAGCAGTCAGTGACGCATAAGGCTGGCAATGATGGGCATTGTGGGCAATAGTAGCGGGTATCACGCCTCATTCCTCTCTTAGTACATACACGACATCTTTTCTGGGGGTTCCTTCTTGTTTCCGTTGCTGGAATAAGTGCAATAAAATGTCGCTCAGTGAGTCTTTTCACATCCTCAGATTCTAATGGATGAGCGGGGCTAACACTTTGAAAGACAAGATTTTCAATTACCTTTTCTTGATAATCAAGAAAAGGATCTGAATTTCCTGCTTTTTTGTACAACACAAAAGAATTGTATGTGGCCACCTGAAACAAATAAATAACCAACTTTTTATACCAGGTATAGGACTTTCTTGATACCTGGTATGGCTGTAGAACCTGGTCTGCAAGGTCCACACCCCCCATGTGTTTGTTGTAGTCAATGACTGACACAGGTTTTTGCTTCGGAGTGGTGGATCCTAGTTCTACAGTGGCCCTTGTGGCATCTGTGTGGATCGAGCTGAGGACAAAAATATCCCTCTTATCCCTATATTTCAGGGCAAGCAGCTCTCCGTTGCGTACAGCCCCTGACTGCCCCTTTTGAAACTTTTGGTTGACCAATGGTTGTGGAAACCCCTGACGGTTTTTACGGATGGTCCCACAAGCCCCGATGTTGTGTTCAACCAGACTTTTAAATAGGGGTATGCTGGTGTAATAATTGTCCACATATAGATTGTAGCCTTTTTGAAAAAATGGACTTATCAGCTCCCAAACAATTTTTCCAGATGTCCCCAGATAAGTAGGGCATCCTGGTGGGTTTAGTTGGCTATCTTTCCCCTCATATATGCGAAAAGCGGTTGTGTATCCGGTTGAACTTTCGCACATTTTATAGAGCTTTATTCCAAACCTTGCCCTTTTAGATGGGATAAATTGCTTGAGGTGCAGTCTTCCTTTGAATTTTACAAGGGACTCGTCTATAGAAATATTTTGTGTTGGGGTGTAGAGGCTTAAGAATTTTTCTGACAAATTTTCAATGATGGGTCTAATTTTATATAACCTGTCATGTTCTGGGGCATTTCTGGGCAGGCATTGACTATTGTCGTTAAAATGCCAAAACCGCATGAGCATTTCATAACGGGTCCTAGGCAGAATGACTGAAAACATAGGGGTGGCTTGAACAGGGTGGTTGGACCAGTAGGATCGAATGCTCGATTTTTTAACAAGCCCCATGGCAAATGTAAGTCCTAAAAATTTTTTTATTTCCGGGACATTAGTTGGTGTCCATAAATTTGCCCTAGCATAGTAAGATCGGGGATTCTGGCTTATGAATTGGGACGCGTATAAATTTGTTTGCACGACAATATGCTCTAGCAAGCTGTCTGTAAAAAACAAATTAAAAAAATGAATTGGTCCAAAATCTTCCACCTCCACATTTATACCAGGAATGGCGTTGAAATCAGGGCTGAATGGAGCAGCCGAATCTGAAGCCTCCCATCTGGGAAATGCTAGATCATGTGGCAACGCCCCTTGTACACTGGCGTGCGCCAATTCACTAGTAGCAGGGACAGCGCTTGTACTGGGCAGTGTTCCCTGATTTGGAGACGTTTCTCCAGTAGCGCTATTTGCCCCTATTGCTGTACTGGTCCTTGGGCTTGAGGATGGAACAGAATCACTGCTCATTTCTGGGCTCTCAGTGTCGCCGCTACTAAAGCCCTCAAAATCCACATCTCCATCTGAGATTGCGCTGTCATCAGTGTCAGAACACAGCAGGGCATACACCTCCTCTGCGGTATAAGTCTGACGGGCCATTTTATTTTTATATTTTTTGACTGGACTGAACGGACCAGACTGAAAGGACGGGACCGGACTGGACTGACCGGACTGATCTGACAGGACTGACTGACTGATGTGACAGGACTGACTGACTGATCTGACAGGACTGACTTACTGACAGATCTGACAGGACTGACTGACTGACAGATCTGACTGACTGACAGATCTGACAGGACTGACTGACTGACAGATCTGACAGGACTGACAGATCTGACAGGACTGACTGACTGACAGATCTGACAGGACTGACTGACTGACAGATCTGACAGGACTGACTGACTGACAGATCTGACAGGACTGACTGACTGACAGATCTGACAGGACTAACTGACTGACAGATCTGACAGGACTGACTGATTGACAGATCTGACAGGACTGACTGACAGATCTGACAGGACTGACTGACTGACAGATCTGACAGGACTGACAGGACTGACTGACAGATCTGACAGGACGGACTGACTGACTGACAGATCTGACAGGACTGACAGATCTGACTGACAGATCTGACAGGACTGACAGATCTGACTGGACTGATCTGACAGGACTGACTGACTGACAGATCTGACTGGACTGATCTGACAGGACTGACTGATCTGACAGACTCACTAACCCAACTCTTACTTTCTTTTTTATTTTTTATTTTTTTTTACTTTCACAGTGGCAAGGCTGACAGCTCTTGTCACACTGTTTCTCCTCTGCTCTCTCACTGAGATCGGAGGAGAAACTGCATTTATCAGGCAGATCGCCCGGGAAAGTTTGTTGCTAAAACAAACTTCCCTGGTGATCTCTCTGATTGGCTGGTGTGACGCTGACATCATCGAGACCTGAGCCAATCAGGTCTCGATGATGTCAGAGGTCACAGCACCGGGATCCCCGCCGCTGACAGGTATGTGGGGGGTCCCGATCGCCGACCACCGGCTGTCCTATCTTTTAAATGCCGCGATCGCTATGGATCGCGGCGTCTAGAAGATAGGATCAGGTTAACATCATGGGGACCTGATGCCACATGTCAGAGCTATCGCTCTGAACCGGTACCGCAGCGCTAGCAGGACCCTGGGGGTCCTGAGCGCTGCGGGACCACCCACCGTTTTTAAACGTCGGCGCTGCACAGAGCCCAGGCAGCGCCGACGTTTATGTACAGTGGGCGGTCCTGAACCGGTTAAAGGGATTTGAAACCAGAACCCCAACGCTGCAATGCTAACCACTGAGCCACTGTGCTGCCTCATAAATACACTGCTCAAAAAAAAAGGGAACACTTAAACAACAGAATATAACTCCAAGTAAATCAAACTTCTGTGAAATCAAACTGTCCACTTAGGAAGCAACACTGATTGATAATCAATTTCACATACTGTTGTGCAAATGGAATAGGCAATAGATGGAAATTATTGGCAATTATCAAGACACTCTCAATAAAGGAGTGGTTCTGCAGGTGGGGACCACAGACGACATCTCAGTACCAATGCTTTCTGGCTGATGTTTTGGTCCCTTTTGAATGTTGGTTGTGCTTTCACACTCGTGGTAGCCTGAGACAGACTCTACAACCCACAGAAGTTGCTCAGGTAGTGCAGCTCATCCAGGATGGCACATCAATGCGAGCTGTGGCAAGAAGGTTTGCTGTGTCTGTCAGCGTAGTGTCCAGAGGCTGGAGGCGCTACCAGAAGACAGTACACCAGGAGATGTGGAGGAGGCCGTAGGAGGGCAACAACCCAGGAGCAGGACCTCTACCTCCGCCTTTGTGCAAGGAGTAACAGGAGGAGCACTGCCAGAGCCCTGCAAAATGACCCCCAGCAGGCCACAAATGTGCATGTGTCTGCACAAACGGTTAGAAACCTACTCCATGAGGGTGGTATGAGGGCCCGACGTCCACAGATGGGGGTTGTGCTCACAGCCCTACACCGTGCAGGATGCTTTTCATTTGTCACAGAACACTAGGATTTGCAAAGTCGCCACTGGCGCCCTGTGCTCTTCACAGATGAAAGCAGGTTCACACTGAGCACATGTGACAGACGTGACAGAGTCTGGAGACGCCATGGAGAGCAATCTGCTGCCTGAAACATCCTTTAGCATGACCGGTTTGGGAGTGGGTCAGTAATGGTGTGGAGTGGCATTTCTTTGGAGGGCCGCACAGCCCTCCATGTGCTCGCCAGAGGTAGCCTGACTGCCATTAGGTACCGAGATGAGATACTCAGACCCCTTATTAGACCATATTCTGGTGCTGTTGGCCCTGGGTTCCTCCTAATGCAGAACATTGCCAGACCTCATGTGGCTGGAGTGTGTCAGCAGTTCCTGCAAGATGAAGGCATTGAAGCTATGGACTGGCCCTCCCCAGACCTGAATCCGATTGAGCACATCTGGGACATCATGTCTCGCTCCATCCACCAACGTCACACCACAACGTTGCACCACAGACTGTCCAGGAGTTGGCGGATGCTTTAGTCCAGGTCTGGGAGGAGATCCCACAGGAGACCATCCGCAACCTCATCAGGAGCATGCCCAGGCGTTGTAGGGAGGTCATACAGGCACGTGGAGGCCACACACAATTCTGAGCCTCAATTTGACTTGTTTTAAGGACATTACATCAAAGTTGGATCAGCCTGTAGTGTGTTTTTCCACTTTCATTTTGGGGGTGACTCCAAATCCAGGCCTCCATTGGTTAATAAATTTGATTTCCATTGATGATTTTTGTGTGATTTTGTTGTCAGCACATTCAACTTTGTACAGAACAAAGTATTCAATGAGAATTTTTCATTCATTTAGATCTAGGATGTGTTATTTGAGTGTTCCCTTTATTTTTTTGAGCAGTGTATGTATATGTAAATCAGTAAAAAATCACTTGCAACGAGGCACTCACAAATCTATAATATAACCGGGGATGCGTCCCTCTGCCTGAAGCCTCAATAGACTGCGCAAGCGCGACGCGCAGTCTGGCTCCAGATAGAAGAACGCATGGAGCCGTTACAGGTAAGAGGAGTGTATGGCGCCGGAGATCGCGGTATGCGTAGACACTGAACGCATACCGCGATCTTCGGCGCCATACTTACCTGACCGAGAGGAGCGTTGCCGCGGCGCCTCTCTTCGCCGGAGACCGGGGCATGAGTGCGGCGTCGGATCGGCGCATGCGCATAGCGCTATGCGGCACCATTTTACTGAAGACACATTTGCGTCGCACTCCTCTCCCGGCCTCTGGCAGAACAGGACGCAGCAGCGCTGGAGCACAGACAAGAAAGGTGAGTATAAGTGTTTATTTTTTTTGGATGTGTGTACAGTGTGAAAGGGATGCGGGGGCTACACATACCAGGATTGGGGTGAGGGGACCACACATTCCAGGATTGGAGGGTGAGGGGTACCACACATTCCAGGATTGGGGTGAGGGGTACCACACATACCAGGATTGGGGGGTGAGGGGTACCACACATACCAGGATTGGGGGGTGAGGGGTACCAGACATACCAGGATTGGGGGGTGAGGGGTACCAGACATACCAGGATTGGGGGTATGAGGGGGTGCCACATATACCAGGATTGGGGGGATGAGGGGGTACCACATATACCAGGATTGGGGGGATGAGGGGTACCACGCATACCAGGATTGGGGATAAGGGGTGCCACGCATACCAGGATTGGGGGGATGAGGGGTACCACACATATCAGGATTGGGGGGATGAGGGGTACCACACATACCAGGATTGGGGGGATGAGGGGTGCCACGCATACCAGGATTGGGGGGATAAGGGGTGCCATGCATACCAGGATTGGGGGGATGAGGGGTGCCACGCATACCGGGATTGGGGGGATGAGGGGTGCCACGCATACCGGGATTGGGGATGAGGGGTGCCACTCATACCGGGATTGGGGATGAGGGGTGCCACGCATACCGGGATTGGGGATGAGGGGTGCCACGCATACCGGGATTGGGGATGAGGGGTGCCACGCATACCGGCATTGGGGATGAGGGGTGCCACGCATACCGGGATTGGGGATGAGGAGTGCCACGCATCCCGGGATTGGGGATGAGGGGTACCACGCATACAAGATTGGGGATGAGGGGTGCTATGCATACCGGGATTGGGAATGAGGGGTGCCATGCATACCGGGATTCGGATGAGGGGGGCCATGCATACCAGGATGAGGGATACCATACATACCAGGATAGGGATGAGGGATTGGGGTACCATGCATACCAGGATGGTGATGAGGGATGGGGTACCATGCATGCAAGGATTGGGGTTGAGGGGTGCCATGCATACCAGGATTGGGGTTGAGGGGTGCCATGCATACCGGGATTGGGGATGAGGGGTGCCATGCATACCGGGATTGGGGATGAGGGGTGCCATGCATACCGGGATTGGGGATGAGGGGTGCCATGCATACTGGGATTGGGGATGAAGGGTGCCATGCATACCGGGATTGAGGTGAGGGGTGCCATGCATACCGGGATTGGGGTGAGGGGTTCCATGCATACCGGGATTGGGGTGAGGGGTACCATGCATACCAGGATTGGGGGGTGAGGGGTACCACGCATACCAGGATTGGGGGGTGAGGGGTACCACACATACCAGGATTGGGGGATGAGGGGTGCCACTCCTACCAGGATTGGGGGGGATGAGAGGTACCATACATACCAGGATTGGAGGGATGAGGGGTACCACGCATACCAGGATTGGGGGATGAGGGGTACCACGCATACCAGGATTGGGGGTATGAGGGTTGCCACGCATACCAGGATTGGGGTGATGAGGGGTGCCACGCATACCAGGATTGGGGGGATGAGGGGTGCCACGCATACCGGGATTGGGTATGAGGGGTGCCACACATACCGGGATGGGGAATGAGGGGTGCCACGCATACCGGGATGGGGGATGAGGGGTGCCACGCATACCGGGATTGGGGATGAGGGGTGCTACGCATACGTGATTGGGGTTGAGGGGTGCCATGCATACCGGGATTGGGGATGAGGGGTGCCATGCATACTGGGATTTGGATGAGGGGGGCCATGCATACCAGGATAGGGATGAGGGATGGGGTACCATGCATACAAGGATTGGGGTTGAGGGGTGCCATGCATACCAGGATTGGGGGTTGAGGGGTGCCATGCATACCAGGATTGGGGTTGAGGGGTGCCATGCATACCGGGATTGGGGTTGAGGGGTGCCATGCATACCGGGATTGGGGATGAGGGGTGCCATGCATACCGGGATAGGGATGAGGGGTGCCATGCATACCAGGATTAGGGGTGAGGTGTACCATGCATACCAGGATTGGGGGTGAGGGGTGCCATGCATTCCAGGATTGGGGGTGAGGAGTGCCATGCATACCAGGATTGGGGGTGAGGGGTGCGATGCATACCAGGATAGGATGGTGGGGACAGGATGGGGGCACCACAAATACCAATAGGGGGGCAGCACATACCAGCATGGGAGACCATATACCAATAAAAATGCTCGCCACCCGGGCGTAGAAAGTGTTCAATAGCTAGTAAATATATATTTGTATTCCAGCCAATCAGTCACAATTTGAAAAAGCATGCATCGAATGTGGTTTATAAATACTATTGATGTACATGCAGTAGTAGAGTGCGATGTTGTATATACCATTCAAATTAGTTTGTGATTTTGTTGATACACACTGTTAATGATTCCGAACAGTGGAACACATGAATGAGATGAAGTGTGATGTTTGTGTGGAGTTTATAATTCCATTTCTGTTTGCACGGCATAAAACCATATGACCATAATTCATTTTCTGGAGTCAGTCAAATGCAAGGTTGCTTCAGTTGTAAGTGTTCTTGGCATATAAACTTTGTTGGAAGACAACACCAGCTATCATGCACCTGGAATTGCTGCAACTCTTAGTTCCACAGTGATTTTCATATTGCCCACACTTCCACAGATGAGCTTGAATGAGCATCACATGCTTGAAACAAAAAGTTATTTATCCACAATTTTGGAAAGGTGCCAACAATTTTGTTCTGCCCATTTTTGGGGTTTTGTGTGAAATTATGTCCAATTTGCCTCTTTTGTTCTGTTTTTTTATGTTGTTCCAATACACACAAAGGAAATAAACATGTTTATAACAAAACATTGTAATTGCAATAATTCTCTGTGAGAAATACTTCATTTTCTGGAACAATTTCAAGGGTACCAACACTATATATAGGGTTTGTACTCACTCGGCTGTGATTGAGGTAGGCGCAGAAAGCATTTTCATTGGAATATCCAGGCTGATTTATTAAGACTGCATAAACCGCTCAGGAAGCAAAACCAAAAAAACAGCCTTTTCCGGTTCCAAGTGGAAACTCAAAGTAGAATGTCCATACTGTGTTGCGGGTTTGCCCGCTCAGGTTAGCATCCAGTTCTTAAGTCCTTGGCACAGACCAACACACTGGAAAATCCATACATCTCCAGACACAGACACTTCCCCAATCCTGGCTGTAGATCACAATGTCTTCCAGGTAGGCCGCTGCGTACTTCTTGTGGGGAGCTAGTGTTACACACATGCCGCTAGGTTCAGATAGGGTGAGACGGGTTTCATGAATTCTTTGGAATCTTGGGGGCACATTACTCAGGGCGACCATAGGCTGCAGCTTCTCTCCGGCACACGATAGAATACAATTGCTGACCAGACACATCTGACAAGAGTCTTCATAAACAGTTGAACAGTGAAGTTTAATCAAGTACGGCCAGTACCATTTAACTCTTTGAAGCAACAGGCTTCGCCACAGTGCAGTCTATTAAAGCAGGCACAGTAACGTCAGTCTCTTCAGTAGCATAATTCAGCACAGATTAGATCTTTTTGCAGCCCACTTTTATGCATACACAACCACAGTTTTTTCCTTCACAAGGACACAATAGTGCACAGCATTCTTTATCCTGCATGGAGATGGAGGGGTGGGGGAGGACTTGATAAGGGAGAAGATCCCTATGACACGATTTCTTCCAGTCCTTATCTTTCTACCCGATAATACTCTGCACTGTTAGTTCAGGGAGTCTATCTGACCTGTGTTTAGCTTCCCTCCTGACCTGAATTCAGTTCACTTGCCTTCTGTGAGATACAGATCATACACCACCTTTCTCTTCGGCTCCAGCCAGACTAATAAACAAGTTCCCCACAATCCCCATGGGGCTCTGCTAAACACTCCCTGTCTCCTGTGACTGTATTAACCCCTCAAGTTGCTGGATGCTTTGAAGCACAAAACTTCCTGTCTCTTGTGACTGTGTTAACTCTTATAGTTGCTGGATGCTTTTGAAGCAACAGCACTACTTCTGCATGTCACACTCTTCCCTCCTTTTTGAATGTCGTTCCTGACATTCGCCTTAATTGGTAAATCTGACCAATTCTGAGACAGTGGTGAAAGTTGAGTAACTTTATATAAAAATGGGCATTGTCAAATTGGCATAACATTTATAAACATTGATAACAACCTATTCTATGACCTTTTTCTTATAGTACTCCTGTAAGAAATAAACAATTAACACAATCAGCGTCTCTTCAGCTGGAGCTTTTCGTACGTCTTCAACCAGCTCTCTCTCTCACTAGGCCTTAACAGTTCTTTGTTTCTAAAAAGTCTTTTAAGGAAAATCAAAGCATGAAAACAAGTCTTTCCACCAGGAAACATCTTCCATACTGCCTCTCGGTGGTGAATACCACTCAAGTGGGCTTACCTGGTCCACAGGCAGAGATACCTGTTTCCACTTGACAGTCATTGGCACTTGACTCGGTTCACCAAGTGTCTCGTATGTCAGCATCACGGGCCTCCTCACTTCTTGAGTCGACATTCTCCTGGTGGGTTGTTCCTCAGATACCACAGGTTCTTCGGTCACAGGAGTTTCTTCCACCACACTCATTTCCCGTGCTTCCTCAGATGCTCTTGGAGCTGCCTCTGTAAGTTCCTGTACTTCTCCTGAATCGCCTGTTTCCGCACAGTCTGGTAATTCCTCTCCTCCTGAGAGTTGATTTGTCTCTTCAGGGACCGGTGTTCGATCATCAGATCTGAATTGGACTTCATCTGTACTCCTTGGTACAAACTCTGGAGCCTCGGGACTTATTTCACTCCCCTGAGGATGGTACCTCTCCTTGCCGGTCCGAGAAATATAACACTGTACTCTTCTTCATCTGAACTTTCAAGGTCACTATCCACCTCCGGAGCTTCAGTCTGTCATGGTCCCTTAGTCGATCTCGGACGATGTCGGTCTACTTCTGGGAAGTCTTGTTGTGGTGGGAGAAAATCATAGGGTAGTAGTAAATTCCCATGGACTATTCTGGTTTTCTTGTCTCCCGTTTCCAATCGGATTTCATACACTGGACTGTCATCGGCTTTCCTCCTTATGACCACATACACCTTGTCTTCCCTGTACAAACAAAGTTTTCCTCAACCAGCTTTCTCACGTACTTTCTTCACTAGCACCCTGCTTCCCGGTGCCAATTCTGCTCCATAACATTTTCGTACTCCTTACTCTTACTCTGTCCTTGCGTAAACACTTTGGACGCTATGTTGTATGCCTCTGCGATCCGTTCCTTCCATTTCCGAACGTACTCCGGATACGTTCTGTAAGTCTCTGACACTGGAGTATCGAACATAATGTCGATTGGCAATCTTGGCGATTGTCCATACAATAGGAAGAAGGGTGAGCAACCCGTTGTATCGCTCTTTGTACAGTTATAGGCATGTACCACTTTTGGCAGAGAACTCATCCAGTCTTTCTTTTCGTCAGCTGTTAAATTGCCAACATCGACAATAATGTCCGGTTAAAATGTTCCACTTGTCCATTACCCTCTGGGTGATAGGGCGTTCGTGTGGGATCTGTGAATTCTAAAGTACTTTCCTAGCTTGGCAAAGAGATGGTTCTCAAATTCTCTTCCTTGCTCATGGTGTAACTTCGTAGGGAGCCCAAACCTCAAAGCAAAATCATTGAAGATCTTCTCTGCCGCTGTTTGACCCGCTTTATTGGTGGTGGCATATGTTTGAGAAAATTGAGTAAAATAATCCATCACCACCAATATGTATTCGTAACCACCCTTGCACGTCTCGAGATGTAGAACGTCTATTGAGACCATCTCAAACGGATACGTAGTTTGGATGTTGTCCATAGATGCCTGAATTGATGTGTTGGGACGTTTATCTTTCAGACACCTACACTCCCTGGTCACATACCTCTCAATATCTCTCTGCATGTACAGGCTGAAGAAACGTTCATGGATCAAGTTGGTTGTCCTTTCCACTCCCAGGTGTCCCATGTTTTAATTGAGTTCTTTGAAGACCAACCTACGGAATACTCTGGGTAGTACCAACTGCCGATTTTGTCCTCCTTTATGACAAAGGATACCGTCTTCACTGAGGTAGAGCTTCGTCCATTCTTTAACTAAAACAGATACTGCTGGTTACTCATTATCTCTCTCACGTTTACTTGGAAAGCGATTTTGGTCCACATAAAGTAGTATTCTACCAATTATCTGATCTTCCCATTGTGATCTATGGATTTTTCCTTTTGGTAGTTGTTGAATGGACAGGGGGTGATCTTGTTCTCTCGCTTTTATGGTGATTTCCACCGTCAACGGACACAACAATAGTGTGTCTTCCTCTTGATAAGCTTGTACTGCTTGGGTAGTGCTCTCAGTTGGTTCCAGACTGACTTCCTCCGAGCATTCTTGCATGAACTCCTCAGGCTCTAGTGGCATTCTCGACAATCCGTCAGCATCCTCATTGCATTTTCCTGACCTGTACTTTATGCTGAAATTGAAGTCAACTAGTTCAGCGACCCATCTCTGACCCATTGCATTCAGTTTGGCTGTAGTAAGGACGTAGGTCAAAGCGTTGTTGTCAGTGTATACCTCAAACTCTTTGCTGTAATAGAGATAATCTCTAAATCGTTCACAGATAGCCCATTTCAATGCCAGGAACTCCAGTCTTCCGGAATGTAGATGGTATTCTTCTGTCAACGTCCTAGAACCGTAACCGATAACTCTGAATTTTCCATCTTGATGCTGATACAGAGCAGTTCCCAGTCCAACCTGAGAAGCGTCACAATGAAGAACAAATGGTAAGTTGAAATCAGGATATCCCAAGATGGCTGGTTTTACCAGGTTGTCTACTAGTTCTTCCAGTACCTCCTGGTGGTCTGCTGTCCAGGGAATGGGCTGTTGAGACGAAACGGCTTTGTTTCTTTTAAGCCCGGTCCTATCCACATTCTTCTTTTTCTTCGTGGGTGTTGTGAACTTTGTCGCCCTCCCCAAGAGGAGGTATAGTGGGGTGGCAATCCTGGAAAAGTTCCGAACGTAAGTACAATAGTAGGAGAGGAATCCTAAGATCTGCCTCAACTCCCCAACAGTAGAGGGCCGCTTGTCTTTTAAGGCCATTACCAGAGCGATTTCTGCTGGGTCCATGGTATGTCCTTCTCCGGGCACAATTTTCCCTAGAAATCGGACTTTCCTTTTGAACAGTTCACACTTATTTGGGGTCAACTTAACTCAGTGTTGTTGATGCCGCTGTAATACGGTCCTCATGTGTTCAACATGCTCCCGGAATGTTTTGCTGTGTACCACATTGTCATCCAAGTACGGCTGGCAGATTTCATCCCTCAATCCTTCTAAACAGGTCTCCTCTGAAATTGTGCTGGAGCTGAACTGAGCCCAAACAGTATGCGGATCCACTCATATAACCCCTATGGTGTGATGAATGCTGTCAAAGGTCTACTGGACTCTTCAACAAATCCTTGATGGTATGCTTTACCCTGATCGAGGACAGAGAACCAGGTAATTCCTGATAGGCTATCCAGCATATCTTGAATCTTTGGTATTGGGTGGCAATAAGGTACTGACTTTCAGTTTAGTTCCCGGTAATCACAGCAGAGTCTCAATGTACCGTCCTTCTTCCTAACCCAGACAATAGGAGAGGAATAAGATGACTTTGACTTTTGGACCCAACCTCTGTTGATTAGGTTTTATAAATACTTTTTCATGTCACGGTGTAATGGTTTTGGCATAGACATAACTTCTGGTTACTGGGGTCGTGTCTTTCAAATTGATTTTCAACTGCAACGACGGGATACAGCCTATATCAGAGTCATCTTTGGAGAATGCATGTCACTCTTCTCTCAGCATCTGTTTTGCTACCCACTCGATCTTCAGCACACAAGTGTTCAGGGATACTGGAGGATCCCAGGACCCCGAGGTGGGTCATGCAATTTCTTCCCCTGGGCAACTCCTGTTCCCTTATGGGGAGACTGAATTCATGGTAGACCCCTGGGCGGGTCTCACACTGGCTGGATATACCGTTTTAACGGTTTTGATGTGACCTAACACAATCTTTGGATCCAGTCTAATTTCGTGTTTCATAGTATTCATCACCGGTACTGTCACTTGAGCAAACCCACCAGTAGGAATTGTAAGCACAGTCTTACCTTGAACTAGGCCTTCTGGAAATTCTGAGGAGTCTTTTGGCACGAACAGTCTTTTCTGGACTTTTCTTCCCGGTTCTACCCTGACTCCACACCTCACCCCCACAATTTGTTTTGCAGGGATGATGGTTGGGTGCCAGCCTACCTTGACTTCTTTTAGGTCCATTGTATTCTGTGCTTTCTTTACTCTATGAATCTTATTTTTCGCCACGATGTTGGGTATGGCAAGCGATGTGGCAATTGCATCCACCACCAGCGTCCCTGACTTTTGTTTCGTGATGACCTCACAAACCCAGGATAGGATCCTCTGCCATGTTCTGATCACTGGTCACGAGAAAAAATACTAAAAGCTCAATGGTGTTGCTGTTCTTCATGGCCCTCAGTTGGAAAGTCACTTCCACCCAGCCTATGAAAGGGATTTCAGTCTGGTTGACAGCTTTCCCGGGAGTTCCACTGGTCCTAACAGTTCTTTTAGCAACCGAAGGCAGGTATGTGGCAGGTAGCTCCTTCTCCATTCTTCATTTAAAAGGGTCACTTAGGCTCCTATGTCCCACAGTGCTTTTACCAGGAGTCCATCTAGCTGGCACTGTATAAAGCACCTTTCACTGATTAGGCTGATGAGGCTATCTTTACTGGCCGAGGAATCCTCCTCCCAGGAGTACATTGTTTGACCTCCGCACTGGGCATTAAGTATCTGGTGCAACAAGTTCATATCAGACAGTTTCTCTTTCTGTTCACACTCTCCAATCTGTCCCAGGATCTTGAATTATTTCCTTATGGTGATTTGTGGTATTAGAGAGGACTGTCTTCCTGATTCATCTGAGTCTGTCACCCGTTCAGAGGTTTTGGTCGATTCCTGCTGGGCTGTTATTAGGGCTTTGAATTGTTCTTTCAATTCCTGTAGTTCTGTCTGCGGATGGAGATTCCCGCTTTTGGTAATGGGTGCCTCCCCTCCATCCTCCAACTTCAACCCGGTTAGAAACTGTGTTAGCTCCTGGACATGTTCAGCTTCTTTCTCCCCCAGCTCATCCATTTTTGCATTAATGGCTGCTAACAGTTGCCTGCGGTTGTGTGTTTAGAAATCGGTTCTACTGACATCTTTATATGTTCTGCTACTGTTCTCAATTCTTCATAAGTTAACTGAAGAAGCAGCTCACTAATTATGTCCATTTGTATTTCCACATCCATTGCTGATAGTGAGGCTTCTTTAGGGCTGGTTACCTTTAACTGGTGTAGCAGAGTTGAATTGAGGTGCTGTGCTGCTGTGTGTTTCCAGACGCTTTTCCTCTTCTCCCTCTACACTCTAATTCCCACTCAGGACTCCCCGTACGGGCCACCAATGTTACACGCATGCCGCTAGGCTCAGATAGGGTGAGACGGGTTTCATGAATTCTTTGGAATCCTGGGGGAACTGTTACTCAGGGCGACCATAGGCTGCAGCTTCTCTCAGGCACACGATAGATTCATTTGCTGACCAGACACATCTGACAAGAGTCTTCATAAACAGTTGAACAGTGGAGTTTAATCAAGTACGGCAGTACCATTTATCTCTTTGAAGCAACAGGCTTCACCACCTCACAGTCTATTAAAGCAGGCACAGTAACGTCAGTCTCTTCAGTAGCATAATTCAGCACAGATTAGATCTTTTTGCAGCACAATTTATGCATACACAAAAACAGGTTTTTCCTTCACAAGGACACAATAGTGCATAGCATTCTTTATCCGGCATGGTGATGGAGGGGGGGGGGTTTGATGAGGGAGAAGATCCCTATGACACGATTTCTTCCAGTCCTTATCTTTCTGCCTGATAATACTCTGCACTGTTAGTTCAGGGAGTCTATCTGACCTGTGTTTAGCTTCCCTCCTAACCTGAATTCAGTTCACTTGCCTTCTGTGAGATACAGATCAGACACAACCTTTCTCTTCGGCTACAGCCAGACTAATAGACTAGTTCCCCACAATCCCCTTGGGGCTCTGCTAAACACTCTCTGTCTCCTGTGACTGTGTTAACTCCTCTAGTTGCTGGATGCTTCTGAAGCGCAACACTTCCTGTCTCTTGTGACTGTGTTAACTCTTATAGTTGCTGGATGCTTTTGAAGCAACAGCACTACTTCTGCATGTCACATTAGGATCCAGTCCATGGCTCTTTAGAAGGTAGCCGGAGCTCCTTTCTACCCAAACGGATCCTTGTGTACTGGAAACACCCTTCTGGCTTTGAGAAGGTCATCTTCTACTTGGCATCTTGGAACATGGGAATTTGCCAATACCCTTTAGTGAGGTCAAGGGTGGTAATGTACCTGGCTGGCCCTAGCCTTTCAATCAGTTCATCTACCCTGGGCATTGGGTACGTATCGAACTTGGAGACCTCATTCAGCTTTCTATAGTCATTGCAAAACCGCCATTCTTCATCGGGTTTCGGCACTAAGACTATGGGACTGGACCAGCCGCTCTTAGACTCTTCTATGATTTCCAGGCTCAGCATCCGCTTCACCTCTTTTGAGATTATCTCGGCGAGCTTCGGGATACCAATACGGCTTCAAGTTTACCCGGACATGAGGCTCCGTAAGCACCTCATTCTCTATGATCTGAGTATACCCCGGTAGTTCCGAGAACAGGTCTCTGTTCCGCTGTAGCAACTCTTGGCACTGTTGCTTTTGGGCACGTGACAGCAACTCTGCCACCTCGACCTCTTCCACGTCAGCTTCAGACTTCGCCACCAAGCATGGAGCTTCCACGGGCTCCCTATCCCGCCATGGCTTAATCAGGTTGACGTGGTACACCTGGTAGGGCTTCCTTCTCCCTGGTTGATGAACTTTCTAGTTGACGTCGCCAACCTTTTCCGCTACTTCATAGGGGTCCTGCCACTTGGCCAGGATTTTACTTTCCACCGTAGGTACCAGCACCAGTACTCGATTCCCAAGTGTCTCACCCTCGCCAATCTATTGTACACCCTCGACTGTGCCTCTTGTGCTCTGAGGAGGTGTTCTTTCACAATGGGCATCACCTCTGCAATCCTCTCTTGCATCTGGGCCACCTGTTCTATTACACTCCTATAGGGTGTAGACTCCGCCTCCCAGGTCTACTTTGCTATGTCCAGGAGTCCGTTGGGGTGTCGGCCATATAACAGCTCAAAAGGGGAGAATTCAGTAGAGGCCTGTGGGACTTCTCTGATGGAGAACAGAAGGTACGGCAGTAGACAGTCCCAGTCTCGGCCGTCCTTGTCTACGACCTTTTTCAACATGGCCTTCAAGGTTTTATTAAACCTCTCCACCAAGCCGTCTGTCTGTGGGTGGTAGACTGTGGTCCTGAGTTATGTGATTTTCAGGGATTGGCACAACTCTATCATTTTTTACATAAATGGAGTCCCTTGCTTCGTTAGGATCTCCTTAGACAACCCCAACTCCCGGGCTATACACTTGGAAGAGGAGTTTCGTATGGCCTCCGGATACCATGTAGCATAGTCCAGTACCAACAGGATATACTGATGTCCTCTGGCAGACTTGACCAGGGGTCCCACTAGATCCATGGCGATGCGATTGAATGGGAACTCAATGATAGGCAGTGGCACAAAGGGGCTACGGAAGTGAGCCACAGGGTAGATCAGCTGGCTGGTGGGACAGGACCTACAATAATTCACAATCTCTCAGTGACAACCGGGCCAGTAGAACCTCTGGAGGATCCTTTCCTGTATTTCTTTCTACCCCCAGATGACCACCTAACACATGTTTATGGGCCATATCTAACACCCTGCGTCTATACGGCCCTGGCACTAGTAACTGCTCGATTATCTCCACTCTGAGCTTGGTGACCCGATATAGTAACTCCCCATTTACGGCAAAGTACGGATATCGGGTGTCAGCCACTGGCTCTTCAACAACACCATTAAGAACAGTCACATTTTAGAGTTAAATACCTGAGTTGGGCAGTTCCAAAGTTTTCCCCGGACACCTCCAGCTCAGGGATGTTGGCCTCTGGGGATGCTGCCTCATCCTCATGACGAACAAGCACACAAAAGGGAAACCCGTCAGCTGCGGCCTGCAACAGAGTTTCTTTAGGATCATCCCGGTTGTTGTCCGGACAACCCGACATACTCCCTTTCCCCCACAGGTCCCAAAACAAGGCAAAGCCCCACCCTATTATAACAGGGTGCAATAGGTTCTTGACTATGCTCACTTCATGGGACTCGACACCACAGTTTGTCTCTATGACCACTCAGGCCACAGGGTAGTCCTTAGCATCCCTATGGATACAGCGGATACCCACCATTTTCCCCGGAAACAGCCGATGAAGAATTGTGGCGCTCACTAGGGTTATCAAGCTCCCCGAGTCCAACAGACCAGTTATTTGAACTCTATTCACTGACACGGGGTATGCCTGCGGTCCCTCACCTAGTTGATGGACAGCACTGCAGAATATGCAAAATACGAGCAGCGACATCCTATGCTGCAGTCCATTGACTCGTTGGTCATGGGGAAGCAGGCGGCAATGTGACCTGGGGTGTGACATCTCCAACAAATTACATTATTGGATGTGGCCTTTGGCAGCAACTCAGACCCCTCCTGGGCTTTTGGACGCCCCCCAAATGTGGCTCTAGTTCCCCTCTTTTCAGTGTCCGCCCCGCTTTGGGAACTGCAGTATGGAGATGCAAAGGCCCCTTGCTTCCACAAAGAGCTTTCGAACGCCTGGTACTTTTCCACCAACCCCACCAGGTTATCGGCATTTTGGGCATCTCCCAGGGCTACCCAGGATTTCCCATGGCCTCTGAAGGAAGTGTATGAACCTGTCCATGACAACCCTCTTCACCATCTGCGCTGTGGAAGAAGATTCAGGTTGCAACCACTTTTGGACCAGGTGTAGGAGGTAAAACATTTAGGATCGGGGAGGTTTGTCACTGCAGTAGACCCAGTAGTGCACTCTTTGCACCCTGACAGTCAGAGTCACTCCTAAACACGCCAGAATCTCAGTCTTCAACTTGGCATACTCTTTTGCATCCTGCAATGCCAGGTCCTAAAGAGCCATGTTAAATATGGCACCAGAAACGCCCACTGCTCTGGAGGCAATTTCTCCCTCTCCGCCACCCTTTCAAAAACCGTCAGGAACGCCTCAAGGTCATCACCTGGGGTCATCATTTGTAAGGCTCTCTTTACCGTCTTCCTAACATGTGAGTCATCACCTGGAGTTGGGGGTAGGGCAGTTGCCCTGCCACGAATCGCCTCGGCTAGGAGTTTCATCTGCTGCTTGTGCTGCTGCTGTTGCCACTGCTGCTACTGCCATATCTGTTGCTGCTGGAGACTAGCCTGCACCAGCTGTTTTATCAGCTCCTCCATAACTTTCTCTCCTGCACCAAGAACATGCGGTATTTCTGTGGTAGTCACATTGCTCCTTGGGATTCGTTTCCGCATTCTTCACCAATTATAGGGTTTGTACTCACTAGGCTGCGGTTGAGGTAGGCACAAAAAACGTTTTCATTGGAAAATCCAGGCTGGTTTATAAACCACTCAGAAAGCAAAACAAAAAAACAGTCTTTTCCGGCACAAAGTGGAAACACAAAGTAAAATGTCCATTCAATGTTACGGGTTCGCCCGCTCAGGTTAGTGTCCAATTCTTAAGTCCTTGGCGCAGACCAACACACTATACATCTCCAGACACAGACTCTGAATCAGACACTTGGTCTACATTTTATTTGCCAAACCACGCCCCTGTGGTGGTGATATGTGAGTGGCTAATCCCACCCATCCCTTATGACTGCTCGTAAAACCGGCCCTGATACGCTCTATTAGCCCTGTTCGCACTATACGTGCTGGAGCATGCTTTCCCGGGCTTACATCACCGAAGCTACATATCTCCCCTCAAGGACCTGTCCGGCGGCTATCTTACATAGTATATATATATGTGTGTGTGTGTGTCGGTATATATATATATATATATATATATATATATATATATATATATATATATATATATATATATATATATATATAGTAGCATCGGCGTCTCTGCCTCCTGTCGGGCAGTGATGCCGTTCCCCTCACTGCCGCGGTCCCGGTCCGGCGTCTTCCTGCTCCCCTCCTGCTGCTGCTGTGGCGTGCACCTTGCGCAGCTTCCCGGGCACTGTGCTTAGGGCGCGCATGTTCCCTCCCTCTTAAAGGGGCTGTGCTCGCCACCCTAAAGTGTCCCTGGCCAATGGCCGGAGGACTTCCCCTTTATAAGACACCTCCTCCAAAATGGAGGTGCCTGTGCAAGGTTGTTGTTTTTGGGTGCTAACACTTTCCTCAGCCCTCAGGTCCCGCTGCCTGTCAGCCTTGCCCGCCAGTTAACAGTTCTGCCTGCCAGTCTGTCTAACAATCCTGCCCACCAGCCTGTTTAACAGTCCTGCCCGCCAGTCTGTCATTCAGCCATGCCCACCAGCCTGCCTACCCAGAGCACCAGTCAGTTACCTGCCGTGCCCACCAGCCTGCCTACCCGGAGCACCTGCCAGTTACCCGCCGTGCCCGCCAGCCTGCCTATCCAGAGTACCTGCCAGTTACCTGCCGTGCCCACCAGCCTGCCTACCTGGAGCACCTGCCAGTTACCTGCTGTGCCCGCCAGCTTGCCTACCCGGAGCACCTGTCTGGCTATCAGCCGTACCTGCCTGCTTATCTACCCGGATCACCCGCCAGCCTTCATGCCGTGCTCATCTGCTGTACCGGTCAGCTCCTGTCTTCTGACCCGTGGGAGTCACCTACTCTCACACAAGGTCGGTCCCAGAGTGGCACCTGGTTCACCTGCTTGGTCCCTCCCTGGTTCACGGAGCGACTAAGCCGCCGTGTGACCTGGGTCGGTCCGAGTAGGCACTTAGTCATGGCCCTCTGGTCCCTCCTTGCACCGAAGCACAGAGGTTCCACCACCCGGACCCGTAACAGTTTGCACAAGCCATGGAACCCTGTGGCTCCCAGGCTCCTTCGCTCTCAGACCTGTACCTGGAGGTCTCACGTCAGAGATCCCAACAGGAGACTATCTTGTCCTATCTTCGGACAGTCAACTCCAGCCTGGACGCGCTGTCCACCCCGAATGTGTCCATCTCTAACCGAGCGGCACCCGCTCCGGCGGCACCTCAACCCAGTGGCACTGTGGCACCCGGCTTTGGACCCCGTCTCTCTGCACCTCCACGTTTTGGTGGTGGCCCCGTCCTATGTCGGGGCTTCATAAATCAGTGCACGCTGCACTTTGAACTCCTGGCACACCAGTTCACCTGCGACCGGGCCAAGGTGGCGTTCATCATGTCTCACCTCACCGGAGAGGTGTTGGCATTCCTTAACCCTCTGTGGGAAAGAGGGGATCCCCTGGTGTCCGATCTTCTGGCTTTCCTCGCTGCCTTCCAGAAGGTCTTTGATGACGAAAATCTTCTACTGCCTCCTCACTTCTCCAACTCCGCCAAGGGAGTCTCATAGTGGGCCAGTATGCTGTACGTTTCCGAACCCTCGCATCTAAACTTGCCTGGAACAATGAGGCCCTGGTGTCCACCTTTTGGGAGGGCCTTTCTGGACGGATCAAGGATGAGCTAGCCGGTCGTGACATCCCTTTCACCCTGGACGACCTGGTGTCATTAGCTACCCGGATTGACATCCGTTTTCTGGAATGTGCTAAGGAGACGACCCGGGAGAGAAGATTTCCGTGTCTCGCACCAACATTCCAAAGGCCAGCCTCGCAACCAGCAATTCCCCGGGCATGTTCGTCTGAGCCTATGCAAATTGACCAAACCAAGATGGTCAAGTCTCTCCTGGACACACGCCGAGCCGAAGGGAGTTTCTTCTACTGTGGCAGTATAGAGCATCTGTTCCGTTCCTGCCCGGTGAGGCCGGGAAACTCCAGTGTCTAGGACCGCTCAGAGAGGTCGTCCTAGGCAAGAGTAAATCCTCGCCATCCTTGACTCTCTCTGTTTCCATTTCCAATGGTGAGACCTGCTTCTTCGAGACTGCCCATCTGGATTCCGGAGCCCCTGGGAACCTCATTCAACAGGGCATTGTGGAGCGTTATCAGATTCCCACCGTATGTCTGGCTGAACCGTTGGTGGTTGCCTCTGTGGATGGGAAGCTTCTCCCGGAAACCATCTTGTCACTGAGCCTGTAACCCTTCAGGTGGGAATGCTGCACTCAGAGAAGATCTCCTTTCATGTGCTGTCCGGTTTCTCTCACTCCCTCTTAGTTGGTCTACCCTGGTTACAAAGACATGAGCCCGTCCTGAATTGGAGATCTGGTGAAGTGCTCCTTTGGGGTCAGGAATGCCATGAGTCCTGTCTGGTTCCGGTTCGTCCTGCTGGACCCCCATCTACTCCGGCTAATTTACCTGGTCTGCTGACACCCTACTGGTCCTATGTGGACGTCTTTGACAAAAAGGAAGCGGAGACGCTACCACCTCATAGTCCGTATGATTGCCCCATCGACCTGGTACCTGGTGCTTCTCCTCCCCGCGGGCGAATCTACCCTTTGTCGCTGGCCGAGACCCGTGCCATGTCTGAGTACATAGAGGAGAATTTTGCTAGGGGATTTATCCAGAAATCTACCTCCCCGGCTGGAGCAGGATTCTTTTTCGTCAAGAAGAAAGACGGCTCTCTACGTCCCTGTATAGATTCATTCTGCACTACCGCCCGGCGGACAAGAACATTAAAGCTGACGCTCTGTCCCGCTCATTGCTGTCTTCCGACCAAGAGGAGGAGCTTCTACATATCATTGACCCCTCCAAAGTAATGACTGTTGCTCCGTTTGACCTATCTCATCTTTCACCCGGTAACACCTTTGTAGCGGTTCCGGATCGGAAAAAGGTTCTTCTCTGGAGCCATTCATCCAAACTAGCCGGTCATTCTGGCCAGAGGAAGACCTTTCTGCTCATTGCCCGAAATTACTGGTGGCCTTCCCTGCGCAAGGATGTTGCGGACTTTGTCGTGGCTGTTATGCACACGCCCGGGCTGACTGGCGTGTGCGTGATTTAGTGATTCCACTGTGCCATGAACCGAAGAGTGCCTGGAGGGGCGTAACTAAGTATCCACCCGATCCGACCAAGGTCGCACGACGGCTAACGATGCCGTGCACCAGGTAGGAACCGAGCAGAGGGACCAGGTGCTATTCCAAGTCAGACCCCGGACACGGCTGTTGACCCACACCGGGGAATACAGGAACAGGCAGGTTAGGCTGGCACACAGACTGGTGGGTATAGGTAGGCACGGCTGGCGTACAAAAGAGGAGGTACTGGCAAGCACGGCTGGTATGCAGACAGGTCGGTACTGACAAGCACGGCTGGTGTGCAGACTGGATAGGGTCCAGTACAGACTGAGACTCAGGAACAGAACCGCAGATGCGGTAGACAAACAGAGCAGAGAGGAAACGCTGGAGCAGTGGGCAAGACAGAGCAGAAAGATACCGCCGGAGCGGTGAGCAGGCAGAGCAGGGCGAAACCGCCGGAGCGGTGAGCAAGGCAGAGCAGAGAGGAACCGCTGGAGCGGTGAGCAAGGCAGAGCAGAGAGGAACCGCCGGAGCGGTGAGCAAGGCAGAGCAGAGAGGGACTGCTGGAGCAGTGAGCAAGGCAGAGCAGAGAGGGGCCGCTGGAGCGGTGAACAAGGCAGAGCAGAGAGGAACCGCCGGAGCGTTGAGCAAGGCGGAGCAGAGAGGAACCGCTGGAGCGGTGAGCAAGGCAGAGCAGAGCGAAACCGCCGGAGCGGTGAGCAAGGCAGAGCAGGCAGGAACCGCCGGAGCGGTGAGCAAGGCAGAGCAGGCTGGAACCGCCGGAGCGGTGAGCAAGGCAGAGCAGGCAGGAACCGCCGGAGCGGTGAGCAAGGCAGAGTAGGCAGGAACCGCCGGAGCGGTGAGCAAGGCAGAGCAGGCAGGAACCGCTGGAGCTGTGAGCAAGGCAAAGCAGGCAGGAACCGCCGGAGCGGTGAGCAAGGCAGAGCAGAGAGGACAGGGCTCTGTTCACATGGAACAGAAAGGAAGGGACAGCTAGAACCAGATACACACAAGGTACTTGCAATGAAGTAGCGAGTGGACTCTAAACTCACAACAGAAGTACAGAGGCATCGAGTGGGAGTTAGGTGCAGGTTCGAGACTGCAGGAAAAGGGAAGGTACGGACACAGAGACAAACAGGCTAGGAGAGTGTTCAGACGGGAACTGAGTGTTCAGACAGGAATTGACACTGCAGCGAGATACAGGAGCGAGTCTGGGTATGCGGCCCCCAGAATGGCGGACAAACAGGCTAGAAGACACAGATAACAGGTCTGGGTATGCGGCACCCAGAAGGCGGGACGAACAGGCTAGGAGCGTGTTCAGACAGGCCTGGGAATACAGCCTCCAGGAAGGCGGACAGGCAGGAAAAACAGAACGGGACCTGGCACATCAGAGGCAAGGAGCCCTCTGAAGGTAAGAGTTGCTCAGGCACCAGCTTCAAGGTGGAGCTGGTTTAAATATCCAGTGACAGACAGCAATAGGCTGAGGACGCATTAGGGGTGTGCCCACAGCAGCTACAAAAAACAGGAAGTAACCGGGCCGCCGCCCTAAGCAGTCAGGACAGGGACAAGCAGACAGCATGAACAGAAGCCAGGCTGGCAGACTGGACAGAAGATTAAGTTTTCGATCTTGCATAGTGGGAGATGGTGCACTATGCAAGTACGCCGCCAGGTATGTTACAGCGGCTTGTTCCTCTTGTGCCCGTAACAAGGTTCCCAGGCACCTTCCAGCCAGCCGTCTCCTTCCTCTTCCTGTGCCTTCCACTCCGTGGCAACACATTGCAATGGACTTCATCACGGATCTCCCTGTTTCTGACAGTTGTACTGTCATTTGGATGGTAAGAGGGAAGACTTTCTTTCTTGTGTATTGGAAGGGGTTGGCCCGGAGGAGAGGTCTTGGGAACTCAGGGAGAACTTTCATGCTGCTCATCTTCTTTAAAAATTTGTCGTGGGCCTAAAGAAGAGGGGGCGTAGAGGGGGGGGTACTGTAGCATCGGTGTCTCTGCCTCCTGCTGGGCAGAGACGCTGTTCCCCTCACCGCCGCAGTCCCGGTCTGGTGTCTTCCTGCTCCCTTCCTGCTGCTGCTGTGGTGCGCACTGCACGCAGCTTCCCGGGCACTGTGCTTTAGGGCGCACGCACGCTCCCTCCCTCTTAAAGGGGCCATGCGCGCCGTCCTAAAGAGTCCCCGGCCAATGGTCGGAGGACTTCCCCTTTATAAGGCACCTCCTCAAAAATGGAGGTGCCTGTGCAAGGTTGTTGTTTTTGTGTGCTAACACTTTCCTCAGCCCTCAGGTCCTGCTGCCTGTCAGCCTTGCCTGCCAGTATGTCTAACAGTCCTGCCCGCCAGTCTGTCAATCAGCCGTGCCCACCAGCCTGCCTACCTGGAGCACCTGCCAGTTACCTGCCATGCCCGCCAGCTTGCCTACCCGAAACACCTGTCTGGCTATCCACCGTACCCGCCTGCTTGCCTACCCGGAGCACCTGTCTGGCTATCAGCCATACCTGCCTGTTTATCTACCCGGATCACCCGCCAGCCTTCCTACCGTGCTCATCCGCTGTACCGGTCAGCTCCTGTCATCTGATCTGTGGGAGTCACCTGCTCTCACACAAGGTCGGTCCCAGAGTGGCACCTGGTTCATCCGCCCGGTCCCTCCCTGGTTCATGGAGTCGACTAAGCAGCCGTGTGACCTGGGTCGGTCCGATTAGGCACTTAGTTATGCCCCTCTGGTCCCTCCTTGCACCGAAAAACAGAGGTTCCACCACCCGCCGGACCCGTAACATATATATATATGCTGTTTTTGTAAGTTTGCCCACTGACAAAGATATGAACAGTCTATAATTTTAAGGGTAGGTTAATTTTAAAATTGAGAGATAGAGTATCCAAAAAGAAAAATCAAGAAAATCACATTGTATAAATTAGATAAATTTATTTGCAATTTGCAGTGAAAAATAAGTATTTGATCCCCTACAAACCATTATGAGTTCTGGCTCCTACAGAACAGTTAGACCCTCCTAATCAACTCGTTACCTGCATTAAAGACAGCTGTCTTACATAGGCACCTGTATAAAAGACTCCTGTCCACAGACTCAATTACTCAGTCAGACTCTAACCTCTACAACATGGGCAAGACCAAAGAGCTTTCTAAGGATGTCAGGGACAAGTTCATAAACCTGTACAAAGCTGGAATGGGCTACAAAACCATAAGAAAGAAGCTGTGTGAGAATGAGACAACTGTTGGTGCAATAGTAAGAAAATGGAAGAAATACAAAATGACTGTCAATCGACATCGATCTGGGGCACCATGCAAAATCTCACCTCGTGGGGTATCCTTGATCATGAGGAAGGTGAGAGATCAGCCTAAAACTACACGGGGGGAACTTGTTAATGATCTCAAGGCAGCTGGCACCACAGTCAACAATTGGTAACACATTACGCCTTAAAGGTTTAAAATCCTGCAGTGCCCGCAAGGTCCCCCTGCTCAAGAAGGCACATGTGCAGGCCCGTGTGAAGTTTGCCAATGAACACCTGGATGATTCTGTGAATTATTGGGAAAAGGTGCTGTGGTCAGATGAGACAAAAATTGAGCTCTTTGGCATTAACTCAACTCTCCGTGTTTTGAGGAGGAAGAAGGATGAGTACAACCCTAAGAACATCGTCCCAACCGTGAAGCATGGTGGGGGAAACATTATCCTTTGGGGGTGCTTTTCTGCAAAGGGGACATGATGACTGCACGGGCAGAGACGCCTTTCCCCTCACCGCCGCGGTCCCAGTCTGGCATCTTCCCGCTGCTGCTGTTGTGTGCACCACGCGCAGCTTCCCGGGCACTGTGCTTAGGGCGCGCACGCTCCCTCCCTCTCAAAGGGGTCGTGCGCGCCGTCCTAAAGAGTCCCCGGCCAATGGCCAGAGGAGTTCTCCTTTATAAGGCACCTCCTCCAAAATGGAGGTGCCTGTGCAAGGTTGTTGTTTTTGTGTGCTAACACTTGCTTCAGCCCTCAGGTCCCGCTGCCTGTCAGTCCTGCCCGCGAGTCTGTCTACAGTCCTGCCCACCAGTCTGTCTTCAGTGCAGCCCGCCAGTCTGTCTAATAGTTCTGCCTGCCAGTTACCTGCCATACCCGCCAGCCTGTCTACCTGGAGCACCTGCCAGTTACCTGCCGTGCCCGCCAGCCTGCCAACCCGGAGCACCTGCCAAGTAACCTGTCGTGCCCGCCTGCTTGCCTACCCAGAGCACTTGTCTGGCTATCAGCCGTACCTGCCTGCTTATCTACCCGGACCACCCGCCAGCCTGCCTGCCGTGCTCATCCGCTGTACCAGTCAGCTCCTGTCATCTGACCCGTGGGAGTCACCTGCTCTCATACAAGGTCGGTCCCAGAGTGGCACCTGGTTCACCTGCCCGGTCCCTCCCTTTTTCACGGAGTCTACTAAGCCGCCGTGTGACCTGGGTCAAGCCGAGTAGGCACTTACTCATGCCCCTCTGGTCCCTCCTTGCACCGAAGCACAGAGGTTCTACCACCCGGACCCGTAACAGCGAGATTTTGACCAACAACATCCTTCCCTCAGTAAGAGCATTGAAGATGGGTCGTGGCTGGGTCTTCCAGCAAGACAATGATCCAAAACATACAGCCAAGGCAACAAAGGAGTGGTTCAAAAAAAGCACAGTAAGGTCATGGAGTGGCCTAGCCAGTCTCCAGACTGTAATCCCATTGAAAACTTATGGAGGGAGTTGAAGCTCCGAGTTGCCAAGAGACAGCCTTAAAATCTTAATGATTTAGAGATGATCTGCAAAAAACATCTGACTGCTGTGCTTGCCAACAAGGGTTTTGCCACCAAGTATTAAGTGTTGTTTGCCAGAGGAATCACTACAAAATGCAAAAAATGTATCTAATT
This sequence comes from Phyllobates terribilis, assembly GCF_046119375.1. Lineage (NCBI taxonomy): Eukaryota > Metazoa > Chordata > Amphibia > Anura > Dendrobatidae > Phyllobates > Phyllobates terribilis. The sequence continues at coordinate 296,901,137 of NW_027362762.1, forward strand.
TATACAAAGTGATTTTCTTGATTTTTTGGGGGAAATTCTGTCTCTCAATGTTAAAATTAACCTACCCTTAAATTATAGACTGTTCATGTCTTTGTCAGTGGGCAAACTTACAAAAAGAGCAAGGGATCAAATACTTATTTCCTTCACTGTGGCCTTAATTACAAAAGAAATGTATACTCAAATCCCTGACTGGAATACATTTTCTGATGTTAGCACACAACAGCTGAAAGATGAGCAAAATTAATTTAGAAAGTCATGCTCTTAATGATTTTGGTGCATTTTACTCTCACACACCTTGGATTAAGACGGGCATTTAAAACTGCAGTCGTGATGAGAGTTTATTTTTATAACCACCAAAAAGCCACTGTGTCTGTAAAGGTATCTTAATTCTTTCTTCTTCATATTTATTAATGCACAAGTGTAATTACAATTTAGAATAACTTGAGTTTCCATATTTATGGCTATGATTGGAAAATTTAGATTATTTTATAATATTTCATTTAAAATTATTTAGTGCATAATTTACCTATTAGAAACATTATTGACACAAGAATAAACATGTCACCTGTCAGATTGCTTATTAAAATTTCCCCAAATTACCAGAGGTTCTGAGTTTTAATTTCCTGATTTGCATTCTCTTAATTAAAATATAATTTTGATTAAAAATTTGTTTAGATATGACTCAGTTGATTGGCAGACATGTGTAGAACAATCCAATAGTAAAACACCTAAATGTATGTATTTGCCAGTACTGTATACATTTTTCTATATAAAAATTACAATATTTAATATTTTAACATTATTACAAAATAGCAATTTTGATATTGCATTTTAATGCTTTAAAAAAACATTGAGTTTGTAATAATATTATGCTTTAGAAAATGTAATATATTTACGTGTAGCATGAAATCTCAGTAATTGCCTATTTATTACCATAGCCATATAATTATTTATTAACTTAAAGAGGTTCTCCAAGAACATATGAAAAACAAATAACTAAAGGAAATATCATTATCAACCTATTCCTTAATACTGATAGTTAGCAAAGGACAATAATTTTGTCCAAGGAGTTAATCACTTTTTAAATAAAATGGCTACCTTGTTGTTGCACTGACAGAAACTTGTCTTAGAATGTTAAGACATATGTGAGTGTGCAGTATGAAGCTCCATTGTTGTGACCAAGAGATGCATATACCAGGTACTATAATTCAGAAAGACAAGTTGGACAGCAGTGTGAACAGCCACTTCTTAACTTTGCACCCCTGAGATCTCCAGTATTAGTTCAGAAACAAAGGTTAGACAGCAGTGGGAGCAGCCTCTTCTTACCGCAGCTCTTCTAGAATCTCCAGTACTAGATCACAAATAAATGGTGAACAGCAATGTGAGCAGCCTCTTCTTACTTCAGCACTTCTAGCATCTCCAGTGTTAGTAAAACAGGGTTGACAGCAGTGTAAATGGCCTCCTCTAAGCCTCACCACTCCTGGGTATAACATGAATTAAATCAAAATACATGGTGGACAGCAGTGTGAAAATCCTCTTCTAACCTCAGCACTCCTAGAATCTACAGTGTTAGATCAGAAAGACTGAATAGAAGTGTGCGCAGCCTCTTCTTACCTCAGCGCCACATGATATCTCTAATATTAGATCCCCAGTTTTACATCAGAATATCCACTGGGTGCGTAGCTTCATATTGCACATGCTCACAGGCACCTTTCCTAACATTCTACTACAGGTTTCTGAAAGTGTAACTCGGCGGCAGCCATTTCAATTTTATAGTGATTACAACCCTAGATAAAACAATTGTGATTTGTTATTTAAAAGTATTTAGGCGTTTATTTATAATGACATTTACTTGTTTTTTTTTTATACTCCAGGAGGACTCCTTTAATGGCTGTTTTTGCTTTTGTAATTGTTGTTTATTGCTTTAATGTCTCTGTATGAAAAGAATGAAACATTTTTACTTTGCAGACTTATATGACTTTATGCAAACTTTGGTTTTAGGTTGATCATGCAGTCATGTGTTGCTTTTGTTTAACTATCTCCCTTTTATCTGTACTCTCTCATTGCTTATTCAGCAATTTTTATTTCATATATTTTGGAGCAATTAAAAAGTGGTTGTGTCAAAATGAATAGTTTCGCTGCGTGTCAGATTGAGTAATGCTTGGACCAGCTGCATTATCGCATCGCGACAAACTGTATGCTCTGATATTTCATGCTCTGATATTTCATGCCAGCTTCAAAGTACCACTCACAAGCTCTATGGGAAAGAGCTTGTAAGCATTGTGCTCCTTGTCTCGGAGACCTGCCACCACTGATATACAGCAGAGATGTCTGGTAACCTAGGCTACAAGCTTTAAACAATGTTGAGAACATTGAGATTTTTAGTAAATTGCAAAATTACTTTTTACAAGCGCTTTGCAATTTAACTATTTCTAATTGTGCTAAAAACTAATTAATGGTAAATCTCAGTCATTAGTGGTTTAGTAATTGGGATAGCAGCTGTACATGAACAAGCCACAGGCTTCAAGTTTCAACATTCTCCATGATTGATTTTGGGGCCAGTTATAAATAAAGAAGTAAGGCAAGTTGTAAGGCCAAATTTACAGCTATTATGTCACATTAAAATGGTGCATTATATCATACTTACCAACAGTAGCAAAGCATCATTCCGAATGCATCGCAATGGGTAGTCAATCAGTGAACTGCAATTTTACTTTATACAAAATATTATTTATCAGCCATGTAATAAAATCCCCTTTGTGTTCTGCAACCCAGCTAAAACAGGAGTACATAGCTGCTTCTTAAGTCTAAGTGCCCACGATGCAGAAATGCTACGGATTTTTCCTGAGCGTTTCTGCATCTCCCTGGCAGAAAAAATGCATGCGGATTTTACATGCGTTTTTTTCTGCCAGGTAGAAGCGTAAGTGAAGCATTTTGAACATGTGATTTTGCATGCTTGTTGTCAAGCACTTTTCCAAGCGATTTTAGCATCACTTGGAAAAGTGCTTGACAACTTGGTCACACTATATAAATCCATGCAACCGGCATGGATTTATATAGTGTCACCAAGTTACGATGCTGCAAATGCAGCATCAATAGTTAAAAAAGAATAAAAATGGTGAAAAATAAAAAATACTCACCTTCCAATGGCCCCCGGTTTCCTTCTGCGGTGTGTCCGGTGTCTTCGGAGGCTCGCGGTGGTGTAAAAGGAACTTCAATGACATCATTTAGTCATGTGACAGGTCACGAGACCGCCGACGTCAGCGGTCGAGTGACCTGTCACATGAATAAATGTCGTCATGGAAGGTCCTTTTACCACCGCGAGCAGCCGAACACACCGGAGAAGGAGACCGGGGGCCATCAGAAGGTGAGTATATGTTTATTTTTTATTTTATTCTTTTTTAACTACAGGTACTATGGTACTGGGTCTGAAAGAGAGTCTCCTCTTCTCCAGACCTGGGTACTATCCACGCATTGAACCGCATAATATCCACATATGCATGTGTAGTCATGTTAATGTTATGTGGTCCAGTGCAAGTCAATGGCGGCTAAAACACCGCAATTCCGCAAAATTAATGGTAGTGCTACGGATTTTTCCGCAATGATAATCCGCAGCGGAAATTTCCGCAGCATGTGCCCAGCACATGCGTATTATCATTGGGGAACATTGCAGACCTTCTACCAAGCGTTTTTTAAGCGTTTCCGCGGCGGAGTTGCCGCTGTGGAAACGCTTAAAAAAACGCATCGTGGGCATGCAGCCTAAGAGTTAGTCTACCAAAAGTAGAACATAGCTGTTTGCAAAGGGTTAGTCTGAGTCTCTTACAACATACTGTATAGAACAAGCAGCAGCCAAGCTGTGCAGAGGAGGCGACTGTAGGGTTTCCCTGCTACTTCTCTCTTCTTTCTCTGCTGCTTCATGTTACACAAGAAATTTGCTTATATTGCTTGTATAACTTCATCCCACATGAACATAACGGCACAGATCACACTCACAGCACCCATTTTCCATCTCAGAAGGAGAAAGTCAGTTGGTATGCTCAACTTGAACTGACTTTTATTTCCCGATCTTAAAGGGCCAATACTTTTATCATAAACAAGCCATAACCCTAACAGGCTAATTAAGGTTCTGAAACCTTGGTCAAAGTTATCTGAGCACACAAATATCCAAGGATGCCCAGATAATAGGAAGATAATAATCACTACTCTTCACAATGGACACTGCAGTTGCTTAGTTACAATGAGCTGTAAATAATGCGGCACTAAGATGAGAGCAGAAATTGTACAATGATGTACAGAGGAAAGAAAAAATCCCCCCAAAAATCCAACATCAGGTTTCCATATATCATACTAGCTATTGAACCCGTTCTATGCCCGGATGGTGAGCATTTTTATTGCTATATTGTCTCCCATCCTGGTATGTGCAGCCCCCCTCCTGTTATGTGTTGCCTCCCCTCCTGTTATGTGTTGCCTCCCCTCCTGTTAGGTGCCGCCGCCCTCCTGTTAAGTGCTGCCCCCCTCCTGTTATGTGCTGCCCCCCTCCTGTTATGCGCTGCCCCCATCCTGCTATGCTCTGCCCCCATTCTCCCATGTGCTGTCCCCATGCTGCTGTATGCTGCCCCATCCTGTTATGTGTTGCCCCCATCCTGTTATGTGCTGCCCCCATCCTGCGCCCCCATCCTGTTATGTGCTGTCCCCATCCTGGTATTTGTGCTGCCCCCATCCTGGTATTTGTGCTGCCCCCATCCTGGTATTTGTGCTGCCTTCATCCTTGTATTTGTGCTGCACCCATCCTGGTATTTGTGCTGCCCCAATCCTGTTCCCCCATCCTGTTATGTGCTGCTCCCATCCTATCCTGGTATGCATGGCACCCCTCATCCCTATCCTGGTATGCATGGCACCCCTCATCCCTATCCTGGTATGCATGGCACCCCTCATCCCTATCCTGGTATGCATGGTACCCCTCATCCCTATCCTGGTATGCATGGCACCCCTCACCCCTATCCTGGTATGCATGGCACTCCTCATCCCTATCCTGGTATGCATGGCACCCCTCATCCCTATCCTGGTATGCATGGTACCCCTCATCTCTATCCTTGTCTGCATGGCACCCCTCATCCCTATCCTGGAATGTATGGCCCTCCTCATCCCCATCCTAGTATGCATGGTACCCTCCACCCCCAATCCTGGTATGCATGGCACCCCTCACCCCCAATCCTGGTATGCATGGCACCCCTCATCTCCAATCCTGATATGCATGGCACCCCTTATCCCAATACTGGTATGCATGGCTCCCCTCATCCCAATCCTGGTATGCATGGCGCCCCTCATCCCAATCCTGGTATGCATGGCACCCCTCATCCCCAATCCTGGTATGTATGGCCCTCTCAGCCTTATCCTGGTATGCATGGTACCCCTTCCCTTATCCCTCTACTGGTATGAATGGTACCCCTCATCTCTACCCTTGTCTGCATGGCACCCCTCATCCCTATCCTGGAATGTATGGCCCTCCTCATCCCCATCCTGGTATGCATGGTACCCTTCACCCCCAATCCTGGTATGCATGGCACCCCTCACATCCAATCCTGGTATGCATGGCACCCCTCACCCCCAATCCTGGTATGCATGGCACCCCTCATCCCCAATCCTGATATACATGGCACCCCTCATCCCAATACTGGTATGCATGGCGCCCCTCATCCCAATCCTGGTATGAATGGCGCCCCTCATCCCAATCCTGGTATGCATGGCACCCCTCATCCCCAATCCTGGTATGTATGGCTCTCTCAGCCTTATCCTGGTATGCATGGTACCCCTTCCCTTATCCCTCTCCTGGTATGTATGGTACCCCTCATCCTGGTATTCGTGGCATCCCATCCCTCATCCTGGTATGCATGGTACCCCTCATCCCTATCCTGGTATGTATGGCCCCTCATCCTGGTATGCATGGCACCCCATCCCTAATCCTGGCATGCATGGCACCCCATCCATCATCCTGGTATACATGATACCCCTCATCCCTATCCTGGTATGCATGGCCCCTCATCCCTGTCCTGGTATGCATGGCCCCTCATCCCTATCTTGGTATGTATGGTACCTCCTCATCAATATTCTGGTGTGCATGGCCCCCTATCCGTATCCTGGTATGCATGGCCCCCCAGCATCCCTATCCTGGTATTCATGATACCCCCTCATTCCTATTCTTGTATGCATGGCACCCCATCCCTCATCCTGGTATGCATGGCACCCTATCCCTCATTCTGGTATGCATAGCACCCCTCATCCCAATCCTGGTACGCATGGCACCCCATCCCTCATCCTGGTATGCATGGTCCCCTCATTCCCAATCCTGGTATGCATGGCACCCCTCATCCCCAATCCTGGTATGCATGGCACCCCTTCCCTCATCCTGGTATGCATGGCCCCCTCATCCCCAATCCTGGTAAACATGGCACCCCTCATCCCAATCCTGGCATGCATGGCACTCAATCCCTCATCCTGGTATGCATGGCTCCCTCATCCCCAATCCTGGTATGTATGCCCCCCTCAGCCTTATCCTGGTATGCATGGTACCCCTCATCCCTATCCTGGTTTGCATGGCACCCCTCATCCCCCAATCCTGGTATGCATGGCACCCCATCCCTCATTCTGGTATGTAGGTACCCCTCATCCCTATCCTGGCATGTATGGTACCCCTCATCCTGGTATGCATGGCACCCCATCCCTCATCCTGGTATGCATAGCACCCCTCATCCCAATCCTGGTACGCATGGCACCCCATCCCTCATCCTGGTATGCATGGCCCCCTCATTCCAAATCCTGGAATGCCTGGCACCCCTCATCCCCAATCCTGGTATGCATGGCACCCCTTCCCTCATCCTGGTATGCATGGCCCCCTCATCCCCAATATGGTAAACATGGCACCCCTCATCCCAATCCTGGCATGCATGGCACTCAATCCCTCATCCTGGTATGCATGGCTCCCTCATCCCCAATCCTGGTATGTATGCCCCCCTCAGCCTTATCCTGGTATGCATGGTACCCCTCATCCCTATCCTGGTATGCATGGCACCCCTCATCCCCCAATCCTGGTATGCATGGCACCCCATCCCTCATCCTGGTATGTAGGTACCCCTCATCCCTATCCTGGTATGTATGGTACCCCTCATCCTGGTATGCATGGCACCCCATCCCTCATCCTGGTATGCATGGTACCCCGCATCGCTATCCTGGTATGCATGGTACCCCTCATCGCTATCCTGGTATGCATGGTACCCCTCATCCCTATCCTGGTATGCATGGCCCCCTTATTCCTATCCTAGTATGCATGGCACCCCATCCCTCATCCTGGTATGCATGGCACCCCATCCCTCATCCTGGTATGCATTGTACCCCTCATCCCTATCCTGGTATGCATGGTACCCTGCATCCCTATCCTGATATGCATGGTACCCCTCATCCCATACCCCTGCGTCCCGTTCTACCGGCCTGGGGAGGAGTGTGGCACCGGAATACGCGCGTGTCCATACCGCGCTGTTCGGTGCCATTTTGCTGAAGACACACTGCAAATGTGTCTTCAGTAAAATGGCACCGGATAGCGCGCTATATGCATGCGCCGATTCCGACGCCGCACTCCTGCCCCGGTCTCCGGCCACAACAGAGGCGCTGTGGCAACGCTCCTCCCAGTCAGGCAAGTATGTACGTATGGCGCCGGAGATCGTGGTATGCGTTCAGTGTCTACGCATACCGTGATCTCCGGCGCCATACACACCTCTTACCTGTAACGGCTCGATGCGTTCTTCTGTCTGGAGCCAGATTGCGCAGGTGCATCGCGCTTGCGCAATCTATAAAAGCTTCAGACAGAGGGACGCTTGTACGATGATATTATAGATGAGAGGAAATTTTTTAATTCTACCAAAAATATTTGAAAGAGGTTTAGATTTGCTGTTGTTTTACTTCATGAGATGAATATGTCCTTACTGGAGGAATTGATGCATTATTGGATTACCTTGTTGTTTTACATTTTCATGTTATCCATGCAATTAATTTAAACATGTTGTTCTTTATAGACGCTCAGGAGAGCAAATATGGAGTGTCTCCATATTTCTACTATTTTTCCTGCTCCTCTATGGAATTCTTGGTGTTCAGATGTTTGGGACCTTTACGTATCATTGTGTGACAAATGATACACAACCAGGGTAAGTGAGCAGTTTGATGCATATGACGCTATGTCGTAGTAAAAACAAGTATTAAAATGTTAGTAGGATATCTTTAAAGAGCCACACAGTTGGTGATCTGCAAGCTGGCACTCTACCAGAGTCTAGCATTGATTGTCAATAACTCGTTAGTGTCATCTGCCATCGATGTTCAACTATTGTGCGCTCTACTTGTTTCGTGAGGGCTCAGGAGTTAAACTAAACCCACCCTATGCACTGAAATTCTTTGATTGCAGAAGTACGGTATATCCCCTTACATGTCGCTTTCAACCATTTGTACGAAGGTATTACAGTTATAGAGAAAATCATTAAGTGTACAGAGAAAATTATGTTCTCTTATCAAGCCCAGCCTCAACCTATGGCTGAGCTTCACATAAAGACTAAGATGGCAGCTATGGGACCCAGATGCCATGACTACCCATCTGCACCCCTCGATCGTGTCACAAGGGTCTGATGAGAGCTGGTTCACATGCACCAGCAATCACATAATTTAAATGCCGCTGTCAGTAATTGACCTTTTTAAATGGTTAAATAGGGAATGGGATAAGCACTATACATCTTTGTGCAGCTATATACCTTAACTTGCTGTCGGCCAAGCAGAAAACGCCAACTGCTTTTATCCTTCTAAGTCAGCTGGCGTTGCTGAATATCATCTGATTTATGGATACCTTTAGAGATAACAAACCTAATATCTATAATGAAGAGGCTGAAGTGGTCAGTTGAGCGCTGCGCCCAGGGGTGGATTAAGAGTAGCAAGGGCCCTGGGCAGTTTAGAAGGCGCCCCCCCCCCCCCCCCCACACACACACCTGATGTATCACATGTCACATGATCCCCTGTGATAGATCATGTGATAGTTCACGTGAAATTAATTTGGCACAATATTAATATATTAATTATAATAATTTTTTTAGGCTGTGTGCCCACTATGCGTTTTTTAAGCGTTTCCGCAGCGGCAATTCTGCTGCAGAAACGCTTAAAAAACGCTTGGTAGAAGGTCTGCCATGTTCCCCAATGATAATCCGCTGCGCACATGCTGCGGAAAAATCCGCAGCACTACCAATTATTTTGCGGAAGCGCGGCGTTTTCGCCGGCATTGACTTGCATTGGAACGCATGGAATCCTCATCACTACATGTGCACATGCGGATATCATGCGGTTCAATGTGCGGATGGTACCCGGGTCTGGAGAAGAGGAGACTCTCCTCCAGACCGGGGTACCATAGTACCTGTAAATAAAAGAATAAAATCAAAAATAAATATTATACTTACCTTCTGATGGCCCCCGGTGTCTTTATCCGATGCGTCCTGGCTTGCCGGCAGCTCGCGGTAGACTAAAGGACCAGTGGTGACGTCATTTAGTCATGTGACGGGTCATGCGACTGCGGACGTCGGCAGGCCATCAGATGGTAAGTATATATTTACTATTTATTTTTTACCATTCTTTTATGGTCACACTATATAAATCCATGCCGGTTGCATTGATTTATATAATGTGACCAAGTTGTCAAGCACTTTCCAAGTGATGCTAAAATCGCTTGGAAAGCGCTTGACAACCCGCATGCGGAAATGCATGTGAAGAACGCTTCACTTCCGCTTGTCCCTGGCAGGAAAAACGCATGTAAAATCCGCATGCATTTTTTCTGCCAGGGAGATGCGGAAATGCTCAAAAAAAATCCAGAGAATTTCTGCATCGTGGGCACATAGCCTTACATTAATTGTATGACTTAATATTGAGCACACGTAGCCATCTATACACAGCAGGAGGCCGCACGTAGCCATCTATACACAGCAGGAGGCCGCACGTAGCCATCCATACACAGCGGGAGGCCGCACGTAGCCATCTGTACACAGCAGGAGGCCGCACGTAGCCATATATACACAGCAGGAGGCCGCACGTAGCCATCTATACACAGCAGGAGGCCGCACGGTGCCATCTATACACAGCAGGAAGCCGCACGGCGCCATCTATACACAGCGGGAGGCCGCACATAGTCTTCTATACACAGCGGGAGGCCGCACCTAGCCATCTATACAAAGCGGGAGGTCGCACGGTGCCATCTATACACAGCAGGGGGCTGCACGGTGCCATCTATACACAGCAGGGGGCCGCACGGTGCCATCTATACACAGCGAGAGGCCGCACGGTGCCATCTATACACAGCAGGAGGCCGCATGTAGCCATCTATACACAGCAGGAGGCCGTACGTAGCCATCTATACACAGCGGGAGGCTGCACATAGCCATCTATACACAGCGGGAGGCCGCACGTAGCCATCTATACACAGCAGGATGCCCCACTGCGCCATATATACACAGCGGGAGGCCTCACGTAGTCTTCGATACACAGCGGGAGGCCGCACGTAGCCATTTATACACAGCGGGAGGCCGCACGTAGCCATCTATACACAGTGGGAGGCCGCACGTAGCTATCTATACACAACAGGAGGCCGCCTGTAACCATCTATACACAACAGGAGGCCGCACGTAACCATCTATACACAGCTGGAGGGCGCACGTAGCCATCTATACATTGGGAGGCCGCACGTAGCCATCTATACACAGCGGGAGGCCACACGGCGCCCCCCAGATACAGCGGGAGGCTGCATGGCGCCATCTATACACAGCGGGAGTCCGCACGTAGCCATCTATACACAGCACGAGGCTGCACGGCACCATCTATACACAGCAGGAGGCCGCACGGCGCCATCTATACACAGTGGGAGGCCACACGGCGCCCCCCCCAGAGACAGCGGGAGGCCACACGCAGTCACGCACACACACAAACGTATTCAGACATATACATACACGCATAAACACATTTGAAACACAAAAATACATATAAACAGACATCACACAATGATATCTGCCTGCACACACACACACACTCACACACACACTCACACACACACACACTCACCATCCCCCGGCTCGGCTGCTGTCGTTCAGCTTCTCTCCGGTAGCCCAGATTGCCTTCATTATAATCTGCCTATGGCTGCGCCTCTTTAGACATAGACGTTTTGTGAATCCCTACACTACTTGCTTTGCTTTTTGAGAGGAGCCTAAAAACTGTCTTTTTTTACCACCAGCAGGTTTTTTGGTGGTAAAAAAAAAGACAGTGAAAAAGTGACCAAAAAGTGCTAAAAAAAGACCCTTAAGGAAAAAAAGCTGTGGCTGTTTCATGAAGCGTCTTCCTCTTGAAAAACCCAGTGGGTTCGCTCATCCAGAAAAGACGTTGTGTGCATATCCAAATGGGATTCTGCTCTGTTTCACAGTTCTAGTGGTCGTCCGTGACCGCTCAGATGTGATTTTCATACTTGGAGCCAGATGCCGACACATTTCTCTTCCATTTCTCTCAGTGCTGCATTATCCTGTATTATCCTGTATGTATTATTTCATTGAATATACTGTATGTAGAAGCATTTTTGGTGAATAGCAGATTTGTCGGGTAGCTTTTATCATCAGCATTGGCATGGTTGTTATTATCACTATTACGAATAATTAAAATCCCAATTCTCCAGCGTCTAAATGTTCTGTTCAGTACAGAACATATTAAACAGGGTTGGAACAGCCACACAACAATAATATTTCAGACTCACCTGAATTGCTCTTGTATTTCTTTATGAACAGAACTTTCTATTCTTTTTTGGATTACTTTGTGTGCATTTAACTGTCTACAGTATTGTACAATGCTAATGCCGTGTGAGAAAAGAGTCAAGTGGCTAGTGATTTCAGATGTACTTGTAGAATGAAAAAACTGGGTGGACAAATATGCCTCTAATTCCAAATAATAGACGGCGGTCTGAAAGCATTGGCTTAACCTGGGATATTCAGAAGAAATAAGAATGTGAAATATCAGGGTCAAAAAAGTTTTAGCTTTGGTGTAGACTGGAAAGTCTGTCCAATGACTTTTATTTCCTGTGACTGGGGCTTAAGAACGTACACAGCAAGAAATCTCCATGTATTTGTGATGTGGCGCAGTTGAGTGGAGAAAGCCGAGAATTACATTGGAAGTGTACACTTTGTTATGGCTGCCTGTTGTGTGGTGTATAATGTATTTGAAAATATTACAGAGCAATCCAGCAGCAGCTGGAAAATGAAGTGATCCAGCAGTCATGTAGTAATGACTGTTCCCCAGCTGCACAAAATTACTTTGGATGGCTTCAATAGGCAGATTGTAATACAAAGAAAAGCATTTTATTTTCTTGAAAATACTCGATTTGACTCATCTTAGAGGATTCTAAAAGAAAAAAAAGATAAATAAAAAGATGTTTCGGTTCAAGCAACTATTATGTGTGTTTTCCCATTTTATGGATTGATTTACTGTAAAGAAGCATTAAGATGTCGCATATAATGACTGGCTTAGCGTCTGAGCAATAGGCTAGTCTTTTTATATGTGTCTCTTTCGGGGGAAATATATTAAAAGGAAGAAAAATATAAAACTGGTATTAAAATGTTGCAAATGTCACATGCCAAATAATTTTTTCTACTTTACGCTGCACTTGGGGATGCACTGGGATGGCATGGCTTGACACATTTTAAAAAATTTGCACCTAAAATTGGCTTCAGATATAGTGAAACTATGCACCAACCAGTGGGCTACCATAGATATGATTATCTGGGGCATAGGCAGCAAGAGATGTGCCTCATTTGTTAAAGGGGTTGTCCACTACTTTCACATTGATGCCCTATCCGTAGGATATGTCATCAATGTATGATCGTCCGGCGTCCCGCACCCGGCACCCCCGCCGATCATCTGTTATTGGGGCCGGCGGCGGCCGCCGGCCGGAAGTACTTACTTGCGGTGCTTGGCCGTCTATTTGTAGTGGCCGCCGCGGGGTACTGCACATCCGCCTGCCATTGAATTCAATAGGAGGAGGATGTGCAGTAACAAGCACCGGCCACTACAACTTGACGCCCAAACACCGCAGGTGATCGGCGGGGGTGCCATGTGTGGGACCCTGGCCGATCATACATTGATGCCCTATCCAATGGATAGGGCATCAATGTGAAAGTAGTGAACAACCCCTTTAAGAGGCTTGCTCTCTTAATGGAAACATGAGATCAGAAATTTGGCTACTTTATTTTTAAGATAATTCCAGGTTCCTGCATGTAATTACTTGATAATTACACTAATATTTGTAGCTAAACTTTATGTATAGTGGTTTTGCTGTAGTTATAAAGTTAAAACTTGCCTCCGTGAGAGGAATATTGTTATGAGTCATCGGGGCAGTACAGTATGCTGGCCAAGTCACCAAGTCATGGATTGAAAGCATCCTTTCCCTTTGACTACTCCAGCTAGGTGACGTCAATGCCTGCATTTTTAAATCTATTGTATACACTTATGATATGCTAAGTGAACTTGATGAGGCTGAGCCGAGGGTTTTGGCATCTTCAGTCACAAAACAGGGAAGTCTAGACAGGGCATGTGCGTTGCCGTGCAGCTTCCCAAGCCTATGTTCCACATGAAAGTTGAAGTCCTGTAGCCTTGAGTTTCTCTTGGAACGCCATCTCTGCTTCAAGAGACCATTTGGCCATTGTCGTCTTCATGCCCTTAAGAAGATCGGCCAGGGGTACGGCTGTCATGGTTAAATTCGGGATACATAGTTGATGATTAGTGTTGAGCGAGCACTAAAATGCTCGGGTGCTCGAAGCTCGGGCCGAGTTCGCCGTGATACTCGGGTGCTCGACCCGAGCAACGAGCCCAATGTTAGTCTATGGGAGACCAGAACATTTTTGCGGCGGCACCCCCGGCAGTCTGTAGAAAGCCTAAAAAGTGCCCAAAATGATAGTGACAGTGCTCAAAAGACATGGGGACAGCATGGGCATCGCCCCAGGAAGCATTTCTGACCCCCAGGTCACTGCTGTCAACAACGTGGTCAGAGGTATTAAGCCACTTTAACGGGCTCACAATAAAACGTTCAAAGACGAAACTGAAACGGTTTTCCTGTGAAATATCTTAAGGAACTTCCTTTCCAGGGTAAAGACTTGTGTATAAGGTAAAATAAATAACCAAAAACAAAAATACTCCTCCACACCTTGGGCTATGTTCACAAGTAGCATTTTTTATGCGTTTTTGCACTTTTGTATTGCTTTCAACCGTGACAAATGCATTCACCGGGAAATGTCATTTTAACGTTTTACAATCTTATCTGGCCATGTGCTGTGTGACACATGCATACAGTGCTGAAAAGACATGGGAACAGCATGGGGAAGACCCCTGGAAGCATCTTTGACACCCAGGTCACTGCCTAAAAGTGTGCCCATCAGAAGTGATCCTTGTCGCATCAGAAGATGCAGACTTGCAACTATCCCCGTGCAAGTCCTTGTCCCAGGGCAGTGTTCAATTGTACCTCCCCCATTCCTTGCAATGCAAGCGCAAGTATGCAGCCTGCCACCCACCCACCCCCAGGCTGCAATACCATACTGCTAGCTTGCTTGCACTTGAAATGGGGCCTTTTAGGCATGAGGAGGCCGAAGCTGGCCACTACCTCATGGCTGCTTCGGCAGCGAGGTATCCATACTCAGTCCCCAGCCGCCCGGCGGCCGGGTGTCCACGCTCGGTCCCCAGCCGCCAGGGGGCAGCCGGGTGTCCATAAACGGTCCGCAGCCACCCCTATTTCTCCTTGGAACATCCCCCCACACACTTTTCTTAGCCTGGCCTGCTTCAGGGCAGCATTGGACGAGCCCACCAGAGAACCAGACTCCTCCGGTGGGCCCTGGCTTCTCCATCAGGGGAGTTGAGAGTGCCAAGGTGAGGACATGATGATGATGATAGAAGTAAGCATCTGCTTTGCTTCTTGGAATGCAAGCGTAAGTGTGCAACCTGCCACCCACCCACTCCCAGGCTGCAATACCATACTGCTAGCTTGCTTGCACTTGAAATGGGGCCTTTTAGTTTGGAGGAGGCCGAAGCTGGCCACTACCTCATGGCTGCTTTGGCAGCGAGGTATCCATACTTAGTCCCCAGCCGCCCGGCGGCCGGGTGTCCACGCTCAGTCCCCAGTCGCCTGGGGGCGGCCGGGTGTCCATAAACGGTCCCCAGCCGCCCCTATTTCTCCTTGGAACATCCCCCCAAACTTTTCTTAGCCCGGCCTGCTTTAGGGCAGCATTGGACGAGCCCACCAGAGAACCAGACTCCTCCTGTGGGCCCTGGCTTCTCCATCTGGCGAGTTGAGAGTGCCAAGGTGAGGAGCATGATGATGATGATAGAAGTTACCATCTGCTTTGTTTTCTTGGAATGCAAGCGTAAGTGTGAAACCTGCCACCCACCCCCAGGCTGCAATACCATACTGCTAGCTTGCTTGCACTTGAAATTGGGCCTTTTAGGCATGTGGAGGCAGACGCCGGCCACCATGTCATGGCTGCGTCGGCGGCCTGGTATCCATACTCAGTCCCCAGCTGCCCGGTGGCCGGGTGTCCACGCTCGGTCCCCAGCCGCCAGGGGGCGGCCGGGTGTCCACACTCGGTCCCCAGCCGCCCCGCGGCCGGGTGTCCACACACGGTCCGCAGCCTCCTGGGGGCGGCCGGGTGTCCATAAACCGTCCCCAGCCGCCCTATTTCTCCTTGGAACATCCCCCCACACTTTTCTTAGCCCGGCCTGCTTTAGGGCAGCATTAGACGAGCCCACCAGAGAACCAGACTCCTCCGGTGGACCCTGGCTTCTCCATCAGGGGAGTTGAAAATACCAAGCTGAGGAGCATGATGATGATGATAGAAGTTAGCATCTGCTTTGTTTTCTTGGAATGCAAGCGTAAGTGTGAAACCTGCCACCCACCCACCCCCAGACTGCAATACCATACTGCTAGCTTGCTTGCACTTGAAATTGGGCCTTTTAGCCATGTGGAGGCAGACGCCGGTCACCATGTCATGGCTGCGTCGGCGGCCTGGTATCCATACTCAGTCCCCAGCCGCCCGGCGGCCGGGTGTCCACGCTCGGTAGCAGCCGCCTGGAGGTGTCCGTACTCGGTCCCCAGCCACCCCGTGGCCGGGTGTCCACACACGGTCCCCAGCTGCCTGGGGGCGGCCGGGTGTCCTTAAACGGTCCCCAGCCGCCCCTATTTCTCCTTGGAACATCCCCCCACACTTTTCTTAGCCCGGCCTGCTTTAGGGCAGCATTGGACGAGCCCACCAGAGAACCAGACTCCTCCGGTGGGCCCTGGCTTCTCCATCAGGTGAGTTGAAAGTGCCAAGGTGAGGAGCATGATGATGATGATAGAAGTTATCATCTGCTTTGTTTTCTTGGAATGCAAGCACATGTATGTAGTAGCGGCTAGGCCTGAGGTGGTCAGCGTTTTGGCGCATATCCTACCTCCTCCGAGGATTGCTGGATGTTTTCCTGCTACTATCCCAGTTCTATGACTCCCGTTAAAACAAAGCTTCAGGTGATGAATGATGGATGAGGTGGTGGCAAAGGAGAAAGAGTAGGAGGAACAGGGACCATTCACATCAATATCGGGCCAGTCAACCACACATGTCTAGTAGGATATGTTTCTGTACCAAAAGGAGAGGTTCGGCTACACAGTTATAGGGCATACAGTGAGTGCAATGCCTTCCAAAAATTTCGAGGCACTCCAATGCCCCTTGGAAGTGACATGGAGGTCAGAGGGCCTTAACTAAACCGTTTTTTCCATTTATAGCAACTGGGTCTCCTGTGCACTGTTGGCCTAAGCAGTGAATGGAAGGCTTTCCAAAAATTATGAGGAACTGCAATGCCCCTTGAAACAGACGTGGATTACAGCATACTAAAAACCTTCTACCCATTATTGGGGAGTGGGTCTCCCTTAGTGTTCGCCTATGCATTGAAAAGCAAAAGCTGACTAAAATTAGGAGGAAATGCAATGCCCATTGGAAGAATAGTGGAGTTCGCAGTGGAATAAAAAGACAATATCAATGCCCCTTGAAAAAGTGGTGGAGGTCGCAGTAGCTTAACAATACGGTTTTAATGCCCCTTGGAAAAGTGGTGGAGGTCGCAGTGGAATAAAAAGACAATATCAATGCCCCTGGGAAAAGTGATGGAGGTCGCAGTAGCTTAACAAGACGGTTTTAATGCCTGTTGGAAGAGACGTGGAGGTCGCAGTGGAATAAAAAGACAATATTAATGCCCCTGGGAAAAGTGGTGGAGGTCGCAGTAGCTTAACAAGACGGTTTTAATTCCCCTTGGAAGAGTGGTGGAGGTCACACTAGCTTAACAAGACGGTTTTAATGCCCCTTGGAAGAGACGTGGAGGTCGCAGTGGAATAAAAAGACAATATCAATTCCCCTGGGAAAAGTGGTGGAGGTCGCATTAGCTTAACAAGACTGTTTTAATGCCCCTTGGAAGAGACGTGGAGGTCGCAGTGGAATAAAAAGACAATATCAGTGCACCTGGGAAAAGTGGTGGAGGTCGCATTAGCTTAACAAGACGGTTTTAATGCCCATTGGAAGAGCGGTGGAGGTCGCAGTAGCTTAACAAGACGGTTTTAATGCCCCTTGGTAGAGTGGTGGAGGTCACAGTAGCTTAACAAGACAGCTTTCATGCCCCTTGGAAAAGTGTTGGAGGTCGCAGTAGCTTAACAAGACAGCTTTAATGCCCCTTGGAAAAGTGGTGGAGGTCGCAGTAGCTTAACAAGACGGTTTTAATGCCCCTTGGAAAAGTGGTGGAGGTCGCATTAGCTTAACAAGACGATTTTAATGCCCCTCGGAAGAGACGTGGAGGTTGCAGTACTTAACAAGACGGTTTAAATGCCCCTTGGAAGAGACGTGGAGGTCGCAGTAGCTTAACAAGATGGTTTTAATGCCCCTTGGAAAAGTGGTGGAGGTCGCATTAGCTTAACAAGACGGTTTTAATGCCCCTTGGAAGAGACGTGGAGGTTGCAGTAGCTTAACAAGATGGTTTAAATACCCCTTGAAAGAGTGGTGGAGGTTACAGTAGCTTAACAAGACGGTTTTAATGCTCCTTGGAGAAGTGGTGGAGGTTGCAGTAGCTTAACAAGACGGTTTTAATGCCCCTTGGAAGAGACGTGGAGGTCAGAGTGGTTTAACAAGACGGTTTTAATGCCCCTTGGAAGAGCGGTGGAGATCACAGTAGCTTAACAAGACGGTTTTAATGCCCCTTGGAAGAGTGGTGGAGGTCACAGTAGCTTAACAAGACAGCTTTAATGCCCCTTGGAATAGTGGTGGAGGTCGCAGTAGCGTAACAAGACAGTTTTAATGCCCCTTGGAAAAGTGGTGGAGGTCGCATTAGCTTAACAAGACTGTTTTAATGCCCCTTGGAAGAGATGTGGAGGTTGCAGTAGCGTAACAAGACGGTTTTAATGCCCCTTGGAAAAGTGGTGGAGGTCGCATTAGCTTAACAAGACGGTTTTAATGCCCCTTGGAAGAGACGTGGAGGTTGCAGTAGCTTAACAAGACGGTTTAAATGCCCCTTGGAAGAGACGTGGAGGTCAGAGTGGTTTAGCAAGATGGTTTTAATGCCTCTTAAAAGAGCCATGCAGTACAGCATATTAAAAACATTATTCTCATTATTGGGGAGTGGGTCTCCCATAGTCTTTGCCTATGCCTTCCAAGCAAAAGCTGCCAAAAATTAGGACGCAGGAACTTGCAATGCTGGCAACACGGACCACGGTCATCCTGGTGGTATAGTGGTGGTGGAGGCTGAGGATAAGGAGAAGAGCAAAAAAAAGCTGAATTGAGGAAGCGTATACCCATGTGTGGGTGTGAAGCGGTGGATGGGAATACACCTCCCGAAATAACACAGTGGATTTGACTTTATGTTACTCTGCTGTCATTTGGTGGTGATAAGAAGTCTGGCCCAATCCAGCCCTTGTTTACTTTGATAAGGGTCAGCTTGTCAGCATTGTCAGTTGACAGGCGAGTGCGCTTATCAGTTATAATTCCCCCAGCGGCACTAAAAACATGCTCCGATAACACGCCAGCGGCAGGGCAGGCCAGGACCTCCAAGGCGTACACAGCGAGTTCATTCCCAGCGTCCAGCTTGGATACCCAATAATTAAAAGGCTCAGAGGAATCACGGAGGACGCTGGTACGGTCGGCAAGGTACTCCCTCACCATCTTTTGAAACTTTCCACTCCTTGTGAGAGTACCCCGTGCCTCAGGGCCTGTTAGCTTGTCGGGTCTCAGAAAACTGTCCCAGAATGTTGACAGTGTTCCCCTGCCTCTGCTGGATTGGAGTTGCGTCTCTCTCGCCTGTACGCCTTGTTTGGTCAACGAACTGTGACCTCTGCCGCTAGCGTGTTCAGATGGGAATTTTTTTAAGAGTTCTGCAGCAAGGGCCTTCTGGTACTGCCCCATTTTTGTAGACCTCTCCACCTCAGGAATAAGATAGTGAAAGTTCTCCTTGTAGCGGGGGTCTAAAAGTGTCAACAACCAGTATTGACTGTCACCCAACATTTTGGCAACGCGAGGGTCACGGTTAAGGCAGCGTAACATAAATTCAGCCATGCGTGCCAGACTGGTAACGGGCAAGACTTCCATGTCCTCACCAAGATGACGACTGACCATGCTCTCCTCCTCCTCCTCCCCCCTGTCCTCAGGCCACCCACGCTGAACCGACTGTATGACAGTTGTACACGTACTACCGTCTACAGCGCATGATACCAGCTCCTGTTCTTCCTCCTCCTCCTCTCGCTCATTGTCCCCCAATGCACATTGGGATGAGATGTGGCTGGGCTGTGTGTAATCGCCCATTACGGGTTCTTGATCCATCTCATCATACTCTGGCTGCAATGCCTCCTCTTTAATTCTCTGCAGAGAGCGTTGCAAAAGACAGACAAGTGGGATGCTGACGCTAATGATGACGTCATCACCACTCACCATCTTGGTGGACTCCTCAAAGTTTGTCAGGATGGTACATATGTCAGACATCCAGGTCCACTCCTGAGGTCTTATGTGTGGAGTCTGACCTGAATATCGACGGCCTTGTTGCAGCTGGTACTCCACAACTGCTCTCTTCTGCTCACAAATCCTTTGCAACATGTGGAGGGTAGAGTTCCAACGTGTGGGGACATCACACACCAGTCGGTGTGCCGGAAGCTGCAAACGCTGCTGCAACACAGCAAGGGCGGCGGAAGCTGTAGCCGACTTGCGAAAATGAGCTGACAGGCGGCGTACTTTGACGAGCAGATCTGGCAACTCGGGGTACGATTTAAGAAACTGCTGAACCACGAGGTTAAGCACATGAGCCAGGCATGGTACGTGTGTGATCTCGCCTCAGAGCCGCCACCAGGTTACGGCCATTGTCACACACGACCATGCCTGGATGTAGGTTCAGCGGTCTCAGCCACAGATCTGCCTGCTCTTTCACAGCTGTCCACAACTCACAAGCAGTGTGAGGTTTATCACCAAAGCTTATGAGTTTCAGCACAGCCTGTTGCCGCTTGGCTGAGGCAGTACTGCAGTGCTTCCAGCTTGTAACTGATGTGGTGATATCTGAGATGGAGGCTGAACATGAGGAGGAGGAGGGTGATGCGCAGGAGCTGTACACTGTGGGGGCAACTCTGACTGACATAGGGCCCGCAATCCTCGGTGTGGGGAGAATGTGTTCCTTCCCAAGGCCCGACTGGGTCCCGGCTTCCACTATGTTTACCCAGTGTGCCGTCAGGGAGATGTACCGTCCCTGGCCACAAGCACTTGTCCACGTGTCCGTTGTCAGGTGGACTCTCCCAGTAACTGCATTGTTGAGGGCACGGCAGATGTTTTGGGACACGTGCTTGGCTAGTGCGGGGATGGCACACCGGGCAAAATAGTGTCGGCTGGGGACCGAGTACCGAGGGACGGCCACCGCCATAAGGTTGTGGAAGGATTTCGTCTCCACCAGCCTTAAAGGCAGCATTTCCAATGCAAGCAGTCATGAAATGTGCGAATTTAGGACTGTGGCCTGTGGGGCATTGGCTGCGAATTTACGCTTTCGTTCAAAGGTCTGGGATATGGACAATTGAACGCTGCGGTGGGACGTGGATGTTGATGCTGTTTCTTGAGAAACTGCCATAACAAGTGAAGACTGAGAGGAGGGGGCATCTTTACATGCAGTATGGACAGGGGATTGCCTTGCATGCACAACAGGGGGTTCTGTTACACGCACAACAGTGGAAGAAGCAGTGGTGACACCCGCTGACACTGGTCGTGGACCCTGGGGTTCACCCCACAAAGTCGGGTGCTTTGCTGCAATGTGCCTGAGCATGCTGGTGGTGGTCAGGCTGGTAGTTTTGTCACCCCTGCTGATGCTGGCATGGCAGGTGGTACAAATAGCCTTTTTGGGGTTATCAGCAGAGTCTTTAAAAAAATTTCACACTCTGGAAGACCTACCGGTTGTACTGGCAACGTCCCTCGTGTTGGTGTTATGGGGAACTGTTGCCCGCCTTCTGTGTGCGGCCACCACACTGCTTCTTCCTGCCTGTTGGGGTACTCTGCCTCCCTCCCCCTGTGTGCTGCTGGCCTCGCTCTGCGTGTCCTTCTGCCACGTTGGGTCAGTTACTAGATCATCCACCACCTCCTCCTCTTCCACTTGCGCACCACGATCCTCCTCCTCACTTCGTGGCAATTGTGTCTCGTCATTGTCCACCTCTTGTGACAAATTGCCAGCGTCGACTTCCTCTGGCCGTGGCTGTTCAAATATTTGGGCATCGCTACATGGGATCTCCTCTTCCACCACTTCAAGCGGAGCAGGCGAGGGGCACATATCTGGAAATGGACCAGTGAACAGCTCTTCAGAGTGTCCAAGTGTGGGATCAGTTGCTGTCTGACGACACTCGGCATGGTGGGAGGAAGGAGCATCAGGGTGAGGAGGAGTATGTGGTCCAGACTCACGGCTACTAAAACTTGACTGTGTGGAAAACAGACCGGAGGTGGTGGTGCCCAGGTAACTGGAAGTATTATCTGCTATCCAATTAATAACCTGTTCACACTGATCAGTTCGCAATACCCTAGTAATTCGGTCAAGAAGCGGGAGCGAGAAGATGTGGCTGTTGGTTGTGGCACATTTTCACCTTGGCCACGGCCTCGTCCTCTACACGCACCATCACCAGAACGTCCAGTTTCCCGTCCCTTGCCACGCGCCTTGCCCATTGTAAATTAAGTAAAATAGCTTACACTCGCACTATCAATGGAAAAAGGGTAATAAAAAGGAGATTAGAACCGTGGAAGAGGAAAACCACAGTTCTATTTCTCTGGCCTACACCAGAATCTTTTAAACATATATATTTGTGACTGAACAGACAGGGAGACAGTATTACTGTTTTTTTTAACGTAAAACAGGCCAAAAGCTGGATAATACAGAGATTTGAACAGTGGAACTGCAAAACCATAGTTCTAATTTACTGGCGTTTACCAGACTTTTTTAAATAGATATATTTGGGGCTGAACAGTCAGCGACACACTCAAACTGTTTTTTTTTTGTAAAAAAGGCCCAAATGTGGATAATACAGAGATTTGAACCGTGTAACTGCAAAACCACAGTTACAGTTATGTGGCCTACACCAGACTCTTTTAAACAGATATATTGGTGTCTGACCAGTCAGGGAGACACTATTACTGTTTTTTTTCATGGCAAAAAATGCCAAAAACAGGATAATACAGAGATTTGACCCGTGGAACTGCAAAACCACAGTTCTATTTTTCTGGCTTACACCAGACTCTTTTAAACAGATATATTGGTGTCTGAACAGTCAGGGAGACACTATTTCTGTTTTTTTATGGCAAAAAATGCAAAAAGCAGGATAATACAGAGATTTAACCCGTGGAACTGCAAAACCACAATTATAGTTATGTGGCGTACACCAGACTCTTTTAAACAGATATATTGGTGTCTGACCAATCAGGGAGACACTATTACAGTTTTTTTTTTAAGGCAAAAAATGCCAAAAGCAGGATAATACAGAGATTTGACCCGTGGAACTGCAAAACCACAGTTATATTTTTCTGGCCTACACCAGGCTCTTTTAAACAGATATATTGGTGTCTGACCAGTCAGGGAGACACTATTACTGTTTTTTCTTACGGCAAAAAATGCCAAAAGCAGGATAATGCAGAGATTTGACCCGTGGAACTGCAAAACCACAGTTATAGTTATGTGGCGTACACCAGACTCTTTTAAACAAATATATTTGTGTCTGACCAGTCAATGAGACACTATTACAGTTTTTTTTACGGTAAAAAATGCCAAAAGCAGGATAATACAGAGATTTGAACCGTAGAACTGCAAAACCACAGTTATAGTTATGTGGCGTACACCAGACTCTTTTAAACAGATATATTGGTGTCTGACCAGTCAGGGAGACACTATTATAGTTTTTTTTTACGCCAAAAAATGCCAAAAACAGGATAATACAGAGATTTCACCCGTGGAA
Source organism: Phyllobates terribilis (assembly GCF_046119375.1). Classification (NCBI taxonomy): domain Eukaryota; kingdom Metazoa; phylum Chordata; class Amphibia; order Anura; family Dendrobatidae; genus Phyllobates; species Phyllobates terribilis. The sequence goes on from NW_027362762.1 coordinate 296,924,691, forward strand.
CTGCAAAAGCACAGTTATATTTTTCTGGCCCACACAAGACTCTTTTAAACAGATATATTGTTGTCTGACCAGTCAGAGAGACACTATTACTTTTTTTTTTTACGGCAAAAATGCCAAAAACAGGATAATACAGAGATTTGACCCGTGGAACTGCAAAACCACAGTTATATTTTTCTGGCCTACACCAGACTCTTTTAAACAGATATATTGGTGTCTTACCAGTCAGGGAGACACTATTAAAGGTTTTTTTTACTGCAAAAAAATGCCAAAAACAGGATAATACAGAGATTTGACCCGTGGAACTGCAAAACCACAGTTCTATTTTTCTGGCCTACACCAGACTCTTTTAAACAGATATATTGGTGTCTGAACAGTCACAGACACACTCAATTTTTTTTTTTTGGGGGGGGGGATACCAAAAGGTTAATAAGACGCGTATTTGGACAGTCTGACTGAGGAAAAAAAAATACAGGATTTAGATGGAAAAAAATATATTTTTTATGGCCCCTGAGACCGGAGTGATAAGTCTAGCAATTTGACCAACAGGAGCACACAGGACTATAATGCAGCGTTTGCTGGTATAACCACTGCGTCTCCTATACAGCCTGCCTGCCTGATATCTGGGATGGATATTAGTCCTGAGAAGGACTGTTTGTTTGGTTTGGTATGCTTTAGAGACCCTACACTACCTATTTCGCACTATATATCTCTCCCTAACTCAGCAGCACTCTCCCTGCACCGTCTGATTCGGAGTGACTGTGTCAAAGATGCCGGCGCCCAGTTTTAAATACTCGAGGTGACGCTGTGCGGCCAGCCAATCACTGTAATGCCCACAAACAACATGGCTGCAGCATTACAGTGACTGGCTGGCAATCCCTGCATGTTCATTGGCTTTGTAAAGAGCTCCAAACGTGCAGGGCGCAGACCCGAGCTCCCGCCCGAGTAACCCGGAAATGCTCGGTGCTCGCCGAACATCCCGAGTAGCGTGATGCTCGGGCGAGTAACGAGCAGTGTCGAGCATGCTTGCTCAACACTATTGATGATAGTATCCCACCATTCCTAGAAATGCCCGAACCTGTTTCTTGGAGACCGTTTTCGGCCAATTTTGGATTGCCTCCACCTTATTCACTTGAGGCTTTACTTCGCCTCTTCCGACAATGTAGCCCAAGTATTTTCCCTTCTTTTTACCCATGGCACACTTCTTTGGGTTTATGGTAAACCCCCACTTCCCCAGTGCATCCAGCACGGCCTGGACCTTCTGCAGATGACTTCCCCAGTCCGGGCTGAATATCACAATGTTGTCGACGTAAGCTGCGGCATACTTTTTGTGAGGGGCTAAGGTTCGGTCCATGGCCCTCCGGAAGGTAGCTGGGGCTCCTTGCAACCCAAACGGAATTCTGGTGTACTGGGAGCAACCGTCAGCTGTAGAAGAGGCCGTCTTCTCCTTTGCACTTTGCAAGAGAAGGATTTGCCAGTAACCTTTCGTTAGGTCCAGGGTGGTGATGTATCTGGCTGACCTTAGCTTCTCTATGAGATCATCGATGCGGGGCATCGGATACGCATCACATTTTGACACCACATTTAGTTTCCTGTGATTGTTGCAAAAACGCGACTCTCTTCCAGGCTTCCACATAAGGACAGTGGTGCTGGACCCTTTGCTCTTTGACTCCTCGACGCCAAGGTTCAACTTTTTCCTCGCCTCCTCCGAAATCACCTCATGGCGTTCTTCGGGGATTTTATAAGGCTGTTGGTTCACCCGCACATGTGGTTCTATCGGGATTTCATTTTCAACTACCTGCATGGGTCCTGGCAACTCCGAAAACAGGTCCCGGTTCAGCTGAAGCAGTTCTCTACACTGTTGTTTCTGGGCCGATGACAGTGTCTCTGCCACTGTGACATCCTTAGTGTCCCCTTCTGGCTTGTCCTGCCCACATGGAGCTTCAACGGGGTCACACCCACAAGTGACCCCATTTGGCAAAATAAGCCACATAAGAAATTTATATATGGGCGTGTTGAGCATTTTTAACCCACAAACTACCTCACATAATTTAAAAGATTGGGTCCTTAAAATGAAAAACAGTGACTGCAGACTTGTAGTTTAAGACCGGACAAACCCTTTTAAAGGTGGAAAAAGTACTGAAATGATTCTTCTTGGCATGATTTTAATACATAACGAAAGCCTGCCATTTATCAGGGGTGTTTAGACTTTTTTTCTATCCACTGTAGATCAGATAGAGGCAGGGAACAATATAGTTAAGATCCTCCCGCAGGTTGTCATGATTAAGTAGTGGAGGACCAACAAGGCGTTACAGTGAGCCCTCGTCACAGGGCAGAGAACTACGCTAAGAAGAGATTGCCTCATTGTAAACTTTGATTATAAGACCAATTTTTACACATCCAATATTCACAGTCCGGACAATGATGTCTGGGCTGGCCGCGGGTCTTGTGACCTGAACACAATTGCCACATATGTATTTAAGAGTAAATGTTTATGCTCTGTGTATTCTTCTTTCACATAAGTATAAAGTGTAATGTATTTAGACAACCGATGTTACTTGATAATTTATAGTGTACAGTTTTCATACTCGTTTTAAAACCTAGCCAAATATACCAGGAGATTTGTTAAACAATCTCAACTCTCAATGATGTTCCTGTAATACGCATGCCATGTTGCAGGGAATGATTTGATGACCTAAACACTTTTTTTTCCCTGTTAAAGGGAATCTGTCACCCCCTGGCACTTATCTGACCTCTAATATGGGCATGTAGGTGATAGAAATGTAAATCCATACCTACCTGTATGCCTCATATTACAGGTCTTGTTGCTGTAAAATGTCTTTATTCCTACCAGTTTCTCATGTGTTTCAGTTCCTGGGCCTGGAAGAAATCCCGGCCTTCTGTGTGAATTACAATGTTTCCCTTCCTCCCCTGCATGTCACAGTGCTCTGTGATGTGCAGTTGCTTGCAACAGCCAAATCCAGGCACTGTGACATGCAGGGCAGGGGGGAAGCATTGTAATTCGCACAGTAGGCGGGGATTTCTTCCAGGCCCCAGGATGGGAACACATCAGAAACCAAAATGAATAAAAAGACATTTTACAACAACAAGATCTCTAATATGAGGCATATAGGTAGGTATAGATTTACATTTCTATCACCTGTATGCCCATATTAGAGGTCAGATACAGTGAAGGAAATAATTATTTGATCCCTTGCTGTTTTTGTAAGTTTGCCCATTGACAAAGACATGAACAGTCTATAATTTTAAGGGTTGGTTAATTTTAACATTGAGGGACAGAATATCCCCCAAAAATCAAGAAAATCACTTTGTATAAATTAGATACATTTTTTGCATTTTGCAGTGAGAAATAAGTATTTGATTCCTCTGGCAAACAACACTTAATACTTGGTGGCAAAACCCTTGTTGGCAAGCACAGCAGTCAGACGTCTTTTGCAGATAATCTCTAAATCATTAAGATTTTAAGGCTGTCGCTTGGCAACTCGGAGCTTCAACTCCCTCCATAAGTTTTCTATGGCATTAAAGTCTGGAGACAGGCTAGGCCACTCCATGACCTTAATGTGCTTCTTTTTGAGTCACTCCTTTGTTGCCTTGGCTGTATGTTTTGGGTCATTGTCTTGCTGGAAGACTCAGCCACGACCCATCTTCAATGCTCTTACTGAGGGAAGGAGGTTGTTGGCCAAAATCTTACGATACATGACCCCATCCATCTTCCCTTCAGTACGGTGCAGTCTTTGTGTCCCCTTTGCAGAAAAGCACCCCCAAAGTATGTTTCCCCCACCATGCTTCACAGTTGGGACGATGTTCTTAGGGTTGTACTCATCCTTCTTCTTCCTCCAAACACGGAGAGTTGAGTTAATGCCAAAGAGCTACATTTTTGTCTCATTTGACCACAGCACCTTCTCCTAATAACTCACAGAATCATCCAGGTGTTCATTGGCAAACTTCAGACAGGCCTGCACATGTGCCTTCTTGAGCAAGGGGACCTTGTGGGCACTGCAGGATTTTAAACCTTAAGGCTATGTGCCCACGTTGCATTTATGAAGCAGAAAATTTCTGCTGCATAAATGCAAGTCCTCTCCCGGAAAAACGCATGCGGAATTCCGCACGCGTTTATCGCGCATTTTTCGCGGGTTTATCACGCGTTTTCCACATGCGGAATTGCCTTGCGTTTTTTATGCATTGGACAAAGGCAATTCCGCTTGCGGAAACGCAAAATTAAATGACATGCTGCGGATTTTTGAACGCGGCATAAACGCTGCGAAAAAATCCGCAGCATGTGCATAGAACTTGCGGAATCCCATTGGGGACCATGGGGTGCGGATATACATGCGTTTTTCAAGCGTTTACGCTGCGGAAATTCCGCAGCATATACGCTTGAAAAATGCTACGTGGGCACACAGCTTTAAGGCATAATGTGTTACCAATGTTTTTTTTGGTGACTGTTGTCCCAGCTGCCTTGAGATCATGATCAAGGATGCCCAACGACGTGAGATGTTGCATGGTGCCCCAGATCGATGTCGATTGACAGTCATTTTGTATTTCTTCCATTTTCTTACTATTGCACCAACAATTGTCTCCTCCTCACCCAGCGTCTTACTGGTTTTGTAGCCCATTCCTGCTTTGTGCAGGTCTTTGATTTTGTCCCTGACATCCTTAGAAAGCTCTTTGGTCTTGCCCATGTTGTAGAGGTTAGAGTCTGACTGAGTGATTGAGTCTGTGGACAGGAGTCTTTTATACAGGTGACTATGTAAGACAGCTGTCTTTAATGCAGGTAACGAGTTGATTAGGAGGGTCTAACTGGTCTGTAGGAGACAGAACTCATAATGGTTTGTAGGGGATCAAATACTTATTTCTCACTGCAAAATGCAAAAAAAATTATCTAATTTTTAAAATATGATTTTCTTGATTTTTTGGGGGGATATTCTATCTCTCAATGTTAAAATTAACCTATCCTTAAAATTATGGACTGTTCATGTCTTTGCCAGTGGGCAAACTTACAAAAACAGCAAGGGATCAAATAATTATTTCCTTCACTGTAAATCCCAGGGGGTGACAGATTCCCTTTAAATAAATACCAGTTTAGATTTAAAAAAAAAGTTATATCAAGAATACTTAAAACATACAGTGGAATAATTGGAGATATTGTGCTATATTCAGGTCTACATGTCGGCAATAAAGTTGCCTATGGCAACTAGTATGATTCACCATGGCAACTAAAATCTACTATTATTATAATGTAAAGATTATTATTTGGGCATGCTTTTATTTATTGAATGTGCAGGACATTTTTTATTAACATGTATGTCATATAGATATTAAAAATAGCTGAATTATACTACCTATTAGCCATAATTACATGCTGTAGATCTTAAAATATCAAAAAGACAGGGCATATCTAGGCAAATAGGCTACTGTAACATAAGAGCAATTAAATATGAGTTGCAAGCCCCAGAATTGTGCTTAGTCAAATCATCAGAGTGACACATTAATTTGAGTATGAACATGAAGGCTGTGATTCTGATGAGTCAGCGGGGGTGATTCACATGAAGATCTAACAGAGGTAGATAAACAGGGAGGGAAGATTTTTCACGTCAGCATTTAATAAAGATGGAGTGGAAAAAGCAAATCTGAATGGAAGAGAATGGAATCCACAAACGAAGCAAATGAGGACTTTTATACATGCAAGTTCAAAAATGCAAAATAATAATAAAAAAAAGCCTTACAAATTTATATACATAACCGCAAAAATTCCTAAATGTCAAACAGTTACTAAACCTAATTATATAACTAAATTAAATGTATACTCTAATGTATATGTGAATAACTGTATTAGGCTACAGTCAGACGGCCATAGATTTACTCATCCGAGAGAGTTGGGCCGATTATGCAATTGACACTCTGATCAGAGTTTGATCCGAGTGTCAGCATAGTGTGATCCAATTTTCTCAGATGAAAAAATAAATTTCTCCATCCTCTCCATTCTGCGAGTCCGCAGAAATCGAACTGCACTCGGATGACATCCAAGTGCAGTCCGATGACTTCCACGCACCCATAGACTTCAATGGGTGAATGTCTTCCGATTTCAAAGTGAATCTGCAGTATGCACGTGAAAAAAAACGTGCATCAGCACTGCCCCATTGGATACCATTGGTCTGAGTGCTATCTGATAAAAAAAAAACGATAGCACTCATCCAACATATTAACACTTTTAAGGCGTGGTGATTTTTAATCTTTGCTCTTTCATTTTTCCTGCCCTTCTTTGAGAGTCATAACTTTTTTTCAGTTTTCCTGTCTACAAAGCTGTATGAGACCTTTTTTTTGCAGGCCATGTTGTAGATTTGACTTACACCATTTACTTTACCATAAAATGTACTGAAAGACAGTTAAAAAAAAATTCTAAGTGGTGTGAAATAGTGAAAAAAAAAATGCAATTTCCAAATTATTTTTGGGTTTTGTTGTTATAGCGTTCACTGTGTGGTAAATGACATTGTGATCACGATATGCATTTTATTGTTTGTTTTTTTTACATTTTAGGGATTTAATTTTTTGTTCTCTTTTTTGTTGCCATTTTCTCAGACAACTAGCATTTCTATTTGTCTGCCGATGGGCCTGTATTATGGAGCAGTTTCTAGCATTTTGTATTACATTTTATTGAGGGGAGTGTGACAACCGGAAAACTCTTCAGGCATTTAAATTATTTTTTGGGACATTTGGTGATGGTTTTAACCCCTTTCCGACATGTGCCGTACATGTAAGGCACATGTTGGGTCTCTCCCTTTGGTGTGGGCTCCGCCAATGACCCCACACCTTTCCGGGGACATGACAGCTGATCTGTACCGCTGTCATGTGCCCCTAACCACCACGGGTGGAGTCGTGATCCATCCTCGGCTGTTAACATGTTAAATGCCGCTGTAAATCTCTGACAGCGGCATTTAACGTGGCCGCAGCGGAAGGACATCATAAGTCCCACCCATCAGCGCACATGTCACATGATGGGTTGGCATAACGACCCGGGTTGTCATTGCCGGGAGGCTATGGGCGCCGCCCAACTATCGGCACTCATAGGCAATCTGATCATCGCCTGTGTGTAGCAGAGACTAGCAGTTGATCGCAGCTTCTAGTCTCCCATGGAGACTATTGAAGGCAGTGTAAAGTAAAAAAATATATATTTTTAAAAATATTATTATTTTTTTAAAAATATAAAAGTTTAAATCACCCCCTTTTGCCCCATTCCAAATAAAACAATAAAAAAATCAAATATATACATATTTGGTATCATTGCGTTCAGAATTGCCCGATCTGTCAATATATAAAAATAATTAATCCTATCGGTAAACGGCGTAATGAGGAAAAAGAATCAAAACGCCAGAATTAGGTTTTTTTGGTTGCCACAACATTGCAATAACATGGAATAACGGGTGATCAAAACATCGTATCTACCCCAAATTGGTATCAATAAAAACGTCAGCTCGGCGCGCAAAAAATAAGACCTCACCCAACCCCAGATCCCGAAAAATTGAAACACTATGGATCTCAGAATATGGCACGACTTTTTTTTTTTTTAACAAATTTTGCATTTTTTTTTCACCACTTAAATAAAAATGAACCTATACATATTTGGTATCTACGAGCTCGGAATGACCTGGGGAATCATAATGGCAGGTCATTTTTAGAATTTAGTGAACATGGTAAAAAAACCAAAAACAAATGTGGAATTGCACTTCTTTTGCAATTTCACCGCACCTGTATTTCTTTTCCCTTTTTAATGGGTCTGGGAAGAAGGGGAGCAAAAAACGAAAACGCAAAAACGGAAAATGGCCTGGGGGTGAAGGGATTAAATCTGCATTTAATTCATTATACAGCAACAAATGGAGCTAGCTCTGGTCTCTGCTGCTATATGCAAATGAGGACTGTGTGACAAAGATAATGTCTGCCCTGTATGGAGCAGCTCCACTCCAGAGCGGTCTTCATACTATGAGGAACTATGAGGAACGGTTACAGGATTTGGGAATGTTCAGCTTGCAAAAAAGAAGACTGAGAGGAAACTTAATAGCTGTCTACAAATATCTCAAGGGCTGTCACATTGTAGAAGGATCATCTTTATTCTCATTTGCACAAGGAAAGACTAGAAGCAATGGGATGAAACTGAATGGAAGGAGACACAGATTAGATATTAGGAAAAACTTTTTGACAGTGAGGGTGATCAATGAGTGGAACAGGCTGCCACGAGAGGTGGTGAGTTCCCCTTCAATGGACGTCTTCAAACAGAGGCTGGACAGACATCTGTCTGAGATGGTTTAGTGAATCCTGCTTTGAGCAGGGGGTTGGACCAGATGACCCAGGAGGTCCCTTCCAATTTTACCATTCTATGATTCTATACACACCATATGTGACCTGCGACAATATTGTATATCACAGGTCATTAAGAGGTTAAATGTAACATTAAAGGGAGTCTGTCGCCCCCAAAACCGAAATTGGCTTATTTAAACCTTCATATAGGGAACTTGGCCCGTATAAAAATCATACGTGTACTATAGATTTTAACAAATATGTCTTAGAGAAAAATATTTTTATTACGTCTGTAAATAAGGAGACTTTGGTGCACCGTTGGGGTGCTCAAGGGCTCAATGCACGTTTCCGTCCCCTCAATTACAATACGCCACTCCTCCCCTCACGGTGATTGGCAGCACTCACTTTGGAGCACTATCTGATCTAACTTCCTAGCACATACTGACACTGTAGTAGCTCAGCACCTGCATACACAGTGTCAGTGTGTGCATTTTCCCTCTCCTGTATACAGAAGCTGCTCACTACACACTGTTATAAAGCAGCGACAGCTGATGCTGATAGGAAAGAGATCATAATGTACACAATGTCAGTATGTGTGTGCTTTCATCTCCTTCTTTGTGTAGTTGCCGGCGCTGCTTTGGCGACTATAGACTGGGAAGGTAAATGACAGCTTGCCTTCACTGACATACAGGGGTTAAGTGTGTGCATACTGTGTCGATGTGTGTGCATACTGTGTCGATGTGTGTGCATACTGTGTCGATGTGTGTGCATAGTGTTGATGTGTGTGCATACTGTGTCGATGTGTGTGCATACTGTGTCGATGTGTGTGCATACTGTGTCGATGTGTGTGCATACTGTGTCGATGTGTGTGCATACTATGTCGATGTGTGTGCATACTGTGTCGATGTGTGTGCATACTATGTCGATGTGTGTGCATACTGTGTCGATGTGTGTGCATACTGTGTTTATGTGTGCTAGTTCTCATCTCTCCTATCACAATTGGCCACCGCTTCTTTGTAATCTTGTGTGTAGCGAGCAGCTGCTATACACTGGAGGAGATGTCAGCTAGCTTTCAGTGACATAAAGGGGGCGAGTAAGTGCACATGTGTCAGTGCGTGCACGTTTTCATCCCTCTCGTCACCATTGTCCGCTTGCTGCTTTGTAATACTGTGTGTAGCGAGTGGCTGCTTTATACAGTACAGGAGAGGGCCTGCACACATGCTCCTGACACCTCCCGTGTCAGTATTCGCAGTACTGGGGATTTTGATCAGGCATTGCTCCAAAGCAAGCAATCACAATCAGCATGAAAGGAGGGTTGGAATATTGCAATTGAGGGGGCAGAGAGGTGCACTAAGCCCTTGACCATGCCAAGGGTGCACCAAAACTTCCTCCTCTACATAAGTAATAAAACTGTTTTTCTCTAAAACACATTTACTAAACTCTACAGTACAAATGTGATTTTTATAGGGGATATGTACCCTATTTATATAGGAGCCAGTACTGAACCCAAAGTCCTTGGTCCTTGTGCAGCAAGTTCCTGAACCTCATCCCCTGGTCCTTGTGCGGCCAGTTCTGAACACTAAGTCCCTGGTCCTTGTGCGGCCATTGCCTGAACATTGTCCCCCAGTCTGTGTGCAGTCAGTCCCTGAATTAGTATCCGAGACTCAACTGTCTGAATGCATGCCTATCCGAGTACAGCGTATATCCGGACTGCTCCGAACCAGTCTCCGAATCAGTCCTGTCTGGGAATCCCTGTCAGTAACCATTCTACCCGTGGATCCTATACCTAGTAGTGTGAACGGAGTCCGCGTCTGTGTCAGTAACAGTTCTGCAGAGGATCCAGAACCTAGTAGTCTGCCGTGTCTGCGTACCTGAACCCTGGGGTCTGCAGCTGTAGTACCAGGGACTGCCTAGGAGTGGTACCTGGCAGCTAACTGCAGCTCAAAAGCCTGACTCCACCATCAGGAGCTGCAATGAACACTAGGTTACCAGTGTGATGTGTAATGGTTACCAGTGTGATGTGTAATGGCTACCAGTGTGATGTGTAATAGCTACCAGTGTGATGTGTAATGGCTACCAGTGTGATGTGTAATGGTTACCAGTGTGATGTGTAATGGTTACCAGTGTGATGTGTAATGGCTACCAGTGTGATGTGTAATGGTTACCAGTGTGATGTGTAATGGCTACCAGTGTGATGTGTAATGGCCGCTCTCTGCTCTTCTGATCTCACTGCAGAGCTGTGTGTGATTATACCTGACACATCTGCACAGGCAGACAGGGCTGCAATATTGTTACCATAAAGCAGAGCTCAGAGAGCTGCAAATTGTGTTTGCAACAAGACAAATTTAATTTCTCCTGTTCTGTGTTAATTACTTGTCTCACACTGGTAACTCCTCCTTTTATTTAAAATAAGGAAGGCGCACTTTTTCCTGCCGTCTTTGTTCATTGTAGAGCAGGGACTTTGTGTGCAGGCGCCAGCGAGTCACTCTGACTTCCCGGCACCTGCGCACAAGATCCCTGCAGTACAATGAACATAGACTGCAGGAAGAAGTGCACCTTGCGTAAAAGGTGAAGTGTGCAGGTTCAGGATTTGGCTGCGGAAACTGAATGTCACAGGGCACTGTGACATGCAGGGGAGGGGGGGAAACATTATATTTCACACAGGAGGCGGGGATTTCTTGCGGGCCACGGGCCTACAAGAATCAGAAACTTGTAGGAATAAAAAGACATTTAACAGCAACAAGACCTCTAATATGAGCATAGGCAGATTATAATGAGGGCAATCTGGGCTACCGCCCGTGGCCCGAGGTTCAGGGGGGCTCATGAATTGCTCCCATTATAATGCGCAATCCCATGGGTTTTTTTCTGTCACCGCCGTGCTGGCCGAAGGTTCAAATCATCACCGCTGCGGGCCCGCAGCCGCAGGCGGTTTGAATAAGGCTGCGCCCGCCCTGCCACATAACATCAGGCAGGGCAGGACCCAAATTTCAAAGGAGCCACTCACAACCACGCTGCATCAAGCAGCCGCTCCCATCTGGCCGCCGCTGCTGAATATTCACCTGCGTGGGCAGTTTAAATGATGCTGGGACCGCCCTGCCACATGACGTCAGGCAGGGCCCAGCATACACAGCGTGGGTCTATTTGAAAGATGAAATGACTCACAAGAGCCAGTGTCATTCTGCTCTGCCAAAGAGGAGCCGGCTCCCACCCCACGCACCGTGACCCAGAGTTTGCCTGCTGCCTGGTCTCCTGCTGAGCACTGCTCCTGTCTCAAACAGTGTGTATTCTGTATAAAAAGGATGTTATTTGTGTATATCAATAATATGACAATGCTCCCCTGCCATTTCATACAGAGTGCTTGCTGGCTGCCTACTAGTGTTCCACTGCCACTTGCCAGTGGAACTGGTAGGCAGCCAGCAGCACTTTGTATGAAAGGGCAGGGGACCATTGTCATTTTTAAAATTTGTACATAATGTTGAGGATGAGAGAGGAGTGGACTGAAACTACATGAAGACAAATGCCCTTGCACACTGTGTACTCCATCCCCCCATCATCTTCGAAATTTTGCTTACATCATGTATTTGTATAAATATATGATGCAATGCAAGCAAAATTTCCACGGTGTAGGGGCACATAGTGTGCAGGGTCATTTGTCCCATGTAGTTTCAGTCCACTCCTCTCCCATCCCCCAAATTTTTTACACAATAAAAGGCTCCTTGCCCTTAGATACAGAGCGCCACTGCAAATTCTGCTTGTACATGCCCACGATCAGGAATGGTAGCGTTTTGGATGCAGCCTATTTTTGCTGCGTTCAAAACGCTTCATTGTAATTACCGCACTTGTGTTTAGTTACATGCAGATTTGCCAAATCTAATGACGTGCTATTGATCATACACTGGAGACGCTGGTCTCCGCTACAGAAATTCGGATTCTGTGCCTTGTAAACCCGCACCTCGGGTGAGATTACATAGCATTTGGCCTGTTTAACACGTCCGGCTATTTCCGGTACTGGAAAAAATGGTACTGGAGATATCCCTGTCCTGTGTGGCAACCGTTTGCCGCATCAGAATCACACAGACCGGCGCCTGGGAATCAGTGTACAGTTAGCGCTGTTCCCAAGTGCCGGTGCTGAACACTGCCCTCATCACGGCTCCCTGCCGGTGCAGTGATCAGCACCAGCAGGGACAATAATGAGGGTATTAGTAGTCTGCTCCCGCAGTGTCCCTGTGTAAAAATAAGATTAAAATAATAAAATCCATATACTCACCTTTCCTAAGTGTCCCAAGTTGTAATCCTCTGACCGCTGACAGAGGAGCCGGGGAAAATGAGCCGCTCCAGCGAGCGGCTCTGGAGTTGTGCTCAGGAGCGCTGTCATGTCACTCACTGAGCTGCAGCTTCGGAGCGGCTCATTCTCCCGGGCTCCTCTGTGTCAACGGTCGCATTGATTACAGTGGGGGGACACCTGGGATAGGTGAGTATATGGATTTTATTATTTTAATCTTATTTTTGCAGGTGGACCCTGCTGATCGCAGCGCCGTCAGGAACCATGATGAGGGCAGCGTTCAGCACCTGGTGCTTGGGATCAGTGCTAACTGTAGCGGTGATTCCCAGGCGCCGGTAGGTGTCACATTGATGACACACGGATGACATCCGTGTGTGTTCAGCGTGAGACAGTTTTGCGGACCTTGTGTCTGCAAAAAAAACGGACATGTCAGCGTGTGGAGCACACAGACACACGGTCCATGGAAACACACTAATATGTGCACAGACCCATATATTAGAATGGGTCTAGTGTGAAAGAGCCCTTAATGTTTCAGGTATATGGTGACCCATCACGTGGGATGGTGGGGGGGCCCACACAGTCTCAACTGCCCGGGGCCCTAGCTATCCTTAATCAACCCCTGAACATGAGGCATACAGGTAGGTATAGATTTACATTTCTATCACCTGTATGCCCATATTAGAGGTCAGATAAGTGCCAGCGGTGACAGATTCCCTTTATAGGGAATCTGTCACCACATTTGACCTATCTAAACTATTAATATGGGCATACAGTTTGTATACTGCTGAAAAAAAGTCCTACCTGTTGTAACATCCCTGGCGGCGTGCTTGCATAGTGCACCACCTCCCACCATGCAAGACCGCAATCTTACCCATCAGTCTAGCCTGCAAACCTTGCTCCAGTTCATGCTGTGTGCATGTCTCTTGTCTGACTGCTTAGGGCGGCGGCCCGGTTACTTCCTGATTCTTATAGCTGCTGTGGGCACACCCCTAATGGTTCTCCAGCCTATTGCTGTGAGTCACTGGATATTTAAACCCCCTCCACCCAGAAGGAGGTGCCTGAGCAACACTAACTATCAGTGTGCTCCTTGCCTCTGAGATGCCAGGTCTTGTCCTGTATCTTGTCTGTTTCTGCCACCCTGGGGGCTGCATACCCAGGCCTGTTATCTCTGACTTCTTGTCTGTTTCTGCCACCCTAGGAGCTGCATACCCAGGCCTGTTATCTCTGACTTCTAGTCTGTTTCTGCCACCCTGGGGGCTGCATACCCAGGCCTGTTATCTCTGACTTCTAGTCTGTTTCCACCACCCTGGGGGCTGTATACCCAGGCCTGTTATCTGTGACTTCTAGTCCATTTCCACAACCCTGGGGGCTGTATATCTAGGCTCGTTCCTGTATCTCGTTGCAGTATCAGTTCCTGTCTGAACTGTCTCCTAGCCTGTTACCTGTTTGTATCTATGTCCGTACCCTCCCTTTTCCTGCAGTGTCTGAACCTGCACCTAACTCCAACTCATTGTCTCTGTACTTCTGTTTGTGAGTTTTGTGTCCACTCGCTACTTCATTGTAAGTACCTTGTGTGTATCTGGTTCTGCTTGTCCCTTTTCCCTTCCTCCCTATCTACCTCCTGTGTTCTAGCCATCTTCCTGTATTTTCCTATCTGTTCCATGTAAACAGAGCCCTGTCCTCTCTGCCTGCACCGTCAGCCCTGTTCTGCTCTGCTTGCTCACCGCTCCGGCGGTTTCACTCTGCTCGGCCTTGCCCACCACTCCGGCGGTTCCTCTCTGCTCTGCCTAGCCCACCGCTCCGGCGGTTCCTCTCTGCTCTGACTTGTCCACCGCACCTGCGGTTTCGCTTTGCTCTGCCTTGTCCACCGCTCCGGCGGTTCCTCTCTGCTCTGCCTTGTCCACCGCTCCAGCGGTTTCGCTCTCCTCTGCCTTGTCCACCGCACCTGCGGTTTCGCTCCGCTCTCCTTGCTCACCGCTCCGGCGGTTTCGCTCTGCTCTGCCTTGTCCACCGCTCCGGCGGTTTCGCTCTGCTCTGCCTTGTCCACCACACCTGCGGTTCCGCTCTGCTCTGCCTTGTCCTCCGCTCCGGCGGTTTCGCTTTACTCTGCTTGTCTACCGCATCTACGGCTCTGTTCCTGTCTCCCAGTCTGTACTGGACCCTATCCAGCCTGCTCTCCAACCTGCTAGTACCTACCTGTCTGCACTCCAGCCGTGCTTGCCAGTATCTCCCTGTCTGCACTCCAGCCGTGCTTGCCAGTACCCACCTGTCTGCATACCAGCCGTGCTTGTCAGTACCCACCTGTCTGCATACCAGCCATGCTTGCCAGTACCCACCTGTCTGCATACCTGCCGTGCTTACCAGTACCCACCTGTCTGCATACCAGCCGTGCCTGCCAATACCCACCTGTCTGTATGCCAGTCTAACCTGCCTGTTCCTGCATTCCCCGGTGTGGGTCAACAGCTGTGACCGGGGTCTGACCTGGAGTAGCACCTGGTCCCTCTGCTCAGTTCCTCCTTGGTTCACGGAGTCGACTGAGCCGCCGTGCGACCTTGATACTTAGTTACGTCCCTCCAGGCACTCCTCGGTTCATGGTACAGTGGGATCACTAATCACGCTCACGCCAGTCAGTCCAGGCGTGAGCGTAACACCTGTATGTCTCTTATCAGATGTCTTCTTCTGGATAAATCATCTTTTATCACTTTATATAAATAACCTCTTCCAGGCTATGGGGAGGACGTTGTCTGGAAGATAGCTATGGATAGGGATTAGTGTGAGCGAGTATGTTCTGTCCCAGTATGCTCGGGCCGAGCTCCGAGTATTTATAGCTGCTCGGTGATATGGTTGAATCGCTCCCGTGTGCATGATTTGCAACTGTTTAACAGTTTTATTACATGTGAGGAATGTGTAAGAAATAGACATTCCTCACATGTAATAAAACTGTCAAACAGTTGCGCACGGGAGCGATTCAACCATATCACCGAGCAGCTATAAATACTCGGAGTTCGGCCCGAGCATACTCGGCGAAAGGGTTAATAGAACATACTCGCTCAACACTAATAGGGATCATTGCAATTGCTTTACCTATCAATTATTAGTAGTATTTGATTAATCAATTAGTTACGTTAATCAGTTACATTAAATAAATTAGTTACATTAATCAGTTACAGTAATCAGTTACGTTAATCAATTAGTTACATTAATTAGTTGTATTAATGAATTTGTTCATTTTGTACTAATATGCACATACAAATATTATATACAATACTATATATACAGTACAGACCAAAAGTTTGGACACACCTTCTCATTTAAAGATTTTTCTGTATTTTCATGACTATGAAAATTGTACATTCACACTGAAGGCTTCAAAACTATGAATTAACACATGTGGAATTATATACTTAACAAAAAAGTGTGAAACAACTGAAAATATGTCTTATATTCTAGGTTCTTCAAAGTAGCCACCTTTTGCTTTGATAACTGCTTTACACACTCTTGGCATTGACTTGATGAGCTTCAAGAGGTAGTCACCGGAAATGGTCTTCCAACAATCTTGAATGAGTTCCCAGAGATGCTTAGCACTTGTTGGCCCTTTTGCCTTCACTCTGCGGTCCAGCTCACCCCAAACCATCTCGATTGGGTTCAGGTCTAGAATATAAGACATATTTACAGTTGTTTCACACTTGTTTGTTAAGTATATAATTCCACATGTGTTAATTCATAGTTTTGATGCCTTCAGTGTGAATGTACAATTTTCATAGTCATGAAAATACAGAAAAATCTTTAAATGAGGTGTGTCCATGCTTTTGGTCTGTACTGTTCATAATTTGATAGGAACATATTTTCTACTAAAATATAACTAATACTGTAGAGTGTACATTTATATATATATATATATATATATATATATATGTATGTGTATATATATATATATATATATATATATATATATACTTATAAAAAATATAAAAAGTAATAAAATGGCATGTCAGTCTTATACTGCGGAGGAGGCGTATGCCCTTTTATGTTCTGACAGCAAAGAAAGTGTAATGTCAGATGGCGATGATGATTTTGAGGGTTTTAGTTACAATGACAGTGATAGCTCAGAAATGAGCAGTGACTCTGGTCCATACTCAAAAACGACAAGGACCAGTACAAGAGAGGCAAATAGCACTATTGGAGAAACTTCGCCAAATCAGGGAACACTGCCCAGTACAAGCGATGTCCCTACTACTTGTGAATTTGCGCATGCCAATGTACAAGGGGCTTTGCCACTTGATGTAGCATTTCTCAGATGGGAGGCTTCGGATTCGGACACTCTATTCTTCCCTGATTTTAAAGCCAACCCTGGTGTAAACGTGGAGGTGGAAGATTTTGGAGCTGTTAATTTTTTTAATTTGTTTTTGACAGATGGCTTGCTAGAGCATATTGTCCTCCAAACAAATTTATATGCTTCCCAATTTATCAGTCAGAATCCACGATCCTATTATGCTAGGTCAAATTGATGGACGCCAACTTATCTTCCTGAAATTAAAAAAATTTAAGACTTACATTTGCCATAGGGCTTGTTAAAAAAATAAATATTCGGTCTTACTGGTCTAATCACCCTGTTCAAGCCACTCCTATGTTTTCTGTCGTTTTTCCTAGGACGCGTTATAAAATGCTCATGAGATTAACGACAATAGTCAATGCTTGCCCAGAAATGCCCCAGAACATGACAGACTATATAAAATCAGACCCATCATCGAAGACTTGACAGAAAAGTTCTTAAGGCTCTACACCCCAACACAAAATATTTCTATCGATGAGTCCCTTGTAAAATTCAAAGGAAGACTGCACCTCTAGCAATTTATTCCATCTGAGAGGGCAAGGTTTGGAATAATGCTCTATAAAATGTGCGAGACGTCAACAGGATACACATGAGTTTTTCTCATTTATGAGGGTAAAGATAGTCAACTAAACCCACCAGGATACCACAATGGCTATTGTAGAACTAGGATCCAAAGCAAAAACCTGTATCATTCATTGATTACAACAAATACATGGGGAGTGTGGACCTTGAAGACCAGGTGTTACAGCCATTCCAGGAATCAAGAAAATCATATACCTGGTATAAAAAGTTAGTCATTCACTTGTTTTAGGTGGCCACATATACTTCTTTTCTGTTATACAAAAATGGAGGAAATTCTTTTACTTTCCTTGACTATCAGGAAAAGGTCACTGAAAATCTTGTTTTTACAAATGTTGGCCCCCCTCATCCATTAGAATCTGAAGATTTCAAAAGACTCACTGAGCGATATTTTATTACACTCATTCCAGCAACAGAAACCAGAAGGAACCTCCAGAGAAGATGTTTTTAAACTGTATTAATTTATCCCAGCTTGTCATTCAAGCATATGGTTATTTAGTGAATTACACATTCGAGTGGCGCTCGCTTATTTCCAGAGACCCAAAGCTGGGCACAATATATTGGGCACTATAATGGCATATTTGCAATTTTTGCTCTAAAACATCCACTCGTGCTTGTTTCTAGAAATCACCGTAGAGTGAAAATCGTCACCAAACCCACAGATGAATTCCCAGAGGGGTGTAATTTCCAGGTGAGATTCTGCTGTTCTCGTACTTAGCGGCTCTGCAAATGGAATCGGCAAACTATTCCAGGAAAATCTCTGCTCCAATAGTCAAATAGCACTTCTTCCTTCCTCTGCCCTGACGTGTTGCCAAACAGGACTGCACAGCCACATATGGGGTATTGCCACGTTCAGCAAAAATTGTGAGACAAATTAGGGGGCCACTTTTACCATTTTCCCAAGTAAAAATGTAAAATCTGGGGCTAAAACAACATATTAGTGGTAAAAATGTAATTATTTTTTCTTCACCCCCCCAATGGTATAAAATTCTATGAAACACCTGTGGTGTCAATATGCTCACTGTACCACCAGATGAATTTATTGAGGGTAGTAGGTTGTAAAAAAATGGGGTCACTTATGAGGGTTTTTTTGCTGTTCTGGCACCTCAGGGGCTCTGCCAATGTGACATGTCATCCACAAACTATTCCAGAAAAATCTATTCTCCAATATGGCGCTCCTTCCCTTCTGAGCGTTGCACTGTGGCTGAAATGTACTTTCCGACCACATATGGGTTATTGGCGTACTCAGGAGAAATTGCACAACAAACTATGTGGCCAATTTTCTCTTATAAGCCCTTTTGAAAATTTTAAAATTAGATCTAAAGCAACATGTCAGTGGCGACAATTTATTTCTTTAATTTTCACAGCCCAATGCCATGAAATTCTGTGACTCACCTGTGGGTTTAAAATGATCACTACACCCCTAGATGAATTCAGCAAGGGGTGAAGTTTCCAAAATAAGGTCACTTGTGGGGGTGTTTGTTGTTTTAGCATCTCATGAGCTCTGTAAATGTGACATGGTGTCCACAATCTATTCTAGCAAAAAACTGTGCTCCAAAAGTCAAATGTCACTCCTTCCATTTTAAACCCTTCCGTTTGCCCAAATAGAAGTTTCTGACTACATTTGAGGTATCGGTGTACTCAAGATAAATTGCACAACAAGTTGTGGGATCCATTTTTTCCTTTTACCCTTGTGAAAATGAGAAATTTAGGGCTAAATCAACATTTTCCTGAAAAAAATGTAATATGTAATTTTCACATCCCAATATTATAAAATCCTGTGAAGCATCTGTGGTATCAAGATGATCTGCTCATCACACCAGCATATGAATTCCTCAAGGGGTGTGGTTTCCAAAATGGGGTCACTTTGGGTGGTTTCTACTGTTTTGTTACCTCTGGGGGTCTGCAAATGTGACATGGCGTCCACAGTGTATTGTAGCCAAATTTATGTTACGAAAATGAATTAGAGCTCCTTCCCTTCCAAGCCCTTCCCTGTGCTCAGGACAAATGTGACAGCATACTAGTTACTCTCTCCAGGTATAGTCCCACAATATGTTATACATATAATGCTTTTTGCTTAATGCAATGACAACTATATAGCTATAATTGTTCCCTATATGTTATAAGTAGTGTTGAGCGATACGTTCCGATATCGGGAAATATCGGATCGGATTGGATCGGACCAATACCCAAAAAGTATCGGATATCGCCGATTCCGATACCGGAAACCAATGCAAGTCAATGGGACAGAAATATCGGAATGAAAATAAACCCTTTCTTTCCTTGTAGGTTAATTCTACATGAAGGAAAACAACTAAGAATAATGTAGAATGTATTGGGGGAGGTGGGGGAGACAATAAAGGCATAGAGGTTTAGCCCAATCAAATGGAATAGCAGGAATTAATATTTTTTTAAGACGTTCTGAGTTACGGAAATATTGACTATGTTAAGTATTTTTATATTTTGGCAGATATTTATGTTTCACTACTTCCATGCTCTTCACCTTCTTTTTTACTTCTCCCACACTTTCTCCTTCATCATCCTCAGCATCAACATCTTTTTCATCAACTTCTTCTTTACCTTCTTCATCTTCTTCTACTTCACCTTCTTCGTATTATTCTTTTTTTTTACATTCTTCATATTCTTCTTATTCAACTATTATTCTTCATATTCTACTTCTTCATGTTCTTCATATTCTTCTTCTTCTTCATCATATTCTTATTTGTGACAGGCATTCCTGTAGTTGTTATATATAAAAGTTTGAACGTTACACCTTTCGTTCTGCCCGTCACAAAAGATTTACAACAGGATTTGTCCGCGTTCAGTTTGGCTTGCAGCAGCAGGTCTTTTCCAGGGGCACCACGAGGAGGAACGGACTCACCCCCATACACTGCTTAGTCATCTTCTGCTTATAATTTAGATATTATATTTTGCTCTGATTTTTAGTCTTATGCTTAATGTTCTTCCGCTTTTTGTTCTGCAGCTTCTTGTACTTCTGCTTCTTGGTTTTCTGTGCCTTGTTCTTCTGTATCTTGGTGGTTGTCTTCTTCTTCTTTGTCCTCTTGGTCAACTTCTTCAGGGTCATCTTCTTTGTCTTCTTCGGGGTGGTCTTCCGGGTCGTCGTCTTCAGGGTCGTCGTCTTCAGGGTCGTCGTCTTCGGGGTCCTCGTCTTCTTCGGGGTGGTCTTCAGGGTCCTCGTGTTCAGGGTCGTCGTCTTCGGGGTCCTCGTCTTCTTCGGGGTGGTCTTCAGGGTCCTCGTGTTCAGGGTCGTCGTCTTCGCGGTCCTCGTCTTCTTCGGGGTCGTCTTCAGGGTCCTCGTCTTCAGGGTCGTCGTCTTCGGGGTCCTCGTCTTCTTCAGGTTGGTCTTCAGGGTCCTCTTCTTCAGGGTCCTCGTCTTCAGGGTCCTTGTCTTCGGGGTCCTCGTCTTCTTCGAGTTGGTCTTCAGGGTCCTAGTCTTCAGGGTCCTCGTCTTCGGGGTCCTCGTCTTCTTCGGGTTGGTCTTCAGGGTCCTCGTCTTCAGGGTCCTCGTCTTCGGGGTCCTCGTCTTCTTCGGGTTGGTCTTCAGGGTCCTCGTCTTCAGTGTCCTCGTCAGGGAGATCCAGAGTGATTACCAAGAACCATTTCAAAAAGCTTGAACTTGGAATTGTAGCAGAAGGTACAAGAAGGCTGAGGAACTGCCGAGAACCAGCTGATGGTACTGGAACCCGGATGGGTAGCAGAAGGTACAAGAGCCAATGGAACTACCGAGGACCAACTGACGGTACTGGAACTCGGTTACTAAGCAGGAGGTACCTGTGCCAGAAAGCACTACCAAGGACCAGCAGACGTTGGTGGAACTTGGATACCGAGAAGGAGGCACCTAAGCCAAAGGCACTGCCGAGAACCAGCTGACGGTACTGGAACCCGGATGGGTAGCAGAAGGTACCCATGTAAAAAAAAGTTGCAAGGCCGCGAGCCGGCCGCAGTTACCAAAACCCACAGTCCTACAGGGGGTGCTTGTCCTATTGGCACTATGGAACCAACCTTCATTGCCAGATCCCGCAGCCCACATAGGAGTCACCCTAACTGCAGGCACCATAGAGTCAGCTAACCCGACCGAAACACGACAGGACAACGCATTGGAGGCAAAGTGACATTGACACTACCCGGAAACAGCTGGCGTGCTGGAACCAGGCTGGGCAGGAGGGAGTACCCGTGCCAAAGACACTGCCGAGAACCAGCTGACGGTACTGGAACCCAGATGGGTAGTAGAAGGTACAAGAGCAAATGGAACTACCAAGGACCAGCTGACGGTACTGGAACCCGTATGGGTGGCAGAAGGTACAAGACCCAATGGAACTACCGAAGACCAGCTGACGGTACTGGAACTCGGTTACTAAGCAGGAGGTACCTGTGCCAGAAAGCACTACCAAGGACCAGCAGACGTTGGTGGAACTTGGATACCGAGAAGGAGGCACCTAAGCCAAAGGCACTGCCGAGAACCAGCTGACGGTACTGGAACCCGGATGGGTAGCAGAAGGTACCCATGTACAAAAAAGTTGCAAGGCCGCGAGCCGACCGCAGTTACCAAAACCCACAGTCCTACAGGGGGTGCTTGTCCTATTGGCACTATGGAACCAGCCTTCATTGCTAGATCCCGCAGCCCACATAGGAGTCACCTAAACTGCAGGCACCATAGAGTCAGCTAACCCGACCGCAACACGACAGGACAACGCATTGGAAGCCAAGTGACGTTGACACTACCCGGAAACAGCTGGCGTGCTGGAACCAGGCTGGGCAGGAGGGAGTACCCGTGCCAAAGACACTGCTGGGAAACAGCTGGCGGTGCTGGAACCCAGGGTAAATACTAAAAACAGAGCGGAGCCAGAGGCGTAATTGGAGCAACTTTAAAATCTGTAGTAGTGTAAATGTGGACAGAGCAGGAGAATTTTCCGGACACACAGCTGGGGATCAGCTGACGTTACTGAACCCCAATAGCACTGGAGCAAGCGTTGACTGTGCAGACGGCACTTCTGAGCAGCAACTAGCGGTATTAGAGCCCAGGGTAAATACTAAAAACAGAGGAGCCAGAGGTGTATTTGGAGCAAGTTTTAAATCAGTAGTACAGTGGATGTGGACAAAGCAGGAGAATTTGCCGGACACACAGCTGGGGATCAGCTGACGTTACTGAACCCCAATAACATTGGAGCAAGCGTTGACTGTGCAGACGGCACTTCTGAGCAGCAACTAGCTGTATTGGAGCCCAGGGTAAATACTAAAAACAGAGGAGCCAGAGGTGTAATTGGAGCAAGTTTTAAATCAGTAGTACAGAGGATGTGGACAAAGCAGGAGAATTTGCCGGACACACAGCTGGGGATCAGCTGACTTTACTGAACCCCAATAATACTGGAGCAAGCGTTGACTGTGCAGACGGCACTTCTGAGCAGCAACTAGCGGTATTGGAGCCCAGGGTAAATACTAAAAACAGAGGAGCCAGAGGTGTAATTGGAGCAAGTTTTAAATCAGTAGTACAGTGGATGTGGACCAAGCAGGAGAATTTGCCGGACACACAGCTGGGGATCAGCTGACGTTACTGAACCCCAATAACACTGGAGCAAGCGTTGACTGTGCAGACGGCACTTCTGAGCAGCAACTAGCGGTATTGGAGCCCAGGGTAAATACTAAAAACAGAGGAGCCAGAGGTGTAATTGGAGCAAGTTTTAAATTAGTAGTACAGTGGATGTGGACAAAGCAGGAGAATTTGCCGGACACACAGCTGGGGATCAGCTGACGTTACTGAACCCCAATAACACTGGAGCAAGCGTTGACTGTGCAGATGGCACTTCTGAGCAGCAACTAGCGGTATTGGAGCCGAGGGTAAATACTAAAAACAGAGGAGCCAGAGGTGTAATTGGAGCAAGTTTTAAATCAGTAGTACAGTGGATGTGGACAAAGCAGGAGAAATTGCCGTCCGCACAGCTGGGGATCAGCTGACGTTACTGAACCCCAATAACGATGGAGCAAGCGTTGACTGTGCAGACGGCACTTCTGAGCAGCAACTAGCGGTATTGGAGCCCAGGGTAAATACTAAAAACAGAGGAGCCAGAGGTGTAATTGGAGCAAGTTTTAAATCAGTAGTACAGTGGATGTGGACAAAGCAGGAGAATTTGCCGGACACACAGCTGGGGATCAGCTGACGTTACTGAACCCCAATAACACTGGAGCAAGCGTTGACTGTGCAGATGGCACTTCTGAGCAGCAACTAGCGGTATTGGAGCCCAGGGTAAATACTAAAAACAGAGGAGCCAGAGGTGTAATTGGAGCAAGTTTTAAATCAGTAGTACAGTGGATGTGGACAAAGCAGGAGAAATTGCCGTCCGCACAGCTGGGGATCAGCTGACGTTACTGAACCCCAATAACAATGGAGCAAGCGTTGACTGTGCAGACGGCACTTCTGAGCAGCAACTAGCGGTATTGGAGCCCAGGGTAAATACTAAAAACAGAGGAGCCAGAGGTGTAATTGGAGCAAGTTTTAAATCAGTAGTACAGTGGATGTGGACAAAGCAGGAGAAATTGCTGTCCGCACAGCAGGGGAACAGCTGACGTTACTAAACCCCAATAACACGCCAGCAAGTGTTGACTGTGCAAACGGCACTTCTGAGCGCCAACGGGCGGTGTTGGAGCTCAGGGATAATACTGAAAACAGAGGAGCCAGAGGTCTAATTGGACCAACTTCAAAATCTGTAGTAGTGTGAATGTGGACAGAGCAGGAGAAATTGCCGTCCGCACAGCAGGGGAACAGCTGACATTACTGAACCCCAATAACACGGCAGCAAGTGTTGACTGTGCAAACGGCACTTCCGAGCGCCAACTGGCGGTGTTGGAGCTCAAGGATAATACTGAAAACAGAGGAGCCAGAGGTCTAATTGGAGCAACTTTAAAATCTGTAGTAGTGTGAATGTGGACAGAGCAGGAGAAATTGCCGTCCGCACAGCAGGGGAACAGCTGACGTTACTGAACCCCAATAACACGGCAGCAAGTGTTGACTGTGCAAACGGCACTTCCGAGCGCCAACTGGCGGTGTTGGAGCTCAGGGATAATACTGAAAACAGAGGAGCCAGAGGTCTAATTGGAGCAACTTTAAAATCTGTAGTAGTGTGAATGTGGACAGAGCAGGAGAAATTGCCGTCCGCACAGCAGGGGAACAGCTGACGTTACTGAACCCCAATAACACGGCAGCAAGTGTTGACTGTGCAAACGGCACTTCCGAGTGCCAACTGGCGGTGTTGGAGCTCAGGGATAATACTGAAAACAGAGGAGCCAGAGGTCTAATTGGAGCAACTTTAAAATCTGTAGTAGTGTGAATGTGGACAGAGCAGGAGAAATTGCCGTCCACACAGCAGGGGAACAGCTGACGTTACTGAACCCCAATAACACGCCAGCAAGTGTTGACTGTGCAAACGACACTTCTGAGCGCCAACTGGCGGTGTTGGAGCTCAGGGATAATACTGAAAACAGAGGAGCCAGAGGTGTAATTGGAGCAACTTTAAAATCTGTAGTAGTGTGAATGTGGACAGAGCAGGAGAAATTGCCGTCCGCACAACAGGGGAACAGCTGACGTTACTGAACCCCAATAACACGGCAGCAAGTGTTGACTGTGCAAACGGCACTTCTGAGCAGCAACTGGTGGTGTTGGAGCTCAGGGATTACAGTTCAGGTGGCAGAAACATGAACACAACAGGAGACCTGGATACTGTTGCCAATCAATTATTTATTCTGGAAGAGGACTGGCAAATTCATGCGAGATCCAGGCCTTGTTCATTTTGAGAAAAGTAAGCCGGTCAACGTTATCGGAGGATAGTCGCATACGACGGTCTGTTAGTACACCACCTGCGGCACTAAAGACGCGTTCCGATAATACACTAGCAGCAGGGCAAGCTAGCACCTCCAATGCATACTGGCTAAGCTCTGGACATGTATCCAGCTTTCAAACCCAAAACTTGAAGGGAGAAGAGCCGTCTGGGAGTACACTGAGAGGGCAAGACATGTAGTCTGTCACCATCTGACGGAAACGTTGCCTCCTGCTGACTGGAGCCGTCTGTGATGGTGTAGACATTTGTGGCGGCGGGGACACAAAACTTTGCCACATTTGGGCCATACTGGTCTTGCCTTGTGCTGAAGCGCTGCTTCTGCTCCCTCTTTGTGCAGAGCTTCCTACACAGTCTCGATGCACTGAGCTGCTTTGTAAAGCACTAGCAGCAGCACTGCTCTCGGTTGGAATGGAGAACATGATGGAATGCACCAGTGCGTCTTGGTACTCCCGCATTTTACGCTCCCGGTTCAACGGTGTTATGAGGCTTTGTAAGTTGTCCCGGTAGCGAGGATCTAGGAGGGTGGACACCCAATAATCAGCCGTGTTGAGAATGTGGGCGATGCGGCGGTCGTTTCTCAAGGCACTGCAGCATGAAATCAACCATGTGCTGCAGACTGCCAACTGGCCAAGAAACGCTGTCCCCTGCTTGAGACGTGATCTCTGCCTGCTCTGCATCACCCCACCCTCGCTCTAGATACTGACTACTAGAGCATTGTGTACCTCCCTCCTCTGGACAGATGTCTTCCTCCTCCATTGACTCCTCCTCATCCTCCTCACAAAGTGTCCCCTGCCTAGGCCTTTGTGAGGAACCACGTTGCGCAGACTGTAGAGAAGCAGATGGCATTTGTGACTCCTCATCCTCCACCTCTTCCAAAACCTCCTCCCTTAGTGCTTGCAGTGTTTTTTCAAGCAGGCAGATAAGGGGGATAGTCATGCTGACTAGTGCATCATCTGCACTCGCCATCCGTGTGGAATAATCGAAGGCACGCAAAACGTGGCAAATGTCCTTCATAGAGGCCCACTCAGTGGTGGTGAAGTGTGAACGGCGCGCACTGCGACTTGTTTGCGCCTGGTGGGTAGGTCACATATGATGCGATGTTGCGGAAGACGTAATCAGCGCTGCAGAGCTGCAATGCGCGATCTTGCGTTGCTGGAACGCCGCAAGTGAGCGCACTCTATGCGGACCTTGTGAAGCAGTGCATCAAGATCCGGATAGTCCCTCAAAAAACTCTGCACGACCAAGTTGAGCACATGTGCGAGACATGGGATGTGAGTGAGGTTGCCTAGGCCCAGAGCTGCCACCAGATTTCGGCCATTGTCACACTCTACCATGCCTGGCTGGAGATTCGCTGGCACAAACCTCACGTCGCTCTGCTGCTTGATGGCATTCCAGAGCTCCTGCGCTGTGTGGCTTCAATTCCCCAAAGAAATTAGTTTTAATACGGCCTGTTGATGTTTGGCCACGGCTGTGCTCATATTGGTCATCATAACAGGTAACCGTTCACGGGTCGATGTGGAGGTAAACCGTGATGGCTCCTGCAGCGCTAATTCGGAGGAACTGGAGTATGAGGAGGAGTCAATGTGTACAGACTGGATTCCTGCAATCCTTGGAGTTGGCAGAACGCGTACAGCGCCACTCTCAAGATCTGTACCCGGCTCCACAACATTTACCCAATGGGCAGTGAGGGAAAGGTATTGTCCCTGTCCATGTTTACTGGTCCACGCATCGGTGGTCAGGTGGACCTTGCTACTGACGGCGTTTTGTAGCGCATGTTTAATTTTTCCCTCCACATGCTGTTGCAGGGCAGGGACGGCTTGCCTGCTGAAATAAAAGCGGCTGGGCACGTTGTATTGTGGGACTGCCAATGCCATAAAGTTACGGAAGGTGTCAGTCTCCACCAGCCTAAATGATAGCATTTCAAGTGCCAGCATTCAGAGCCTGTGCTCGGGGGTGATTTGCCAAGTATGGGCGCCTTTTCTCCCATGCCTGTGCTAACGATGGCTGTAGACTGTCCTGTGAGTGTGAGGATGATAGGGAAAGTGGTGCTGTGGGTGGAATTACACTGTGTCTCTATACAACAGTGCCATAGATTCTTCCATGGCGATCCTGTGAGGAAGCCGAACCAGCTGTGTGTGAGCTGGAGGAAGAGGCTACAACACGAGCTGAAGAGGTGGTAGGTGGCGCTGTAGGTTGGCCTAGGTCTTCAGTGTGTTTTTGTAACTCCACCACGTGCTTGGTCCGCACATGTTTCCACATATTTGTGGTATTGAGGTTGCTGACACTTTTCCCTCTTTTCACCTTCTGATTACACAGCTTGCATTTGACAAAGCAAATGTCATCTGCAACTGTGTCAAAAAAGGACCAGGCACTGCAAGTCTTGGGAGTGCCCGCTTTGGATTTTGGAAGAGCCATGCTCCTAATGGGTGCCGAAGTGGAGGCTACAGGCAACCAAGTCTGCCCCCTCCCTCTCCCTCCTTTTTGGGCCGTTCGGGGAATCTCTTCCTCAGAGCTGCTCCCACCACCTTCCTGTCCCTCACGCCATGATGGGTCAAGGACCTCATCATCTACACCACCCTCTTCAAACAATTGCTTCTCCTGGGTAGTCTCAACAGCACAGTACGCACCAGAAAGTGGCACCTGAGTCTGATCATCAGATGCGTACTGAGGTGTGCTGCTGACCATAGGCACTGGCCCACCCGCCTCTTCAGATTCAGAGAGACAAAACGGTTGCGCATCACTGCATACTACCTCTTCTTCAAATTCTGCTTGGCTTGCCCCCTCTTTCCAAGCCAAGAGATTCAGAGAACAGAAGTAGAGATGGCTCCTGTCCAGGGCTCTCTGACTGCCTGGGCAATTTGGAAGGTGGTGAAGAGACAGATGGGTGCTCTTCAGTGCTCAGGACCTGAGAGGATCTGGAACTAATTGAAGTCGATGCGTTAGCTGCCATCCATCCGACAACGGCTTCAATTTGGTCCTCCTGCAGCAGTGGGGTACAGCTAGCTCCTACAAAGCTGCACATAAAGGACTGTTCCCTGGTAAAACTGGGGGATGCTGAGTCACTGGTGCCCGCAGCAGGCACAGAATCCCCACGTCCTCTCCCTGCAGGCACAGAATCCTCACGTCCTCTCTCTGCAGAAACTCCATGCCCACGACCACATGCCTTACTTCCTGCCTTCTTCATCTTGGTAGACTGATAAAGATAGGCAGAAAAGTACTAAGGGCTTAGTGTGCTTATTCCTGAACAGCTGCTAACAGGTATAAGAAACACTAATTTTATAAAGTGTGGACTAGACTTTAATATGAGCTAATGTGGCCTACACAACTGTAAAGTGGAGTGTTTGGTGAACTTTATTTAGTTTTTTTTTGTCACAAAAAGACACTGGATGTGCCCAAAGATGTAATACTGATAGTATCACAAACTTTTTGTAGGTATTACAATGTAGGAAGGTAACCTACAATGCAATAGATGAGGCTACAAAAAATAGGCTAATACTAATCTGGCTGCGGCCGCAGGGCACCATGCTGCAGAAAGGCTCCTCTAACTACTCCTATATAGTGTGTTTGGAACCAATTTAGCTGAATACGGATGGAACCACCACACTAATAGGAGAAATCAGGAAAAATTATGAATTGGCAAAAAAGGACAATGTATGAGGCAGTGACACACACTGAGTGCACTACAACCGGACGTTGCTGAAGCACAAACTACAGGGTGAGCTGCAGTCACACACACAGACCTTGCAGACAGCGGTGAACAGTGCAGATGCAGAGCACTGTGCACTAGCGCTGCAAGACAAAAAAAAATTCTCTATCTACTCCTATATAGTGTGTGTAACGGGTCTGGGAGGTGGAACCTCTGAGCAACTATACAAGGGGGCAGTCCTTGTAAGGAAGCGGGTGGCTCCCAGGGAAGACGGGCAGGTAGTCACGGCAAGTGACAGGGACAGTCTCTGGGTAGAGGGGCAGGTAGTCACGGCAAGTGACAGGGACAGTCCCTGGGTAGAAGGGCAGCGGGCTGGTGGCTGGTGAGCACTCCCAGGTGAGCGGGCGAGAGTCTCTGGACAGGCAGGTGGTCACGGCAAGTGATGGCAGAACCTCCAGGTAGACTAGCAGACAGGTAGCGGATGGACTCTCCCAGGTGAGCGGGCAAGAGTCTCTGGACAGGCAGGTGGTCACGGCAAGTGACGGCAGAGCCTCCAGGTAGGCTAGCAGGCAGGTAACAGGTGAGCGCTCCCAGGTGAGCGGGCAAGAGTCTCTGGACAGGCAGGTGGTCACGGCAAGTGACGGCAGAGCCTCCAGGTAGGCTAGCAGGCAGATAACAGGTGAGCGCTCCCAGGTGAGCGGGCAGGCTGGTCCATAGACAGACTGACAGGAGTCGGAGGACAGACCGTCGGACCGCAGGCTTGCAAGCGGGTAGCGGATATCAGGCAGGTATCAAGCAGGAATCTGGCAGGTGACTGGCAGGTAACAGGCAGGAATTTGGCAGGTGACTGGCAGGTAACAAGCAGGAATCTGGCAGGTGACTGGCAGGTAACTGGTAACGGGACCTGAGGGCTGAAGCAGAGTGAAGGCTTTGCAACAACATTGCTCTTGCACCTCCATTTTGGAGGAGGTGCCTTATATATGGGAGGTCCTCCGGCAATTGGCCGGGGACTCCTTTGGACGGCGCGCGCGGTCCCTTTAAGAGAGGGGGAGCGCGCGCGCGCCCTAAGCACGCTGCCGGGGAAGGAGCGTGTGCCGGAAGCAGCGGGGAGAGAAGTGCTGGAGGAGGCCGCGCCAGGAGCGGGGAGGTGAGAGGGACGGAAAACTTATAAATTAGCAAAAAAGGACAATGTATGAGGCAGTGACACACACTGAGTGCTCTACAACCAGACGTGGCTGAAGCACACACTACAGGGTGAGCTGCACTCACACACACAGACCTTGCAGACAGCGGTGAACAGCACAGAGAACTGTGCACTAGTGCTGCAAGGCACAGCGATTTATAAAGTAGCTTGGGTAAAGCAGAATAGACCAAATAGGTAGCTAAAACTGTCCCTCAGAACAACAGCGTCCTATCCCTAACTGAATTCACAGCAGAGTGAGCTGAAAATTGCGGCGGCGGCTTTTATAGTGCATCATGACATCATTTCAGCAGCCAATCACAGCCATGCCATTATTTAAGATGCCTACATGCCTAACAGGATGTGCCCACACTTCTTAGGATCCTCATTGGCTGAATAAAATGAAACTGGCTCATTGTATTATGGGAACTTCCGATTCCGGTATACGATATTGTAAAAGTATCGGAATTCCGATACCGCGAATATCGGCCGATACCCGATATTTCAGTATCGGAATGCTCAACACTAGTTATAAGCAATACAGTTACCATAAGGACTGCTCTCATTTGTGCACCTGCTCTTTTACTGACCAGATTTAGTCACCTTATAGTCATACATCTATACTGATATTAACGTTTCATATAGCTCTATTTGTTGGCTTTTATAACTGGTCCTGATATCTATGCTCTGTTATTGATCCATGCACTGCTGCACTTTTTTGTTGAATGATTTTTTCATATTTATTGCAGTTGCTTAGCGTAATCATAAAGATATATTATTAGATATATTCTTATTCTATTTTGGTTTATATATATATATATAATTAAATTTAAATAATCATAACTTTATCAGATACCTGCATCAATTGTTAAACTGTGACTTGGAACTGTGTCCTCTTTTCTACTTGGTAATTTTTTCCCACCCCTTTTTATTATTACTTTTAAATATTTTTGACAAATAAAATTGTATTTTAATATCTATACTTATCGTGGACTCTTTTTGTCGGTTTCTTTTCCGTTTGTGTTGCTCTATATCTCCACCGATGAGTCTTTAAACAGCCTGAGGTACACATATGGTGGTAGCAGCGCATTTTCCCAGGATTCATTTATCTATGATATGTAATACTTATACTACCCATATGTGTATTATTCTTTCCTTTTGAGTGTTTTGTGTGTTAAATTTCTGTAAAGCCTAGTGGATTCAAGATGCTCATTCTACCACTAGAAAAATTCCTCAAGGGGTGTAGTTTCCAGAATGGGATAATTTGTGGGGTGTTTATGCTGTTTTGGCACCTCGGGGGCTTTGCAAATGCTACATGGTGTCCACAGTCTATTCCAGCAAAAATTGCGCTGCAGTAGTTAAATGGTGCTCCTTCCCTTTCAAACCCAAAGAGTAGTTTCCGACCACTTATGGGGTATCCCTGTATTCAGGAAAAATTGCACAATAAATTGTGTAGTGCATTTTCTCCTTTTAACCTTGTGAAAATAAAAAATATGAGGCCAATGCAACATTTTAGTAAAAAAAAATTATTTTTCATTTTTTTCTTCTAGTTTACATTAAATCTTGTGAAGCACCTGAAAGGTTAAAAAACTTTTTGAATGCAGTTATAAATTATTTGAGGGGTGCTGTTTTTATAATGTTGTCTTTTTTGTGGGTGGGTTTTCTTACATATAAGCCCCTCAAAGAGGTTATGAGGCTCATCGTGATCCAAATACATTGAGTTTCTCTAACTAAATTGGACTAACATTGTGGGATAAAGCTTCTTAAAGAGGTTGTCCAGTACTATTAACAATGCCCCCATCGACTTAAGTTGTGTAAACAAGTCTTTTTGTAATTACCTTGCGTGGTCTTTATTGCCTGTGAGCGGCGCTATCGCTGGCCGCTCACCAGGCATCAATTGACCCACCTGCAGATGGCTCCGAAGGAAAGCATGCGGTGGAAGCTGGGCTATGATGCGAGGTGAAACCCCGCTCACAGCCCATCAATCAGGGGGAGCGCATCACTGGGTCACACCCGGCTGCAGCCAGAACTTGACGTGACATCAGTGGATGTCGGAGCCAGCTGCAGGCGGGGTCACGTTATGCCTGGTTAGTGGCCAGCGATAGCGCCGCTCACAGGCAGTAAAAACCATGCAAAGTAATTACAAAAATACTTGTTTACACAATTTAAATCGATGAGGGTATTGTTAATAGTACTGGACAACCTCTTTAAACTTACCTGAACCATCAGATCATATTTCAAAGGACTATTCCTGACTAAGTTGAATCGGCATTTTTATTTTACTCATATCATGTCTGATATTGTCATGGTTCTTGTGGTAGCCCAGCAAACTTATTTCATCTAGTAGCCTGCTTTATTTTGCAAACGTTTTACAGTTGTTCCTTGTATCTTGAGTAGCGGATGTACCTACTTGTGGAGGCACTAATGTATTTTTATTGTGTTAACAATAAAAACTGCATCTTGCCTCGCAAAAAATAAGCCCTCATACCGTCAGCCCTCTTGGCCCAAAAAAAGTTACAGATCTCAATACATTGCGCCAAAAATATATATTAGTGTGTAAAAGTAGCAATACATAAAAATTATAAAATCAGGTATTGCTGTAATCGCACCTACCAAAAGAATACAGCCGTTTTATCTTACAGTGGGGAAAATAAGTACATGATACACTGCAGATTTTGCAAGTTTTCCCACCTACAAAGAATAGAGAGGTCTGTAATTTTTATCGTAGTGTAAGGTGGCTAATGGACACATGGTTGATGGGAGGTATGTATCACAGAGATGGCTGTCCTGTATGATGTAATGCGGAATGTTGTCTAGTGCATGTAAGCACTAAGAGGACTGTTTGGTGCACCTGAGGCCGGGTTACAGGTAGGTGGGGAGATGGGCGGGTCCAACTACCCACATACCTCACCTCTGGGTGTGGTTAAGAGATAAAATGGAGGCTGTTGTTTGGCACATTGTCTGTGTGTTTGGAGGGAGAAGGCCTCCTGTGTGTTGTGGTCTCCTGACTGAGCCCATGAATGGGATCCTATCCCGCCTGTGTGCCCACAGGACTGGCTAACCAGAGACTTTCTCTTAAGGAACCTTTATTTTGTTTTTGCCTGAACTAAAGGCTGTTTTGTATTCCTTTTTGCTTTTGCCTGGTTTATGAAGTAATAAACTGACACCGACATTTAAAGGGACATGCTTCCTGTTTGCCTCCCGTCGCACCCAAGTGAGGTAGAAACCCCACGGTAGGTACACTTCAACTGTGAGATACAGAATCTAAAAATAAAAGCCAGAAAATCACAATGTATGATTTAAAAAAATATTTAAATTACATTTTATAGCATAAAATAAGTATTTGATCACCTACCAACCAGCAAGAATTCTGGCTCTCACAGACCTGTTAAAGAAAAACTAAGAAGCCCTCCTACTCTGCTTTCATTACCTTTGTTAATTGCACCTGTTTGAACTCGTTACCTGTATAAAAGACACCTGCCCACACAGTCAATCAATCACACTCCAACCTCTTCACCATGGCCAAGACCAAATAGCTGTGTAAGAACACCAGGAACAAAGTTTTAGACCTGCACAAGGCTTTGATGGGCTACAGGACAATAGACAATCAGCTTGTTGAGAAGGCAACAACTATTGGCGCAATTATTAGAAAATGGAAGAAACACAATCTTTCTCGATCTGGGGCTCCATGCAAGATCTCACCTCGTGGGGTAAGGATGATTCTGAGAAAGGTCAGGAATCACCCCAGAACTACACTGGAGAACCTGGTGAATGACCTGAAGAAAGCTGGGGCCACAGTCTCAAATATTACCATTAGTAACACACTACACTGTCATGGATTAAAATCCTGCAGAGCACGCAATGTCCCCCTGCTCATGCTACTACATGTCCAGGCCCGTTAAAAGTTCGCGAGCGACCATCTGGATAATCCAGAGGAGGCATGGGAGAAGGTCATGTGGTCAGATGAGACCAAAATATAACTTTTTGCTATCAACTCCACTTGCCATGTTTCGAGGAAGAAGAAGGATGAGTACAACCCCCAAGAACACCGTCCCAACCGTGAAGCATGATGGGAAAAACATCATACTTTGGGAGTGCTTTTCTGCTTAGGGGACAGGACGACTGCACCATATTGAAGGGAGGATGGATGGGGTCATATGTCGTGAGATTTTGGCCAACAACCTCCTTCTCTCAGTAAAAGCTTTGAATATGGGTCATGGCTGGGTCTTCCAGCATGACAAGACCAGAAATACACAACCAGAGAAACTAAGGAGCGGCTCCGTAAGAAGTATTTCAAGATCCTGGAGTGGCCAGTCTCCAGACCTGAATCCAATAGAAAATCTTTGGATGGAGCTGAAGCTCAATGTTGCCCAGCGATGCCCCCGAAACCTGAAAGATCTGGGGAAGATCTATATGGAGGAGTGGGACACAATTCCTCCTTCATTGTGTGCAAGCATGGTCTAGAACTACAGGAAACGTCTGACTTCTATAATCAGCCCTTATCTGTCCCCTCCCCCACCCAGGGAATTGGGGAGCAGTTGTGTATAAGAACACACAAACCAGGCTAAGAAGGGAAGACGTACAGAGATAAATGAAAATACCAATCATACAAATATGCCGTCACAAACAACAGAGTGGAACAACGGGAAGTAAAGGGAAGGAAAAACCAAATAGGAGAGGATGAGGATATTATCACAAACAAATCACCAAGCAACAGTCTTTAGAACAATACTCCAAACACCTGCAACTCCAGAACCAGGCAGTATAAAACTAATACTGGCAATCCCTGATTGCCAGAGGCGAGTATATATAGCAGAGGGAAGTGGCAAACACTGAACAGCTGAGACTATCAAAGCAGGAAAGCTCCAGAGACTCACAACTGAACAGGTTAACCCCTGTACTGCTAGCAGAAACCTGCACTGTTTAATATAATGGTGAAGTGCTTCTAATCAGTGCAAGAGTATGTAAAATCAGACACCACGGTCTTCTGGCCCCTCTCTGTCGTAGTAAACCCGTGACTCCGGCAATGTGGCCAAACAGTAGTTTTTGATGACATATGGGATATCACTGCATTTGGGAGAAATTGAGCAACAAAATGTGGGGTCCAGTTTCACCTATTACCCCTGTGTAATTAATAAAATTTGCAGCTAATTAAAAAATTTCATTTTTCCCACTGAAATGTTATACAGTATTTCCACTGCCCAATGTTATAGAATTATTTGAGGCACCTGTAAGTTCAAAATGCTCACTATATCCATATGTATTCCGAATTGAGCAGTGAAGGTTTCGAGATGTGTCACTTATCTGGGTTTCTGCTGTTTGGTACCTCAGGTGCTCTGCAAATGCATCATGTCGTCCGCAGTCTATTCCAGCCAAATTTAAACCACCGATATCAATCTTCTTTCCTTCCGAGCCCTGCCATCTGCCCAAACAGCAGTTCTTAACCACATGTTGGATTATTGCCATGTTTAAGAGATGTTGCTCAATAAATTTTGGGGTCCATGTTCTAATAACATGTAAAAATGAAAAATTTGCAACTGAAGCAATATTTTAAATGCAGTTTTTAAAATGATATCACTTGCGGGGGTTTTCCAGTATTGGCCCCTCAAAAATAAATAGAATTTGAAAAAAAATACCCTTGAAAAAAAATGAATTGCTGCTAAATTTTAACCCTTCTATGATCATGGCAAAATGATGCTGACCTGAAGTAGACATATTGCATATGTTTTTATTAACTATTTTTGTGGTTTGAAAATTGCATTATTTAATCAATTTTCAGATATTTCCACAAAAAAAATCCCACAAAACAAATCAGCCAAAATTTACCATTAAAATAAAGTACAATGTGTCATGAAAAAACAATGTCAGAATCACTTGGAAATTTTGAAACTTTCTAACGTTATTACCACATAAAGTGACACATGTCAGCTTTGAAAAATGGGGCTTGGCCATTAAGATCAAGGGGTTAAAGTAAACCTGTCACCAGATTTTGCAATTCAAACTGTGTAATGTACATTATTACCTTTTGTACTTGATGAGTCTGGTTTACTTATGTTGAATTTCCATGTCAGAATGACTGTGTACTTATTTTTGAAAGTTTAAGCTCAGTCTTTTTCCACCTAAATTGATTGACAGCTTCTTAATGTATCCTCTGCTGCTGACATCCTACATTGCTCAGTAAATTGCACCTTATCAGTCAGGCATGGTGGGCAGACTGAATACACTTGGACTCATGAGTTCTGGTAGTCTTTAGCTGGACTCATAAAATGTTAGTTCGAATATGAAGGATTATATTGTTTGAACATAGCACACATTCACTCACGGGCAACAGAAGAAGGGAATACATACTATAGGGAGACGTCACACCCATACCCAACTGGTTCCTGTACAGACTAGAAAGACCCTAGCCGCACAGCTCAAAAACACCACCTCGGACCTGGCTCCCTAAAAGGCCATCAATGGGTTTCTCTTACCTCCTGAGGAACCAGATGGGAGGCCGCAGCACACTGCCAACAAGAGGAGAGGAAAGAGTGCAGGTAGATACAAAACCCAGGGTGAGAAAATTTATATAGGGTAGAGAGGGAGAGCTAAGGAGAGCCAAAAGTAATTGGAACATATATAACCTCCCAGAATCCTAAAGAGGTCAAAGGAAGAGGAACTGGAAACGAAAACAAACAGACTCACTGGAGAAATTCAACTGGTGTACAAGTTAAGGTAAGCCCCTTAGCTGAAGGGCTGGAAATCCTAAACCCAAGTTCACGTAGAGGTATAGCCAGCAAGGAAATGCAGTGAAGGGTGAACATATAAAACCCAACCCAGAATGTGATAGAGCAGACCAAAACGGAAACATCAAAAACACCTGGAGGGGAGCAAACCAAGGAGCAACAAAGACAATTGGAACTATCAGCATTTGGGCAGGGAAAAAAAGGCAATATCTCAGCAGACAGGGGAACTGACCACGCAGCAACAGGTCAGCGGATCGAATCCCCAAACTGAGCCATGACATACAGCAATTTTGACATGGATATACAAAGCAAGTACTCAAGCCTCAACAGGTCTAAGAGATCTATTTAATAATTTAGCCAGCTTGTATTGTGATATCTAGTGATAGATGCATTTTAAAAACTTTTTTCCATTGTCCTGGGTAAAATTCTGGGAATATCATAAAACCCAAGATATTGTTTTGAGCATTGTCAGCCCTTTCTCTTGGCTTTTTCTTCCCTATCAATGATATTTCAACTTATCTAAATATCTAAACTTACTGTGGACATATCCTAATGTTTAAGACTTTGAAACTGTGTTTTATATATTTTTATTTTTTTTAGCCATTTAATTCATTAACTGCTTTTAACAATACAAGAAAAAGAGGTTTCTATATATTCGTATAGTTAGCAGTAGAGTGGGTGCACATTTGATTCGCAGGACCCAGTCCATTGGCCATGACAGTAATCTATGGCCATTGGACAGGAACTCAGAAAACTGTAACCTATCTCCCAGCATCTGCAGCTCATCTTTTGATTAGCCAGCTTGGCACAACATCATGAGAGCGGTGTGACACACATGTGATGGCGCACCAGGCTATCTAATCAAAAGAAGAGCAGTAGATGTTGTCAGGTGGTTCTCAAGGCTCCTATCCAGCAGAGACAGATTGTTGATGTGGCCCACGGACCTATTATAAAGATTTACAATTCACCGGAAAATGCTGTGTTAGAAGTTTATTAACCTTCTAAATTTAGAAGA
Organism: Phyllobates terribilis; assembly: GCF_046119375.1. Lineage (NCBI taxonomy): Eukaryota > Metazoa > Chordata > Amphibia > Anura > Dendrobatidae > Phyllobates > Phyllobates terribilis. The sequence goes on from NW_027362762.1 coordinate 296,962,611, forward strand.
CATAAAATGTGTACTTTTTCCAAAGTTTAGTTTTTATTGAACTCTCTGCATTAAAAAGAGAAGCAGCAAGATATGCTATTTTTGGATGGAGAAAGGTCAGAGCCTCCCAGCTGATTTTGTCATTTTTATTGCAATGGTCATTCAAAGCTCAATAGTGATTGATTTGAGCACGCAGCCATAATGTGTACGGGGAATGGCAGTTTTTGAATAAATTAGGTAAAGATTTAATAGTAATACTTTTTTTTACCAGTTGAGACCCAGTTAAAAATAGCTGAAATATTGCAGAAAATCTGAAGCCCTAGGACTCATTAAGTGCTTGACTGATAAGTGATTTGTGGATGGCAGATGTTGACCAAGCTCAGCTGGCCTATGTAATTATTTTCCTGGTGGCATAAAATAAAATCTCCCCCAACCATGAACCAGCTGTCTCATTGGTTGAGATAATAGGTGTCAGTAAGGTTAAGATGATTTTCTTAAGAATGTCAGAAGTATCAGTTGCCCACTTATAGGTTTTATTTCGTATGAACAAATGTGAAACATACAAATGTGTAGTATTTATGTGTGTGTGTGAGTGTGTGTGTGTGTGTGTATGTGTGTGTGTGTGTGTGTGTGCACTTTTTTTTTTGTAATTCTTCATTTTAAGTTTTGAAAAAAAAACATACAGTGCCTGCTTCACATTTAGGGCATTGATACATCTCAATGCTAATGCCAAGTGACAATAATTACATGTAGCACTACAAAGAGTATAAAGAAAAAAGGAAACAAATCAACAATTAGAACTAGGCATGTACTATTGAGAAATCTAACAAGTATTGGATGACACTTGGGAAGATTAAGGGCGACAGTGCTACCCATGATAATGCATTAGAGAGAGTGCTTCCAGCAGTAAGATAATCATACATGAGACGTAAGAAATGCATACCACTCTGGAGGAGCGCAAGGCAGAAAAACTGCTACTTCCAGATATCACGGGCAAAAGGGAGCAGTGATGACAAATGAGATTTAGACCAATTTGAGCAGGGGAACTACGTATTAATAAAAATTGAGTGGGTGTGATTTTCCCAACTAGATAATTCTTCTAAACTGAAGATTTGCTGCAGCTTCTCTGTCCATTCCAAGAGAGCTTGAGGATGGGGGTTTGTATCCAACGTATAAGTATTCGCTTTTTTTTACTGCAGCCAGTAGAAAGTCAATGGTTTGTAATGGCTGGAATGTTGAAGAGGAGAGCTTAAACCAGGGAAAAGGGAAAGTCAAGGATACCACTGATAGGGAAATTCGACTGTGAGCCCCAATGGGGACAGTGCTGATAATGCCTGTAAAGCGCTATGGAATTAATGGGTAAGTGAATGAAATAAATAATAAGTAAATACCCAAGATATATAAAAAATGCTCAAAGCTCCTTTAAAATGGCTCAATCTTCATGTAAGACCACTATATGTGTGAGAGGATGCCAACTTGGTGTGTACTTGCTTCTCTAGCATATTTTATTGTCTGATAGGGTGAAACAATATAACAGTTTTGGGGTCCTGAACCATGGAGCTGGAAGCTTAAAGCAGTTTTCCTGTTAAAGTATGCTTCTAGAAAAGCCTTGTGATTGAGCTTAGATACATTTAGTGTCATCTTCAGAGAAAGTGGTGTGTAACATTTTTAACCCTTTTACAACCTTGGACGTATAGTCTCCCTCCTTTTGATGCAGGCTCCGGCGATGAGCCCGCATCTTTCTGACAAATGACAGCTGATATAATCCGCTGTCATGTGCCCCTAACAGCCGTGGGTGGAATCATGATCCACCCTCGGCCATTAACATGTTAAATGCCGTTGTCAAACTCCAACAGTGCCATTCAACATGGCCTGGTCAGAAGCGCGTAATAAGACTCGCTCATAGGCGCCCCTGTCACATGATCGCGGGGCGCTGATGGGTTGGCATGACAACCAGAGGTTTGCAGGAGACCCCTGTGGTTGTGATAGGCGATCTGCTTTCAGTGCTGCCCAACGGCCCGGCATTCATAGTCACGAGCATTTTTGTTACACGTAGCAGGGCTGAGGCCCTGCTATGTGTAACACAAGCGATCAGATGATCGCAGCTTCTAGTCTCCCATAGAAATTATTAAAGCAAGTAAAAAGTAAAAAAAAAAAAATTTTTTAAAAACATTAAAAAAAAATAAAAAAAAATAAAAGTTCAAATCACCCCCCTTTTGCCCCATTCAAAATAAAACAATAAAAAAAAAATCAAAAATACACATACCGTATATATTCAAGTATAAGCCGAGTTTTTTCGCATATTTTTTGTGCTTAAAAAGCCCCTCTCGGCTTATACTCGGATGTATACCCGAGTATATAGAGATTCCGTTGGTGGATAGCGGGGGGGAGGGTTACTTCGGCGGAGGAGCGGGGCACACTCAGTAGCTGCTGCTGCAGCTACCACATGTGCCCGCTGCTAAAGAGAATAAATATTCCCTATTCTCCATGCTCATGGGGCCTAGCGGGCACAAAGGAGCACTGAGCCGCGGCTCCTGCTCACAGTGACCACTATTAAAGAGAATACATATTCGCTCCTCTCCATGCACATGGTGCCATGGTGGAGAGGAGTGAATATGCCAGCAGCAGCTCACATCAGTGTCTGAGATTCCAGGATTGGGGGATGAGGAGGCCATACATAGCAGGATTGGGGGATGAGGGGGGCCATGCATAGCAGGATTGGGGGATGAGGGGGGCCATGCATACCAGGATTGGGGACGAGGGGGGCCATGCATACCAGAATTGGGGGTGAAGGGGGCCATGCATAGCAGGATTGGGGGATGAGGGGGGCCATGCATACCAGGATTGGGGATGAGTGGGCCATACATACCAGGATTGGGCATGAATGGGCCATGCATACCTGGATTGGGGATGAGTGGGCCATGCATACTAGGATTAGGGATGAGTGGGCCATGCATACCTGGATTGGGGATGAAGGGGCCATGCATACAAGGATTGGTGATGAGTGGGCAATACTTAACAGGATGGGGAAATTTACCAGTAGCTACTGCATTTCCCACCCTAGGCTTATACTTGAGTCAATAATTTTTCCCAGTTTTTTATGGTAAAATTAGGTACCTCGGCTTATTCTTGGGTCGGCTTATACTCAAGTATATACGGTATTTAGTATCGCTGCGTTCAGAATCGCCCAATCTATCAACATATAATCCGATCGGTAAACGGCGTATAGATAAAAAAAATCTGAACACCACAATTACGTTTTTTTGGTTGCCACAACATTGCAATAAAATTCAATAATGGGTGATCAAAACATTGTATCCATACCAAAATGGTAATTAAAACCATCAGCTCGGGACGCAAAAAATAAGCCTTTACCCAGTCCTAGATCCCAAAAAATGGAGACGCAATGGGTCTCAGAAAATGGCGCCTTTTTTTTTTTTTCACAAACTTTGGATTTTTTTTCACCACCTAAATAAAAAAAGAACCTATACATGTTTGGTATCTACAAACTCATAATGACCTGGAGAATCATAGTGGCAGGTCAGTTTTAGCATTTAATGAGTGTGGTAAAAAGGAAACCCAAAAAAACAATTGTTTAATTGCACTTTTTTGCAATTTCACCGCACTTGGATTTTTTTTCCTGTTTTCCTGTACATGATATGGTATAGAGAAGCCTAGAGATGTCATACCTCCTGCTCAAAATAACCCCAAAACACTGATCTGGAAAATGCCACAAGCCAAAATGCTTTGTATATAATACTTTTTAGATTTTACAATAGACTTTAATATAATATATGGCTGTAGTGTGAAAAAAGCAAAGTAAAACACATAAAAAATGCCCCCAAAATGTGGAATTTTTAAGTGAATTGCCATTTATGAAGCCACAAGGTTTTTCTAGATATAAACTTTAGTATAATTCTGTGGCGCAGTTTCAGATTTTTACAGTTATATGTGAAAAATGATTGAACTACGTAACAATTACTGCTCATGCTGAATTAGGAGCACTTGGAACATGATATGCAAATAGTTTTAGAAAGGTACTCTACTAGTTAGTTTTTTATGTGTATGCCAAGCAGTTTTCTGTTAGTGCCATGTAAGGTCTGGATTGTAATTTAATGTATTATTTATTTTATAATTATTTCAGAAATGTGACTTGGAATAATCTTGCCATCCCGGATACTCACTGCTCACCAGATGGAGAAGGGTACCAGTGCCCTCGGGGCTTCAAGTGTATGGATCTGGAAGACCTTGGACTGAGCAGACAAGAGCTCGGATACAGTGGATTTAATGAAATAGGTACCGTATGTGCCATCTGTATAGATTTTAATGTTGATACAGTCGGTATGAAAATACTTTTGTATTCCTATACTTAATGGTAAATGTTGACCCTAGGAATGTGAGGTCTCATTCTATTGAAAATTACATGCATATTTCTACTGGTTAAAAGCAACCACAAAGACATACGGTATGTAATTCAGTACAGTGTGTATATAAGTTCAGATACAACAGAACACCTTTGTGGATTCACTGAAAAATAGTCTATAAAATAGAGTATTCACGTGGTTTCTCATTTACTTGTATATTGGACTTCTCTTTATATTGTTATAGTAAAAAAAATGTCCAAATAATGTACAGTATATTTATAGTAAATTTGTGATGAGAACAACGATGTTCATTCAATGTCACCACAGAGTCAAGTTCATTAAAGAGATTTTCCCACAAAGTACATTTTAATTAACCCCTTTACGACCTTTAATTTAATCAGTCATCATGTGCCTTTAATAGTCGCAAGTGGAGCGGTGCTCTGCCCGTGTCTGTTAACTAGTTAAATCCCGCTGTCAATCACTGACAGCAGGATTTAACATGGCGGACGGAAGCACGTCATTCATCCTGCCCATCGGTGCCCCTGTCACGTGATTGCAGAGCGCCAATGGATTGTCATGACAGCTGTGGATCTCGTAGCTGGCGTTCATAGGAGATCATGATTTTAGCGATACATAGCAGTGCTCACGCTTCATGTGTCACAACACCGCACGAGAGCCCGGGGAGAGTGAGTGTCGACACCACGGGAATGGCGAGGCCAATATAAGCTTTTTTATTTGATCAGGGTCTAGCTTGGGGTATGAGAAGGGTTGGTTGGCCTAGTAGTGGACAACTCCTTTAAATAAAAAAACCCTATACATTTTTGGTATCTGTGTACTCATACTGACCCAGAGAATCATATGGCCAGGTCAGTTTTACCATATAGTGAACCTGGTAAATAGAAAATCCAAGAAACAATTGTGGAATTGCACTTTTTTTGCAATTTCAACACACTTGGAATTTTTTCACCGCTTTCGAGTGCATCACATGATAAAATGAATGGCTTCATTTAAAAATACAACTTATCCTGCAAAAAAACAAACCCTCATACAGCTATGGGGATGGAAAAATATAAAAGTTATGGCTCTTGGAATAAGAGGAGGAAAAAGCAAAAGCGTAAAAACTGTGAAAATTTCAAGGTCATGAAGGGGTTAATAGATCTTGGAATAAAAATAAGTTCCACAATTGCATGTGTTTAACCACTTTACAGCCTGTGGCGTATTAGTATGCTACAGGCTGTAACCCCCGGTTCAGTGAGGGCTCCGGCGCTGAGCCCGCACTGAACCGGGCACATGTCAGCTGATTCTTACAGCTGAAATGTGCCCGCAACAGCCGCCGGTGGGATCGCGATCCACCCGCAGCTGTTAACATGTTAAATGCCGCTGTCAATCTCTGACACTTACCCCGTCACGTGATCGCGGGTCACTGATGCGTGGGCATGACAACCCTGGGTCTGCAGCAGACTCCAGTGGTTGTCATGAGCTGATCGCTATGAGCGCCACCTAGTGGTCGGCGCTCATAGAACAGGACCATTTCTGCTACATAGAGGTGATCTGCTGATCACCTCTATGTAGTAGAGGCGATCAGACAAGTGCTGCTTCTAGTCTCCTATGGAGACTATAGAAGCAAGCAAAAAGTGAAAAAAAAATGTTTTTAAATATATTTAAAAAATTTAAAAAATATAAAAGTTTAAATCACCCCCCCTTTCGCCCCATTCAAAATAAAATAATTGAAAAAAAAAAAACACATACACATACTTGGTATCACTGCGTTTAGAATCGCCCGATCTATCAATATAAAAAAAGAATTAAACCGATCGGTAAACGGCGTATTGAGAAAAAAATTCTAAACGGCAGAATTATGTATTTTGGTCGCCGCAACATTGCAGTAAAATGCAATAACGGGCTATCAAAACATCGCATCTACCCCAAAATAGTATCAATAAAAACATCAGCCCGGCGTGAAAAATAAGCCCTCACCCGGCCCCAGATCCAGAAAAATGGAGACACTACGGCTCTTGGAAAATGGCGCCATTTTTTTTTTTTACCAAACTTTGGAATTTTTTTTCACCACTTACCTTATTTTTCGGACCATAAGACTCACTTTTTTTCCCCCAAATTTGGGAGGAAAATGGGGGATGCAACTTACCGGTGGTGGTGGAGCGGGATCACAGGGCGGCGGCGGAAGAAGAGGTGAGGCGGGCCGGTATCTAGCTGGGGGCCGGGCCTGGCCGGGTATCGGGGCCGGTGTATTGCTGTGAGCGGAGTTTGCATGGCAGAGTGCGCGGCTTCCGGTGGCCACGGCCATGTTCTTGAAGCTGTGCTCTACAGGCAAATGGCTGCCGGAGCTGGCGCATGCGCTCTGCCGAGTCGGCGGCCATTTTACTGTAGAGCACAGCTTCAGAAAGATGGCCGCGGCCACCGGAAGCCGCTCACTGTGCTCTGCAAACTCCGCTCACAGCAATACACCGGCCCTGGTACCCGGATACTGGCCCGTCTCACCTCTTCTTCCGCCGCCGCCCTGCGATCCTGCTCCACCACCACAGCAATACACCGGCACCAGGCCCCCGGCCCCCCAGGTACGAGGCCACCAGGACCAGGGCACCAGACCACCAGCACCCCAGTTACCAGGCCACCGGCCCCCAGCACCTCAGGCACCAGCACCCAGGCACCAGCACCCCTAGTACTAGCACCCCAGGCACCAGCACCCCAGGTACCATGCCACCAGCACCCGGCCCCCAGGCCACCAGCCCCAGGCCTCCAGTACCCCAGGTACCAGGCCACCAGCACCCTGGCCCCCAGCATCCCAGGTACCAACACCCCAGGTACCAGGCCCCTAGCACCCTGGCCGCCAGCACCCCAGATACCAGCACCCCAGGTACCAGGCCCCTAGCACCCTGGCCCCCAGCACCCCAGGTACCAGCACCCCAGGTACCTGGCCCCCAGAACCCCAGGTACCAGCATCCCAGGCCACCAGCACCCCGGCCCCCAGGCACCAGCACCAGGCCACCAGCACCCCAGGTACCAGGCCACCAGCACCCGGCCCCCAGCACCCAAGGTACAGCACCCCAGGTACCTGGCCCCCAGCACCCTGGCCCCCAGCTCCCCAGGTACCAACACCCCAGGTACCAGGCCCCCAGCACCCCGGCCACCAGCACCCCAGGTACCAGTCCACCAGCACCCCAGGTACCAGGCCACCAGCACCAGGCTCCCAGCACCCCAAGTACCAGGGCACCAGGCCCCCAGGTACCAGGGCACCAAGCCCACAGCGCCAGGCCCCCAGCCACCAGGTACCAACATGCCTCCACTTCCGCCGGCTTCCTGAAGGACCCTGCCTCCTGTGACCCCAGCTCCACCGCCCCCCCAGGTAAGATACCTATTCAGACTATAAGATGGACCCCCATCTTATAAAAAATATTTTTTTTTCCTATTTTTTTTCCACCCTAAAATTTGGGGTGCGTCTTATAGTCCGAAAAATACGTTAAATTAAAAAGAACCTATACATGTTTGGTATCTACGAACTCAAAATGACCTGGAGAATAATAATGGCAGGTCAGTTTTAGCATTCAATGAACGTGGTAAAAAAAAATTTAAAAAAACATCTGTGGTATTGCAATTTTTTTGCAATTTCACCACACTTGGAATTTTTTTCCCGTTTTCCCGTACACGATATGGTAAAACTAGTAACGGCGTTGAAAAGTACAACTCGTCCCGCAAAAAATAAGCCCTCACACGGCCATATTGACCAAAAAATAAAAACGCTATGGCTCTGGGAACAAGGGGAGCAAAAAACGAAAATGCAAGAACGGAAAATCCCAAGGTTGCGAAGGGGTTAAATAAAATGAGCCCCTGCTGTGTACTGTGTAATGGCTGTGTCTAACCATTTTACATCATAGAAAGAATCAGCTATGATCCCGTGCTGTCCTGTCTGAATACTTTCTTTTGCGTTGTCCCCTGCCGAAGAGCTGTGGTATGATCAGACCATGTTCCTGCACGGTCAGACACAGCCATTACACAGGGGAACATTTATAAGATTATCTCCACACAAGAACACATCCAGTTGTGGAACTTATTATTATTATTCAAAGATCTATTGATTAAAATGTTGATCAACATTAACTTTGTTCCCTTTAAACTTTTAAGGACCAAGCAATTTTTTTTTTTGCACTTTAATTTTTCCCTCCCCTTCTTCCAGGAGCTGTACCTTTTTTATTTTTCCGCTGACTAAACCATATGGGGGCTTGTTTTTTGCGGGATAAGTTGTACTTTTGAATGACACCATTCATTTTATCATACAGTGTACTGGAAAATGGTAAAATACATTCCAAGTGAAGTGAAATTGCGAGAAAATAAACAACACGCAATTCCCCAATTGTTTTCTGGATTTTGTCGATGCAGCTTTGTGGGGGCTTGTTTTTTTTGCATGGTCACGTGATGTATTAATTTACACTATTTTGGGGTAGATACGATGCTTTGATCGCTTTTTACTGCATATTTTGTGGAGTTGCGGCAACCAAAAATCCGCAATTCTAGCATCACGATTTTTTTTTTCAATTTTTACAGGTAGAATTAAATAATGTTAGATTTTCTAAGATTGTCTAACATGTAAAATGTATCTTATAACTTTTTTATCCTGCTGAGAGAGCTGAGTGGTGGTTTGTTTTTGCGAGACGATATCATGTTTTTATATAACTTTTTGATCAGGTTTTATTCCACTTTTTGTTCTATGGCATGATGAAATAACATTGTTTAAAAAAATTGTTTTGGGCATGTTTCTTATCTTTATTTTTACGTTGTTCACTGTAAATAAGAGATCAGTTTTGGAAACCAGGCTGGTCTATGACTGAAGTCACTACCAGCGCATGCTCAGTACGGCAGGGACTAGCCCAAAATGGACATCACTGATGACGATTCGTTTCTTTGTGAGGACAGACGCTTAGGCAGTGACTGCAGCTTCTGCCCTCTGATGACATCTCTCGATTGAGTATCCCAAAATGCCCTGGAGATTCTTAAATGAACTGTCATCAAACAGGAAGTTGGTGAAAAAAATGCAATTAAGTAAAGTAAAGAGGGAATAATACAGAATTGTTAATTAAAGTATATTAGAAAAGCTATTTGATTATTACATTTAATAGATAGACATTTAGGATTAAGTCAGGGTTAGTTTCAGACCTCCCCTTTAAGCCATTGATTGTGAGTACATAGGTTCTATACCAGCGTAATCACCATGATTTACTGCTATATCTGTTTGTGGGAAGGTGTGTATTGTTTTTTTTTTATAGTGTTTGAATATTTGATAGAAACAAAATTAGTAATCTAAATCAAATTAGTTATTTCTCATTTCATTGGGACGAGGAAGAATATAAGTAGGGATTTTTCCTTTAAATAAGCACGCCTTTGAATTGCATAATAATGTGCATGTAGTGTAGTATAGTATTTTTTGTGTATTGATTAAGCATTAGTGTAGTATTTTTTGTGTATTAATGTGCATGTATTATAGTGTGAATGTAGTAATATACTCTGGGATCCAGCACCGTTCTGATCCACTTCTCATTTCATATCGGGAGCAGTGAGTAGCTTTTACAGTGTAAGCCTATACAACGTCAGAACGATGCTCCATAGGCTTACATTGTAAAAGAGACTTCCAGCTCTGGCATAGAGCATGGATATTCTGAATTACAGTGAAGTCACTGAGGAGAGGAGCAGGACAGCGCTGGATTTCCGAGAAAGCGTCTGTAGGCAAGTATTTTAATATATTCACACTATACACATATACTCTGATTTAATGGGGGAAAAAACACTAATGGAAGGGCTTCTTTAATTAAAAGGATTTTCCAAGATCAATAAAACAGAATAGATAGTGACAAGCTCCTACAAGACCATCTCCTCATTGACGTTTCCCTTGCATGCAGTGTAAATATTTCATTAAAGGGACTCTGTCAGCACAGATTGACTGTTCAAACCAAGTACAGGTGCTGGGTGCATAATTGCGGGGCCAAGCATATAAGTGCACATTCCCACCTGCTTGGTTTGCATCCATCTCCACCCTTCTCTGGCTCTATGAAGCAAAAGCTTTCAATGAAAGAGGGGAGCGGAGATTGAGGGAAGATAAGTAGGTGGGAAGATATGTTTAAATGTTTGTCCATGCCACACCCAGTGCCTGTACTCTGGTATGAACACTTATTCTGTGCTGTCCCTTTAAATGCAAACACCCCTTTAATTTATCAAAAGTAAAACAGTCCTTTAAATTCACTTCTGTCTCTAATTTGGCTGGAAACATTATTAATCTGAACAATCTGGTAGATGAGACTCCCGTCTGACATACTGTATCACATATGGCTGTCTCGCCTTACCTTGATGTATGTAAAAGTCTTTTTTCTCAACTTGTCTACTCAGCCCAGAAATAGTCGTCTGCATTGTGTATCGAACATGTAGCCTCTCCTGCTGACTGCATAGGACAATGTCTTTCAAAATCCTAATCATGTTTTTAAATGCCAAGAAACCATAACCTTCTCTAGGAGTCTGTGAATTATGGAGATTTTCTGATTATGCAAATATTTTATAGCTTAAAACAGAAAACAGCTTGAACATTTCTCATGCCTCCAAGAATATGAAGAATTAATGTAAATGAACAGATCTTTTCATGTGATTTTGCTTCCCTTGATCTTTTATAAGAATATACAATTTACATCTTTTTTATTTACTAGCTTTGGCTGATTTAGAAGCACACAACATTATTGCACTTGATATGGAAACTTGTGACATGTTGTCATATATTCTGGGCTACAAATAGTACAATGCCATTTTGGCAAATGTTAACGATTAAATCATGTGTCTCTACTGTATACTCCATTTGCCAATAATGCCTGCAGGTTTCCCTTGTAGTTTATCTTCTTGAAAGGCAGCGTTTCATGCTTATTTCACTAATGTCAGTTAAGGCACCTTCATTTACACTGCTCAAAAAAATAAAGGGAACACTCAAATAACACATCCTAGATCTGAATGAATGAAATATTCTCATTGAATACTTTGTTCTGTACAAAGTTGAATGTGCGGAAACAATGGATACTGGAAGCTTGTGCTAGCATTTCTTCTGCGGTGTTGCTATCAGTGTGTCAAGAGTGGGAGAAGAGGGTTGCATTGACAATCCAACACAATGGGCAGCACTTTGAACACATTTTATAAGTGGTCATAAACTTGTAAAAAACTCATGAAAGAATAAAGTTACGTTAAAACCAAGCACACCATTGTTTTCTTATGAAATTCTCAATAAGTTTGATGTGTCACATGACCCTCTTCCCACTGAAAAAAATAAAGTTGGATCCAAAATGGCCATCTTCAAAATGGCCGCCATGGTCACCACCCATCTGGAAAAGTTTTCCCCCTCCCATATACTAATGTGCCACAAACAGGAAGTTGATATCTCCAACCATTCCCATTTACTTTAGGTGTATCCATATAAATGGCTCACCCTGTATGTGTGTGTGTATATATATCTATATATATATATATATATATCTATATATATATATATATATATATATATATATACCTTTACACCTTCTGCAAAAAAATTTTTCGGTAATATCGTAGAAAGATTTAAAAAAAATGTAGTATAGTGGTAGTGCTGAAGATTAACATCTGGCACAAGTAAAGTGTCAGAAATAGTATATTAATATAAATACACATGTACCCTGTTGTTAATCTTCAATACTACCACTCCCTTTTTTACTTTTTCTATTAATCTTTCTACTGAAATTATGGTAATCCATCCAAACTGACTGGAGAGAGGTAATTAGAGGGTTATTTTTTATAATGGTGTTATTTAATGCCTCGCATACGGGTTGTTTTCTTTTCACTTTGGAAAATACCCCATACACACTGAAAAACATGATCTAGAATTGTACTAAGCAGCCTAATAAGGAGTTGCCCAACTGTTTTTGGTCAAGCAACACCAAAAATAGTAGATGAATTGAGAAGCCCTTCCCAATTATGTCCTTGGTCAGTTTGCCAATCATTGTTCCAAAATTCAGTAACTGTGGCAAACCGTGAAATCCTAATAGGTCACAGTCAACAGGTTAGCTAAACCTGCCCAGCTCAGGCATCCCTTAATGGAAAGCATCAAAGTCAGTGCATGGAATGTTCTTCTGTCATCCTGTCCTCTGACACAGACATGTTTTTTTGTCCTAATTCCAGTTTTGCCTGCTTCGGACTAGTCATGACAACAACTCTAGTTTGTTACTGTGCTGTTATGTGGTTTCCTATTGATTTTGACCCTGGCTGTATTTTGTTTTCATATTTTGCTCCGCCATCTGCATCTGTTTGCACACTTCTGCTGTCTCACCCACTAGTCTGGCGGTCTGCCAATACCTGACGCACATTATTTTGTTTAATCTTTGTACAATGGAAATAATGAAACAAAGATAGGTGAGTGAACATGTTCACAGACTTGCCAGTGGAAAAGCCAAACTTCACATGCCAGAAATGCAAGCTTGTGTTCCTGTTGGAGGAAAAGTTGCGAAATCTAGAAGAGAGGTTAACTACCTTGAAAATCATTAAGGAAGGTGAAGAGTTCTTAGACAGAGCAGAATTATCTCTTCATGATTCAGAAAGAGAAGAAATTCGAACTGCACCTGACGAAACAGAGGAATGGAAGCATGTGACCCACAGAAGCAGGAGGATCGAGAGGCAGTCAGCACCCATACTGCTCAGGAACCAGTACCAGGCTCTCACGCAGGAGAACCATGAAGAAATACAGCAAAATAAGACTTTGCCAGCAATGAATAACCTTGTAAGCCCTCAGAATCCTCCTGGATGGAGAAAGAAGAATGTTGTGAAGAAAAAACGGAGAGTGGTGGTCATGGGGGATTCCCTGTTAAGAGGAACAGAGGCCGCTATCTGCAGACCAGACATAACCTCAAGAGAAATGTGCTGTCTTCCAGGAGCAAAAATTAAAGATGTGTCTGACAGGATATCAAGACTCTTCAGACCTACAGATCACTACCCATTCCTGCTAATACATGTGGGGACAAATGACACCGCAAGAAAGGACCTGGAAACCATCTGCAGTGACTTTGAAGACTTAGGCAAGAAAGTGAAAGAATTGGGAGCGCAGGTGGTCTTCTCATCCATCCTCCCAGTGGATGGCCATGGAACAATGAGGTGGAATAAGATTCTACAGGTGAACAACTGGCTACGTCGATGGTGCCGTCAACAAGGATTTGGATTTCTGGATCACGGAATGAATTACCTATACGATGGACTACTTGCTAGAGATGGGGTGCACCTTACGAAGACTGGAAAACATGTATTTGGAAGTCGCCTTGCTACACTCATCAGAAGAGCTTTAAACTAGAACAATGTGGGAAGGGAAGCAAAAGGCCAGAAAAAGCCATACAGCTGACAAATACTATTGAGATCTCTGCTACTGGAAGTGGAAAAGAAGAACAAAGACAAAAAAATCTAAATAATAAAAATATGGGAGGAAGAGAAACCGATCACAAACTAAAATGTTTTTATACAAATGCACAAAGCATGGGCAACAAACAAGGAGAATTGGAACTACTAATGCAGGAAAAGGAATATGATGTCATTGGAATCACTGAAACTTGGTGGGACGATACACATGATTGGAATAAAAGGCTAAAAGGATACAACTTATTTGCAAGAAACAGACTTGATAAACAAGGAGGAGGTGTTGCATTGTATGTTAGAAAAGCGTATATCTGCACAGAGATTGAAGCTTCAGAGACTGGGAGTTCTGTGGAAACTGTTTGGGTAAGAATACAAGGAGAGAACAACGGAAAGGACACCATTGTAGGCATTTACTACAGGCCACCTGGGCAAGCTGAAGATATGGATGAACTCTTTATGTATCAAATGACCAAGTTCTCCAAAAAATATGACGTAGTGGTCATGGGAGATTTCAACTATCCAGACATTTGTTGGGAATCTCTCTCAAGTAAAACTAACAGGTCAAGCAAATTCTTATCCTCTCTTGCTGACAACTTTATCTTCCAAAAGGTAGGGGAGAAAACAAGGGGATCTGCTACTTTGGATCTAATTCTTATAAACAGGGAGGAAATGGTTGAGGAGGTAAAGATGGCTGGGACCCTAGGAGGCAGCGATCATGCTATTATAGAATTTTGGATAACTAGAGGAGGAAGACATGTGAAGACTCAAACTTCAAGGTTAGATTTTAGAAAGGCAGATTTTAAGAGACTCAGAAAGAGAATAGGAGGGATCCAATGGCTGGATGTCCTTAAGGACAAAAATGTCCAGGAAGGATGGGAAATTTTTAAAAATGAGATTCTCAAAGCACAATCGTTAACAATCCCGAAAAGTAGGAAGAATGGGAAGCATTTAAGGAAACCAGGATGGATGAACACAGAACTTAAACACATGCTAAAAAGAAAGAAAGAAATGTTTATTAAATGGAAAGAGGGAGGCATATCTAAAGAAGATTATAATGCAGTCTGCAGATCCTGCAGGGCACGTATCAGGTTAGCTAAAGCTGACAATGAATTAAGGCTTGCAAGAGATGTCAAAAGCAATAAAAAAGGATTTTGGGGGTATGTCAAAAGTAAAAGAAAAGTCAAAGATGCTATAGGATTTTTACAGGATGAAAATGGAGAAATGGTAAGAGAGGATGTTGAGAAGGCCGAACTTTTTAATTCCTATTTTGCATCTGTTTTCTCTCAGAAAGAAAATGTAACATCAACTGATCTTCACTGTCCTTTTAAAGGAATAGAGGAATCCAAGTTATCAGTAAACAGAAAGATTGTGAGGGAATATTTAGCTAACATAAATGAGTTCAAGTCTCCAGGTCCAGATGAATTACACCCCAGAGTACTGAAGGAGATTGTAGAAGAAATTTTAGAACCACTCTCCATAATCTTTGAAAATTCTTGGAGAACAGGAGAAGTCCCAGAAGACTGGAGAAGAGCAAATGTTGTTCCTATCTTCAAAAAGGGGAAGAAGGTGGACCCAGGGAACTATAGGCCGGTGAGTCTGACTTCTATACCAGGAAAGATCTTTGAACAAATTATTAAACAACATGTATGTAAGTACATGGATAAGAATGAAGTGATTAACCAGAGTCAGCATGGGTTTGTAACTAACAAGTCATGTCAGACTAACTTAATTTCCTTCTATGACAGAATCACTGACTGGGTGGATCAGGGAAATGCTGTAGATATAGTATATCTTGACTTCAGCAAAGCATTTGACAAAGTATCTCACATCATCCTTATTGAAAAAATGACCAAGTATGCAATGGACCAGGCAACTGTTAGGTGGATTCATAACTGGCTTAGTGATCGGACTCAAAGGGTGGTTGTAAATGGCTTCACATCCAGCTGGATGAATGTCTCAAGTGGGGTACCACAGGGCTCCGTCCTGGGACCTGTATTGTTCAACATCTTTATCAATGATTTAGATGAAGGAATTGAGGGTAAGCTGATTAAATTTGCTGATGACACAAAGCTAGGAGGGATAGCTAATACTAGAGAAGAGAGAGAGAGGATTCAAAAAGACCTAAATAAACTGGAGCAGTGGGCAGCAACCAACAGAATGGTTTTTAACAGGGAAAAATGCAAAGTACTACATCTGGGCAATAAAAATGAAAAAAGCATATACAGAATGGGAGGAATAGAGCTAAGCAACAGTACATGTGAAAAAGACTTAGGTATGCTAATAGATCATAGACTGAACATGAGTCAACAGTGTGATGCAGCAGCAAAAAAGGCAAATACAATTCTGGGATGTATTAACAGAAGCATACAGTCTAGATCACGTGAAGTCATTATCGGTCTTTACTCCTCTTTGGTCAGACCTCATCTGGAATACTGTGTACAGTTTTGGGCACCACATTTTAAAAAAGACATCGACAAACTGGAGCAAGTTCAGAGAAGAGCGACCAGAATGGTGACTGGTCTGCAAACCATGTCCTATGAGGAACGGTTGCAGGATTTGGGAATGTTTAGCTTGCAAAAAAGAAGACTGAGAGGAGACTTAATAGCTGTCTACAAATATGTCAAGGGCTGTCACATTGTAGAAGGATCATCTTTATTCTCATTTGCACAAGGAAAGACTAGAAGCAATGGGATGAAACTAAATGGGAGGAGACACAGATTAGATATTAGAAAAAACTTTTTGACAGTTAGGGTGATTAATGAGTGGAACAGGCTGCCACGAGAGGTGGTGAGTTCCCCTTCAATGGACGTCTTCAAATTAAGGCTGGACAGACATCTGTCTGAGATGATCTAGTGAATCCTGCTTTGAGCAGGGGGTTGGACCAGATGACCCAGGAGGTCCCTTCCAACTCTACCATTCTATGATTCTATGAACTCTTCATCAGTTTAGTCAATCCCAATATACCTAAGTGTGGCATTAAGTATTTACTCGTACATCTGCTACCACAAGACCACTGCATTCATGGTAAGCCATTTTGTAGTAAACTTCTGAAACTCTATAATTGTATGCAAAAAATGTATAAATGGAATATTTAGTTGTAAGAAAACGCCTTTCTGTGATGCTAATATTGTTTGTGTTTTCTGCTCCTGATTCTAATCTTTTAGAGTCTACTTATTTCTAATGTCTTGTCAATTAGTCAGGTCACAAGTGTGATTTTTGGGGTCCAAACAGTGCTTAGGTTAGAGGAGCACTGTGTCATTAAACTAAAAGGGAAGAGACCCCTTTCTACTGGTGATCTTTGGGATCTCCTCCCAATCACACATGTATGGCAAATGCTAGGGATGTGCCATTGAAGTCAAATATTGAAACACCTGACATGTAAATAAAGTCCAATACAATTGTCAAGTTACCTTCCACTTCAAAGTGAAAACTGCAGGTGCCATTCCTCTGTTCCGAAGCAGTGCACAAATTGGCTGCCACAGTCTCAGACTGCCTAATGGTCAACATCCTTGGGAAAACGAAGACATGCCTATCCCTTCCAACACTTCTGCTATGCAGTGTTAAGCACATGGGATGAACTGAGAAATCAGAGGGTTTTGATTGTCTCAGACTAATTTTCCTCTCTGAAGAAGAGAGCACTAGGAAAGCGCTGAATGGCCTATAAGTCTCCTTACACCAACTTGACACTCTCCACAAGGAAAAACTTTACTTCTTAGAGCTCCTGTCAGAGGTATCACCCAGTGTAACCAGTTATCCTGCTTTGCACTGTTTAAAGGCAAGTACCCCAAAGCAACATGTCTGCAAACAAAGCTTCTAGTTTGGCTTCCTGTTGTAAGTCATGTGGTGAGGCCCTTTAAAGGCTCAATATTGAGTTATTGGATTGCTAGCTGCAATAAATGGCACTAGAGTCCCTGTTCTTTTCATTTTTGAAAAGGCTCTTTGCATATTTAGATTCCTAAGGCATTGTATTGCCATAAGTCTCCCTATGCAAACTTGATGCTGTCCACAAGAAGAAACATAACACCTTATACCCTCACACTTCTTATGTAGGCTTTGCATAGAGTAGCTTGAGGCTATTGCAGTCATTTTGTGCACTGCAAACAGCTCTCCAGAACTGTGGAATGGTGGAAGCAGCTTTCAAAAGGAGGGCACTAGGTTTGTGTTATTATACCTTGCATGCATGTTATATATCGTCAGATTTTTCTTTTGGACTATAGAGATGTTTTAAGTTTTTATTTAAGAAGCATTTACTGTATTATATATGCAGGGTGCATGAAGCAGGATACCTATTTTTTTGCTATTTAATCTGAGAGCAGCTTAATGTAGTGGTAGACAACCTGATTCCAAGAATGTGTCACTTACATACGTGGTCAAAATTGCTGGTACCCCTCATTTAATGAAAGAAATACCCACAATGGTCACAGAAATAACTTGAATCTGACAAAAGTAATAATAAATTCAAAATCTTTGAAAATGAACAAATTAATGTCAGTCATTGCTTTTCAGCCCTGCTTCCACAGAATTAAAAAAAAAAATTAAACTCATGAATTAGGCATGGACAGAAATGATGGTACCCTTAACTTAATATTTTGTTGAACAACCTTTTGAGGCAATCACTGCAATCAAACGATTCCTGTAACTGTCAATGAGACTTCTGCATTGGAATAGTCCAATGTTTTCCTCTTAGCCATTCTTGGGTGTTTTTAGCTGTGTGTTTTGGGTCGTTATCCTGTTGCAAGACCCATGACCTGCGACTGAGACCAAGCTTTCTGACGCTGGGCAGCACATTTCTCTCTAGAATCCCTTGATAGTCTTGAGATTTCATTGTACCCTGCACAGATTCAAGACACCCTGTACCAGATGCAGCAAAGCAGCCCCAGAACATAACAGAGCCTCCTCCATGTTTCACAGTAGGGACAGTGTTCTTTTCTTGATATGCTTCATTTTTCCATCTGTGAACATAGAGCTGATGTGCCTTGCCAAAAACTTCCATTTGTGTCTCATCTGTCCATAGGACATTCTCCCAGAAGCTTTGTGGCTTGTCAACATGTAGTTTGGCAAATTCCAGTCTGTCCTTTTTATGATTTTTTTTTCAACAATGGTGTTCTCCTTGGTCGACTCCCATGAAGTCCACTTTGGATCAAACAACGACGGATGGTGCGATCTTACACTGATGTTCCTTGAGTCTGAAGTTCACCTTTAACCCCTTAATAACATTTGACGTACTAATACGCGTCTGTGCCCTGGGACTTAAGAGCCAGACCCGTATTAGTACGTCATGGCGATCGCGCGCACACAGGCTGTGCGGGCGCGATCGCCGCCGGGTGTCAGCTGATTGTCACAGCTGACACCCGGTACTATGTGCAGGGAGCGGTCCTGCACCGCTCCCAGCACATTAACCCCCGCTATGCTGCGATCGAAGTCGATCGAAATCGATCGCGGCATTGCGGGGGCAAGGGGAGGTGATCGGCGATACTCACCTCCTCTTCCGGCTTCCAGCGCAGACTGCAGCGGCTTCCCGGGTGTTGCCATGACGACCCGATGTCGTCATGACAACATCCGGGTCACCAGAGAGCAGGAAGATTGCTTTGACATGCGCAGTGCATCTCCAAGCAATCTTAACACTGTGCACTTCTGACAGCCTGCATGGCATAGGGATGGTGCTCCATTCCTATGCCATGCAGGCGATCAGAAAAAAAAAAGTGAAAGTCCCAGAGTGGGACAAAGTAATAAGGTGTACAAACTGTCTGAAAGTGGAAAAAAAAAAAAAAAAAATGTGCAAAAATATTATAAAAAAATAAAAAAAATAATACACCAAAAATAAAAATATAATGTACCCATCAATAAATATTATTATAAAAAAAATTAAAAAAAAACAATAAAAGTACACATATTTGGTATCGCCGCGTCCGGAACAGCCTGACCTATACAACTGTCCCACTAGTTAACCCCTTCAGTGAACACGGTAAAAAAAAAAAAAAAAAACAGAGCAAAAAACAATGCTTTATCACCATACCGCCAAACAAAAAGTGGAATAACACGCGATCAAAAAGACGCATATAAATAAAAATGATACTGCTGAAAACGTCATCTCGTCCCACAAAAAACAAGCCGCCATACAGCTCCATCAGCCGAAAAATAAAAGTTTCAGCTCTCAGAATAAAGCGATGCTAAAAAATATTTTTTTCTATAAAATAGCTTTTATTGTGTATAAGCGCCAAAACATAGAAAAATTATACAAATGTGGTACCGCTGTAAACGTACTGACCCGAAGAATAAAGCTACCTCATCAATTTTACCACACGCGGAACAGAATAAAAAAAAAATAAAAAAAACAATTTCTGAATTGTTGGTTTTTGTTTATTCTGCCTCCCAAAAATCGGAATAGAAAGCGATCAAAAAATGTCACGTGCCTGAAAATGGCACCAATAACAACGTCAAGTCATCCCGCAAAAAACGAGCCATCACATGACTGTCTGCCAAAATCTGGAAAAATTATAGCTCTCAAAATATGGCGATGCAAAAACTAGATTTTACAAAAAATGCGTCTTTTAGTGTGTGACAGCTGTCAGTCATAAAAACCCCATATGATTCTGGCATTGCTGTAATCACACCGACCCGAAGAATAAAGTCGTCTAATCACTTATACCGCACAAGGAACGGCGTCAAAAATAAACTCTTGGGTTAGGATTGGGCTAGGGTTAGGGCTGGGTTTGGGGCTAGGGTTGTGCTGGGGCTAGGGTTGTGCTGGGGCTAGGGTTGTGCTGGGGCTAGGGTTGTGCTGGGGCTAGGGTTGTGCTAGGGCTAGGGTTGTGCTAGGGCTAGGGCTGGGGTTGGGATTTTTTTCAAAAGTAAGAAAAAAAGATGACGATATGGTGACTAGTGTTGAGAGCAAGTGCTCGCTACTTGAGTTTGCATCGGGTGCTCTGGTATGCATTGAGTATCGTGGGTATTTGAGTGACATGCTCGAGTCTCTGCCCCATATGCTTCGCGGCCAAAAAACTTTACGGGGATTGCCTG
This sequence comes from Phyllobates terribilis, assembly GCF_046119375.1. Lineage (NCBI taxonomy): Eukaryota > Metazoa > Chordata > Amphibia > Anura > Dendrobatidae > Phyllobates > Phyllobates terribilis. The sequence continues at coordinate 296,983,385 of NW_027362762.1, forward strand.
CCATGCACGAGCGATCCCCGCATGTTTTTTTTTGGGTGCCTAATAACCGTGAAACATGCGGAGCAGGGACTCGAGCATGTCACTCAAGCACACGCTGTACATGGTGCATACCTGAGTACCCGATGCAAACTCAAGTAGCGAGCACTTGCGCTCAAGAATAATGACAACTTATTCAATATGATGACCTAATGTAAACAAATTCTGTGCCGTACCTCTGGGTTCAAAATGTTCACTATACACCTTAATAAAATCCTTGAGGGGTATAGTTTCCAAAATGGGGACACTTGTGGGGGAGCTCCACTGTTTAGGCACATCACGGGCTCTCCAAACGCGACATGGTGTCCGCTAACAAATTGAATGGAAAATCGGCTCAAATTGTTAGCGGACGCCATGTTGCGTTTGGAGAGCCCCTGTGTGCCCAAACATTGGAGCTTCCCCACAAGTGACCCCATTTTGGAAACTAGACCCCCCAAGGCACCTATCTAGATGCATAGTAAGCACTTGGAACCCCCAGGTGCTTCACAAATTGATTCTTAAAAATGAAAAAGTGAAAAAAAAAACACTTTTTCATTTTTATGAATCAATTTGTGAAGCACCTGGGGTTCCAAGTGCTCACTATGCATCTAGAAAGGTGCCTTGGGGGGTCTAGTTTCCAAAATGGGGTCACTTGTGGGGGAGCTCCAATGTTTGGGCACACAGGGACTCTCCAAATGCAACATGATATCCGCTAACAAATTGTCGGCTCAAATTGTTAGCGGATATCATGTTGCATTTGGAGAGTCCCTGTGTGCCCAAACATTGGAGCTCCCCCACAAGTGACCCCATTTTGGAAACTAGACCCCCCAAGGCACCTATCTAGATGCATAGTGAGCACTTGGAACCCCAGGTGCTTCACAAATTGATTCATAAAAATGAAAAAGTGTTTTTTTTTTTCACTTTTTCATTATTACGAATCAATTTGTGAAGCACCTGGGGGTTCCAAGTGCTCACTATGCATCTAGAAAGGTGCCTTGGGGGGTCTAGTTTCCAAAATGGGGTCACTTGTGGGGGAGCTCCAAAGTTTGGGCACAGAGGGGCTCTCCAAACGCAATGTGGTGTCCGCTAACAATTTGAGCCGATTTTCCATTCAATTTGTTAGCGGATACCATGTTGCATTTAGAGAGTCCCTGTGTGCCCAAACATTGGAGCTCCCGCACAAGTGACCCCATTTTGGAAACTAGACCCCCCAAGGCACCTATCTAGATGCATAGTGAGCACTTGGAACCCCTAGGTGCTTCACAAATTGATTCGTAAAAATGAAAAAGTGTTTTTTTTTTCACTTTTTCATTTTTACGAATCAATTTGTGAAGCACCTGGGGGTTCCAAGTGCTCACTATGCATCTAGAAAGGTGCCTTGGGGGGTCTAGTTTCCAAAATGGGGTCACTTGTGGGGGAGCTCCAAAGTTTGGGCACACAGGGGCTCTCCAAACAGAACATGGTGTCCGCTAATTATTCAAGCAAATTTTACAATCAAAAAGTCAAATGGCGCTCCTTCCCTTCCGAGCCCTGACGTGCGCCCAAACAGTGTTTCTTCCCCAAATATTGGGTATCTGCGTGCCCAGGGGAAATTGCACAACAAATTTTGGGGTCCATTTTTTCTTGTTACCCCTGTGAAAATAAAAAAAATTGGGTCTAAAGTAACATTTTTGTGAAAAAAGTTAAATGTTCATTTTTTTCTTCCACATTCAAAAAATTCCTGTGAAGCACCTGAAGGGTTAATAAAGTTCTTGAATGTGGTTTTGAGCACCTTGAGGGGTGCAGTTTTTAGAATGGTGTCACTTTTGGGTATTTTCTGTCATAAAGACCTCTCAAAGTGACTTCAAATGTGATGTGGTCCCTAAAAAAATGGTTTTATAAATTTTGTTGGAAAAATGAGAAATCGCCGGTCAACTTTTAACCCTTATAGCTCCCTAACAAAAAAAAATTTTGGTTCCAAAATTGTGCTGATGTAAAGTAGACATGTGGGAAATGTTATTTATTAACTCTTTTGTGTGACATATCGCTCTGATTTCAGGGCTTAAAAATTCAAATTTTGAAAATCGCAAAATTTTCAAAATTTTCGCCAAATTTCCGTTTTTTTCACAAATAAACGCAAGTGATATCGAAGAAATTTTTCCACAATCATGAAGTACAATATGTCACGAAAAAACAATCTCAGAATCAGGGGGATCCGTTGAAGCGTTCCAGAGTAATTACCTCATAAAGTGACAGTGGTCAGAATTGTAAAAATTGGCCCGGTCATTAACGTGCAAACCACCCGCGGGGCTTAAGGGGTTAATCTCTTTAGAAGTTTTCCTGTGCTCTTTTGTTACCATTCGTATTATCCGTCTCTTTGATTTGTCATCAATTTTCCTCCTGCGACCACGTCCATGGAGGTTGGCTACAGTCCCATGGATCTTAAATTTCTGAATAATATGTGCAACTGTAGTCACAGGAACCTTAAGCTGCTTGGAGATTTCTTATAACCTTTACCTTTAACATGCTTGTCTATAATTTTCTTTCTAATCTCCTGAGACAACTCTTTCCTTTGCTTCCTCTGGACCATGTTGAGTGTGGTACACACCATGTCACCAAACAGCACAGTGAGGATCTGTAGCCCTATATACAGGCCCACTGACTGATTACAAGATTGTAGACACCTGTGATGCTAATTAGTGGACACAACTTGATTTAACATGTCCTTTTTGTCACATTATTTTTAGGGGTAACGTAATTTTTGTCCAGGCCTATTTCATGAGTTTAATTTTTTTTTAAATTCTGTGGAAGCAGGGTTGAAAAGCAATGACTGACTTCCATTTGTTCATTTTCAAAGATTTTTAATTTATTATTACTTTTGTCATATTCAAGTTATTTCTGTGACCATTGTGGGTTTTTCTTTCATTAAATGAGGGGTACCAACAATTTTGACCATGTGTGTATTAGGCTGTGTGTGGTAGTTTCAATACAATCAGGTTTTTATCAGCAAGAGATTATCACTGCCTGACTAGGTCTTATGTCAAGATTAGTCAGGATAATCTGTATAGCCCCGCCTCAACAACTTATTAGCAGCTTGATGAAAATGTACAGTGTATGCAAGAAGCTTCTAATCGGGTATGGATGGGGTTAGACACAGCTCAGCATTCTGACCACTGCTACATCTACAGCAGAGAAATCAGGGATTCTAACCAAACTGTACCAAGCAGCCCAGAAAGTGATACATCGCTGTAATCAGGCTCTTTGCCCCTACAGAATGCTTTTGTCAGATTACATAGCAGAAACCTGATGACAGATTCCCTTTAATATTTTTGCCGTTTTAAACATGCAGAAGTTTGATGAAGTCTCAGGATCAATTCCCCAAACTGAGACTCCCACCAATCACTAAAAAGGCTTACTTCTACAATCCTGTGCACACAGACACAGCAGAGTACAGACCCATAGACTTGCTATTGAGCCCATACACCACTCGGTCCGAACACTCATGCAGGAGCCAAGAGCTTTTGCTTGCTGCAGTGAGTGCTTGTGAGCAATCTTTTGAGTGCTTGGTGAATGTTTCAGGTCCCGGTCCCCAATGATCTGTAGCACGTTTAGGGGAAATAACATTTAAAAAAAATGATAGATTCCCGCTAAAGGGAATCAATCCGCAGGTCTTTGCATCTATCCGCAGCATTTTGCAGAATAATGTAGTGGTATAGTGAGACCTTGATTCCAGGGATGTATCACTTGCTTGACTGCTTGGTGCAGTCCTTGTTTTTCTCTGTTCTGGATGTAGCAGAGCTCAGAAAGCTGATATGTGTATATACCCACCCCTAACCCTGACTGGCAGCTCGCCTGCTTTAGCACTACCCCTCGGACAGCTTTGACCATACTGGAAGTGATGACATAGGGTGACAAGGCTGCAGGGTAGAGTGACTGATAGTCAGGACGTCATCACTTCTGATCCAGTGGAGAGCTTTGGAGTGCCAGCACTAGAGCGTGGAGCAGACTTCAGTGGTGACTAAGTGTTGTGACTAACTGCTCTGTGTTCTATATAAGCTATAGATGGAAATCTAATATAATAGTCCTCATTTATCAAGCTAAATTCTGGCATAATTTGTAATGTGTCTTTCATGACTTCCACCATATTTATTATGTGTTTTAGACTCTTTTTTTACTCCATGTCCACAAGGGGTTGTAACCTTGCTGAACAGGGGCATGGTTTACTGGAAAAGGGGCACAACATAATGTGCACAATCATGCACCAAAATTTGGGGACAAATTTCTTGCACAAAGTAAGCCAACCAATAGGAGGTGTAAACTTACACTAGACCATCTTAATTAAACGGCATGAAACACGGACAAACCTGGTGTATTTTAAGAATATCTAGTCTATGTTTGCATGTATGTGAAGTAGACAGTATTGATAAATTGGCCCCAATGTGTCTAATATTGCTACATTATTTAGATGAAATTGTAAAACTGAGCTCAGTTATTGGTTGCAGTGTAGTCAATTTCGACGTCTGCTCTGCAGACAATATAGCAGACACTGGGAGCAGCGGCGGAGACTAGGCGCTGGTACTGTCGAGAACAAGTAAAGCACAGTTTGTTTGTTTTTTTAAAAAACAAGCTACAGCCAAGGAAGAGGGGTTTTCATAAACAGGAAAACCCCTATAACTTTGTCATCACTTTAAAAATATCAATTTTCACAATAATGTTTTATACACTTGCTAGATTCTCACTAATTTTCTATGGAGTATTTTAATTTTTTTGTTTGCATATTTAGTTGAATGTGAAGTTTTATTTTTTATAACTTCAACTCTGTTTCATTACTCCTAATCCTTTTGTAGGTTAAGAAACTAAAATTGTAAAGCATACTCTAAATTCTGGGTACAAAGATGTATTTTATTTTAAAGTGGTACTTTGCTGATAATCATATGTGATAAAATTATTTAAAGACTGTTGTGGACTTTGCTCTTCCAAGATTTTTTCAAAATTAGTGTCAGAAGAGAGGTCACTGAAATCTGTCATGCCATCCAGTGTTAGTTTGGCAGTTCCCTGAGATTAGACGAAAGGATCTGGCTTTTACTAGAAACTATTGCTCTTTTGTTCATGGACTGTGAATGAAAACATAGCTCAGCCCTGTTGACTTTAATTAAGCTGAGCAGCATTGCCGGGCACAGCTCATAGAATATGTAGCAACTAGAACCCAGTGACACACGCAAAACCCCAGAAAAACTATAATCAGAGGAAGTAGGCAAGGCGCCAGTGCTTTATCTCTGTACTGGTAGTGCATATGTACTGTACAGTATCACAGTATCGATGTTGATTACGTTTATCTCCCACCTACCTTCTATATTTTTTATTTATGAATATAAGTTATATTATTAGTTATATTATTAGTAGTGTTGAGCGAGCACTAAAATGCTCGGGTGCTCGAGGCTCGGGCCGAGCTCGCCGTGATACTCGGGTGCTCGACCCGAGCAACGAGCCCAATGTTAGTCTATGGGAGACTCGAGCATTTTTGCGGTGGCACCCCCGGCAGTCTTTTAAAAGCCTAACAAGTGCCCAAAACGATAGTGACAGTGCTCAAATGACATGGGGACAGCATGGGGATCGCCCCAGGAAGCATTTCTGACCCCCAGGTCACTGCTGTCAACAACGTGGTTAGAGGTATTAAGCCACTTTTACAGGCTCACAATAAAACGTTCAAAAACGAAAGTGAAACTTTTTTCCTGTGAAATATGTTAAGGAACATCCTTTCCAGGGTAAAGACTTGTGTGTAAGTTAAAATAAATGACCAAAAACAAAAATACTCCTCCACACCTTCGGCTATGTTCACAAGTAGCATTTTTTATGCGTTTTTGCACTTTTGTATTGCTTTCAACTATGACAAATGCATTCACCGTGAAATGTCATTTTAACATTTTACAACCTTATCTGGCCATGTGCTGTGTGACACATGCATAAAGTGCTGAAAAGACAAGGGAACAGCATGGGGAAGACCCTTGGAAGCATCTCTGACTCCCAGGTCACTGTCTAAAAGTGTGCCCATCATAAGTGATCCTTACCGCATCAGAAGATGCAGACTTGCAACTATCCCCATGCAAGTTCTAGTCCCAGGGCAGTGTTCAATTGTACCTCCCCCATTCCTTGCAATACAAGCTCAAGTATGCAGCCTGCCACCCACCCACCCCCAGGCTGCAATACCATACTGCTTGCTTGCTTGAACTTGAAATTGGGCCTTTTAGGCATGTGGAGGCGGAATCTGGCCACCACGTCATGGCTGTGTTGGCGGCCTGGAATCCATACTCAGTCCCCAGCCGCCCGGCGGCCGGGTGTCCATACTCGGTCCCCAGCCGCCCCGCGGCCGGGTGTCCGCACACAGTCCCCAGCCGCCTGGGGGCAGCCGGGTGTCCATAAACGGTCCCCAGCCGCCCCTATTTCTCCTTGGAACATCCCCCCACACACTTTTCTTAGCCCGGCCTGCTTTAGGCAGCATTGGACGAGCCCACCAGAGAACCAGACTCCTCCGGTGGGCCCTGACTTCTCCATCGGTGGAGTTGAGAGTGCCAAGGTGAGGAGCATGATGATGATGACAGAAGTTAGCAGCTGCTATGTTTTCTTTTAATGCAAGTGTAAGTGTGCAGCCTGCCACCCACCCACACCCAGACTGCAATTCCATACTGCTAGCTTGCACTTGAAATTGGGCCTTTTAGTTTGGAGGAGGCCGAAGCTGGCCACTACCTCATGGCTGCTTCGGCAGCGAGGTATCCATACTCAGTCCCCAGCCGCCCATATTTGTCCTGGTGTGCCTTATACATAAGATTAAGCGCTTATACCAAAACATTACCTGTGCCCTCCCCAGTGCATTTAGTGGGAAGGAGAGCCTATTCCGCTGTAGTGTGTGCATGCCAAACCCCTGTTCATGGTACATGCGAAGATGCCTCCCACCTTGCACCTGTCGTTGCAGACTTGCAACTATCCCCATTCAAGTCCTTGTCCCAGGGCAGTGTTCAATTGTACCTCTCCCATTCCTTGCAATGCAAGCGCAAGTATGCAGCCTGCCACCCACCCACCCCCAGGCTGCAATACCATACAGCTTGCTTGCTTGCACTTTAAATTGGGCCTTTTAGGCATGTGGAGGCGGAATCTGGCCACCACGCCATGGCTGTGTCGGCGGCCTGGTATCCATACTCAGTCCCCAGCCGCCTGGTGGCCGGGTGTCCCCGCTTGCTCCCCAGCCTCCAGCGGGTGGCCGGGTGTCCATACTCGGTCCCCAGCCACCCCTATTTGTCCCGGTAACCTTTCCCACACTTTTCTTAGCCTGGCCTGCTTTAGGGCAGCATTGGCCGAGCCCACCGGACTATCAGACTCCTCCGGTGGGCCCTGGCTTCTCCATCAGGGGAGTTGAGAGTGCCAAGGTGAGGAGCATGATGAGGATGATAGAAGTTAGCGTCTGCTTTGTTTTGTTGTAATGCAAGCGCATGTATGTAGTAGCGGCTAGGCCTGAGGTGGTCAGCGTTTTGGCGCATATCCTACCTCCTTCGAGGATTGCTGGATGTTTTCCTGCTACTATCCAAGTTCTATGACTCCCGTTAAAACAAAGCTTCAGGTGATAAATGATGGATGAGGTAGTGGATAAGAAGAAAGAGCAGGAGGAACAGGGACCATTCACATCAATATCAGGCCAGTCAACCAGATATGTCTTGTAGGATATGTTTCTGTAACAAAAGGAGCGGTTCGTCTACACAGTTATAGGGCATACAGTGAGTGCAATGCCTACCAAAAATTTCGAGCCACTCCAATGCCCCTTGGAAATGACATGGAGGTCAGAGGGCGTTAACTAAACCTTTTTTTCCATTTATAGCAACTGGGTCTCCCGTGCACTGTTGGCCTAAGCAGTGAATGGAAGGCTTTCCAAAAATTATGAGCAACTACAATGCCCCTTACGAGAGCCATGTGTGGCACCCCAGGGGTCTGGTCACCACAGTAATAGAGATATTACGTCGGAGAGCAAGTGGGAGGTTTCCTGGTCAGGATCCCTTAAACATGCAACATCCTCCTGCCGCAATCCTGGGAGGGGAGAATTCTGCCCTTATAAACTGGATCTGGGGTGGGGTAGAGTGAGTCAGAGAACAGTCAGAGTGAGAGCAAGGGAAAGTAACAGCAAGGAGCTCTGTAGGAGCTAAGAGCTAAAGACCAGGGGCTGGAAGCTGAGCAGAGCTCGCCCTGGCAGAAGACAATAGGAACCGGACACAGGAGTCCGAAGCTGTGAGGACTTATATATCCAGCAGCAGAAACCAGCCGGCAGGGGATTTCAGGTCCTCTGGCCATAGAAGCCCGGAGGCTCAGTCACAAGCAAGGGACCAGCACCGCCGTCGTGGAGCGGAGGCTAACAGAAGGCCCCAAGTCACCAGCCATACGGGTGAGCACTATACGGTACACTCAGGGACGTGGGCTACTTCTACCCGCTTACAGCAAGGTAGCCAGGAAGAGTGCAGACAGACGGGGAGGCCTACAACTCCACCTGGCCAGGGGAACTCCTGCTTGCTCACAGACTGACCAGGCCTCTTATGCTAGCCAGTACTCCCAGGAGGGTCTACCTTATAATCATCAGTAAAGACCCTGAACTGCACTGCAAAGACTCTGAGTCATTCCTGCTGCGCTCGTGCACCATCACCCCCATCATCCACAGTCACTGCCCTGAGGCTATACTCCTCCCGAGGGGAGTTATCCCATTCTATGCTGCGCACACAACACCAGCCTCAGCGGTCTGCCTCGCAGCGGTGGTACTCCCTGACCGCAATCCACGGGTGGAGCAGTCGGACAATTAACCTCAAAACCTAAGAAAGACTGCCACTGGTTTGACCAGCCTGAGCCACGGGACCGGGTCACCGCCACGAAGACTACAGACCCCAGAGACCCGGCACCGGGTATCCCACACACGTGTACACACGGCCCAGGGGGCGCGTCACATGCAGTACAGCATATTACAAACATAAGTCCCATTATTGGGGAGTGGGTGTCCCATGGTATTTGCTTATGCTTTCCAAGCAAAAGCTGCCAAAAATTAGGACGGAGCAACTTGCAATGCCCCTTACAAGAGCCATGCAGTACAGCATATTACAAACATAAGTCCCATTATTGGGGAGTGGGTGTCCCATAGTATTTGCTTATGCTTTCCCAGCAAAAGCTGCCAAAAATTAGGACGGAGCAACTTGCAATGCCCCTTACAAGAGCCATGCAGTGCAACATATTACAAACATAAGTCCCATTATTGGGGAGTGGGTGTCCCATAGTATTTGCTTATGCTTTCCCAGCAAAAGCTGCCAAAAATTAGGACGGAGCAACTTGCAATGCCCCTTACAAGAGCCATGCAGTACAGCATATTACAAACATAAGTCCCATTATTGGAGAGTGGGTGTCCCATAGTATTTGCTTATGCTTTCCCAGCAAAAGCTGCCAAAAATTAGGACGGAGCAACTTGCAATGCCCCTTACAAGAGCCATGCAGTACAGCATATTACAAACATAAGTCCCATTATTGGGGAGTGGGTGTCCCATAGTATTTGCTTATGCTTTCCAAGCAAAAGCTGCCAAAAATTAGGACGGAGCAACTTGCAATGCCCCTTACAAGAGCCATGCAGTACAGCATATTACAAACATAAGTCCCATTATTGGGGAGTGGGTGTCCCATAGTATTTGCTTTTGCTTTCCCAGCAAAAGCTGCCAAAAATTAGGACTGAGCAACTTGCAATGCCCCTTACAAGAGCCATGCAGTACAGCATATTACAAACATAAGTCCCATTATTGGGGATTGGGTGTCCCATAGTATTTGCTTATGCTTTCCAAGCAAAAGCTGCCAAAAATTAGGACGGAGCAACTTGCAATGCCCCTTACAAGAGCCATGCAGTACAGCATATTACAAACATAAGTCCCATTATTGGGGAGTGGGTGTCCCATAGTATTTGCTTATGCTTTCCAAGCAAAAGCTGCCAAAAATTAGGACGGAACAACTTGTAATGCCCCTTACAAGAGCCATGCAGTACAGCATATTACAAACATAAGTCCCATTATTGGGGAGTGGGTGTCCCATTGTTATGTTCTGCTACCAGAGCTAAGGAAAGAGAGGAGATCTGTCCCTACGATAGAACTCAGCTGAATCCCTACGATGTAACAGGGAACCTGATCCTGCGATCAGACCTGCTAAAGTCCTAAGCTAGTCTGTACGGAGACCTATAGATGTGGGGAAGGAATCCCTACAAGTACTAAGGACTGGGAGGAAAATGGGACACCTCCTAACAGAAATAGTAGCAGACAGACGAACAAACAAAATATATAGAACATAGAGGTCCGTAGACCAAGCAAACTAACAGAGTTAGATACAGAGCACAGGCTAGCTAGAAAGTAGTTATACAATGAAGTCCAGCAAAGCCAGAAGGGCGGAGCAGGATTAAATAGGCCAACAAGGTCATGTGACCAGCAAAGGAAAAAACCTAAGAGCAAGGTTCTAACAGTACCCCCCCTTCTAAGAGGATCCTCCGGATCCCCTAGGACCAGGCTTATCAGGAAATCTCCTGTGAAACGCTCTGACAAGTCTGGATGCGGAAACATCATCTGACCTCACCCAAGAGTTATCCTCGGGTCCGAAACCTTTCCAGGCCACAAGATACTGCAAACTACCTCTATACCGTCTAGAGTTAAGGATGCGAGAAATTTCATATTCCCCGTCCTCCACCACCGGAGGAACAGAGGCAGAGGCGTCACCATCCGACACAACAGCTTTTTTTAACAGAGAGACATGAAATACCGGATTAATTCTCCAGGAGGTAGGAACCTCCAACCTAACAGCAGATTGGTTGACAACCTGAAGCACCTTAAAGGGCCCTACAAACTTGGGACCCAATTTCTTAGAAGGAATCCTCAACCGCAGATTCCTAGAGGACAACCAAACCATGTCACCAACAGCGAACAAAACCTCCTGTCGTTTCCTATCAAAGTAGTCTTTAGATTTTCTGTTGGCCTCCTGAAGATTACCACGCACATCCGTCCAAACTCTCTCCAAATCACCGGAAAAATTCTCCTCCTCAGGCACGGCAGATCCCAACTTGGAGAACGACCCAAACGACGGATGTCTCCCAGAACAACAAAAAAAAGGCGAACAACCAGCAGAAGAAGATGTATGATTGTTCAGAGCAAATTCAGCAAGTGGCAGAAACTCAGACCACCCCTCTTGATTGTCTGCCACAAAACAACGCAAGAACTGCTCAACATCCTGGTTTTTCCTTTCTGTCTGGCCATTAGATTCAGGATGATATCCGGACGAGAACGACAAATGAACTCCCAACCTGTCACAAAAGGCACGCCAAAAACGAGCCACGAACTGAGGACCCCTATCAGAAACAATGTCAGTAGGAACGCCATGAAGTCTGACAATTTCCTTGACAAAGGCCTTAGCGAGAGTTTTAGCGCAGGGCAGTTTGACGAAGGGAACCAAGTGACACATCTTGCTAAAACAGTCCACGACCACCCAGATGACAGTAAAACCCTCAGAGGGGGGAAGGTCAGTTATAAAGTCCATAGCCAAATGTGTCCAAGGAGCACTGGGAACCTCCAAAGGACAAAGCAACCCCGCAGCAGGAGTATGTGAGGACTTAGATCTAGCACATATAGTACATTGACGCACCCACTTAATGACCTCCTTCTGCCATCCAGGCCACCAAAAACTGCGACCCACCAGTCTCTTGGTCTCAGAGATTCCGGGATGACCTGCCAACCGAGATTCGTGACACTCAACAAACAAATCTCTCCTAAAGGTCCCAGGCACAAACAACCTCCCATGAGGAGTGTTCGATGGGGCATTCTCCTGTGCTTTAAGAATCTCATCTTCCAAAACGGAGTCCAAAGCAGCTATCACAACACCTTCTTGTAAAATGTTCTCCTCTTTCTCAGCACCGACTATGGGAGAAAAACTGCGAGACAAGGCATCCGCCTTAACATTCTTAGTACCAGGGATGTAAGTAACGGAGAAATTAAACCGCGAGAAAAACAGTGCCCACCTAGCCTGACGGGCATTCAGGCGCTTGGCAGCATCAAGATATATCAGATTTTTATGATCCGTAAGAACCTGAACGGGAAATTCCGCACCTTCCAAGAAGTGGCGCCAGTGTTCAAATGCGAGTTTAATAGCCAATAATTCCCGATTACCAATATCGTAATTCAGTTAAGTCTCCGAAAATTTTTTTGAAAAGAAGGCACAGGGATGTAATCCATCCCCGTTATCCTGAGACAATACTGCGCCAACCCCCACAGAGGAAGCATCAACCTCAACCAAAAACGGCTTAGTCACATCAGGCTGCATAAGGATGGGAGCAGAGGTGAACCTCTCCTTGAGATACACAAAAGCTTTAATGGCCTCAGAAGACCACTGAACCGCATCAGCACCTTTCCTGGTGAGATCGGTCAGAGGTTTGACAATACTAGAAAAATTTTTTATGAATTTTCTGTAATAATTGGCGAAACCTAAAAACCTCTGTATCGATTTCAAACCAATAGGCCTAGGCCATTCCTGTACAGCTTGAACTTTAACCGGGTCCATCTCAAAACCATCGCTGGAGATAATGTAACCCAAAAAACTAATTCTCTGTACAGCGAACTCACATTTCTCCAGCTTAGCGAAAAGCGAATTGTCCATTAATAACTGTAATACCTCACGTACGCTCCGCCAATGAGACTCCAGATCCGGCGAATAAATCAAAATGTCATCCAAATACACAACCACATTTTTGCCGATCAAAGGTCTAAGGATGTCATTAATAAGATTCTGAAAAAATGCAGGAGCATTAGTAAGACCAAAAGGCATAACCAGATTCTCAAAATGACCCACAGGAGTGTTAAAAGCAGTCTTCCATTCGTCACCCTCCTTCATGCGCAACAGATTGTATGCCCCCTTAAGGTCAATTTTAGAGAACCACTTGGCCCCCATTAACTGGTTAAACAGATCAGGAATCAATGTCAGTGGGTAAGGATTGCGTACAGTAATTTTGTTAATCTCACGAAAATCCAGACAAGGACGTAAACCGCCGTCCTTTTTTTTTACAAAAAAAAATCCAACCGCCACAGGAGACTTAGAGGGCCTAATGTGACCGGCGGCCAAACTTGTCTGTATGTATTCCTCCAAAGCCTTCCTCTCAGGAATAGTAAGGTTAAATAAACGACTTTTAGGAAGAGTCGCTCCAGGGACAAATTCAATAGAACAATCATAGTCTCTATGGGGAGGCAAAACCTGCGATTCCTTCTCAGAAAAAACTCTCCAAAAATCCTGAATAGGAACAGGCAATTCTCCCCTATCCAAAGCTGCAATACGCCCATTACAACACTTGTCATAACATTTATGGCTCCAGGATTTAATTTCACTGGTAGACCAATCCAGTACAGGATTGTGAAATTTTAACCAGGGCAATCCCAATATTACTGGAGAAGGCAAGTTATTCAAAACTACCAAATCCAATTTCTCATGGTGAACACCATTAATAGTGAGAGGAAATTCACAGACCTTGAGAGTAATATTCTTCAAAGGGGAACCATCCACAGAAACCACAGCAATGGGGGATGATAAAGGTTCGGGTTTTAAATTGAGTCTTTCCAAGAATCCCCCATCAATTACATTCAGAGTAGACCCACAATCAACAAACACGCGAAATTCCATTAATTTTTCCTGAGCAATCGTGGAAGCAGCTAAAAATACACCCTTGGAATTTAAACAGGCAATACGGGCATGACTGACCATTTTTTTTTCTTTCTTCATACGAAGCTCACAGCCTTTAATCAAATGACCAGATTTTCCGCAATAGAAACACAAGCCTTCAAAAAATCTACGGTCTTTTTCTTGAGAGCGAGGTGCCACCGATCCAATCTCCATCGGTTCACCACTATTAGTACACACATTCTCATAACCAGAAACTGACATAGCAGAGGATTTGCTCTCATTAACCCTTGCACGCAGTCTCCTATCCACCCGTATAGCTAATTGCATAGCCTGTTGCAAATCTTCAGGTGTAGGATAAGCAATTAGCAGGTCTTTAACCCTTTCATTGAGCCCAGCAAGAAATAGACTTTTCAGAGCAGAATCGTTCCACCCTGTTTGAGTAGACCAACGACGGAAATGAGTACAATATTTTTCCACATTACCTGATCCCTGTTTCAAACGCCTCAACTCAGTCTCAGCTGATGCGACACGGTCAGGATCATCATATAATAGTCCCAAAGCAGAAAAAAAACTATCCACTGATCTGAAGCATGTATCACTAGGTTGCAAAGAAAAGGCCCACTCCTGAGGCTCTTTGCGCAAAAGTGACATTATGAACCCTATGCGCTGGGATTCATCCCCAGAGGACTTGGGTCTCAAACGAAAATACAATAAGCAAGCATTTTTAAATGAAAAAAATTCTCGGTGTTCACCAAAAAATAAATCCGGCAAACATACCTTAGGCTCCAAGAAATGTGCTCCAGGACAGTTACTCACGTGCTGACGGAGCTCGGCCACCTCCAGAGAGAGTCCCTGCAGGCGATGAGCCAAATCCTGAACCGACACCATGATGGAACAGAAAAATCTTTCCTTAGAGAATTTGCAGGCTGGACTTACTGTTATGTTCTGCTACCAGAGCTAAGGAAAGAGAGGAGATCTGTCCCTACGATAGAACTCAGCTGAATCCCTACGATGTAACAGGGAACCTGATCCTGCGATCAGACCTGCTAAAGTCCTAAGCTTTTCTGTACGGAGACCTATAGATGTGGGGAAGGAATCCCTACAAGTACTAAGGACTGGGAGGAAAATGGGACACCTCCTAACAGAAATAGTAGCAGACAGACGAACAAACAAAATATATAGAACATAGAGGTCCGTAGACCAAGCAAACTAACAGAGTTAGATACAGAGCACAGGCTAGCTAGAAAGTAGTTATACAATGAAGTCCAGCAAAGCCAGAAGGGCGGAGCAGGATTAAATAGGCCAACAAGGTCATGTGACCAGCAAAGGAAAAACCTAAGAGCAAGGTTCTAACACCCATAGTATTTGCTTATGCTTTCCCAGCAAAAGCTGCCAAAAATTAGGACGGAGCAACTTGCAATGCCCCTTACAAGAGCCATGCAGTACAGCATATTACAAACATAAGTCCCATTATTGGGGAGTGGGTGTCCCATAGTATTTGCTTATCCTTTCCAAGCAAAAGCTGCCAAAAATTAGGATGGAGCAACTTGCAATGCCCCTTACAAGAGCCATGCAGTACAGCATATTACAAATATAAGTCCCATTATTGGGGAGTGGGTGTCCCGTAGTATTTGCTTATGCTTTCCCAGCAAAAGCTGCCAACAATTAGGACGGAGCAACTTGCAATGCCCCTTACAAGAGCCATGCAGTACAGCATATTACAAACATAAGTCCCATTATTGGGGAGTGGGTGTCCCATAGTATTTGCTTATGCTTTCCCAGCAAAAGCTGCCAAAAATTAGGACGGAGCAACTTGCAATGCCCCTTACAAGAGCCATGCAGTACAGCATATTACAAACATAAGTCCCATTATTGGGGAGTGGGTGTCCCATAGTATTTGCTTATGCCTTGCAAGCAAAAGCTGCCAAAAATAAGGACGGAGGAACTTGCAATGCTGGCATCCTGGTGGTATAGTGGTGGTGGAGACTGAGGATTAGGAGAAGAAGATTAAACAGCCGAAACCAGGAAGCGTATACCCATGTGTGGGTGTGAAGCGGTGCATGTCAATACACCTCCCGAAATAACACAGTGGATTTGACTTTATGTTACTCTGCTGTCATTTGGTGATGATGAGAAGTCTGGCCCAATCCTGCCCTTGTTCATTTTGATAAAGGTCAGCTTGTCAGCATTGTCAGTTGACAGGCGAGTGCGCTTATCAGTTATAATTCCCCCAGCGGCACTAAAAACACGCTCCGATAACACGCTAGCGGCAGGGCAGGCCAGGACCTCCAAGGCGTACAGAGAGAGTTCATTCCAAGTGTCCAGCTTGGATACCCAATAATTAAAAGGCACAGAGGAATCACGGAGGACGCTGGTACGATCGGCAAGGTACTCCCTCACCATCTTTTGAAACTTTCCACTCCTTGTGAGAGTACCCCGCGCCTCAGGGCCTGTAAGCTGGGCGGGTGTCAGAAAACTGTCCCAGAATGTTGACAGTGTTCCCCTGCCTCTGCTGGATTGGAGTTGCATCTCTCTCGCCTGTACGCCTTGGTTGGGCAACGAACTGTGACCTCTGCCGCTAGCGTGTTCAGATGGGAATTTTTTTAAGAGTTCTGCAGCAAGGGCCTTCTGGTATTGCCCCATTTTTGTAGACCTCTCCACCTCAGGAATAAGAGAGTGAAAGTTCTCCTTGTAGCGGGGGTCTACAAGTGTCACCAACCAGTAATGACTGTCACCCAACATTTTGATAACGCGAGGGTCACGGTTAAGGCAGCGTAACATAAAGTCAGCCATGCGTGCCAGACTGGTAACGGGCAAGATTTCCGTGTCCTCAACAAGATGACGACTGACCATGCTCTCCTCCTCCTCCTCTTCCTCCTCCCCCCTGTCCTCAGGCCACCCACGCTGAACCGACGGTATGACACTTGTACAGGTACTACCGTCTACAACGCATGATAGCTGCTCCTGTTCTTCCTCCTCCTCCTCCTCCTCTCCCTCATTGTCCCCCAATGCACGTTGGGATGAGATGAGGCTGGGCTGTGTGTAATCGCCCACTACGGCTTCTTGATCCATCTCATCATACTCTGACTGCAATGCCTCCTCTTTAATTCTCTGCTGAGAGCGTTGCAAAAGACAGACAAGTGGGATGCTGACACTAATGATGGCGTCATCGCCACTCACCATCTTGGTGGCCTCCTCAAAGTTTGTCAGGATGGTACATATGTCAGACATCCAGGTCCACTCCTGAGGTCTTATGTGTGTCTGACCTGAATATCGACGGCCTTGTTGCAGCTGGTACTCCACAACTGCTCTCTTCTGCTCACAAATCCTTTGCGCAGGAGGAAGATGCGCAGGAGTTGTACACTGTGGGGGCAACTCTGACTGACATAGGGCCCGCAATCCTCGGTGTGGGGAGGATGTGTTCCGTCCCAAGGTCCGACTGGGTCCCGGCTTCCACTATGTTTACCCAGTGTGCCGTCAGAGAGATGTACCGTCCCTGGCCACAAGCACTTGTCCACGTGTCCGTTGTCAGGTGGACTCTCCCAGTAACTGCGTTGTTGAGGGCACGGCAGATGCTTTGGGACACGTGCTTGTGTAGTGCGGGAATGGCACACCGGGCAAAATAGTGTCGGCTGGGGACCGAGTACCGAGGGACTTCCACCGCCATAAGATTGCGGAAGGATTCTGTCTCCACCAGCCTAAAAGGCAGCATTTCCAATGCAAGCAGTCGTGAAATTTGCGAATTTAGGACTGTGGCCTGTGGGGCGTTAGCTGCGAATTTCCGCTTTCGTTCAAAGGTCTGGGATATGGACAATTGAACGCTGCGGTGGGACGTGGACGTGGACGTTGATGCTGTTTCTTGAGAAACTGCCATAACAAGTGAAGACTGAGAGGAGGGGGCATCTTTACATGTAGTATGTACAGGGGATTGCTTTGCACACACAACAGGGGGTTCTATTGCACGCACAACAGTGGAAGAACCAGTGGTGACACCCGCTGACACTAGTCGTGGACCCTGGGTTTCGCCCCACAAAGTCGGGTGCTTTGCTGCCATGTGCCTGATCATGCTGGTGGTGGTCAGGCTGGTAGTTTTGTCACCCCTGCTGATGCTGGCATGGCAGGTGGAACATATGGCCTTTTTGGGGTTATCAGCAGAGTCTTTAAAAAAATTCCAGACTCTGGAAGACCTACCGCTTGTACTGGCAACGTCCCTCGTGTTGGTGTTACGGGGAACGGTTGCCTGCCTTCTGTCTACGGCCACCACACTGCTTCTTCCTGCCTGTTGGGGTACTCTGCCTCCCTCCCCCTGTGTGCTCCTGGCCTCACTCTGCATGTCCTCCTTCCACGTTGGGTCAGTTACTAGATCATCCACCACCTCCTCCTCTTCCACTTGCGCACCACGATCCTCCTCCTCACTTCCTGGCAATTGTGTCTCGTCATCGTGCACCTCTTGTGACAGATTGCCAACGTCGACTTCCCGTGGCCGTGGCTGTTCAAATATTTGGGCATCGCAACATGGGATCTCTTCTTCCACCACTTCAAGCGTATCAGGCGAGGGGCCCAAATATGGAAATGGAC
Organism: Phyllobates terribilis; assembly: GCF_046119375.1. Taxonomy (NCBI): domain Eukaryota; kingdom Metazoa; phylum Chordata; class Amphibia; order Anura; family Dendrobatidae; genus Phyllobates; species Phyllobates terribilis. The sequence goes on from NW_027362762.1 coordinate 297,001,664, forward strand.
CAGTGAACAGCTCTTCAGAGTGTCCAAGTGTGGGATCACTTGCTGTCTGACGACACTCGGCATGGTGGGAGGAAGGAGCATCAGGGTGAGGAGGAGTATGCGGTCGAGACTCACGGCTACTAAGAGTTGACCTTGTGGAAGACAGACCGGAGGTGGTGGTGCCCGGGTAACTGGAAGTATTATCTGCTATCCAATTAATAACCTGTTCACACTGATAAGTTCTCAATACTGGTGTTGTTCTGTGCTTCCCTAGTAATTCGGTCAAGAAGTGGGAGCGAGAAGATGTGGCTGTTGGTTGTGGCACATTTTCACCTTGGCCACGGCCCCGTCCTCTGCACGAACCATCACCAGAACGTCCACTTCCACGTCCCTTGCCACGCGCCTTGCCCATTGTAAATGAAGTAAAATAGCTTACACTTGCACTATCAATGGAAAAAGGGTAATAAAGAGTAGATTAGAACCGTGGAAGAGGAAAACCACAGTTATTGTTTACTGGGGTACACCACACTTTTTTAAATAGAGATATTTGTGGCTGAACAGTGAGCGACACACTCAAACTGCTTTTTTTTTAAGATACCAAAGGCCCAAAACTGGATAGTACAGCGATTTGACCCGTGGAACTGCGAAACCACACTGGGATGTCGGGCCTACACAAGACTATTTTCAACAGATATATTTTTGTGTCACAACAGTCAGGAGACACTACTGTTTTTCTTTACGGAAAAAAATACCAAAAGCTGAATAATAGAGATTTTTTACCGTGGGATGGCAAAACCACAGTTATTGTTTACTGGGGTATACCACACTTTTTTAAATAGAATTATTTGCGGCTGAACAGTGAGCGACACACTCAAACTGCTTTTTTTTAGATACCAAAGGCCCAAAACTGGATAGTACAGCGATTTGACCCGTGGAACTGCGAAACCACACTGGGATGTCGGGCCTTCACAAGACTATTTTCAACAGATATATTTTTGTGTCACAACAGTCAGGAGACACTACTGTTTTTCTTTACGGAAAAAACTACCAAAAGCTGAATAATAGAGATTTTTTTACCGTGGGATGGCAAAACCACAGTTATTGTTTACTGGGGTATACCACACTTTTTTAAATAGAGATATTTGCGGCTGAACAGAGAGCGACACACTCAAACTGCTTTTTTTTTAGATACCAAAGGCCCAAAACTGGATAGTACAGCAATTTGACCCGTGGAACTGCGAAACCACACTGGGATGTCGGGCCTACACAAGACTATTTTCAACAGATATATTTTTGTGTCACAACAGTCAGGAGACACTACTGTTTTTCTTTACGGAAAAAACTACCAAAAGCTGAATAATAGAGATTTTTTACCGTGGGATGGCAAAACCACAGTTATTGTTTACTGGGGTATACCACACTTTTTTAAATAGAGATATTTGCGGCTGAACAGTGAGCAACACACTCAAACTGCTTTTTTTTTAGATACAAATGGCCCAAAATGGATAATACAGAGGTTTGAACCGTGGAAGTGCAAAACAACACTTCTGTTTCTCTAGCCTACACCAGACTATTTTCAACAGTTATATTTGTGTCTGAAAAATCAGAGACACGCTTTTTTTTGGGGGGGGGGGCACACCAAAAGGTTAATAAGACGGGTATTTGTACAGTGTGAAGGAGGAAAAAAAAAGGAGGATTTAGATAAAAAAAAAAGGATTTTTCCTGGCCCCCGACACCTGGTGCTAAGTCCAGGAATTTCAGCAACAGGAGCACACAGGACTGTAATGCAGCGTTTGCTGGTATAACCACTGTGTCTCCTATACAGCCTGCCTGCCTGGTATCCGGGATGGATATTAGTCCTGAAAAGGACAGTTTGTTTGCTCTGGCAGCCTTTACAGACCCTACACTATTTCGCAGTTTATATCTCTCCCTAAATCAGCAGCGCTGTCCCTACACTGTCTAATCCGGAGCGACTGTGTCCAAGATGGCGGCGCCCCGTTTTAAATGCTCGAGGTGACGCTGTGCGGCCAGCCAATCACTGTAATGCCCACAACCAACATGGCTGCAGCATTACATTGACTGGCTGGCAATCCCTGCATGTTCATTGGCTCTGTAAAGAGCGCCAAACATGCAGGGCAGAGACCCGAGCTCCCGCCCGAGTAACCCGGAAATGCTCGGTGCTCGCCGAACATCCCGAGTAGCGTGATGCTCGGGCGAGTACCGAGCAGTGTCGAGCATGTTCGCTCAACACTAATTATTAGACATAATATAAAAGAGTAGCTAAAAAGTTGGGCAACTTTCCAAACACTACTACTATTATAATATTATGATAAAATTATATTATTAATATTATATTAATTATATTAAAATTCAATATATACAATTATAATATTGTTACTTATTTTGCACCAAGTTCCAGCTTATATTAAAAGGGCTTTTTTTGTCTACAAAAATTATCAGATATCCACTGGATAGGCAATACTTTTTAGATTGGTGTACATCCTGCTTCTGGGGCCTCCACTTAGTGCCAGAATGAAAGACTTATGTGCCCCAGTCTCACCTGTTTCTGACATAGCCCCATGGCTGAAGCTAGGAGATGTTCAATATAGTGGCCAGTCATTTAAGCACCCTGCTGCTATTATAGAGAAATTAATACAGGTGGATAGATTGGGAAACCTGAAAAGGTTGGATTCCGATAGGTGAGTAAGGCTGTGTGCCCACTATGCGTTTTTTAAGCGTTTCCGCAGCGGCAATTCCGCTGCAGAAATGCTTAAAAACCGCTTGGTAGAAGGTCTGCCATGTTCCCCAATGATAATCCGCATGTGCTGTGCACATGCTGCGGAAATTTCCGCTGCGGATTATCATTGCAGAAAAATCCGCAGCACGTCCAATTATCTTGGGGAAGCGTTGCATTTTCGCCGCCATTGACTTGCATTGGACCGCATGTCATCCGCATCACTGGATCTGTACATGCGTATAACATGCGGTTCAATGTGCGGATGGTACCCGGGTTTGGAGAAGAGGAGACTCTCCTCCGGACCCGAGTACCATAGTACCTGTAAAAAAAAGAATAAAATCAAAAATAAATATTATACTTACCTTCTGATGGCCCCCGGTGTCCTTGTCTCGGCTTGCCGGCAGCTCGCGGTGGACTCAAGGACCTGCGGTGACGCCATTTAGTCATGTGACGGCAGGTCCTTTAATCTACCGTGAGCTGCCGGCAAGCCAAGACCAGGACACCTGGGGTCATCAGAAGGTAAGTATAATATTTATTTTTTATTTTTTACCATTCTTTCAGTCACACTACACTGTGTTCCAAATTATTATGCAAATAATATTTTCTCAGATTTTCCCAAATTACCTATATGAATTGCAGTCATTGTAATTTTCCAGTCAAATAACTATTAGAGTACAATTGAAAGGTTTTTGTACAAACTGCCTATGATAACAGTATATTTTTAAAAAAATAAAACACTCAAACTGCACTCAAAATGCATGTTCCAAATTATTATGCACAGCAGAGTTTTCAACCTTTTCATTTTAATAAAGAACAAAAAAATGGTCATTTTTGAAATTATAAGCATTAGCAGGTTATTACAAACTGAAATCAAACAGTTTTCAACTCAAAATTTTATTCTAGGTGATGTTACATTTGCACATAGGACCCCTTGTTCGAAAAGAGCTTCTGAACTCTCTCGTCCATTGAATTCGTCAGGTTTTGGATGGTTTCTGCTTCAATTGTTTTGCATGAGGACAGAATACCCTCCCAGAGCTGTTGCTTAGATGTGAACTGCCTCCCGCCATCATAGACACTCCTTTTGATGATGATCCAGAGGTTCTCAATGGGGTTGAGGTCAGGGGAGCATGGGTGCCACACCATAAGTTTGTTATAATGTGGTCATGGCATGTAAATTTTAGGTTTATTTTACTGCTAAGCGCAGTACTGTTTATTAGCATAGCGCAGTACTGTTTATTAGCATAGCACAGTACTGTTTATTAGCATAGCGCAGTACTGTTTATTAGCATAGCACAGTACTGTTTATTAGCATAGCGCAGTATTGTTTAGCATAGCGCAGTACTGTTTATTAGCATAGCGCAGTATTGTTTATTAGCATAGCGCAGTACTGTTTATTAGCATAGCGCAGTACTGTTTATTAGCATAGTGCAGTACTGTTTATTAGCATAGTGCAGTACTGTTTATTACCATAGCACAGTACTGGTTATTAGCATAGTGCAGTACTGTTTATTAGCATAGCGCACTACTGTTTATTACCATAGCACAGTACTGTTTATTAGCATAGCGCAGTATTGTTTATTAGCATAGCGCAGTACTGTTTATTAGCATAGTGCAGTACTGTTTATTACCATAGCGCAGTACTGGTTATTAGCATAGCGCAGTATTGTTTAATAGCATAGTGCAGTACTGTTTATTAGCATAGCGCAGTATTGTTTATTAGCATAGTGCAGTACTGTTTATTAGCATAGCGCAGTATTGTTTATTAGCATAGCGCAGTACTGTTTATTAGCATAGTGCAGTACTGTTTATTACCATAGCGCAGTACTGTTTATTAGCATAGTGCAGTACTGTTTATTAGCATAGCGCAGTATTGTTTATTAGCATAGCGCAGTACTGTTTATTAGCATAGCGCAGTACTGTTTATTAGCATAGCGCAGTACTGTTTATTAGCATAGTGCAGTACTGTTTATTAGCATAGTGCAGTACTGTTTATTAGCATAGCGCAGTATTGTTTATTAGCATACCGCAGTACTGTTTATTAGCATAGCGCAGTACTGTTTATTAGCATAGCGCAGTATTGTTTATTAGCATAGCGCAGTACTGTTTATTAGCATAGCGCAGTACTGTTTATTAGCATAGCGCACTACTGTTTATTACCATAGCGCAGTACTGTTTATTAGCATAGCGCAGTACTGTTTATTACCATAGCGCAGTACTGTTTATTAGCATAGCGCAGTATTGTTTATTAGCATAGCACAGTACTGTTTATTAGCATAGCGCAGTACTGTTTATTAGCATAGCACAGTACTGTTTATTAGCATAGCGCAGTATTGTTTATTACCATAGTGCAGTACTGGTTATTAGCATAGCGCAGTACTGTTTATTAGCATAGCGCAGTACTGTTTATTAGCATAGTGCAGTACTGTTTATTAGCATAGTGCAGTACTGTTTATTAGCATAGCGCAGTACTGTTTATTACCATAGTGCAGTACTGTTTATTAGCATAGCGCAGTACTGGTTATTAGCATAGCGCAGTACTGTTTATTAGCATAGCGCAGTACTGTTTATTAGCATAGCGCAGTATTGTTTATTAGCATAGCGCAGTACTGTTTATTAGCATAGCACAGTACTGTTTATTAGCATAGCGCAGTACTGTTTATTAGCATAGCGCAGTACTGTTTATTAGCATAGCGCAGTATTGTTTATTAGCATAGCGCAGTACTGTTTATTAGCATAGCGCAGTACTGTTTATTAGCATAGCACAGTATTGTTTATTAGCATAGCGCAGTACTGTTTATTAGCATAGCGCAGTACTGTTTATTAGCATAGCGCAGTACTGTTTATTAGCATAGCACAGTATTGTTTATTAGCATAGCGCAGTAGTGTTTATTAGCATAGCGCAGTAGTTTATTAGCATAGTGCAGTATTGTTTATTAGCATAGCGCAGTACTGTTTATTAGCATAGCGCAGTACTGTTTATTATCATAGCGCAGTACTGTTTATTAGCATAGCGCAGTACTGTTTATTACCATAGCGCAGTACTGTTTATTAGCATAGTGCAGTACTGTTTATTAGCATAGCACAGTACTGTTTATTACCATAGCGCTGTACTGTTTATTAGCATAGCGCAGTATTGTTTATTAGCATAGCGCAGTACTGTTTATTATCACCGCGCAGTATTGTTTATTAGCATAGCGCAGTATTGTTTATTAGCATAGCGCAGTATTTTTTATTAGCATAGTGCAGTATTGTTTATTAGCATAGCGCAGTATTGTTTATTAGCATAGCACAGTACTGTTTATTAGCATAGCGCAGTACTGTTTATTAGCATAGCGCAGTATTGTTTATTAGCATAGCACAGTACTGTTTATTAGCATAGCACAGTACTGTTTATTACCATAGCGCAGTATGGTTTATTAGGATAGCGCAGTATTGTTTATTAGCATAGCGCAGTACTGTTTATTAGCATAGCGCAGTACTGTTTATTAGCATAGCGCAGTACTGTTTATTAGCATAGCGCAGTATTGTTTATTAGCATAGCGCAGTACTGTTTATTAGCATAGCGCAGTATTGTTTATTAGCATAGCGCAGTACTGTTTATTAGCATAGCGCAGTACTGTTTATTAGCATAGCGCAGTATTGTTTATTAGCATAGTGCAGTACTGTTTATTAGCATAGCACACTACTGTTTATTAGCATAGCGCAGTACTGTTTATTAGCATAGTGCAGTACTGTTTATTAGCATAGCACACTACTGTTTATTAGCATAGCACAGTACTGTTTATTAGCATAGTGCAGTACTGTTTATTAGCATAGCACACTACTGTTTATTAGCATAGCGCAGTACTGTTTATTAGCATAGCACACTACTGTTTATTAGCATAGCACAGTACTGTTTATTAGCATATCGCAGTACTGTTTATTAGCGTATTGCAGTACTGTTTATTAGCATAGCGCAGTACCATTTATTAGCACACCGCAGTATTGTTTATTAGCATAGTGCAGTATTGTTTATTAGCATAGTGCAGTACTATTTATTATCACAGCGCAGTATTGTTTATTAGCATAGCGCAGTACTGTTTATTACCATAGCGCAGTACTGTTTATTAGCATAGCTCAGTATTGTTTATTACCATAGCACAGTACTGTTTATTAGCAAAGTGCACTACTGTTTATTAGCATAGTGCAGTACTGTTTATTACCATAGCACAGTATTTTTTATTAGCATAGCGCAGTATTGTTTATTAGCATAGCGCAGTATTGTTTATTAGCATAGCGCAGTATTGTTTATTACCATAGCGCAGTACTGTTTATTAGCATAGTGCAGTACTGTTTATTAGCATAGTGCAGTACTGTTTATTAGCATAGCGCAGTACTGTTTATTAGCATAGCGCACTACTGTTTATTACCATAGCACAGTACTGTTTATTACCATAGCGCAGTACTGTTTATTAGCATAGTGCAGTACTGTTTATTAGCATAGCACAGTACTGTTTATTACCATAGCGCAGTACTGTTTATTAGCATAGTGCAGTACTGTTTATTAGCATAGCACAGTACTGTTTATTACCATAGCGCAGTACTGTTTAGTAGCATAGTGCAGTATTGTTTATTAGCATAGCGCAGTACTATTTATTATCACAGCGCAGTATTGTTTATTAGCATAGCGCACTACTGTTTATTACCATAGCACAGTACTGTTTATTACCATAGCGCAGTACTGTTTATTAGCATAGCGCAGTATTGTTTATTAGCATAGCACAGTACTGTTTATTAGCATAGCGCAGTACTGTTTATTAGCATAGCGCAGTACTGTTTATTAGCATAGCGCAGTACTGTTTATTAGCATAGCGCAGTACTGTTTATTAGCATAGCGCAGTATTGTTTATTAGCATAGTGCAGTACTGTTTATTAGCATAGCGCAGTACTGTTTATTACCATAGTGCAGTACTGTTTATTAGCATAGCGCAGTACTGTTTATTAGCATAGTGCAGTACTGTTTATTAGCATAGCACACTACTGTTTATTAGCATAGCACAGTACTGTTTATTAGCATAGTGCAGTACTGTTTATTAGCATAGCACACTACTGTTTATTAGCATAGCGCAGTACTGTTTATTAGCATAGCACACTACTGTTTATTAGCATAGCACAGTACTGTTTATTAGCATATCGCAGTACTGTTTATTAGCGTATTGCAGTACTGTTTATTAGCATAGCGCAGTACTATTTATTAGCACACCGCAGTATTGTTTATTAGCATAGTGCAGTATTGTTTATTAGCATAGTGCAGTACTATTTATTATCACAGCGCAGTATTGTTTATTAGCATAGCGCAGTACTGTTTATTACCATAGCGCAGTACTGTTTATTAGCATAGCGCAGTACTGTTTATTAGCATAGCGCAGTATTGTTTATTACCATAGCACAGTACTGTTTATTAGCATAGTGCACTACTGTTTATTAGCATAGTGCAGTACTGTTTATTACCATAGCACAGTATTTTTTATTAGCATAGCGCAGTATTGTTTATTAGCATAGCGCAGTATTGTTTATTAGCATAGCGCAGTATTGTTTATTACCATAGCGCAGTACTGTTTATTAGCATAGTGCAGTACTGTTTATTACCATAGCGCAGTACTGTTTATTAGCATAGTGCAGTACTGTTTATTAGCATAGCGCAGTACTGTTTATTAGCATAGCGCACTACTGTTTATTACCATAGCACAGTACTGTTTATTACCATAGCGCAGTACTGTTTATTAGCATAGTGCAGTACTGTTTATTAGCATAGCACAGTACGGTTTATTACCATAGCGCAGTACTGTTTATTAGCATAGTGCAGTACTGTTTATTAGCATAGCCCAGTACTGTTTATTACCATAGCGCAGTACTGTTTAGTAGCATAGTGCAGTATTGTTTATTAGCATAGCGCAGTACTATTTATTATCACAGCGCAGTATTGTTTATTAGCATAGCGCACTACTGTTTATTACCATAGCACAGTACTGTTTATTACCATAGCGCAGTACTGTTTATTAGCATAGCGCAGTACTGTTTATTAGCATAGCACAGTACTGTTTATTACCATAGTGCAGTACTGTTTATTAGCATAGTGCAGTACTGTTTATTACCATAGCGCAGTACTGTTTATTAGCATAGTGCAGTACTGTTTATTACCATAGCGCAGTACTGTTTATTAGCATAGCACAGTACTGTTTATTACCATAGCGCAGTACTGTTTATTAGCATAGTGCAGTACTGTTTATTAGCATAGCGCAGTACTGTTTATTAGCATAGTGCAGTACTGTTTATTAGCATAGCACAGTACTGTTTATTACCATAGCGCAGTACTGTTTATTAGCATAGCGCAGTACTGTTTATTAGCATAGTGCAGTACTGTTTATTAGCATAGCGCAGTACTGTTTATTAGCATAGTGCAGTACTGTTTATTAGCATAGCACAGTACTGTTTATTAGCATAGTGCAGTACTGTTTATTAGCATAGCGCAGTACTGTTTATTAGCATAGCGCAGTACTGTTTATTAGCATAGTGCAGTACTGTTTATTAGCATAGCGCACTACTGTTTATTAGCATAGCGCAGTACTGTTTATTAGCATAGCACAGTACTGTTTATTACCATAGTGCAGTACTGTTTATTAGCATAGTGCAGTACTGTTTATTACCATAGCGCAGTACTGTTTATTAGCATAGTGCAGTACTGTTTATTACCATAGCGCAGTACTGTTTATTAGCATAGCACAGTACTGTTTATTACCATAGCGCAGTACTGTTTATTAGCATAGTGCAGTACTGTTTATTAGCATAGCGCAGTACTGTTTATTAGCATAGTGCAGTACTGTTTATTAGCATAGCGCAGTACTGTTTATTAGCATAGTGCAGTACTGTTTATTAGCATAGCGCAGTACTGTTTATTAGCATAGTGCAGTACTGTTTATTAGCATAGCACAGTACTGTTTATTAGCATAGTGCAGTACTGTTTATTAGCATAGCGCAGTACTGTTTATTAGCATAGCGCAGTACTGTTTATTAGCATAGTGCAGTACTGTTTATTAGCGTAGCGCACTACTGTTTATTACCATAGCGCAGTACTGTTTATTAGCATAGCGCAGTGAAAGTAGCAGGTCATGTTTATCTTCATGAGTGTTAGCTAATTACAGTGATTATCCTTATGACAGGAAACCATGAAACCAATTAGTAAGGGTGACATGTCTTGACAATGAGCTAGATGAAGAGGAATGTAAAGAAACCGCAGTAGCCCATATGGAGTAAAATGTTAGATATTTGTTAGGAAATGTCCTCCATATTGGGAGTCCCATTATCTACATAGTTAACCTTCAAAGAAAACCCCAGATACTAAATGGGTGTAGAACCAATTCTGCTACCTTACAACAGTTTATGTAATGTATTCTTTGTATTTGTACTAGAAGATTAATGTAGACAAAACGCAATATAGCCTTTTTTTCTAGTCTTAGAGGTTTCTGCTGTATGTGAGCTGTTATGGTTAAATTATTAGCCCAGAATAAAACCGTATTTGAATTGAAAGAGACTTGTGGTAAAGCCAGAAGAGACCTAAGGTTAACAAGTTTTATAATTTATTGGTCCCTATAACCATATTTTTAGTTGGCAAAAACATTAAAGGGAATCTGTCCCCAGAAAAAAAGCTATTGACCTGCAGATATGGGGTTAATAGTGTTGTGAACCTGTCCGGTGCCTGCACTTAGCCAACTGCGGGGAGAAAGTGAACTTTATTCTCCTTGGCAGCATTCTGGTTTCAGTCACCGGCAGCGGCGCTGGTTCAGTTACCGCTCAGTGTATAGAGAGCGGTGGCTGTAATCGCGCCCCCAGCTTTGACTGGCACTGGCTCAAAATTAGGGCCGACTGTCAGTCAGGGGCGTAGCTACAGCAACCGCACTGTATGCTCAGATCGGTGACTGAACCGGCGCTGCCCCTGTGATTGAAACCGGAATGCTGCCGGGGAGAATAAAGTTAATTTCCTCCTCGCAGTGTTCAGCTAAGTGCAGGCGCCGGGCAGGTTCAGAACACTATTAACCTGCAGATTAAAACCATAGCTGCAGTTTAATAGTGTTTTTTGTGGTGACAGATTCCCTTTAAAGAGTCAATCCCTATCCAAATGCCCTATTAGACCCCCTCAATCAACCAAAGTTGAGGATTTCTGATCTTATTCTTGGGGATACAATGCATCCTTGTACTACAGATAGCCCACTGATTTTAGCGACTGTTGTGTTTATTTTCTAACTTCTGCAGTAGGGAAAATGAGGACCTTCAGGCTGCTTCCCGCTGCAGAAAAACGCTTGATAGAGCTCAAGAAGAGTATCCCCATTATCTGTCATCTGTAGGTTGCTGCTAACAAAAAGGTATAATTGTTGATATGAATATATTCTGATTCTTGCATAGCTATTAGTAAGTCTATCACTATCATAAATGCATTTCTCTTCAGTATTTGGCTTTTGAACCTTTTTATTATAAAAGTTGATTAAGTCTCTTCTCAAATAACAATTTACTCCCATGCATTCTGACATGATCTTATAAAAAAAATATTTATTTAGATTTTTCTCAATAAGAGTCATAATGAGGCTAAATTGGCATATGTGCAGGCTGTCCTGAAATCCTGTCCTACTTGGGTCTCCAGATAAATGTGCTTGAATTTAGCTGCTTAATGCTCTTAAGAGGATTTTATTCTTTTTTTTTGCAAAAGTCAAGAAAGACTAGAGTGCTTAATGTAAACCTCCTCAGCGCAGTATTCCCAGGGTAATGCATGTGCAGGAAAATACACTATAAATATTCAGCTGCTTATCATTATTTTTCAAAAAAAAAACAAAACATGACCATGCTGAATTTGTAAAGCACATGATGATTAGCTTTCATATCGCGGTGCGTTTTTGCTGCAAAAATCGCAGCATTTTAACCTCAAATAATTCAGCCTTTTACAGTCCCAGTAAAGTAAATGAGATATCTGAAATCCTATGCACACGTTGCTTATTTTCTCCTTGCAGATTTGAAGCAGTTTCATATCTGTAGCATGTCAATTCTTTTCAGCGTTTTTGCACTGTTTTTCACCCACTTTAATGAATGGGAAAAATCACATTAAAAAAACACAGCAAAATGTGTTTATTTTACCCAGTGTTTTTCCTGCCAACACATCATTGCAACACATTTGCTGCTGCAAATAGTGAACATGTGCGCATATCCATACGTGTAAAGCATGACTACGATTTTCTGTCAGACATTTTGAATGTATAATGGTGCTCAATGACATGTCATGGAAGTCCATCTTAATCCAACATTTCATATACTAGTATATTTTGCATGATGATAAAGCCCGGTGCTGGATATGCAATAGACCACCAGCCCCTTATAACTACAGTATATACACCTGTATACCACCTTCATTTAAGTGTATATTCTAAAAAACCTAGCCTTTGCATTTCCTTCCTCAGGAGTAAAATCAGAAGAATCAGGCAATATCAATACTATGGGGAAGATTTAGCAAAACTGTCTAGATTAAAAACAGTCTTTATTGTTCTTCACAACCAATCACAGTGCAACTCTCATTTCACCAGAGCAGTAATGAAAGCTGAGCTCTGGTTGGTTGTTATGGGCAACAAAGTCAGTTTTTCTTTTAGACCGTTTTGATAAATGAGACCATTTTATGTTATTCTCTATATTTCATGAGACAATTTCCTATTTTAAGGTGTATTTATTTAAGGTTCATTTCTTCTACTCACAAGATTGCACTACTACTATAATAGTTACTACATCATCTGACTTTACTGACAACTCATTCTTATTTCATTTTTTTTCTCAAAAAGTTGTCACTATAAAACAGATGATTGAAGCCAGAATAAGTTCACGTGGTTTAATTAATCCACCCTTATATTATTTCCCATTTCTTTTTTGGATGCTTTTTGTAGGATAGATGATCTATAGCAGGGGTCCTCAAACTTTTTAAACAGGGGGCCAGTTCACTATGAACTATGAACAAATTCCTATGCACACTGCACATATCTTATTTTGAAGTAAAAAAAAAAACAATACAGGAACAAATACAATATTTAAAATGAAGAACAAGTAAAGTTAAATCAACCGGTATTTCAATAGGTAGGTAACTGTACCCAATAGGCAGCATAGGTCCCCAATAGGCAGGTAAATGTACCCAATAGGCAGGTAAATGTCCCCAATAGGCAGGTAAATATCCCCAATAGGCAGCATAGGTACCCAATAGGCAGCATAGGTGGTCCCCAATAGGCAGCATAGGTCCCCAATAGGCAGCATAGGTCCTCAATGGGCAGGTAAATGTTCCCAATAGGCAGGCTCTTTCCCCCTTATAATGCCATATGCAGGCTGTTCCCCCCCTTATAATGCCCCATGCAGGCTGTCCCCCCCCTTATAATGCCCCATGCTGGATGCCACCCCCCATATAATGCCCCATGCAGCATGTCCCTTTCTCACACCATATAATGCCCCATGCAGCATGTCCCTTTCTCACACCATATAATGCCCCATGCAAGATATCACTCCCCTGTCTTTATAATGCCCCATGCAGGATGTCCCTTTCCCCCCCATATAATGCCCCATGCAGCATGTCACCCCCCATATAATGCCCCATGCAGGATGTCACCCCCCATATAATGCCCCATGCAGGATGTCACCCCCCCCATATAATGCCCCATGCAGGATATCACTCCCCTGTCTTTATAATGCCCCATGCAGCATGTCACCCCCCCATATAATGCCCCATGCAGCATGTCACCCCCCATATAATGCCCTATGCAGCATGTCACCCCCCCATATAATGCCCCATGCAGCATGTCACCCCCCCATATAATGCCCCATGCTGCATGTCACCCCCCCATATTATGCCCCATGCAGCATGTCACCCCCCATATTATGCCCCATGCAGCATGTCACCCCCCCATATAATGCCACATGCAGGATGTCACCCCCCCATATTATGCCCCATGCAGCATGTCACCCCTCCATATTATGCCCCATGCAGCATGTTACCCCCCCCCCCATATTATGCCCCATGCAGGATGTCCCTTTCCCCCCATATCATGCCCCATGCAGGATGTCACCCCCCCATATTATACCCCATGCAGGATGTCACCCCCCCATATTATACCCCTTGCAGGATGTCACCCCCCCCATATAATGACCTATGCCTCCATACATTAAAAAAAAAATAAAAAATCCAATACTCACCTCTCTTCAAACTTGCTGCCGCTGCTCTTGTCTGGACTCCAGCGTCTCGGCAGCGGCGTTGTCCCGCTCTGCGCTGCCTGTGACAGCACTCGGGAGCGCGCGGTGTAAAGACGTCACCGCGCCCTCTGACCTGAGACGTCACAGGAAGCGCAGAGCACGGAAGACAGCGGATCTGCGGAGGCACGGGGAGAGGTAAGTATCCGCCTGCCGGGGCCCTGAGCAAGCGGGGGAAAGGGCGGGCGCTGACACCGCTCTCCTCTCCTCCGCCCATAGCCGGCGGGCCGGATGAAAGTCCTCCGCGGGCCGCATGTGGCCCGCGGACCGTAGTTTGAGGATCCCTGATCTATAGGATAGGATCCAGGGGGTCTATCATAGATCCATATATATGATTACCTCAGACATTAATTTCCTTTCTGTTTTCTAACCACATCTTCTGGAATTTTATTCTTGACATTTACATTTTGTCATGTTTTAATTACCCAAAAGCATATTACCTTCTTGCCCCTTATAGAACATTGAGTCATTTGGTGTCTTTGCCCTACATTTTTGTCCTACTGAAGAATAATCCTTTTTATATTACAGGTCTGATTTTAGACCGAAATGTTATGAATAAATTCATACAGTGGATGGCTTTTCTAAATAAAAATCTTGTTTATCTGTATCTACCCTGGAGTGCCAAGTTCTTCATTATTATAATATTTGGAGTTGTATCCTAACTGAGCACCCACTTATTTGGAGTGCCAAGCTTCTATATTTTTATGGTATTATGACGTCACTAGTTCCAAACAACGAAGCCGCACTAGGGTGGTCCTTAATTCAAGCAAAAAATTGTGTTTTAAATGTTTTAATGGGGCACCCTCTGAAATTATTAATTAGGTAAAAAACTAAATAAACTACAAACTTTTTAAAAATCTTTTCAATTTTATAGGTAAGATCGATCAATCAAGATATGTAGTTGTTTGAACATATCTTGGTAAAAATTAACCATTATGATCGGCAATTAAAAATCATGTTTATTTCTCAACAAAATCAGTTACTTATTTTGCCTGACAGTTAAATATTTGTTTGATAGCGTCATTTATTATTTGCAGTCCATGAGTGTATTTTTCGTTCCATATCGTTCTCGATACTACTTGACTACCAGTAGCAGAAATTGTTTCTGTTCTTCATTTGTTGTGTGCAACTTGTTATATTTTTCCATCAGTGCTGCTCCTTGTTCTGCAGTATCATTAGTCAATCTCATACCACTGACTGTTTTCTTGGCAGCCTGATAGCCTTCATCTGCGGACCATAGATCTACATCTTTGGGCAGGAACTCCGATGACATGCTGGTGATGCTGAAGAACCTATATGTTTTCTGATTGACAAAGTCTTCTAGGTTCTTCGACACAGCTGATGCTGAATCGACAGTTATGTTCTTGGGAGGATGTTCTGCAGCTGGTATTTGTAGGGCTGCCACCATCAGACATTTTGTGTAATTTGACACAGCATCAAACAAGGTTATAGTGATCAGTTCCTTTGACAAGTGCCATAAGTGTCTTTTCATCTTCTTCATCACAACTTCTGACACTGAGTTCTGTTCCTTGTACAGATTGATGTATCTATGTAGCAGCTGGAGATCAATGCGTGGAGCTGATGGTGCTGACGGCGCCTGGAACCACGCCTTCACATAGATTAAAAGATTAAAACAGTGAACGGACAGATGTCTGTGATAGCGTTTTCTTCCTCACAAACTGACTCCTTAACATCCACATTTTTAGTACATAGATAGCCTTTGCCATCTATCTGGCTTGGTGCAGTCCAGCTGGAGCTCTGAATGAAATTCTTCTAGCTGGATCACCATGAAGGAAAATGATAACTCCAATAATTCTCAGTAGTCCTCGCGGGGTTGGTACTGAAGCAGTTGCATCTCCGCAAAGGCTATGATTTCAGCTGCAATGTGGGAAACTACTGTTGACATGATCTTGTCTGATAGTGCTGTTTGAAAGGTAGTCAAGTCAATGATATGCCTGTTATTCTTGAACCTGCTAAAGATAATTTTTTCTGGACCTTTCGTCGGACCAAAGCATTGAACAACCACTGCTTCCAGCACTATTTCTATAAAATGATGGCGGCATGCAAACTACAGCATGTCCTTGTCAAGCTTCTGCTCTAGAAGTTTGCAGGCACCGTTCCTGAAACCCGTGTTGACAGATGTGGTATCAAAACACATGCTCTTCACATTGTCAGCAACATTTCAGGTCACTGTTGCCTTGGCGAGCTTTGGAACTCCAAGCAACTGATCAATGCCAACTCCTGTTTCCAGAATGGGAAGATGGTCTACAGTTTTCCTGCCGCTGATGTCTTCTAAGAGCTTTCCATCCCAGTGAATTGTTAAAGGTACAGTTGGCTGAAACACCTTTTCATTGTCTGATGGCATTTTATTTTTTCTCCACGAATTGATGAACAATTTACGTTAAAATCTGCAGGATCATGGCCAAGGTGCTCAAGGGTTTGTGTGAGAATTAATGCTGCATTTCTGGGGGAGGAGGAGCAGCATCAGAGGACAGGACTGATTGGCTGAGGAAGCTGGAGAAGGAGAGTGTTATTAATGTCAGGCTATATTAAGCAAAATTTGTGTCATCCTTCCACAACCTGATCTTTTAGACAAGGTGCATATGGGACTAGGCCATGGCAAAAATCCAGAAAGTTTGATTGTATGTAGGAACCCCTAAATCTGTGTGTATCTGGCTATAATATCTTCTGCATTTTTAGTTTACATGCAGAAACAAAATCAAGGGGTGCCTACTGAATAAAACACACTTTCGAAAAAGTAAGGACCACCCGAAACCACACTCTGGTTGATGAACGTTTTATGGAAATGTATCTGTTGGCATTGCAGAGTCTGCTTTTCTGCTCACCATAGGACATATATCTAGTTTCAATCTCAGTGGTGAAAAGCTACTTTCCTTCTCTTGAAGTCAAAATACATTACCTTATTCATATTATCATACTTCTGTAAAACTCTAAATACCTTGACTCTGGTTCAGCTAGTCTATTAAAGAAGCATTCCTATCAAAATTGTAATCCTCTTAATATATTGCAATCATCATATTATATGGCACTGTGTACTTACAATTGCTCATTTTGCCTTTCTACTCAGCTAATTCTTCTCTTTTCCATTAGGTATATGACATCATGTGCCTAAAAACTGGCCAGCTTAATGCAAGGGTCGTAAAAAAACTTAAAGGAATACTTACATGAATACATCACTAGAACCAATATCAGTACATAAATACATCACCAGAATCAAGTTTTGAGTATTTAAGGAGGATTTGGAGAGTTTCTACTCCAAAAGAAAAAACGTATGAACACATGCTAACTCAAACTGAGTTTTTGCAGCGGAAACCTGCCAGATCCTGCTCATAATATTAAAAAATCCTCAAAACTTAGACATATGAGATTACCATAGCCATGAATCACATTATGGATTGCTACATGTGTACAAGATCAGAACTACCGTCAGCATATGTACTGTACACTTGTGGTATTGCCCATCCTGAAAAGTCTCATCTATCAAAATATAAATAAAATGAACCCAATTGATAAACACCATAAGCAGAAAAAAACTAAAAACTCCAAAACTACCGGTTTTTGGTTGCCGCAATCCTGGAAAAATGCTGTAAGAAGCATGTAAATTGTCATATCTCTCCAGAAAATGAAAACGTAATGTGTCTCAGAAAATGGTGACTGAATAAAATAAAACATTTTAACACATTTCTGATTTTTTTTCACCACTAAAATAATAATAAAAAACCTGAACAAGTTGCTATCGCTGCAATCGTACTGATGAGGAGAATCAAATTGACAGGTCATTTTTACCACACAATGTACGCCATAAAAACAATTCCCAAAAAATGTCAGAATTGTGTTCTTTTTCGCAGTTTCACCACACTTGGAATTTTTTTCCCGTTTTCTAGTACACTATCTGGTAAAAGGAATGGTGTCATTAAAAAGTAAAACTTGTCCAACAAAAAACGAGCCCTCACATGTCTATGTGGACAGAAAAATATGAACGTCATGGCTCTTGGAAGAAGAGGAGCAAAAACTTTTTATCATTATTCCCTTCACCCCAAAGCCTGTTTTCACCTTCCCGACCAGGCCAATTTTTTGAATTCTGACCAGTGTCACTTTATGAGGTAATAATTCTTGAACGCTTCAACAGATCCCGACGATTCTAAGAATTTTATTTTCATGACATATTGTACTTCATGTTAGTGGTAAAATTTATTTGATATGACTTACGTTTATTTGTGAAAAAATTGGAAATTTGGCGAAAATTGTGAAAATTGCAATTTTCAAACTTTTAATCTTTATGCCCTTAAATCAGAGAGTCATGTCACACAAAATAGTTCATAAATAACATTTCCCACATGTCTACTTTACATCAGCAAATTTTGGAAACATAATTTTTTTTGTTAGAAAGTTATAAGGGTTAAAAGTTGACCAGCGATTTCTAATTTTTACGACAAAATTTACAAAACCATTTTTTAGGGACCACATCAAATTTGAAGTGATTTTGAGGGATTTATATGACAGAAAATGCCCAAAAGTGACACCATTCTAAAAACTGCACCCATCAAGGTGCTCAAAACCACATTCAAGAAGTTTATTAACCCTTCGCAGAAATTAATGGAATGTGAAAGGAAAAAATAAACATTTAACTTTTTTTTCACAAAAATGTTACTTTAGACCCAAGTTTTTTACTTTCACAATTTTAACAGGAGAAAATGTACCCCAAAATTGGTTGTGCAACCTCTCCTGAGCACACTGATACTTAATATTTGAGGGAAAACCACTGTTTGGGTGACCAGCAGGGCTTGGAAGGGAACGAACGCCATTTGACTTTTTGAATGTAAAATTTGCCGGCATAATTAACGGACGCCATGTCGCGATTGGAGAGCCCCTGATATGTGGTGAGCACTTTGAACCCCCCAGATGCTTCACAGACGTTTATAACATTGAGCCGTGAAAATAAAAAAAATCTAATTTTTCCTGCTAGAATGATTTTGCATTTTCACAAGGGTAACAGGAAAAAATGGACAACAAAATTTTTTGTGAAATTTCTCCTGAGTACGCAGATACCCGATTTGTGGTCGAAAACTATGTTTGAGGCATAGTGCAATGCTCAAAAGGGAAGAAGCACCATATTGGAGTTCAGATATTGCTGGACTGGTTTGAGGGTGCCATGTCACATTGGCAAAGCCCCTACAGTGCCAGATCAGCCGAAACCCCCATAAGTAACCCTATTTTGCAGAAGACACCTCTCAGTGAATTCATCTAGGAATGCACTGATCATGTTGACACCACTGGTGAGTCACAGAATTTTATACCATTGGGCAGCGAAGAAAAAATAATTACATTTTTACCACCAAAATTTTGTTTTGGCCCCAGATTTTACATTTTCACACTGGGAAATGGTACCAAAATTTGTCCCACAATTTCTGATGAATGTAGAAATACCCCATATGTGGCTGTGCAAAACGGAGCGCTTTTTGCCTCCTTGTGCGCAGATTTTCCTAGAATAGTTTGCGGACTCCATATACAGAGCCCCTACATGCTAGAAGAGCAGAATCCCCCTCAAGTGACCAAATTTTGGAAATTATACCCCTTTGTGAATTTATCTACAGGTGTAGTGATGATTTTGACTCCATGGGTGTCTTCTAGAAACAAGCAGCAGTGGATGTTGCTAAGTGAAGATTGCAAACTGCCATTGTAGTGACCAGTATGCCATAGTGACCAGTACGTTGTAGTGACCAGTACGTTATTCCCAGCTCATGCCTCCATAAATTAGGTGGGCTTTCATGCCAAACATGATGCTAACTGCGGTTCGGTCACACACTAGAGCTCAGAAGAGAGGAGGGAATTTGGATTTGGGAGTGCAGAATTCGCTGGATTTCTTTTGGAACGCTCGTAGCCATATAGTTTTTCCAGAGCCTTTGTGCTACCAGTAACATGGAAGCCCACTATATTTTCGTTGACAGATGACGGACCTGAGTGGAGACTTGCTTTTTTTGTGAATAGAGTTGAAGCTTTTATTGGGAACATTTTACATAACATTTTGGATCACATTTATCCAGCATTATACGCTGAGCACTTATATTGGGGCTTCCATCTAAATCTCCAAGTAACGTGATTCAGATGAAATCCCCAAAGGATCCATTCACTATAATTAGGCAGCAGTGTTACTCTGGACTCCGTCTGGCCTCTGTTCAGCGTCGTCCTTCTGTTCAGAAGTGCACAAAACTGTGGCCGACAGGACTTTTATGCACGTCTTGGAATCATAGGCCATAAAAAGACAGACACCTTCGGATCATAGGCCAGACGGCATCCACAGTGCCTCCATCTGCCACATTATAGGGAATCTTCCCATCAGGGGTTCCGTCTGAATTGCGTATGTCAGAGATTTACACGGAAACCCCGGTGTAAGCGCTCAGCGCAGAGTGCAGTATAAATGTGAGCCGAGCCTTCCCGCGATCTTTGGGAGACAGAAAGAGCCAATCAACAGCAGGCGAAGAATTAGTTTTAATTTTTTTTTACGCCGTTCCTCATGGTGTATAATTGATTAGGAGACTTTATTCTTCAGGTCGGTGCGATTACAGCGATACAAGATTTATATCGGGTTTTTATGATTGCCCGCTGTCACACTCTAAAAGATGCTTTTTATTGTAAAAACTAGTTTTTTGCATCACCATATTTTGATAGCTATAATTTTTCCATATTTCTGCCTACCGAGTCATGTGATGGTTTGTTCTTTGCGGGACGAGTTGACGTTTTAATTTTTTGGGCAAATTAAATTTTTTGATCGCTTTCTATTCTGTTTTTTAGAAGGCAAATTGAACAAAAAACAGCAATTCAGGAATTCTTTTTTGGGGATTTTTTTTACATTTTTTTATTCTGTTCCGCGTGTGATAAAATTGATGAGGCAGCTTTATTCTTTGGGTCAGTATTACAGCGGTACCACATTTATATAGTTTTTTATGTTTTGGCACTTTTACACAAAATTTATTTTATAGAAAGAATGATTATTTTTGCACCGCTTTGTTCTGAGAGCTGTAACTTTGTTATTTTTCTGGTGACATGGCTGTATTGCAGCTTGTATTTGCGGGTAAAGACGTGTTCAGCGGTACCATTTTTATTTACATGTGTCTTTTTCATTGCGTTTTATTCCACTTTTTGTTCGGCAGTATTATAATAAAGCATTGTTTTTGCCTTGTTTTTCTTTTTTATTTTTACGGTGTTCACTGAAGGGGTTAACTAGTGGGACAGTTTTATAGGTCGGGTCGTTACGGATGTGGCGATACCAAATATGTGTACTTTTTTTTTATTTTATTTTTTTTTTACTCAGATAAATGTATTTATTGGATCAATATTTTTTCCTTATTTTTGTTCTTTATTTTGTGCGTTTTTTTTTATATTTTTGTATTTTTATCATTTTTATTAACTTTTTTAACCTTTTCACATTGGGACGTCAACTTTACACAGTCAGATCAGTGATCTGATACTCTGCGGAGCATCAGATCAGCGTCTGACAGGCAGGATGGAGGCATCTCAGCTCCTGCTCTCCCGCAGCCATCTAGGGAAGCGGGGGCACCATGGAGACCATCAACACAACGCAATCGCATCGTGTTGTGCTGATGGAATCACAGAGGAAGTTCACTCCCTCTGCGATGTCGCTCTCACGTTGCTGTTACTAATGACAGCGGCATCAGATGGGTTAAACGCCCGTATACTATATATAGTTTGTAGTGTAGGAAGTAAAATATTGATTTGGATGTACACTATGTAATGTAATGTTAGCATAACAGCAGAATATTGCGCATATTAAGTCACAAATTGTGAAGCGTATTAAGTGAAATTCTATGAATTGTTTCATATTTGTTTCAGCTGTTTAATTTAATGTTATGTGTTATTTAACAATGCAGAAAAATAATACTTGTGTCATAGTTGCTAAATAGTAACTACATTTTTTTCATAAATCATTAGTTTATTTGAACATAAGTTATGTGACAGAGTTTCTTATCAGTGAAAAATGCTTCTTTCTCCACTTATCAGTCATTTTTTGGTCTCCTTCATTGATTATTAGGCTAAGTGCCCACGATGCAGAAATGCTGCATATTATTTCCGCTTCTCCCTAGTAGGAAAAATGCATGCAGATTTTGCATTCGTTTTTCCTGCCAGGTAGAAGCATTTGTCAAGCGTTTTTGCATGCATTTCTGCACGCGGGTTATCAAGCGCTTTTCCAAGCGATTTTAGCATCACTTGGAAAAGTGCTTGACAACTTGGTCACAATATATAAATCCATGCAACCGGCATGAATATAGTGTGACCAAGTAATAGTTAAAAAAAAAAGAATAAGAATGGTAAAAAAATAAAGATTATACTTACCTTCCGATGGCCCCCGGTGTTTTCTCCGCTGCGTCCGGTCTGTTGTATGGGTCGCGGTGGTGTGAAAGGACCTGCCATGACGTCCGTGTGACCTGTCACATGACTAAATGACGTCATGGCAGGTCCTTTCACACCGCCGCGACCCATACAACACACCCGACGCATCGCTGAGGAGACCGGGGGCCATCAGGAGGTAAGTATAATCTTTATTTTTTATTTTAAATTCTTTTTTTAACAGGTTCTATGGTACCTGGGTCTGGAGGAGAGTCTCCTCTTTTCCAAACCCGGGTACCATCCGCACATTGAACCGTATGATATCCGCATGGGCACATGTGCTCACACAGATAATATGCGATTCAATGCAAGTCAATGGCGGCAATTACTCTGCATTTCCGCAAAATTAATGGACATGCTGCGTATTTTTCCGCAATGATAATCCGCAGCGGACATTTCCGCAGCATGTGCACAGCCCATGTGGATTATCATTGGGAACCATGGGGCACGTATTACCAAGCGTTTTCTAAGCATTTTTGCTGCAGAAATTCTGCTGAAAAAACACTTGAAAAACGCATAGAGGGCACGCAGCCTTAAAGGGGTAGTGCAAAAGTCAAATACATTTTAATTTAACCCTTTACCCCCCGTGGTTTGCACATTAATGACTAGTCCAATTTTTACAATTCTGACCACTGTCACTTTATGAGGTAATTACTCTGGAACGCTTCAACGGATCCCCCTGATTCTGAGATTCTGTAAATATTGTACTTCGGGACTGTGGTAAAATTTCTTCGATATCCCTTGCGTTTATTTGTGAAAAAAACAGAAATTTGGTGAAAATTTTGTAATTTTCAAAATTTGAATTTTTATGCCCTTAAATCGGCATAAGTCACACAAAATAGTTAATAAATAACATTTCCCACATGTCTACTTTACATCAGCACAATTTTGGAACTAAAATTTTTTTTATTAGGGAGCTATAAGAGTTAAAAGTTGACCAGCGATTTCTAATTTTTCCAACAAAATTTACAAAACCATTTTTTTAGGGACCACATCACATTTTAAGTCACTTTGAGGGGTCTTTATGACAGAAAATACCCAAAAGTGACACCATTCTAAAAACTGCACCCCTCAAGGTGCTCAAAACCACATTCAAAAACTTTATTAACCCTTCAGGTGCTTCACAGGAATTTTTGAAATGTTGAAGAAAAAAATGAACATTTAACTTTTTTCACAAAAATGTTACTTTAGACCCAATTAGTTTATTTTCGCAGGGGTAACAGGAAAAAATAGACCCCAAAATTTGTTGTGCAATTTCCTCTGAGCACGCAGATACCCCTTATTTGATGGAAAAAACACTGTTGGGCGCACGGCAGGGTTCGTGGGAAGGAGCGCCATTTGACTTTTTGAATGTAAAATTTGCTTGAATAATTAGCAGACGCCATGTTGTGTTTGGAGAACCCCTGATGTGCCTAAACAGTGGAAACCCCCCACAAGTGACACCATATTGGAAACTAGACCCCTCAAGGAACTTATCTAGACTTGTGGTTGTGACTAGTGTTGAGCCACCCCCGTAGTGTTCGAGTTCGGTTCGGTTCGTCGAACACCCGTGTGTTCGCCGAACTGTTCGTCGAACTGTTCGTCGAACACCTTCGAACACCGTTAAAACCAATGGCAGGCAAACAAAAACACATAGAAACACATAGAAAACACCTTCAAAGGTGTCCAAAAGCTGACAAACTGCTCAGAAGACATAACTAACACATGGAAAAGTGACAAGTACATATAGTCATGCGAAAATAAAAGAGGTGGAGGAGTAAAAGGAGGGGGAGACACAGATATAGGCATGTCATGCCCTTCTAAAATCCAAAAAGTGAGAAGCCGACACGGCCAGTCCGCTCCTGCCCGTGCCACCTCCGTGTCGCCGGGTTTGTGCCAGAGCCGCGGTGAACCCTGATGGCCAGCCCCCCTCTCCCAATACTGGTGCCTGTCCGCTGGTGGGTCGAGCGAGCCCCCCTGTGGTGGAGGCAGCTCTAAGCTTTTTAATTTAAATTGTCTCTCTAATTTGAATGAATACACTTTAATTCCATTTACAAGGATCTATTGGAGGGCAAGTCTCATGTCAGCAGCCGCGTAATTCCAGCTCCAGTAGCGTCCACTAAAGCTGCTGCAGTTAAAAAGCTTTTATAAGGATCGAGCTCGGCTGTCCACCGCAAGGCATCCTACTGCCAGTCCCAGCCCCTATGCCTTGGGGTGCCTCCTGATGCTCTTCACTGAGTATCCCGTGGTCCCGAAGCATTTCCTTTGAAAAAATTAAGTGTCCAAACTACAGGTGGTGTAGCTTGCTTAACAGCCGGGATAATCCGCTGACTAGCAGACCCTGCTACTAGGCACAAAGTATTTCCTGGGCTAGATGCAGTTAAAAATTTGTAATTAGATACTCTCGTTGGATGCTGAGAAAGCATTCCATAGAGTCTCCTGGCACGCCATATATGATTCTCTTAAAAAGCTTGGGGTAGGGGTCTAGGGGACCCTTTTATAGCCAAAATCACGGCCCTGTATCGCAATACGTCACCTAGGCTGAAGATAAATGGAACTGTAGCACCCTGAGGGCTCGGTTGCTACAGAGGTATTGCACCTCACCCAGAGGTGTGATATCTCACTCTCAGGTAAGGATGTAGTGTGGATCAGGACCCGACACCTGCATGCATTACACCACATTGCCGTGGGGCAGGGCGACCAATATGCCCCTGAGATGGGCACGACAGTCCCTGTCCCTGGCTGGAGTGGGGGGAGGGAACACTGAGGAAGGGGAACCCTGTAGTGCAGGAGCAGGGAGGAAGCAGTTCCTGGGTGCATTGAGAAGGGAGTATAAAAGGTGGGCACCATCTTAGTTCAGTGCAGAGAAGTCTGAGCAGAAGTGGCAGGGAGCAGGGGCTCTGCATGAGCTCTGCTCCGGAGGCGGGCCTAGTAACAGAGGCCCAGGCCTGGAAGAGGGAGAAGGAAGGAAGAGGAGCGGAGAAGGCTCCAGGAACGAGGAACGAAGGGATCTCAGGGGTGCGGACGGGCGAGTCGCCACCGCACGCCAGAATCCACCTGCGTGGAGGGGTCAGGCCAAAGGGGGAGACCGGTCCCCGAAACTAGTGGAGGCAGGAAACGACCCTCAGCTAGAAACAGGAGGCTGTGACATTTTATGTGGCGCAGCCCCTCGCTACACCCGCTAGGAAGGCACCACATAGGGTCAGGGAAACTGGCGCCAAGTTTACCAAGAGGAGGCCCGAGGCAGCCGGACAGAAGGGTTGGTAAGAAAGGCCAGACAAAGGACACACAAAGGGGGTCCTGTGAAGCACTCCAAAGTTATCTGGGAGTTGTCTGAGCCCCTCACCTGGTGAGCACAGTACGACGTGGGCAGCCGTTACCTGCAGACGTGGTCTGGATAATAAGAACTGTGAGTAAAGGCCCTGGACTGCATCACTGACTCCGTGTCATTACTGCTGCTGCCCTGCACCATCACCCCCATCCTCCGCATACACTGCCCTGAGGCTATACTCCTCCCGTGGGGAGTTATGCTACGCTCTGCTGCACCCACAACACCAGCCTCAGCAGTCTGCCCTGGAGCGGCGGTTCACTCTGACCGCAATCCACGGGTGGCGTAGTCGGACATTTAAACATCAAAACCACATAAATAGTTCCGCCACTGGTTTGACCGCCCTGAGCCACGGAACCGGGTTGCCGCCACGGAGACTACAACCACCAGCATCCACCAAAAAGGGTCCGGCTCCGGGTGTCCCAAGGCCCAGGGGGCGCGTCAGAACATTTTCATCACCTTTCACAATCACCAATGGGACAAGGCAGGGATGTTCTCTGTCCCCTCTCTTATACATCCTAGTGACGGAGCACCTGCTCTCATCAATTCGCCATAACCCCAATATTAGGTGGATTGAGGTGGGAGGCACCGAGTACAAGTGCTCTCTATTTGCTGATGATGTCCTAGTATATATCACTCAATCACATATATCCATCCATGCTGTTATGGCTGAAATAGATCACTTTGTTACATGGTCAAATTTTAAAATCAATGCAGCGAAGTCTGAGGCCCTCGATGTCTCCCTCCCCAAATCCATATAGGATTCCATCCAGTCCAACTTTCCCTTTGCCTGGCCCTCACAGGGTATCAAATACTTAGGAATTCCTATTCATAGAGACCTCTCCCATCTATGTTATCTTAATTTTGGGCCCTTTATTGAACAACTCCATACAGACCACGGTTGGCAAGTTAGAACTGTAAGATTCACTACGTGAACCACTGGTGTTTTGTGGAAAAGCACATGTACACTGTGTTCCAAATTATTATGCAAAAAAGTGTTTAGGAGTGATAAGGGAAGAATTTGTTTGTTTGTCAGTTAAACTCATTGATGGTGATGTGTGTCAGGGCTCTTTATATCACTGTAAGCAATTGCAGACACCAGTGCTAATTAGTTTGGCAGGTGTGTCCAATGAAAGGCAAGACTACTTAAGAAGGCTCTCTCACATTATTCAGCAGCCTACATTTTCTGCCAAAATGGGAAAGAAAAAGGATGTGTCGGCTGCTGAGAAGCAACAAATTGTGGAGTGTTTAGGTCAAGGCATGACTACAATCAACATTGTGCGATGATCAGGATGAAGTGTCTTGGCAATCAAGAAGTATGTAGCTGATTCACAGTACACACGTGTGCGTGCTGATAAGGGCAAATTGAGGACTCTTTCCTACAGGCAATTACGTCAGGTTGAAAGAGCAGCGGCAAAAAAGCCTTGTCATAGCAGCAGACAAGTTTTTGAAGCTGCTTGTGCCTCCAACGTCCCCCGAACAACAAGATGCAGGGTCCTTCAGAGGTTTGCAGCTGTGCATACGCCATCCTGTCGACCTCCTCTATCCACTTCACACAAGCAGAAACGGCTCCAGTGGGCCAAACATTACATTAAGACTGATTTCAAAACTGTTTTGTTCACGGATGAGTGCCGTGCAGCGCTCGATGGTCCAGATGGATGGAGTGGAGGATGGCTGGTTGATGGACACCCCACGCAAACACGGCTACAGCGCCAACAAGGAGGAGGTGGAGTAATGTTTTGGGCTGGAATCATGGGGAGAGAGATTGTCGGCCCCTTTAGGATCCCTGAAGGCGCTAAAGATGAACTCCATAATGTATGTGGATTTTCTCAAACAGCACTTCCTGCCATGGTTCAAGAAGAAGAACCGTGTATTTCACAGCAAGATCATTTTTCTGCATGATAATGCACCATCTCATGCTGCACATAAAACATCTGCATCTCTGGCTGATATGGGCATAAAAGGGGACAAACTTATGGTGTGACCCCCATGCTCCCCTGACCTCTACCCCATTCAGAACCTTTGGAGCATCATTAAAAGGAGTGTCTATGATGGCGGGAGGCAGTTCACATCTAAGCAACAGCTCTGGGAGGGTATTCTGTCCTCATGCAAAACAATTGAAGCAGAAACCATCCAAAACCTGACAAATTCAATGGACGAGAGAGTTCAGAAGCTCCTTTCGAACAAGGGGTCCTATGTGAAAATGTAACATCACCTAGAATAAAGTTTTGAGTTGAAAACTGTTTGATTTCAGTTTCTAACAACCTGCTAATGCTTATAATTTCAAAAATGACCATTTTTTTGGTCTTTATTAAAATGAAAAGGTTGATCGAAAAGTTTGGGGGATCTAAGAGTGTGGCAACCCAGTAGTCATGATTACTTCGAATTCTGACAATATGAGGGTCATGCTGCAGGTAGTGCAGCAAGAAGGCACTTATGTGTCTTGCGCAACTCGGAGCCCCAAAATTATTTTCCGGGCTAGATGCAGCTAAAAATTATTTTTAATTTTAAATCTGGTGGAGCTTATTATAGATGGCCTAATAGGATCAGTGCTGCACACTGCTACAAAGCCCAAATTATTTTCCAGTCAAGATACAGATAAACATGATTAGTAATTTGAAAGCTTAAAACGGTTGGTAGGGTGATTTTAAACAATCATCAAGCTTTTACTCTCCCCAGGATGACACAGGGGTAGAAAAGTCGTTTCGGATCCATGATTTGTTCATCTTTATGAACGTGAGTCTGTCTACATTATCAGTGGAGAGCCGCGTGCGCTTATCTGTCAGCACACCACCAGCAGCGCTGAACACACGTTCAGACAGAACGCTGGCTGCGGGGCATGACAAGATCTCCAAGGCGTAAGTGGCTAGCTCCGGCCATTTATCCAGATTGGAAGCCCAAAAAGAGCAAGGGTCCAGTGACACAGTCGTGGCTTCAATGTTTACTTGGAGATACTCCTGTACCATCGTCTCTAGGCGTTGACTATATGTCAGACTTCTTGTCTCCTGTGGCCTTGCAAAGGATGGGCTAAAAAAGTGGTGAAATGATTCCGCAAAATTGAGGTTACCACCAGATACTGTGGTTCTGTTCCGTTTTGTGTGCTGAACACTTGACGGTCCCACGGTTGGCAAGTTGGAACTGTGAGATTCACTACGTGCACCACTGGTATTTTGTGGAAAAGCACATGTAAGATTCTGCAACAGTCTCTGCTGATACTCCTGCATGAGTGCATCCCTTTCTATGGCAGGAATAGTTTCTGCAAATTTACTTTTGTACCGGGGATCTAACAGTGTGGCAACCCAGTAGTCAGGATTATTTCTAATTCTCACAATTCGAGGGTCATGTTGCAGGTAGTGCAGCAAGAAGGCACTCATGTGTGTTGCGCATCCAGGAGCACCAAGTCCCTGTTGTGTTGGTGGCGAGGTAACAATCATGCTTCCTTCCTCTGTCCTCTCCCCCCAACCTCGCACAACAGAAATGTGATCAAGGTCTCCCTCATCTGATGAGTCTTCCATCAGTTCGTCCTCCACTTCTTCCTGGGCTCCTGCACCTTCCTCACTAGTTTGGCTGCTACCATGCGCCCTGGTAAAACCATCTCCCCCACCCTCACATGCCTGCCGCCTTGGTGCTGCCGACCGTCTGGACCTTGCAGATGTTAGCCCTTCCGCATACAACTCCTCCTCCTCTACTTCCTCCACCTCCTCTTGTGCCACCACCTGACTCCGAATTCTGTTTAACATGTGCTCCAGCATGTAAATCACCGGAATAGTCATGCTGATAATGGCATCGTCAGCACTAAACATCTTCGTCGCCATTTCAAAACTGTGCAGAAGGGTGCATAGGTCCCTGATCTGAGACCACTCCTCCAGCGTGATTTGCCCCACCTCTGAATCTCGTTGGCCCAGGCTATACGTCAGAACGTATTGCACCAGGGCTTGTCGGTGCTGCCACAGTCGCTGCAACATGTGCAGAGTTGAATTCCACCGGGTAGGCACATCGCATTTTAGCCGGTGAAGTGACAGGCCCAACGACTTCTGTAGAGATGTAAGTCGCTGAGCTGCGGGATGCGAACGGCGGAAGTGAGCACACAGCGACCGTGCCCTCTGCAGAAGGCCATCTAGTCTGGGATAGTGGGCTAAAAATTGCTGGACAACCAGGTTCAACACGTGAGCCATACAAGGCACGTGTGTGACATTGCCCCGGCGAAGGGCCGCACCCAGGTTTGCAGCATTGTCGCACACGGCCTTCCCTGCTTTCAGGTCCAGTGGAGACAACCATTCATGAAATTGGTTCTCCAGAGCTGACCACAACTTGTCAGCTGTGTGACTCACATTTCCCAGACATTTCAATGTAAAAACCGCCTGATGACGTTGAGCCCTACTGCCAGGATAGTAAGGAGGTGTGCAGGATCCCTTCTGCGCAGTTAGAAAGCTTGTGGCATGACCAGACAGGCTTTGGGTGCAGGTGGAAGACCGAGAGGAGGTTGAGGAGGCAGAAGCAGTGGAGGAACTTTGACATAAAGAGGATTGACGCACAACTCGTGGGGACGGCAAGACTTGGACAGCAGCCCCTTGTCCTGCTGTCACCATAGTTATCCAGTGCCCAGTCAGCGACATGTAACGCCCCTGTCCATGCCTACTCGTCCAAGTGTCTGTGGTGAAATGCACCCTGTCACACACAGTTTCTCAAAGAAGCGGTGATGTTGTGTGCGACATGCTTGTGGAGCGCAGGCACACCTTTCTTTGAGAAGTAGTGCCGACTGTGCATCTGGTACTGGGGCACTGCGACGGACATAAGGTCTCGAAAATCCTCTGTGTCCACCAGGCGGAAAGGCAGCATTTCTGTAGCCAAGAGCTTGCAGATGGTGAATTTCAACCTCTTAGCTTTCTCATGGCTAGGAGGAAATGGTCTTTTACTTGTCCACATCTGAGGGACCGAGGGCTGGCTATTGTGCTTAGACGGGGTTGATAAGGGTGTCCCCGGCAAACTGCCGGTCTGTGAGGAAGATGCAGGCGGACATGTTAGGTTGCCTTGATCCAAAGGTGGTGCTATCGATGTCGGACAGCGCTCAACACCAGCTGCTGTTACCACCTCCAAAGAAAATGATGACCTGCCAATCACGCTGGCTGTTGCGGGTAAAGAGGTGGCAGGTCTGCGCCCCAAAACAGGTGTGACTGCTGTCCCCCCAGTCACAGAGGATGAAGAGGCCGCGGATGCACAAGATATGGCAGACGGTGGTTGGCCCGGCCGGCTAGGCCGCATTGTAGCACACTGAGCTTCCCACTGCAACTTATGCTTCATGTCCATGTGCCGGTTCATGCATGAAGTACTCAAACTATGTATTTTTTGGCCTCTACTTAGCTTTTGCTGACAAATGTTACAGATAACACGAGTTGGGTCATCTTTATCGATCTGAAAAAATGCCCAGGCTATGCAAGGCTTAGCACCCATGCGACCTGAAGAGCCACCACGACTTGTGGTGAGAGGCAGAGTTGTGTTTGAGGATGCAGTTGTTGACGTGCTTCCAGTACTACGTCTCTGTCCAGGAAGGCGCAACCTGACCTCATCGTCACTAGCATCTTCCTCCACCTCCTCTGCTGACCTCATCTCTTGGCTGACTGTGGGTTGACAGTAAGTGGGATCTCCAACCTCATCATCATCACCCTGTGTGTTATCACACCCGTCGTCCTCAGAGCCAACCTGTTCCTGCCCTGACAAAAAACTAAAGTTGTCGCTCCAATCAGGTATTTGAGTCTTATCATCGTCTTCCTCATTGTCTCCACCAACAGGAGTTACAGTTTGGGAATGAGGGTCTACATTATGGTCAGAACCTTCTGCGTCTGGTCCTGGATCCGACTCATAAAGATTCTGGGCATCAGTGCAGATCATTTCCTCGTCTGGATTCACAGAAGCGCTGGAGTCGACCTCTGATTCCCAGGCTATAGTATGAGTAAACAGCTCTGCAGACTCAACCATCTGTTCTACCTCATACTCAGACGGGCAGCTGGAGATTTGGGAGCTGTGAGGAAGCAAGTGCGATTTGGGTGACGCCTTTGAGGACTGGAGTATTTGTGATGTTGAAGTTGATGTGGAGGAGAGCCCACTTAAAGGAGCACTTGATATCCGTTGAAGCACCTGCTGTTTTTGTGCCTCATCTGGAATTTGTAGCGATTGGCGTGGCCGTAAGAAAGGGATCTTATCACATTGTCCGCTAAAAGAAGTAGACATTTTAGTTTGGCTGGAAGATGGTCTTTCTTCTGCAGATGTTACTGTTGCTTTAACACCTACCCCACGGACACAACCTTTTTTCCCCTTCCCAACACGCCTATTCCCCTTTCCACCAGCAGCAGGCCTTTTTCCACTCATTTTGGTGGTTAACTAATTCACAACTCTGGAGTTGTTTGCACAAAAAAACAATGGATGGTAACCGAGCAGAGCTGAGTGGCCAAACTGTGGTATTAGGCCAAAACTATTGGCTGGGTTAGATGCAGAAAAAAATATATTCAGTTTGCAACCTGATGGAGGTCAGTATAGATGGACTAATACAACAAGTCCCACACACAGCTAGAAGCCCAATATTTTTTCAGAGGTAGATGCAGAAAAAAATGTATTCAGTTTGCAACCTGATGGAGGTCAGTATAGATGGACTAATACAACAAGTCCCACACACAGCTAGAAGCCCAATATTTTTTCAGAGGTAGATGCAGAAAAAAATATATTCAGTTTGCAACCTGATGGAGGTCAGTATAGATGGACTAATACAACAAGTCCCACACACAGCTAGAAGCCCAAATATTTTTTCAGAGGTACTGTAGATGCAGATAAAAATTATTTTTAATTTGCAACCTGATGGAGGTAAGTATAGATGGACTAATAGAGAAAGTCCGACACACTGCTAGAAGGCCAAATATTTTTTCAGAGCTAGATGCAGAAAAATATTATATTCAGTTTGCAACCTGATGGAGGTCAGTATAGATGGATTAATAGAACAAGACCCACACACAGCTAGAAGCCCAATATTTTTTCAGAGGTAGATGCAGAAAAAAATATATTCAGTTTGCAACCTGATGGAGGTCAGTATAGATGGACTAATACAACAAGTCCCACACACAGCTAGAAGCCCAATATTTTTTCAGAGCTAGATGCAGAAAAAAATATATTCAGTTTGCAACCTGATGGAGGTCAGTATAGATGGACTAATACAACAAGTCCCACACACAGCAAGAAGCCCAATATTTTTTCAGAGGTAGATGCAGAAAAAAATATATTCAGTTTGCAACCTGATGGAGGTCAGTATAGATGGACTAATACAACAAGTCCCACACACAGCTAGAAGCCCAATATTTTTTCAGAGGTAGATGCAGAAAAAAATATATTCAGTTTGCAACCTGATGGAGGTCAGTATAGATGGACTAATACAACAAGTCCCACACACAGCTAGAAGCCCAAATATTTTTTCAGAGGTAGATGCAGAAAAAATATATTCAGTTTGCAACCTGATGGAGGTCAGTATAGATGGACTAATACAACAAGTCCCACACACAGCTAGAAGCCCAAATATTTTTTCAGAGGTACTGTAGATGCAGATAAAAATTATTTTTAATTTGCAACCTGATGGAGGTCAGTATAGATGGACTAATACAACAAGTCCCACACACCGCTAGAAGCCCAAATATTTTTTCAGAGGTACTGTAGATGCAGATAAAAATTAGTTTTAATTTGCAACCTGATGGAGGTCAGTATAGATGGACTAATAGAGAAAGTCCGACACACTGCTAGAAGGCCAAATATTTTTTCAGAGCTAGATGCAGAAAAAAATTATATTCAGTTTGCAACCTGATGGAGGTCAGTATAGATGGATTAATAGAACAAAACCCACACACAGCTAGAAGCCCAATATTTTTTCAGAGGTAGATGCAGAAAAAAATATATTCAGTTTGCAACCTGATGGAGGTCAGTATAGATGGACTAATACAACAAGTCCCACACACAGCTAGAAGCCCAATATTTTTTCAGAGGTAGATGCAGAAAAAAATATATTCAGTTTGCAACCTGATGGAGGTCAGTATAGATGGACTAATACAACAAGTCCCACACACAGCTAGAAGCCCAAATATTTTTTCAGAGGTAGATGCAGAAAAAAATATTTTCAGTTTGCAACCTGATGGAGGTCAGTATAGATGGACTAATACAACAAGTCCCACACACAGCTAGAAGCCCAAATTTTTTTTCAGAGGTACTGTAGATGCAGATAAAAATTATTTTTAATTTGCAACCTGATGGAGGTCAGTATAGATGGACTAATACAACAAGTCCCACACACAGCTAGAAGCCCAAATATTTTTTCAGAGGTACTGTAGATGCAGATAAAAATTAGTTTTAATTTGCAACCTGATGGAGGTCAGTATAGATGGACTAATAGAATGATGCTATGCCCAAAAGATTTTACTTCACTAGGTGCAGTAAAAAAATTGGTATTCTATACACAGGTGGTATATCTTGCAACACAGATAGGCTACTCCACTGACTAACACACTCTGCAATAGGCCAAAAAGGATTAGCTTTGCTAGATTCAGCCAAATGCTGTGAAAAAAACTTGCACAGCACTGGCACAGACCTGCCTGGCAAAAACTGATAGGAACTGATGTAACCTAGTCCTGAAAAGGACTCCAATTACAATTAGTCTTTACTCCCACAACCTATCTATTTAAGAGCACAGACCTCCCTGATAAAAGTTGTAGGAAATGCTGTAACCTAGTCCTTAAAAGGACTGCAATCACAACTATTCCCTACTCCCAAGCTATCTGTATATTTGTGCGAAAATTGGCTTGAAATTAACAAGGTATAGCGCACACAGCAACAGCGGTGCCGTCTAACACGCAGCTGCAGCAGTGAGAAAATGGTGGCGACGGGGAAAATGGCTTGGTCTTATAGGGCAAGGACATGTGACATACACTGCCAATGACACATGCCCTTGCTTGTGTGAAAAAAAGCACTTCGCTCCGTGTGTGCGCTGCTGATAGGCTGACAGATTGCACCTCCCCACTGCAAATGCGGGAAAGAGAAAAAAAAATGGAGATCTTCATTGTTCCTGCAGAGATCCATCCCCTGCCCCTCCCCCCACCCCGCTGTACACTCAAACTGCGTATTAACATTAATTTTCATCATTACTGAGAAAAAATCCAGTTATGATTTTGGTGCACGAACAGTTATCGAACATAACCTCGAACAGCCGAATTTTTATCAAATTGTTCGTGTTCGCCGAACGGCTCGAACACCGCCCAAAACAGCTCGAATTTGAGATTGGCGAACAGTTCGAGTAGAACAACGCTCATCTCTAGTTGTGACACCTCTCGCCCTCCCTGGGAAATGGGGTTACTCGGAGCCGGGTCAGTGTAGGTGTTACGGGGGATGCAGTCGTGGCCTGGACCCGTTCCGTGCCCAGGGCAGTCACATAAAAGATGTAATGGGCTTTCAAGTAAGAGTGGTATTTCAGCAGCAGAAGGGAAGGAAGGGAGACACAGATCCATTACTAGTGGGTAGGCGGAGCCCCACAGGATAGTTCACCTCAGATTAGAAAAAAGTGATGACCGGCCCCTCCAGCTTAGGCTCCTCCTACTCCCATGTCCTTCAGTCTAAAATTTGAGGTCGCACAGGATAGTCGCTGCCTTTGCAGCTCCTCAGAAAAATGTTTTATTTTATCATTTCCGGACCAGGACCCCCCGTGGTCTAGAGGTCTCAGGGGGTGTCGGCGCTGCTGGGACCCCTGACCTTCCCCTGGCAGATCTGCGTACCCCCTAAGGAGGTCCCCGCAGAAGCCTGCCGGTCCCGGGGGATACAGTGCGCTCCCTGGCGGAGACGCACACCGCTTCTGTGGGGTCCCTGCGCGCTCCGCCGTGGGGGGGAGCAAAGGGCCACGGCGCCACACATTCCTGGGGGTACCTGTGGCACTCAGCTGGGTAAGTGCTCTCAAGGACTGAGTGCTTCAGCGGCTGCGGCGGCCGCTGCTGTTACTGTTACAAGTGGTGACTGCTGTTTTGTCCTTGCAGGAAGGATATCACCGCTGCATACGGCGTTTGTGTAACTCTCTGCTAGCAGGGGAGCAGGGACGGAGGAGCCGCCGGCTCCGTTAGTATGCGGCGGCGGGGGGCGTGGCTTCGCGCCTCTCTGCTGCCTGTCATCTTAGCCTCAGGCAGGAAGCGCCTGGAAAGCGCGCGCTGGAGCTGACCCAGCCCCTTCTTCTTCCGGGTCCTTCTGCCGGCGTCCATTACCTCGTGCAGTGCCTCCTGCTCCCTGCTCCCCGCTCTCTACACCACCTGACACCGGAGCAGTCACCGCGGCCAGCTGGTGGGTCACTTCTGCCTTTTAAGGCAGAAGATTCCTTTTTCTCACTATTGCAGCACAGAGCACCTTACTGCTGGCCTGTTAAGGCAGACGGTGTGCTATATCTGGCGCTGCTACCTCTCTGCTAAGGAGGCTCTGGGACTGGCACACCTCTGTCCTTTTAAGGCAAAGGTGTATTGCGTGGTCAGCAGCATTAACCCCTTCTGAACGGGGTCTGGCCTCATCAGGGCAGTTAACCCTTTCTGGATGTGCATGCTTCTGGGATCAGAGGGTGCATCACCCTAGTCTGTTAGGTTACCTTTTGCT
The DNA here is from genome assembly GCF_046119375.1 of Phyllobates terribilis. NCBI lineage: Eukaryota > Metazoa > Chordata > Amphibia > Anura > Dendrobatidae > Phyllobates > Phyllobates terribilis. Next base: position 297,038,065 of record NW_027362762.1, read on the forward strand.
CTGCAGGCAGCTGGGGTAGCTCTTCTCCCTCTAAGGAGGAGCTTTAACCCTTCAGTGCTTGGTGATTTTTTGGGTAGGAACAGGCTGTGGTAGCGGAATCACACATCCTCGGTTACTGTACCCATTGTAAGGGGTTATTACCGCCTTATCCGCGATGCTCACAACTGTGTGGGGGCATGTCGGATCAGGGACCAGGGGGCGCGGACCTCTGTCCCGGTCCGCTTCGGGATCGGTCACGCGTATCTGATACGCCGGGGTCTTCGACGGCGTCAGGTTCGACACTGGTCGGGGGTCTCAGTGATGTTAAAGTGGAGGCGCTCACACGCTCCATTGACAGTCTGTCTGACCTCCTGGGTCATTGGGTATCAGCTAAGTCCCAACCGACGTCACGAGGCAAGAAGCGCCACAGGCATGTGGTGGCGCTGTCACCTCCGCGCAGTGCGTCGGAGGCTTCGGAATCACCAACAGACTCTGCTGGTGAGATCTCCGATTCTGATGAAGAGGATCGGCAGGGTCGCTCTGCTTCGCTTTTGGACCGCGTGAACGCTTTTATTGGGGCTATGCGGGAAGCGTTACAGCTGTCTGAAGAGGTGACGAGGCACCCTGGCAAGTCGGTCGCCGGCTGTATCAGGAGTCGCGTCGGGCTCGTTCGACGCTGCCGGCGCATGATGAACTTAACGAGGCGGTGGAGAAAGAACGCCTGTGTCCGGATAAACGCTTCCAGGGGATGCGTTTTTTTGATGCCCTGTATCCCTGCTCCACGGAGACGATCGCTAATTGGGTCCCCTCTCCTGAAGTGGACGTGCCATTGTCTCAGCTGAGCAAATCTTCTTTGCTTCCTGTTAAAGGGAAGGCGAGTCTACAGGAACCGCTGGACAGAAGGACGGAGTTAGCGGCGAAGTCCATCTACGAGGCCGCGGGTCATGGATTCCGAGCGGCCTTGGGGGCCATGTGGGCTGGTGAGGCTTCTCTGCGGTGGTTGGATCAGCTGCGGACGGCGTGGCAAGATGGGTCTCTGCTGTCTGAGGTGGAAAGGCTCTTCCAGCTGTTGGAAGAGGCGGCCCGATATGGCAGGGACGCAGTGCTGGATACTACTTCGGTTCTGTCCAGGGCTCAATCCTCCGCCGTCACAGTCAGGAGAGCACTGTGGCTTAAACAGTGGACTGGAGACGCAGTATCCAAACAAGGTTTGCTGAGTCTGGCGTACAAGGGCGGTCAGCTTTTTGGTTCGGACCTCACGGAGCTGATTGCTAAGGCCAAGGATAATTCTTTGCTGCAGCGGAAAGCAGCGGCTTCTACGTCTGGCAAGTCAAGTGCCGGTAGTGGTCGTCAGTCCTTTCGGCCCAGGGGACGGTTCGGTCAGCCCTCTTGGAGATCGGGTCGTCCCTCATCTTCCGGAAAGAAGACCACCCAGAAATCCCGTACACCCTGGAAACAACATTTCCGTCAGGACAAATGGGAGGTTGACAAAAAGCCCGCTAAAGCGGACTGACGCCAGGAACCCACTCGAGGGCTCTCGGGTGGGAGGTCGTCTGCTACAATTCGGGTCGATTTGGGTGTCCCACGTATCGGACGCCTGGGTGACACGGGTTAGGTCGGCAGGCTATTTCATAGAGTTTCATTCTCGACCCTCGGACAGGTTTCGTCAGTCACGCATCCCGTCCGAGCCCAAGCTGGCTGCCGCACTGCTGCGGGAGGTCGACTCTCTTCTGCAGCAGGGTGTGGTGGTTCCGGTTCCGCTGGAGGACCGGGGAAGGGGGTTTTACTCCAACCTTTTTGTGGTCCCCAAAAAGGAGGACAAGTTTCGCCCCATTCTGGACCTCAAAGAATTGAATTTTCATGCGCGGACCCGGAAATTCCGTATGGAGTCTCTTCGCTCTGTCGTGGCGGCCCTGTCGCAGTACGATTTCTTGGTGTCGATCGACATCCGCGGCGCCTATTTGCATGTCCCTATCGGCAGGGCTCACCAGCGCTTCCTGCGTTTCGCCATAGGTCAGGCCCATTACCAGTTTGTGGCCCTACCATTCGGGTTGGCCTCGGCGCCCAGGGTTTTTACAAAGATTCTGGCGCCGCTCATGGCGCTCCTTCGAAGGCAAGGAGTTACGATTCTCCCCTACCTGGACGACCTGTTAATTGTGTCGCCCACAGCGGAGGAGGCTGTGACAGCTCGCGATCTCTCCCTTCAGCACCTGGAGGACTTCGGGTGGCTGGTCAATTGGAAGAAGTCGTCATTGGAGCCGTCGCAGTCAATCTTGTTCTTGGGGATGCATTTCGACACGGTACGGGCAGTGGTGTCCCTGCCTCCGGACAAACAAGCGAACCTTCGTCACCATGTCCAGGCTATGAGGTCGGCGATGGCGATGTCCCTTCGGAAGTGTATGCGCCTTCTGGGTCTGATGGTGGCGGCAATGGAAGCGGTACCGTTTGCACAATTTCATTCCCGGGGTCTCCAAGATCTTATTCTGACCCGTTGGGATCGATCGCCGGCTTCGCTGGATCGCTGTGTCGGTATCTCCCGCAGGGTGCGAGAGTCTCTTGGATGGTGGTTACGTCCGGAGGCTTTATCCCTGGGGAAATCCTTCCTCCTCCCACAGTGGTCGGTCATTACCACCGATGCCAGCCTGACTGGCTGGGGGGGGGTTTGGAACGATCTCTGGGTTCAGGGGGTCTGGTCGTCAGAGGAGTCGTCTCTGCCGATCAACATCCTGGAGCTGAGAGCAATATTTCTCTGCCTCCGACATTGGACTGTCCCTTTGAGCGGTCTGCCAGTGCAGATTCAGACGGACAATGCGACAGCTGTCGCGTATATCAGCCATTAGGGCGGGACGAGGAGTTCCAGACTCATGAAGGAGGTCTCTCGGATCCTGGTATGGGCCGAGTCCAGGGTTCCAGCCATCTCCGCGATTCACATCCCAGGAGTGCTGAATATCACGGCGGACTTCCTCAGTCGCGAGCAGGTGGATCCCGGAGAATGGAGTCTTCATCCGGAAGTTTTTGCACTGCTGTGCTCCCGTTGGGGGACTCCCCAAGTGGACTTTGGCATCCAGGCTGAACGCCAGGATTCCGACGTTCATGTCCAGGTACAGGGACCCGGAGGCTGTGGCGGTACATACTCTAGTGGCCCCGTGGGACCTGTTCGAGCTGATCTACGTGTTTCCGCCAGTATCCTTACTTCCTCTGGTGATCCGGCGGATCAAATTCGAATGAATTTCGGCGATTTTGGTGGAGCCGGATTGGCCGCGGACGGCGTGGTATTCAACGCTGGTGTCTCTTCTGGCGGCGCCTCCGTTTCCACAGCCTCTTCGCCCGGACCTGTTAACCCAAGGGCCCATTCGCCATCCGGACCTGAAGTCACTTCGTTTGATGGCGTGGCACTTGAGACCGAGATCTTGAATGGTCGTGGGTTTTCGGCCGAGGTCATTGCCACCTTGCGGGCGGCCAGAGGTCCAGCTACGACTAAGATTTATCACAGAACTTGGGAGGCCTTCTATTCATGGTGTTCTGGATCGTCAAGGAGCCCGAGGGTTTTTTCCTTTCCCAACTTCTTGGCCTTTCTGCAATGCGGTTTGAGCAAGGGTCTGGCGGTTGGTACCTTGCGGGGTCAGGTATCTGCACTATCCGTGCTTTTTCGGAAGGCTATTGCCTCGCGCAGGGATGTGCGTTCTTTTTTTCGCGGGGTTGCATGTCAGTTTCCGCCTCGGAGGGCGTTTGTGGCTCCTTGGCGGCTCAATCTAGTCTTGGAGGCTCTTCAGCATGGGCCGTATGAGCCTATGGATTCAGCTACGCTTTACTTGCTTTCTTGGAAGGTGGCCTTCCTGGTGGCGGTCACCTCTTTGAGAAGGGTTTCTGAGTTGGCGGCACTGTCTTGCTTGCCCTCTTTTCTGGAGTTCCACTCGGATCGCGTGGTGCTTCGTACCCTTTGCGATTTTCTGCCTAAAGTGGTGTCGCGTTTCCACGTCAATCAGGACATCGTGTTGCCTTCCCTCTGTCCGAAACCGAAGAGTCCAAAGGAGCGGGCCTTGCACTCGTTGGATTTGGTGCGGGCATTGAAGTTCTATCTTACAATCACTCAAGGGTTTCGGAAGTCGGACTCTCTTTTTGTGATTCCTGCTGGTCGTCGGCGTGGTCAGCGGGCTTCCAAGGACACTATAGCTCGGTGGATACGTTCGGCTATCCTGGAGGCGTACCGGCTCAAGGGCGAGCCTTGTCCGGTTAAGGTTCGAGCTCATTCCACGAGAGCTGTTGGTTCGTCGTGGGCTTTTAGTCAGGGGGCCTCGGCAGCGCAGCTCTGCCGGGCGGCTACCTGGTGCTCCGTTCTCACTTTTACTAAATTTTATAAAGTGGACGTGAGTGCTTCCGCCGATGCGGCCTTGGGACGCAGGGTCCTGCAGGCGGCGGTGGTTTAGGTTATCTCTTTATCTCGTTTTCGGCGCTTGTTGCACGCTTGCCTAAGTTGTTGGGGTGTTGGCGATTCTGCCACTGTTTCCCACCCTTGAGTTCTGGACTGCTTTGGGACGTCCCACTAGTAATGGATCTGTGTCTCCCTTCCTTCCCTTCTGCTGCTGAAAGACGGATTTTGGTAAGACCTTACCTGTAAAATCCTTTTCAGCGAAGGAAGGAAGGGAGACACAGCACCCTCCCATGGCAGAAGTGTATTATTGTTTTCCAGATGCGGCGCGACTCCTCTCTGATGGCAGTCATCTGGGCTGGGGTCGGCGCGCTAGGGCTCTGTTCCAGCATTGCCAGCTCATCGCAGTTGTCAGGTCCAGTGAGTAGTGCCTGGAACTGTGTGTTTTTTCTGTTATATGCATAACCTGTTCTCTCGCATTTCTGAATTTTCGGAAGGGGTTGTGTTGTTCCGCTGGTGTTGTCTGCTCTTCCTTAGCTTGTGTACGGACTGAAGGACATGGGAGTAGGAGGAGCCTAAGCTGGAGGGGCCGGTCGTCACTTTTTTCTATTCTGAGGTGAACTATCCTGTGGGGCTCCGCCTGCCCACTAGTAATGGATCTGTGTCTCCCTTCCTTCCTTCGCTGAAAAGGATTTTACAGGTAAGGTCTTACCAAAATCCGTCTTTTTCAACTACGCCACCTGCGGTTTTTGGTGATGTGCACCTGCGCTGCTTCAGTCCACTGAGGCCGGTGTTACGGGCAGCTAAGATGGGACGGCTCCCCACAGGCGGAGCAGGCTTCAGGGCCGCTTGAAAGAAAGGAATGGTGGGTGCAGTGCCGCGCAGGAAATAACAGGCTGAGGCGGTGTGTGAAGTCATCCAGGGTTTTTACTCATATTCAGATGAAATTTAGACGCAAAGCTTTACTCTGCTACTCGCGGTGTACTGCGGCCACCGGGAAGGGGGTTCAGCACTTTCCAGGTAGATCAGGAGCACCTGTCGAGACCCCTCTGGTGTGTGTTCCTCTCCTTGGTAGGTTGTTCTCCCACTAAGTCTTCTCCTGACTATGTGTGGTTAGAACGAGGTGTAAGGCCGGGTCCCACTGGATAAATGCAGTGTAAGAGATACAGGTGGCGTAGGCCGCTCCGTCCGTATCCCCCTGGGATCCACTAAGCCTCCGGGCTTTTCTGACTGAGACGTGAAGTAACAAAGTCAGATATCGGGGGCCGGTCACCCCTTTTGCAGCAGGAATCCCTCTGACTAGGCCAGAATATGGGATACAGGTGGCGTTGGCCGCCCCGTCCGCATCCCCTGGGATCCTTTTGCCTGTGGAGCCTATCTGCTCTGCTCCCCTCCTGGCCTTCTTAGGTAAGGACCTTGACCGGGTAGAGACAGTGGTTAACTCTGACCCACTCCTCGTCTCAAGGCCAGAGAACGAGGACCGTGTATCTTCAGTCGGCTGCTTCCTTATGCTGGACTCTGACGGGTGACCACAATCAGAGACGAAGACCACAATCACAGACGAAGATCACAATCAAAGACCTTGAACTTAAGATGGCCGTAGATTAAATATGAATGAATAAGTGTTTCCTAAAAGTGTGTCCTCCACCCTCACCCACTACATTCCCCCTATCTTTGATTCCCCCCATCTTCTCTATCCCGGGCCGTTGCAGCACCCTGGTGCATTTAGGCCCCCTTCAGGACAGGAGTGTTGTAGTGTTGAATGGTGAAGTGGTGTCCTGAGAGATGCTCCATCCTTACCTGAAAGAGGAGATACCACACCTTGAACTGAGGTGCAGTACCCCTGTGGCGACTGAACCCTCAGGGGCGCCACATGGTTTCAGCCCCCGGTTTTGCATTTTCATAAGGGTAACAGGAGAAATTTCACCATGCAGTTTGTTGTGCAATTTCTCCTGAGTAAGCAGATGCCCCATATGTGGGGGAAAGCCACTGTTTGGGCGCACGGCAGGGTTCGGAAGAGAAGGAGTACCATTTGACTTTTTGAATGTAAAATTTGCTTGAATAATTACCGGATGTGCCCCTGATGTGCCTAAACAGTGGAAACCCCCACAAGTGACACCATTTTGGAAGCTAGATCCCTCAGGGAACTTATCTAGATGTGTAGTGAGCACCCTGAACCCCCAAGTGCTTTACAGAAGTTTATAACATGGAGCCGTGAAAATAAAAAAATCTAACTTTTCCACAAAAATGATGTTTTAGCCCCAATTTTTTTATTTTCACAAGGGTAAGAGGAGAAAATGGACCCCAAAAACTTTTGTGCAATTTCTCCTGAGTATGCCAATACCCCATATGTGGGGAAAATACATTGTTTGGGCGCACGGCAGAGTTCAGAAGGAAAGGAGCTCTGTGTGACTTTTTGAACGCAAAATTGTCTGTAATTGAGAGCGGACGCCATGTCGCATTTGGAGAGCCCCTGATGTGCCTAAATAGTGGAAATCCCCACAAGTGACCCCATTTTGAAAACTACACCCCTCAAGGATTTTATCAAGGGGTATAGTGAACATTTTTAACCTAGAGGTACGACACAGAATTTGATAACATTAGGTCATCATATTGAATAAGTTGTCATTAGTCTTGAGCGCAAGTTCTCGCTACTTGAGTTTGCATCGGGTACTCAGGTATGCACCATGTATCGCGGGTGCTCGAGTGACATGCTCGAGTCCCCACCCACATGTTTCACGGTTATTAGACACCCCAAAAAATATGCGGGGATCGCTCGTGCATGGCAGGCAATCCCCGCAAGGTTTTTTTGGCCAAGAAGCATATAGGGCGGAGACTGGAGCATGTCACTTGAGCACCCGCGATACTCAGTGCGTACCCGAGCACCCAATGCAAACTCAAGTAGCGAGCACTTGCGCTCAACACTAGTCGACATATTGTCATCTTTTTTTTTTTTACTTTGGAAAAAAATCCCAACCCTAGCCCAACCCTAACCCTAGCCCAACCCTAACCCCAACCCTAACCCTAGCCCAACCCTAACTCCAACCCTAACCCTAGCACAACCCTAACCCTACAGTTTATTTTTTACGCCGCTCCTCATGCGATATAAGTGATTAGATGACTTTATTCTTTGGGTCGGTGCGATTACAGCGATACCAGAATCATATCGTGTTTTTTATGATTGACCTCTGTCACATACTAAAAGACGCATTTTTTTGTAAAATCTAGTTTTTGCATCGCCATATTTTGAGAGCTATAATTATTCCATATATTGGCCGACAGATTCGTGTGACGGCTTGTTTTTTGCGGGATGAGTTGACGTTTTTATTGGTGACATTTTCAGGCAAGTGACATTTTTTGATCGCTTTCTATTCTGATTTTTGGGAGGCAGAATAAACAAAAACCAACAATTCAGGACTTGTTTTTTTTTTACATTTTTTTATTCTACTCCGCGTGTGGTAAAATTGATAAGGTAGCTTTATTCTTCGGGTCAGTACGTTTACAGCTGTACCACATTTATATAGTTTTTCTATGTTTTGGCGCTTTTACACAATAACAGCTATTTTATAGAAAAAAATATTTTTTTGCATCCCTTTATTCTGAGAGCTATAACTTTTTTAATTTTCGGCTGATTGAGCTGTATGGTGACTTGTTTTTTGCGGGACAAGATGGCCTTTTCAGCCATTTCATTTTTATTTATAGTCGTCTTTTTGATCTCGTGTTATTCCATTTTTTGTTTGGCGGTATGATGATAAAGTATTGTTTTTTTCTTTTTTTTTTTTTTTTTTTTACCGTGTTCACTAAAGGGGTTAACTAGTGTGACAGTATTATAGGTCAGGTCGTTCCGGACACGACGATACCAAATATGTGTACTTTTATTGTTTTGTTGTTTTTATTTTCATAATAATATTTATTGATGGGTACATTATATTTTTATTTTTGGTGTATTTTTTTTTTATATATATATTTTTACAAAAAAATATATTTTTTTTTCATTTTTTAACACTTTTTTTTACTTTTATTCTTTGTCCCACTATAGGACTTTCACTTTTTTTATTCTGATCGCCTGTATAGCATAGGAATGGAGCACCATCCCTGTGCTATACAGGCTGTCAGCGCTGCAGATGCAGAAGATACTTTGGTCATGCACTGTGCATGACCAAAGTATCTTCCTGCTGTCTGGTGACTAATACGCATCTGTCTCTTAAGTCCCAGGGCGCAGATACGTATTAGTACGTCTTGGGCTTTAAAGAGGTTAAATCCCTATCTATTTAGTGCCATAATCTAAACTAATTTCTAATATGCTTGCCTTAAAAATTCCCTGCTGTTTCAGTGACGTCACTTACAGGGGTGGCATTGATCTCTGAATGCTGACTATTCTGACAACACGCTTTGACAGTTTGCTCTGCTCTGTTGCCGGCTCATTACTACTGATCTGAGCTGGCAACACAAAGAACATTGGGATTGTGCACGTAGTACAATAACAGCGCACAGGGAAAGCATGACTAACCCTGCCCCTGAAACAAGCACCACTGGAGGGGAGGGGGCAGGGGCTGTGGCAGTGACCACAGCCTCTGCCTCTGATGATGCTTTGTTTGCGTATCCCAGTATGCACTGGGATTTTCAACCAAATGTCATCACACAGGTAGTAGGGAAAAATGCTATAGCTGTTAGATAATGTAAGAAGGGAAGAATAGGGAATTTTTATTACAAGTACAGTACAGACCAAAAGTTTGGACACACCTTCTCATTTAAAGATTTTTCTGTATTTTCATGACTTTGAAAATTGTACATTCACACTGAAGGCATCAAAACTATGAATTAACACATGTGGAATTATATACTTAACAAAATAGTGTGAAACAACTGAAAATATGTCTTATATTCTAGGTTCTTCAAAGTAGCCACCTTTTGCTTTGATGACTGCTTTGCACACTCTTGGCATTCTCTTGATGAGCTTCAAGAGGTAGTCACCGGAAATGGTTTTCACTTCACAGATGTGCCCTGTCAGGTTTAATAAGTGGGATTTCTTGCCTTGTAAATGGGGTTGGGACTATCAGTTGTGTTGTGCAGAAGTCTGGTGCATACACAGCTGATAGTCCTACTGAATAGACTGTTAGAATTTGTATTATGGCAAGAAAAAAGCAGCTAAGTAAAGAAAAACGAGTGGCCATCATTACTTTAAGAAATGAAGGTCAGTCAGTGCGAAAAATTGGGAAAACTTTGAAAGTGTCCCCAAGTGCAGTTCCAAAAACCATCAAGCGCTACAAAGAAACTAGCTCACATGAGGACCACCCCAGGAAAGGAAGACCAAGAGTCACCTCTGCTTCTGAGGATAAGTTTATCCTAGTCACCAGCCTGAGAAATCGCAGGTTAACAGCAGCTCAGATTAGAGACCAGGTCAATGCCACACAGAGTTCTAGCAGCAGACACATCTCTACAACAACTGTTAAGAGGAGACTTTGTGCAGCAGGCCTTCATGGTAAAATAGCTGCTAGGAAACCACTGCTAAGGACAGGCAACAAGCAGAAGAGACTTGTTTGGGCTAAAGAACACAAGGAATGGACATTAGACCAGTGGAAATCTGTGCTTTGGTCTTATGAGTCCAAATTTGAGATCTTTGGTTCCAACCACCGTGTCTTTGTGTGACACAGAAAAGGTGAACGTATGGACTCTACATGCCTGGTGTAACATACCTGGTGGCGGGCTTGCATAGTGCACCATCTCCCACTATGCAAGATCGCAAACTTGATCTTCTGTCCAGTCTGCTAGCCTGGCTTCTATTCATGCTGTATGTTTGTCTCTGTTCTGACTGCTTAGGGCGGCGGCCCGGTTACTTCCTGTTTCTTGTAGCTGCTGTGGGCACACCCCTAATGCGTCCTCAGCCTATTGCTGTCTGTCACTGGATATTTAAACCAGCTCCACCTGGAAGCTGAGGCCTGAGCAACTCTATCATTCAGTGTGCTCCTTGACTCTGAATGTGCCAGGTCCTGTTCTGTTTCTCCTGCCTGTCCACCTTCTTGGAGGCTGTATTCCCAGGCCTATCTGAACACGCTCCTAGCCTGTTCGTCCCGCCTTCTAGGGGCCGCATACCTAGATCTGTTATCTGTGTTTTCTTGCCTGTCTGTCCGCCTTCCTTGAGGCTGTATTTCCAGGCCAGTCTGAACACGCTCCTAGCCTGTTCGTCCCGCCTTCTGGGGGCCGCATACCCAGACCCGCTCCTGTATCCCTCTGCAGTGTTAGTTCCTGTCTGAACACTCAGTTCCTGTCTGAACACTCTCCTATTCTGTTACCTGTTTTTCTCTATGTCCGTACCTTCCCTTTTTCTGCAGAGTCTGAACCTGCACCTAACTCCTACTCGTTGTCGCTGTACTTCCGTTTGTGAGTTTAGAGTCCACTCGCTACTTCATTGCAAGTATCTTGTGTGTATTTGGTTCTGCCTTTCCCTTCCAGTCTGTTCCGTGTGAACAGAGTCCTGTCCCCTCTGCTCTGCCTTTGCTCACCGCTCCGGTGGTTTATCTCTGCTCTGCCTTACTCACCGCTCCAGCGGTTCCTGCCCGCTCTGCCTTGTTCACCGCTCCGGCGGTTTCTGCCCGCTCTGCCTTGCTCACCACTCCGGCGGTTTCTCCATGCTCTGCCTTGCTCACCGCTCCGGCGGTTCCTGCCTGCTCTGCCTTGCTCACCGCTTCGGCTGTTCCTGCCTGCTCTACCTTGCTCACCGCTCCGGCGGTTCCTGCCTGCTCTGCTTTGCTCGCCGCTCCAGCGGTTCCTGCCTGCTCTGCCTTGCTCACCGCTCCGGTGGTTTCTGCCTGATCCGCCTTGATCGGGTTGATACTTAGTTACGCCCCTCCAGGCACTCTCCGGTTCATGGCACAGTGGAATCACTAAATCACACACACGCCAGTCAGCCCGGGCGTGTGCATAACACCTGGTTCCCACCATGAAGCATGGAGGAGGAGGTGTGATGGAGTGGGGGTGCTTTGCTGGTGAAACTGTTGGGGATTTATTCAAAATTGAAGGCATACTGAACCAGCATGGCTACCACAGCATCTTGCAGCGGCATGCTATTTCATCCGGTTTGCGTTTAGTTGGACCATCATTTATTTTTCAACAGGACAATGCCCCCAACACACCTCCAGGCTGTGTAAGGGCTATTTGACCAAGAAGGAGAGTGATGGGGTGCTATGCCAGATGACCTGTCCTCCACAGTCACCAGACCTGAACCCAATCGAGATGGTTTGGGGTGAGCTGGACCGCAGAGTGAAGGCAAAATGGCCAACAAGTGCTAAGCATCTCTGGGAACTCCTTCAAGATTGTTGGAAGACCATTTCCAGTGACTACCTCTTGAAGCTCATCAAGAGAATGCCAAGAGTGTGCAAAGCAGTCATCAAAGCAAAAGGTGGCTACTTTGAAGAACCAAGAATATAAGACATATTTTCAGTTGTTTCACACTTTTTTTGTTAAGTATATAATTCCACATGTGTTAATTCATAGTTTTGATGCCTTCAGTGTGAATGTACAATTTTCATATTCATGAAAATACAGAAAAATCTTTAAATGAGAAGGTGTGTCCTAACTTTTGGTCTGTACTGTATATTAAAAATTGTTAAATTACAGTACTAAATAGATAGGGATTTAAATTAAATTTATTTAATCATAGAATCATAGAATCATAGAATGGTAGAGTTGGAAGGGACCTCCTGGGTCATCTGGTCCAACCCCCTGCTCAAAGCAGGATTCACTAGATCATCTCAGACAGATGTCTGTCCAGCCTCTGTTTGAAGACGTCCATTGAAGGGGAACTCACTACCTCTCGTGGCAGCCTGTTCCACTCATTAATCACCCTAACTGTCAAAAAGTTTTTTCTAATATCTAATCTGTGTCTCCTCCCATTTAGTTTCATCCCATTGCTTCTAGTCTTTCCTTGTGCAAATGAGAATAAAGATGATCCTTCTACAATGTGACAGCCCTTGACATATTTGTAGACAGCTATTAAGTCTCCTCTCAGTCTTCTTTTTTGCAAGCTAAACATTCCCAAATCCTGCAACCGTTCCTCATAGGACATGGTTTGCAGACCAGTCACCATTCTGGTCGCTCTTCTCTGAACTTGCTCCAGTTTGTCTATGTCTTTTTTAAAATGTGGTGCCCAAAACTGTACACAGTATTCCAGATGAGGTCTGACCAAAGAAGAGTAAAGACCGATAATGACTTCACGTGATCTAGACTGTATGCTTCTGTTAATACATCCCAGAATTGTATTTGCCTTTTTTGCTGCTGCATCACACTGTTGACTCATGTTCAGTCTATGATCTATTAGTATACCTAAGTCTTTTTCACATGTACTGTTGCTTAGCTCTATTCCTCCCATTCTGTATGTGCTTTTTTCATTTTTATTGCCCAGATGTAGTACTTTGCATTTTTCCCTGTTAAAAACCATTCTGTTGGTTGCTGCCCACTGCTCCAGTTTATTTAGGTCTTTTTGAATCCTCTCTCTCTCTTCTCTAGTATTAGCTATCCCTCCTAGCTTTGTGTCATCAGCAAATTTAATCAGCTTACCCTCAATTCCTTCATCTAAATCATTGATAAAGATGTTGAACAATACAGGTCCCAGGACGGAGCCCTGTGGTACCCCACTTGAGACATTCATCCAGCTGGATGTGAAGCCATTTACAACCACCCTTTGAGTCCGATCACTAAGCCAGTTATGAATCCACCTAACAGTTGCCTGGTCCGTTGCATACTTGGTCATTTTTTCAATAAGGATGGTGTGAGATACTTTGTCAAATGCTTTGCTGAAGTCAAGATATACTATATCTACAGCATTTCCCTGATCCACCCAGTCAGTGATTCTGTCATAGAAGGAAATTAAGTTAGTCTGACATGACTTGTTAGTTACAAACCCATGCTGACTCTGGGTAATCACTTCATTCTTATCCATGTACTTACATACATGTTGTTTAATAATTTGTTCAAAGATCTTTCCTGGTATAGAAGTCAGACTCACCGGCCTATAGTTCCCTGGGTCCACCTTCTTCCCCTTTTTGAAGATAGGAACAACATTTGCTCTTCTCCAGTCTTCTGGGACTTCTCCTGTTCTCCAAGAATTTTCAAAGATTATGGAGAGTGGTTCTAAAATTTCTTCTACGATCTCCTTCAGTACTCTGGGGTGTAATTCATCTGGACCTGGAGACTTGAACTCATTTATGTTAGCTAAATATTCCCTCACAATCTTTCTGTTTACAGATAACTTGGATTCCTCTATTCCTTTAAAAGGACAGTGAAGATCAGTTGATGTTACATTTTCTTTCTGAGAGAAAACAGATGCAAAATAGGAATTAAAAAGTTCGGCCTTCTCAACATCCTCTCTTACCATTTCTCCATTTTCATCCTGTAAAAATCCTATAGCATCTTTGACTTTTCTTTTACTTTTGACATACCCCCAAAATCCTTTTTTATTGCTTTTGACATCTCTTGCAAGCCTTAATTCATTGTCAGCTTTAGCTAACCTGATACGTGCCCTGCAGGATCTGCAGACTGCATTATAATCTTCTTTAGATATGCCTCCCTCTTTCCATTTAATAAACATTTCTTTCTTTCTTTTTAGCATGTGTTTAAGTTCTGTGTTCATCCATCCTGGTTTCCTTAAATGCTTCCCATTCTTCCTACTTTTCGGGATTGTTAACGATTGTGCTTTGAGAATCTCATTTTTAAAAATTTCCCATCCTTCCTGGACATTTTTGTCCTTAAGGACATCCAGCCATTGGATCCCTCCTATTCTCTTTCTGAGTCTCTTAAAATCTGCCTTTCTAAAATCTAACCTTGAAGTTTGAGTCTTCACATGTCTTCCTCCTCTAGTTATCCAAAATTCTATAATAGCATGATCGCTGCCTCCTAGGGTCCCAGCCACCTTTACCTCCTCAACCATTTCCTCCCTGTTTATAAGGATTAGATCCAAAGTAGCAGATCCCCTTGTTTTCTCCCCTACCTTTTGGAAGATAAAGTTGTCAGCAAGAGAGGATAAGAATTTGCTTGACCTGTTAGTTTTACTTGAGAGAGATTCCCAACAAATGTCTGGATAGTTGAAATCTCCCATGACCACTACGTCATATTTTTTGGAGAACTTGGTCATTTGATACATAAAGAGTTCATCCATATCTTCAGCTTGGCCAGGTGGCCTGTAGTAAATGCCTACAATGGTGTCCTTTCCGTTGTTCTCTCCTTGTATTCTTACCCAAACAGTTTCCACAGAACTCCCAGTCTCTGAAGCTTCAGTCTCTGTGCAGATATACGCTTTTCTAACATACAATGCGACACCTCCTCCTCTTTTATCAAGTCTGTTTCTTGCAAATAAGTTGTATCCTTTTAGCCTTTTATTCCAATCATGTGTATCGTCCCACCAAGTTTCAGTGATTCCAATGACATCATATTCCTTTTCCTGCATTAGTAGTTCCAATTCTCCTTGTTTGTTGCCCATGCTTTGTGCATTTGTATAAAAACATTTTAGTTTGTGATTGGTTTCTCTTCCTCCCATATTTTTATTATTTAAATTGTTTTGTCTTTGTTCTTCTTTTCCACTTCCAGTAGCAGAGATCTCAATAGTATTTGTCAGCTGTATGGCTTTTTCTGACCTTCAGACCCACTCTTTAACTTTAAAAAACTGCTTAAATCAGTCAACAAAAGCATCTTCAGTGTCTATATGCTGTAAGCCTGCAGAAGCAAAAGGCTAAGCATACAAAGAGAAAATTCTGAGCTTTCTAATGCTAGAACATGAAGAAATTGTCACATGCCGCAGAATTTTTCTACAAATTTCAGAAGTCAAAATACTTGTGACTAAGGCTATGTTCACATAGCATTTTAACCTTTGTTCAGTGGCTCTGTCAGGGCTTCCTACCGAACACTTGCAAAATAGGATTCAGGCATATGCACTGACTGCACCATTGACTATAATGATATTGACTATAATGAAGTCACAATGTGCTCAACCGTACATCATTTTGACTGCTGCCAAACTCAAGTAGGCATATACAGCTGAAAATTATGTACGATAGAGCAGACTGTAACTCTGTCATTAGCCCTGTCAGACCATATGCCCGAAACCCGTTTTGAGGGCATTTGAATGTAAGCCCCAACGTTGCCGCTGACCATAGAATAAAACGTGGTGTTAACAGATCTTTCTGCAGCTTTTGAGAATACTGTTTTAGTGGTGTTTTCTTCTTAGTGGTGTTTTCATAAAAATGCTGCATGCACTAGGTATGACATTTTCTCAGGTGCATTTCTCCATATCTTTCTCAATAGAACTTGAAAAACAACATGACTGGAAAAACACTCATGTAAATATGTAATGATCCACATGTTAAAATCACATCCTAAAAAATGCTTCAGTAAATGCAAGTGTATTTACATGTGAGCCTCATTTACCAGAGTGTTTAAAAGAAAAAAAGACGTCTTGTTGCCTATAGCAACTGATTACATTTTAGTTAATAAAATGTAATTTTTTATTTTCATAGCCCAATGATATAAAATTCTAGATGCTCACTCCACCGTTAGATGAATTCATTGAAGGGAGTAACTTGCAAAATGGGATCACTTGGGGGCACGGCCGGCTCCAGTTGTTCGTGGGCCCGGTTCAAAGAGTCTCAGTGGGCCCCTTTAACACATACCACGATTCATGATGCACAGATACCGCAGAGAAATATATATATAGTACAATGCCAAAGATTTCACTTCTTACATTACAGGAGTGATATCTATTGTAAATTCTGCAATAGCTCAGAAACCGGCAAATTCTCTCAACGCACAGTGCAGACCAGACAGTATAGACCTCCATACAGTATTATGGGCCCCATATATTGCTCCATGCAGAATACTGGTCCCCATATAACGCTCAATACAGGATACTGGTCCCCATATAATGCTCCATACAGGATACTTGTCCCCATATAATGCTCCATACAGGATACTGGTCCCCATATAATACTCCATACAGGATACTGCCCCCCATATAACGCTCCATACAGAATACTGGCCCCCACATAATGCCGCATGCAGGATGTCACCCCCCCTTATAATGCCCCATGCAGGATGTCACCTCTCCCCCCCATATAATGCCCCATGCAGGATGTCACCTCTCCCCCCATATAATACCCCATGCAGGATGTCACCTATCCCCACCATATAATCCCCCATGCAGGATGTCACCCCCCCATATATTGCCCCATGCAGGATGTCACTCCCCCCCCATATAATGCCCCATGCAGGATGTCACCCCCCCATATATTGCCCCATGCAGGATGTCTCCTCTCCCCCCATATAATGCCCCATGCCTCCATACATATATAAAGAAAAATCAAATACTCACAGCACTTCTCCTCACCTGCTGCCGCTGCTCCAGACCACTCACCCGCGCCGGTGTCTTCCTGCTCTGTGCTGCGACAGCTCAGGAGAGAGCACAGTGTAAAGACATCACCTCACCCTCTGACCTGAGACGTCACAGTGCAGCAGCCGCGAAAGAGACCGGAGTTGCTGCGGAGGCACGGGGAGAAGTAAGTATTGTGCCGGGCCCTGGGCAAGCGGAGGGGGAGCGGGCGCTGACACCGGCACGGCACCGCTCACGGGTCCCATAGGGCGCCGGGGTGCCCGACAGTGAGTGGGCCCCCTCACCTGCTCAGGGCCCCGGCACCTGCTTGGGGGGATGGCTTCATCTGTTCTGGCACCTCCAGTAATTCTGATAATGTGACATGGCACCCACGAACCATAACTGCAAAATCTTCACTCCAGAATGGCGCTCCATCCCTTGAGAGCTTTGCAGTGTACCCGAACCACAAATGGGGTATTGCCACACTCAGAAGAAATTGTGTTACAAATTGTGCATCTCATTTTCTCCAATATATTTTGTAAAAATGTATAATTTAGGGCTAAAGCAACATATATGTAGAAAAATGTAATTTTTATTTTTTATGGCTCAATATTCTAAAATCCTGGGAAGCACCTGTGTATTCAAGATGCTCACTGCACCACTAGAAGAATTCCTTGAGTAGTGTAGTTTGTAAAATAGTTTCACTTGTGGGGAGTATCTGCTGTTTTGGCACCTCTGCAAAGGTGAAATGCCTTCCACAATATATTCCAGCCAAATTTGCATTGCGAAAGTCAAATGGTGCTCCTTCCTTTTCGATCCCTGCCATGTGCCCAAGTAGTTTCTGAACACATATGGGATATTGGTATACTCAGGAGAAATTGCAAATTTTGAGGTCCGTTTCCTTTTGTCACTTGAAAATAATTTATTTTATTCCACTTTGTGTTCATTTCTGTAGAGTAAACAAATTAGCAAACTTCCATCCATAAAAAGCGGTCCCTAAAAAAATACCGTATTTTTTGGATTATAAGACGCACTTTTTTCCCCCAAATTTGGGGGAATGCAAACTGTATAATCCAAAGCGCTTAAAGGCGTTGGTGGAGCGGGGTCCCAGGATCGCTGCTGCCAGAAGCTTCCGCCTTCCGGCAAAGGCAGGAGTCGGAAGATATCTGTGGTCCCCATGCTGCGGTGCCCATGCTGCATTCCTCATGCTGCGGGCCTCTTGCTTGCAGTAGGTGTCTGGTGGTGCAGGGGCTCCGCCGACATTTTATAAAAGCCGGAGCCCTGCACCTTTCATTCTGTTCTATGCAGCAGTCTCCGGGAAAATTGCCACCAGAGGGGGCGCATGCCCAATTGAGATCTTTTGAGCTGAGATCTGGGGAGATGACATCTCTGTGCCGATCTCAATCTGAGCATGCACCACTTCCGGTGGCCATTTTCCCGGAGACCGCCGCATGAAACAGTATGGAAGGTGCGGGGCTCTGGTTTTACAAAATGTCGGCAGAGCCTCCGCACCACCGGACACCTACTGCAAGCAAGGGGACCGCAGCCATCTTTCGACTCCTGCCTCTGCCGGAAGGCAGAAGCTTCCGGCAGCAGCGATCTGCCGACTTCTGCCTCGACCATGCCACTTGGGACCCCGCTCCACCAATGCCTCAGCCCCCCAGGTAAGCTGATTATAACACGCACCGGTTTATAAAAAAAAAAAAAAAAAATTTCCTATTCTCCTCCCCAAAATTTGGGGTGCGTCTTATAAACTGGTGCGTCTTATAATCCAGAAAATACAGTAGGTTTGGCAAATTTAGTTAGGGAAAAAATGCTACAAATTTAAGTCTTCTAACAACTTAACAAAGAAAAGAAATTAAAAAAGATGATCACGTAAAATAGACATATGGTATTTGTTAATTAACTATTTAGTATGACTGTATTAAGGGCATAAAAATTCGGAGTTTGAAAATTCCTATTTTTCTTAATTTTCAACAAATTTCAGATATTTTTAGAAATAAACACAAATCATATCAGAATCTAAATTTACCACTAAGGCTAGTTTCACACTTATACAGTGCTTTCTGCAGAGCACTAGGTCAGAGTTTTTGTCACAATCCTGTAAAAACAGGACAGATGCCAGGAAAGTGTCTATAATTGCTCCGTTGGTGCCATTCAAGTGAATGGCTAATTGGTGAGCAATAATAATAATATTATAATAATTTTTATTTTTATAGCGCCAAACATATTCTGCAGCACTTTACAATTTTAGCTGGGACTTGTACAGGCACTAAAGACATGACAGAATAAGTATAACAAAAGTAGTGAGAGCCCTGTTCGCAAGCTTACAATCTATTAGCAGGTAGGGGAGACACGAAAGGTAAATGATAAAATGTGCTTATATTGTACAATACAGCCATAATATACTAAATAGGGTTGACGAAACAGCTTTTTTTCTTAATCAGCCAGATGTCTAGATTTGTTAAGCCAAGAGAAATACACTATTGTGTTTATGCTGACTTGTGAATGTATGTGTATTTATGTGGTTGGTCAAGAAGGACATACTATTTTGTATAAACCTGAATGTTGACTTCCCCTTGGTTTTGAAACATTTGTTAATATGCTTATTACATATTATACTAAAGCCAGCTAGATGTTGATTTAAAGAACTCCCTGCTATACCAACTAGGTATATTTATTACATGCTCAAACAATGAGACCTGAGCCCTGTGAATAATACCCTCCCTAACCTCTGACCTGTGAATGTGTACTTTGTAGCAGTGAGAATTGAAAGAGAGTATTAAAGATCAGACAGACTCTTCAAAGCATCAGCTTGGTAGCATGGCTTTATTGAGAGAAAGACACAGATTTGGATTTTACATGATTCTGGCCTAAGGGTACATGGCTCTGACTGGAAGGATACAGATCTGCTCCATTGACCATCAGAGAAACCATGGATACATTTGGGGAGACCAGGTTGGGATATTGCTTCACAATAGTGTATTCACATAACGCTGCAAAAACTGGTTGCCAGACAGTATGTGTACAGTACAGACATAGAGGGCTATTAAGTGCATGGAGGGAGTGAACAGATGCCATGACGGTCATGATTTTGATGAAAATTTTGTATGGGCCAAACTGGAATAGTTAGATAAGTGAGGTGGGGCAATAGGCCAGTCTAAAGAAATGCGTTTTTAGGCAAAAGTGTGAGTATTGGGAATTAATCGAATTGTCTTGGGTAGTGCATTCCAAAGAATTGGCGCAGCAGACGAGAAGTCTTGGAGACGGGAGTGGTAGGTTTCGGATTAGTCATTAGCAGAATGGAGGGCACGAGTAGGGTGGTAGACTGAGACGAGGGAGGAGATGTAGGGGGGTGCTGAACAGTGGAGCACTTTGTGGGTGAAAGTGATAAATTTATATTGAACTCTGTATCGGATGGGCAACCAGTGCAATGACTGGCACAGGGAAGAGTCATGGGTGTAGCAGTTGGAAAGGAATATGATCCTGGCTGCTGCATTCAGGATGGATTGGAGAGGGGAGAGTTTAGTAAAAGAGAGATCAATTAGTAAAGAGTTGCAATAGTCCAGACGAGAATGAATGAAAACAACAGTAAGCGTTTTTTGAGTGAAAGTTAAGAAAAGGTCTAATTCTAGAGATGTTTTTTGAGATATAAGTGACATGAGCGGGCGCGTGATCGGTTGTGTGGAGTGAAGGAAAGATTTGAATCAAAGATGACACCAATACAGTTGGTATGCTGCTGGGGAGTAATGGTGGAGCCACACACATAAATGGCAATATCGGGCATAGGTAGGTTAATGGAGGAAGGAAACACGAGGAGTTCAGTTTTTGACAGATTCAGTTTTAGATAGAGGGAGGACATAATGTTAGAGACATCGAAAAGGCAATTGCTGGTATCTTGTAATAATGCAGGATTGATGTCAGGAGACGATGTGTATAATTGAGTATCATCGGCATAGAGTTGGTACTGAAAAGCAAATCTACTGATTGTTTGTCCTACAGGGGTGGTATATAAGGAAAAGAGGAGGGGACCTAGGACTAAACCTTGAGGAACCCCAACAGTAAGGGGAAGAGGAAGAGAAGCCAGCAAAAGAGACAGTGAAGGAGCGGTCAGACAGGTAGGAGGAGAACCAGGAGAGAACAGTGTCCTTGAGAGGACTATATTAGTGTGAACCTAGCTTAACATAAAGTACAATGTGCCACAAAAAAAACAGTCTGAGTGACTGCAATGTGAGGAGGTTTTCCAAAGCTATTACTATGCATCAGATTTGAAAAATGTGACCCTGGCAGGAAGGTGAAAAGTGTCTTCAGTGGTAAGTGGTTAAGTATATTGTAAAAAAACAATGTATCAAATTGATACTTTTCAACAAATGCTTGCCCAATTTTAACCATTGAGAATGAGCATATAGTCATTATCTTTTTTTTATATATAAAGTGAAAGCATTATTAGCAGATATACCATATGTAATGTAATCAGAGCCTAAATACTCATCAGTCTTAAAGCATTTTCTTGTTATAGAAATTCTTGCCACAAGGCCACTGTAAATAAGTATGGCTCAATTTTTCTGGGAGTTTGTATTTAGGTTGTTGACAGGTGTACACATCATGCAACATGACATAAAGAGACAAAGATCTTCACACAATAATGTACCACATATTAATGTGAAGACATTCATTTCCCTTTAGGTCACATTATCTGTTCATTTATGAGGAACATATGGAGGGATGATCCCACAGGTTGACTTCCTTGACACATTTATGTTTTGTGATAAACTACTTGCTGAAAATTTAAATTACCTCTGTTTAATGGTGGTTATCATCCATGAGCACAAAAACATGATCATATTCTATTTTTAGCTGTGTAATTTTGCCTGCTTGTTATTACTTTGGTGACTGAATGGAAATGCATATTATTAAGAACAGAACACTGCATATTTAACAAAACCATCCTAATCTACGGGAGATGCACCTTAAAACAAAGTTTAGAAATATCACAAACTACTACTTAGATCTACTTAGCTCCTCTATGCCACATACATCCACATTATTATGCCAACTAAATGTGGCTCTTTTGCCAATGTTCCAGAAAATGTAGAGGTTGACCAGTTACATTTTCTGAAAATCTGATCCTTTTATGACAATATGTATTTTCCTTTATAAGTTTAAAGATAGTGAATAGGAATTACCATTTAATTCAGGTGAATTGTTGGCTAAATACCCTTACACATAAAGTTATATCTTTCACATCCATACATTCTTTTTTTATTTAGTAGTCATTTCCAGGACATCTACACATCTATTATTTTGTTTAATAATGATGTACGATACAAAGTTATATTGTGGTACCGTGTTAGCCAGAAAAATCGATGTAAATACTTTTATGCCAAAAATGACAATCACCCCAAGAATCACCCCAAGTATCACCTCAAGAATACTTTTGTCATTTTTGGCATAAAAGTATTTACATCGATTTGTTTAATAATGAAATGGATCATTAGCCATCAGACAACATAAGACTAGACTTTGGACCAGCACAATATCACTGTTGCTTTCTGTTTCGTCGTAATTTTGTATTTCTTTTTTTACTGTTTTGTAGTAAATTTGTAATGTATTTGACAGTAGTATTAGTACTATTATTCTTTTTAAACATATTTTCTTTTCTTTTTAATACCTAAGAAGTCTCCGCAATCCCTGTTTTCTTCAAATATTGATCTCAAACTGTCACTAGATTTATGCCTCTGCTTCTCATGGCAGCAAAGAGTAGGGACAGAGACCTTGATTCCAGCAGTGAGTCACTTACTAGGCTTCTTTCTATAGTTAAAAAAAAAATACTAGTTGGATAAGCTGCAGTACTGCTAGTCTTTCCAGTGATTAGCTCCTGTTATGTAGTTTGTGAGCTCTATCTATCTTTGCCCACAGTGGCATAACTTGAAGCTCATTGTCCTCAATGCAAAATCTCCTACCGGGACCCAGACTATCAAAAGTATTTAATAGAATTGGTCTTCATACATGAGTCAAAGGGGTTTTTTTGGAACTCCCTTGGCTTCTGGGCACAGGTGTGACTGCAACCAATGCACCCACTAAAGTTAAACCTCTGCCTCACTGCCCCATCAATGATTGCCTAAAAAAGTGTAGGCAGAAAGATAACAAGTGTACAGAGTAGGTAAAGGAGGCTCTAATGGGCAGTTCACTCACAGTAGCTGCGAATTTTCAGACAGGGAACCACTTGGTGTCCGTAAATGTGTATAAATTGGTAATTATGATTTTAATTCGCCCTAAACAGTAGTGAGACGGACTCAGGGGGTGAAGCTTAAAATTCGTTTATTGGGTCATAAAATGTTCTATTTCCTGATTAGAAGTAAATATTCTTTAAAATACACCGCAAGGTACACAGTGATATAAAAGATATATGTGTATATAAAAAGGAGCATGAATAAATAAATAAATGATTCGAGGTCGTGTTCCTAGGGAATCCTTGGAAGACGATAGTAGATTCAGTGGGCTCTGAGATGGAGACCTAGTAAAAGAAGAGGGATATTTGGTATTAGGTCTGGTTTGGAAGGTGAATATAGATAGTGGTAAAGATTGTACTTAAGTATCTTTGAATTACCTGGTAAGATGATTTTGGTGTATTCTTGGTGGTAGGTGGAGTGCTCTATGAAAGGCTTCCTGTAGTATGATCTAAGGTAAAGGACAAGAGGTTATTGTCTTAGGTATTGGTACTTGTTGAAAGTTATGGTAAGTAGTGGGATACCTGTTGTTGGGATGAGAGTTGGCGGGCTGTTAGGAGCTTGCTGTTCAGGTATCCCGCTTGGACTGTTGTCCTTATAGGTTAGGTTCTTTTAGAATTGTCTGTTGATTCAAGAGTTTACAATGTAAGTTATTATGATGTGTAATAGTCAATTGGCATTGTACTTTGGTACTTTGGGGTGTTAATACCTGGAGTTCACCTGGTGGGTGGGTTATCATGGGGCACCGGGCTTGTGCTGTAGGACTTGAGGTTGTTTTTTGGTTGTTTTTTAGTGCCCGGATTGGCTCCATGAGTGGGCCGTAATTGCTCAGTGGTGTTGTGGTAACGGAGTCTAATAGATGGTCCAGTGAGACAAGACTGAGTCGGGAATGCGGTCACCGTCCTGAGGAGGTAAGTATAGTAGTGTGAGTCGGAGCCCTGGCTGCGGTATCTAATAGATGGCGGTTCAGCGTTGAGGTGTACAATCATGATAATACAAAGTTTATATACAGTACAGACCAAAAGTTTGGACACACCTTCTCATTTAAAGATTTTTCTGTATTTTCATGACTTTGAAAATTGTACATTCACACTGAAGGCATCAAAACTAAGTGTGAAACAACTGAAAATATGTCTTATATTCTAGGTTCTTCAAAGTAGCCACCTTTTGCTTTGATGACTGCTTTGCACACTCTTGGCATTCTCTTGATGAGCTTCAAGAGGTAGTCACCGGAAATGGTTTTCACTTCACAGGTGTGCCCTGTCAGGTCTAATAAGTGGAATTTCTTGCCTTATAAATGGGGTTGGGGCCATCAGTTGTGTTGTGCAGAAGTCAGGTAGATACACAGCTGATAGTCCTACTGAATAGACTGTTAGAATTTGTATTATGGCAAGAAAAAAGCAGCTAAGTAAAGAAAAACGAGTGGCCATCAATACTTTAAGAAATGAAGGTCAGTCAGTCCGAAAAATTGGGCAAACTTTGAAAGTGTCCCCAAGTGCAGTTGCAAAAACCATCAAGCGCTACAAAGAAACTGGCTCACATGAGGACCACCCCAGGAAAGGAAGACCAAGAGTCACCTCTGCTTCTGAGAATAAGTTTATTCAAGTCACCAGCCTCAGAAATCGCAGGTTAACAGCAGCTCAGATTAGAGACCAGGTAAATGCCACACAGAGTTCTAGCAGCAGACACATCTCTACAACAACTGTTAAGAGGAAACTTTGTGCAGCAGGCCTTCATGGTAAAATAGCTGCTAGGAAACCACTGCTAAGGACAGGCAACAAGCAGAAGAGACTTGTTTGGGCTAAAGAACACAAGGAATGGACATTAGACAAGTGGAAATTTGTGCTTTGGTCTGATAAGTCCAAATTTGAGATCTTTGGTTCCAACCACCGTGTCTTTGTGCGACGCAGAAAAGGTGAACGGATGGACTCTACATGCCTGGTTCCCACCGTGAAGCATGGAGGAGGAGGTGTGATGGTGTGGGGGTGCTTTGCTGGTGACACTGTTGGGAATTTATTCAAAATTGAAGGCATACTGAACCAGCATGGCTACCACAGCATCTTGCAGCGGCATGCTATTCCATCCGGTTTGCGTTTAGTTGGACCATCATTTATTTTTCAACAGGACAATGACCCCAAACACACCTTCAGGCTGTGTAAGGGCTATTTGACCAGGAAGGAGAGTGATAGGCTGCTACGCCAGATGACCTGGCCTCCACAGTCACCAGACCTGAACCCAATCGAGATGGTTTGGGGTGAGCTGGACCGCAGAGTGAAGGCAAAAGGACCAACAAGTGGTAAGCATCTCTGGGAACTCCTTCAAGATTGTTGGAAGACCATTTCCGGTGACTACCTCTTGAAGCTCATCAAGAGAATGCCAAGAGTGTGCAAAGCAGTCATCAAAGCAAAAGGTGGCTACTTTGAAGAACCAAGAATATAAGACATATTTTCAGTTGTTTCACACTTTTTGGTTAAGTATATAATTCCACATGTGTTAATTCATAGTTTTGATGCCTTCAGTGTGAATGTACAATTTTCATAGTCATGAAAATACAGAAAAATCTTTAAATGAGAAGGTGTGTCCAAACTTTTGGTCTGTACTGTAGGTTTTTTATGTTTTGCCACTCTATGAGGGCTTGTTTTGAGTGGAATGAGCTGCAGTTTTTATCGGTATCACTTTGGGATACATATGATTTTTTGATCACTTTTTCTTTATTTTTTTTGCGAGATGAACAAAAACAATTCTGGCATTTTTTCTTATTTTTGGTTACAGTATTCATCGTGCACAAAAAATAAGACCGTTTTATAGTATGGGTCACTGCAAATGCGGCAAAACCAATTTATGTATAGTTTTTGTGGGTTTTTTTGTTTTGTTTTTTTTACAATTAAACCATCTTTTATTCTTTATACTGGGTTGTGGTTGTTTTATATTTATTTTTTACATTTAAAAATATATATTGTTTTTATAATACGTTCTTGGTTGGACATACTACCCTTTTGATTGTATTGATACACTGTTGTACACAAGTATTGCATAGCACTATCTAACTGTCAATGTTTGACTGACACTTAACCAATCAGGCCTCAGCACCAGCGGGATCTGATTGGCTGAGGCTTATCGCAGACCCAGAGGCCATTGTTAGGACTCTTTGGTGCCATAGCCACCGTCAGCAACCTACCATTTCATTGGGGGGGGGATGCTGATGGGCTGCCAAAGGGAGCAAAGATGTATCAAATGAGTGAAGGGCTTGCTTTATATAATAATTCAATTATGCCAGTGGTAAATGTTTGAAATACAGGAACATTTGAAATCATGAGTAAAATGCTTATAGTGCTTCTGGTTTATGAACACTTAGGTTGACAGTTTATCTGACGTTGTTCTTTTCCCTGAACATTTAGCTATTGCAGGCCCTTAGGTGAAATTTCCGATTCACGATTTTGACGTGTTTAGGTTCCTTCCTGTTTCTAATAAAAATAAGCCATCTGTTGGTTTGATATTCTGGGACCTTGTTTATATTTTGACATAATTGCTTAGAAACACTTGTGGACCCAAGCAATGTTTAGTAATTATTCATGTTACTCATCTTCAGCGCTACAAGATGGTAATAATATTTCAATGCTTTATGCTTACACTAATTTTAGAAATGGTAAAATAACAAAATGTTCTGCTTTTGTGAAGTTGATTCTCCATTCTTTGATTCCATTGTGATTGTAATTTGCCTCCAAATGTCTATTCTTTCAGAACAAGGGATTCTTGGTTTGTTGTAAAGATGTTCTCTGACTCCTAGTAATCTGTCATTTGGGCTGAATTTCTTCTGGTGGGTTTTGAACTAGAAATTCATATCAATGGCTCCTATCATGCCAGTGTAATAAGAGAAGAATGCTCACCCGACCTAATAAATATCAACATTCTTATCATCTGTTGGTTTGTACTGTCAGCATATTTCCTCTAAGGCTAAGTTCACATGATAAGTATTTGGTGTTTTTTTATGTTGCCGATTTTCTGCTCCATTTCAGCACTATTAAATTAAATTACTTATGTTTTTTCATTGTATTGCGTTTTTTTTTTACGTGTGTTTTTATCGTGTTTTTTGCTGCTGTCGTTTTTGTCTCCTTTTGATTTTACATTAAACTGATTTGTTTTAGGATTTCACAGATCCAGAACATCTTATTGAAGTATATAGTAGACATATCCAAAAATGTCAATACAAAAAAGTCAATACAGTGAGAGTGGTAATGAGTACATGAGTTTTAGTTTGCTTATTTTTAAACAAATGTTCAACATAAAGATATCCACATTTTTCAAATGCTTTTATATTTCCTTCCTTGCCATCTTTGTTGTGTGAGCCTTTTATATATTGATACACTATGTGACTGTGAGTTTATATACAAGATATTTACTGATTGATTGTAAATTATTTGCAAGCTCAAAAATTTCATGTACAGTTTAGGGACTTTTTAGTGTTGTAAATCTAACTACCTTCAGGCAAAATATTATTATAGTGTGTAAAAGTGAAAAGGGTTCTGTAAAAAAAAGCTAATTGTTGCATTCATGGCTGTGGAGTCGAAGTCGTGGAGTCGGAGTTTGAGTCAGTATAAAATGGTATAATGGTATAAAATGGACCGACTCCTAAAATGCAAAATATAAGTATATAATATAGAATGTAATATAAATACTTACACATACAGTACAGACCAAAAGTTTGGACACACCTTCTCATTTAAAGATTTTTCTGTATTTTCATGACTTTGAAAATTGTACATTCACACTGAAGGCATCAAAACTATGAATTAACACATGTGGAATTATATACTTAACCAAAAAGTGTGAAAAACTGAAAATATGTCTTATATTCTGGGTTCTTCAAAGTAGCCACCTTTTGCTTTGATGACTGCTTTGCACACTCTTGGCATTCTCTTGATGAGCTTCAAGAGGTAGTCACCGGAAATGGTCTTCCAACAATCTTGAAGCAGTTCCCAGAGATGCTTAGCACTTGTTGACCCTTTTGCCTTCACTCTGCGGTCAAGCTCACCCCAAACCATCTCGATTGGGTTCCGGTCTGGTGACTGTGGAGGCGTAGCACCCCATCACTCTCCTTCTTGGTCAGAAAGCCCTTATACAGCCTGGAGTTGTGTTTGGGGTCATTGTCTTGTTGAAAAATAAATGATGGTCCAACTAAATGCAAACCGGATGGAATAGCATGCTGCTGCAAGATGCTGTGGTAGCCATGCTGGTTCAGTATGCCTTCAATTTTGAATAAATCCCCAACAGTGTCACCAGAAAAGCACCCCCACACCATCACACCTCCTCCTCCATGCTTCACGGTGGGAGCCAGGCATGTAGAGTCCATCCGTTCACCTTTTCTGAGTCGCACAAAGACACGGTGGTTGGAACCAAAGATCTCAAATTTGGACTCATCAGACCAAAGCACAGATTTCCACTGGTCTAATGTCCATTCCTTGTGTTCTTTAGCCCAAACAAGTCTCTTCTGCTTGTTGCCTGTCCGTAGCAGTGGTTTCCTAGCAGCTATTTTACCATGAAGGCCTGCTGCACAAAGTCTCCTCTTAACAGTTGTTGAAGAGATGTGTCTGCTGCTAGAACTCTGTGTGGCATTGACCTGGTCTCTAATCTGAGCTGCTGTTAACCTGCGATTTCTGAGGCTGGTGACTCGGATAAACTTATCCTCAGAAGCAGAGGTGACTCATGGTCTTCCTTTCCTGGGGCTTTCCTCATGTGAGCCAGTTTCTTTGTAGCGTTTGATGGTTTTTGCAACTGCACTTGGGGACACTTTCAAAGTTTTGCCAATTTTTCGCACTGACTGACCTTCATTTCCTAAAGTAATGATGGCCACTCGTTTTTCTTTACTTAGCTGCTTTTTTCTTGCCATAATGCAAATTCTAACAGTCTATTCAGTAGGACTATCAGCTGTATTTCCACTTGTCTCCTGCACAACACAACTGATGGTCCCAACCCCATTTATAAGGCCAGAAATCCCACTTATTAAACCTGACAGGGCACACCTGTGAAGTGAAAACCATTTCCGGTAACTACCTCTTGAAGCTCATCAAGAGAATGCCAAGAGTGTGCAAAGCAGTCATCAGAGCAAAAGGTGGCTACTTTGAAGAACCTAGAATATAAGACATATTTTCAGTTGTTTCACACTTTTTTGTTAAGTATATAATTCCACATGTGTTAATTCATAGTTTTGATGCCTTCAGTGTGAATGTACAATTTTCATAGTCATGAAAGAACAGAAAAATCTTTAAATGAGAAGGTGTGTCCAAATTTTTGGTCTGTACTGTATATATATATATATATATATACCGTATATATATATACATATATATATATATATATATATATATATTTGTATATATATATCCTATATATTGTAAATAATATAGTATGTAATATGGTATATTATATATATATATAACATACAGTGGGGAAAAAGGTATTTAGTCAGCCACCAACTGTGCAAGTTCTCCCACTTAAAAAGATGAGAGAGGCCTGTAATTGACATCATAGGTAGACCGCAACTATGAGAGACAAAATGAGAAAACAAATCCTAAAAATTACAATGTCTGATTTGGAAAGAATTTTTTTTTTAAATTTTGGTGGAAAATAAGTATTTGGTCACCTACAAAAGTTCATCTTAATACTTTGACCTCTGTCATTGCCAACAAAGGATACATAACAAACGTTTTCAATAAGTGTTCACAAGGTTGGCACACACTGTTGCTGGTATGTTGGCCTATTCCTCCATGCAGATCTCCTCTAGAGCAGTGATGTTTTGGGGCTGTTGCTGGGCAACACAGACTTTCAACTCCCTATTTATCATTATTTCTATTCACTGTGCGATTTATCCATTTACTTTTAGGTATTAGTGTATTTTGCTTTTGTCTTAGTTTTTTTTTCTGTCTAATGGCCTTATGTGAACATGCATTTACATTTTGCATGCACATCAATATACTTTTCAGTTCAGACTCCCCGTTTTTTCTTTGTAGTCTAATGTGCTTTAGTGCATATAAGGGTGTGGCTGCCCTTTGTCTGAGCTGAAAGGTTCATTCTGCCTCTCAGGTCCATGCTTCTGCTAAGGGTTCAGTCTCTCTGCCCTTATCCATATGTATGTCACTTGACAAATGGTAAGGTTTTAATATTAGAGTTAGGACTGTCCCATAAGGGTTGCCGTGACGTGGCGGGATGGCTTTTACATTATTTTGATCAAAATTTATGTTAACTAAATATCCTTTATTATTTATCATTATTTCTATGCACTGTGCGATTTATCCATTTACTTTTAGGTATTAGTGTATTTTGCTTTTGTATTTGTTTTTTTTTTTTATATTGTAAATAATATAGTATGTAATATGGTATATAATATATATAACATACAGTGGGGAAAAAGTATTTAGTCAGCCACCAATTGTGCAAGTTCTCCCACTTAAAAAGATGAGAGAGGCCTGTAATTGACATCATAGGTAGACCTCAACTATGAGAGACAAAATGAGAAAACAAATCCTGAAAATCACATTGTCTTATTTGAAAGAATTTTTTTTCAAATTTTGGTAGAAAATAAGTCAATCACAGAAGTTCTTCTCAATACTTTGTTATATATCCTTTGTTGGCAATGACAGAGGTCAAACGTTTTCTGTAATTCTTCACGAGGTTGGCACACACTGTTGCTGGTATGTTGGCCTATTCCTCCATGCAGATCTCCTCTAGAGCAGTGATGTTTTGGGGCTGTCGATGGGCAACTCCCTCCAAAGGTTTTCTATAGGGTTTAGATCTGGAGACTAGCTAGGCCACTCCTCGACCTTGAAATGCTTCTTATGAAGCAACTCCTTCGTTGCCCTGGCGGTGTGCTTGAGATCATTGTCATGCTGAAAGACCCAGCCATGTTTCATCTTCAATGCCCTTGCTGATGGAAGGAGGTTTTCACTCACGATACATGGCCCCATTCATTCTTTCATGTACACGGATCAGTCATCCTGGTCCCTTGGCAGAGAAACAACCTCAAAGCATGATGTTGCCACCCCCATGCTTCACAGTAGGTATGATATTCTTTGGATGCAACTCAGCATTCTTTCTCCTCCAAACACGACGCGTTGTGTTTCTACCAAACAGTTATACTTTGGTTTCATCTGACCATATGACATTCTACCGATACTCTTCTGGATCATCCAAATGCTCTCTAGCAAACTTCAGACGGGCCCAGACATTTAATGGCTTAAGCAGGGGGACACGTCTGGCACTGCAGGATCTGATCCCTGGCAGCGTAGTGTGTTACTGATGGTAGCCTGTGTAATGTTGGTCCCAGCTCTCTGCAGGTCATTCACTAGGTCCCCCCATGTGGTTCTGGGATTTTTGCTCACTGTTCTTGAGATCATTTTGACCCCACAGGGTGAGATCTTGTGTGAAGCCCCAGATCGAGGGAGATTATCAGTGGTCTTGTATGCCTTCCATTTCATAATTATTGCTCCCACAGTTGATTTCTTCACACCAAGCTGCTTGCCTATTGCAGATTCAGTCTTCCCAGCCTGGTGCAGGGCTACAATTTTGTTTGTGGTGTCCTTTGACAGTCTTCACCATAGTGGAGTTTGGAGTGTGAATGTATGAGGTTGCGGACAAGTGTCTATTATACTGATAACAAGTTTAAACAGGTGCCAGTACTACAGGTAATGAGTGGAGGACAGAGGAGCCTCTTAAAGAAGAAGTTACAGGTCTGTGAGAGACAGAAATCTTGCTTGTTTGTAATTGACCAAATACTTATTTTCCACCAAAATTTGAAAAAAATTTCTTTCCAAATCAGACAATGTGATTTTCAGGATTTGTTTTCTCATTTTGTCTCTCACAGTTGAGGTCTACCTATGATGTCAATTACAGACCTCTGTCATCTTTTTAAGTGGGAGAACTTTCACAAATGGTGGCTGACAATACTTTTTTCCCCACTGTTTATGCAGTAAGTGCTGTAAATTTTTTCATAAGAATTTGGGAAAGTTATGAAATATCCTATAAATGTCTGTTCTATTCCTCGGCTTTTAGTTGAGATGAATCTGTGCTGCACTTTATGTACATGCTCAGTAGTGAAGAGTCGGAGTCATAGTCGGAGTTGCAGTCTGGAGTCAGGGAAATTGTAGAGTCTGTGTCGTTGGCTTGGCTTACCGACTCCACAGCCCTTATTACATTATATTTTTGTTTTGTGTTATTTATTCCTTAATAATGAAATTTAATCTGGAAAAAATATATAATATATTATTTGCTGCAGTTTATTTGTGCGGTATTGATGCAGTTCTCAAGTGGATCAAACTAGGGCTATACCACAGACTTTTAAATGATGACACCCTATAATACACCCATGCACATGGATGTATTATGGCTGCTTACAACCTACACCTCTAGCAGTCTATAAACTGTTCAACTGATTATTAAGTGATTTCATCTTGAGATGCAAAGGAACAAGATTGAAGATTACCAACTTCTTCACTTGTTAAATGAGGTTGGTTTTGCAGTTCCTAATTTATTCTATTTTTTTAAGAGTAGAAGAAATGAAAAAAAAATCCTATACTCACCTTCCTGACAAGCACTGCTCCTTTACACTCGCTTCTGTATCCCCTTGCCACTCTGATCAACATCAGGACGGAGTGTCATCTGGCCACTGCAGCCAATCATAGGCCACTAATCAGCTATAGCTTTCACTTATTATCCCAGCATATTGTGACACTACCTCCACTGCATATTAGTACATGCTATGTCTAGTTCCAGTGTAAGGCCACGGCCCCACTATCAGCATTTGGTCAGGGTTCGGTCAGTATTTTTTCTCAGGAGTGGGAGCCAAAACCAGGAGTGGGTGATAAATGCAGAATTGGTGACTTGTTTCTATTATACCTTTTCTCTGATTGTTCCTCACCTGAAAGTGAGAGCGATGGGGGTGAGAGACATTGCTACAAGAAGGGGAACATTATTACAGGATGGGGGACATATTACAGGATGGGAGCCAAACAGAGGACATTATTACAGAATGGGGGACTTTATTACAAGATCGGGACATTGTTACAAGATGGGGACCAGGACTGGAGACATTATTACAGGATGGGGGACATTATTACAGGATGGGCTCATGGACAGAGGACAAAATTAGTTTACACTGTGTGTACAATTATTAAGCAAATGAGTATTTTGAGGATATCATGATTTTTATGCATATTTCCCAAATCCAAGCTGTATAATCTTAAATGCTTATTGGTTTGAAGCATAACAGATGTAACGTCCGTGGTTGTGGAACCACTGTGCCATGGACCATGGAGAGCGTTGGGGGGGCATGAATAGGCAAACACCTGAGTCTTCGCTAGAGCCCCTGATGGTGGGGTTAGACTTGGCTCCAGATGGACGCCAGGTGCTACTCCAGGTCAGACCTCAGACACATGGCATCTGACCCCCAAAGGGACAGGTATTATTATTATTATTAATTTATATAGCATCATCCTTTCTGCTGCCTTTTGCCTCCTTACAACGTGATTGCGGAGTGCCAGTGGTTTGCCATAGCAACTCAGGGTTTAGAGTTTTGCATTTAGCCCAAAATGTTCTACTTTGGTCTTATATGACCAGAACACCTTTTTCCTCATGCTAGATGTGTCCCCCTACATGGCTTTTTGCAAACTAAAAATCGAATTCTTATGGCTTGCATTCAAAAATGGCTTTCTTCTTGCCGCTCTTCCAAAAGGCCAGATTTATGGAGTATACGACTAAGGGCTCGCTCACACAAGCGTATAACATGGCAGAGTGCTATCCGATGTTGTATTGGATAACATTCGGACCAATGTTATACTATGTGGCAGTACAGATCTGTGATTTTTTTTTCATGCAGATTCAGCATGATATAGCAATTGCAGCATTTTGCGTGTGCATCTGATAATTGGACCATGCACACCCATAAGAGTCTATGGGTGCATGTGAAACATCGGACTGCACTCAGATGTCATCCGAGTGCAGTCCGACATCCACGGACACAGACAATGGAGAAGATGGAGAAATTAAGTTCTCCGTCTTCTCCACACATGTGCTGCGAGAATCGTATCACATTAAGATGACACTTGGCTCAATCTCTGACAGAGATTGAGCCGAGTGTCATTAGCATAATTGGCCCGATTCTCTCACACGAAAGAACATACGGCTATGTGTCCCCGGCCTTGAGCTAATTCTCAATAAGTTTGATGTGTCACATGACCCTCTTCCCATTGAAAAAAATAAAGTTGGATCCAAAATGGCCGACTTTAAAATGGCCACCATGGTCACCACCCATCTGGAAAAGTTTACCCCCTCCCATATACTAATGTGCCACAAACAGGAAGTTGACATCACCAACCATTCCCATTTTATTTAGGTGTAGCCATATAAATGGCCCACCCTGTATTTCTGAAGGTGCTATTGACATGAAATTCTCACCAGATGTCGGTAACAACCCATCCAATCCACACAGTCAAAGAAATCAAAACGTAGATGTCGATAAATTAAATTATGTGTAATAATGAGAAATGACACTGGGAAAAAGTATTGAACACATACTGTGGTGATTCCCTCCTACTTAGGTAATTATGTGCTGTTTGTACTGTATATCCTTTAGATGTGCCTGTCTATTTGCATATTGACATCTATTTGTTTGGCACACTGTTGTCTTTCTTGGATTATGTGCCATATTGCTATGTGGGGCACTAAGGATTTGAAACATTTCTGGTACCTCATAGATATGTGCGCACTATATGGGTGCATGTATACAACCTCTGAATACACATGCAACTAGGATAACAAACATTTATTAGCACTTTATAGATTGTTATCAGTATCCGTGTTTTCCCACCAATGTGTTCCAATGGTGTGTCTCACTGTTTTATGTGTTTTTAAAGCGCACATGTGATTAAGATTGTGCTTAGTAAATCACATACACTGTCAGGTGGGCCCCATTGCACTAAGTAAAATGATACCTTTGTTGATGAAATCCGTCCAGTGGTTCTTTTATAATCTTTATTTTCAGTTCTACCATAATGATATGCTCGTGCTCTGGGAAAGGACTTTAGCGAGGGCTGTAACTGGTGGTCTCATTATGTATGCCTATCTCTGGTCTTTGACAGGTCAATGTGCTTTAAGTGACCTGCCTACTATTTTAAATACTGCCTTTGTAATTTCTGTGGCAAAGTGAAAATTTACATCCCACAAAATGGGCGGCGCCGCCCGTGCATGCGCAGTATCATCTTTCGGTTGCCGAGAGATGCTACTGCGCACGCGCGGGTTTCATTTTGCTTTTGGAAAAAGAATTAGGGTGCAGCAATATGGCGCCACGCATGCACAGTAGCATCTCGTGGCAATCGATAAATGTTACTGCGTGGGCAGCGGGGGCCATATTGCTGCAGGCAAGTTTCTTTTTCCTCTAGCAAAATGGCGCCCGCGCATGCACAGTAGCATCTATCGCTTGCTGATGCTACTGCGCACGCTACTACCCTCCCCCTCCTCCCCGGAAAGTGTAAGATTTGATACATGTTTGACCCAGCTCCTTGAACTGAATGATTTTTGGTTATTTTATCCCTTGTAATATACCGTATATGATCTGTGAAAAGGCACAGTATTTGAACTTCTATTAAAGTAAGTAATGCAGCTCGCTCGGCCTCTCTTTTTTAAACCCGATAGCTGTCCACCTTTATGCAAAGTTCAGCATCTTGTATAACTTTAAGTGTACCGTATTTTTTGGACTATAAGACACACTTTTTTTCCCCGAAATTTGGGAGCAAAATGGAGGTGCGTCTTATTGTCCGAATGTAGCTTACCGGTGGCGGCGGTGGAGCAGGGTCACAGGAGTCAGGGTCGCCGCTGCCTGAAAGCCAGCGGCAACAGGAGTGGGTTTATGCTGCGGGCCCTGGGTTGGGAGGAGAGGGTGTGCCAGCAGTACGAGGCAGGAGCCATTGATCTCCCGACAGTGTGCTTCAGGAAAATGGTGGCGGCTCATGCACAGACTTGGATATCGGCTCAATGACAAGCCGAGATCTCAACCACCGCATGTGCCGACGCCATTTTCCTGAAGCCCACTGCCGAGAGATCAGTGTGCACAGCGAGGAATCCGCTCCTGCCTCGCATCGCTGACACTTTTCCTGAAGCCCACCACCAATAGCGAGAGAATAATTGCTCCTTCTTCGCACCGCCGTGACAGCCCTTCCTCCCTGCTCAGAGCCTGCAGCATCGCCCCACTCCTGCCGCCGCCAGCTTTCTGCAGCGGCCACCCTGCTCCAGCCTCCTGTGACCCTGCCCAACCGCCCCACCCTGATAAGCTAAATTTGGACTAAAAGACAGACAGCCATTTTCACATTAAATGTTCCTTTTTTTCCCTATTTTCTTCCTCTAAATTTGGGATGCGTCTTATGGTCCGGTGCATCTTATAGTCCGAAAAATACAGTAACTGTTTTAATTTTTATTTCATAAATCAAAATTACACATGAAAATAAACATCTTTGTAATATATTTTATCAGAGAAATCTGCTTCTTTATCTGCCAGGACTGATCATTCATTTTTCAAATTCTATGTAAATGAGGGGCGGGAGGAGCCTTGCCTCTAGGGTCTCCCTTCTCCCTCCCATCTACATAGAATCTTTTCAGTAGCAACTGCCATCTCCTATCTCAGTAATGGGAAAAGTCTGTTTCCATTGAATACAGGTTTTACCTGTGAATTGAGAATTTAAAAAGTGAATGATCAGTCCTGGCAGAGAAAGAAGTAGATTTCTCTTATAAAATATATTACATTTCTTATTTTCTTGTGTATTATTAATTTATAAAATAGAAATTAAAATGATGGTTATTCTTTTAGCATGTGGCTCTTTTCTTTTTTCATTTGACCCTGCCATTTGGGAAGTATTTTCTGACCTCTTTTGGAAGGTTCCATCATATGCTTCTATATAGGCATACAACTGTACACATTGCCAATAGGACCCCGTTGTAATGAAAACATTTAACTATCACTAAAAACACTTTTTATGTTTAACCCATAAATTAACGAAGTTCTGTAATTATTGCCTTTATGCATCATTGAACTACTGTACAAAAAGGGTAACCAACACTGCAGTCCTTTTCCTCCACTATCTGCTGATAAATTCCATCAGATATCCATCAGAGTAACTGAGACTCAGAGGAAAATAAATAAAACTAATACGTAGGTTTAACCTACTATAAGAGTGTAATATAAAATGCAACTTTATAAAATTGAGTCTCTCTTTTTGAGCCCCAATTACCCCTAATGAATACTATCACAAGATGCTGTGTGGCGGTTTAAAAAATTTACATTTGACAATTACTGTAACTTTTCTAATCATTTTTTTAATGTTTTTCGGATTCCCTTTTTTCATCTTGCAGATTCTATAAAGGGAACTGTGAATTAAAAAAAAAAACCTGTTAACGCTATTAATCCTGATGAATCTGCAGCTGAAGATATGTCTTGTTGAGGGAAAAAGTATAAAAAGTATATAGTGCTGGTTGCCCATTTTGGAGCATTAGCCAGAAAATCCATAAGAACGAGAACTAAATAACTCCTTGTTAGGGCTCATGCACACGAGCATATAAATTGGACGAGTGCTATCCAATTTTTTGTGAAAAAAAAAAAGATATTTGATATGTTATGCTTTTTAATTTTCACGTGTCTCTACGTGAACTTATGTAGTAAAGCAAGCCGTTGCAAAAAGTGAAAATAAAGGTTTACAGATGGCACATCAATGAATATTCAGCCCATGTGCTGGGAGCTTTCCCGATTGTGTATCAATACTATTTTCATGCAACAAGTAGAAAAATGAATAGCAGCACTCACCAAGTCCTTTGGCTAAAAAGTCCTTTATTTCATAGTATTCTGGACAATCAGGTGCAGCGGTCTATCTGAGGTGCTAGTTTGGACCTGTAGAAGCGTTTGTAAGACGTGAAACGGCTGTCGTCCTCTCGTCTACCCACATGTCTCCCCTGCACCTCAGATAGACCGCTGCACCTGATTGTCCAGAATACTATGAAATAAAGGACTTTTTAGCCAAAGGACTTGGTGAGTGCTGCTATTCATTTTTCTACTTGTTGCATAGATGCCATACTTTAACCTTTGCACCACCATTATTGTCCGCTACCACTGCTGGTGTTCAGCAATATAAATCTCACACAGTGGTGCCTGAAGATTTTTTCCATTCTCCTGTTGGATCAATACTATTTTCAGTTTACAATATCAAGGTGAACATGCTTTAAAAATGTTAAATATACTGCTATTCTCAAAATTCTCATTATCCCGAGAAATTAGAGGTAGTAAAACTGACTCCATAGGATTGAGATGTGACAACTTTTGCAGATTTTGAAAAATCGTAGAGTAGAAGTAGTGGAACTGAATTTTAAAAGATCGACTATCAATTTCTGCTAGTTTGTACTTTGGCCTATTCTTGAATTTCCAGAAAGTTATGAGGCTTATGTAATGACACCTTTGACATTACATGTAAGCACTCATTTTCCTGAGTACCTGTAAAATTGGATACATCTGGTTCCATATACCGTGAAAATTATCTAATTGCATGCTTATTTTAAAAGGTGATCATAGATATGTTTCAAAATTACACTATGTGATTTCTACAGTACATTGAAGTGTTCATGATTGCTTGGATTTTTCCTCATGCAGAGCTCCTTTCAAGTACCATGAATTATGTGCTGTGCAGTACTGTTAGCTGATTGGAGCGATTATTGTACAACCAAATCATAGGCAAATCATTTTGGTGATTTTCTTTAGGCAATAAACAATTTGCTTCTTTAACACTCATTCAGCTTATTTGGAAAGACAGCAGTGTTTCTTGGGAAATTAATATGTCTTATAAGCTGTAGTGCACAGAAAATGAACAGGCTGTGAGTCATGGGTTTTTTAAACTTTCGTGATTACATAGCCCCATACTCTTGTTCTCTCTAGTCGATTAGTGAATAGGACAAGCTCGTATGTACAAGTATAGAAAATCATAATGCACTGGTTGACACGGTCTAGCATTGAGAACAGCATGATTCCCACCCTTGGTCTCTTTGTGATAATCTAGCACTTAAGTAATTTTAATAACATATGTTCTTTGTTAAGCACTTAGAAAACCAAGTATTTTCCATTCAGGAGGTTAAATAATGCGTTTCTTTGTTATTTTATTCGAGCTTGAAGGAAATTTTAACTAAACTAAATGGTGTTAACTATTGTAGACAAATATTCTCATACTCATGTCTACTTCCTAGACAAAATGAGACTGGTAATGCTAATATTTACTCCCTTTTGCTTGTCTGTGTGAATGCTAAACTTTTCCAAAACAGGAGATACATCATTTCTAAGGATGCCCAAGTAAATATTCCGAATAATCAGATATACCAGATGGTAACAGAACTCACATTTTAAGTTATTAGGTCAGTAGTCAAGGTTCACACGTGACTCAGAGATGCTGAGTTGCACAGCATGACATCTAAATCAAGAAGAAATACAGCACAGTGTGAAAAAATAAATCCAGGACTTAGTTGTATACTTTAAAAACGCATACAGAAACCTTCCTCTGGCATCCAAAAGCCTTACTTTTAGCATGTGTAAGATAAGGATGCCCATGGAGTTGAGATAGTTCTCAGCAAATGTCTGTTTAACCAACGGGTATTCTTCCCGACTCCCCTGTACATACTAGGTTTGGAGGAGAATTCCCATCTCAGGAATTTTTATCTTCAATCTATTGATTGAAGCTAAAAAATTACTAGCTTCAATCAATAGATTTACAATCGATTTACCTCCAGTTGGAACAAACGAGGTAAAGGGCATGCTTGAATTTTTTTCCTCTGCAGTTAAGGGAGAGTTGGAGGCCCCCATACATAGTAGTCAATTGCCACACTTGGAATAACAAGAGTGCCAGAAAATGCTGAGATATGAACTTAGGATCTCCTATTTACTAGACAGGCACTTTAACCAACTGAGCCATAGCGCATGTAAAGCTCCACACTGAGAAGAAGAAAGCAAGGCATTGCTGAGTTTCATACTCAGGATCTCCTATTTACCAGACAAACACCAACTAACCAGAAGGCCATTGCTCAGTGGCATAGATAGTAAAAAATAGAAATTCTGCCAACCGTGTCAAAATTTATTATATCAGACCATTTTAAAGTGATGACATGAGCACGATCCAACAGAAGGCAGTGAAAGCGCAGGGAGTCTTTCTGAAACTAGATAGCAACACTGTATACAAATCTGAGAAAGCTTAATGCTCTTTGTGGCATAGACAACTGGATAGCTGAATGGAAGAACAGGAGTTAGAGGCAGAGTAAGGTGGGCACAAGTTATGCTTGCTGTACATGTCCAATTTCATCTAGACAAGGCTTTAAATGGAATCTATCAGAACCATCTCCCAAACTGTTTATATGACCATGTTTCCTTCTGAAAGATAATGCTATTCAGTATCTTTCCCAATGCAGTCTGTTGCTCCCTGATGGAAAATTGCTATTTTACTTCCTATACAAAGAAGTGCTCTGGGCGTGTCAAAGCACTTCCTAAGCCTTTGACTTTTTGGTTCTATTTCCTGCCCAGCCCCACCTTCTTCTTCTTAACTGATAGCTCAGTGGCTGTGTAGTCAAGTCAATGAGATATCAGCCAAGCAAAGGAAGGTGGGACTGGTTGAGAAATAGAGCCAGGAATGAAGAGGCTTGGGAAGTGCTCTTACATTCCTAGAGCAATTGAGTCTCATTTACATATGAATTAAAACAGCAATTTCTAAGTCAGACAGCAACTTAATGATGACTTGATCTTTCACAGAGCAACTTGACCATAAAACAGTTTGAGTGGATGGATCGTTCTGACAAATTTTCTTAAGTGAGATGAGGTATACAAACCTACCCTACTGGAACGGTGACATAATTCTTATATCCATTACCTGGAAAGTGAACAGAGATGTACAGCTTTGCATTGCTCTTTAAATGTAACCAAGACAGAGTTCCATTCTGTGTCATGCCCCTCTGATTTTTTTTATAATCCGTTATAAAAAGTTTAAGCCTATGATTAATTCAAGTTCTCTGAGGCTTTGTGTTCCTTAAATAAATACAGATAACAGTGATTTCTATTCCAGCAATGTAAATAAAACTTATACACAGGTAATAGAACTGCAGATAATTGAAACAGCAGACATAATTTAATGAAGTTTGATACAATAAATAAGTATTGAATAGAAAATTGTTAAATATTAAGCAGCTGTACATTTTCATTAAAATGTATTTGCTATTCTGTTGTCTGTTCTAATGCCACTGAATACAGATAATTACAGCCACTAAGTAATCTGCCCATTTTTATTTCCTAACTCCAGCTACAGCAGATTTATAATCTTTAAATTATAGGATGCACTATTTTTAAAACTATTGCATCAAACTTTGCTCATTGTTGTAGATAAATTCTTAAATTTTCATTTGTTTTCTTTGTCAAATGATGGTTTGATTCAAAAGAGAATTCTCAATTCAAAAGGAACTGAGGAGATAGGATTGCATGAAAACTCAGCTATGAGTCAACAAAAATACTTGAGCATGCCCTCATCATCTTTTGCCTGGTTTACTGCCACATCCTCTTCTGTAGCCTCCTG
This sequence comes from Phyllobates terribilis, assembly GCF_046119375.1. Classification (NCBI taxonomy): domain Eukaryota; kingdom Metazoa; phylum Chordata; class Amphibia; order Anura; family Dendrobatidae; genus Phyllobates; species Phyllobates terribilis. The sequence continues at coordinate 297,079,621 of NW_027362762.1, forward strand.
CATATATTTACTTGGTCATATATATTGTAATAGTTTTTTTACTTTATGTGCTTATGTCATGTGTTATATAATGTAAAACTTGTTTGCACATTTTTCATCTATACAACCGTCCCCTATTTATTAGCTCTTTAAAAAATGATTCCTAGTATAGTATAATTACCGTAAACTGCATGCTACCATTCCCTTGTTATCATTTTATAGTGTGTTAAGTATGAGCAGTATATTATATGGTCAAATAGTGAATTGCAACAATCAGAAAGGTTAAAAAAGAGACTCAATGCCATGAAGTTATCAAGTTCAGCCAGCAATCCTCCAGCCTCAACACACTTTTCAGCAATAAAAAAAAAAACTTTGAAGTATTTTACTCATATTATTGGGGGGGAGGGGAATCTCTAAACACCTTATATAGCAATAAAAATAAATATCTTTAATAATCTCTCTCAAGGCATGTTAGTTATGCCTCATTTTGAATGTCGTAAACTTAAAACGCAAAAAAAAACAATAGCTACATTGCAGTTTTCTTCCAACACCCCCAGAAAAGATATATTCTGCTTTTTTCCTAAATGTGTGTTTTGAAAATTCATGGGGTAATATTTCTCCTTGCGGAGAGTGACATGTTAAGCACGTCAGGTGAGGAGACTTTTAAAGCTGCAATGCTTCTCTGGGAAATATGCAAATTGTCTCTTCAGAGAGGAAGAGAACTGCAAGGCTTGTTAAAGGGTCATTATTGACTTTTAGGATTGCTACTTCCTGTAGGTGGCACTAGAGTTCTAGTCCTCTTCCTCTCTGAAGGGACAGTTTGAAAATTCATAAAAAAAAGTTTATATCTGTTATGATCTGCAACAAGTACTAAGGAAAGATAGGGGAAAGCTGCCCCTACAGTAAGACTAAGCTGAATCCCTACGATGTAGCGGGCTGCCTGTTCCTAGCTAACAGACCCGCCTTAGTCCTCGGCTAGTCTGAACGAAGACCTATAGCATAAGGGGAGGGGTCCCTAAAAGAACTAAGGACTGGGACAAAAATGTGACACCTCCTAAACAGAGAAGTTGTTGCAGAACACAAAAAGACAAACTGACAAAAAGGTACCAGAAGGACCAAGCGAAGTGACAGAGAAAGGCACCGAAGCACCTGGCTAGAGAAACAGTCAAACACTGAAGTCCAGCACAGCCAAAAGGGCAGAGCTGGAATATAAAGGCAGATGGTCACGTGACCGCAAAACACAAGATGGAAAAAAACAAACAGGAGGGTTCTAACGATATCCTTAATGAGTTGTCCACCATTGGACAGCTCCTTCTTAAGTGCCCCATCCTGGACCGATGCCGCACCTTTAATGTTTGTGCTGTGATATCAAAAGTTTTAAAACTGACACATATTTTTGTTTTCCCAAACTTTTCTGCTTTCTTACATAAGCGTTTTTACATCTTTTAGTCAGATGTTTCTGTGGTTACTGAAGTTACTCCTTTAACAGGAATCTGTGGAAGACATTAGGGATGCAAAGAGATGGAGGAAGTTTCAGCCTAAAAGCCACTGGGTTGAACACTTCCAGAATCTCATGGGGACCCAACTTCGCCGACGGTACTTTAAGTTTAATATTTTTGGATGACAACCAAACATTATCACCTACTTTAAAGACTGGACCTGCTGAATCTTGAGTGGTTCCAATATTCTTCTGAACCTCCCTCCAGACATCCCCAAGTTTCTATATGGTGACCTCCACTCCAGGACATTCAGAACTTATCCTACAAAATTCACGAAAATAGGGATGAAAACAATAATTGCAAAAAACAGCTAGCTTCCAGTGGACTGATTGACCCCACTGTGAAAGGCGAACTCAGCAAGAGATAAAAATTAATACCAGTCCTCCTGCTGAGCCGCAACAAAACACCTTAAAATTTCTTCCAAAGATTGATTTGTCCTTTCTGTCTGACCATTGGTTTCAGGGTAGTAGGCAGAGGAAAATAACAAGTCAATCACCAGTCTATTTCAAAAGGCTCTCTAGAATTTGGAGACAAATTGCACTCCCCTATCAGACACAATGTTAAGAGGAATTCCATGTAATCTCATAACATGACAGATAAACAACCTTGAGAGTGTCTCTGCATTAGGTAACCTTGACCAAGGAATAGAATGAGCCTGTTTACTGAATCGGTCAACCACCACCCAAATAACCGTTTTCCCACCAGACAGAGACAAATCCATGATGTAATCCATGGACATATGAGTCCACAGTCTTTCTGGAATTGGCAATGGAGCCAATTCCTTGGCCGGCCAGTTATGACAGACCTAAGCACGTGCTCAAACTTTACAAACAGATACAAAATCATTAACATCTTTACTCATAGAAGGCCACCAAAAAAGCCTGTCATTAGTTTCCTGCATAGCTGTGACCTCAGGATGACCGCTCAAGATGGAACCATGAAAATCCTGCAACAGAGACAATCTTAGGTATACAGGTACAAATAACTTGGACCCTGGAGTTTCAGAAGGAGCAAACGACTGGACTTGATGGTTCTCCGCTTCCAACTCCGAGAATACCACAGAAACCACAATTCCTTTTGGAAGGATGGAGGTTCTGAAGGAGAAACTGAATCAAAACTGCATGATAATGCATCAACCTTCTCATTCTTGGATCCTGGTCTGAAATTTAATCTAGAGAAAAATAAGGACCATCTGGCCTGTCAAGGAGTTAGCCATTTAGCTGATTCAATATAAGCTAAATTCTTATTGTCTGTGACCACAGTGACTTGATGAACTGCCCCCTCCAAAAAATTCCTCCATTCCATTCCTTATTTAACTGTGAATAACTCATGCTTCCCCACATTATAATTTATTTCTGCAGACAAAATTTTTCTTGAAAAAATTGCACATGGCCGCAAATTGGTGAGAGTTTTGGAACCCTCAGATAAAACGGCCCGACCTCCAAATCATTCACCTTCACAATGAATGGTTCTTGAAGATCGGGTTCGATTAGAACAGGAGCAGACATAAAACACTCTTTCAATTTCTTAAAAGCCATAATAGTATCCGGTGGCCAAACTTTGAGATCCGTCCCCTTATATGTGAGGACAGTAAGAAGTTTAGCAATCTGAGAGAAACCCCTAATAAATTTTCTATAATAGTTGGCAAATTCTAGAAAACGTTACAACGCTTTTAGGTCACTAGGTTGAACCCAATCTATTATGGCTTGCACCTTCCCATGATCCACCTTAAATCCAATAGCCGATTAAATAAACCCCAGAAATGAAATTTCCTGAACAGAAAAAATACATTTCTCAATTTTAGCAAACAAAGAATTCTCTCTCAAACTTTGTAATACTACACGGACATGTTCCTGTTGAGATTCCCAATCTGGCGAAAAAATTTAAATATCATCAAAATAAATCACAACAAATCTCCCAACGCAATCAGAAAAAATATCATTCATATAGTTTTGAAATACTGCTACCACATTGGTTAACCCAAATGGCATGACAAGATTTTTGAATAAGCCCTCAAACATTAAAACACCGTTTTCCACTCATCACCCTTCTTGATGAGTATCAAATTGTAAGCCGTTCTCAAATCAAGCTTAGAAAACCAATTAACCTCCATAAGCTGATTATAAAGGTCCGGGATGAGTGGAAGTGGGTATTTATTCTTAACCATGATTTTGTTCTCGTCTCGGAAATCGAGGCAAGGACGAAAGCCACCATCTTTCTTTTCTGTAAAGAATAATTTTTCATGGCTGTATGTTCAGGCTCAGAAAAATTGGAAAGGCGAACTTCAGGTAGTTTGGCATTAGCGACAAGATTAATGATTAATAGCGCTATCATAAAGATGATGGGGAGGTAATGTCTCCATCTCTTTTTCCGAAAACACATGTCCAAATTCTTTGAGGTACCCTGGTAGACTCTCCTTACTGTATGTACATATTTGTACAGAAATTTAGACATTTCTTATGACTATTGAGGCTACACTTAATCTCCTTCTGACATCAATCAATAACAAGATTGTGAGTAAGCAGCCATAGAAGCGCCAGTACCACCCCAGAAAGTAAATTATCCAAGACAAAACAAGAAATGGATTTAGAGTGAAATGCTCCCACTTGAAGCATGAACTTCACCGTTACCCATTTGACAAAGTTCTGAAGTAGCGGTGTTTTGTCAATAGCAAAAATTTGAATGCGTTTTTCCCGACTAACTGTCCCTAATCCTAATTTCAGAACCTGTCCCGAATCAATAAAGTTAGCTGGAGACCCGCAATCAATGAAAGACAATGCTGGCAATGCTGGCTTCTTGAAGAACGATTAAAGCAGTACTTAATCTGAGGAGAAAAAAGGTACCTGGAAGTCTGGATGACCCTCTCAACAATCACCCAGACTTAGACTTTTTGCCAACGGCATGCTTGCTTGAGGGCGAGTTTGACAGCCCTTTAAAAAATGTCCTAAAAAATGTCCTGCAAGACCAGAGTATAGATAGATAGTCAAAGATCTTGCTTCCATTTTTTCTCTACTGCACAAAAACTGGCAACCCCAACCACTATTGGCTCCACCTCAGGTAAATGGACATGCACAGGGCGATTATACAAGGCACCCTACTGTCTCTCACGAATTCTGCGGTCCATGTGTATGGCCTGGGTTATGGCCTCCGCCAAAGAACAAGGGGGATCATGAAGAGACGGAGTGTCTTTAAGAGATTCAGAGAGACCTTTGTGGAATTGACACCTGAGAGTCGCATTGTTCCATTGAACTTCAGTGGAAGTGCCGCTCCCCTGTATCAGGTTCATGATCTTAGCCTCAGCGATCTGGATTCTGTTAGGTTCAGAATAAATTAACCCTAAGGCGTCAACAGAAACTTGTTCTGGGGCTTGTGGGGACAGTAAAAATGCCCTGTTCGGAGGACCCCCTCACAGGAGGGACATAATTATTCCTGCCCTTTGGGGTTCAGCCCTGAAGCCCAACGTTGCAGGGCAAAAAATAACCTACAGCTCTCCCTGAATACCCTAAACTGATTCTTCTCTCCTGAAAATTTATCAGAAAGGGTCATCACAGAATCAGAAGAGGTCAACTGTTACTGCCAGCAGTGGAGAGCTATAGGGGGCTTTCATGAAAAGATACCTGGCCCTGCAGCTGTAACTGCAATGATTCAAGGTTCTGGTGCTCTTTAGCCAGATCTTGAATCATTTGGGTCAGATTCTCCACCTAATCACCAAGTGTGTGAATGGAATCAATACTGGTGAAAAATTGTATACAGCCAGTTGTAATGTGACGCTGAGTCACTTCTCACGGACAAGCCATGAGCAGGGGAGTCAGGGAGTCTGAGGTCAAAAGCCGGGAGGGTACATCAAAGACAAAGAGATAAGAAAACTGGGTAGTCAGAGGCAAAGTCCGGGGTGAGGTAACTAAGGTCAGAGTGCGTCAAAGGCAAAAGGAATAATACCATCAAGTAGTCAAAAGGCAAATCCAAGGTCTGGCAAAAAAAGATCAGAACGTAGAGCAAACACACCACAGAGCAACGCTACAACTGGCAATGTTCTGATCATTGCCAGTCAGCTAATCACCCTGAATGGGTGACAGCTCGAGGAAACCTGCCAGGCCTGATTGGACAGCTGGCTATCACTCACAATACAGACAGCCCAGAACGCCCTTGATCCTATAGGGCAGCTGAGCTGTCACTCACAGCTTCCTTAGGACAACGTGAGTGCTGGAATTGTGACACTTACATTGGAAACGAGACTTCAGGCCTCCGCATAGAGCATAGAATGAGCCGGCTAGTCGCAAATGCTGTGACATCGCTGAGAAGCAGAGAAGAACGGCACTGGATCCCGTTGAAGGCGGTGGTTGATAAGTTTATGAATACATTCACACTACATTACTTGCACATATACACACATTTAATGAATTAAAAACTTAATAGGAGTGCTTTTTTAAGGGGTTTCACATGCAGCAGCATATATTGCTTCTGAATGAGAATTATTTTTTTATTTTATAGCTTCATAGTTTTAAGGTTAAAAGAAGATACAAGTCCATGGAGTTTAACCTATAATCTAACGTTGATCCAGAGGAAGGCAGAAACCATCAGACAAATGACAATTGACCCATAGTAGGGGAAAATTTCTGACTTTACTTACAGAAATTAGACTAATTCCCTGGACGAATGTCCCATCACAGATTCTACTACCCATACCTTATAATATTATATTTATGGAAAGAAGGCATCTCTGAAAGTTGCTGTCAGTATCACAGAGTATACCATTTGATACAGAGTTAGATTTATTTTTACTGCTTTTGAACTTACATAAATACACTTCCAGCAAATGCTACTCATGGAAGACAATGTCAAATTCTGTTATTTTTGGTTATTTTTTGAGTATTGTGGGAGATTTGCTGTATAGCAGTAGGCAAAATTAGATCGATGCAGTCAGAGACAGTGACACACAAGATCTATTCAAAATAGGGATTTTCCTTTGCTTTATTTTGTTGTACAAATTAAATGTATAGACTTTACATTTAGGCACAGAACACAAATTAACTCCTGCTCTATTGAGCACTGACTAAACATCAGCTTTAAAGACTATACCAGTGGTATACTACCAGCCACGTTTAACGGAAGGAAAAATAACGTATGGTATCTTTCACCAACACGGCCAATTTAGTAAGGTGTTTACATCAGAATTCTGGTGGAAAATGCCATTAAAACTCAAAAAATATTTGTGCAATGCAGAAGCTGTGCAAAAATTGTACAACTTTTGACATTTTCACATCAGTGACAGTTGTCTTTGCCTAAGTGGAAATTCATTAAAAAATTTACAAATTCTGTCAGAAACGTACTCCGTACTTACTAAAGTACATCCCTGGCAGAGGCACACGGCACTTGTAAGATGGACTTAATGCATTAAATGGCTTGTGCCTTCTAACGAATTAGGCGCATCTTACTGCTGCATGTCCTTTTATTAAGACTGACATGCACAATGCTGGTCTTAATGAATTGCCAACCAAATGTCCTACTGGAGGACTTAATGAAAGTTCTTAGCAAACTATACTTTGCTAGGGATATCATAGATTCCTTGTAGCTCACCGAGCTGTTCCTGGGTGAGATATATACCTCCTGGAACCTATTATACATATGAGAGGAGTCATGGGGAAATATAGTAACCACCAACCCCTTGTTCTGTCATTCTCACAGTATATCCCATCATTAGTACCATGCTCACTCTCATCCTCTTTATCAACACCCCACAAGTACAGAATAAGCTCCACAGCTTCCTCGACTATGAGGAGTAGTGAAAAATGACACACAAGAGAGTCACAGTGAATCTTTGCTTTTGCATTTCTTATTTGAAGAGCACCTGTCACCTATAATTATTTTTATTTTCTTTCTGCACATAGAAATTATTAAAATAATCTATACTTTAGCATTATTATGCAGCTTGTCATTTAAGCAATAATTATTCTCCATTTTCTTCTATTCATCCAGTATTTCAGTACATTTATGAATGTAAATCATGCTTGCCTATTGTTGTCTGTCATATATGTTGGATAGACATTGAATGCATTATCCAGACTGTGAGTCATGCTGCATGATGGAGTTTCTGTGAAAGGAATATTATCGGTGCATTGTATCCAAGGATACCACGGCTGCATAGTTTGCTAAAGACCTGTTTCTCTCCGGCAGGAACCAGCATCTTTACCGTATATGAAGCTGCCTCTCAAGAAGGGTGGGTTTTCCTTATGTACAGAGCAATTGACAGTTTCCCCAGATGGCGCTCCTATTTCTACTTCATTACCCTCATTTTCTTCCTTGCTTGGCTTGTTAAGGTATTGTATAATTTATTGCCTGGAATGTATTCATCACGTCTGTTAGTATTAAACAAATGCATATCTTCTTATTAACACCGGTAACTTTTTGTTTTTCTATAGAACGTCTTTATTGCTGTGATTATTGAGACCTTTGCTGAAATTAGAGTGCAATTTCAACAGATGTGGGGTTCACGGAGCAGCACCACTTCAACTGCTACCACCACGGTAAACTGATTCCATTAGAGCGTTATCTAATGTATCATCAAATTCCAGTTCATATTACACGATCATCATGTGCGATAGGACACAGGCCAAAGTGATACTGATCCTCTAGCGCTACATTAGAACATCTCCTATATACCCCCTGTTTCCAGGACTATTAATGTGATGCATTATGGTAGAGCCATTTATAATTAAAAACACTTCTTTTTGCAAGTGGAAGCATTTCCATGGTAGTCTACAGGTTGAGAATAAATTACAAGTTCTCACTATTTACTCTCAACAGCTGTCAGCAGATTTCAGGGTATTTTCTAGCTACCTATTTTCTAATGCACCACCACCGGTACAGACTGCATATACTATTCTGCTGATGAGAGATGATCAAATCTGCCAAGATTCAAATTGGCAAAATCAAGCAAATTTTACATGGAAATTTGAATCACAACTGAGTTTATTTAGAATAAATGTAGGATGTCAAAAAATTATAAAAAATAAAAGCTCATCTGTCCTGCCGTACCCACACCCTGCTGTCACTTAGGCGACGCACATCGTGACATTACAACATGCTCTATGACGGCACAGCGTGCAGTAACATTAGAGGCCCAGTTGAGCCAGAAGACATGTCCTGAATTGAATAGACCAAAAAGGATGTGCATAATGGGGGAAAGGGAGAAGCACAAAGGAGCAGATGGAGGGCTGTAGGAACAACAGGACAGATGAATGGTCAAGTGAGTACTGTTCTATATTATTTAACCATTTGCGTGGCCTTCAAGCAGAGTAAATTGTTTAGAATTCATATTTTGGAGAATACACATTTTTTGTTAGTTTTTAGGAGAATTCAGTTTCACTCGCAGCGGCGTACCGCCAATGGCGGCAGGCCATGCAACTGCTATGGGGTACGTGAGCTGGGGGGGCCCGATGTCAGCGCCCGCATCAGGCATCCCCCCCCCCCCCCGCACAGCCAGCGCTGCCCCCCATGTACTGTATGAAAGACCATGGGGCCGCATTATATTGTGTGGAGGACCATTGGGGTGCATTATACTGTGTGGAGGACAATGGGGGGTGCATATATTGCGTGAAGGACCATGGGGGTGCATTATACAGTATGGAAGACCATGTGGGCCGCATTACTTTGTGTGGAGGACCATGGGGGTGCATTATATTGTATGGAGGACCATGGGGGTGCATTATACTGTATGGGAACCATGGAGGTGCATTACATTGTGAGGGGGGACCATAGGGGTGCATTATATTGTATGGAGGACCATGGGGGTGCATTATACTGTATGGAGAACCATGGGGGTGCATTATATTGTATTGAGGACCATGGGGGTGCATTATACTGTGTGGAGGAACATGGGGGTGCATATATTGCATGGAGGACCATGGGGGTGCATTATACAGTATGGAGGACCATGGGGGCCGCATTATATTGTGTGGAGGACCATGGGGGTGCATTATATTGTATGGAGGACCATGGGGTGCATTATACTGTATGGAGAACCAACGGGGTACATTATACTGTCTGGGGGACCATGGGGGTCCATTATACTGTATGGACCACTATGTGGAGCCATTATACTGTATGGAGCATTATGTGGGGCCATTGTACTGTATGGAGAATTATGTGGGGCCATTATACTGTATGGAGGACCATGGGGGTGCATTATACTGTATGGAGGACCATGGGGGTGTACTATACTGTATGGAGGACCATGGGAGTGCATTATACTTTATGGAGGACCATGGGGGTTCATTATACTGTGTGGGGGACCATGGGGGTGCATAATATTGCATGGAGGACCCTGGGGGCTCATTTTATTGCATAGAGGACCATGGGAGGTGCATTATACTATATGGAGGACCATGGGAGGCGCATTATACTATATGGAAGGCTATATGAGGCCATTATAATATTTGGAGGGTTATGTGGGGGCATTATACTGTGTGCAAGCAATTATACAGTGTGAAGGTTTGTGTGGGGTCTATCTAACTGTTTGGAGGGCTACTGCAGGCCATTATACTATATGTGGGCCCATTATAGTGCATGGAGGGCTGTCTGCGTGTCACAGTTGGGGGATCATACTGTGTTGAGCTCACCATACTTTGCCTTGGGAGTTGAGGTGGGGTACAGTAGGGTCATTATACTGTGCATGTGGAGGAATTCACCATGGAGGTATCATACTGTGTTTGGGGGGCACTTTTGTTGGCATCATACTTTTTATGGGGGAAATGAAAGAGGAATCTGGGACTTCAGCAGGAGGAAAATTATTATGTAAAGGATGGAAAGTTGTGAGATCTGCTCTTCTGTGATCCCGACAATTATTTAATTTTTGTTTTTGTTTTTTTTCTTTTTTGGGGGGGTGGGGGGGCCCAATTAGAACTTCTGATATGGGGCCTCATGATTTCTATGTACGTCCCTGTTCACTCGTATAAATTTACTCATCTTTACTGCAGAACAGGAGCAGGAAATAGAGGTCCCACAAGCCTGTTTCCAATTGCTTCCTCTGACAAAATAATCTTTTGGAATAATAGCATTGAATCAGGTTATTTGCTTTATATGCAGTTGCTTAAAATAATACATATCTTTCAGACTGAACCAAATCTAACATTAATGATGAAACAAATTCATCATTATGAGCCTAAACTAAACAAAAATATAGTGTTCACTTGGGCAGATTCATAAAAAGTGTCTAAAAGAAAAATTTCTGTAGCAACCAGTCACAGCAAAGCTTTTATATTTCAAGAGTAGAATACAAAATGAAAGCTGCACTGTGGTGCGTTGCGCTGTGTGCATTGAAAAAAATACTATTTTACTTTTTCATTAATCTAGCCCATTGTGTTAAAGTGCACAAATACAGCCTGTAGACTAACCTTGTCCAAAAATGGGAGCTGTAAAGATTGCCACTCTGATACTTTGCTTTTTATACATTTTTATTTTTTTTTGCAAAGTTGAAGAAACAAGAATTAAAAATAGATAAGTGAATAATTCTAACTATAAGTAACAAAACCAGATTGAAGACTAGAATGTGCAATACTAAAGATTATGTGTATACTGGTGAGAACATTGTACTGTACAATGAAAACCCCAGTATCCCAGGGGTCTAGTGGAAAGTGTGAGTTTGGAAAGATTAGTATTGACCAGTCAGCAGATGTACTCACAAGGTGAAAGCTAAAGCTATTGCCCTTCAATGTGTGACGCTGAGTCACTTCTCATGGACAAGCCGCGAGTCGGGATAGTCAAGGAGTCCGAGGTCAGTAGCTAGGAGGGTACATCCAGGCTCGGACTGGCTCACAGGAGAACAGGCTCTTCACTCCACCTACTGTATATGAGAAGTAGTTGGTACAATACATTTATTTCATTATGTTCAGACAAGAGCATCATCTCAACATTCATTTAACAAACTACCCCGTTTATTATTATACAGAAAAATAGGTACATTTGTGAATCAGGGTAATTTGATATTTGCATGTAGCTGCACAGTGGGCTACCAGAGTCAATGTTACTGGTGGGCCCTTGGCACCCCAGTCTAGCACTGGGTACGTCAAACAGAGGGAAAAGACAAAGGTGTAGTCAGGTAACGGTCCGAGGTCAGAATACCAGGACAATAGCGGATTAGAGCAAAAGGGGTAATACAAACGGGTAGTCAATAGGAAAGTCCAGGGTCCGGCAGCAAGGAATCAGAAAGTCAGAATGCTGAGAACAAGGCACAGAAGAACAAGCCACACAGAGCTGAAAGCTATGACTGGCAGCTATCTGGGCCAGACAGCTCAGTTAAGTAGCTAAGTATTCACTGGAACAGGGAACACCTGAAGGGAGCTCAGCACTTCCCAGACTCAGATTGGATGGCTGAGTTGTCAATCATTGTACAGACAGCTCAGCACGCCCCTGCACCAGACTGAACTACTGAGCTGTGTAAGGCAGTGCTAGTCATCATACTGGAGGATACTCGCTGCACTGGGTCAATTAAAGCACACCAGGCACGTTTTTCCAGTTTTCACACTCCAGCAGTTTATTATACAACATAACTGCTATAACCGAGTCCAACTCAGTGGCTTGCCGACATATTACATATAATGTCCAGGAGCCTTTCAAGTGGCAGACAGGCCCACTTGGCTCCAGTTACAGCCCCCCAGCAAAGTCACTTATAGAAATGTCCACATCAAGCAGTGTTTTTACCTTTGCCGGGTTTTAGCTGCTTCAGACTTGTTCCGCCACCACTGTGGCTTTACGGCTCCCCAGATGGGGGTCTCCAGCCCTCGTTCCTTCAAAGGCTACTGGTATGTGGTCTCACCTCACATCCAGCCTTTGCCTTCCAGGACTCTTGCCTTCCAAGCCTCTGGCCCTCCAAGGCTACTGGGATCGCTTACACATACGGATCCAACCTCTGCCTTTCAGGCTTCACCAGGCTTCAATAGGCCTTACTAGGCCTCACACTCTAGTGGTGTCCCACACGGGAACAGGCCTCACACCTTACACACCTGTTTCAAAACTACCAGGGTTTATATATCTTCCAATGCACACAGGACCTGTGCTAATGTCACAGTCATGTGATCAGACAGACATTCTGTGTGCACAGGACCTGTGCTATGTCACAGTCATGTGACCAGTCACTTGAGGGGGAGGTACATGGTCAGCCAAAACACATCCTGGACCATTACCGTAATGCCAGAAGTCGCTGCATTACATATCCCCCCCTCTGTTCAAACTTGTGGGGTTGAACACATAATATACACAATCACATTATAACTCCAAGTTCACACAGAGACCATGTACTTGACACTTGCGCTACTCAGCCCCTGGAACCTTAGTCATCGACATTAGCCCATTCCTTAGGGACCTACCATCCGTCATTGTCACCGACTTCGTCAAGTCACATTTCCAGGTCATAACCTTGTCAGACCTCCCCCGCTCCCAGCGGTCAGTCGTAACCTTGTCAGACCTCCCCCGCTCCCAGCGGTCAGTCGTAACCTTGTCAGACCTCCCCCGCTCCCAGCAGTCAGTCGTAACTTTGTCAGACCTCCCCCGCTCCCAGCGGTCAATACAGCAGGATGACTCACACGTCCTGGTATCTAAGGTCCGGTTAGACTCCGTACTGTCCCGTACTCTAGTGGGTCGTTTGTGTGGGCCTCTCAAACCTGAGTTACTGGAGGTCTCACTACCTCTAAACCCACGCCCACTACTCTCAGGACATCTTGAAAGGTCCCTAACTTCAGCTGTAGCTGTTCTGTTATTTAGGGGGCCCTTTCTCTGTCTGGTCTCACAATTTCTAGACAGCTGCCATCTTCTGCTGCTCAGATGATGCTGTCTATCCACTCGCAGTCTAGCGAGATTCAACTGTTCTACCTCTCGCAGGTAGGTCACTCGGTACTCCATCAGCATGCGTATATATGCAAGACTTTCTTCCGTTCCTACAGAGGAGAATGACACCATGCCGTCTTCATCTGGTATCCAGTCCTGTCGATCATGTGGACTGCTTACTTTCATCACCCCAGAGTTCTTTACTATCATCTGTATGGCTCGGCCATTTCTCCCAATGAGCTTTCTCACCAGAACATGAGGCACCCGGATGACCTCTTCCCGCAGACTGTGAGCTTTTCTCATAAGCTCCAGTTGTCTAACGGCATGTTCCGTCTTCAACCGGAGAAACCGCTTCGTGCGAATACATCGCCAGTGCATGTCACTTAGGATCGCCACCCTCTTCACTGTGACTTTGGTTGTGGACAGGACCACCAGCTGTTTAGCTTCTGAGGTCGAGTACACCTTACAGGCTCCCACGGCCTTCTTAAACTGTTCATGCATGGACTCACTAGTGCATTCTTTTCTCAAATCCTCGGGTACATCTATGAGGCATTTGTACCGAGACGTTTCTGTCTCACCAGTGGTTTCCAGACGATCAACCAGCTCAGGTTTCAGGGACAATTGACTTTCAGCTTCTTCACCCTGTATGGTTCCCCTGAGCTGACTCACAGCTACAACTTCAAGAATTTTCGACTTGACCACTTTCATCTCATATTTATCTTCTGTTGACACAATCTTAGCTCTCCTCAGGTCCACCTTCTCATGGTATAAGGGAGTGAGTGCAACTTTTTTTCCCTTTTCCTTCTCCAAGGAGGCCTCGTTCACTGAGTGATACTTTGCCAGGCGACCTTTGAGCTCGAAAACTTCTTCCTCTAGCTCAGCTACTCGCCTCTCAGCAGCCCATCTCTGAAGCTCTTCCTGCTTCCACTGCTCCTTTAACAGTAGAGTTCTCTCAGACCTCTCTGTCTCCAATGCGCCCACTCGGCTCTCAACAGCCAGTCTCTCAAGCTTCTCTTGCTTCAAATGGGCTTGTAGCAATTCCTTGAGCTCCTTGATCTCGGCTTTTAAATCCACCAAGTCACCCAAGCTTGCATTATTCGAGTAGGTATTTGTTTCATACCTCCCATCTCCAGTGGCCAACTCCTGGCCCTGGTCTGTGGCTTCTCCGACAGACTCCTCCATCTTTTTATGCTCAGCTTCCATCTTGCTGATTCTTTCCTTAAGGCACGTCTCTGCCCTCTGGAGATTATCACAGAACATCTGCAGCTCCTTCACCTGAGCTTCCAGACCTAGGGTCTTTCTGCGGAGATCATAATTTTCATCACGGGTGTCCTGCAGAGTGGTCTCAACCACTTGGCGCATGTGTTCTGCATCCGCCTTATCATCCTCTAGTTTTTCTTTAACCCTGAGGAGATCCTCATAGTCTCTCTTAATTTGTTGCAGTTCCCCACTGCGTTCACCATATTCCTACTTGGATTCACACAGCTCCCGGTTGAACTGTTCGCGCAGTCGTTCTAGGTTTTGTTCACGCCCAGAAACCTCATCCTGCAGCGCCTCCTTCTCAAGCTTTAACTGCAAAACCACCTCCTTGGTTTTGCGGCGGTCCTCCTTAATTTCCTGGAACATTTCCTTCATTGGTTAATTTCCTCGTTGCTTCCCTCCAGTCTCGCTGTAAGTTCCTCACAACCTGGTATATTTTCTGCCGTTCGGACTCCAGGTTCCGCAGGTCTGAGGACACGTTCTCCAGGTTTTCCCATAGTTGCGATACATCACTCTGACACTGCTGCCTGATAGGCTCCAGCTCTTGGTCATGACTGGCCGCCTCCTCTTTCAGGGCTGTCATTTCCTGATCCTTCTTTCTCAGTACTGTACCGGAGCTTGCTACTGGCAACGTCACCTCCTCTTCTGCCTCTAAAGGAGGATCAACACTTGAAATAAAGGCACACAGTACTACATTTTCTTTATTTTCACTTGCAGCAAAGACTACAGGAGCAACCTTTTTGTGGCCCTTGAGCCGTCGACGACGAGAGGGGGACTCTCTTCCCTCGTCTAGCCCCTCCTGACTGACCTCTCTTTCTACTTTCATAGTGTTACCGTCAGCTACGGGGTCTGTGTCACTCCCCATGGTTTTGTGGACTAACAGGTCACCTCCCACTTTGACGTCAACCCCTTCTACTGGAGCTACCCCGTTATCAACGGTCAAATCGTCATTTTTAGGCGGTACCAACCCACAACCAGTAACAAGTTTTGGTTTTCTATACTCCATGCTCTTTTGAAAATCCGCCCCCTTTTGAGACTCCGTCCCCTTTTGGACACCCACACCTGTAGGGGTATTTTTACAAAAAAAATCAGCAATAGTCTTAGGACTCAGTTCACAACATCTCTTACCACCTCCCCGGGCACTCTGGGACAATACTGGCGCCCCTGGAGAGTTCACAGAATGGTTCACTGCTGCCATTCTATACGGTGCCCACAGCTCCTGCCGTTCCTGCACCATGTCCTGTAGACGTTTCTCAAATACTTGCTGCGGTTTTAACCAGCACTTTAATCACTCAATAGCTTCATTTTCTTTTGCTGCTCTGTTCACAACCATCGCGGTATACTATTCATGCTAGACACTTCACCGCTTTCCCCGGAAAATTTTTCGTGGCCCCGCCGAGCCTCAGCAAACCAGGTTTGAGTGTGAGGACAATTTTCTTAACCCCGCCGAATTACAGCCAGATGCTTTAATTTTCGTGACCCCACCAAGACACAGCAAACCAGGTTTGAGTGCGAAGACAATTTTCGTAACCCCGCCGAGTTACAGCAAGATGCTTTAATCTTCGTGACCCCGCTGAGCCACAGCAAGATGCTTGTATCCACACTCGTCGTCGCCCCTAGTAACCGGGCTGCCGTTGCCCCTAGCAACCAAGCTGTAGTTGTCCCTAGCAACTGGGCTGCAGTTGCTCGCATTCTCCAACCACATGGCAGCGCTAGTCATCATACTGGGGGATGCTCGCTGCACCGGGTCAATTAAAGCACACCAGGCACGTTTTTCCAGTTTTCACACTCCAGCAGTTTATTATACAACATAACTGCTATAACCGAGTCCAACTCAGTGGCTTGCTGACATATTACATATAATGTCCAGGAGCCTTTCAAGTGGCAGACAGGCCCACTTGGCTCCAGTTACAGCCCCCCAGCAAAGTCACTTTTAGAATTGTCCACATCAAGCAGTGTTTTTACCTTTGCCGGGTTTTAGCTGCTTCAGACTTGTTCCACCACCACTGTGGCTTTACGGCTTCCCAGATGGGGGTCTCTAGCCCTCGTTCCTTCAAAGGCTACTGGTATGTGGTCTCACCTCACATCCAGCCTTTGCCTTCCAGGACTTTTGCCTTCCAAGCCTCTGGCCCTCCAAGGCTACTGGGATCGCTTACACATACGGATCCAGCCTCTGCCTTTCAGGCTTCACCAGGCTTCAATAGGCCTCACTAGGCCTCACACTCTAGCGGTGTCCCACACGGGAACAGGCCTCATGCCTTACACACCTATTTCAAAACTACCCGGGTTTATATATCTTCCAATGCACACAGGACCTGTGCTGATGTCACAGTCATGTGATCAGACAGACATTCTGTGTGCACAGGACCTGTGCTATGTCACAGTTATGTGACCAGTCACCTGAGGGGGAGGTACATGGTCAGCCAAAACACATCCTGGACCATTACCGTAATGCCGGAAGTCCCTGCATTACAGCTGTCAATCACTGCACAGACAGCTCAGCATGCCCCTGAACCAGACTAGACAACTGAGCTGTCAATCACTGCGTCCTAAGACACACTAAGGGGTGGAATTGTTACACAATGGCGTTAGAAGTGGAAAAACAGGGTGAGTCAAAAATAATCAAAAACATTGATACAAACTGGATCCTACATGGAAGCCATTACCCTCTAAATCAGGAGTCCTCAAACTACGGCCCGTGGGCCGCATGAGGATTTTTATCCGGCCCGTAGGATTTTTTATCTGTTCCTGTGCAGATCCGCTGTCTTCCTGCTGTGCACTCCCTGTGACGTCTCAGGTCAGAGGGTGTGGTGACGTCTTTCCACCGCGCCCTCCCCTGAGCTGTCACAGGCTGCACAGAGCAGGAAGACGACGGCGACGCTGGAGTCCGGACCCGAGCAGCGGCAGCAGGTGAGAAGTGAGGTGAGTATTTTTCTTTTTTTTTTTAATGTATGGAGGCATGGGGCATAATATTAGGGGTGACATCCTGCATGGGGCATAATATGGGGGGTGACATCCTGCATGGGGCATTATATGGGGGAGTAACATGCTGCATGGGGCATTATAAAGAGAGGGGAGTGATATCCTGCATGTTGCATTATAACAACAGGGGAGTGATATCCTGCATGGGGCATTATATGGGGGGGTGACATCCTGAATTGGGCATTATAACGACAGGGGAGTGATATCTTGCATGGGGCATTTTATGGGGGGGTGACATCCTGAATGGGGCATTATATGGGGGGGTTACATGCTGCAAGGGGCATTATATAGGGGGTGACATCCTGAATGGGGCATTATAAAGACAGGGGAGTGATATCCTGCATGAGGCATTATATGGGGGGTGACATCCAGCATGGGGCATTATATGGGGGGGGAGACATCCTGAATGGGGCATTATAAAGACAGGGGAGTGATATCCTGCATGGGGCATTATATGGGGGGGTGACATCCTGCATGGGGCATTATATGGGGTGTGACATCCTGCATGGGGCATTATATGGGGGGTGACATCCTGCATGGGGCATTATAAAGACAGGGGAGTGATATCTTGCATGGGGCATTATATGGTGGGAGAAAGGGACATCCTGCATGGGGCATTATATGGGGGGTGACATCCTGCATGGGGCATTATAAGAGGGGAACAGCCTGCATGGGGCATTATAAGGGGGGAACAGCCTGCATAGGGCATTATAAGGGGGAAACAGCCTGCCTATTGAGGACCTATGCTGCCTATTGGGGACATTTACCTCCCCATTGATGACCTATGCTGCCTATTGGGGACATTTACCTGCCTATTGGGGACATTTACCTGCCTATTGGGGACCTATGCTGCCTATTGGGGACATTTACCTGCCCATTGAGGACCTATGCTGCCTATTGGGGACATTTACCTGCCTATTTGGGGACCTATGCTGCCTATTGGGGACATTTGCCTGCCTATTGAGGACCTATGCTGCCTATTGGGGACATTTACCTGCCTATTGGGGACCTATGCTGCCTATTGAGGACCTATGCTGCCTATTGGGGACATTTACCTGCCTATTGGGGACATTTAACTGCCTATTGGGGGCATTTACCTCCCTATTGGGAACCTATGCTGCCTATTGAAATACCGGTTGATTTAACTTTACTTGTTCTTCATTTTAAATATTATATTTGTTCTTGTATTGTTTTTTTACTTCAAAATAAGATATGTGCAGTGTGCATAGGAATTTGTTCATAGTTTTTTTTTAAAAATTATATTCCGGCCCTCCAATGGTCTGAGGAACCGTGAACTGGCCCCCTGTTTAAAAAGTTTGAGGACCCCTGCTCTAAATAGTCAGTAGAACAAAGAATGTATATTTGGAGTAAGTGGGTACACATAATAAATCTAGAGCTGTCAAATCTGCAATAAATATTTTATATTGATAAGGATCCCATTTATTCTGGTTTACATTTTCAGTAGGATCAATGGCCATCGTAAGTCAGGAATGAACAACTGTCTGCTTGGGATTTATAAGGTTGCTCTCTGGTATTTTAGCTTCATTTGATCAGGGTCATAGAATAACTTCATTGTTTATAGATGCACAATTGTGTTCATTTATTTCTACTTTAAAAGAAGATATACACCTCATAAAAAGATATACAAAAATTATATACACCTCATAAAAAGATATACAAAAAATATACACCTCATGTCACTAAAGGAAGTTCTTACAGTGCCTTGAAAAAGTATTCATACACTGTGAACTTTTCCACATTTTTCCCATTACACCCACGAACTTAAATGCAGTTTATTGGAATTTTATGTGATATACCAACACAAAGTAGTATTTGTGAACTGTAAATGAATTGATACATGGGTTTTTAATTATTTAAAAAATATAAATCTGAAACTTGTGATGTGCACTTGTATTCAGCCCCCTGTAGCCTGACACCCCAAAATAAATCCCTGAGTGATCAATTACCTCCAGAAGTCACATAATTAGTAAATTGAGTTCACCTGTGAGTAATTCATTCTTAGGCTACGTTCATACTTTCAGTATTTGGTTGGTATATTACATCAGTATTTGCAAGCCAAAACCAGGAGTGGAACAATCAGAGGAAAAGTATAATAGAACAAGTGCACCAATTCTGCATTTTTCACCTTTTCACCCACTCCTGGTTTTGACTTACAAATACTGATATAAAATTCTGAACAAATACTGAACGTGTGGTCTTAGTATAACTACAGCTGTTCTATGAAGGTCTAAGAGGTTTGTTTGAGAACTGTAGGGATCAAACTGCATCATGAAAACCAAGGAACACAACAGACAGGTCAGGGATAAAGTTGTGGAGGAAAGTAAAGCAGGGTTAGGTTATTAAAAAAAAATAGCCCAAACACTGAACATCTCACGGAACACTCTTCAATCCATCATCCAAAATGGAAGGAGTATGGCACAACTGCCAACCTACCAAGACATGGCTGTCCACCTAAACTGACATCCCAAGCAAAAAGAGGCCGATGGTCACTCTGGAGGAGCTGCAGAGATCCACAGCTCAGGTGGGACAATCTTCCCACAGCACAAATTTGGCCTTTATGGAAGAATGGCAAGAAGAAAGTCATTTTTGAAAGGAGACATAAGAATTCCTGATTGGAGTTTGCAAAAAAACATGTAGGGGACACAGTTAGCATGTGAGAGAAGATGCTCTGGTCAGCTAAGACCAAAGTAGAACATTTTGGGCTAAATGCAGAATGCTAAGTAAAATACAACACTGCACATCCCCCTGAAAACACCGTCCCCACTGTCAAACATAGTCGTGACTGCATCATGCTATGGGGATGCTTTTCTTCAGCAGGGAAGTTGTTTAGAATTGATGGGAAAATGGATGGAGCCAAATACAGTGCAATCCTGGAGGAAAACCTGTTGAGGCTGCAAAAGAGACTGAGACGCTGATTCACCTTCCAGCGGGACGACTCAAAACATACTGCCAGAGCTACAATGGAATGGTTTAGATCAAAGTATATTCATGTGGTTGAATGGCACAGTCAAAGTCCAGACCTAAATTCCATTGAGAATCTGTGGCAAGACTTGAAAATTGCTGTTCACAGAAGCTCTCCATCCAATTTCACAGAGCTAGAGCTAGTTTGCAAGGAAGAATGGACAAAAATTTCAGCCTCTAGATGTGCAAAGCTGGTAGAGACATACGCTACAAAATTTGCAGCGGTAATTCCAGTGAAATGTGGTCCTACAAAGTATTAACCCGGGGGTTGCTGAATACAAATACAAGTCACTATTTTTTAATTTATATTTTTAAAATAACTAGAAAACCTTGTATCTTTTCCTTTACAGTTCACAAATACTTGCCACTTTGTGTTGTTATATCACCACCCCCCCCCTCCCCCAAAAAAAGAACATTTAAGTTTGTGGGTGTAATGTGAAAAAATGTGGAAAAGTTCACGGGTTATGAATACTTTTTCAAAGCATTGTTTAAGTATAATGTGAGAGAGTGGCTGCCTTAGGAGATGAGTATACTAGCAACAGTATAATCAATAATAATAAGAATTATTTACACTATCTGTATATAATTCTAGGAGGAATTGAGGCGCTTGGATACATGTTTGCTGAAGTAGAAAATGATTGAAATGCACACTGAGATTATTATTTAAATAACATGATTACAGAAGAGAAGCCAGGGATTTGGTAAATTTGTGATAATAATGAGAATAAAGGCTTTGAAGTCCAGAACCAAGCTTATTTCTAAGGATCTGTCTTTTAAATTATCCCACATCAAGGGGAAAAATTTGCAGTGTATTATAGGCCCAACTAAATACTGAAATACAAGTGTAATAAGCCCTTGAATCTATGGAATGGTGAAAAGAATACAAGCTATGCCAAGCATACGGTTATGTGACAGTTGCTCATCAAGTAGTTTTGCGGAACATACTTATTTAAGTCAAAATGGCCATTGAAGGGGTTTACTTATGTGTTAGAAGGGCACCCTTCTTTATTGGTGAGAGCGGAGAGTTGCTGTAAGGGAGAATCTTGACCAGTTGCAACTTCACTCAGAATAGGAGGGGTTGCGCTAAAACAAACCCTTCAAGTAATCCATTTGAAAAAACTCAGTATGGACTTTTGCAATGAAGGCTCTTGCACTAATTTTGTCTAAAAAAAATTTAATGGGATCAGAGAAATAGAGTTTTAAGTCAAAACAACGGACAACCACAATAGAACCCCATAAGAAAAACAATGGTGTGCTTGGTTTTAACATAACTTTATTGCAACTTCACTCACCACCCATCTGGAAAAGTTTTCCCCCTCCCATATACTAATGTGCCACAAATAGAAAGTTGATATCACCAACCATTCCCATTTAATTTAGGTGTATCCATATAAATGGCTCACCCTGTACAGCTAGTTATAAGCAAAATCCACAACACAAAAGCAAAAAAAAACACACATTTAATGGATTTCTGAGGAGATTGGATATAAAGCTGTGTTAACATTTGCGTTGTGAATCTTTGTCTGGGGTTCAATCAAACATAGCAATATTTTTGACAGGAAATGGATAACAACAAGTCACCTTGGCAGATAAACATACATCTATTGTGTCATTCCTTCCTTCATCTGAAGAGTTTGTGCTGAATTCTAATGCCAGAGCCTCTGGACACACAGCAGCCGGGGAGGGATACATATATATATGCTTAGTCTTATACTTCAGGAACGCTCTGAAGGAAAACTAAAAAAGATCTTTGCAAGACATGGACTGGGTGAAATGCTTTTTGCAGCATGTCAGAGTTTGTTACCACGACATTTGCTTAAGGTCAAATGATCTAAAACTGTGTCCCTTGTGGTCCTTTGTGTCAATCTAGTTTTACATCAATGAGCTGTCTTATTGTAAAGCTGATGGCCATGTTAATGCTAGATTTAAGGCATAATTCTTGTGCTTTAACTATGGAGGGTCATAATCACATCACCAAATATTTACTAATGAGTTTGCACTTGTTACAAAGTAACTTTTGTGGATCAAATAAACAACATGAAGGAATAAATAAAGTTGATTGTGCTAAAGCCTATAAGCTGTTGAAAGATAAACTTGGACAGCATATAAGTGGCAGCGATAAGTCCGGATCTAAATCCCATTGAACACCTGTGGAGAGATCTTAAAATTGCTGTTGGAGAAGGCACCCTTCAAATATGAGAGACCTGGAGCAGTTTGCAAAAGAAAAGTGGTCCAAAATTCCATTTGAGAGGTGTAAGATGCTTGTTGATGGTTATAGGAAGCGATTGAGTGCAGTTATTTATTCCAAAGAGTGTGCAACCAAATATTACGTTGGGAGTTCCAACCATTTTGTCCGGCCCATTTTGGGGGTTTAGTGTGAATTTATGTCCAATTTGCCTTTTTTTTCTCAGTTTTTTTGTGTAGTTCCAATACACACAAAGGGAATAGACATGTGTATAACAAAACATGTGTAATTGTAATAATTTACTGGGAGAAATACTTCATTTTCTTGAACAATTTCAAGGGTGCCAACACTTTCGGCCATGACTGTATATTATTACGAAGCAACATTGTTACCACTAAGCATAACTATAAATAATGCAATGAGAGCACATGTGGATACTGTTGTTTTGTCTCCTACGTTTCACTGCATATATGAATCAGCTCAATGGTTCTTGTAAATTACTCATCCTCCCACAGATCATTTATTCAGACCTAGATTAATTCAACTCTTGCCAGTGTCACTTGTCTTTCATTTCAGATCATTTAACTTTCTGCCCAGCGGTCCATGCTGTTATTCCTAAAAATATCTACAGTATGTACTCACCAAATCACATCCAAAATTGTACTCCATCCTCATACAAATGACCATATTTGCCTTTTTTTTCTTCTGTTTTATTGCCCTCAATTGAACTTTATATTTAACTTGATTCTAATCCAAGTTTCAGTCTGGAATTGGTTTAATGTTTTAACTCCAGGCAAAAGCTCAGCCTTTGTCCAGAGGGGAGGCTCTCAAAGGTTTCACTGATCCAAGGATGGACCAAACCAAGAGTGTAACATATGACCGTCTAATAAATTCTGGTTCTTACTTAATCTGGTCCAGAAGAGGTTAAACTCATTTGAAGCCTACTGAGCTCAGTCGTTTACTGATAGGGCCAATCATTTATTAGATTTTATGGATGATGTGTCCTGTGTTTGCAATGATACCAAAGATTCAATTGTAAGGCAGCGCTAGACATCATGCTGGGGGATACTCGCTGCACCGGGTCAAGTAAAGCACACATGCAATGTCTTTCCATTTTTTCACAATGCAGCAGTTTATTATTTATCATAAACCGCTTATCACATAGTCCAACTCCGTGGCTCGCCGGCATGCACATATAATATCCACGAGCCTCAAGTGGCAGACAGGCCCACTTGGCTCCAGTTACAGCCTTCAGCAAGGTAATAGCATAAATGTCCACATTAAGCAGTGTTTTTACCTTTGCCGGGTTACAGCTGCTTCAGTCCGTTTGGTTTGCCACCACTGTGGCTTTGCGGCTTCCCAGATGGGGGTCTCTAGCCCTCGTTCCCTCAAAAGGCTACTGGAATGTTTCACGCACACATCCAGCATCTGCCTTTCAGGGTCTTGTCTTTCAAGCCGGCTTTTCCCTCCAAGGCCACTGGCATCTACACACAGGATCCAGCCTCGACCTTTCAGGCTGCCAGACTTCACCAGGCTTCACTCTAACGGTGTCCCACATGGGTACAGGCCTCATGCCTTTTCCCACACACCCCCTGTGTCAAGTCTATCAGGATTTATATATCCTGTAGTACACACCCACAGGACCTGTGCTGATGTCACAGTCATGTGATCAGACATTCTGTGTGCATAGGACCTGCACTATGTCACAGTCATGTGACCAGTCACCTGAGGGGGAAGGTACATGGTCATCCCAAAACACATCCTGGATCATTACAGTAATGCCAAGCAAGCCGCTGCATTACACAATATAATAAATGTAGGTATATACATTGTATACACTGTTCCGTACAGATAGAGGATGGACCCTCAGTATAATTTATTTTCCATTCCAGGTGCATGTCCAGTGCATGCCCCACTTGAAACATTTTATAGGAAATATATCTTCAAATATTACTATATTTAAAATAGTAGTTGCACTTATTCCAAAAAGTAGGATACGTTTAACTGCTTGTTGGTCCTCGGACCCTGCTTTCTTGTTTCTTATTATGTGTAGTAGTAAATTTAAATTAATAAAGTGTATTTCTCTAACAGTAGGCTTGCAACGAGAGCTAAATTTAAAACATTTTAATTTACTCTTCTTTGAGATGTTTTTACAGCATTAACATTATGTGGAATTAATGCAGTATATCTATTTTAAAATACACTTTTTTATTTATTCTTAAGATGTTTCATGAAGATGCTAGCGGTGGCTGGCAACTAGTGGCTGTTGATGTGAATAAGCCACAGGGAAGAGCTCCCGCATGTCTACAGGTAAGCTGTACTTGGATGACTGCAAATGACTTGTATATAGCAAAATGAATGTGAAAATTAAAGTATACTATGGACAGTAGTCTTGATTATGCTTAAATATTTTAATTACATTCTGTATAAAGCAGTAGTGACAACATATCACACTGTACTTCAATTTTTAGAATAAATAGTACTTGAACAGGCAAAATCAAACAGCAATTTATTGATAATTGAAACAGTAAGTGCTCACAAGAGCTTACAATATAAGAGAAAATACGAGTAGCAAAAATGCGAGTAACAAACATTGAAGTTTTGCAAAATATTCTTCTTTTTTCCGTCTGCTTTCCAAAACTAAACATGCATTTAACTGAATTTTTTACCTTCTAACACCCTCACTAGACCTCTCAGTCACAGTTCGCAACCTCACAAATTCTCCAGTTTCCCATCTACAGTACTGCAATCTTCAAACCTTTTCTATGGCCCCTCATGTAACACTTTTGCACTTCTCCAATCCACCCTCAACTCTGCTGTGCAGTGAATTCACCTCTCCTCTCACAATCTACTACTATTCCCTTCAGCTAGCCCATTCACTGGCTTCTGTTGCTAGATGCTGCCTGATCCACTCTACAGATGGTGATGATGGAGACATCATAGCCAATATCACAGGATGGCTCAGGTGCTGTCTAGCCAGAGATACTCATATGGTTGGGACGTGTGGTGCCGATCAGCCAGGCGGAAGGGGTGCTGTCCAGCAAATCAGCAGGTGTAACCAGCTCCATGCTGTGCCAATGGGACAGCATACTGCTGGGAGTTGCCAGTTATTGTGCTTGACTTACTCCCTGTTGTACTCATCAACACAATGGCTCAGTGGTTAGAACTGTTGCATTGCAGCGGTGGGATCCTGGGTTCATAATACCTCCAAGGATAACATCTGCAAGGAGTTTGTATGTTCTCTCTGTGTTTGTGACGCGCCCCCTGGGCCATATTCTTTAGGGGGAATATCCGGAGCCGGATCAGATGGGAGTTGTAGTCTTCCGAGTGGCTGTGACCCGGTCCGTGCCCAGGGTGTCAAACTCAGTTGTATGTGGCAGTCCTACAGATGTTAATAAGTTCTTAATGTCGACTACGCCACCCGTTGTATTGCGGTCACTATGGCCGCCGCTGCAGCAGGGTCCGCTGAGGCTGATGGTGTAGGTGCAGCTTTTGATGGTATAACCCCCAACGGGTGGGGTATAGCCTCAGGGGGTCAGGTGCAGAGGATGGGGGTTGTGGTGGTGCAGCATAGATGTTAAAGGAAGACAGAGTCGGGTTATGCAGTTAAGGGTATTTACTCACTGCTGATGTTCCGGTCACTCCAGCTTCAAGTGACCTCCCGAGCCGTGCTGCATCCACCAGGTCCTGGATCCAGCCAACCCCCAAGCGAGTCCGGAGCGTGACCCTGAGCTCTCCTTCTGTCCTTTCTCTGGCCGTCCCCACTAGTGATCCACCCAGGTCCAGCTCCCTCGGGCCTTCTGTTGGGAGACCCTTAGCCTTGGGTTCCCTGACCCTCCACGTGGTATGCCTTCGGGGTGGATGTGGTGGGTGGCCGTGGCAGACGCTGCCCACGGCCTCCGGTCTCTGGCTGGGGTGTGTTTTTGCCCCCACCAGCTTGGGTTCCGGTACCCTGATGCCGACTCTTCACCCGTGGATTGGATTTGGGGTCTCAGAGTCCTCTCTTCTGTTTCCCCCTCTGGGTCTCTCTTGCTTTCTCCTCTCTCTCTCTCTGGGGCTGCTCTGCTCCTCCGCTTCTTACTCTGACAGACTGACTGACTGACTGACCCTGTTCTTTGATGGTGCCCACCTTATATACACCCTCTATGTGTGAGCTCAGGTGACCAGCACCCAATGAGCTCCTATCTTTACCCAGGCTGCTCCCCCTATCTGCCCCTACACTACTTGGGATGTACCACCCCCCTCCCACTCCAGCCAGGAACAGACTCGGTCGTACCTGCACATTTCTAAGTGGGAGTACCGTCGGCCTGTTCCTCGGAAATGGGATGTATGTAGTGCATGCAGCCTACCGAGCTCAGTTCCACACTCCATCCTTACCCGGGAGTGGAATATCACACCTCTGGGTTGAGGTGCAATACCCCTGTAGCAGCCGAATCCTCAGGGTGCTACATTCCCCCCTGGTAAATCACAGCACGTCCTCGGGCTGTAAGACATAACACCAAAACATACAAATTTTTGCATAAACATATAAAACATATAAAACATTATATATATATATATCAATATAAAACATTCTCGTCGCCTCTGGCTCCTCCTCCGGTCACTGTGCAACGTGTGACCGGGTAAAGTGCGACAGTCTCTCTAGAAAACTGGTTTTCCTATAAAACCGGTAGGGGGCGCTTTAGGACGCGCAACTATATACAAGGATATGGCCGCTCTCAGTCCTCGGCCAGTGGGATTAAGGGAAATACGGGTAACAGTTCACACATGCTGGTCCCAACGGGGACTATATTAGCAACAGCAACAGTTTCAGTTTCAGTTCACGGTTTCAGTTCACGGTTTCAGTTCACGGTGCCCCGACGGGCAACTATATACAGCTTCTGCTTCGCTGTCCTTAGCGACGGCGTCCTCCTGCTCTTGCTTTATGGTTACCTTTGGCTTCAGACCCGTCCGGGTCCTCTTGCTCTTCCTCCTCACACCGCAGCTCTTCCTCCGTCAGGCGATGCACATGGAGGGCGTAGGGACCTTTGGCACACTTGTGCCGGGTGAAGGTGACCTCGTCCCCGATGTAAAGGTCACGACCTCTGTGTCCCTCCGGTAGGTGGGACTCAACGTCTCTCCTGGTTACGAAGACGTCGCCTAGGGTGTGGTGGTCTCGGATGAAGCCCCACCCATGCTGCAGGTTAAACTTTATCACAGTCCCGGTGGTGCGGGGACTATGCGCTGCACGGGGGTCTCTCCTGGCCCGGCTCTTCTGCTCCGCGCTCTTTACTTGAGCTAGCTGTTCCCGGTCCCGCCTCTCTCTCCGCTCCCTCTCGAAGTCCTCGAGCTGTTGGCGGCAGCACTCAGCACGCTCCGCTGCAGCTGCCCGAGTCTCTTGAGTGAACCCCATAAGATCTTCTCCGGTGGGGTCCCACTCAAACTGTGCTTCCGCTAGCGGGGGCGAGATCCTCTTTACGGGCTTTGGAGCCAGGATCAGGGGTTCATCCAGGGGTCTCTCTCTCCGGAGTCGGGGATGGTGAAACTCCGGTGGCCATATAAATGGCTGCCCATCCGGGCACGTATGCTGGGCGTACAGGTCCTCTCCCAGATGCGGCACTCTTGGTCTTATGGGCGCGGTGGTGTTAGCGCCCGGGTTGCCCGGGCCTTGCGGCCAGGCCTGGGGTATCTGGAAGGTAAAGGGCACCGTAAGGATGGCGGCGCCCTGGGCTACTTGGCCCTGCGACCAGGCCGGGGGCTCCGCGGAGGTAGGAGGCGCTGTTGGTATTGCGGCGCCCGGGGGTACTAGGCCTTGCGACCAGGCTGGTGGTACTTCCTGCTTGGTCACGCTCGGGGTCGAGGCGTGTGACGTCACAGGGGTCGCGGCTCCCGTTTGAGGCCTAGTCTGCGGCGGTGACGTTGCAGCGACGGGCACGGCAGGATAGACTTCGGGCTCTGCGACGGGGAGCTGGGGCAGGTACGCGGTTTCCCGGTCTGGGGTATAGACGTCCCCTTTACCTGCCTCCACTCGTTCGGCTCCCTTCTCGGCGCCGTCTCCGGCCTTCAGTCCTCCCGCGCCATCCTCAGAGGCGGTCTGTCTCCTCGTCTCGGGTGGCGTGCTCCGCTGACAGGTCTCGGTCTGCTGGGCCATCTCACGGCTCCACTCCGCCAACGTCTCTCGCTGCACCCGGGCCATCCTCCTTGCGAGGCCCTCCAGAGCAGTCTGTGCACACTCCCGGTCTCGGGGGAGCTGTGCTAGGACCTCCACTAGGCCTAGTGGGGTCGTTGTTTCCAGCAGGCTCCTGACCAACGGGTCGGTGCTGCTCTGCTCTCCTACAGTCGTCTCCAGCAGGCTCCTGGCCAGCGGGCCGGTGCTGCTCTGCTTTCTCGCCATCTCCGGGTAAGCTCCTCCGATACTCTTCTCCAGGCTTCTTGCCTCCGGGTGCGCTCGCTCTAGACTGCTCCAGGCGGCACCCATCTTTGTTCTCTCCTTTCGTCTCCTCCCACTTCGAGGGCGGTCCCGGGGCCACTTGGTGATTGTCAGCTCCAGGGGCAGTTCTTTCACGCTGACAGACACCTCTAGCATCACAGTCTCTGTTGGTGGGGGCGGTTTCCACTTTTGGCGCCATTTTCGGTCCTGGCCCACGATGGGAGGTGGCCTCTCGCCACCCTCTGGCACGCCCATAATGGCGTCCGCTCTTCCAAGGCGGGAAACCTTTGGAAATGGCGGGAATCGCTTCCCAGTGGCGGGAAACTCTGCAGATGGCGGGAAAACGCGGTTAATGGCGGACAACCGGCTGGAATCGACTGGTGATGGGGTCCGATGGCGGGGACCCTCCGGAACCGGCAGGAGACTTCTTTTTGAGGTAAACTCATTCTTTTCTTCAGGCACGCAGTACCCGGTTGTTGCGGGCACGTAATCCTGCCGACTACGCCAAAGTTGACGCGCCCCCTGGGCCATATTCTTTAGGGGGAATATCCGGAGCCGGATCAGATGGGAGTTGTAGTCTTCCGAGTGGCTGTGACCCGGTCCGTGCCCAGGGTGTCAAACTCAGTTGTATGTGGCAGTCCTACAGATGTTAATAAGTTCTTAATGTCAACTACGCCACCCGTTGTATTGCGGTCACTATGGCCGCCGCTGCAGCAGGGTCCGCTGAGGCTGATGGTGTAGGTGCAGCTTTTGATGGTATAACCCCCAACGGGTGGGGTATAGCCTCAGGGGGTCAGGTGCAGAGGATGGGGGTTGTGGTGGTGCAGCATAGATGTTAAAGGAAGACAGAGTCGGGTTATGCAGTTAAGGGTATTTACTCACTGCTGATGTTCCGGTCACTCCAGCTTCAAGTGACCTCCCGAGCCGTGCTGCATCCACCAGGTCCTGGATCCAGCCAACCCCCAAGCGAGTCCGGAGCGTGACCCTGAGCTCTCCTTCTGTCCTTTCTCTGGCCGTCCCCACTAGTGATCCACCCAGGTCCAGCTCCCTCGGGCCTTCTGTTGGGAGACCCTTAGCCTTGGGTTCCCTGACCCTCCACGTGGTATGCCTTCGGGGTGGATGTGGTGGGTGGCCGTGGCAGACGCTGCCCACGGCCTCCGGTCTCTGGCTGGGGTGTGTTTTTGCCCCCACCAGCTTGGGTTCCGGTACCCTGATGCCGACTCTTCACCCGTGGATTGGATTTGGGGTCTCAGAGTCCTCTCTTCTGTTTCCCCCTCTGGGTCTCTCTTGCTTTCTCCTCTCTCTCTCTCTGGGGCTGCTCTGCTCCTCCGCTTCTTACTCTGACAGACTGACTGACTGACTGACCCTGTTCTTTGATGGTGCCCACCTTATATACACCCTCTATGTGTGAGCTCAGGTGACCAGCACCCAATGAGCTCCTATCTTTACCCAGGCTGCTCCCCCTATCTGCCCCTACACTACTTGGGATGTACCACCCCCCTCCCACTCCAGCCAGGAACAGACTCGGTCGTACCTGCACATTTCTAAGTGGGAGTACCGTCGGCCTGTTCCTCGGAAATGGGATGTATGTAGTGCATGCAGCCTACCGAGCTCAGTTCCACACTCCATCCTTACCCGGGAGTGGAATATCACACCTCTGGGTTGAGGTGCAATAACCCTGTAGCAGCCGAATCCTCAGGGTGCTACATTTGTGTGGGTTTCTATTGGTACTATGGTTTCCTCCCACATTCTAATGATATACTGATAGGGTTGTGATTGTTAGCCCCAACTGGGATAGTGATGATGTCTGTAAATCGCTGTGGAATTAATGACGCTATATAAGTGAGTAAAATAAATAATAAATATTTTTGACTTGGCTTGTGTCCCTCACTCTTTCTGTCTCCGTGATCCCCCTGGTCTGACCTTAGCTTGTCTGACTTTGCTTTTTGATTCTGTCCCTTGTTCTTTTACTTACACAGCTAGTTTATCCATACTTTCATAAGGCTCTCTCATCCAGCCAGCAGCTACTTTAAGGATGCAAACCAAGATGTAAGTCCAAATTCCTATGTAGGGGCTAAAGGGTGAAGATCAGGGTTTCTTTTGAATTTGCTAGATGAAGTGGCCAGCATTAAGTCTGTAAAAAATAGTCTTTTTGAAGCTGATGACATCAGACATACAGTATATCACAAAAGTGAGTACACCTCCCACATTTTTGTAAATATTTTATTATATCTTTTCATGGGACAATGCTGAAGATATGACAGTGTGATACAATGTAAAGTAGTCAGTGTACAGCTTGTATATCAGTGTAAATTTGGTATGCCCTCTAAATAAGTCAGCACACAGTCATTAATTTCTAAACCACTGGCAACAAAAGTGAGTACACCTCTAAGTGAAAATTTCCAAATTGTGCCCAATTAGCCATTTTCCCTGTCCAATGTCATGTAACTCATTTGTGTTACAAGGTCTCAGGTGTGAATGCGGAGCAGGTGTGGTAAGTTTGATGTTATCGCTCTCACACTCTCTCATATTGGTCACTGGAAGTTCAGCATGACACCTCATGGCAAAGAATTCTCTGAGGATCTAAAAAAAAGAATTGTTGCTTTACATAAAGATGGCCTAGGCTATAAGAAGATTGTCAACATCCTGAAATTGAGCTGCTGCATGGTGGCCAAGACCATACAGAGGTTCAACAAGACAGGTTCTACTGAGAACTGGCCTCACCTTAGACGACCAAAGAAGTTGTGTGTACGTGCTCAGCGTCATATCTAGAGCTTATCTTTTCAAAATAGACGTATGAGTGCTACCATCATTGCTGCAGAGTTTAAAGGGGTGGAGGGGTCAGCCTGTCAGTGCTCAGACCATACCCCGCAAACTGCATCAAATTGGTCTGCCTGCCTGTCATCCCAGAAGGAAGCCTCTTCTAAAGATAATGCGCAAGAAAGCCCGCAAACAGTTTGAGTGAGACAAGCAGCCTAAGGACATGGATTACTGGAACCATGTCCTGTGGTCTGATGAGACCAAGATAAATGTATTTGGTTTAGATGTGTCAAGCGTGTATGGTGGAAACCAGGTGAGGACTACAAAGACAAGTGTGTCTTGCCTACAGTCAAGCATGGTGGTGGGAGTGTCATGGTTTGGGGCTGCATGAGTGCTGCCGGCTGTGGGGAGCTACAGTTCATTGAGGGAACCATGAATGCCAACATGTACTGTGACATACTGAAGCAGAGAATGATCCCCTCCCTTTGGAAACTGGGCCGCAGGGCAGTATTCCAACATGATAACGACCCCAAACACAGCTCCAAGATGACCACTGCCTTTTTAAAGAAAGTGAGGATAAAGGTACTGAACTAGCCAAGCATGTCTTCAGACCTAAACCCTATTGAGCATCTGTGGGGCATCCTCAAACGGAAGGTGGAGGAGCGCAAGGTTTGTAACATCCACCAGCTCTGTGATGTCGTCATGGAGGAGTAGAAGAGGATTCCAGGTTTCAACCCGTGAAGCTCTAGTGAACTCCATGCCCAAGAGAGTTAAGGCAGTGCCTGAAAATAATGGTGGCCACACAAAATATTGACACTTTGGGCACAATTTGGTCATTCTTACTTAGGGGTGTACTCACTTTTGTTGCCAGCAGTTTAGACATTAATGGGGCACCAGGACCACATATCACATCATCTTGTCCGACATGTGAGGAGTTTCCCTAAAAGGTAGACATGGTAAATTTGTAGTATGGATGTCATGCCAGTTGTTAGTTCAACACAGAGGGAGAAGGGGAAGGGAGCCCAGACACTAGGGAAAGGGGGAAGTGGAGACCTCCTAGTCTGGTCTAGCGTCACCCTGTCTCAACTATCGTCCCTATATTGCCTCTTCAGCAATCGCCGTACGCGTGCCTCCCCCTACTTTCCCTGGGGAATGGCTACGGCTAGGGATGAAAGGAGATGAGCGCTAGTCAACCTCCACTAAACGCTATAGACAACAAGGGAAGACAAACAGGGGAATTGCTTAGCTTTAGATGACTCCAAATATGCACAGGGCCTCAAGCTCCAGAGAGGACAAAGTACTGCTCCTGCTAAGCCTCCCAAGTAAGAATAAATATAGCCGGCGACTCCCCTCAGACACACCAGGTATATATATGTAGCGCCCCGAGGGTTCGGCCGCTACAGGGTTATTGCACCTCTGCCAGAGGTGTGATATTCCACTCCCAGGTAAGGATGGAGTATGGACCAGGGCTCAGTTAGCTGCATACAGCACACACACCCCATTTCCGAGGGACAGCTCAACGGTGCTCCCACTAGACATAAGTGCAGGCACGACCGACTATGTCCCTGCCTGGAGTGGGGAGGGGGGGTGGAACACCCAGTGCTGTAGGGGCAGAAAGGGGTTGGTTCCTGAGCGTAGGAAGGAGCCCATTGCTTGCTGGTCACCTGGGCTCATGGTCAGAGGGAGGTATAAAAGGTGGGCACCATCTTAGATCCAGGTTCTGTCCAGAGAGGAGAAGACAGGGAGTAGAGGCTCTGTAGGAGCTCTACTCCAGAAGGGCCTAGTGAGAGGCCGAGGAGGAGGTGAAGGGGAGCTGAGATTTTGGCTCATCTCAGCTCCAAGAGAAAGGAACAGAAAGGAACAGAAACAGAAAGGAACTGCAAAGAGAGAGAGAGAGAAACAGAAGGGCTCAGGAACAAGAAGGTGGAAGGGACCATAAGAACCCACGAGAATCCAGGGTGAAGGGTCAGGCAGATTAAGGGTACCGGATCCCAAGTTGGTGGAGGAGAAACTACCCTCAGCCAAAGACCGGTCGTCGTGATCATCTATTGGTGCGACACCTCATCAAATCTGCTAGGAAGGCACCATATAGGACAGCGTAGGACGGGGCCCACGTTTAACCGCACGAGTCCGCGGCAGCTGGACAAAAGTGGGTCACTGGTGAGGCAGGCCAGAGAAAGGATTAAAGGGGGTCCTGTGCCATGCTCCTGAACTGCCTGGGAGTTGACCGAGCCCCTCACCTGGTGGACGCAGCACGGCTCGGGCGGTCACTGCCGACGGAAGTGACCCGGAACAAACGAACTGTGAGTAAAGACCCTGGACTGTAACTTGTTGTCCGTGTGCTCCTTCGCTCCTCCGGCACTACCGGTACTGGGACCTTCACCACCATCACTCCCACCATCCACTACACTGCCCTGGGGCCGCACTCTTCCCGTGGGGAGTCACACTACCCTAGCTGCACACCTCATCAGCCCCAGCGGTCTGCATGCAGCGGCGGTTCCTAATAACCGCAATCCACGGGTGGCGTAGTCAGGCATTATCTGAAGCACGTAGTAGACTGCCATTGGCCTGACCACCCTGAGCCGCGGGACCGGGCCGCCACTACTACTACCCCCATCGTTCCCCTATCGCCCGGATCCGCGTGCCCCACGGCCCAGGGGGCGAGTCAGCTTTGGCGTAGTCGGCAGGATTTCGTGCCCGCTAACAACGGGTACTGCGTGCCTGAAAAGAGACTGTTTCATTGTACCAAAGATGGCGCCCGCCCCAGAAGAACGAGCGCCATAATGTGCGCGCCAAAAGACCACAGGAGGCCACCTCCCATCGTGGGCCGGGTCCCAGAATGGCGCCAAAGAGGAAGCCCGCCCCCGTCAACCATGAGCACGGCGGTAGAAATGTCCGTCAACGTGGGGGGGCTGCCCCTGAGAGTGATTGTCAGCAAAACGCCCCAGGACCACCCCCCATGGGGGCGGAAAGAGAAGAAAACTGCGGGGCAGTGGGTGGTCTGGATCAGTTTGGCCAGGCCGCACCCGGAGATGGAGAAAGAAATCAGTTCCAGTACTTTGGCGAGGGGCCTGCTGCAAGCTACACCACCATGCAGCCTCACCGAGCTGCTAGCCCATCTCCCCAAGGAGGACCCCGAGTATACGCGGGCGGCGTTGGAGGAGCTGGACCGGAGGATGGTCCGGGCACAGCAGGACGTGATCGCCGGGTGGAAGGAGGAAGTAGCCCGGCGGGCTTTGACCCTGCAGCAGGAGGCGCCATCGACGTCCAGCAGCACACCAGCCACCGAGGGCAGTGAAGGCAGAGCGGAGGCTAAAGACGACGCCGCGGAGGAGGCCGCGACAGCAGAGGCAGGTAACGGAGACGTCCCTGCCCCGAACCCTAGGGCCGCCGACCTGCCCCTGCACCCTGTTGCGGAGCCCAACGTACCTGAACCCGCCATCGACACCGTGCCTCCACCGCTACCAATGGGTTCCCAGGCCATCGATACCGCCAGCGAGCCCCGCCCCATGCCGTGCTCTCTGACCCCGGGCGTGATCAGCAGACCACAATCGCAGGCCCGGTCGCAAGGCCTAGCGCCCCCGGACGCCACCCATCGACGGGAGTACTGCCGCCAACAGCTGGAGGTGTTCGAGAGGGAGCAGCGGGAGCGGCGCATGAAACAGGAGAAGCTGCAGGCCCAAAGTGCGGAGCAGAAGATGAAGGCCCGACGAGATCCCCGAGCTGCCCGCGGTCCCCGAGTCACCGGGACTGTCGTAAAATTTCACATGGAACATGGCTGGGGTTTCATTAAAGATCCTGAGACCATCAACAACGTGTTCGTGACTATGAGGGATGTAGAGAGCCACCTGCCAGAAGGTCATCGAGGGCGGGATCTATATCCAGGAGACGTGGTGTCCTACACCCGACACCAAGGCGTGAAGGGATGGTACGCCCTCCACGTCCACAGAGTGGTAGAAGAGGAGGAGCAGTACCACTCGGACTCTGAGTACCAAGAGGGCCCGGATGGGCCTGAAGATTATGAGGAGCAAGGAGCCGCTGGAGGGTATTGCTACCAGTGAACAGTAGCATACCAGCGTATATAGTTACCCGTCAGGGTACAAAGGAACTGTGTGGGACTGTTTCCAGAAAAGTGTGGTCCCCATTGGGACTGATATAGGACTGTTTGATTGTTGCCCTATCCCCTAAGTAACCTGGCTGAGGACTGAGAGCAGCCATCCCTCTTCCCCTAACAGGCTGAGGACTGTGAGCAGCCATTCCTCTCCCTAAAACCGGCCGAGGACTGGGAACGGCCAATCCCTTGTACATAGTTGCGCTTCCTAAAGCGCCCCCTACTGGTTTTATAAAAAAGACTGCAACGTCTACCTCAAGATTTACTGGACTGTTGCACCTTTACCTGGTCGAGATCCAAGAATCCAAGAATGTGCTTTACTTAAAAATGTTTTACATGAGAAAGTTTTATATGCTGCTAGGTAATAATGCAAATGTTTTACAAGATGTTTTATATGACAAAAGAGTTCCAGAGGCATTAGCAAAGTGTTTTATAATAGTGACAAGAAAAGAGAAGAGTTTCCCATAAAGGGAATTGAACCGTATTGCCTGTTTTCTGATGCGGAAAGTTATTGAAAAAGTTTTGCATGTCCTGTAATTATCTGTTTTTGCTCTTTTCCAGCCCGAGGACGTGCTGTGCTTTACCAGGGGGGAATGTAGCACCCCGAGGGTTCGGCCGCTACAGGGGTATTGCACCTCTGCCAGAGGTGTGATATTCCACTCCCAGGTAAGGATGGAGTATGGACCAGGGCTCAGTTAGCTGCATACAGCACACACACCCCATTTCCGAGGGACAGCTCAACGGTGCTCCCACTAGACATAAGTGCAGGCACGACCGACTATGTCCCTGCCTGGAGTGGGGAGGGGGGGTGGAACACCCAGTGCTGTAGGGGCAGAAAGGGGTTGGTTCCTGAGCGTAGGAAGGAGCCCATTGGTTGCTGGTCACCTGGGCTCATGGTCAGAGGGAGGTATAAAAGGTGGGCACCATCTTAGATCCAGGTTCTGTCCAGAGAGAAGAAGACAGGGAGTAGAGGCTCTGTAGGAGCTCTACTCCAGAAGGGCCTAGTGAGAGGCCGAGGAGGAGGTGAAGGGGAGCTGAGATTTTGGCTCATCTCAGCTCCAAGAGAAAGGAACAGAAAGGAACAGAAACAGAAAGGAACTGCAAAGAAAGAGAGAGAGAAACAGAAGGGCTCAGGAACAAGAAGGTGGAAGGGACCCTAAGAACCCACGAGAATCCAGGGTGGAGGGTCAGGCAGATTAAGGGTACCGGATCCCAAGTTGGTGGAGGAGAAACTACCCTCAGCCAAAGACCGGTCGTCATGATCATCTATTGGTGCGACGCCTCATTAAACCTGCTAGGAAGGCACCATATAGGACAGCGGAGGACGGGGCCCACGTTTAACCGCACGAGTCCGCGGCAGCTGGACAAAAGTGGGTCACTGGTGAGGCAGGCCAGAGAAAGGATTAAAGGGGGTCCTGTGCCATGCTCCTGAACTGCCTGGGAGTTGACCGAGCCCCTCACCTGGTGGACGCAGCACGGCTCGGGCGGTCACTGCCGACGGAAGTGACCCGGAACAAACGAACTGTGAGTAAAGACCCTGGACTGTAACTTGTTGTCCGTGTGCTCCTTCGCTCCTCCGGCACTACCGGTACTGGGACCTTCACCACCATCACTCCCACCATCCACTACACTGCCCTGGGGCCGCACTCTTCCCGTGGGGAGTCACACTACCCTAGCTGCACACCTCATCAGCCCCAGCGGTCTGCATGCAGCGGCGGTTCCTAATAACCGCAATCCACGGGTGGCGTAGTCGGACATTATCTGAAGCACGTAGTAGACTGCCATTGGCCTGACCACCCCGAGCCGCGGGACCGGGCCGCCACTACTACTACCCCCATCGTTCCCCTATCGCCCGGATCCGCGTGCCCCACGGCCCAGGGGGCGAGTCATATACACCCAGGCCAGAGATCTAATTAGCAACAGAGAGGTATCTGCTCGCTCCTAAAGACAGCCTCTTATCTAAGAAGCTGTCTGCAATGCCAAACATAGAGATCTCCTGCAATCCACTGTCTTGTCACCTCTGACACACCCGTGACAATGGAGCTGTCTATCCCAGGCTAGTGATCAAATAAGACCCAAAAGTAACATGCCCCTCTCTCTTAAGTAACAATAGGAAAAGTATAATACCAAATCAAATGAAAAATAGTGCATATGTCAAATACATATAGACCTAATATAGATCATGCTGGGTAATCAGGATCAGTGTCCATGTGAAGAGAAAGTAAGGTGCATAGAGGCAAAAAGGTATGTAGGTGCCTGGGAGTGGCAAATGCCTAGAGGTATAATGAAAGAGTAATATAGCAGCAATACCTTTATATAGAATGGTAGTCCTGAGAGTGGGAATGGTCATCAGCCGCGTCCCCTCACACCGGAAGAAGCTGGCGGCGAAACGCTCGTCAGGCTGATGACCATTCCCACTCTCAGGACTACCATTCAGAGATTTAAATGGAAACACCTATATAGAGCACCAGATAAATGTGATCCAAAATGTTATGTAAATGTTCCCAATAAAAGCTTCAACTGAATACACAAAAAAGCAAGTCCCCACTCAGGTCCGTCGTCTGTTAATGGAAATATAAGAGGCTTCCAACTTACTGGTAGCACAAAGGCTCTGGAAAAGAGAAATAGCTCCTTGACCCGAAAATAAATTCAGCAAATTCTGCGCTCCCAAATGCCCCATCCCTCATGAGCCCAAGTGTGCCCAAACCACATTTAGCGTCCACATGTTTGGCATTTCTGTAGTGATGAGAGCCCGCCTAATTCACGGGTGCATATCTC
Organism: Phyllobates terribilis; assembly: GCF_046119375.1. Taxonomy (NCBI): domain Eukaryota; kingdom Metazoa; phylum Chordata; class Amphibia; order Anura; family Dendrobatidae; genus Phyllobates; species Phyllobates terribilis. The sequence continues at coordinate 297,118,386 of NW_027362762.1, forward strand.
CAGAAGCATGAGCTGGCACAACATACTGGTCACTACTACATACTGGTCACTACAACGTACTGGTCACTACAACGGCAGTTTGCAATTTTCACTCAGCAACATCCACTACTGCTTGTTTCTGAAAAACACCCATGCAGTTAAAATCCTCACCACACCTGTAGATAAATTCCAAAAGGGGAATAATTTCCAAAGTGGGGTCACTTGAGGGGGGATTTTGATCTTCTAGCACTTAGGGGCTCTGTATATTGAGTCTGCATACTATTCTAGGAAAATCTGCGCTCCAGGAGGCAAATAGCGCTCTGTTCCTCCTGAGTCTCGCCGTGTGGCTAAGCAGTACTGTACCGCCACTGGTGTATTTATACATTCAGCTGAAATTGTGTAAACACATTTTGGTGCCATTTTTACCCATTTCCCAGTGTAAAAATGTAAAATATGGGGCTAAAACAAAGCTTTGTTGGTAAAAATGTAATTATTCTTCCTTCACCGCCCAATGGTATAAAATGCTGTGAGGCACATTTGGTGTCAACATGCTCACTGCACGCCTAGATGAATTTATTGAGAGGTGTAGTTTGTAAAATGGGGTCTCTTATGGGGGGTTCTGCTGTTCTTGGCATCTTAGGGGCTCTGCCAATGTGACATTTGTAACGGTCTGGGAGGTGGAACCTCTGAGCAACGATACAAAGGGGCAGTCCTTGTAAGGAAGCGGGTGGCTCCCAGGGTAGGCGGGCAGGTAGTGACGGCAAGTGACGGGGACAGTCTCTGGGTAGAAGGGCAGGAGATCACGGCAAGTGACGGGGACAGTCTCTGGGTAGAAGGGCAGGAGGTCACGGCAAGTGACGGGGACAGTCTCTGGACAGGCGGGTGGTCACGGCAAGTGACGGCTAAGCCTCCAGATAGGCTAGCAGGCGGGTAGCAGGTGGACGCTCCCAGGTGAGCGGGCAAGAGTCTCTGGACAGGCAGGTGGTCACAGCTAGTGATGGCTAAGCCTCCAGGTAGGCTAGCAGGCAGGTAGCAGGTGGACGCTCCCAGGTGAGCGGGCAAGAGTCTCTGGACAGGCAGGTGGTCACAGTAGGTGACGGCAGAGCCTCTAGGTAGGCTAGCAGGCAGGTAGCAGGCGGACGCTCCCAGGTGAGCGGGTAAGAGTCTCTGGACAGGCAGGTGGTCACAGCAGGTGACGGCAGAGTCTCCAGGTAGGCTAGCAGGCAGGTAGCAGGCGGACGCTCCCAGGTGAGCAGGTAAGAGTCTCTGGACAGGCAGGTGGTCACAGCACGTGACGGCAGAGCCTCCAGGTAGACTAGCAGGCAGGTAGCAGTTGGACGCTCCCAGGTGAGCGGGCAATCAGATCCATAGACAGACTGGCAGGGCTGGTAGGCAGACTGTCGGACCGCAGGAATGAAAGTAGATAGACAAGTATCAGGCAGGTATGAAGCAGGAATCTGGCAGGTAACTGGCAGGTATCTGGTAACGTGACCTGAGGGCCCCTTTAAGAGAGGGGGAGCGCGCGCGCCCTAAGCACAGTGGCCGGGAAGCAGCGCGCGCTGCCAGCAGAGCGGGAGGAGGACGCCGGGCACGGAGCGGAGAGGTGAGGGGAACAGCGTCCCTGCCTAGCAGGAGGCAGGGACGCCGACGCTACAACATTGCCCCATCAACCCAGTCCAGCAAAATCTAAACTCCAATATGGCGCGCCTCCCCTTTTGAACTTTCCCCTGTGCCTCAAAAGTAGTTTTCGACCACATATGGGGTATTGGAGTACTCAGGAGAAATTGCACAACAAATTTTGGGGTCCATTTTCTCCTGATATCCTTGTGAAAATGAAAAAATTGGGGGCTAAAAAACATTTTTGTGGGAAAAATGTTTTTTTTAATTTTATCGATCAACGTATAATTCTGTGAAGCACCTGTGGGTTCAAGGTGCTCACCACACATCTAGATAAATTACTTAAGGGGTCTAGTTTCCAAAATGGTGTCACTTGTGGGGGGGGGGTTCCACTGTTTAGGCACATCAAGGGGTCTCCAAACGCCACATTGTGTTTGCTAATTATTCTAGCAAATTTTACATTCAAAAAGTCAAATGGTGCTCCTTCCAAGTCCTGCTGTGCATCCAAGCAGTATTTTTCCTCCACACATTGGGTATCGGCATACTCAGGAGAAATTGGACAACAATCTGTGCAGTGCAATTTCTCCTGTTACCCTTATGAAAATGCAAAATTTGGGGCTAAAAAACATTTTTGTGGGAAAAATTTGAAATTTTTATTTTCTCGGCTCAATGTTATAAACTTCTGTCAAGCACTTGGGGATTTAAGGTGATCACCACACATCTATATAAGTTCTCTGAGGGTCTAGTTTCCAAAATGGTGTCACTTGAGGGGGGTTTCCACTGTTTAGGCACATCAGGAGCTCTCCAAACACGACATGGCGTCCCTTAATTATTCCAGCAACTTTTGCATTCAAAAAGTCAAATGCCGCTCCTTCCCTTCCGAGCCCTGCTGGTCACCCAAACAGTTATTTTCCCCCACATATGGAGCATCAGCATGCTCAGGAGAAATTACACAACAAATTTTGGGGTCCATTTTTTCCTGTTACCCTTGCGAAAATAAAAAAATTGGGTCTAAAATAAACATTTTGTGAAAAAAAATAAAATGTTCATTGTTTTCTTCCACATTCCAAAAATTCCTGTGAAACACCTGAAGGGTTAATTAACTTCTTTAATGTGGTTTTGAGCACCTTGAGGGGTGCAGTTTGTATTTTCTGTCGTATAGACCCTTCAAAGTCACTTCAAATGTGATGTGGTCCCTAAAAAAAATGGTTTGGTAAATTTTGTTGGAAAAATGAGAAATCGCTGGTCAACTTTAGATATGTGTGAAATGTTATTTATTAACTATTATGTGTGACATAACTCTGATTTAAGGGCACAAAAATTAAAAGTTTGAATATTGCAAAATTTTCAACATTTTCACAAACATTCTGTTTTTTCACATATGAACGCAAAAAATGTCAAACAAATTTTTCCACTATCATAAAGTGCAATGTGTTACAAAAAACATTCTCAGAATCAGTTTAATCTGTTGAAGTGTTCCAGAGTTATTACCTCAGTGACACTGGTCAGAATTGTAAAAATTGGCCTGGTCATGACGGTGAAAACAGACTTGGGGGGGTAAAGGGGTTAATAAACTTTATATTTTTAGAGATTATATGCACCTATTTTGTTCTCTTGATGATGTTCTTAGTTAGAGGTGTGTCTCTAGTCACGAGCATTTCTCTGATGATTTATGCTCTCCTATGTTGGTAGTTATTAATGGCTCTGTGTTGAGTTATTTAGAGGGCACGCCAAATTTACACTGTTATACAAGCTGTACTCTGACTACTTTACATTGTATCAAAGTCTCATATTGTCAGTGTTGTCCCGTTAAAAGATATAATAAAATATTTACAAAAATATAAGCGGTGTACTCACTTTTGTGATATACTGTATTTACACATAGGACCTCCTTTCTTCTCTTCTTGTCTGCTCCTCACATAACTGTCTCCGAGATAATCTTCACCTGACGCCTAGTATTATAAAATTCTACAGTGTGTTATTATGCCCTATACTCATGTGTTATAATATAATTATTTATTTACACATGTTTATAACCTTCACACGAGCATTCATAAGAGCAAAATTCTTGTTCATCGGCTGATTTTATGTCAGCATAAAAATCATTTTTCTTGGCAACATATCCCTTTACGCATTCTGTAAGGGGACAGAACAATCCTATTTACAATCGTTGTGTCCCCATATAGTTTCTGTCGACCCATGGACTGCTTTTAATGAGCGTCATTTAAATTGTATACTGTCAAACATTGCCCCTTTATGGGCAGATGTTTGATTAGCTAAATGCATCTTTTGAAGAGACAGATTGTGAAAAGTCATAGTTTGGCCGTCAGTTTGCTTTTATATAGACAGGTCAGTTGAAAAATCCAGAAAAGGGCACTTAAAAAATGTTTACTATGTATTCATGTAGACAATGGGCCACCACTGTAAATTAAATCAACATTTAAGGTAAAAACTTTCACAGCAAGAAATCTCTCTGCTATCAACTTGATCATGAGCTACCTGCTGTCATGCTCCTGGGGTCGAACCCTTGACCTTGTATTTTGTGGTTGGCTTCTCTTTCCGCTGAGCCACAACAGACCCACCTTTTCTTAGGTTCTGCTGGTCTGGCTGCAGTCTGTTTAGCATAACAGAGGTGTTTTCATCTGTCTGCCCTATTACCTTTCTTGTGCGGCTTTATATTCTTTCTCCCTGCTGGCACTTCCTGCTGGTGATAGTTTAATTTTGGATGTTCATACATTCTGTTGTTGTTAAAGGGAGTCAGTGAAATCCCAGTTAAGGGTTTTATCTTTGCTGTTACTATACTTTACACTGCACCTACGGTAACTTCTGTTTCTTTTTAGGAATTAGACGGCATATTATTTAACAGTATGTACTTAATACTTTATTTTGTATTTAGTGATTTATTCTACTCACTCTGAGATCTTTCTATTTTTCAGCATACTTTCCCTTTTGTAGGCAATTCACATTCTGGTCTCCCCTCCGGTTCTTTAGGAGGAACAAGAAGTAACTCGACAGCCTTTCAGACAGTATAGGTCCGATTTACTATCTTCTATATCTCTGCTCATGCAGGAACCACTAGGGACTGCGGGGTCAGGATCTCTGGTCTGTACAGGAAACGGAAGGGTCAGTTGCAGTTTTTAGCTTTGTCTATCATCCCGAATGAGTTACTACACTAGTATAACATCTGCTAACTAAAAAGGCACTCACATTGGACAAGACCTTTTTCACCTTAGGCCGGGTTCAGATGGGCATACTTCATGTTCCATATATGGACCGCAAGTCAGGAGACCCACAGTCAGTCCATGCATTGCAGTCTGTATATGAACTGTAACACCCGGTTGAACCTGGCCTTAATGATTAAGCGTTTTGAGGCATGTCAGCCTGTTAAGCCATTAATGACAAGTACCATATTTTTTGGACTACAAAATGCACTTTTCAGCAAAAAAAATTCAAAAATCCTGCTAAAAATTGTGTGCGTCTTATAGCCTTGAGGCAAATTCCTCAGAACACTGACACTGAGAGAACTGTTCTCTCTTCTGCTCCAAAACATCTATCTTACCCGTGCAAGGCATGAGAGAAGCTGCACATCTCTAAAGTTGCACGGATGCTACAGATTCTGGCTATCTGAATGACTTTTCAGGTCTTGGGACCAGTCACATGCCTGAAAGGAAAAACGTGGTAATGTATACAGTGTGTGTGCTGTACCTTAGCTGTGTGTGTGTTGTAGCTAAGCTGCGTGTGTGGTGATGTGGCTGAACTGTATTTGTGTGTTGGTGAGTTATGTGTGTGCATGTAGCAAAGCTATATGTGTGTATATACAGCAGAGCTGTGTGTGCATGTACTATGCAATCAGCAGTGTTTTGTATATGTGTGTGCTGCTGTGTACGTAATGTGCAAGCTGTAAAGCTACATGCTGTACAGAAACACTAACAATAGATAAATTACCTCCCTATCCTATCATAGTGCATTAAAATTTGTTATATTGACCCCTTCACTTCTTTACACCTCCAAGGAAGTTTTAGTTAATAGGAAATATGGTTTTCCTATTTTGTGCATTCTGAACACTGAATGTGTCTTATGGTAAGGTGAATCCTGTGGTAAGGTGAGAGAACATCAGATCTCATAGCTGTAATGAAAATGATGAACTTAGTACTGTGCGAATAATACAGAAATTTAATTGAATGGGGAAGGAGAGATAGAAGAGCTTCCGGCAGCAGTGCCAGACTAAAGGCCCCCATACACATTAGATGGCTGACGGCCGAACAATGCTTGATTGTTCGTTCAGTTGACAGTCATCTTAGCTGGTTCATCCATACACAGGAGTGCTTGTTCATTCGATAGCTCCTGTTTTCTCCATGAGGAAGCCGCCAACATTTTTGCCAGTGGCTTTTTCCAGGAGAACAAAGCGATCAGTAAACCAAAATCAGACAGTTAGTTGGCTGGCTTACCTATACACATTAGAGTGTCAACCAAATTAGTCATTATTGGTGGTATGTGTGGACGACGGTAGGCTAATATGTATGGGAGCTTAAAAGGACTCTGTCAGCATATAATGACTGTTCAAACTAAGTCCCACCGCTTGGTGCTTCATGGCGGGGACAATATTTTTAATGCACCTTCCCACCTGCTTGTTTTCCCTCCATTTCCACACTCCTTTACTTCATTGACAACTATAGAGGGAAAACAAGCAGGTGGGAAGTTCAATGATTGGCCCCACCACGAAACATCAAGCGTCTGTACTTGGTTGGAACAACATTCTCTGCTGACAGGGTCCCTGTAAGTGAGGTTGATCAGTGAAATGGTGCATTTAAATTGCAAATACACATATTTTTCTTCAATCTTCTAGAAAGCAGCACCAAGCCACAGAAAAAAAAACTGAAATCTGTCAAACGGTGTGTCTTAGTCACATGCGACTGTGATTTTTTTTTCTTTTCATGCACAATTCTTTGAAGGGGGATTAATAAAAACAAACAAAAAAATTCCCAAAATCAAGACATTTAACTGCAACTGTCTACCTCACAAAGTTTGCTTGTTACAAACTATTTTTTTTTGCACATCTGTTTTACCAGTCAAAATTACATCCATGTACACCACACCAATGCAGCGCCCTGCTGCAGGTACTAGCTTTTTGCTTGTGTACCTTCCTGGCATTTTTTAGTTAATCAATTTTGTAAAGAGGGTTGAATTTTGTAAAACACAAACAAAAAAATATTGGAGAAAAAGTAGACATTTAACTTTGCATGTCTGTTTTTGGATATTTGTTTTACTAGCCCAGTTTGACAACCCTACATGTCACACCTACGTTGTGGCCTGCCACCACATTTGTTTTCTGTTTGTGCAACTACCTGCCTAGCATTTCTTGTGACATCCTTTTTGGCATTGGTAGAATAATTATGGATCAAAAGATTCTTGAAAGTTAATTATATATTTGTGCAAAATGTATGGCAAAAAATGTATAGAAAAAATAGCAATGGCAATGGACCGGGTAGTGAACGAGGCTTACAGTATATCAAGCAGTCCATTCAGCCACTCACCTAAAAGAGTCACACTGTGGATTTGATATTTCACACAGGGCTGGAGATCTTAAATGTAGCAGTATATGGTCTGACTATCACACTATCGCTTTGTCATTCAACTCTGCTGCTGCCAAAAAAGAACCCATAAAAAACAAGGTTCTAAAGGATTATCGCCCCAAGATATCATAAACAACCTCAGTTTCAAAAGACATATAGACACTTTTTTCAGACCCCAACTTTCTAGTGCAGCAATGTCCTCTACATTTGATATCATTGCATTCTGGCATACAAAAAGCTTCACTCTAAAGCATCATGCACCTTGGATTGACCTCTCAATCAAGGAGCTTAAAAAAATTGTAAGGAAGCTTCAACATCAGTGGCAAAAATACCAATCCCCAGAGGTTAAGCATAAATTGGCACTCAACTTCTGGAACTACCTATCAACCATAAACAAGGAAAAATCCATCTTTTTGTCACAAGAGATAGCAAATGCAAGCAACAGGACAGCACAGTTATTCTGCACAATAAGTAAACTTTGCAACTCTGATTGCTTAACACCTACTATTCCATCATCACAACAACTCTGTGAAAAATTTGCACATTACTTTAAGGACAAATTTTCTGATATCCGGTTTTGCAAACCAAATCACATAACAAAATTACATCAATGGCAATATTTAAACCTCAACTTGATGGTTTAAATTTGAACTGCTAGGTACTACAGAGATAATAACAATCCTAGAGTGGTTTTGCAGAACAACATGCGTCCTGGATCCAGGTCTTATGTCACTCATGCTGGAATGTCCTGACCTGCATGTTTTGGCAATCAAGAATATTGTGGGATATTTCTTGATCTACTGAAAGAAGCAGTTTTAGAAGTCTTCTATGGACCCAGATGCTATGAGTGGGTACAGATGAGTTTCTAATCTGTCCTTCCTGGGGAAAGCTATAGAAAAGGCTGTTGCTATCCAACTAGACAGCAGATTATTTCCTTTCTAGTCTGGCTTCTGGAAAAAGACACAGCACTGAATCAGCACTCACAAGATGACAAAAGGATCCACTCATGGCAAGAGACAGAGGTGTGTGCACTGTCCTACTGTTCTTAGATCTTTCTACAGCGTAGACCTTGATATTAAATCCTAATACACAGCCTTAAAGAATTCTGCAGAATTGATGGCACAGTTCTTCAGTGACTCAGTTCCTTGCTGGCTGATAAGTCGCAAAGAGTATTTATTGGCTCCTCATCCTCCAGGCCCAGGCTCCTCATCCTCCCCTAAAATCCGGATTACCACAGGGTTCAATTCTGTACCCAGTGTTGTTTGCAATTTAGATGCTACCATTAGGCAAAGTAATTCAGAACCATGGTCTGGCATACCACTGCTATGTGACCCATCTCCAACTGTAAAATCCTGCCTAGTTGAGCTGCAATAATCGATTAATGTCAGCTGGCTGAAACTAAACCCTGGCAATGCTGAGGTTCTTTTGGTCAGAAGTCAGCACCTAATAGTGAAACAGTGAAACTGTCACTCAGTAGCCAAATGTCGGCCAACAATAAATTATCATTTTTCCTACTAAGGAACATTGGCAAAATTAAACATCTCATTCCACCAGAAGACCTTTCAACACTGATTCATTCCCATATAATCTCCCGGCTGGACCACTGCAATGCCCTATATGTTGGCCTACAAAATAAAGCAACGAAAAAGATACTGCTCCCTGTGTGAAACTGCAAGATGACTGGGAAGGTGGTGTGATGTGAATCGCTCACCTGGGTGAGTTGTCCAGGACACAACTCTGATATGCGCATAGGACCAAACAATGAAGGGCTGCTGCTCCAGCCACTGCAATCGCACCCGAAGGTTGGAGAGGAGGATCAAAGAAATGAAGAGGAAATGGCGGTGGTGTCTGGGCACTACCAAGAATGTTGCGGTGACCCAGATGTAAAGAAATAGCTTTACTTAAAAAAAAACAATGCGTTTCAGACTTGGATCAATGCCTTCTTCAGGTAAAATACACAGAGCAAACACCCATCCCCTTTTAAGGCTTGGGGGACTTTAATATTCTCCTTGATAATTTCCACTCTTTCCATCTGTCACTTATCTTCTTTCGCTAACCTCCTCCTTTGGCCTTTTACAGCTTACTAACTCTCCTACACATGAGGATGGGAATGCTGTGGACCTGGTCTTTTTCTGGATCTGCTCAGTGTATAACTTTACTAACTCCCCTTTCCTACTGTCTGACAACAAATTTCTTTTCTTCTCTGTCAAGAAATGTCTCCATCATTCAGGACACACCCCCCTTCACTTAGCACGTATATTTCTTTGTGTGTGGTATCCGTACCCAGCAGCTTATGAAAAATCTACAGTCATCTTTAGCTCCGATCTCCTCGGTTCCCTGTCCATACTCAGCGCATTATAATAATACATTGCAGAATGCCCGGTATGAAGCAGCACCTGCTACACGCAGAAAAATTCAAAATAGATGACAGCAACCCTGGCACATGCTGCAAACACATTTTCTCCAGAATTGCTCAAGATCTATCGAACCTCAGTGGACAAAATCACTTTCAGCAGACTTTATCCACTATAAGTTCATGCTCAAAATTTATAACCTTGATGTCAATCTGGTCAAACAAGTCTCCTTCAACACCCTCATCACATCACTAGTGGACAATCCAAAATGACTCTTCGAAACTTTCCACTCCCTCTTGAGCCCTAAAGAACAGGACCACGTCACCAACCTCAGTGCTGGCAATTTGGCCACTTATTTTCTTGAAGAAATCAACCATATCTGTCAGGACATTTTTGCACAATCCCCTCAGAGCCTGGATCCCCTTTCCTCCCTCCCGCACCTCAAGTTCACTTTCCACCTTTGAACCTCTTATGGGCTCCTTGCTTCTTCTCACCCACTGACCAGCACCAGTGACCCTACTCACATCTCCTTCAGTCCCTCTCCCTGGCTGTCACTGCCCATTAAACTAAACTATTTCACCTCTCTCTTTCTTCAGGTATCTTTTCCTCTTCATTCAAACATGCCTTCATAACCCCAAAAAAACATCCCTCCAACAGAACTGCACAGCTAACTACACACCTGTCTCTAATCTTCCCTTCATCTTCATCTTCTGGCATTTCAATGGTTTTTTAACACATGGAACTGCATCAGCTGACAAATTTAAGCTTGATCCTTGTTGTGTGATAAACAACTTTATCAGGTGAGCAATTCCCTGCACCTTATTGTCATTTATTATCGAGTAAGACCCTATTGCGCTTTTTGGTTCTCAGCGTTTTCCTGTATTTGACACTATGGATCACCAAATCCTCCATACTATGCTTTCCTCTATCGGCCTCAAAGAAACTGATCTCTCGTGGCCCCCTCCTCTTCTTTTTCTACACTGCCCCTATAGACAAATCATTAGCAGATTTGGTTTCCAGTACCATCTATATGCTGCTGACATCCAGTTATATATATCTTCTCCTGACATCACCCCCAGCTTAATACAAAATACGAAGAATTGTCTGTCCGCTGTCTTTAATATCATGTCCTCCCTCTATCTGAAATCAAATCTGTCCAAAAAACTGAACTTCTCATGTTTGGGGAGAGTAACATTTATTTGGGGTATTTATTAGGTAGTGCCACACTTAGGTACTGCCCTTGTCAGGGCAAGAGCTATACATGGGGCATGACAGGGTTAATGTAGAACGTACCTCCTATTCATGTTCTTCATTTGCCGTTCTGTAACCTTGGAGGGATACATCTCATCAAGACATATGGGTGAGATTGAACTATTTTTTATGAGCACTGGTTTATTTGAGCCCTTGCACTTAATATATTTGTTTTACGGTGGTCTACATTTATCCCTTGATTCAAGGTTCAATCTTTTAATGTTGTCATTAAAGGTTACATTTTATATATCCTTCTAGTTTACCTCTCCTTGCTAATAATAGACATTTGCATACTGAGAGTCAATTTGGGAAACTTGTGTTACAGCAGATTCCAACTGATACTCCCTATGGACAAACTATTAGCATATTTGGTTTCCAGTACCATCTATATGCTGATGACACCCAATTATACATGTCCTCTGCTGACATCAACCCCACCTTAGTACAAAATACCAGGGATTTTCTGTCCAATTCTCTAACATCATGTCCTCCATCTATCTGAAATCTCTCCAAAAGTGAACCTCTCGTGTTTCCTCTCTATCCTAACCTACCTATATCTGATATTGCAATGTCTTTGGGTGGTTCAACCATAACTTCCAAGCAGCACGCTTGCTGTCTTGAATTCATATTTGACACAGGACCTTTCTTTATTTGTTATATCCTATTGCTCACTCACTCATGTTACCTGCATCTTAAAAACATCTCCCGAACCTGACCTTTTATTACCTTTGAAACTGCAAAAACGCTTATTGTCACTTTTATTAATTCTCGTCTGGACTACTGCAATTCTCTTCTTATCTCCCTCTAACCAAACTGTCTCCTCTCCAATCCGTCCTGAAAGCTGCAACCAGGGTTGTATTTCAGTCCTGCCACTTCACTGATGCCTCCACCTTGTGCCAGTCATTACACTGGTTGCTCATTCGCTACAGAATACAGTGCAAACTTATCTCTCACCCACATACTGTAGCTCTCTACAGTTCTGGACCACCCTGTATCGTATCCATCATCTCTGTCTATTACCCTACTCTTGCTCTCCGATCAGAAACAGATCAAAGACTAACATCCTCCATCATGTCCTCCATCTATCTGAAATCTCTCCAAAACTGAACCTCTCGTGTTTCCTCCCTATCCTAACCTACCTATATCTGATATTGCAACGTCTTTGGGTGGTTCAACCATAACTTCCAAGCAGCACGCTTGCTGTCTTGAATTCATATTTGACACAGGACCTTTCTTTATTTGTTATATCCTATTGCTCACTCACTCATGTTACCTGCATCTTAAAAACATCTCCCGAATCTGACCTTTTATTACCTTTGAAACTGCAAAAACTCTTATTGTCACTTTTATTTATTCTCGTCTGGACTACTGCAATTCTCTTCTTATCTCCCTCTAACCAAACTGTCTCCTCTCCAATCCTTCCTGAAAGCTGCAACCAGGGTTGTATTTCAGTCCTGCCACTTCACCGATGCCTCCACCTTGTGCCAGTCATTACACTGGTTGCTCATTCGCTACAGAATACAATGCAAACTTATCTCTCACCCACATACTGTAGCTCTCTACAGTTCTGGACCACCCTGTATCGTATCCATCATCTCTGTCTATTACCCTACTCTTGCTCTGCGATCAGAAACAGATCAAAGACCAACATCCTCCATAACCTCGCAATTCTATCTCCAAGACTTCTCTCGTGCTGCGACAAATTTCTGGAATGCACTACCCCAGATGATCCGACTAATACCTAGCCTCCCCAATTTTAAACGTGATTTAAAAACACATCTCTTTAGACAAGTCTATCTCCTCACTTCACTAATCTATCTCTTCCCTGTTCCCTCTTTCTAAATTTTCCTCAGAATCTGGTCCCTTCTATTCATCTGTCTCCACATCCTCCATGTGCTCAATATCACTAGTACTTGCACACCTACTGGCTGATGACTAGCTCACACATCATTATTTTAAAACCCCATTTATTATAATGATGGCTGGACCATACATGACAAGCACTTTCTACCTATTTTGTCCCCTCTATTTTCTCATAGATTGTAAACTTGCGAGCAGGGCCCTCACTCCACCTGTAACTGTTGAACTATTTGTTACTTTTTGATGTCTTTATTGTTGGTACATGTCCCTGCTTAATTGTAAAGTGCTGCGGAATATGTTGGTTCTATTAATTAATAAAATTATTAATAGCAAAGACTGAACTTACAGTATGCACAAAATACCGATCTTTCTTAGTCCCATTTAAGGCCCCGTCACACTTAGCGACGCTACAGTGATCCCGACAACGATACGACCTGTCAGGGATCATTGCTGCGTCGCTATGTGATCGCTGGTGAGCTGTCAAACAGGCAGGCTCACCAGCGATCAGGGGAGCAGCGACATCGTGGAAAGAATCTTTCCACGATGTCCTGCTCTTGGTTACCAGCCTGCTGAAGCAGGAGCAGGCTGGTAACCATGATAAACATCGGGTTACTAGGGGCACACACGCACCTAGTAACCCGCTGTTTATCATGGTTACCACTCTGCTACGGTGAGCGGGAGGTTACCGCTCACGTAGCAGAGTGGTAACCATGATAAACAGCGGGTTACTAAGTGCGCGTGCGCCCCTAGTAACCCGCTGTTTATCATGGTTACCAGCCTGATCGCTGGTCCCGCTGGTCACACACAGCGATGTGTGCTGACCAGCGGGAGGGCAAAGACCAAAAAATGGTCCAGGACACTTTGCAGCGATCAGCGACCTCACAGCAGGGTCCTGATCGCTGCAAAGTGTCACACATAGCGACATCGCTGGTGAGGTCGCTGTTGCGTCACCAAAACCATGACTCAGCAGCGATCTCGCTAGCGATCTCGCTATGTGAGACGGGGGCTTAATGCAGGTAATTTAGAAAAGATAAAGGCCCCTATTTATCATTTCTAATTTGTTTAAAGTGAGTTTTCTTGTTTTGTGGTATTCTTTGCTGTTTTTGGGGTCATATTCTTCAAATGGTGCATACAAGTTGAAACATTTTGTCCAAAATCATAAATGCTATTTATTCTCCTTTTACCTGGTTTTGCTCCTGTTTAAAGCAAAAAGTTGCATGACCCTTTAAAATGTCACATAATGGTCTTCACTTATGCAAAAGTAAAATTAGACAGCTTTTGCAAATGTTGCAAAAAGTTGCAAATGATGAATTAAGCTAAAACATCTGGAGAAGGAAAACGAGATCATAATGTAAAAAAAAGCAGATGAAACCAAAGTAAAGTTAAGTTAAGAAAGGCACAAATTAAATAATGAATAAGGTGCAAATATTAAAGGTCACTATTTGCACATTTTTTCTGTAGGAAAATGACGATGTTGATTTGGGGCCAAAGTCTGTGGAGGTGTATTGAATAATTAGGGCAGTGCCAGAAATACAATACATTCTACAGTCATGAAATACAAATAAAATTAGTGCTAATCAATATTCACATCGCTCCAAAGCTCGTTCTGCCATAATGCAGCCAGATAGAGTTGTTTTCTTTTTATGAGTCTTTTGATTTATGCTGCTCTCCTGATGTAGTGGGGAGAAAAAAGTAACATAGTGGATTTCCTATTAAATGTAATTAATATCTCAATATGTGTTTATGCTTGAAATGGCTTTTAAGTCTCTCCCTATGCTGTTCTGTTCTCCATGTGTGCCTGTGCACCAGCTAATAAAATGAAAGGATGCATTAATAGAAAGGCTGTTATTTAGTAGTATTAGGTCTATTGCCAGGAAGCTGGGAAATGCTCAATAAAATTCTGTGTACTAGGAACATTCTTTTTGCTGGTAACAGTGCCACCTGCAGCATTAAATATTTGCTCTAAATAGCTGTGTATGGACATAGTGGTAATGCAGAATGTGATACATGAGGCGAGCACAGCCCTCCTGCACACATGAGGATTAAGACATTTTTAGAAGTGGATGTAAGTTGCCTTAATAAATAATGAACATGGCTCATGCTTGTCTGGGGTTCTGTGTTAGTTTTCGGGACCATTTATTATGCACTACGCTAGCCTACAACTTCTGGCTTCTATTGTTTACATAACTAACATGTTATTTTAGCATGATTGAATTGTTAGAATAATATGTATGCTATTGAATGTCCACAGTATGAATTGTACAGATACTTTATTAATTATCTGCTGCATATGCATAAAGAAAACCGTAGGATCTGTCATAATCATAAATTTATTAAATGAGGAATTAAAATGACTAAATGGATCAATTCACGCCACAAAACAAAATCATAAAAGGAACCTGTCAAGTGAATCATTCTGCTTAAGCTTGGGGAAGCAAGAATCAGGGACAGGCTCCCTCATGACAGATATGTATATTTTATTCTGAAACAATGTAGTATTTTAGTGAAGACAGTTTCAAAATGAGACAGGAACTGGGAAAACAGTCATCCGGATGGATCCCCACTGACTTCTTCCTCAGCTCAACTAGATTGACAGGTCTTTCCTTATACAGTTAGGTCCTGAAATATTTAGACCGTGACAAAGTTTTGTCTTTTTAGCTGTTTACCAAAACATATTCAAGATACAGTTATATAATCAATATGGGCTTCAAGTGCAGACTCTCAGCTTTGATTTGAGGGTATTCACATCCTAATTGGAGTAAAGGTTTACAAATTACAGCTCTTTAATATGTAGCTACCTCTTTTAGGCTGCGTGCCCACGTTGCGTATTACAAGCGTATATGCTGCGGAATTTCCGCAGCGTAAACGCTTGTAAAACGCATGTGTATCCGCACCCCATTGTCCCCAATGGCATTCCGCAATGTCAATGCCCATGCTGCGGATTTTTCCGCAGCGTATATGCTGCGGTCAAAAATCCGCAGCATGTTCATTAATTTTGCGGAAGCGCAGCGGAATCAATGTGCGGATGGTACCCAAGTCTGGATGAGAGGAGACTCTCATCCAGACCTGGGTACCAAAGAACCTGTAAAAAAAAGAAAAAATAAAGTTCATACTTATCTTCTGATGTCTTCCCGGTATTTTCCCGCCGTCGCGCTGTTGTGTGAAGGACCTGCCACGTCATTGAGTCATGTGACCCATCACATGACTCAATGACGTCACCGCAGGTTCTGCACACAACAGCGTGAGCCGCTCAAGACTCCGGAATGCATCGGAAAGTGAGTATAAACTTTATTTTTTTATTTTTTACCATTCTGATTTTTTTTCTTTTAACTATTATTTGGTCACACTATATAAATCCATTCTGGTTGCATGGATTTACATAGTGTGAACAAGTTGTCAAGCACTTTTCCAAGTGATGCTTAAATCACTTGGAGAAGTGCTTGATAACCCGCATGCGGAAATGCATGCAAAAACGCTTGACAAACGCTTCTACCTGGCAGGAAAAACGCATGTAAAATCCGCATCCTGCCAGGGAGAAGCGTAAAAAATATGCTTCAGTTCCGCAACGTGGGCACTTAGCCTTAAAAGAGACCAAAAGTAATTGAACAGTTATTTCAAAAGCTCTTTAATGTGCTGTATTGGCAATTGCCTCATTAATTAAGCAATTTAAGGGTCTGGAATAATCCAGATGTGGCATTTGCTTTTGGAAGCTGTTTATTTATTTTATTTTAGTCACTTATATAGCACCATTAATTCCACAACGCTTTACAGACATTATGGGCATTGTCACAATCTAAATTCCCTATCAGTATGTCTTTGGAATGTGACTGTAGAACCCAGAGGAAACCCATGCAAACACGGAGAGAACATACAAACTCCTTGCAGATGTTGTCCTTGGTGGGATTTGAGCCCAGGACCCCAGCGCTGCAAGGCTGCAGTGCTATAATAATAATAATAATCTTTATTTTTATATAGCGCTAACATATTCCGCAGCGCTTTACATACATTATCGTCGCCATCCCCATCGGGGCTCACAATCTAGATTCCCTATGAGTATGTCTTTGGAATGTGGGAGGAAACCGGAGAACCCGGAGGAAACCCACGCAAACACAGGGAGAACATACAAACTCCTTGCAGATGTTGTCCTTGGTGGGATTTGAAGCCAGGACCCCAGCGCTGCAAGGCTGCAGTGCTAACCAGTGCGCCACCATGCTATCCACTGAGCCAGCTGTTGTTGTGAACCCACAACATGTGGTCAAAGCAGCTCTTAATGGAAGTGCAACAGACCATCATTAGGCTGAAAAAAAGAAGAAATCCATTGGAAAGATAGCAGAGCTGTTAGGAGTTTCTAAATCAACAGTTTGGTACAAGACTGTTCTGCAAAACAAAGAGTGCACTGGTACTCTGCTAAAATTCCAAAACCTTGTCACTGTCCAAATATTTCTGAATCTAACTGTAAGTAGGAAGAAGCCTGGCAAACTAGCTGAGCCAAATGAGGAGGAGTTCCAGCTCGTTCTCATACTACAGGTGCTTCACACAAAATTAGAGTATCATCAAAAAGTTAATTTATTTCAGTTCTTCAATATAAAAAGTGAAACTCATATATTATATAGAGTCATTACAAACAGAGTGATCTATTTCAAGTGTTTATTTCTGTTAATGTTGATGATTATGGCTTACAGCCAATGAAAACACAAAAGTCAATATCTCAGTAAATTAGAATAATTAGCAAAAAACATCTGCAAAGGCTTCCTAAGCGTTTAAAAAGGTCCCTTAGTCTGTTTCAGTAGGCTCCATAATCATGGGGAAGACTGCTGACTTGACAGATATCCAGAAGGCAGTCATTGACACACTCCACAAGGAGGGTAAGCCACAAAAGGTCATTGCTAAAGAAGCTGTCTGTTCACAGAGTGCTGTATCCAAGCATATTAATGGAAATTTGAGTGAAAGGTAAAAGTGTGTTAGAAAAAGATGCAGAAGCAACTGGGATAACTGTAGCCTTGAAAGGATTGTTAAGAAAAGGCCATTCAAAAATTTGGGGGAGATTCACAAGGAGTGGACTGCTGCTGGAGTCATTGCTTCAAGAGTCACCACACACAGACGTGTCCAGGACATGGGCTACAAGTGTTGCATTCCTTGTGTCAAGCCACTCATGACCAATATAAGAAACCAGAAGTGTCTTACCTGGGCCAAGGAGAAAAAGACCTGGACTGTTGCTCAGTGGTCCAAGGTGTTGTTTTCAGATGAAAGTAAATTTTGCATTTCATTTGGAAATCAACATCCCAGAGTCTGGAAGAAGAATGGAGGGGCACACAGTCCAATTCGCTTGAGGTCTAGTGTGAAGTTTCCACAATCAGTGATGGTTTGGGGCAAGACCGGCTCCAGGTTTTTCTGGGCCCCGGGCGAAAGAGTCTCAGTGGGCCCCTTTAACACATACCACGATTCATAATGCAGAGATACAGCGGAGAAATATATATATATATATAGTACAATGCAAAGATTTCACTTCTTACATTACATGAGTGATATCTATTGTAAATTCCACAATAGCTCAGAAACCGGTGAATCGCTCCACACAGAATACTGGCCCCCATATAAGGGTTCCATACGGAATAGTGGCCCCCATATAACGCTTCATACGGAATACTGGCCCCCATATAAGGCTCCATACAGAATACTGGCCCCCATATAACGCTCCATACAGGATACTGGTCCCCTTATAAAGCTCCATACGGGATACTGGCCCCCATATAACGCTTCATACGGAATACTGGCCCCCATAGAAGGCTCCATACGGAATACTGGCCCCCATATAAGGCTCCATACGGAATACTGGCCCCCATATAAGGCTCCATACGGAATACTGGCCCCCATATAAGGCCCCATACGGAATACTGGCCCCCATATAAGGCTCCATACGGAATACTGGCCTCCATATAAGGCTCCATACGGAATACTGGCCCCCATATAAGGCTCCATACAGAATACTGGCCCCCATATAACGCTCCATACAGGATACTGGTCCCCTTATAAAGCTCCATACGGGATACTGGCCCCCATATAACGCTCCATACAGGATACTGATCCCCTTATAAAACTCCATACAGGATACTGGCCCCCATATAACGCTCCATACAGGATACCGGTCCCCTTATAACGCTCCATACAGGATACCGGTCCCCTTATAACGCTCCATACAGGATACTGGCCCCCATATAATGCTGCATGCAGGCTGTTACCCCCCACATAATGCCCCATACAGGCTGTCCCCCCCTTATAATGCTCCATGCAGGCTGTTCCCCCCACATAATGCACTATGCAGGCTGCCCCCCCCCCTTTATAATGCCCCATGCAGGCTGTTCCCCACCTTATAATGCCCCATGCAGGATGTCACCCCCCCCTCTTTATAATGCCCCATGCAGGATGTCCCCCCCCTCTTTATAATGCAGGATGCCCCCCCCTCTTTATAATGCCCCATGCAGGATGTCCCCCCCTCTCTTTATAATGCCCCATGCAGGATGTCCCCCCCTTCTCTTTATACTGCCCCATGCAGGATGTCCCCCCCTCTCTTTATAATGCCCCATGCAGGATGCCCCCCCCCCTTCTCTTTTTACTGCCCCATGCCTCCATACATTAAAAAAAAAAAATCAAATACTCACCTCCCTTCTCCTCACCTGCTACCTGCTGCCCGCTGCTCGGGTCTGAACTCCAGCGTTGTCGGTGTCTTCCCGCTCAGCGCTCCCTGTGACGGCTCAAGGGAGGGCGCGGTGAAAAGACTTCACCGCGCCCTCTGACCTGAGACGTCACAGGGAGCGCAGAGCAGGAAGACAGCTGATCTGCAGAGGCACGGGGAGAGGTAAGTATCCAGCTGCCGGGGCCCTGAGCAAGCGGCGGAGAAGGGCGGGCGCTGACACCGCTCTCCTCCGCCCATAGCCCAGCGGGGTGCGCGACCGTCAGTGGGCCCCTCTGCCTGCTCAGGGCCCCGGCATTTGCCCGGGTGCGCCGGGTGCTGACGCCGGCCCTGGTTTGGGGAGCCATGTCATCTGCTGGTCTAGGTCCACTGTGTTTTATCAAGACCAACGTCAGTGCAGCCGACTACCAGGAAATTTTAGATCACTTCATGCTTTCCTCTGCTGACAAGCTTTTTAGAGATGGAAATTTCATTCTCCAGCAGGACTTGGCACCTGTCCACACTGCCAAAAGTACCAATACATGGTTTAAAAACAACAGTATCACTGTGCTTGATTGGCCAGCAAACTCGCCTGACCTTAACCCCATAGAGAATCTATGGGGTATTGTCAAGAGGAAGATGAGAGACACCAGACCCAACAATACAGACGAGCTGAAGGCTGATATCAAAGCAACCTGGACTTCCATAACACCTCAGCAGTGCCACAGGCTGATCACCTCCATGCCACGCCGCATTGATGCAGTAATTGATGCAAAAGGAGCCCCGACCAAGTATTGAGTGTATTTACTGAACATACATTTCAGTAGGCCAACATTTCGGATTTTAAAATAATTTTTCAAGCTGGTTTTACAAAGTATTCTAATTTACTGAGATAATGACTTTTGTGTTTTCATTGGCTGTAAGCCATAATCATCAACATTAACAGAAATAAACACTTGAAATAGATCACTCTGTTTGTAATGACTCTATATAATATATGAGTTTCACTTTTTGTATTGAAGAACTGAAATAAATTAACTTTTTGATGATATTCTAATTTTGTGAGAAGCACTTGTATGTTTTCTCTGAAACGTCACAACCTTTCAGAGAAAATTCTAGATGTCTACAGTGAGGCAGCCTGTCCCTGTTTCATGCTGGCTGTAATTTAGGCATCATGAATCACATTTGATCAATAAAATATTTTCGAAAAAGGACTACAACAATGTATTATCCAAAATTATATTCTGAAGCTGTGTTAGCCAGAAAAATCTATATAGATACTTTATGCCAAAAAAAGACAAAAGTGTTCTAGGAGTGCAAGTAGTTAGACCATTATTGGCTAGCCAGAAAAATTTAATTTGCAAGCTTTCGGAGTACAAAGGCCTTTTGAAGTTTATAAAGGTATAACTCCTAGAATACTTTTGTCTTTTTGGACATGAACACATTTCCTAAGAAATATGTAAAAATTGCAGGTATGCACCAGCTGATTTCTGTATGAAAATTAAATGAAACCATGGATTGTAGAGCAGGCATATGACTTTTTGGTGTCCTTATTGGTTGCTTACATTGAACATTCTTCTATAAGTGCTAAAACGTATTATTATAACAGAATTGTGTAACAGGTATCACTAGAGAAGGATTAATGAATTCTACATTACAGATAAGGTACTGACAGCTGACAGGTGAATAATAATGCTAATAATCTTTATTTATAGAGCACAAACCTATCTTGCATCAGTTTACAATTCAGTGAGTGCATGAACAAACTATATTATATTACAAAGTATTACAATATTCTGTCATTCAAATAAGAGAAGTGAGGGCCCTGCTCACAAGAGCTCATAATCTATATCAAGAAAGGGCTTGACACATGAGGTAAAAGGTGCTTACATGGTGTAGACCTGCCATCTTAGAGACAGAGGGAGGTTCGGAAAATAGAGCACGTTAGTCGTTTGAAAGATGCAGAGCAAGTCAAACATGGTATATGGATACCTCAGTAGGGATAAGCTTCTAAATCGGATATACAGTGGCTTGCTAAAGTGTTCACACTCCTTGGCATTTTTGTGTTTCGCTACCTCACAACCTGGACTTTCACTGTTTTATTTTAGGTTTTGCATCAGTTCTTGTAAAGAACATGTCTACAACTGTGAACATTTATTTTTCTTTTTATTGTGAAGCAAACAACAAATAGGAAAATAACTGAAAACTTCAGTGTGCATAACTATTCCCCCCTACTATGTAGAGCCTCCTTTTGTGGCAAATTACAGCTGCAAGTCACTTTAGCTAAGCCTCTATGAGCTTTCCACATCTTGCTACTGGGATTTTTGTCCATTCCTCAAGGCAAAACTGCTCCAGGTCTTTTAAGTTAGATGTTTCTTTCCTCTGGTGAACTGAAATCTTCAAGTCTGAGCACAGATTTTCAATTGGATTAAGGTCTGGGCTCTATCTAGTCCACTCCAAAACATTTACATGTTTCCCCTTACACCACTCGAGTGTTGCTTTATCAGTATGCTTTGGGTAATTGTCTTGTTGGAAGGTGAAACTACGTCCCAGTCTCAAATCACTGACATACTGAAACAGGTTTTGCTCAAGAATATCCCTGTATTTTGCACAATGCATCTTCCCCTTGACTCGGACCATTTTCTTTGTCCCTGCTGCCGAAACACATCCCCAAAGCATGATGCTGCCACCACCATGTTTTACTGTGGGGAAGGTGTTCTTGGGGTGATGAGCTGTGTTGATTTGGCTTCAGACATAGGGTTTACTGTGGGGGTCGTGATGACATTCCACTCGTCCTCCAGTCACTCCAAATTCAAACTATGAGCATGGGTCAACCATTCAAAGAATGAGTCAGACAATAAGCTGGTTCAAGCTCAGAGCATGCTCAGAAGGCTACTACAGACAACGTCCTCAGCAATGTTCTGCCTTTATTTTTTACATGCACAAATCTAAATACACTACATAATGGGAGGGGATAGGGGTTGTCCGGGGCGGGGTAAGCCATGAAAGTCCAGTGTCTGGCCACTCCTGATTGGTCCACATCTCCTTATCTCAGTCTCTGGGCAGATATTGCAGCCGTCAGCTTATAATCTTGTTTCGTTTCTCTGGAATAAGTCTTGGCAACGCTGGAAATGTCTTAGTTTAAGTTTCAATTTGAGTAATTACGTAGCAAGGAAAGCTTATTGTTATATGACACAAAATGGTGGTTAGTACATTAGCAAAAAAGCGTATAAAAGTTACAAAAATATAAAAGTTACAAATATATATATTCTCTTTTTCCCCGACATTCCCCCCTAAACACTAAGCTTTCCCTTGCTTCGGGGCCTTTGAGACTGTCCATGTGTGGGGAGAGGGGAGGTGGATTTCTTCACCCAATCATCTTAGAAGCTGCCCCCTTATGGGACGCCCCCAGACAATCGAGCCCTATCCTGGATGACACATGGAGTTCTCCCAACTGACTCTAAACTAAATCTCTCAATTGGACTTTGTCATGGGGGGGCTGGTCAGGCTTGTTCAAAGGAGTGTATTTCTCTATATATTCTCTTGATTCAGAAAGGTCCCGGAGGTTGGGACAGCATTGGTTATAGCTTTCCTATATAAGGGGACTATGCAGCACAGGACCACCAGGCCCAATACTAGTAGACCTCCCATTACTAGACAAACTTGTTGGAGGAATCCCTTGAGCCCTCCCAACCAACTTGAGAAGAAGGAGGTATCTACCCCTGTGTGGTAGCTATCTACCCTGGAACAGACAGTAAGCATATGGAAAGGATATAGAAGAAGGTAGTCATCTTTTATAGACTCGTTCTGTCTCTCTTGCAGTGGGAGGCGTGAATCCAGGTGCTCTTGCCCTCAAGCTTCAGAGCCGTCGGGGTGGTGAGAAGCACAGTGTACGGTCCCTCGAACCGCGGCTGGAGGCAGTCTTTCCGGACAAACTTCTTCACATACACTAGATCGCCTGGGATGAAATCATGTACTGCATCACCTGTAGATTCTGGGAGAGAAGCAGATACTGGAGAGCGGGTGTTAGTCAATTCTCTAGACAAGGCAATCACAAATTTTACCACTCTATCATGTGTTTCAGACAACTCTTGGGGCCTAATCTCTCCTATTTTAGGTGGGGTCCCAAATAAAATTTTATAGGGAGTCAGCCCATGTTTGGCCTGAGGAGTGTGTGTGATATGATACAATACTATGGGGAGTAGGTCGGGCCAGGGGAGGGGATGATCTTAGGTCATTTTCAAGAGCTGGGTCTTGAGTGTGGAATTCGTCCTTTCCACTTTGCCTGAACTGGCAGGATGGTATGGAGTGTGGAGGCCCAAATCTGTTCCCAACATGTTCCAGAGTTCTTCGTAGATATTTGCTGTGAAAGCTGGTCCTAGATCCGATTCTATGACTTGGGGAACTCCAAATCTGCAGGCAATTTCAGTG
Source organism: Phyllobates terribilis (assembly GCF_046119375.1). NCBI lineage: Eukaryota > Metazoa > Chordata > Amphibia > Anura > Dendrobatidae > Phyllobates > Phyllobates terribilis. The sequence goes on from NW_027362762.1 coordinate 297,142,121, forward strand.
ATCAGTTTCTTGGCTGTGACTTTAGCAGTCATGTTGACAACCGGGTAGGCCTCGGGCCAGGCTGAGAACATATCCACGGCTACCAAAACGTACTCGTATTTTCCTGCTTTAGGCATTTGGATATGGTCGACTTGTATTCTCTGCCAAGGGTAGTCTGGTTTAGCCAGGTGTTGGAGAGGGACCCGTGCCGTACACGTTGGGTTGCAGGTAGCGCAGACAGAGCAGGATTTTGAGTACGCAGTCACAATGGAAGAGATTCCGGGTGCAAAGTACAGTTTCTTGATACATGCCAGGGCTTGATTCTTTCCTCTGTGTGTAGGCCCGTGAGCCCATGCTGCCACAGCTGAGTACATGCGTCTAGGCAAGCAAGGCTTCCCATCCACTTGGTAAAGAGTCGAGTTGACCTTTGAATCTTTGCGACCTGCCAGCACGGCTCCTGCCGCTTTCCATTGCTTGACTTCTTCAGTGGGGGTCTTCCTTTGTTCCTCACACAATTTTTCTTCAGGCATCCTGACCCCCCTGGATTCCACTCGTGTCTCCGCTGGACTTGTATGGTCTTCCGCCGGCTGTTCTTTGGCTCTTGCTCTAGTGAGCGCCACAGCTACGGTTTGCAGGGTCTCCCCCATCTCTTCTTCCTTTTCCTGCCACTTTGATGACACATTCTCCACTGCTGCAGTCTTGGCTGCTCGGTCAGCTAGGTGGTTGCCCCTGGCTTCTCTGGATTCTAGTCTTCCATGAGCCTTGACCTTCATAACAGCAACCTGAATGGGTAGTTCCAGGGCCTTCATTAGGGCCTTAATCCATGAGACATGTTTCACTGGTGTACCTGCAGCTGTGATGAATCCTCTAGACTTCCACAAGAGTCCAGAATCATTGCAAATTCCATGTCCATACCTGGAATCGGTATATATATATATTCGCCTTTGTTCCTGCTGCCAGGTGGCAGGCCTCTGTGAGAGCCACAAGTTCAGCTTCTTGTGCAGACATGTATGGTGGTAGAGCTTCAGCCTTGAGGACTGTTAGGTCTGTTGTAACAGCATATCCCGTGTGGAACTTCCCTTGAGGGTCTGCGAGCGGATGTGCCACCATATTCTCTGGAGCAGAAATCTCTTCCTGCAAAATTTTTATACAATCATGAGGTTCCACCAATGGACCTTCACCCTCTTCACCTTCCCCCCTAGAAGGTGGAAGCAAAGTGGCAGGGTTGATAGTCAGACATTTGGTAAATGTTATATTGGAGGGCAACAATAGGGAACACTGCAGACGCAGGTGTCTTTGGTTGGTTAGATGTGTGTTGCAGAACAGCTGAGAGATCATGGCCAGCCTGTATAACTAGATCATGTCCAAGGACGATATCAGCTGACTTGTCAAGGAGGATGTGAGCAGCGTGGACCGCCTTAAGGCACGTGGGGGCAGTTCGGGCGACAGGGTCCAGGCGGGCTGAGTAGTAGCCCAAAGGCCGATACTTATGATCATAGCGTTGTGCTAGAACTCCAGAGGCATGACCTTCCGATTCCGAGACAAAAAGATAAAATGGCTGAGTATAGTCTGGTAAGCCCAAGGCCGGGGCAGAGACAACAGCCTGTTTAAGGCGGTCAAAACATAGTCTGTGTTGATGAGAAACACGTGGATCTTCAGCATGAAGCCAAACTGAGCCTTCATCCTTGAGACAGTCGTACAGAGGTTGCATGAGCTTTGAGGCATCAGGGATCCATTGCCTGCAGTAAGTGATGAGGCCAAGGAAAGTCTGCATAGCGGAGTAGGTGGTTGGGAAGGTGATATCCATGATGGCTTGTTTTCTTTCTTCAGTCAGATGTCTAGTACCTTGTGATATACAATGTCCGAGGAAAATGACCTTGGGCAGACACCATTGGACTTCGCCTTTCGAGACTTTACAGTTAGCTGAGTGAAGAAACCAGAAAAGGGATGCTGACATTTCTGGCAAATTTTCTTCAGTGCCACAGAGTAAAAGATCATCCACATACTGTAGAAGGGTGACCTGAGGGTTCTCTTGAACCCATGGCTCCAGAATAGACTTCATAGAATGAGTGAATTGGTTAGGAGAGTTCTGGGCTCTTTGCGGAGTCCTGGTCCATGTAAACTGTGCTCCTTGAAAGGTGAAGGCAAAAAGAAACCACGAATCTTCATGTAAGGGTATACTGAAGAAGGCGTTGGCCAGATCTAACACCGTGAACAAGGTGGCCGTTGGAGGCACCTGAGACAAAAGGGTGTTTGGGTTGGGTACCACTGGAGTTTCTAAAATGGTAGCTGCATTGACGGCTCTGAGATCCTGAACCAACCGGTATCTTAGAGGCTCTCCCGGAGCGGTTTTCTTTTTTTTACAGGAAAGAGGGGTGTATTGCATGGAGATACACATCTGACAAGGACTCCTGATTCCAGGAGGGAAGCGATTTGGGTACCCAAGCTTTGTTCTTGTGCAGCCTTGAGGGGGTATTGTGGCAACCGTGGATACCTGTGTCCAGGCTTGAGGTGTACTCGGACCGGGGGAATCTGCAGGAGGCCGACGTCCTCTGGCCCACTGGACCACAGAGAGTGAGGTTGTATGGTCATCATCATGAGAGGGAAGGCTTTAAGAACACAGCGGTCTTCAGTCCCTTGTTCGGAATGAGGGTCCCGCAAAAGAAGCTCCATACCATGGTTTCCGAAGGTAATTGTTGCCTTCATTCGCTCTAAGAGATTGGCTCCCAACAGATTGACAGGGCAAGTTTCAGATACCAAGAATCTTGTGAGTACTCCGGTGATAGGAATACAGAAGGAGGGAGCTGTGCAGAGGAAATGACAGATGTGGCCGCCCCAGTGTCCACCAGGAACTCCAGTGGTTGATGGTCCACCTGGTTGTGTGGACCATCACGGAACGACCGGTCATGGTACTATCTGCGGGTTGGACAGTCTCTGAGGATGTGGTCAAGGCTACCACACTCCCAACATAACATTCATCCTTCAGAATCACGAGGTTGTCTTCTGTTTCTAGATGATCCCCTGTCATCTCTTTTGTCTTGTCTTCTATATGTGGGAGGAGTATCATCACCTGTACCTTTAACCATTACCCACTTGATTCCATGTTGGTTGCCAGGGAGGGGGTGGGTAGCTTTCTTGAGCTTGATATACCATGGCAGGAGCGGTTTTCTTCTTTGGCTTAGTATCCTTTTCCATTTTTAGCATGGCTTTTTGGAAAGCTTTGACAATGTTCACTGCGTCATTAAAAGAAGAAGAACGAATCTCAGGGCGTACCCTCAGAACGTCATCTCTGAGAGCGTCTTGTAGGCCATCTACTAGGGCCTGAACCAACAGGGCGGCCTGCGTCTTGACGTGAGGACTGTATCCGAGATCCTCAAAATGCATGCTGAGTCTTGCAGCATATCTTTCCACTGATTCATCAGGGTCTTGTTGAACATCTTGTACAGACCCAGCTTGATCTGACAAGCGATTCTGAGCCCAGGCTTTTAACTGTTTCATGTATTCTAGGCCAGATTCATACGTACTAAGGGATCCTGCTTTTGTGGAATCCATGGCCTTTTGAAAGCTCTCCGTTTTCGGCTAAGTGAGCCTGGCATTTTGCAGCCAGAGTAGAACCAGCAGCAAGGGAAATTTTGCGAGCCAATCCTCCAACATGGCTCATAGGGTGTTTGCAGGGTTGACTATGGCCCCCACCCGATGTGTAAGGATGTCACCATAGCCTATTGACAGAGTGACAGGGCGTCCTGATGGGTCTACTAGATTCTGGGAGCGGCAGGGGTCCCAGACTTCTGAGGGGCTGGGGGGGGGGTGGTGTTCTTTCAGCAGTTGCTTGGAGCAAGGGCCGGAGTATGGGCAATGAATGTGGGGTGGAGGATGCCATAGGAGACGTATGGGGTAAAGGAGGGGGGGGGGGCTGGAGTATCTTGAGCCCATCCCTCATCTGGCTCCGTATCGTCTTGAGTAACAGTATGTTGGCGGAGGGAGAGCAGTCTGGCCTGAAATTCTGGGGAGTTGAGGAGGATATCCCCAGGGTTGTGGGTGACTCCCATAGGAAACAGGGGAAGCGTCTCAGCATCGTGGACTGGAGCAGAGGGTGTCACATTAGTTTCAGATGGGTACTCTGGGACTACGGGCTTTTCCACCTGTGCTGGTGGCTGGTAATATGCACCGGACGGATCTAGTAGTGGATATAGGCTGGATTGGGGCTTTCCGGGCCTCCCACAACAAGTAAGAGGTGTAGCAAGATGGCCGTTGGAGGGAGGAGGTGGGAGTGGGGGTGGGATTGTTCTTGGGGGCAGGGAAAGGTGTAGTAACAGGCATCAACGGGGTTAAGGCCAATTTAGGGTCACATAACAAATCACATTCTGCAGCTTTCATGTATCCGAACAAAGGCTCGGCATTCTCTGTCCCCCCCCTGCACCATCTACTTCTTCCTAGCCTTCAGACTTCAAATCACTCGCTACTCTAAGATGTGCTTGAGTCTGGTGCAAAAATCCTCACCCAACTTTCCCAACTTCTGTGTAACACATTCATTCTAAACTGAAGACTAAAGCCTGCCTGTACTGGATAAGCTTATCATATTATACAAATTCCTAACATTCTTCTTGCCTTCCCGTAACTCCACTAATTGGCTTAACTCCTACAGCAGCATTCCGCAACTTACGAGATCTTTCAAATTTGAATATACACAACATTTTCTTATAGAATGCAATGATCTGTCGCGACTCAGATCACTGGTGCAGCCGACAGGTCGCCACCCATCAGTGTAGAGTACCTCTCAATACACTGATAAGACAGAGAGTATGCCTCTCAATCTGTCCCTTCCCTAACCTTGAATGGCGACTTTACAGTACGACTCACCACGGCACCCTGACTGACAGCAGAACCCCTCCTTATGAGGTTTCTCTGTATAAGACGAAGAGTACCTCTCAATCCGTCTTCTTTCCTACCACGGCACCACCCGTCAGTGTAGAGTACACCTCTCAATACACTGATGAGATAGAGAGTACACCTCTCAATCTATCTCCTTTCCTAACACGGCACCACCCGTCAGTGTAGAGTACCTCTCAATACACTGTTTCCTAACCTTGACTTTACAGCAGTCTCTGTGTTAGACGAAGAGTACTCCTCAATTCGTCACAGATTCTGACAGCACAACACCTCCTTTACACTACAATTCAGGAATGCTTCGAAACTTCGACTATCAGTTACGGGAGGCAGCTATCTAAGAAAAGTACAGTGACCGGGGGAGGAGGAGGTGGTGTGCACACGAGCACGCGCAGGCATGCGACGTCACTCGTTTTAACACTTGCTGGTTCAGGACGTGGTGCGGGACGCCCAAGGTCTCACCACTCGACCGGTCACCCACCCAGATCCAACCTGACAATCCCACAGGAACAGCTGCGGCTGACACACAGGCAAGTGAGACATATAAAATACATCTCAACTTACCGTGTTCGATGGAGGTTGATCAGGCCTCAAATTCAGCCACCGCGGTCACCACCAGGGAAGTCAGCAATATGGGTCCAGGAGGGCGGCGTACCGCTAGCCACGCCCCACGTTGGGCGCCATTTGTGGGGGTCGTGATGACATTCCACTCGTCCTCCAGTCACTCCAAATTCAAACTATGAGCATGGGTCAACCATTCAAAGAATGAGTCAGACAATAAGCTGGTTCAAGCTCAGAGCATGCTCAGAAGGCTACTACAGACAACGTCCTCAGCAATGTTCTGCCTTTATTTTTTACATGCACAAATCTAAATACACTACATAATGGGAGGGGATAGGGGTTGTCCGGGGCGGGGTAAGCCATGAAAGTCCAGTGTCTGGCCACTCCTGATTGGTCCACATCTCCTTATCTCAGTCTCTGGGCAGATATTGCAGCCGTCAGCTTATAATCTTGTTTCGTTTCTCTGGAATAAGTCTTGGCAACGCTGGAAATGTCTTAGTTTAAGTTTCAATTTGAGTAATTACGTAGCAAGGAAAGCTTATTGTTATATGACACAAAATGGTGGTTAGTACATTAGCAAAAAAGCGTATAAAAGTTACAAAAATATAAAAGTTACAAATATATATATTCTCTTTTTCCCCGACATTACCTTGAGGGAAAAAAAGTTCAATTTTGGTTTCATCGTTTCATCTGACCACAGCACCTTCCTCCATACATCTGGAAAGTCTCCCACATGTCTTTTGGCAGACTCAAAATGAGCCTTACATTTTTTGTGTGTAAGTAAAGGCTTTTTTTCTGCCCACTCTTGCATAAAGGCCACCTCTATGGAGTGTATATCTTATTAGCACACCTATGATATTTAACAGTTATGAAGTTTAGTTCGGTGAGTGACTGCGCTCTTCAGTTGTGAGCTACAATGCTAATCCAAAAAATCACATGAAGCACATAGTTTATCCCAAATGTTCAAGTTTTAATTGTGTTTAGAACCTTAAAATAAGATAATTAATATTAATTATGAAGCAAAACAACACCTGCTAGTGTATTATGTTCAAGCATTTACAAATCCTAATTAGTATTAAAACCATCAACAAGGAAATATGCAAGTATACAGTGACAAATGGCACCTTTGAAAATTTAGTTTCAACTTCCAGCTCTAAAGCTTGTTAAGTAGGCATTAAATTATGATAAATACTTAATTGTAATTCATATCCCAAAATGACAATTTTGCATATAAAAGAGAATCACCAAAAGCCAAAATTAAAATTCGTATAATACGCCACACATTGCATAATAGTCCAATAGCCTTCCGACTCTACCCCCATAGTGTTATGAATCGTGATTCTGTGCGTCCACCTGGGAATGGAGCAAGTCCGGTGTAACGCTACTCTGGTCGCAAGCACCACCATTGTCCTGACCCCGGAGGCGGAGCTGCTACACGTGCAGAGAAACTGTCCCAGTGTTATGGAGCATCGCGTTCTGGTGTTGTAGGATGTGTGAGGATGTGGGATGCCGTGTCTCTCACTGATTCCCTGCCCATGGAAGATGGGACGCTATCTTCCCCGGTTACCAGGCAGCGCAGGATGCAGCTGTGCCTGGCACTAGGCAGTAGTCGGATTGTGTTCAGTCTGCTGTTGAAGCTAGCAGGGAGTGGCTGTCAGGGGATGATTGGGAGGTATTCAACACCTGATCATTAGGAGGGCTATTTAATCCTGTTCCTTGCTCAGTCTTTTGCTGTTTATTGCAGCTCCTATGTGCTGTGGTGGTGAGTGGTGCCTACATTAGTATTGCTATCTTTTCAGGGGTTTTCTCATTTTCTCTTCTGGTTACACTTCCTGGGGTTCTTGCAGAGGTACTCTCCTGGTTCTTGACTAGGTACCAGCCGTGTCACCAGACACCAGCTGTCCCGCGACAGTGGGCCTGGGAAGCGCTCTGCCAAAGTCCCCCTTCCATTTACTGGGAGCTGGGTGTAGAGTATTCCTAGCGCTCAAGATTTATTTACTCACATGATCTGCCAATTCTTACCAGATCTTATTTCCTTAGGGATGTAACTAACTATGTGTTATTAGGGTACCACCAGCACTGCTGGTTCTAATTTTATCATTTGTTGTGTTTTTTTATGTGATGTGATATGGATAAACTATTTTTTCTCCCCCAGATCTTGATGTGTAGCTATCCTGCAAGGTTATTTCCACCTACTGGGAAGTTAGTAATGGTTCGGGACTCAATAGCCTTCAAAGAAAGAGCATTGTCTTTAAACTACACTGATGAGCAAAAGAGTAACATTGTTTTGAACTTTTGACTTTCAGGCTCCATATCTCACCATCCATTACTGCCTCAAACTTGAGACTACCATGATTTTATAGACAATCATCTTGGCTATCTCAAACATAAATTTGACTTGCAACTATTTTGCATATGATTAGTTATGCGGATTCTTGTCATGTCACTGCATTGTTACTGTTTTGCTCCTGGTGGTGGAAAAATCTTTTTCTTCCTTCATGCTACAAATTACAACCTGTTCTCGTGTTCCCTAATAGCTCAGTGTGTTATTAGGTTGATTCCCAAGTGAAAGGTCACTGGTCCGAATTGAGGAGCAGCCATGAAGATTTCCCATGAAAAGAGAAATATCATCATCCAGCTCATCGATAGCAGTCTCTCAGCCAAGAAAATTGCCGAACTGCACTATGTGACTTCCATGACAGATGGAAGAATATGAAATTAAGTCCTTGCATTCAAAAGGAAAGGGGTAGACTTCCAGGCAAAATATCCGATTCAACAAGTCGGCACATCACAAGGTCTATCAGTTCTGGCGTGAAAAACACAGCAGTGGAGGTGGCTCATATACCTCGTAATAGTGGGATTACAGACATCCGTACAAACACCATGCGACACATTTTACTCAAACCTGGAATGACGGCCTGAAAAAAAGGTGAATAAGCCTTGACTTCAATATCGTCATAAGAAGCATTGGCTCGAGTTTGCAAAAAAGTATGAAAAGTGGACAGTAGAACATTGGAAACGGGTGATTTAGAGCGATGAGACTGAAGTCAATAGACTAGACTCTGATCGGTGCAAATGAGTCTGGAAGAAACAAAGTAAAATAGGGCTAACAGATCGAGAAATTGAAGGAACTGTCAAGTTCGGTGGAGGAAATCTGATGATATGGGGTTGTTCCACAGCCAAAGGTGCTGGATACTTGATCAGGATCGATGGTGGTCTCAATGCTGAGCTATATGTGAGTATCCTACAAGATGAGTTACTTTGTACACTTAAGTACCATGGGTATGAAAAGGACCACATAGTGTTTCACCAGGACAACGACCCAAAGTATACTTCAAGATTGATGAAAAAAATGGTTCAATGACAATGAAGTAGAGGTGCTGGAATTGCCCCACAGTCCCCAGACCTCAGCCATATTGAACACTTGTGGGTAGAATTGAAGAAAAAGCTGCATATTGTAAGGTAGCGCTATTCATCAAGCTGGGGCACTCGCTTCACCGGGTCAATTAAAGCAAACATGCAACGTTTTCCCGGTAATTCACAGTCCAGCAGTTTATTTCATATCATAAACCGCTCATAACATAGTCCATCTCAGTGGCTCACCGACATGTTACACATATAATATCGAAGAGCCTTTCCAGTGACAGATATGTCCACTTGGCTCCAGATACAGCCTTCAGCAAGGTAACAATAGCAATGTCCACATCAAGCAGCGTTTTTTACCTTTGCCGGGTCTTAGCTGCTTCTCTCAACTCTGTTCTGCCAAAGCTGTCGTTTAAGGCTCACTAGCTGTAGTCTCTAGGCCACGTGCCTTCCAAGGCTACTGGTATCCCAAACACAGGGATCCAGCCTCTGCCTTCCAGTCTTCACCAGGCCTCTCTCTCTCCATTTCTAAACCACCAGGATTTATATATCCTTCTGTGCACACAGGACCTGTGATGATGTCACAGTCATGTGATCAATCACCTGAGGGGGAGGTAAATGGTCAGCCAGAACACACCCCCTGGACATTTTAGCAATGCAGCAAGCCGCTGCATTACAATACATACACAAGTAAGTTGACCAGTATGCACCAAATTTGGGAACATGTAGGAGAGACCTGGGATCATATTTCGGTCAAGACATGCTTGAATCTGATCGACAGCATGCCCAGAAGGATTCAGGCAGTGTTGAAAGCCAATTGTGGATTTACAAAATACTAACAAATTAATAATTATTAAAACTTAGATTTTTAAGAGCAAAACAGTAACAATTCTGTGACATGACAAGAATCTGCATAACTAATCATATGCAAAATAGTTGCAAGTCAAATTTATGTATGATATAGTCAAAATGATTATTTATAAAATCATGGTAGTCTCAAGTTGGAAGCAGTAGTGGATGGTGAAATATGGAGCCCGAAAGTCAAAAGTTCAAAACATTGTTGCCCTTTTGCTAGTCAGTGTTTATATGGAGAAGATAATTGCATTCATCAATTTGTTTCTTAGGTTGAAGGGGTACTCTGGGGAGATAAAAGTGAATTTCAATTGACATGTTGTCCAAAACCCTCATATCCCTAAATCTGTTCTTAGATGCAACTTTGTATGATTTTACCACTTATCACTGTGACCTAATGTCACTACACTGGTGCTGCTCCTAAGTTCTCCCCCTTCTTTCTAGGACATTATGTCAGAGGTCAGGGGATGTGGCTAGACTAGCATCCATCGGCTCATAAGCCACGTCCCCTCACCAAGGCTTATCACAGTCTGTGTGTGAGTGTGATGTTCTACCTCCCCCTCATTTTACACTTCCTGCCTGCACCATCACAGCATGTATATAACCTATCAAGCCATGTACAAGCTGCAAAGGTGTAGGCAGCATAGAACAAGAGTGAACGTCCCAGAAGGGAGAGGAAGAACTTAGGAGCAGCATCATTGTTGCGATGTGAGGTCACTGGCAGAAGGGTTTGAGCCTTCATAGTTTTAGACAGAATATAGTTTGAAATACATTTTTATCCACCTCTTTAACTCAAGTTTACATTTTGATCTTATTGTTCTTATCAAAGACTCCACCTCCACTGCTAAGGGTATAAGGGTGAGTGTCAAGGCCATTTGGTCATGATGGATGAAGTTCTAAGCTTCTCTTACATACAGGAATACAGGAAAGAACCGATTAAATAAGCTTATGAGCTCCCTTGGTGGTGACATTTAGATGGTTGTTAATAGTTTGTATCTGTATAGTTATCAAACTATTTTCTCCTCCCTTCTTTGGGTTTAGATTCTTTTTTTCCTAAAAAAGGAATTTGGGAATAAATGGAATGTTTGTTGTGAATATATGCTTAATGTACAACATTGGCAATGATTATATCTTATATCTGGTCTGTGTTTCACCTTCGTTGAATAAATAATGTGAAACAGAAGTAACATAGGGGAATATAAGCAATACTTTGAGTGTAGATGTTAGCATGTGAGCCAAAGTATCATAAAGTTTATTTCTTTGGGATACCTGGAGAAGTAGAAGGAAGTTGAGATTCAGTCATGCTCCAATATGACTGCTACCATAGCTACCAATTATCTTAACTAGCATCAGATTATCATATTTTCTAATTTTGCAATATTTCTATAATATGTTGTTATTGAGCCCTAATGGCTCGTTCAGGTTTCAGCTATTTTCTTGTAAGAGAAAATGCTCTAAGTTTCATCAGAGTTTCACCAGAATTACTCACTAACCCTAACCCTCTTAATACATTATCAAATTCGACAACATATTCTTGAAGAAAAATTAGGACACACTGCAAAATATCTAAAGGGGTTGTCTCACTTTCAGTCTTAAGGAGCTCACAGTTTCCCAACTTCCTGCTTGCCCGAGGGCTGTGCGCTCTTGATGATTGACAGTTTGGGCTGGCCCAAATTATGCGCTTTTCGATTCTGCTAAAATAGGCAACTTTTCCTCTGCAACCTTGGAGGAACACTGGTGCAATGGAGTAATCTGGCCAGCTTCAGAGCAGTGCTTGCAAGCTGTATAGCAATCAGCTTGCAAGTGCACATTCCTTTCCTAAAAGACTGGCCACCTCAACAACGAGCTCTAAACTATAAAGAATTGACAGTCCTTACGTTTGTGGGAATGGAGATGATTATTAATTAGAGTTAGATAGCAAAGTTGCTGTTTTTACAATCACTTAGCATTTTTGCCAATTTAATAATATGATGCAACTGCTTTATATGTCAAGTCACCTTGTCTGGGAATTCCACAAGAAGAAACTAGGTGAGTTTTGTATGCACAGACTTCACACATACAATAAGAGTCAACAGCTTGTTTTTTTTTTCTTCACATAACAGAGACTTGTAATTTTACACATTTCTGATACTTTATAAGGACTTTCAACAACAAAGTTTTCTCAGTGTATGTCTCAAAATTGCATTAATGTTTTTGTCTTATATACTTTATATTTCATTTTCTTCTTTTATTGGCTTAGCGGAGTTTAGAAATTATTGCCCCCTTTCTGCAAATATTCTGTAATAGAAAGAAGATTTAACATAGCGAAAAGCTAGTATCGCTCTGTGGAAAAGTGAAATATACACAGATATCCTCAATTTGTCCTAATAAAGTTTCAGACCAATAAAAAATGAACTGCAGAGATAAATCTGGGTTTCTAAAGAACTTTAAAGACAAATCTAGGTTTAACTGTATCCAGACCTACACTCTAAGTTAATGCCCACACAGCTATAATACACATTATTTGTTAAAAATAAAATATCACTCTTACTATATGTGACACCCACAGAGACTGAAAGGCTCATCTAACACTCTTTCATCAGTTGCTGTTAGGGAAAACAGCATCTGGGTGTATATTTTGATTGTAGTGACTTTGTATCACTTTGCATTTTACACCATGGATTATCGACTCCTTCTCTATGGATTACCAACTCCTCCTCGCTCCACTCTATTGGTCTCAAGGATACCACTCTCTCTTTGTTCTCGTCCTACTTTTCTGACTGCTCCTTCAGTGTATCTTTTGCTGGCTACTCTTTCACTCCACTTCTCTTTATTGTTGGTATTCCTCAGGGTTCAGATATAGATTCATCCTCTTTTCTTTTCTCTTGGAATTTGGATTCCAATACCCTCTGTGATGACATCCAAATATACAAATCTTCTGACATCACCCCCGCATTACTGCAAAATACCAGTGATTGTCTTTCCGCTGTCTCTAACATTATGCCCTCTCTCTATCTAAAACTGAATCTTTCCAAAACTGAACTCCTTGTGTATCCTTCATCTAATAACCTACCTAAAATCAATATTGCCATTTCCGTGGGTTGTTCTACCATAACTCTCAAATAGCAACCTCAATGTCTTGGGATGATATTTGATTGGATATACGGAGTGAAGGAGAGATCTCTTGCTCGCTCATGTCATCTACACTTCAAAAATTTCACAATTATTCAACTTTTTCCGCTATTATGTTTCCCATTTATTAAAATTTTCTTTTTCAATGTATCCTGAATGCATCAGCAAACGTCATTTATTTATCCAGCAGCTACACCGATGCCTCCACCATGCTCCAGTCATTGCACTGGTTGTCCATCTGCTACAGAGTACAATATAACTTTATCACTCTCATCCACAAAGCTCTCCACAGCGCTGCCCTGCCTCACATCTTTTCCCTCCTCTCTGTCTACCATCCTGTCTGTGTTCTTTATTCCACCAGTGACCTAGAATTAACACCTTCCATAATCTGAACTTCCCACTTTCATCTCCAAGACTTTTCTCGTGCTGCACCAAGTTTTCTGAAATGCACTCTCCCAGAAAATCTAGTTCATTCCCAATATCCTCAGTTGCAAGGGTGCTGTAAAACCACATTTCTTTAGACTGGTCAATCACTTCACTTCATAGAAACTAACAGTCCCCAGATAATATTTTAAAGTAAATTAAACTCTAAGGACAAGCATATACGTAAGTGCATCAGATCATTAAACCATTTATGCTGTATCAGTCAGTCTTTCATACTAGAAGTCCAAAGAAAACCCAAGTTCTTAGTTTACTAATAAAGCAAATTGTAATTTGTTTGGATAAAGAAAACCTGCAACAATATCAAGATTGATGACAAGTGAGTACTGATGGTGTTAAAAAATGATGACACCTGGAGCAATTTATACGTGCAAGGATTATCCTCATTGAGTCTTTCATAAAATGAGATGGAATAGAATATGTTATTACAAAGATCATTGTAGCAAAATATAACTAAATTGAAAATAATAATAATGATATAGATGAGTTGTAAGAATGGTCAGAAGTGACAGTCTGGGTTCGACATTTAGATGTCAAAAATGTCAGCTTGTCCTAACTTATATCATGAGTTACTTATGTATTTAGGAACATTTCCTTAAGCTTGGTTTATGTCAGATACATTTTCTTAGATTGGTTTGTCCTTTAAATCGCACTCAGTGTGAGTCATTGTTAATCTTTTTTTTTTGCACAATCTGGGTCAGTGGGTTGGATGAGATGTAACTTTAGATGCAGTAAATGAAACATTATTTTGGCAATGTTAACTCACATTAGTTCATTCTAGTGTGTGTGAACTCTCAGGCTTCTACCTTCCAGGAAAGTTAACTAGGAACCATTTTATTTAATGTCACAGTTCAGTGGCACTAGTTATGCTCTGAGCCTATTTCCTATACCTGTAACTGAACTGCTAGCACTAGTAATGTCCATCTATACCTGTATCATATTAACATTAGGATGCCTCGGGCATTGACATATGTGGAATTCATGTTTCGTCGGCACCTTTATATCCAGAATCACAAATTACATTGGATATGAAATGTTTTCTTATGTACAAATATAAAATGTCATACACTATGCAGTACAAACAAGTATTGTCACTAATGTGCTATATTTAACACATTGCACTTTAATGTCAAGCGAATAATGCTTTGCTTCATACTTTGTGGAATTAACAAAGCTTTTACTCTGAGAAAATGATCCATTCAGTTCACCAGATAAAGGATTTCTCTAATTCTCTTCCCCATTAAACCTGTCCTTTCCTCTTACACAAGCACGCTTGATGTACAGTTAAAAGCTATGCTGATTGCAATTTGCATGAATACCATATACCATTTGTAAAATTACTGCTGATTGTTACATATTTATAACCAGAAATATCTCTTTATTTATGGCATACCCGCAAAATGTGATCATTACTTTTCGGCGTTTAATGTGTGGGAGGAAATGTAGAATCCGAGAGATACTCCTGAGTAATGTTTTCATGTCTTCTGTTTGTCCATGTGCAGAAAATGATGAGATCGTCCATTTTCCACATGTTTATACTAAGCATGGTTGCAGTGGATGTAATTGTCGCTGCCAGCAACTACTACAAAGGGGAGAACTTTAAAAGACAATACGATGAGTTCTATCTTGCCGAGGTGGGTATGCAAATTGGCATTTCATGCAGTTATGTAGTTACCATTCAATATTCTGTAACTTATTCCTTCTAGATCTTCAGCAACATATTTCCAACGTTTTCAAATTCTTTAGTCTTGACAGTGAAGAAAGGCTGTCAGCCAATAATCCGGAAGCTAGATTCCTGCTCGAAAATGTCAGTGGTAATGAGCTGATGCTTGAGTGGAACCTCTGTAGGCAATCCATGATGGTTGCTAAGCTGCTTATTATCATCAAGAGTGCAACAGACAGGAACACTTATATAACATTTCTTAAATGGCACATCTTGTATGAACATGGTTATATTAAACATAATTAGTAGAGAACCTCATTTTATTGCCTGATTTCTTTCAAAGATTTGTCACCACATAAGTACTTCATGCATGAACGTTCTCTTAGTGACTTGGATGCTTTTCCCTATATAATAGTCATTCAAATCTGCCTAAAACTATGTCCTGTTTTTATGCAACCTAATTTAGTTTCCTGAACCCAAAATGTTTAAAGGGGTATTCTCAAGTCATTAACTTGCTTTAATTACTTCTATCTGTTGTCATTCTGCTGCAATCAGAGCTTTTATCTTTCTAAGTGTATAGCTAGTTTCCATGGAGTTTGGCCGTTAGTGCCTGCCAAGACCCTTGCCAAGAGTGTGCAATAGCGACATTCCAGGAGAAGGGTTAACACTTAATATCCTAGCCACCTCTCTCCAGCTCATTGATTTCTATACTGCAGTTAGCTGCTCACCTTCCTCTTCCTCCCTCCCAGCTGCTGTTATAAATCTTGCAAATTCACCAGACCGCAGTATCTACTTTTCCCAGAGCAGGTACCTTAATTAAGGTGAGCTCTCGCTGTCCTGAGCCCTGCACTTGTTCAAATGCCCCATTATCTCTTTGTATAAAGCCAGTGATAGCAATGTACACTCCAGAACAAACCACTGAGAGCTGAATGTGTTATAGCAGAACTTCTGCTGAGCTTTATAGCTCTACTAGTACTGCAGCTCTGCTACTCACTAGAACTGTAACTCAAGCAGAAGTGCACACCCTGCCAGAAACCAGGAAGTGAGGAGACTGGAAAGCAGTGAGCTGCTCAATAGACAACTTTAGAATAGCTCTTTAACAAAAAAATTATGAAAATCCAATTTGCAATTTGATCTCATAACTGTTATAAAATGATAGTTATTATCTCATGTGATATTGCCATACATTGATCAGATTTAAAGATCCTTAAAGGGAATATATCATATATCTCTGCAGTAGTCAAAGACCATGCTGAGAACACTCAATGAATCATTTCCAGGCTGCAAATTCCACTGGTCTGTGTGGTTGGTGTAAAGCATATCTCTGCAGTTAACCGCAGCTCAGGCAAGATGTCTGCTCCCATAATCATGTACAGTGAATAAATCAAATTAAAAAATCTACAACGAGAACATTAAAAAAATAATATTTAAAAATGACATGTTTTGAAAATTTCTGGTTTTCAGTAAATATATATATTTATACATTTACTGAGAACCAGACATTTTCTGGTTTTAATAAATATATATTTACTTTAAACCAGAAATTTTAAAAACATGTTATTTTTAAATATTTTTTTTTTTATCTTTTTTTTAATGTTCTCATTGTAGATTTTTTTACTCTGTTCACTGTTCATGATTATGGGGGCAGCCACCTTGCCTGAGCTGCTGTTAACAGCAGAGATATGCTTTACAACAGCCACGCAAAACAGCGGAACTTGCAGTCTGGAAATGATTCATTGGGTGTTCTCAGCATGGTCTGTGATTGGTGCAGAGATCATGGTGCACAGAAGGGGAGTTGTGTCTATCACCTTTTGTCAGTAGGGGATAATGTGTTATCTGTAATCAGCTTTATAATAGAGGTTTTACATTATATTGTAATACTGCCTGAAATAATAATAACATTATTGCCGAAAAATAATCAAGACTTCAAGATTTTTTACTATTTAAAGTGGAAAATAAAAAAAATCGCCAAAATTCTTCGAAAAATAGGTTTAAAAAATATTTGATTTTCAAAATAGAATTTTCTAATCATACATTCCCTTCAAACCATTCTACATAGATTACACTTTAGCTCTCCAACCTCTTCAATCATATTGTGCAATTGTACGATGAATAATTCTGAATTAACCTTACCAGGTCACAAAGTGATCAGTCAGTGGCAGATTGCAGCTACATTTAGAAACAATTTGTGGAAATGGAGAAATCGGTCATATCACCGTAAAGACTTCTTCCAGACACAATTTGTGTCTGCAGGGTTTGCTCCTCAGACATATTTGATTCCTTACTTTTCTAAAAAAAAACCTCATCACCCCCTCCCTCCTTTTTGAGAAGTTGATACCTAAGAAAAATCCAAAAATGCTACAATTTGCAACTACTGTACATTGAAATGTAATCTGCCTGTGGGATTAACCCTTCTCAACTGCCTATATGGGGATGCAAATCATAGGTAAATAAAGGGTTACCTTGATATCTATGAGCCGATGTCTTATTCCAGAGAAATCCACATTTTTTCTTATTATGTAAATGAGCTGTTAAGATCTATGGCCGAACACTGATCTCCTTGAGAAGCTATCTCCACAGCTAATTTTAAATTAAATGGGGCGTTACCAATGTGAGATATGGAATGTGTAACATACCTGGCGGCGTCCTTGCATAGTGGTCCATCTCCCACTGTGCAAGAGCGCGCACTTGATTTCCAGTCCAGACTATCACTTTGGCTTCTTTCCATATGGTCTGCTTTGCTCTCCTCTGTCTGCTTAGGGCGGCGCCCGCTGAACTTCCTGTTTCTTATAGCTACTGCAGACACACCCCTAATGCGTCCTCAGTCTATTGCTGTCTGTCACCTGGTATTTAACCCAGCTCCTCCCTGGAATCCTTGCCTGAGCATCTTGTCCTGTCAGTTGGCTTCTTGTCACTGATGTGCCAGGTCCTGTCTATGTTTCCTGTCTTGCGGTATCAGTTCCTGTTTGTGTACTCTAGCCAGCTGCCTTTCCTGGAGGCTGTATTTCCAGGCCCGTGTGGACATGCTCTTAGCCTGTTCCTTCTGCCCTCTAGGGGCCGTATACCTAGATCTGTTGTCTGTGTCTTCACAGTGTCTGTTCCTGCCCTAACCATCTTCCAGCCTGTTTCCGTTTCTCTCTACGCCCATATCTTCCCTTTTTCTGCAGAGTCTGAACTCATACCTAACTCCTGCTCGTTGTCACTGTACTTCCGTTTGTGAGTTTGTGGTCCACTCGCTACTTCACTGCAAGTACCCTGTGGGTATCTGGTTCTGCCTTTCCCTTCCTGTCTGTTCCGTGTGAACAGAGCCCTGTCCCCTCTGCCCTGCCTTGCTCGCCGCTCCGGCGGTTTCTGCCTGCTCTGCCTTGCTCACCGCTCCGGCGGTCCTTGCCTGCTCTGCCTTGCTCACCGCTCCAGCGGTTCTTGCCTGCTCTGCCTTTGCTCACCGCTCCAGGCGGTCTCGCTCTGCTCTGACCCTTTGCTCGCTGCTCCGGCAGTCTCGCTCTGCTCTGACCCTTTGCTCGCTGCTCCGGCAGTCTCACTCTGCTCTGACCCTTTGCTCGCTGCTCCGGTAGTCTCGCTCTGCACTGACCCTTTGCTCGCTGCTCCGGCTGTCTCGCTCTGCTCTGACCCTTTGCTCGCTGCTCCGGCAGTCTCGCTCTGCTCTGACCCTTTGCTCGCTGCTCCGGCAGTCTCGCTCTGCTCTGACCCTTTGCTCGCTGCTCCGGCAGTCTCGCTCTGCTCTGACCCTTTGCTCGCTGCTCCGGCAGTCTCGCTCTGCTCTGATCCTTTGCTCGCTGCTCCGGCAGTCTCGCTCTGCTCTGACCATTTGCTCGCTGCTCCGGCAGTCTCGCTCTGCTCTGACCCTTTGCTCGCTGCTCCGGCAGTCTCGCTCTGCTCTGACTCTTTGCTCGCTGCTCCGGCAGTCTCGCTCTGCTCTGACCCTTTGCTCGCTGCTCCAGGCGGCCTCATCCTGCTCTACTCTCGCTCACCGCTCCAGGCGGTCTCGTCTTGCTCTGCTCTTGCTCGCTGCTCCGGGCGGCCTCACTCTGCTGTGTTTGTCCACCGCATCTGCGGTTCTGTTCCTGAGTTCCAGTCTGTACTGGGTCCTATCCACTCTGTGCTCCAACCTGTCGTACCTGCCAGTACCTCCCTGCCTGCATACCAGTCGTGCTTACCAACATCCACCTGCCTGCATACCGGCCGTACCTGCCAGTACCTCCCTGTTTGCATACCAGTCGTGCTTGCCAGCATCCACCCGTCTGCATACCAGCCGTGTCTGCCTGTACCCACCAGTCTGTGTGCCAGCCTAACCTGCCTATTCCTGTATTCCCCGGTGTGGGTCAACAGCCGTGTCCGAGGTCTGACCTGGAGTAGCACCTGGTCCCTCTGCTCGGTTCCTCCTTGGTGCACTGGCGTCGTATGCTGTCGTGCGACCTTGGTCGGATCGGGTGGATGCTTAGTTACGCCCCTCCAGGCATTCACTTTCCGGTACGGTCCAGTGGAATCACTACATATACACGCACACGCCAGTCAGTCCGGGCGTGCGCATTACAGAATGACTGACAGTCTGCTCTTCTGATCTACATGTCTCACACTGGTAATGTCATCTGGAGGCAGATTCCCATACAGATCTCTTTCAGGCCTATAGATCTGAACTGCTCATTTACATATTAAGAAAATATGGATTGCTCCGGATATTGCAAATATCAAGGTATCAATTTATTCAGCTTTCTATCACTTACATGGTCATATAGCTGACTTAGGAAGATTGATCCTACTGACAGATTTACGTTAAAGAATTTAACAGTATATATGTATATTTTTTTTATTTAAAAATGTGTTCATATGCTGCAACATTTCTATTGCATTTAAAGCAAATCAGCATGTGATAGAGGTCACCCCCAGCTAAATTTGCAACATTCAGGGCAGAAATTTTCAGCAAATGTACAACATGTAGGGCATGCTACAGATTTTCTGCTGCAAGTGAATGGGGTTTTTGTAAAGATATTTAGTTACAAATCCTGCATCCCCTTGTGAGGAGACTTACATTGGATATAAATTGTAAGCCTTGCAAAGCTTTGCATTTTGGCAGACCTTCAGATGGCTATCATTAGCTTAGAGATTCCCATTAAAAGATGAATCTTTGTTCAAATATTACATTGCACTGACAAGCTCACTTGTTTCACATACAATAGTCCTTTCCTTGATCACTGGCTGATGTCATAAAATGTTAAATGCCAAGCTTTACACAACCCCTCAGTTAATAATCATGGTGTTTTTTGAAAAAGCAGGTAAGACGCAACCATTTTATTATAAAAAGGAAGCTGTCATCTTATTCATGCTACCTGAACCACGGGCTGCATGAATCATATACTGACTGTGTTATTGCAGTTGTGAATGTTTTACTCTGAAATACTGCAGCTTTTCACAGAAAACATACTTTGAAAACCCAGCAGTGGACTATGCATCTTGGATGACTTGTCCACGGCACTTGCATGTTGGCTTATTCCTGGTCGGTTGCTCCACTTTCAGGTGCCTCCCTTTGCACACACATCTAGGGAGAGACCTCTCAGTCAAAGGCATCAGGGCATGGGTGTAGATATCATTGGTGCTACCTGTGTGGTCTCATAGGGGCCCAAGAGTTAAGGGGGACACTGCCTCCTCCAAAGCAAATGGAATTGATGAGCTATTGGACTGCAAAGGGCCCATATAATGTTCTTGCACAGGGGCCCTCATCTGTCTGCTGCCAGTGGATCAGGGCTTGAAGAAGTCACCAGGGACATGCCTTAGACAAGTCATCCAAGACGTTTAATTCCCATCCGGCTTTTCGAAGTTTGTTTTTTTCTGAAAAGCTGCATCGTTTCAGAGTAAAGCATACACGGCTGCATTTATGAAGCCAGTCTCTGATTCATACTATCTGTGGTTCAGGCAGCACAAATCTTTCTTTCTTAGGTTCCTTTTACAAATATAATACATAGGTTGCAATGAATACTTAAGACATGGCTTCATTTATTTATTTTTTTACTCTGATTCATAAACAGATCGCAGGCTTTTTTAAGCACCATAATTAAGTAGGTTTCACACATATAAGGGCATGTGGAGAAGACTGTTTTTCTCTCCATCTGAGAAAAATGGTCTGATTATGCTAATCACACTCTGATCAGAGTTTGATCAGAGTGGGATCCGATTTTCTTGGAGGTGGAGAGAAAACAAATTTCTCTACCTTCTCCATTAGGTCAGTCCATGAAAGTCGGATTGCATTTGAAGGTCATCCATAATAATGTCATCTATAAATAACCAGTGGCACTGAATGATTTCACATCACTTAACATATAGAGTATATTGCTTATGTATTATTAGATATCATGGAGTCCACACTTTCATGAAATATTGGAATTTGTATGGCCTTATTTGTGAAATATTCAGTGATAAAAAATAAATCCATGTTGTAAATAAAAATCGTAATATTTTAATCCTAATTAGTCTAGTCCAATTTTTATGTAGTTTGTGAACAGTACCAATATTGAGTGAAAATACAAACTATAAAGGCTATGTTGTATCGATTAACATTACAATATGGTCAAGTACATAGATGTATATCCCTTAGTCACCTGAACAAAATCTCCACTTCCCCAGGACCCTATGTTAATCTTTGTGATTTCAGGGGACCCAGTAGAAAAGGCTTAACTATTAAGATTATGAGCATCATCTTGCATAGTGTGTGCTGTCATTCCCTCTAGCCAAATGTCTTATTTGTTCTCTGTAAAGATCTAATCAATAATGACCATCATTTGAGTACAAGTTGCTGTCTCATACATGAGGACTTTCTTAAAATGACAAAGGTATCCCGATGCAGAAACATATCCCGATGCAGAAAATTATAATGAGACCGAACTATAAAAACTCAAAGGCTTTTATTGTGTTAAGAGTTGACTGTCTGCATTTAGTTATCTTTCTTGTGTTTTAGTGTAAAGAAAATCTGTCATCGGGAGTTTATATCCCAAGCTAATACATGTATGTACAGTAAAGGGTGCTTTCATGTTGATTACATGCTTACCTTGCTTGTGGAAAACAGTCCTCATATTTAGAGAGATACATTGAATTTGAATTCTAATGAGCCACAAGCAGCGGGGTGCTTCCCCTACCAAGATCTCTTGCCCCCTCTCCACTGGTGGACACAGAAGAGGGCCTCTGTGCAAGAACAATGTATAGACCCTTTGCAGTCCAATAGCTCATCATAAAGCACAATTCCACCTGTTTAACAGGAGGAAATGTCACCCTTACCTCTTGGGCCAATGATATGTCAGCCCTGCCTCTCCCCCTATTCCCTGCCTGCCGCCTGCCTTCTGTGTCTGACTAACAAGTCACTCTTATTTCAGTAACTTGCTTTCCCTACCAAGATCTCTTACAAGAACCTATAGTGCCTGGGCGTGTCACTTGTGCAGATTGATTCAATGAGTACTGCGCATGCACCACCACAGGCAATAACAGCGCTGGCGAGAGATCATTCAGACATAGGAGGCAGGCAGCGGGTGGGGAATAGGAAGAGAGGACAGGAGAGCTGCAAAGGCAATATACAACCCCACTGCATTTGCACCTCATTAACATGCCATTTAAACTATGGATTTCTGTAAAACAGCAAAACTGTTTTCTACAAGCAACTTCAGGATTTAATCAGCATTAAAGCAACTTTTACATACACTACCATTCAAAAGTTTGGGGTCATTTAGAAATTTCATTATTTTTGAAAGAAAAGCACAGATTTTTTCAATGAAGCTAACATTAAATGAATCAGAAATACACTCTATACATTGTTAATGTGGTGAATGACTATTCTAGCTGCAAACATCTTGTTTTTGTTGCAATAGCTACATAGGTGTATAGAGGCCCATTTCCAACAACCACCACTCCAGTGTTTTAATGGTACATTGTGTTTGCTAACTGTGTGAAAAGGCTAATGGATGTTTAGAAAACCCTAGAAAACCCTGCACAAGCATGTTAGCCCAGCTGAAAACGGTTTGGCTGATTTGAGAAGCTATAAAATTGACCTTCCTTTGAGCTAGTTGAGAATCTGGAGCATTACATTTGTTTGTTCTATGAAACTCTCAAAATGGCCAGAAAAAGAGAACTTTCATGTGAAACTCGACAGTCTATTCTTGTTCTTAGAAATGAAGGCTATTCCATGCGAGAAATTGCCAAGAAACTGAAGATTTCCTACAACGGTGTGTACTACTCCCTTCAGAGGAGAGCACAAACAGGCTCTAACCAGAGTAGAAAGAGAAGTGGGAGGCCCCGCTGCACAACTGAGCAACAAGACAAGTACATTAGAGTCTCTAGTGTGAGAAATCGACGCCTCACAGCTCCTCAACTGGCAGCTTCATTAAATAGTACACGCAAAACGCCAGTGTCAACATCTACAGTGAAGAGGCGACTCCGGGATGCTGGCCTTCAGGGCAAAGTGGCAAAGAAAAAGCCATATCTGAGACTGGCTAATAAAAGGAAAAGATTAATGTGGGCAAAAGAACACTGACATTGGACAGAGGAAGATTGGAATAAAGTTTTATGGACAGACAAATCAAAGTTTGAGGTGTTTGGATCACACAGAAGAACATTTGTGAGACGCAGAACAACTGAAAAGATGCTGGAAGAGTGCCTGACACCATCTGTCAAGCATGGTGGAGGTAATGTGATGGTCTGCAGTTGCTTTGGTGCTGGTAAAGTGGGAGATGTGTACAAGGTAAATGGGATTTTGAATAAGGAAGGCTATTACTCCAATTTGCAACGCCATGCCATACCCTGTGGACAGCGCTTGATTGGAGCCAATTTCATCGTACAACAGGACAGTGACCAAAAGCACACCTCCAAATTATGCATGAACTATTTAGGGAAGAAGCAGACAGCTGGTATTCTATCTGTAATGGAGTGGCCAGTGCAGTCACCAGATCTCAACCCCATTGAGCTGTTGTGGGAGCAGCTTGACCGTATGGGACGCAAAAAGTGCCCATCAAGCCAATCCAACTTGTGGGGGTTTTCAGGAAGCATGGGGGGAAATGTCTCAAGATTACCTCAGCAAATTAACAGCTAGAATGCCAAAGGTCTGCAATGCTGGAATTGCTGCAAAAGAGCATTCTGTGACGAAAGCAAAGTGTGAAGGAGAAAATTATTCTTTCTAATAAAAATCATTATTTCTAACCTTGTCAATGTCTGGACTATATTTTCTATTCATTTTGCAACTCATTTGATAAATAAAAGTATGAGTTTTCATGGAAAACACAAAATTGTCTGGGTGACCCCAAACTTCTGAACGGTAGTGTACATGTCATTACTTTGGACTATAAAATCCTGATGACAGGTTCCCTTTAAAAAAAGTCTACATACAGATGCTTCTCACAAAATTAGAATATCATCAAAAAGTTAATTTATTTTAGTTCTTCAATACAAAAAGTGAAACTCATATATTAGAGTCATTGCAAACAGAGTGATCTATTTTAAGTGTTTATTTCTGTTAATGCTGATAATTAGATAATTATGGCTTATAGCCAATTAAAACACAAAAGTCATTATCTCAATAAATTAGAATACTTTATAACACCAGCTTGAAAAATGATTTTAAAATCTGAAATGTTGGCCTACTGAAATGTATGTTCAGTAAATGCATTAAATACTTGGTCGGGGCTCCTTTTGCTTCAATTACTTCATCAATGCAGCGTGGCATGGAGGCGATCAGCCTGTGGCACTGCTGAGGTGATGTGTAGGCCCAGGTTGCTTTGATAGCAGCCTTCAGCTCGTTTGCATTGTTGGGTCTGGTGTCTCTCATCTTCCTCTTGACAATACCCCATAGATTCTCTATGGGGTTAAGGTCAGACGAGTTTGCTGGCCAATCAAGCACAGTGATACTGTTGTTTTTAAACCAGGTATTGGTACTTTTGGCAGTGTGGACAGGTGGCAAGTCCTGCTGGAGAATGAAATTTCCATCTCCAAAAAGCTTGTCGGCAGAGGGAAGCATGAAGTGCTGTAAAATTTCCTGGTAGACGGCTGTGCTGACTTTTGTCTTGATAAAACACAGTGGCCCTACAACAGCAGATGTCATGGCTCCCCAAACCATCACTGATTGTGGAAGCTTAACACTAAACCTCAATCAGCTTGAATTGTGTGCATCTCCACTCTTCCTCCAGACTCTGGGACCTTGATTTCCAAATGAAATTCAAAATTTACTTTTATCTGAAAACAGCACCTTGGACCACTGAGCAACAGTCCAGGTCTTTTTCTCCTTGGCCCAGATAAGACACTTCTGGCTTTGTCAATTGGTCATGAGTGGCTTGACACAAGGAATGCGACACCTGTAGCCCATGTCCTGGATATGTCTGTGTGTGGTGGCTCTTGAAACAATGACTCCAGCAGTAGTACACGCCTTAACAATCTTTTCAAAGCTTCGGTTATCCCAGTTGCTTGTGCACCTTTTCCTACCACACTTTTTCCTTCCACTCAACTTTCCATTAATATGCTTGGATACAGCACTCTGTGAACAGCCAGCTTCTTTAGCAATGATCTTTTTTGGCTTACCTTCCTTGTGGAGTATGTCAATGACTGCCTCCTGGACATCTGTCAAGTCAGCAGTCTTCCCCATGATTGTGGGGCCTGCCGAAACAGACTAAGGGACCTTTTTAGACGCTTAGGAAGCCTTTGCAGGTGTTTTTTGTTAATTATTCTAATTTACTGAGATAATGTCTTTTGTGTTTTCATTGGCTGTAAGCCATAATCATCAACAGTAACAGAAATAAACACTTGAAATAGATCTGTTTGCAATGACTATATAATATGAGTTTCACTTTTTGTATTGAAGAACTGAAATAAATTGACTTTTTGATGATATTCTAATTTTGTAAGACGCACCTGTATGTAGCTGTTCAGCACTTTTATTCACTGATAAGAAACTAAAAGTAATCAGTTTAGATGACAGTAAAGATCAATATAGTGAATATAGAATGAAGTGCTGATCATTGGATTAGTAGCCCGGTGTCCATAGTAGTTGGTTGAGAAAATACTAGAGTATTGGAACATTCTATGTACATCATTATTTTCCAAACATCTCTGTTCACTTGGGAATACAGTCCTCCAGCACTGAGTTTTGATGGGTAGACTGTTGAGTACTGATATGTTTCTTGTTTCCTTCACAGGTGGCGTTTACTGTCCTTTTTGACCTGGAAGCTCTGCTGAAGATTTGTTGTTTAGGATTTACAGGCTACATTAGCTCTTCTCTTCACAAGTTTGAACTGCTCCTTGTAGTTGGAACAACTCTTCATATTTATCCAGTTCTCTATCACTCCCAGTTTACATACTTCCAGGTACATGTAGAAGCTTTGCACCTTGTTTTTGTACATTTATGCTTAGGCCAAATTGTTTGAAAGTTTTTAAACCACAACCCTTGCCTGTTTGCCATGTAGTAGGGGTGGGCAATTAAGTTTCCTGAGGTGCCACGTGAGATACCTTGACTATTGTGGGGGGCTGAGCCAGTAGGCTGAACTTAGTTCTGCTCAATATTCTTATCAACATTTTATAATAATAGTAAGATTAAGTTTTATTATTACTTACATTTAATATGAATATAATATAATAAATAGCTTAAGATTGAGCAGAATTCAGTATGTAAAGCCGCTGCTACTAGTAATACATGTAATGATAGGGTTTATTGTAACATGTATTCCTACCTGTAGCAGTGAATCAAAACCTTATCATTTACTTCTTTTTGCAAAGTTTATAAAAAGCAGTAATTCACACTGCTCATGTTATTCAGCGTTAACTATAGATAATAAACATAGATTTGCCCTGATCTGCTGCGATCCTTACTATGATCATTCCCATGGTTTTGATCCTTGTCCTGGTCTCTATCTTTATTTCTGTCTTCATTTGGCTCTTTCTTTCTTCCTCCTTCTCTTTGTCTTGTTCACATTCTCGCTCTCTTTTTTCGCTCACAATTCTTCTGCCCTTCTCTTGGTTCTCCAATGTCACGTGCTCACCTTTCCTGCATGTAAGAGTCACATCTACTCATCTATGCAGGTCAGTTGAGTACTGCAATGCTGCTGGTACTTCACTGTCCTGGTGCATTTGACTTTCGGCCCTTTGGCTGTCCTGTTCGGTCCATTGGCCAGGACAGGAACAGCCATAGGGCTGTATGTGGCCCGCAGGTCACAGCTTGGCCAGGTCTGGTCGATAAGGATGTTTAGATCAAGCAACACTCTTTCTTTTTAATGGCTCATTCAGATCGATTTTCATCAGTGTTTGGTCAGGGTATCAGTTTTTACCATGAGTGTTTTATCAGTTTGTTTGCGTACGGGAAAGTTTCTCTTGCACTTATTTCTTTTAATTAAACATGAAAATAAGACATCATTAGGATACAACAAGAATAGTATTGTAATCCTGACCAATTTTTCTTTCAAGGTCTCATAGACTTGCATTGGTAAGTTTGATCTTAGACTGGGATAAAAAAAAATTCTCCGCTTTATTTTTTTGTGAACTATTCAGTCCTCGAACAGAACTCGGGCATGTACAAGTACAAGTTTATCTGTGAAAATCATGGATAGAATTTCTGAATGAGCCCTAAAAGACATAGCAGAATTAAGAATTAAACTTTGTTCAAATTACGTTATTCATTTGTTTATATTTGGAAAAGCCCCTGACGTATAAGTTAAATTGAGGCTGTGAAGAATCTCTAACAGTGCCATCCATTATCCATAGACTCGTATAGAATCTGTTTAATGGCTACATTGCAATCATTTGTATCATGTATCCATTAAATACAGTAGATGCCATTATAGGCTATAGTTGACAGATGCCACTGTTAGCCATCTATTTTATGTATCTACTTAGTGGCATCCACACACTTATAAACTTCCCTGTAAAAAAATATATTTTCAACGTATATTTTTTTTTGCTGGGCTCCAAAGGCTGGGATAGGATAGTTTGCTACTTTATTACATATTTCTTTTTTGCTATTTGCTGACATATCAGCCAGACAGGATCAAAAGAACATTCTCTTGACCTCCTTGTTGCAATGGAGCCCTGCACATATCTGCTGAACACAATGGGATCTTTACTGATGTGCTCGCCAAACTTACGCAATATGTGTACAGTGTCTGTAATGGGGGCAGAAGCTTCTCCTGACTGACTGAGGTGTAACATCTGCAGCTATCCACTGTCGGTAGCGCTGCCAAAAAATGTTCATAGCATATCTAAGCTAT